>NC_140492.1:3142500-4342500 GCF_964271855.1 Acomys minous | reverse complement strand
ACTGCACACAGGAAAGAGACACACTCACTTTCCCTAACCATGAGAGAAATGCAAATCAGGTATTTCCCTGCTGTCCCTGCTGTCCGCGCCACTGGAAATAAGGCATACCAGCAGCCTCTCACACCCCTGACCGGGGCTTCCCGGAGCTGGGCCCTTTGGGAAGCCGTTCAGTGATGCCCCTGCCAGCGTCAGCACAGCCGGTAAGTTGGCACTTGAGTTCATTGTGATAGTTTTTGTTTGTTTGCCTGTTTTGAAAGGAGGGAGAGACATGGGCATAAACATGCTGAATGTCACCTCAGAATCCTAAGAATTTGGAAAACTGTAGAAATGACAATGTTAAAAATTTACAGAGTGAGTCTGGCAGCTGCCCATCCCCAGCAGGTCCCAGCTAAAAGCCTGGAGGACGGCTTCCACACAAGCGTCCTCTCTAGGAACTTTCGAGCTGGTCACCACAGTAGGTAGACAGGAGCATCATCATGCCTCAGAGTTGTACCGCCATTGTCCATTCAGGAAGTATTTCTCTGATCATCCTTTTGGCCAAGCTGTGCGCTCAATGGCAACTCCTTCCCCAGGTGTGTCTATGCGATGCCAGGTAGGGCTTTGGCAGGTCTGTCTGTTCCAGTTGGAGAAACGGAAAGACACAGGCAAACACGAGTGCTGCCAGGTGCACCTGCTAGAAGCTGCCATCGCAGCAACAGCCAGGTGTCAGGTGGGCACCAGCACACCAACGGCCAGGTGACAGGTGGGCGCCAGCACACCAACGGCCAGGTGACAGGTGGGCGCCAGCACACCAACGGCCAGGTGTCAGGTGGGCGCCAGCACACCAACGGCCAGGTGACAGGTGGGTGCCAGCACACCAACGGCCAGGTGACAGGTGGGTGCCAGTACACCAACGGCCAGGTGACAGGTGGGCACCAGCACACCTTCAGTGTAACTATCATCCAGGGAGAATGTATTTCAACATTGAAGCCAGCCTCTCACATAAAACTCTGAGAAATGAGCAATGCACAATCCTAGCCAAGGTGGAGTGACGTCATGTGCATCGCCTTTTCTCATGGCTGTGTCAGAGTTCCCAACAGCAGCCATCTATACCTCCGCCATGGCGAGAGCCAGCTGCTCACACTGTTCACAGGAGGCAGAGAGAACAAAAGCTGGTGCGCTACTGTTGACTTCACCCTTTTTATTCAGTGTGGGGTACCACCTACACCCAGGGTGGGTCATCTCTCTGGAAATAGCCTCACGGTGACACCACATCCTGTCAGGTTGACAAGATGGACCATCACAGTCACTGTGCTGACAAGCCTGGGAATAAAACAAGGGACAAACCACCTCAGTGCGCTAATGGGGGTCTTTGCTGTGCTTCTTGTGCTATTTTCACCACAGTCCCCTCTGTCCCCAGCAGAAGGTATTTAAACATGTATCGCTGGGCTCCCCAATGCTTCTGGAAACCATACGGGGGCCGTGCTGAAGGAGGGCCCACTACAATGACGTCACCGGAGCATCACCCAGACCGGCAGCTCAGCCAGTAATAGGACCCCATGTTTCGACTGGGGCTCCCTGCTCCTGGGCAGCACTGTCCGACTGGGATGGGGGGCTATGGGTGAGTGACCATGTTAGATGCTCCTTGTTAGAGCAGAAATGAGCAAGGCCTGGTACCCACACACACCTCAGTAGTGCACATGACACTCCAGGTTTATAACAGAACTTCTGAAGCCCAGCTGCCCAGCACAATGAAGAACACAACCCATGTTAGTTTTGGGACCATTCAACTGGTTACAAGAGCCACAGGGAATCTGGGGAGCCACTTGCTTGCTTCCCCTGCCCCTCAAAAGGAGATCTTGAAATCCTAACCAGAACTGTACACTGTAACCTTGTGAAAAGAGGTCATTAGGGTAGCAGCTATCCTTATTGAAGGGAAATCAGACAGCACTCATGCAGGGAGAGGGTGTGATGTGACGCTGTGTGCCCTGTGCCAGGTAATGCCAGACAGCGGACTAGGGGGGAGAAGGGATTGTTCCTGGTGGGTCAGGCGGGGCTCTGACACTTCCAAATGTATCTCCAGGACCCAGAGAATTAAGTTTCAGTCATTTGAAGCCACGCCCCTAGAGCAGTGGCCATTATAAACCACTAACAATCACCCTTCCTAAATCTCAAACTCCTTGGCGTGTAGCTCAGGGGTGGAACTCTCGCATGTGAATAAGTTTCTGAGCTTAGCACCAGCTCCCAAACAGAACTGATAGGCTAATCAATAATATATATATATTCCTTTAGTTTTTAGTTACTGTCTCTTAATCAATTCTTGAGTTTGGTTTGGTTCTAGTGTCTGTGTGTGCACATGTGAGTTTGATTGTATGCACACACCCACATGTGCACGCGCGCACGCACAGTTCTGATTTTTACTATGCTTCATTCATCCTTCCTTTTTGAAGTCCAATACACGAGGTAGATTCACTTCTACCAGGAAGGCCCCAAGCTGTCCCCAGTCTGAGGACCCTGGGTAGCCACAAGCAGGGTCAGCCCCACTGGAGGACCATGGATCCTGACTGTCCCTCTGCCATCTGATGTCACACTGGCAATGCAACGGCCTTTAAACTGTGGTGTCTGGGCAGCAAATAGCAAGTCAGGAGCTACTGAGTAAAAAATCCAGTCAGATCTGGAACTTTAACAAGGGCACGAGGAGAGGGAGGGTGTAAAGTGAGGGCACACTGGGGGTGTAAGATGAGGGGTAAACAGGTGAGGGGTACACTGGGGATATAAGTGAGGGCACACTGGGGGTGTAAGGTGAGGGGCACACTGGGGTGTATGGTGAGGGCACACTGGGGGTGTAAGGTGAGGGCACACTGGGCGTGTAAGGTGAGGGCACACTGGGGTATATGGTGAGGGCACACTGGGGGTGTAAGGTGAGGGCACACTGGGGTATAAGGTGAGGGCACACTGGGGGTATATGGTGAGGACACACGGGGTGTAAGGTGAGGGCACACTGGGCGTGTAAGGTGAGGGGCACACTGGGGTATATGGTGAGGGCACACTGGGGTATATGGTGAGGGCACACTGGGGTATATGGTGAGGGCACACGGGGTGTAAGGTGAGGGCACACTGGGCGTGTAAGGTGAGGGGCACACTGGGGTATATGGTGAGGGCACACTGGGGTATATGGTGAGGGCACACTGGGGTATATGGTGAGGACACACGGGGTGTAAGGTGAGGGCACACTGGGCGTGTAAGGTGAGGGGCACACTGGGGTATATGGTGAAGGCACACTGGGGTATATGGTGAGGGCACACGGGGTGTAAGGTGAGGGCACACTGGGCGTGTAAGGTGAGGGGCACACTGGGGGTATAAGGTGAGGGAGGGCACACTGGGGGTGAATGGTAAGGGCACACTGTGGCTGTAAGGTGAGGGCACACTGGGGGTGTATGGTGAGGGCACACTGGGGGTGTAAGGTGAGGGTCCGACTCTCCAAACAACCAGAGAAGAAATACCTGGAGCTGAAGGGGCTTTTCCACCTAATGGCTGGAATAAGAGACGCACATGATTTGTTAAAAAAAAAAAAGAAAGAAAGAAAAAAGAAAAGAAAAGAAAAATGCAGGACCGCACCAGTCTCACAGCAATTGATTTTAATACAAGAACAACAAAATGAGAACACAGCAAGCCCTGCAGTTCTGCACTAGCCCTCCTGCTTTGTGGGATGGCTCATTCCAGCCTACATGGATGTTTTCAGGCACTACCTGATCTGAAATTGCTTCTTTGGCTCACAGAAGGAGATGCTCACACTCTGAGCCTTGCGGAGACACCTGCATGGCAGGAGCAGCTTCTCTGGTGGCTGCCTCTCAGGATCAGGTGTCAGGTTTCCTTCCTAATCATCCCCTCTACTTTCCGTTACACCATGCTAGTGACTTTTCTCTTTTTCTAAGTATACTGAAGGCCTATGCCACACATCAGTTTTAACTCCTGAGAGACAAATAAAGCAATGCTAATACAGGATCGGTAAAAATCCAGAATAAAAACAATTTACTAAAATGTAGGTGGAAAAAGTACATTCATAATCAAGCCAGTCTCCAAGGAGGGGAGGCAGACACTGCTCCCTGGAGCCTCACGGTGGCCCTGATGTCATCAGTAAGATGAAGGCCGAGGCCGAGGCATGAAAGAGGAAGTTGCTGAGCAAGAGATGAAAGGAAGGAGGCTGTATCTGTGAGGCAAGAAGTTACAGAGGAAGTGATGGATTCAGTGCCTATGTAAAAAGGCCCCCAAAACACAGCAAGAGCTTGGATGTGGTCCAGCATCCACGGGTTATCTCCATGGTGTCTGGCAACGGTGGGCATCTCAGGAGATGCTGAGGATAAACACGAGGGTTGCAGGGGTGCCAGGAGGCAGTGGGGCTTCTTTGAGGTAGAGATGAGCAGCTGAAGGTGGGGGGGATTTGACAGCCCAGTGACGTGGACTTAACAGGAGGACTGAGTGGAGCTGCCCACAGTACGCCCACTGATGCCATTTGTCCGGTAGGACTCAGTCAAAGCCTTTTCCTCTCAGGTGGTCACCTTTTGCTGAGCCTGGGAACAGATCGGAAGAACTGGTATCCTGAGGCCCCCTGCCCTCCTTGTGGGGTACTTTCCTGTCTTTCCGACAGCACAAATGCACAATGGCATTCCCACGCACCCTGCAGGTGAGGCTCTGGGGGTGTGTTCCTGTGGGCTTTGAAGACCCTCTCCTGTTGCACTGTTCAGCTGTCTTGTCTGGTCCCCAGTGTGGCAGACAAGCTAGAGCACCCAGGGCCTGGCCACATGCTTCCTGGGTGCTGTGCGCACGCGCACGCGCACGCGCACGCGCAGCGGGGATCTGTCCTAGGGCCTCGGCTGCAAGCGAAGCTCTTGAGATCGGCAGCTCTAGTGGGGATGTCTCCTTCCTCAGAAGTGGCCTCTTCAGAGCTGTGAACGAGGAATTCTTCCCAAAGCCAGCACAGAGTCAGCACCTCATGGCCCCGTCTCCAAGCACCTGCACTAAACCCCACTCTTCCGGGGCTGTCCTAACTAGCATGCCCACGAAGGGTCTGTGTGAGCTGACCTCCAACTCACGATGCACAGGAATGTTCTTAGACAAGCACTTGCTGGAGTGGCTGTATCCACAGCTGACCCCTGTCCCGAGCCAGCTCACTCACCGTGAGTGAGATATACAGCAGCATTGCTCCCGTTTTACCAACCGGAAAGCTTGCCTGTCCTCAATGAATGTTAGCAACAGACGCAGGCTGGCCACGCTGCCGGGAAGGGACACGGCCTTGAGGAGCCCATGGAACAACTCAACGTGCACGCTCAGCTACTGAGCTGGAGGACAGTGAGAGCTGGCAGAGCAGGAAGCTGCCTCCTGGAGCCCCTCCTGGTTACCCCATCATCTGCTCCTTTACGGCTCTCGGCCTTTTTTTTTTATACCTCAAAGTCTGCAGCATCTCCTACCTCCCTCCATGTTCTGAGAACCAGAGGAGAGGATTTTAGCTTTTCGTGTGTGCGTGTGTTCGGGGCGGGGAGAGGGTGTTAGTTCACAGAGCCACACATTCAGAGGGGACCGAGTGAGAGGACGCAGCAGCGCAGGGCACAGGACAACAGGTGGACTGCAGGACAGCAGGACTGAACTGCTGCAGTTATTCCCATGCGTATCTCTGGTGTTCAAAACCTGCACACAAAAGCTTGAGCAGAGAGTGACCGGATGGGCAAAGGGGCGATTTCTTTACTTCCTGTGACTGCGGTGAAGGAGCTGGAGCTACGGCCAGCTTCCTTGTGTCATTTCACGTTCACCTGACCCATGACTGACACATGTCAGGGGGTCCTGGAAATGTGAAAGACATCTCCCACAACACCCTGCCTTTCCCTCCCTTCTTCCTTTTTGCCCAAAAGGTTAATGGCAGATTCAGCAGCTTTTCCCGGCCGTGATAGATAGCATAACACTGCATTTTCACTGACAGTAAAGATAACTCACATTAGAAGAGACCCTTCTACCCATGGGGTTAATTTTTTAAGTGGATAAGCAATTAAAGGTGCCAAGCAGATTAAAATTGATCCCCTGCATGAAAGTTGTGATCAATAAGAAAGACCATCTGTAAATTTGATTGCATAAATCCCTTTTACTTAAGCTGACCATAAGCACAATCTCCGGGATCGTGCCTTTCGTCTCCCCGAGAAAGAGAAATGTAATAAAGGTCGCAGCCTTCACAAAATGGCAGAATGTCTGTTCAAAAACTCAAAGCCACCCTTGGGAGACAAGTGTGCCACGATCCGCTTATGACCAAAAACTGTATGATTAAAAACAAAAATAAAACAAACAAAACAATAGTAGTTAAGCTCCCAAACATGAAACACAATAGGAAGTGCTCCACAAATATGGCTTGCTGCCTCTAACTGGTTCCAACTTGCCCCGTACTGATTTCCATGTCCGGTCACTTTACATAGCATACTTATCTTCTTGGTGTGGGCACAGCTCGGGCACCACGGCTCTCTGCTCGGGGCCTGGGAGGCGCACACTCAGGCTCAGACTTCCGCCACCCGTATCACACTGCTCAGGTGCAACTGCTAACTGTGAGCGGCTTGTCTACAGGTCCATTCTAAACGCTGGCATGCGATGTGACAGCCGTTCACGTCCTGACAGGTAAACATGGCCGACAGCACTGATTACACTGATGTTTATTATCTATTATACAGATACTGTAGACACTGGACCCAACAAAGCCTCTACAGCTTTGACTTGCCACCATAGTGGAAGGAAAGGAAACAGGCGTGTCCCTGGGCCTAAAGGCTCTTAGGGCCCATTAGATCCTGAAGGCCATGCAGGAACTGACGCTGGGCGCGCGCCCTCGGTGAAAAGACTAGCAGCCAAGTGACGGGCCTGCCGGGAGATGTGTCACTCCAGGACTGAGTCAACTCAGCTCCTTGGGCTGAATCCTAGCTGGGAGAATATCACACCTGAGAAACTCAACAAAATATCCAGTGTAGATCCCAGCGCTGTGAGGGTTCCCTGACATGTGTCAGTCAGTGGGTCAGGTGAGCGTGAAATGACACAAGGAAGCCCGCCATAGCTCCAGCTCCTTTACCTCAATCACAGCTGGCGAGGATTCCCACGGCCACACAAGACCAGCACGTGTCAGGCACGGTCCTGCACACCTCACAGCCACTGCTCGTTGGCTGCTATAGTGACGTTCACGTTGCCCCTGCTTTACAGAGGGGAAAATAAGCCATGGGGTGGTGAAGTGACTTGCCCATGGCCACCCAGCTAGTCCCAGAGCAGAAGAAGGCCATCCCTGCTCACTGTCTCCCTTCAGATGCGATTGTGAAGTTACTTCCTTTCACTAACAAATGCGCATTACGCCAGTCTGAGAGTGCCCAAAATGTGTCCATGAAGGTCGCTAACAGAGACAGCCCCTGCTGAGTCTTGACCCTTGTGAGGGCTAAGAGGGAGCCCAGATCCACAGCCTCCCTAGCACTCACTTCCAGCCCCACTATCTGGCTGACTCGGTAAGAACCAACGAGTTCAAGCAGATGCAGACCCCTCGTGGTAGGGGAATCGCGGTGGCAGGGGGCTGGTTGCTCATGTCCATCCACAGCCAAGAAGCAGAGCATGGACGGGAAGTAGGCCTGGGCTGTAAACCTCGAGGCCCGACCTCAGTGGACCACATCCTCCAGGGAGTCCGCCCTCATACAGGGTCCACGGCCTTCCCAAACAGCGCCACCAGCTCTAGACCAAGCTCTGACATGGGTGCCAACGGGAGGCGTGCCACACTCAACCACAGCTTTAGAAGGCGTCCACACAGATGTCGGCATGCTGACTCTAGCTGGAGGTTCCGGGATTGTCTATTAGGTACTTTTCTGTTGCCGGGATAAACAGCATGGTCAAAGCAACTTGTGGAAGGAGGTGTTTATTGGGGCTTACGGTTCCAGAAGGTCAGGGTAACCGTGACAGGAAAGCATCACAGTAGGCAGGCCCAGCAGTAGGGGCACAGAACTGAGAGCAAAGGTCTTCCACCACAAAGCACAGAGAAGTGGAAATGCCCTGAGGTATAAACTCTCCAAAGCTCACCTCAAGAGCAAGGCCACCCCCCCCCCACCCCGAGCCTCCCCAAAAAACGTCACCCACTGGGGACCAAGTGTTTAAATGCCTGAGCCTAGGCGGACACTCCCCCATTCAAGGCCCCAAACCAGCAAAGGAGGAGGAGAGAGATGGGAAATGCTTCATGTGAACAGAAGAGGCGAGGCAGCTGGGGACAGGGCGGGACAAACAAAGGAGACACTGCCAAGCCTGTGACCAGTCAGCTCACACACACCACATGAGCTTTGCTGGCCTCTCCCAGGCTGAGGAGGGCGTGGGAGTACCTGGGACAGTCTCCTGCTCTGAGGCCACGGGATTCTAAAAGAGGAAGTGAACTGTCTTCTCTATTGTAAGGGTGGTGTGACCACATATCAGAGAAGGTTATGGAGCTGGTGTCCCAGCCAGGAGACTGAGACAGGCGCCCAGCACGTGAGGGACCTTATTGAGAGACATAAGCAGGCACATGACCAGCATCCAGGAAACAAATGTGGGAGGGGTCAGCCCCGGCTGGGCGGGGGGTCAGCCCCGGCTGGGGGCAAACATTAGGGGTGGCCAGGAAGCAGCGTATTATCGTGTGGGTGATCCTGCCAACCGAGGCTGCCGAAAGAGGCCTTCTCGAGGATGCCTCTGCAGCTTCACTCTGAATTCAGATAACAAATGTTTAGGTTGAGGAGTGAGGATACCATCTAAAGAAAGAGCAATCAGGAGCCAGGCAGAATGTCACCGGCCTGTCCTCTGAGGTGTACAGACGAAGGTCGCCGTCAGCCTCACCACGACCACTGCTGGCAGTGTAGGCAACGGCCTCTGAGAACTAAGCAAAGTGCAACCTGGGTGCCTGGTTCCGGGTGTGGGTAAAGCAGCTCTGTCCGCCCTACTTGCGGTGACAAAGATTTCTATCCATGTAACATTAAGAGCTTTGTGGGGCCAATGAGCTTCCCAGAACCAAATGCTCTTCCTCAAGTCCCATGGCAATCAGGCAATCACAAGCATCACCTTTCGGGCTAAAACTCTGATTAAGTCTAAATAACAACTAAAGACTACTTTATGAGTGTAAGATTAGATGCAGAGCAGATGTCGGAGCCAAGTGTGAAGCCACAGCTCCTCCAGCCTTCAGCCCAAGCGGTAATTTTAGCACTCTGCCCCTCTCCAGCCCATAAAGTCAGGCATAGCTCAGAAGCCATCCTGATTGCTGGCCCATGCCCAGCCTGGTGCAGAACCTGGGGACATGCTCTCCCCCTGACCCCCCACAAGGCCTCACTGCCCCTGGCAGGCCACACCCAGGGCTCCCTAATTCCCCGAGTTAATGACCCGGGCACGTCTCCCAGTCCAGGGCAGGATCAAGTGTCCCAGTGATAGGTGCTCTCACTCGACCTAGATCAGCTGTCCTGGGCAGGCGTGCCAGGGAGGGGCCTCACGAGCCACTTGAAGATGCCGTGTCCTGTGAGAAACAATCAGCACCGGGACGATTTTAGACATGAAAACATTCCCCCAGGGATGTCAGGGGTGGCGCCCTCCTCCTCGTGCAGGCTGTGCGTCCTCCAGCGACAACCACAGGAGCTGGTTCTTATTTTCAAAGTTCACCTCGGAGGCACGGTGACCTTTTCCTCTAGCACTCCTGCTCATGTGTCGGGCACCGACTTCCTCAGCAGTGACACATGAACATGCCCACGGCCACTCACCCACGGTCTGCCTGGCATGGAGTCTCCAGGACAGCGCTGAGTGGGTGTCTCCACTGCAGGGCTGTTCTGGAAGGCAGCCTGCTCTCCCCCGGCCCACCCCAGACAGGAGCTGGAAGGCGTTACTTCAGACTGCACTCCACTCTCACCTTGCCCACAGGTATGGGAAAACCTGGTGTGATTTTTTTTTTTAAGGCAGCAGGTGTCAAGGCAGGATCTGAGCTTCTCTCTCACGCAGCTGGAACTGGACCAAAACCGTGTGGTGCACGGCAAAGAACACGTGAGCGTGACGCTGCGACCCTTAGCGCTGCCGCCTGACCTGCCTGTTACAGAAGGCTATTTATAAAGCCCTCACAACGCGTCTGAACACTGGAGCCTCGTGCTACACTAGTCTTTATAATCAGGCTCCTTTAAGAAACCTCAACAAAGAGGCGACTCAAAATTCTGTAACTACACAACGCCTCTTAAGTTCAGACATTTGAAAATACAATACAGGTGCTGGAGAGATGGCTCAGAGGTTCTTCCAAAGGTCCTCAGTTCAATTCCCAGCAACCACATGGCTCACAACCATCTGTAATGTGATCTGGTGCCCACTTCTGGTCTATAGGTGTACATGCAGGCAGAATACTGTATATATTAAATAAATAAATAAATCTTTAAAAAAAAAAGAAAATACAATACAAAAAGTTACACATTGACCACATGCGTGCATGCCAAGAACAACTAATAAATAAAATAACAATCTGGTTAAGTGAGAAGTCCTTGCCCAACTCTTTAATGTCAAGCTCACAAAAATATCAACAGGAATATAAAGATTACACTTCTTGCCTTGGACAGTATGAGTAAAGAAAGCCAGTGGTCCGAGGCAAAGAGTTAGTACAGTGTGATTCTGGAGACTTGGGCAGGGTGGCTACAATCACAAAAATAATGTCAAGTTAAACAGTTGAGGCCATACTCGGCTTGGTGGGTCAGGGGCAACAGCGTTCTTATTCTGCAAGGAATGACAGCAGTGGGGGAGGGGCAGGAAGTGGTCACACACAGGTTCCCTGAGCAATGGGGGAGGGGCAGGAAGTGGTCACACACAGGTTCCCTGAGCAATGGGGAGGGGCAGGAAGTGGTCACACACAGGTTCCCTGAGCAGTGGGGGAAGGGCAGGAAGTGGTCACACACAGGTTCCCTGAGCAATGGGGAAGGGCAGGAAGGGGTCACACACAGGTTCCCTGAGCAGTGGGGAGGGGCAGGAAGGGGTCACACACAGGTTCCCTGAGCAGTGGGGAGGGGCAGGAAGTGGTCACACACAGGTTCCCTGAGAAGTCCCTGGAGAGCAGCCTTCCAAGCAACTGTTGCTTCCAGCTCTTTTTTTACCCCCTTTCCAAATAACAGGAGTCCAGCTAGTTTTAAAGTTAGAGAGCATTTACAGTACCTGGTAGCCTTTCTGTTCCGGTCTTGGTGAACCTGGGAAGGGGTCTAACTTTGAAGAAGTGAAGCAAGGTAGCCCTTCTCCCTGACCCTGGGGCCGGAGCAGCCTCCACCCTACAGGAAGGGACCCGAAGTGCTTAGCAACTGGGAGCTGCCTTTTTTTTTTCTGTAGTGGATACACAGACTCAGTGTCTGCACCCCAACATGCAGACCTGTTAATGCCTAGTGTTAGAGGGTGTCATGGAGCTAACAATATCAGACGGGCTCATCCAAAATGACCTAGCCCCTACATCCAACAGTGAGTACTCTTCTCAGACAAGAAGGGAGAGATGAGGGGAAAGGCCATATGCAAAGTGAGGCAGTAGACCTAAGAGATGCGGCTACCAGATTGGGATGCCCAAGGCCAGGAGATGCGGGGGGAACAGACTAGCTCCTCGCTCAGAGCCGCCGAAAGCTCAGCCCCGCCACACCTGGTCTTTGACTGTGGCTTCCAGAATTGCTGAGGAGATTACTGGGGTGACTGTATAAGGCAGCCCCAAGAACACCAGATACACAGGTGCACGCCTGTCATCTCCAGGCAGCAAAGGCGCATCGCTCCGGCAGTTTCAGTGAGCATGCTCGCGTGCCGGCAGAGCACTACATCAAATGGGGCTCAGAGGGGTGACACTGCTCTTCCCATGAGACCGTGGGACAGCATCATCGTGCCTGCTTTCAGAACTACATCTGGGAGTCTTCAAATTCCCCTGACAGACAGCATGGCCATCAGACACCAAAGCCAATACTCGAATACGGCCGAGGAGACAAACAGCACACCGAAGACAGAACCAATGATGACATCCCACAGAGACAGCACCAGCTCACCGGCTGAGCCCTACGTATGTGTTTGTGTCTTCAGATGGGCGGACACCTCGAAGCCGCGTACCCTCTGAGAGAACTGACATACATGTTTTCCACCCCAGCGACATTAAGAAGCAGAACCCGAGAGGACTGCAGGGCACAACCCGTTATTTCGAAGGACAAGTTCTAAAGCAAACACTGGCATCCCTGGGTGCCAGGCTGCCAGATCGTGAGAGGTACACTCATAACTTGTTGCCACGACTCTGGAAACAGTTTCCAGCAGGAGGGAGGAGGCGCACAGACACAAACCTCAGTAAGACCTTCCCCTCCGGGGAAGGCTAAGGATGTGTCTCAACTAGCCCATCTTCAGAAACAGCAAGCATGACTTTATTCAGAAATTCCTAAGATCTCCGAGAGTTATTTATCTTAGAATTTCATTGCTAATTTTTACAAGCTCATAGACCAGAGATCTCTGTATTATCTAACGTTTATATATAGTTTAGGGCAAAACGTATTAGCCCCAAGCTCTACTTCTCTATAGAAAATGTGAGTAGATATTTTAAAAACTTAGTCTACTTTACAGTTGAAGGAATGTTGCCTCTGTGACATCTCAGAGGAAAACCACGGAAGTGTCTAGTAGTAGATTCACTGAAGAAATTCCGTGCTCTGACCTTCTAAGCACTTAAAGTGTTCAAACAGGAACCATCTCTGCCAAGTTCTGACTATGTGATGTCCCCACAGGCCCATATGTGTAAGCATTTGGTGGCCAGCTGGTGGCGCTGTTTGGAGAGACGTTGTAACCTGTGCTGGAGGAAGTGTCACTGGGGTGGATCCAACCTCACCCTGCCCCATTTCTGCATCCTGACTGCTGACTCAGTGTGACAGCTTCCTGACCCCTGCCATCACCTGGGTTACCTACAGCTGTGCCTCACCCCTGCCATCACCTGGGTTACCTACAGCTGTGCCTCACCCCTGCCATCACCTGGGTCACCTACAGCTGTGCCTCACCCCTGCCATCACCTGGGTCACCTACAGCTGTGCCTCACTCCTGCCATCACCTGGGTCACCTACAGCTGTGCCTCACCCCTGCCATCACCGGGGTCACCTACAGCTGTGCCTCACCCCTGCCGTCACCTGGGTCACCTACAGCTGTGCCTCAGCCCTGCCGTCACCTGGGTCACCTACAGCTGTGCCTCACCCCTGCCGTCACCTGGGTCACCTACAGCTGTGCCTCACCCCTGCCGTCACCTGGGTCACCTACAGCTGTGCCTCACCCCTGCCGTCACCTGGGTCACCTACAGCTGTGCCTCACCCCTGCCGTCACCTGGGTCACCTACAGCTGTGCCTCACCCCTGCCGTCACCTGGGTCACCTACAGCTGTGCCTCACCCCTGCCGTCACCTGGGTCACCTACAGCTGTGCCTCACCCCGTGCCTCACCCCTGCCGTCACCTGGGTCACCTACAGCTGTGCCTCACCCCTGCCGTCACCTGGGTCACCTACAGCTGTGCCTCACCCCTGCCGTCACCTGGGTCACCTACAGCTGTGCCTCACTCCTGCCATCACCTGGATCACCTACAGCTGTGCCTCACCCCTGCCGTCACCTGGGTCACCTACAGCTGTGCCTCACCCCTGCCGTCACCTGGGTCACCTACAGCTGTGCTTTACCCTTGCCATCACCTGGGTCACCTACAGCTGTGCCTCACCCCTGCCATCACCTGGGTCACCTACAGCTGTGCTTTACCCCTGCCATCCCTGAGGTCACCTACAGCTGTGCCTCACTCCTGCTGTCACCGGGGTCACCTACAGCTGTGCCTCACTCCTGCTATCACCTGGGTCACCTACAGCTGTGCCTCACCCCTGCCATCACCGGGGTCACCTACAGCTGTGCCTCACCCCTGCCATCACCGGGGTCACCTACAGCTGTGCCTCACCCCTGCCGTCACCTGGGTCACCTACAGCTGTGCTTCACCTCTGCCATCACCGTGGTCCCTTAGACTAGGATCTGAAGCAAGCCCTCCCTCTCTCAGGTGGCATTTTGTCAGATATTTGGTCACAACAACTAGGAAAGTAAAGGATGCATCAACTCACACTTTAAAAATCACCATTTATTCCTGGCATGCCACCATGGTAAAGATAGCAGGGACTGTAAGGTAATCCTCTTAGGTTATGAAGAGGGCATCGGGCTAAACTAAAGTTGCTTTTAAGCTAAATTTGTAATCTTCATAAGGAAAATTATTAGGAATTTGATTCTTTTGACAGAAGAATAGAGAAATGATGCAAAAAAGAACTGGGGCGGATGAACTTTACAGAACGCAGACTATCCCCCACTTTACAATTATAAATAACATTAGCTTACATTTTAAGATGACAGGGCCTTGCTATGTGTCCCTGGCTGGCCTGGAACTCACTCTGTAGACCAGGCTGGCCTGGGACTCAAAGAGATCTGCCTGCCTCTGCTTCCTGAGTGCTGGGATCACAGGCGTGTGCCACCATGCCAGGCCTTGAATTTTGTTTTGTTTTGTTTTTGAGACAGGGTTTCTGTGTGTGGCTTTGGCTGTCCTAGACTCACTTTATAGACCAGGCTGGCCTCAAACTCACAGAGATCAGCCTGCCTCTGCCTCCTTGAGTGCTGGGATTACAGACCACCTGGCCCGGCTGCCTTGAATTTTTTAAGTAAACATATCCTATATAAAAATGCTGTCAGTCCTTTCACACGAACTCTGGTGCCCCATATTTGACCACGTCCCCTGGATGGGGAGGCCTGGTGGCACTCAGAGGAAGGATAGCAGGCTACCAAGAAGAGACGTGGTACCCTATGAACATATACGGGGGAGGAGGTCCCCCTCAATCACAGTCATAGGGGAGAGGAGTAAGGGGAAAATGGGAGGGAGGGAGGAATGGGAGGATACAAGGGATGGGATAACCATTGAGATGTAATATGAATAAATTAATAAAATATATTTTTTAAAATGCTGTCCGTCAGTAATGCCCCTCTGGCATGGATGGCATCGTGTCCAGCCTAGACGTGGTCTAGCAATGCGTCCTCTGACACTTAACACACAGAAGTGCCAAGATGGCAGCACTACTCCAGGGGAAAACGTCACGGGTAGATTCATGCCGGCGCGTGCGTTGTAAAATCCACAGGGAACGCACACCAATGCAACAATAATGCACGAACTAACAACGTGTCAGCGGAGGCATATAAGCATAAAGGCCCCACAGCAAAGGAGCAGCAGTGGGGGCTGTGGGAGTGGAGGGAGAAGGGGGGAGCCCATGCAGGCCCCCCCCCCCGCTTCTAAGGAGGCTGGACAATGGCTCAGAGGCTAAGGGCACCTACTGCTCCTGCAGAAGACAGGAGTTTGGTTCACAGCCCCACATGAGGCAGCTCACACTTTCCTGAAACTCCAGTTCCCCAGGATCTGATGCCTCTGGCCTCCTCAAGGAACCTACACGCCAACAAACACATCCACACACAGAGACACGTGATTGAAAATAAAAAAATAAATCTAAAAAGACTCCTCTAAGACATGAACCCTACTAACTAAAAATATAAGTCATTCTTCCCCCTTTTTAAAGATTTCGATATTTCACTCTGGTCTGCAGAGAACACTACGCAGCAGGAAACACAGGAGCCCATTTCCAAGGCTTTGCCTCTGTGTGTGCACAGTTTCCATCGTAGTGGAGACACCAGGCACTGTTTCAGAAATGCACATGGAGCACATCTAGCCTGGACCCTTTCCGTTTTCTCCTTGTATTGGGCTGGCAGCCTGCTCTGCCTAAGAAAACATAACACTAGATGTATTCAAATAAAAGCAAGAATGAGGGTGGATTTTAATCCCACAGAGAGAAACCCTATCGATTGGGCCCATAAGGAAAGATGTAGTCGCTAGGTGCTCCCTAATTACGGCTGCTCTGGTGGGCAGCGTGCTGGCGAAGCAGATGTGGGAGACCATTAAAGCCGGGCTCCAACATCTGTTTACAATTTCAAGGCAATTGTAAATACAGCAGAGAAGGTCAACTGGGCCAATTAAGACCGATGTGCAAGCCAGCACTCCGGGTTTCATTCCAAGCTCACGCAGACTTGACTCTTTCTGCTTGTACTGCATGCAAAAAAGAAAAAAAATTAACACAGGAAATGAGCCTAATAACAGCTTTTGTCCTTTTTGATGGTGATGTTTTAAAAAAAAAAAAATGGCGGCAAACTCTGTGTTCACAGCCATTAATGTGCACCCTGGGCTTCCCAAAGCCCGCGCTCTCGCCCTCTTGTGCCACAGCTGCCTCTCCACTCCCTTCCAGAGGCTGGTGCGAGGCGCAGAGAGGTAAGGAATGACAGATGCTCCCTTTTAAATGGGGTCAGGGACGCCAGCACCAAGGCACAACTCCACAAACATTTTAAGGCAGTGTTGCAAAGAGCAAGACTGCTAGACAGCGTGCGTGTTCCCGGTAAGGTGAGGAGGCCGAGGTGCTCACGGCGTGACCAGGTCCTCCCTGCGGTGTTTGTGAAGGGTGAGGAACAGGTGTGGTGGATGTCCTGCCCTCACGTCAGAATGACGGCCTCTAAGGTATGTTCTGCACCGGGTTTTGGTAGCGCGGAACTCTATATTCCTCTCTTTTGGGGAAAAGGGGGAAAGGACAGTTGGGCAGACTTGGATTCAAGTTCTGCATCGTCTGGTCAAGTGGCCGCAAAGCCTGTTTGCTCATCTGCAAAATGCGAGTGCTGCCACCTTCCAGAGCTCTGAAACTCAGTACACAGTAGGCACTCAATAAACGCTGGCCTCTCTGGGTTTGAAATGCATTTGACACTTAATAAAGGCTGGGTTCCTCTGTCCTCTTCTGAGGTCTCCAGGCCTTCATCAACCCCAGGGCCTGGACCTGTGATCCCAGCCATGGCGGCCCGTTCTCATGAATGCTGCTTCTACTTAGCTTCTGGGGGAGGTCTGCCCAGGCTCTGGTGACGTCATTTACTCTTACCTGCTTTGGTTTTGGTTAAGTAAAATCTGAGCTGATGAAAGTGTGAGGCCCTAAAAGAGGAGCCCTAGGCAGCTCTAGGGAGGACACAGTGCTGGGGCAACACAAATGGTGAGGGAAAGTCAATATAGCCTACAGTGAGAAAGTTTCTTTTTCTTTTCTTTCTTCCTTTTTTTTTTTTTTTTTGCTTATGTCTTCTTTTTGCACTTCAACCTTGAGGCCCAGCCCTTCGGGTCTCAGCTCAAATAAAGAGTCCCCTGTCTAAACAATTGGTAAATCTGAGAGCAAACAGCTCAACTCCATGTGGTTCTGCAGCAACACGCCTGTCAATAAGTCGGATCTCAGCTTGATTGGCCCAACAATGTCAAACCTGGCACCATCCGGTCAACCTTCCAGAGAGATCTGCAAGGGCCATTCCAAGAACAGCGCTTGCAAGGTTTGTAGCCTTTTTCAGAAACACAAAAATCTAACTAATTCACTTGGCTGGTTGTTCCAGCCATTAAGCTTAAACTGATTTTTAACAAATAGTATTTGAAACACCACCACTGCCATGGTAGTAAAAACACTACAAAAAAATAAGAGGTCTCCTTTCTCCCGGGCCCACAAAGGAGAAAGTCCTGGTAAACATTCATCTTATTTAAATGCATGTATAAGCCTTTTTAATTATAAAAATTGGGTAAGCTGTATGTATTGTTTTTGGATTGTTTTATGATCTGTAAGAGCTGTGTAACAGATAAAATGAATGTGTAATTATTGGATACAGATGGTGTTTTTCTGTATTCTAAATCGTAAATCAACAAACCCACACATACACGTCTCTGTGCTCACTCCATCTTCCTTGGGTTAAATTCCTAAGAACTGAGTTCTTAGGTTCAAATGTGCACACATCTCAAGGTATTTGAAACTCAGGGTACGCCAAGGAGGCTAGGTTAAATCTGTATCCACGTACAAGAGTGCCCTCAGCCTGGCGCTTCTGCCCAGGTAATCTGTGTGGGGCAGGGCACGGAGTGCACGCTTACCTGTGTGGGCATGTGTGGAGACCAGAGGCTGACCTTACCTGTGTGGGCATGTGTGGAGGCCAGAGGCTGGCCTTACCTGTGTGGGCATGTGTGGGCATGTGTGGAGGCCGAAGGCTGACCTTACCTGTGTGGGCATGTGTGGAGGCCAGAGGCTGGCCTTACCTGTGTGGGCATGTGTGGGCATGTGTGGAGGCCGAAGGCTGACCTTACCTGTGTGGGCATGTGTGGAGGCCGGAGGCTGACCTTACCTGTGTGGGCATGTGTGGAGGCCAGAGGCTGGCCTTACCTGTGTGGGCATGGGTGGAGGCCGGAGGCTGACCTTACCTGTGTGGGCATGTGTGGGCATGTGTGGAGGCCGGAGGCTGACCTTACCTGTGTGGGCATGTGTGGGCATGGGTGGAGGCCGGAGGCCGACCTTGGCGGCTCTTCTATCGCTCTCCACCCTGTTTTGTTTTGTTTTCAGACAGGGTCTCTTGCAGTTCTACTTTGAACAGGCTGGTGGGCCAGCAAATCCTGGGATCCACCTGTGTCCTCTCACCTCGAAATTGCTGGGGTTGCAGATGCATGCTGCCACAACCAGCTTCTTATATGGATGCCTGAGATCCAAACTCAGGTCCTTAAGCGTATGTAGCAAGAACTTTGCCTTTTAATCTCTAATAATTTAGCACGCAAAAATGTCATTTCCATTTTTATTAATAATGACATCTAGATCTTTGCCACATTTGTACTGGTCACCTGATGCCTTTGAGAAACTGCTCAATTGCTTGACCAACTGTAAAATTATTAACCCTTTGATGACAGCATCCCACGTACTTCCTCCTCCACCAGTCAACTGAATGCTGGTAGCACGAGCTGACACACACACCTTACAGCCAGGCGCAGCCCACCAGGCTCTCCAGCCACGCTTCCCTTGGGATCTTTAAGGTTTAAAGAGCTTCCCTTCTGGAGCTAACAGTCTTACACACTGTGCTGACAGCAGTACTGTCCCGGCTTGGTTTCCTACGGATACGCCTTTTGGTGTTTGAGAATGTGATGCGTGTGCATCACGTGTTTTGGTCAAGCGTACCCCTGTTCCCCCTCCCCCCACGTTTCCTCCCAAGTTCAGGTATGGCACTCACTTTAATTGCTGTGATCGAGAGGGCAAAACAGAGTTGAGGAAAGAAAACAGAAACCCCAAAGGAGAAAGAAAGAGGTGAGAAGGCTTCTAAAAATAATATTTGGCAGACACGGGCTAAATGCAAGTCTAATTTGCTTCTTAGTTAATGAAGGAGAAAATGGGGCTGCTGAAGAGAAGGTCCATTCTAGAACTGCAATAATAAAATCCCACCGAAGACAATGACAACATTCTTGTTATACATGGAAATCTAACCCTAAAATAATAAGGGATATATTGATACAACAGTACTGAGAATAAATTCCATTTAAGTGATGTTATTCTAACAGTGACCCAGAAAGTGTTGAACTAAAGTCATCTGTTACCTTCCCAGGTGTGTTCTTCGGGGGATAAAGCCCACTTAGAGAACCCCAGGCATCCAGGAACATACATGTGGAGAGAAGTGTTTAGTGTGCAATTGATCAGCCGTTATGTGCTACAGATGACTGGTGTGTGTTTATAAAGAGCTCAGGCACAAATATACATCACATGCGCATCAGTTTTGCTCTGTCAAAAGGTAAAAAAGAGACGATGAAACTTGGCGTATGCTCTCTGGCCATTAAATGTAATCGTAAGCGCGTTAGGTTCCGCAGAATGATGGGTGGCCCCTGCTGCGCCAACCCGTGTTCCTCTAAACCGAGGAAGAAAAGGTGCCTCAGGAGTGTCTGGCTGGAAGGAGGCCGGGGAGAGTGAACCCCGGTGTGTGATAAAGCTGTCTGGGACTGTCCAGAAAGTCTGCTGGAGGACAGGAGTAGAGCTGGCCAGGGCAGAACCAGGAGTGTCCAGCACCATCCTCCTGCCTTCCTGGGTGTGCGTGTAAAAATCTGGCTCTGCTCAGTTCTGACGTGCTTTTCCAGATGGGTGCTGGCATTGCAAGTTTCCAGACCCTCATCCTTTCTTTTAAAATGTGTGTGTGTGTGTTTGGTGTGTTTGTGTGTGTACGTCCATGTGCATGCACATGGGTATGGAGGCAAAGGACAGTCTTGGGGGTCATTCGCCAATACCTGCGATGTCCTTCTTTTGAGACGGGGCTCTCACTGCTAACCAGAGGCCACCCTACAGCTAAGCTGGTGATCAAGGAGCCCCAGAGGCCCACCTGCCTCCACCTCCCAGGTACAAGTACACACCACCACGCCGGCTTGTGTGTGGGTCTGAGATCAAAATCAGAACCTTACGATCACAGAACAAAACATGTCACTGACTACACTGTCACTCAACCCTTCCCTATATGTGGGACGGGTCACTTCTGCTTGTTACCCAAGCTAATTTCTGCTTTTGACAACCGTGGATGTTCGCTTGCACACTCTTATATATAAATTTCTGACACAAATTAAAGCATGTGGAGCTCACGCAGCCACAGTGTCTTCAGCATGGGCACACACACAACCTGTTCAAAGCTACTGGGCTTAGGCTCGTCTCTGGGCCTAGGGCTCACATTTGAGTTGAATGCTTTGGTTATTTTTTTCTTTGTGCCTAGATCTCCTCTCCTCAGGACGAGCCTGGTACAGAGTCCGCTCAGGGGTGAGAATGGGACACTAGAGAAAGACGTGCACCGCGCAGCCTTCCTGTAGCTCTTGGGGACTGAACCTCTCTATCTCAGCAACGTGCTACAAGTGAGTCAGACCTGGACTCACCTTAACTCGCTGTCCATGTTTTCAGCACCCTTTGTCCTCAGTGAGTGAGAGGGAGAATGGGGAGGTGGCTTCTGTGGAGTAGCTTCCCTCTGTGGCCCACTTACCCCTTGAGTATGGGGGTTCTCTTCGGAGGAGAGCTGGGTGCTCAGAGATGTGCACCTCCCCCACTGCTTGGGGAGTTAGGGAGATTTTTCTCACCACATTTCCCATCCTCCCCAAAGCTATTAGGGGCAACTTCTTGTTTTATAGGTGCGGTATGTGATGGTAGGAGGGCTATCCTAGGGAACCCATGATAGCAGGCCAATCTCATTAGTCTACACAGCAACACAGCACGGCCCACACACTGGGCCAGAGAGGGGCACACTAGCCTGCGACAGCCCTCTCACCCCCGTCCCCACCCAAGGTCCCTTCCTCACTGCAGAGTACAGGCCGAGAGGTCCTTGAAGGGTCAGGCCCTGTGGCTACCTACTTTTCGAGTCCCTGGAACTGAAGGGCGAACCGACACCGGTGAGAGCCGTCTGTACTCATCAGCTCACCCTGGGCCTCCCGACAAGCTATCCCCAGCTCCCCGCGCGCCCTCAACACAGCGCAGCACATTTACCAGATAACCGCTGTCCACAGCCAGAGCCTGGGCCCTGCTGCCTAGTGCCAGCCATCTGCTGCGCGCTGATAGCAGGCCTCCATTTGTCCTGTATGAAGTGACAGCAGCAGGATGGAGACTCCTTCCTCAGGCGGCGTCCCATGCCATGCCTGCACAGCGCCCGGCACACCTCTCCTCTGCAGGGACACCAAAGCTGCCTGAAAAACGGCTCTTGAGCAAAGGCAAGTAATCTGTCTGCACACACACTGCCATGTGCCACCACACGCCAGCTTCTCTGTCCAGCGCAATTCAAATTCAGAATCTGATAAAAACAAGTAAGTGAACAATCTTTTAAGGCTCCTGAATGTAGATCCACTTGCATTTGTGTGTGTGTGTGTGCGCGCGCGTGTGTGTGCGCACAAGCGAATGCCAGTATCAGGCACATGTGGGCATGAATGCAGATGACAAAGGACAATCTTGGCTGCTGTTTGTCAGGCGCCGTCTACTTAGGGTAGTTAAGAGCATGCTGCCGAGCCCAGCCTTCCCACGTGGGTTCTGGGGACTGAAGTCAGATCCCTCGGGCTTGTGAGGCAAGCTCTTCACTGACCGAACCATCTCCTGCACCTCAGCCACATTCTGATGAGAGCAGGCTGTGGCTTTTGGGAAAAGATGCTCTGATGCATGCTGCATGGAGATGCATCCATGGAGATGTGTCAGCAGCCAGGGTGCAGACAGCCTTCGCTTAACATCTGGAACCTTCCACGACTGAGCTGCTCAAGAATGCTTGACTTCCGAGATAAGGACAGAGGAGAGCTATAACGCAGGCACCTCGCTTCCTCCAGGGGACAAACTCCACACCAGCTTACCCATCGAAGGCTTTGAGAGATGGCATGGGATGTCATCGTGGGAACATGAACGCCAACGGGCTTGTCTGGGAGGTAAACGTGGACACTAACGAGAGCCTGGTGTGGCTAGCTGGCATGCTGTGGGGACTGGCCCTGCCAGCTAGGGGACGAAGTGGATTCATTCTCATATTCTCTCTCTCTCTCTCTCTCTCTCTCTCTCTCTCTCTCTCTCTCTCTCTCTCTCTCTCTCTCTCTCTCCCCCCAGGCTGGCCTTGAACTCACAGAGATCCACCTGCCTGTGCTACCACAGCGGTGGCATTACGGGTGTGCCCACTGTCTAAGCACTAAATGGCCCCAACACCAAGGCCCACTGCTTTCTGTGAAACATATTTAAAGCACACACAAAATAAAACCAATGTAAGAAGCATGTTATATTGATGATGGTGCTTTAAAATGAAAGATTTCAACTTCTTAGTTATTTGCAAGTTGTAGTAAAGTTTTAAGAATCCTTCAGGGACTGACAAAGCGACCAACTCTAGTGACTACCCACACATGGGGTGGTTCCCAGCGTTTCCTCAAAACTGAAGGGCGTCCTGGTTAGTTTATAGTTGACAAGCTAGCAAAAATAATTACTGATGGGAGAGCAATGCAAATCTTGACATTTTACTTGTAAACATATCAAAAACTGATTGGAGCTGCCTTTTTTTTTTTTTAAATCAATTCCTTCCGTTCCTCTGTCTGTGCTACAGAGGGACAATGCAAGGCAACCAATAAAATGAGAAGTAGAATGGAAATCCAACTTCAAGGAGATGAAATCACCAGTGTAGAATTGTAGCGATTAAAAAGAGCTTCTGAAAGTGGCCCGCCTATGGGGTAGAAACCACCAGCGGACAACAGGTTTGGCTAAAACAACTATTTCAGAAAGATATGCAACTGTCACCAAATGTCACTGTCTCTCATACTGAGAGCTGTATTCTTTGGAAACATTTATGCTTTTGATAAAATTGGTAAGTGTAAGGAGATTTAGGATTTTCAGAACTATTTAGGGTACACAAAGTCAAAGCTGAGGAGCCTCTGTGGTCATTGCACCCCATTTCTCTCCTGAAACAGACGTCCACTGGCCCCTCCAGGAGGCAGCTAGGGAAGCTGCCCAGGTGGGAAGATGGCCGATACCTACATGGGTGCACAGCTGTGCGCGTCGGGCAGTGGCTCCTCAGCAGCCACCTGAAGAAAGCACCAGTTCCCTCATGTTCAATCAGTGGTGTGAGCAAGCAGGCTGGGGAGCTTGGGGAGCTTAAGAGTGTCACAGAAATCACAAAGCTGACCTGGCCACGTGCTCAGAGTCCTCTTTAGGCAGTTGTACCCCAGGGGCTCTGCAGGGGCCGGTCCTACCCCTGCCCCGGGACTGACCAATGTGCTTGCTTAGTTGTTATGTTGATTAGAGTTTGCGTTCAGAGGGGCCTTGGACTCCCTTGGTCTTGTCTCAGCCAGTGAGCTCTCCTGACCATTGATGGGAGATGGAGCCCACAACTGTCCCAACCAAGAACTTGCTTTCAGTTTCGTATGGGAACAAAAAGTACCTTTTGTACAGTTTTACTAACTAGATGTTACCACGTAAACCAGGGCAAGACAGGCAGAGCCCACACAAAGCACAAAGTCAAATTCTTACCGCGCACCCTGTGAAGTAAAGGAAGGCTGACACAGAAAGCGGACGGCTATGTGACTCTAGCTGTATCCGATGCCCAGGACAGGCAGGCAAATCCACAGCCCGGGCTGGCGAGGGACGCATGCGAGGGCGTGAAGGCCAAATGCCGTATCCTACAGGTACGGATGGGGCTTGCTCGGGGGACACGAAAGCTGGCTGTATCGAGAATATGCTGACCGTCACTGACTTGACCATACGCACACTTTAAAGAAGGTGTGAGTTATATCTCAAAGGGGCTGTTTGGAAAATGTAACGGGCCCAACTTCTTTGAAAACCAGGAGGAAGGAGGTGAGGCACCGGCCAGGTGCCCCTCACCGTTAGAATCACTGTGGAGTCACAGAGCGACCACTGGGCAGGGTGAGAAGGGCTAAGTTCTGAAAGGACAGTGGCAATGGACACAAGGTGACACTTTCCAAAATAGGCTGTCTCCGACTTCAAATAAAAACCAGGGCTTTTATGGGTCAGAAAGCTATAATGCATTCCACAGCCACAGCGGTCGGTCCCTCAAAACCCCTGCAGACCACGCCAGCACACGGAGCAGGCCTTTCTAGGAAGCGCAGCAGCAGGCAACAGAGTTCAGGGAGCACAGCCCACAAAGCAATGAAAAGAAAGCAGCAGGGAGAAAAACCCACAAATGCCACAACAGCCCCTACAGCACCCAACACCAATAATCACCTAGTTAAGAGGAAACCACATCTAGGGACTGTGTTCTCTCACCTCTGGTTATGAGGCGAGCACAAGCCAGTGCGTGAAATAGCTAATGTGTTCCAAAGTCAGAAATACGGTGCAAAAAAACAAAGGTTTATTAGCATGGAAAATCTCACACCCCAGACATGGACACCCACATATTCTTACACCATACATATATGCACGCACGCACGCACGCACGCGCACACACACACACACACACACACACACCCCTTTCCCAGGTGCTGTCATTCTTTGATTGGCTTTTATTATACTAGTACATTAACAGAGGCAGTGGGCACTAAGAATGGTGCCCTTCCTCGGGTGTTGTCCACCTTCGTTTTTTGAGATGGTCTCTCACTGACCTGGAACTCACTTTTTTAGTCTTGGATGGCTGGCCACCACGCCACAGTAAGGATGTCTAACAAGGCAGGGGCGTGGTGTCGAGGTAGGTGCTACGGCTACCTTCCCAGGCCTGGGGAAGCATATACCAGCCATACTGCTCAAGTGGGCCCTCAGGCACAGGGGGGGGGGGACCCAGAAATTAGCACAGAGGCCAGTGGCTGCCAAGGACAGGGCTGGCCCTGACCCTGACCTAGAATAGCTCCTTGCAAGGTCTCTCATACCGCTGACACTCACACAACAACTCTAGGGCTGGTTGTGTGTTAGACGGGACGGGGCAGCATGCGTGTGCACATGCACTCTACACTGGACACATGGGACCTTAACCAAGCCCCTGATGCGTTCCTGGTGGCCATGCGTGGTGCTGGGGCTCACCTCTTCTCTCCGAGAGCCCATTACTATTTCTGGCTTTTATCAGGTGAGGAAACTAAGCAGAAAGATCACGCTGTTTCTCCAAGGTCACCTACTTCCCCCAAGGTCAGCCAGTCAGTCAGCGAGGGATCGGACTGCAGCCACTCCCTCCCCCAAACAGGGCACATAGACCCAAATCTGAATGAGGGGGTGGTGAGACCGGGCCGACCAGAGTGCAGGGCGTGGTTACCTAAGTCTTACGCTGAGAGTCACATTTTAATTCTAGGTACTGTTGGCAGAACCACACTGTGGGGCGCATATGAACCAGTCAAGTGACACTTTTAGTTTAATCCTGGAATGAGGAGATGAAGGGGGGGAAAGGACATAAATAAAAAGGCAAAACAATCATTTCTCTCCGAGATTCAACTGAAATGGGAATACCAAACCTTCTAGAGTATGTCCAGTTTAGACATAGCACATCTGTGGATCAGTAAACGGTTCCTTCCCAGAGTTAAAGCCAATGCAGAGGCAGCTCGGATTGGCCGGCCAACTTCTCACCAGTAGGAGCCACTTACCTACTTTAACATGCTGCTACTTAGAAATTATCACTCAATCAATCGCCATCCACCTGGGTTTATTTTCGCAGAGCGCGTCAATAAAATGAGTGTGAAAACAAGTTAAATGCGTTCTATTCATTTTCTCGATTTCTCACCTCTCCCAATGGTGGATATGTTGACAGAAAAATTACTTCATTTTATTTCCACAGGCACTTATGGAATGCTGACCAGGCTCTGTGCTCAGGCTTGGAGGCACTCTACGACAAAGGGGAGAAACACAGTCCCCCATCCCTGAGGAATACATACATGTCCCCATGGCCTGGATCAAGGCACCCAGAGGAAATGTGAGCCCACAATCTCTCCGGCCCCGCCCCCTGCACCCCTCCACCCACACCATCTTCACTAGCCTAGACACATACCTGAAAAGCCTGGGCTACTGTCAGCCGCTGGCTCCAGCCCCGGGAATGCATTCTCACCAAGGGATAGTTAACGTGCTCTGTTATTTGTTGCTGCTGTTTTTACTAACAGGATTTCCTGTTTCTCATGCAGCCTCAAAAACTCCCTGTTAGCTCCAGTATAAAACTGAACTCCTGATCCTCCTGCCTCCACTTTCCAGGCTCTTTGACACGCTCTACCTAACCTCCAACTCTTTTTAACTTTGAAGACTAGCTCCTGTTGGGGGTGGTGAGGTGCAAGGGTGGGTGAGCATCCACGTGAGCAGACAGGAATGTGCACGCGCCTGTAAACCCCAGCATTTCAGGGTGCACACAATGGACCTGAGAGCCCCTGGCTGGCCAGCTGAGCTGGAACAGAGAGCTTCTGGCTCAGTAAGGAATACAGCAAAAAGAAATACTATGCCTTGAGGCAGTAAGGCCGAGAGGGCTGGAGAGGGGAAGGCTCCCTGTCCTGCTCTGACCTCCCCATCACACGCATGGGCACACTTGCACACACTTGAGTGTGCACACCACACACACAGTATCTCCTTTCTACATAATTTCTGATGGAGGCTACTAAGTTTCTATCAACAGCTTTTTAAAAATGAGAACTTTGAGGTGTGGAAAGACCCTGAGTTCATCCTCTTGAAGTCTAAGGTTCAGCAGCCCCAACCTACTGGCCAAGTGGTACAGCCTTCAACGCTATGCAGCCCAACCACCTCTGCCACCCACAGAGGAGACACCTGGCCTGCAGCATCCACTCCACCCAGCCTGGGAACCTTGATGCTTTGTAAAAGTTTTGAGGTTTATTTATTTTATGCAGATGAGCGTTTTATCTGCATGCGTATCTGTGCACCACAGGTGCCTGGTCCCACAGAGGTCAGAAGAGGGCACCCGCTCCGCTGGAACTGGAGCTACGGATGGGGATGGTTGGGAGCCTCGTGTGAGTCCTGGGAATTAAACCCACTTCCTCCGCAGGAGCAGCACCTGCCCCTAAGCACTGAGCCATCTCTCCCAGTCAATCCACCTCTGCGCCTCTGTGATGCTCTCTCCTCTGGCCGTTCCACGCAGCGTGGTCCCTTTTTGCCCCTAGCTTCTCCCACGTAGCGAGGTACTTGTAAGGCTCCCTCCGAGTAGCACACATCAGCACGCCTTTCCCTTTTTATGCCTGGCACTCTGTGATCCGACCGTATTTTATGTATCTACTTATCTGCTGGTGGGGTGTTTCACTTTGGGGCTACTGAAAATATCGACACTAGGCACACAGGTGTACAGGCTTTTGTGTGGCTGCCCTCAAGCTGCTGGGTCACCCGGTTAGCTCTATGCCTACTTAGCTGAGGCACTGCGTGGCTGTTTGCCGAAGAGACCGCACCATCTTCCGTTCCAACTAGCAGTGTGTGAAGGGTTAAAATGCCCCCTCCTTGCCAACCCTTGTGATTGTCTTTCCCATCCCTAGCCAACCTGTCCTCCAGCCTCACCTTCCGAAGTGCTGGGACTGGGCGGCTTCTGCGTCTCCCTACGGCCATTTCAGCGAGGACGGGCTTCGATTTTAACTTCTCTACTAAGAGGTTGAGTACCTTTTCATGTGCTTATTAAAGGACGTTTCCCTTCTCAAGCATTCCCAATGTGTCTTTCTTCCTGTTTTTCCAAGCTTCAGACTGTAGCTGGCAGCCCATCACTGCCCAGCTTGGCCAGGCGAGCTACCTGTCACACTGCCAGCTGCCGGCAGGGACGGGGTAAGCGGTACCTACCGAGGCTGTTTCCCCAGCTTCTGTACTTGAAAGGCTGTAGTCATGTGGGGTTTGGGCTTTTTGTTTGGTTTGGTTTGGTTTTGTTAGTAAAGCAAAACACCAAGGCTGAGCTGTTGTGGGGTTTTGTTGCTGACTTTGAAGGAACTGTGCTGTTCACGGTTCTGAAGCTGAGGGACGCGCACGGCTTCCACTCTGCGCTGGAGACGGCCACGAGGCCAGTGGAACAAGGTGGGAATGTGTCTCTCATACACCAAGATCCCAGGGAGACAAACAGCCACTCAGAGGAGCCAGTAACAGCCTCGCATTCACCCTGCTCCCTCTGAAAGGTCCCAGCACCTAAACACCCCACGCCGAGAACCAAGCTCCCAGCCCCTGAGGCCTCGGAAGACAGATTCAAATTATATCCACACCAAGGCAGCGGGGCAGAAACTGGGAGGAAGCGGAGCAGCGGCTGGTCTCCTGTTAAATGGAAGGTGATTCGGCCCACGCCTCCCACCACACCATGTCATGAATCCCTCAGTTCTCGTCAGCGGGATGTGAGCACCGCATGAGTCACAGAGACCTCCCAGGCCCAGCGTGGGCCCTGCCTTCCAGGGGCACAGGCAGCGGAAACATGAGAGCCACACGGTGTAACATGCAGACTGCAGGTAGCACGGTGAAACTTACACAGTGTAACATGCAGACTGCAGGTAGCACGGTGAAAGTCCAAGGCTTCCAGACCAGAGAGGACTCGCTGGCTGCCCAGCGGGAGTGAGTGACAGGGGGCCAGTGGGTGGGGGAGACCAAGCGTGGAACCGCAATTTTGGAAGCTCGGGTATGAGGCGACGCTGAAACAGTGACTGCGAAGGCCACAGGCAAGGTCACGGTAGACTCAAAGCAGGAAGGTTGGCCATGGCCAGAAGCTGTCTTCTCTAAGAGTCAAGACTTTGCAGCTGCGGAATATGAGTCCTACAAGCTCTTTAGAAACAATGGGGATGAGATCTGACCTGTACTTTAGGCACTTACACTACAGCATCTCCCAACTGTCAGACGGATAAACTTTCCTCAGCATAGTTACAAAACCTGAAAGCTACCAAAACATCTAAGCCTATTTAAGATCACCTTTCCTCCCTCCCTTCTTTCTTCTCTCAGATAGCCCAGCTGTCCTTGAACTCACTATGTAAGCAAAAATGACCTTGAATTTCTGACCCTCCTGCCCCCGCCTCCTGAGTTCTAGGTGTGAACTACCATATCTATTTTATATAAAGCCAGGCTCAAACCCAGGGCCCGACAAACGCTAGCCAAGCACTTGGCCACTTGAGTCACATCCCCAACTGTCTTTGCACAGTTTCTTCTTGAACAAATGCACACCCCCAAATGCTACAAATTCCCATGTGTCCAGAAGAACACTTCTAATCATCAGCGTCACAGGTCCTGGAAGAACTGTAAAGCCACGAGATTCCGCACACGTTTAAGTTGGCACATAAAGCTCTAGTCTAAGGGTACTGCAGAGGCAGGCGTCACTGGCTGGAGGTCGGCGTGACACTGTAAATAAGGCCATCACAGGGCTCTTACGTGTGTGCATTCAGAGTGATGTGCTTCTCAGTGTCGACTTCTAAAATACACGTGCAAACTCCTGAGCCCAGTGTGCTTTCCTTTCCTGTTCAATGCAGTCACAGCCCACCTCTGCTTCAGAATCTCAAGCCCCCTCTTCCACTTGCCCATATCACAAATATTTAAGAAAAAAAGTGTTAAGTTATTTCCAGTGCCCCTAAATCCTAATTATAAATTTTTTTAACTGAGCACTGATTCAGTTCTAATCATTAATAGCAGAGAATTGCTTAAAACATATAAATGTTTCCAATTTTGATTAAAATGTTAACTAAAATTTTTGAAAGGTATTGGAAATAATATTTTTTAATTTTTGAAACTTTGAAACTCTATTCTTGGTGTATATGTGTGCATGCACACACACATGCACACATGCACACGCACACAGGCCATCTCTGTGGTACACGGGTTCTGCTTATGGAACTCACATCGCTAAGCAAGTGCTTTTATGTGCTGAGTCATCTTTCCAGCCTGGAAATGCATTTCTCAATCAGACAAAAGGGCCTTAGAAATTACAGCGATGGAGGAAGGCTATCTGTCGCCAGAAAGAGCCGGGATCGCCCAGCATCAGCCCCAGGCCTGGTGTGCATCTTGTTAGATGTGGCTCGCTCGGCGACCCTGCCCTTGTGGGGTTTTATTATAGAAATGCTTCCCAAACGATCTGTCAGGTGACGGGCTGCCCAGGTCCTCCTTCACTTTGTCCTAAGCAAAAGGAGGCCCCATCTGAAAAGCCAAAGGACTTGCCACTCCGTGTCACCTGCAGTATTTCCCACAGCCTTGCTATGTGACACCTGGAGGCTGCCCCACTCAGAGAATGGGTGAAAAGGCAGTGAGGCAGGGGTGAACAGGGGGGATCGGGCAGGCTGCTGCTGTGTGAGTGAACGTCTCAGGCCGGGGCCTGTGTGGAGGCTGAGGGAGTGAGAGCTGCAACATTCCCACGCACACGCTACTGCAGCATACTCCAGTTCAAAGACGCTGCAGCCAGGCAGGCCGCAGACTTCTGGTCTACCGTGGGGGGCCAGCCCTGAAACCAGAGCTTTGTCCCTAAAGGGCAGACAAGAACGGAGGTGGAAAGAGATGACGGACAATGCTAGAAAGAGATGAAAGCTTTATGAATTACTCTGCGGCTCGCCCCGCATGGAATCCGTCAAATCAGAGCTCTGATTCTCACGCTTCCCCCCGCCCCCCACCGCAGGCTGCACCCACAGCACCTCGGGAGTCTCTGATGCGTGGTTCGTTGCTGTTGGGTTTTTTTTTTCTCTCTCTCTCATTTTTAGGCAGAAGGGCCGTCATTCCAACCATGTTTTTTCCAAACAAATAGTAAAATGTGATAGAAAATTCTGAACATTCCACCAGCAGTGACCCTTAGTGCTCTGATATGGTCTAATAACTCAAAATTATTCCCCATCATACGCACTTCATATGACATCAGCTACCACACAAGTTTTTAATACACAGTAAGCAGGTGGCCTGGCGATCCCCTCCACGCCTCACATCTGGTATTGTACTCCAGATAAGGTGCTGAGTCCGATTTTTTAATAAAAACATGGCCTGAGCTTGTAAAAGTTCAAGTAAAAATATACCTTTAAAACTGCTGTGTTTAATTTCAGTCATGAAAGCCTAAAATTATTGTAAAATAATACTCAGCCTTTTCATAGTTCCATTCAGTGAGGCTTCAAACTGCTCTCCTCCTGGAAGGGGAAAGACCCCACGGCCCACAGCGTCCTGAGTCCGCGCGCGCTCCTGCTTTGGGGAGCTGGAGTTACGTGGCCTCTATAACCTTTCAATCTGGGCGAAATTAGTTTGGTTGGGGGTGTGAAATGCTAATCCGTCTCAGTTTCTGGACACTGGGAAGTGGAAGGAATACTGAACACTTCGTGGGTAGCATGGGGCTGAAGTAATTTTTCTGTCAAAGATGGAATTTAGTCCTAGAAGGAAGATATATGCAAAGGAAAAACCATTTTAATACATGCATATGATTATAAATCTTCTTTAGATTTAGTCTTACTATTTGTGTTGTGTGAGATGTTGGGGGGAGGGGAGGGAGAGGGAGGGGGAGAGAGAGAGAGAGAGAGAGAGAGAGAGAGAGAGAGAGAGAGGGAGGGAGAGAGACTATATGCATACTTGTGTGTGTGGCTGCCCAGAGAGGCCTGGATAAGGCACCAGATCCCTTGGAGAAGTTTCTGAGCCGCCCAATGTCTCTCATGACTGAGCAACAAGTGTCTCAACAGCTGAGCCATCTCCCCAGCCCCTGCCGTGAGCCAGCGAGGAGCCTGTCCTGTGGGCACACTCACGGTGTGTGGCTGAGTGTGGCTGCAAGACAATGAGGGTGTCTGCCAAGTTCACGCACACGGCTGTGCGTGGATGGCAGCTCAGGTCTAAGTCGGTGCACACTCTCCTGAAAGCCAGCCCAAGGGGGGCAAGTCCCGCCAGTGCAGATGGCTTTCCGTGGCTGGGCAGGCCCACGGTGAAGACGCCTGGATCTCCTTCCTTCCTTCGATCATAAACGGCTCGAAGCGATCTGGCTCCAAAGGCTGCTGTTTCTAAATCAAAACTTAACTTTCATTTCCTTTAATGATTCAGTTTCATCTTTATCATCTTCGACTACAGACTGGAGTTGATACCAAATAAGGGCTAAGTAGAAATAAATTAGTAGCTGAAGCCGGCCATAAAACAAGCAGACTAGAAAAACTTTCTGCTCTACCGAATCTATTCAGTAATAACCATTTCCCCAAGGACTCTATACCGTGTGTGCTCACTCTCGGAGGCTTGGGGGAGGGGATGGCTGCCCTCCCTATTGTCATCAGTAAAACACAAATCAGCCACAGGCCTTTGCAGGGTAAAGCGTCCTCCCCATCACAAGGGCCGGAGTACAGTTTAGGCGCAGTCCAACAACACCTACCCACCATGCAGGCACACCCCTCAGCACAGGTCCCACCTCCCCGGTGCCTAGGGAGCAGCGCTCACGGGCATCGCAGCGCTGGGTCCAACAGCAAAACAATGTAACTTCTTACAAAAGACGCAGCCAAAGAGCGTACTTGTGCCTTCTGTCCAAGCGGTTAAAGGGACGGGCTGTGCTGACGCAGTACAGCGTTGGCTGGTCTCCAGGAGACACAGCTGACTTGCAGAAAATGCACCAGTCCACTCAAACCTGTGTCCCATCGCCACCGCAGGTAGCAGAATTCCATGAGGGCAGTGCCCTTGACCTCTCCTTTGAACCAGGCTGGCTGAGCCCAGATACTAGCAGGGAAACATGCCGCTGGCTGAAACCATTGACCTGCTTTTCCACTCTTGTCCTACTTGGTGGCTGAATCTGTGGTGACCAGCAGTGCCACTCAGCCTGGGTCCCCAGACAGCTACATGGAACATGAGTGGCCAGGGCTAATGTCCCCGCTGTCTTCTTCCTCTTCTCCCTGTGATGCTGGGGATTGTGTGAACACCAGCCTATTACACACATGAGGTAAGTGTGAACTCGAGCCTATTACACAGACGAGGTAAGTGTGAACTCCAGCCTATTACACAGATGAGGTAAGTGTGAACTCAAGCCTATTACACAGATGAGGTAAGTGTGAACACAAGCCTATTACACATATGAGTTAAGTGTGAACACAAGCCTATTACACATATGAGGTAAGTGTGAACACGAGCCTATTACACGCATGAGGTTAGTGTGAACTTGAGCCTATTACACATATGAAGTAAGTGTGAACACGAGCATATTACACATACGAGGTAAGTGTGAACACGAGGCTATAACACAGACAAGGGAAGTGTGAACTCCAGCCTATTACACAGAAAGGTAAGTGTGAACTCAAGCCTATTACACATACGAGGTAAGTGTGAACACGAGCCTATTACACATACAAGGTAAGTGTGAACATGAGCCTATTACACATACAAGGTAAGTGTGAACACGAGCCTATCATACATACGAGGTAAGTGTGAACATGAGCCTATTACACATAAGAGGTAAGTGTGAACGTGAGCCTATTACACATACGAGGTAAGTGTGAACGTGAGCCTATTACACATACGAGGTAAGTGTGAACACGAAACTATTACACATACGAGGTAAGTAAGAACCCGAGCCTATTACACATATGAAGTAAGTGAACGAGCTCTGCCTGAATTACATCCCCAGATGTGCAATTTTAAAGACAAACTGCTGGCGGAGTGTGTGGCACATACCTGGGACACCAGCTACTTCTGAGGCTGAGGCAAAGAGATGGAAAGCTACGGACAACTTAGCAAGACCCTGTCCAAACAGTTTAAAATGGGGCTACGAGTACAGCTCAGTGGTAGGAACTTTTCCTAGTGTATGAAAGGTCATGGGTTCAATTCCTAGTATGAAAACTAACTGAAAGACTAAAAAAGTGGACAAATTGTTGTTGGTTTGTTGCTATGGCAATTTAGTCTTTTATCCTAACGTAGGAACATACAGGACCAGGAAGTTTATAAGCCGTAATAGATAGAAAAGTGCTAATAAAGACATTCAACATCTCCCACGAGTGATTATGGAGGTAAAAGCAATGAACAAAAAAGTGTGTTTCAACATTGTAGCTTTTAATTTTACATACAACAAGATATATTCCTGTGTTAAACAACAACGCGATAACATAAAAGTCTTTGTGTTTTTGTTTTTGTCTTTTTGAGACAGGGTTCCTCTGTGTAGCCCTGGCTGTCTTGAAACTCCCTCTGTGTAGACCAGGCTGGCCTCAAATCACAGAGATCCTCCTGCCTCTGCTTCCTGAGTGCTGGGACCAAAGGCATGTGTTACCATTGCTCAGCAAAATAAAGATCTCAATGATTTGTGTACTAATTTCATAACTCCTCTAAAGGTTCCATTAAGCTTCTACTGTGGCTGTACTGTATAATTCCAGGAAATCGCTAAAGTGTAAAGAAAAAAATGCCCAAAATAAAAGCTGCTTTGGGAAAGACCCCCTGCCTGTCACTCATACTTCAGAAACAACACAACACAATTGGCTGGAACAACAAGGAACTTTGTCTCTGCTGGGCTACCGTAGGAGCCTGGCAGTGCACCTCCACTTCTCAGTTTCCAGAACCTATGGCAGTGCAGTCTAGGAGGATCCTGGGCAGGAACAGGAAATGGAGTAGAGGGCCAGTGAGCTGGCTTTACCACGAGAACAGGGGTAAGCGGCCTAACTCTCTCACAGCTTCCAACGAAGCCAAGACACTGGGTGGGCGGGTCTAAGCTCAGACTCTGGTCTTGGCTAAGAGATCAGTGGGTACAATTTTAACTGGAGGGTTTTTGTTTTGTTTTGTTTCGTTTTTTAAGGAATCAACTCATTAAAAGAACGATGCTTAATTTCAGGTGAATATTCTTCCGGCCATGCATGCTATGACAGAAAGATGTTTGGGCCAGTGAGATGGCTCAGTGGGTGAAAAGAGGCCACCTGGGTTTAAGTCCCTGGAGCCCGTAGCAGGCCAGGAGGGGCCGACTTGCAAGGCTGCTCTCTCAGGTCACACTTGCACCACAGTATGCACCCCATCCCACCCGACCCCACAGTAATGATAATTTTAAAAAGAAATTTTCCCTTTCAAATCTAATTTCCTCCTAAGATGACCCCTACACCCTGCCGTTTGCATTTTCTAAATGTCTCTGAGTTTCAGAAAGCCCCGTGAGAACGTAAGATATGAGGCAGGCGTCCTGTGAGAGGAACGGTTCCACTATTTACCTCTGACCATTTTTATCCTCACAAGATTTGGTCTGCTCGAGCATCTGCCTTGTAAGAAAGTCCTTTCAGCCTCCATGACATCACTCCATTAATCCTTCATTTTAAACGCATGAGCATCCTTGAGGCTGTATTTATAACAAGTTGCTTAAAAGCCAGACGCTTGGACTTTTAGTCCCACCCGAGGGTCCAACCCAAGACTTGACCTTAAAAATCAGGGCACAGAGGCCTCCCAGAATTCCCTTTTTTCCAATGAGGGGTGCAGCTTTTAAAAAAGCCTAAGCCACTGCTGAGTTGGACTCTTTGGAGAGTTGAGAAGGGAAAGGAACTAAAGAAAAGCACACTTAGCAGCACCCCGGGGCCCCAGCTACAGCACCCCCAGACTGCAGAGACTCTGAGTCACTGTTCTATCATGACTTTAAAATTAACTCCGCACCACAGCATGTGTGTTTTTACTTAAGAGACTTCAGGAGTTGATACTGAAGGACCAATGCAGGAGGCCAGGCTGCTTTCGCTTCTGGGTCAGGTTCTACTGGTCGGTGCAGAGCCTGCTGCCCTGGTAGGGAGCTCCTCCAAGCAGGACCACCCTCTCAGCCATCTGAGGCTTCTTGCTGCCACAGAAAGTTGTGAGGAGAAGTCAGGGCCACATCTGGCACACAGAAAGAACTCACGCAGGCCCGGTGAATGCTGTCACCTCCTGGCTGACGTACAAATCTTCACTCGTGTGCGTGTGCGTGTGCGTGTGTGTGTGTGTGTGTGTATGGCTTGGGTCCTCACACTTGCCCAGCAAACACTTTTCCCGCTGGGCCATCTCTCCTGTCTCACGTCTTAAATGCATAGTTCTAGCTACCAGCTAACTAGTAATTTTAAAATGTGTATAAACAGGAAGAACTGGCTTCTCTGTCTGTCCTTCTGTCCTCAGACTCTGACCTCACTCATGCTGGGCGTGAGAGGATTTTCTCAGGCCTAAGGAATCCTCTTCACAGGAGTCAGGAGGAAAATTACCTCACGGACCAGCTTCCGGGGAGAAACTCCAAGCCAACTGCTGAGAGACGCCAAGGTGAGGAGCGAGTACACCTGGCCTCCCGGGTCTGGGTGACAGTTTGAGGCTCAAGGGCAGAGAGGCCCAGGAACAGCATGGGGGCAGGAAGAAAGACCTGGCACCGATCCCTGCGTGGGCCACACCCCACTTCCCTCCAGAGGCTCTTTTGAGGGATTATGGAATAAAATTACATCAGAATATACATTAATGAGAATATTTCCAATAATGAGAACACTGCTAATTGTATCTTTTCTTTTTTAACATGAGGTAGAATATTTTATGGCAACCCCGAGACCAGCCAGGTGCCCAGCGGGGAGCCTCGTATTCTGCACACACTTGTAAAGGCCACGACAGGACGCTGCGTGATATGAGGTGTGAGAAATGAAAACTTTATGTGCATACAAATTTAGATTTTTAAAATATTTTCACTAGGGGCATAAATAAAGAAAAATTAGACCCCTGGGTTTTTGGGGAGCGAGAATACAGAGTGAGGTTTTTGTTTTAAATTTGACTACTTAGGTCACCTAAGGCCTAAAGAAGTCACCAAAAGCAACACTTCAGCTTGACTTTGTTTTTCATAGAACTTACACTGTTTTCTTCAAGGAAGGAGAGAGGGTTGAATATGGAGAGAGAGAGAGAGAGAGAGAGAGAGAGAGAGAGAGAGAGAGAGAGAGAACGGCACATATACAAGTACCCATGCATCTCTCTTCCTGAAGCAGCCTTTACAAACACAATAAGGGCGACTGAAACAGTTTACTTAAAATCATTTTTAAATTTTAATCTATTTTAAATATACTATCATTGCTACTTTTTTAAAAAAGTCCATGCTGGTTTGCTCATTTTAAAAATATTTACACATTACAAGAATGTTGGATTTTGACGTGAACGCCCCTGTCCCGGCCACCTAGACTCTACCATCTCTACTCTAAACACTTGCTGTAGTGCACATCAAACCATCCATCCATCCATTCATCCATCTTACTGCCTTCCCCATTTCCACAGAATCACAGACAGCCCCGGCGGGTCAGTCTCGGTGTCGTTAACTTCAGCCCAGTATTTTAGTTTGCATGTGAACGTGGCTGGCTGTGGCATTCCCAGGTCTGCTGGGACACGCCTGCGCCTGCGCTAGCAGAACCTACCAGAAACCTCGGGAGGTGGCTCATGCCCCGTGCCCCATCCTGCTGACCGCCGCTCCCTTCCTCTGCTCCACAGCGCGAGTCCAGAACACTGCACGATGCAGCCACACTGCGTGTCTTGTGTCTCTCCTGCTCTGCCTGAAGCGAGCGGATTCCCACAAACCAATGTATGTACCAGCTTGAACGTTACCTGCTGAGTCACTTGGTCCTGGGAACCAAGCCTGGGTCCTCTGCAGGAGCAGCAGGGCTGTTAACTGCTGAGCCATCTCACCAGCCCCCTCCACGCGGTCTCTAAATGCAGCTTCCCTAGGGATTGCGGCACCTAACTCTCGCCCCCAATGGCTGATTTCACCCTTCACTGTCCAGGAGGCCGGAGCTGCCAGAGGCACCACATCTACACGCAGACCACCCAAGATGGCAGTAAAAGCCTTGTTTCAGGAGGATGCACACAACATGTTCAATAAATTGAGTAGAAAAGGACTTTCTACCCAATATGCACTCAGATATTCACCCAGAGAGCCTTCTGGATAGTTACTTTCTCCACTGCTCTAACGAAAGTAAAAATTACAAAGGCAACTAAAGGAAGGAGGCCTTATTGGGGCCACAGTTTGAGGGTTCAGTCCCTCACGGCGAGCAGGGGCAGCACGACATCACACTGCCTCAGTAGTCAGCAAGCACAGACCAGAAGTAGGTGGGTCCAATTTGTCAAACCCTAGGGCCCATCCCAGTGGCCCACGCCTTCCAACAAGCCCAAAGCCTCCTGAGGGTTCTCAGCACCCAGAAGGGAGCCAGCATCTGGGTGCAGGTGTTCATACGCGAGCCTCTTGCTCCACATGCAACCCCACCACCTTTCTCCTCTGGGGTGCATGCGCCCTCTAGTCTCGGGAACTGGCTCACGTGTCCTTTGGGGCGCATGGCCGTAGCCAATTTGGAAATAATGTCCTCGCAGTTGCAGATGTTTTGTTGTGTGTACAAGTCTAATGGTTTGTATTCTTTGAGCCCTTTGAAAACACAGTTCTGCCTCTGTAAATACAGTCTCCTGGACTGTGCGGCTTCTGAGGAGAAGGCCACACCATTCTTCTGTCCACGCACGCTGGTTTGCTCAGTGACTGACACATTTCTTTGTGACTCGTGGCTCTGGCAGTGAGTATGGTGGGCCTAGGTGCATTTCACCGTGTTTATCTTGCTTCGGTTTGCTGGATTTTGTGAACTCGTAAATTTATGTCTTTGGTCAAACTGGGGGGAACATCTGGCTGTTATTTCTTTAAATATTTTTTTCTCTCCCTTGTCCTTCTGGACCTCTGATTATACATGCATTAGGCATTTCCACGCTGCCCCATAGGTCTCTGGTACTCTGTTTATTTTTTAAAATGTGATCATTATTACAGTTTTGTTTTCAAGTCCACAAACGTCAGCCCTAGAGACCTATATAATTACTTCACTGTGCTGACCTTTGAAAGGGTTACTGTGAACGCGACAGAAGCTAAAAGAAAAGGTAGCCTCGACCCTCACAGGAAGTTGTGTTGGCTAGAAATGTCCCACCCCAGCGGCCACTCAGGGAAACCAAGAAAGCACTTCAAGTCAGGAAGGGGCTGGCACCTGCCACCAAGCCCTGGGTGTGGCCGTGGTCACCCTGATGTAGGTCTCATAAATAGCCCGTGGCTGCTGGTGTCCACATTTCCGGACAACCGCATGAAGGAACAAACAGCCTGTCCCATTGGTAAGATGAGGAGCCTTAGAAAATAGACTGTAAGGATAGCACAGCCCACAGCGGCAACCACCACATCTTAAGCTAATAAAGACTTCGCAATCACAGAAGACAGAATTAAGGGGGTTTTTCCTACTTGAAGTCATGGTGTTGTTCATGGTCAGATTTCCACTGTGGAATGGGATGGGTCTGAGAGATGGAGCTGACATGAGCTCAGCAGCCATTTGTTACCTGAACCCGTGACAGGACAGACTTGCTATGGCTGCTGGGACACGGAGGGGCACACGCTGACTGCAGTGGGTGGCTGGCCTTTCAGATCTAAGAGAGGATGCGGTCTGGTAAATGCTGTCCACCGACGTGTGACACGGGTGATGTCAAGCCCACCATGTGATCGCACGCCACAGAGAGGCCTGTGCGTTCCACATCTGTGCTCTGGGCACTGACAACATGAGCTGCACACTGTTGTGGTCTCCTAAAGGCCCTGATTCCACCAAGGCCCCTGCAGCTACTCAGCGCAAGCCCTCTGTGGAACTCCTGGACAAGTGTGGGCTCTCGCCTGAGAGGCACATCCGTGGCTCCCAGCACCCAAGTTTCTTGGATCGCCTCCATGGATGCCACAGAATGCTGAAAGCCAAACACATTTTGTCTTGTGCTCTGCTTGAAAAGGCAAAGCCCCACTGACTACTCTCAAAAGCAGGAAGGGCACTGGAAGGAGGCGGGAGGATCACAGCTGCAAAGCGCAGGGAAGGGAGGAGGCGGATCTGTGTGAATCTCCATCTCACACTCCCCACTGCAGGCCTGAGTGGCCTCACCTGCTTACCAGGCGCAGCCTGGAGGCTCTAGGCCAACCAGCCAAACAAGCTCTGAAGGAACGCCAAGATCTAAAAGGTTAGTGAGACCTCACCTGACCAGACAGTGCTCCCCGCTGCGGGCTGAGGGGCAGCTCCCAAGGCTGCTGAGTTCTGACTTACCCCAGTGTCACCTGTCCCTGCCATTCGTGTGATTGTTGGTTATTTACTCAGACAGGGCTTCCCAAGCTGGCCGCAGGATGTGCTACACAGCTGGTGATGACCTTGCACTCCTAACCCTTCTGCCTCCACCTCCCAGACGCTGGGATCACAGGTGTGTACTGCCATTCCAGGCCTCCCCAGCTCCCTCCGCCTCACAGCCTGGCTGTGTGGCTTGGAGGTGACCCCAGGGTAGAGTTCCTTCATGGATGTCACTTAACTCTAAGGGGAAGCTCCCACTCCCACCCACGACAGTGGCTACTTAGCCTGACAGGGACATGGAACCCACACAGACCTCCCTGCGCTGCAGAAGGGAATCCTAGCCATCAACTCTGGAGAACTCTAGAACGTCAGTGGCATCATGTGTTACGAATAAGGCACATACACGTGGCTCGCCCGTGGCGTGGAACGTCCACAAAGCAGAGCATGTTCCATTTTGACTGGCCAGCACCTCCAGGAGGCATGGAGGACTTAAAAGAGAGAGTGTGAGACCCTTACTGCCTTAACGTGGTTTTTTTTTTTTTTTGGTTTTTTGTTTTGGTTTGGTTTGTTTGTTTGTTTGTTTTTTGAGGAGGGCATGGAATAAAAAGAAGTGACTCAGCCTGAAAGACTTTGGGTACCTCTGGTCTAGCCTCCACTCTGGTCTAGCCTCCACTCTGGTCTAGCCCCTCACACTCCACCCGAGGCCATTTGTATGTAGGCTCCTGTACGAGACCTCATCTGAGGAAGAGTTTGTTGCTTAAAAACTAAGCTCCGGGCTGTAGAGATGGCTCAGAGGTTAAGAGCACTGGCTGTTCTTCCAGAGGTCCTGAGTTCAATTCCCAGCAACCACATGGTGGCTCACAACCATCTATAATGAGATCTGGTGCCTTCTTCTGGCATGCAGGTAAACATGCACACAGAGCACTGTATAATAAATAAATCTTTTTTAAAAAAACAACAAAAACAAACAAACAAAAACCCTAAGCTCCTAACGGTGGGAGCAGATGCTTTGCTTACTTGTGAGACCCTTCTGCTCCTCCTGGGCTGCCTCACCCAGGCTTGACGTGATGATGTGTGCCTGGTCTTACTGTAGCTTGCTATGCCATGTTTGGTTGATGTCCTGGGAAGGCCTGCTCTTTTCTGAGGGGAGAGGGGAGGAGTGGGGAGGAGAAGGAGAGGGTGGGAGGGAGGGGACACTGTGGTCAGGATGTGATATCTGAGAGAAGATTTTTTTTTAATGAAGCACAATATTAGACTGTTTTTTAAGCACCCACATATGCAATACAGCACTGTTTACAAACAGGAAGCTGGCCCGGAGAGACTGGGAGCTCCACCTTGCATCCCAGGCTGTCAAAAGGGCGTGAGAGAGGCAGCCCAGGGTTTCCTGGTTATTAGCATGGTCACCCATAATGAACTCTGTTTTACGTAAATGCTGCACACAGACACTATCCAACTTCAAACTGTGAGATGGCTTTTAGCATCCAGGTGACCTCTGGACCCACAGGCAGAGAGAAGCAGGACTAGACCTCTCCCAGCTCCCTGCCTCATCCCAGCTCCCTGCCTGCCTCATCCCAGCTCCCTGCCTGCCTCATCCCAGCTCCCTGCCTCATCCCAGCTCCCTGCCTCATCCCAGCTCCCTGCCTCATCCCAGCTCCCTGCCTCATCCCAGCTCCCTGCCTCTCCCAGCTCCCTGTGCCCTTCCCACAGCCTAAGAAAACCCCCTCTGCCAGCCAATGACCTCACCGTCCTCCTCCATAATTTGAATACTCTGCGGGGAGAGAAAAATTGAAAATGATGAATGACCTCTTGTGCAATGCAGGAAAAAATGTAGCCTTGGGCTCTCCAAGTGACAGAATACCCTCCGCTCGGAAACAGACCTCTCTGTCCCCAAGGTGTGCCCATGTATAAAAACGTGTAAGAGAGCAGGTGAGAGCCACTCAACTCTCACCTCCAAAGCAGGGAAGTGTTTTATTTGAAAGAAAAACAAAAGTTCTAAATAAGCCACAAAGCAGAGTCAGGCGAGAGGTGGAAGTGAGGAAAGGCGGCTTAATAAACAGGAGGGAACGTGTCCGCTTGACTACCCAACACAGTATTATGGTTATTTTCTTCCTTACACATTTACAGGGTTTTAATACAACACATTTATAAACCTAGCGCTCAGCCCTGTCTCCACAGCACGTGTACACAGGTGAGTGGTCGGGCCTCCGTGAACACGCCATTCTAAACCTACCTAAAATGTTTCAAGTTAGGACTCATGCTAACCCATAAACCAACGTTGGGAAAGCTTTTCTTATCACGTGTGTCCTACAGGATCAGACCTGAAGGCCTGTCCACCGCCTTGACTGGACAATAAACCCAGGGCCTCTAGACAAGCCGGCCGGGAATGTTTCCGCCTGGGGGCCAGAAGATGGTCAGATCTCATTCTGGTCAAATCATGGGAAACATTAAAGAGAACTCAAAACAACAAAGGTTCATATATTTTAAGTCTTGGTTTGCTTGCTTGTTTTTCCAAGTTTCCAAGTCACAGTTTCCAAGTGAGTGGCTGTGTGTACTCAGCTTAACGACCACTCGGCAACCTTCCAGCTCGGCACCAGAGGCCTGCAAAGGGCCTTGCCTGCAGCTACCCCTTGACTTCCTCGTGGCATGAACGGGCACCGATGAACCTAACGTTTTCACAATGGAAAATCATGAGATTTGGCCCAGGCCCAGTAGCCAAAGATGTGCCTGAGCATCGCAGCCAGATGTCTTGTAAGCAGACCATGGGTCGGCCCAGGTCAGGCCATGGACCTGTTGCTATGGACTAACTAATGCCTCTGCACCCTCGAGACTCCAGTGAGAAGGGTTCAGGTCTCTTCCAATTGCAGTCAACTCCTCAGCTTGTTTCCTCTAAGAGGAACCTGAGCTACAAGAATGAGATGTTAACCAGGCCTTGGCCTTTAATCCCAGCACTCAGCGAGGCAGAAGCAGGCGGATCTTTGTGAGTTCGAGTCCAGCCTGGTCTACAGAGTGAGTTCCAGGACAGCCAAGGCTACACAAAGAAACTCTGTCTCAAAAAACAAAAAAAGAAAGAGATGTTAAAGGTGACTTTGAGGGTTATCTTTATTGATTGATTTTTTTTCTTCCTTTTTCCTTCTTTCTTTCCTTTATTATGAGACACGGTCCTACGTAGCCCAGGCTAGCCTTAAACTCTATGTTATTATGATCTTGAATTACCTCCACCTTCAAAGTGCTGTGATTACAGGTGTGTAAGACCAGAGAAGGTTTATACAGTTCTGGCAATTAAGTACAAGGGCCTCACCGCTCCCCGCCCCCAGCTGCTACCTGTATACAGCTGGAGCTCACGGGAGACTAGCTGAGTGGCTGAACTCTAAATAAAACCAAGCAAATGATTACCAGGTATGTAACACACAGAAGCAAACAATGTACAGTTACCCACTTGCTCAGGGCTACCAGCCTAACACACAGCTCTCGAACAGTGTCTGGACACAGGGCAGCAACACAAAGGCAACAGTGAAGGTTTCTGAACACACAACAAGCCAAGATTAACTCGAAATCAAGCACCTAACGAGCCCACGGTGTTTCCGTCAGGACTCACCTTTGCTGCGTCGGGCAACACCACCGCAGCTAAGGTTCTGAACATACAAATCCACTCTCACACTGTGCGTGCCATTACACGGCACAACTCCAGGGACTGCTGCCCGAGACACCGCTGCTTGGTTCTGAGACTAGCATACATTAGGAACTCAGTGGTACGTACAGACTTTTCTGCTCTTACAGAAACACAACCGTTTAATTATGAAAAACAAGACCTTTTGTTATTTGCCTGCTACCCCATATCCCAGCAAGTATCTAATTAGTGGTTATTTTAATGAATTACGTTCACCTCTTTGTTACGCACGTGTGTAGTGCGTGTGGACCTTAGTGGACAGCCTGAAGGAAGAAGTCAGCTCTTTCCTCGGACATGGGCTGCAGGCTTGGAGGTAAAAGCTTCCACCACCGAGCCGTCGTGGCAGGGCGCAATTTAATCCGTCTTCTCCTTGTGTTAGATAGTGTCTGGGTTCAGACTCTGAGTTGAGCTGCATTTAAAAGCACTGTCCTGTAGATTCTGATCTGGGACTGTGGCAGAATTCCCAGCAGCCGCTGAACTGGCCCCGAACACACTCTGTCTCTTTGGATTTAAGCAAAACCGTGTCCTCAGCATTGATGTTATAAAATCAAAGTATTAATCAACTGTAAAAGATATAGCAGAGCCTCTGTGCCCTACAGTATCAAATATTCAGCTAAAATCTGTCTTTATATAAAAATAAACAAGCCCATGAATCTCATTAGCAGGCAAATTTTCTTTTGTAGTAAATAAGTGGTAAAATTACTACGTACTAGAGAATTGTTTTTAAACGAATTGCGTTATGATTTATTTTTAGTGAACGCTTAACTTGCATGCCTATTTTATATACTTAAACGCCTGCGGATGGTGAAAAGGGGCCTGAGTGGGGTTAAGTTGGAGCCACCTGGTCTAGTCCATGCTGTAACTGTCACCCAAGGACCCACCACAAGATCAGGCACAAGTGCATGTGAAGAGACCCTGGGTGCTGCAGGGGACCCGTGGCAACTGCACAGTCTCTGCAAGCCCGTCACAGTGACTGCCTGAAGGTCTCAGACTCCCTCAAAAGGTTCAGACCGCCACCACTGAGAGTATTCAAAAGACCACGCTGTGATCTGGAAAGTGTCAACAGGACCTTAGGCCCTCCTAGCCCTTGCTGTGGCCAAGCAGCTCACCTCCCCTTGGGGGCGGTGCTTGCCGTGGTCCTGGTTAGTACTCACCTGTGCCCTCTGGTTCAGTAAAGGGCAGGATGCTTCTGGTTAAATGGTGCAATGGACTGAGCGCCCGCGCTTTCCCCACCCCAGCTCACCCCCATAGCGATGGTGTGAGCGAGCGGGGGCCTGGGGGCGGGGACGGGGGGAGGATGAGGTTATAGAGGTGGAGCCTTCAGGATGAGGTCAGTGCCCTCACAGAAGGGGCTCTGAAGAGCGTCCTCACCCGTCCCCACCATGTGAACAAACTAAGCGAGAAGGCCGCTATGTGCAACTCAAAGTGGGGTCATCACCAAGACGGGACCCCAAGGACACCCTGGCCTCTCACTTCCAGGGTCCAGCAGGGGAGAACAGAGCCTTGGCCTCATCGACCTAGCACAGCTATACTTGGTTACAGCAACGCAAACTGACTTAGAAACCAAATGGTTGAGAGAAACCGAGAAAGTCCGTTAAACAGAACCCACTGTGAGCATCATTAAACTGTCCGGGTCACAGACTGGGCCCTACCTCTCAACTCTTAGTAGGTTCCATGCCTGCCGCTCAGACATGAGGCCCTGAGTTTGGATCCCACCCTCACATAAAAGCAGAGCGAGATGGCAACCCCAGGGCTGGGCAGGTGGAGACAGCGGATTCCTGCAGCTCACGCATCCATCAGCTGGCCTGGCCGAACCCACCAGCTCCAGGCTCAGTGAGAGAGCCTGTCTAAACAGACTGTGGAGAGCAATGGAGGGGGACGCCTTGTCAACCTCTGGCCTTCACACGGACACACGCATACGCTCACACAAACACAACACAATCATACTGATGCAACAACAAATGTCTAACACACACACACACAAACTAATGGGAAAACATCTCCACAAGAAAAACATGCCCCTAAAGTAACTCAACTTGAGCAGGCTGGCCTGTGAAGGGTTAACTTATTCAGGTGTCCAATTGGATCAACCAAATAAGATTCCTGGAGAACTTGCCAGAATAACCCTTCAGTCGTGACCGTTGCAGAAGTCAAGCACTGGAATTATTTCCTAAACTTTAATTTAGAAGTAAACATTCAAATAAGGGGAAACTCTCCAATCATTTTCACTTTTAAAGTACTAAATTGGCCCATTTTTTAAAAATCTCACATTAATTATTCCAAAGCAATCAGCTTCTTAGGACCCTTTTATTTCACAATTACACTAATATGCCATTAATTTGGGACACTTACCAACAAGTTTGTCCCCCTCTTATTACCTGTGTGCACATTAAGAGCATGTGGATAACACAATACAGGCATTAATATGTAAAACGCCAACAAAAGCCATCTGGAAAGCTAATGAATAATCAAGGGATTTCGAATTAAACTACAGGATTTTCCCTTAGAATCTTTAGGACAACACTGTCAGGTCCAATCTATTCGCTCGGCCTCCAGAATCAATTTTTCAAACCCTCTGACAGCTCTAATGGTTTCCACCTGTGCCTCCCGCCTGACTCTTGACTGGCATGCTACCAGCCAGGGTGGGAATGGACACAAAGCCCGCTATTAGGATCCGGCTGTTTCTCTACTGTGAGGTCACTCAGCCATTAAATTAGTTCCAGCCCAATTTTTGTCCTCTCGGGCTTGGGCCTGAGGGAGGAGGGAGCAAGGTTCCTGGAGTGGGTTCAGAAGGGGAGGAGAGGGAAGACAGGGTGGGTCATGGCTGGCTAGAGCAGGCCCAAGGCTGAGAAGCTGGGCTGGCCCAAACTTTGAAGGTCAAAACACTCTTTCCAAAATGAATGTGGCCGTTCTCGTTAATGTGATCCCTCCCCAAAATAAAATTCATAAAAATTTTGGAAACAATGTCTCACTACATAGCCCACGTTGACCTGGAACACATGTAGCCTAGGCTAGCCTTGAATGTGCAGCAGTCCCCCTACCTCAACCCCCTCAGCGCTGGGATCACAGGCACGCTACTATACCTGATGTCCAAAAGTGGTTCCCCGAGGCTCTTATGGGATTGCCTCTTTCCTTTGCTTCCCCTAGTAGAATCAACTGTCTCCCAGACGGTCCTTCCTCCTCAGCACAGAACTATCCCTCTGAAGGCACTGCTGGTTTCTTAGAAACAGCAAGAGTGGCTGGTGGCAGCTCCAACTCAGGGACACTTCCTGACCAGAGGGAGCTGGGGAAGGTGCTACGGCAGCTTCTGATGTTCAGCGCCCCTGTCCTCACAGCTAGGAGAGGGCGGGGCTCGGGGACTGGGTGCTGCCGGGGGTCACAGAGCCAGTTTGAGATACTGTCATGGTCCCAACACTTCCCCCAATGACTGTGAGCCTTATAACCACACTCACTAAGTAGGAACCACACGAGAAAAGCTCGCTGGCCCACTGGTGCATCTACCTCGCACCCTGCGCTGCCTCGACTGTGCCCTCCTCCAGACCAAAAACAGCAGCACCCCCTATAAACTGTACTGTCACCAGGACGCACCTTTGGGACTCTGTCCTGAGAAGAGAGCAGTGTCTACACATGGCCACGGTGCCTGGGTAATCCCATACAGTGCTGTAGGCAAGCATGCTTGAAAAATCCAGGGATTTAAACAGTGGTAATCAAACATTAAATAGGAAAATCAAAATTATTCTTTACAGATGAAAAATAGCCAGCCCTTGGTGAGGCCACCCAGCATGGACACGTGGACAGAGTTAGTCTGTGTCTGTCTGGCACACCCCGCCATGGCGTCACAAGTCAGTCATCTCAGTATCTGACAGAGACTTGGCATCACTCAATCAAGAAAGATGCTATGACTCAAAGAAAAGACAATTCCAAAACTAACAATGGCTTATGACTCGGTTGCCCCGTGATCAAGGGTTCTGTGGCCTCAGGCTGCCCTCACAAGCACACTGGCCCCTCATCTCACCAGTAAACAGAATGTCCAGGCACCCTAAATACCCCCTCAAAGCAAGCACTCAGGTTGCTTCTCCAGTGGTGGGAAGGCCTTATGCCTCGCCACACCTAGACTGCACCACATTTGTAGATGGCTACCTGGCCCATCTGTAGGATGTGACCATGGGACACTCTGGGGCTCACTGGGCCAGACACAGCCTGGAGTCCACACCTTGGGACTCCATCCAACCGCTGAGCTCATCGAACATGGAGAGAGAAAGAAAAATAAAGGTCCCTGGACACCCCCAGTGCCAGCAGCGCAGGCGACTCTCCCGTTACAACAGTCAGGTAAGACCCATGGCCAGGAAGATAAGCCAGAGAAAATGACTGGGGCCGAGGAGAAAGGTTGAGACTGCCTGTCCAGCCCAAGGACGTGGACGGCATGCCAAGTCTGACAACTGGGGGAACATCGCTCACTGATCGCGTGTTTACTTTTTGTTTTGGGAAGGGAGACCTATAGTAACCAAGCAATCCTCGGCTTTCTATGGCTGCAGCTCCTAGAGTCACAGGGCTGGGGTAAAAGGTGAAGGGTCACCGTCCCTTCCAGATGAACACAGTGTCCTGTCAGAGACCAAGCGAGGGCTTCCGGCAGCACCTGCTGCTGCATGGTGGCTAACGGCGCTTTGCAGTGAAAGCCAGAAGTACAGCGAGTGCCAATGCATTGGTCAGACGATAAACCCTCAGATCTCCCTGGATTCACAGTAACAGGAGAAGGACGGAGTTAAAGACAGTAAGAAAGGAGCAACAACAAAGGCTGGCGTTTCTAAAAGAGTCTTATGCTGGAGAGATGGCTCAGTGGTTAAGACCACTGGCTGCTCTTCCAGAGGTCCTGAGTTCAATTCCCAGCAACCACACGGTTGCTCACAACCATCTGTAATGGGATCTGATGCCCTCTTCTGGTGTGCATGAAGACAACACTCATGTACATAAAATACATGAATCAATAAATCTTTTTTAAAAGGGGGTGGGGGTAACTGCCTCTACCTGTGATTTTGAATCCTATGGACACTGAGGCTACAATATATTCACACACAGGTCCCCGGCTTCTTTCCTTAACAGAGCGTAACTCTGCCAGGAAGACTTCTAATTGTTCCCACATCTCTCTCAAACCTTCAGTTGGATCCACAGATGCCTCTTGGGGAAGTGTATGCCACACAAACAACAGCAACGTAGAGAAGCTGGGTGCAGCGCCACACACTGGAGACAGCATGCTGGCAAAGAGTGGAGACGGTGGGTCCCTGAGACTTGCTGGCCAGTTAACGCAGTCAAATCCAGGCTCAGTGAGAGCCCCCACCTCAAAAAGTAAGGTGAAGAGCAGCTGAGGAGAGACTGCCCTCTGGCTTATACACACACGCACACGCACACGCACACGCACACGCACACACACACACATGTACACATGAACTTACATATACATGAAGACCGTGTGTCTCCTAGCTTTTCTTCTGTATGTAGACCATGTGACTAGGCCTAGCCATGAGCTCTGAACATCAAGGCAAGCGTAACTTCCAGCGTCTAAGTGAACAGCAACCCAACCTGCTTTGCCCACCCTGACCTCTAGCATGATGGGTGGCGTTGCCAGATTCAAGGACGCGCAGCAAAATGGTGTCCATGTGCATGGATGGCTCTGTGGTGGTTTGAATGAGATGTCCCACCCCACTGGGGCCTTTGAACACTGTGGTCTTGGTGGCTCTGCTTGTACAGGCCTAGGGGGTGTGGTGACAGGCTCTGAGGCTTCACTGTCACTTGCCAACAGTTCCCGCTCTGCTTCCTGCTCTCCACCTGAGATGTCCCAGCCACCAGGCCTGCCTCCTGGGATGACGATGGATCCCTGTCCCTCGGGAAACATGAACCCAAATAAACTGTTCCTTGTTTTTTGTTTTGTTTTTGTTTTTTGAGACAGGGTTTCTCTGTATAGCCTTGGCTGTCCTGGACTCACTTTGTAGACCAGGCTGGCCTCGAACTCACAGCAATCCACCTGCCTCTGCCTCCCAAGTGCTGGGATTAAAAGCGTGTACCACCACGGCCAGCATAAACCGCTCCTTCTATAGGCTGCCTTGGTCAGGGCGCCTCACCACAGCAACAGAGGAACACAAAACAGAGAAGTGTTAACACCACAACACCACAATGATGGGCTGCATTCTCGGAACGCAACAAGCTGTGGGTTTCCTACTGACATGCGGTCCCTTAGTGAGTTATCCTGGGTCCTTCTGGCACTAAGGAGACCTCTTCAGATGCCTCTTCCTAAAATGGCTACCTCGGGGAACTTCCATTCACATTGGCTGTTTGAGCAGCTTCCCCTGGGACTGCTGGGAAGGACACACACAGACAGAGGGGAAGGACAGCTTCCCATTCGGTACCTGAGCTGCACAGGGCCAACAACAGAGCCATTTCACTGCCTGTGCTGCACAGAGCAGACCAGGAGAGAGAGAGGACTCCTCACTGCCCAAGGAAAGCAGAAATACTTGTCTCTTGGGAGAGGGGGAATGGAACTGAAAAAATAAGTACCTATAGCAACACAAATTGGCTCAGTAAACAAACCCTGTAATTAACACGGCTAGTGTTATAGCTCGTCCATCCCCCGCCCACCCCCCACCCCCGCTCCACCTGTCCTCTGCTGACCGCCTACATACCCCACACACTTTAACTGCACCTGGGCCAACTGTGTGAGAGTCAGGGACACACCACCTACTTCATTATTTTGCACCACCATACAACCAATTCTACCCCAGATATTATTAGGACAAAGGCAAGGGCATTTCTGTACGCTGTCTGTCTAATAACCTCTGCGGCTAACCTCTAGAACCTGCAGGTGAGTTATGTCTCGAGGACTTTTCAGTGTGGGTCACGCAAGCAGAGGCCTTGTTCTTGGTCTCTCTCTAGTCTACCCAGTGTCCTGAACTAAAATCATCTTAATTAGGACAAACAACTTGTGGCATTTAGAAAAACCCCTTTCATCTGTTTTCCACGTTCTAACTTCAAATAGAGGCCATAGGATTGACATAAAATGGAAGTTTACAGTCAGAATAAAATTCAAACATGCAAATGAGATTAGAGAGCATGGAAAATGACTGGCTAAGGACGTACCAGAACAGTTTTCAAAATATGAAATTCCAACTTATCTCCACTTAGGTCAGTTATGTGTCACTCTGGCTTACTCTTTGCACCCCGCAGAACATCCTAGATTAACTGTTTAACACTGGTCACAACAACACAAAGACCAATAGTGCCTGACCACTTCCACCTGTTGCACTATTTTTTTCATAATTTCCTTCAAGGATGTTTTGAAACGGCTGATTAAAGGAAGCATAACACCAGCCACAAAAGCCGCATATGAAACACAGACTCTGATCCAAATACTTCTTTTAATTCCTCCTTTATGGCTCAAGCGCTCGCACTCTCTCTCTCCCCCGGCCCCTGTCCCTCCCCCACCCCCCCACCCCCGCCTCAACCCTCCACACATACACACACACACACACACACACATAGGATGAGACTGAGTTCTACTGAGCTCGGACGATTGGCAGATCTGTCCCAGCTCTCCCCTGGCACTGGGTATAGAGAACAGACACCAGTGGACACCTTGGCCAGGCCGAGGACATGCGTGGAACTCACCCATCCAGGAGACTCATGGTCGTGGGGGTCACTTCTGCAAACAGAATGACTTTTCCGAGCCGTGTGGTCTGCAGATTTCGGCGATAGGTCTCCAGGTTAAAGTGCTGTGATGAGAAGGCTTCAGGGTTGGTAACCACAGGTATGGACGACGGGGTGATCTCCTCTTCAGACGTGTAAGAGGAGACAAATCTAAGGGAGACTTTGCTGGACCGTATGATCCCTTTGGGGTCCACGTGCCTCTCAAGCCACCGCATAACCGGATCCTGGATTTCCTACGCCATAAGAAGGGGAAAAGACTGTGATTTGAGGTTTAATCTACTGACAGCAATGTTTCCTGACCTTAAATACCTCCTAATTCATAAACAAAAGAGCCAGGTTAACAGACTCTGCACATCTAAAGAGACACAATATAATAAATAGACTGAGCACTATGGTTTGGATTCTGTCCCCAGAACTAATTCGCAAACCCATGCATTAATGGTATTTTAGGGTGAGACTTTTGAGACACGACTGAGTGGAGGGGGCTCTCTCAGCCCTCTCACATGGATTAACCCATTGTGGATTCCTGGGTCACTGAGTGAGTTATCAGGAGAGTAGATCGGGCTTGTAATAAACGCTAAGGCAGCCACCTTTCCTGCGCCTCTTGCCATCTGACATCCACGGTGCTCCCTATGGACTCTGCAGAGTATCTCTTATCAGCAAAGAAGCCTTCACTCAGTGATACACAGATACACACACATACACACACATGCATACACACAAAGAGACACACACGCATACACACTCACACACACATATACACAACAGACACACACACACTTACACAGACACATATACATTCACACACATACCCTCACACAGACACAGACACATACACACACACACAGAGATACACATGCATATACACACTCACATACAGACACGCACATAACACACTCACACACACATATACACAACAGACACACACTCACACACAGACACACATACATTCACACACATACACTCACACAGACATACATACACACACACACACAGCCTCCCAACTGTGAGGCCTTCATTGCTTGATAAATTACGCAGCCCTAAACTCTCAGTGATGGTAACAGAAAGCAGTAAGACAAGAAGTGGGTTCACAGTTAGGAATTAGAAACCAGGAACGCAGGCGTCCTCTCCAGCTCTGAAGCCCCTAGTTACCCAGTGCTGTGCGTATTCTACAAAGCAATAGAAAAAACAAAAAACAACAAAACAGTGTAGCACTACACGCTACTTTCCTTTGTCCTAAGGGTGAAAACAGAAGAGACCCTGCTTAACCCAGAGTCCAGAGCAAAGGAAAGAGACAAGAGCCGCCTTGAAGCTTGCAGAGGCTCGCCACGCCCATCTGCGGAGGCCAGAGGTCCTACTCTGGATGGCACCACGAAGAACAGGCCTACACTAAACAGATCCAAAACAGGCCTACACTAAACAGATCCAAGCGCCTTAAACGACTTTATCATTTTATCTTATGTGTATGAGTGTTTTCGTGCATGTACCTCTGTGCACCACGTGTTCCCAGTGCCCACAGAGGCCAGAAGAGGACATCGGATCCTCTGGAGCTGGAGCTACAGGTAGCTGCGAGCCACCGTGTGGGTCCTCTGCGGGACACTGAGAGCCAGAGTTATAGGACAGCCTTGTGCCAACGTCAGACCTTTCACAATAAGGTAAAAGTGTCCTTCTCCGTTACTATCAGGAGTGTGTGGGAAGCTCCCCACACCCCAGAGAAACAGCTGACAGGATGGGGGTTCTTTCATTCAACTGATGGCAGCCCTCCAGCCTTTGGGATTTACTTCCAAGTTGTAGCAAACAGCGAGGGGAGTAGAACAAGTAATAACATCAGGAGAAATCCAGGCAGTGAGCCACAGTACAGCACACTGCGCAGGAGTCCTGAAGGAGATGCGTGAGGAGGCGACACGGTGGGGGAAGGTGCGGCCACTGTCTAGACGACTGTTCACAGGGCACCAGGAGATGGGGTGTGTTTGTGCACATCTGCAACCACGGCACTCAGGAGGCTGAGGCAGAGGGCTTACGAGTTTGGGGGCAACCGGGGCTACATAGCAAGACCGTGTGTCAGAAAAGAAACAAAAAGGCCTAGTGAAACGCAGTTGGTGACTCTTTATTGGACTCTGGTTGGAATAAACCAGCTGGAAAAGACATGAAACGATCATAGACAGGAGCACTGTGTACAGCAAGCAAAGTCATTTGAATAAGTACGGGCACTTCAGGACGATGTCCTTAGCATCTGTCAATGTCCAGTAGATCTGACTCATCTCCAACATGGCGGAAGCCAGGAAGGCCACGTGATGCCATTACACAGAGGTGACGGGTGCCAGGAGTGTTTGCTGTGCCTTTCTTCCCTAATCTTCCACGCTTAAGAAGGGGCATAAAGTTTGTTGCTTGTTTGCTTGTTGTTTTTTAAGTGGTGCAATAAAATAATAAACTCAACTAAATACATTAGCCATCAACTCAATCAGGTATCCACTCAACAAGCATCCCAGGCAGGTCATCCTGTGGCCTCCGAGGAGGCAGCAGATAGCAAAGGGCCTCTCCCTGTCCTCAGAGGGCTTTCCTTCTCATGTGTGAGTCACAAGCCCAACAGGCAGGGTGTTACACAGATATGTGGGCTAAGGGAAGGAATAAACAAAGAAAAAGAGCATGTTGGAGGCTAGCCACTGGAAGTCAAAGTCAGAGACGGGATTGTACTGAACAGGCAACATTAGGAAAGACCTCGGAGGGAGGGAAGAGGGAGGGAGGAAGAGGGGGGGGAAGGGAGGGAGGGAAGGAGGGAGGCTTTGCAGTGTGATCTGTTCACATCAGGCTCAGCTGTCTACTTTGTGTCAGAGCTCCATGATGCTCCCACGGTGAAGAAATCAACACATTCCCCAGAACACAGTCCATCAGTATGCAATGCTTGGCTGCAATGACATCACTTGGATTATGTAGAGGGCAGAGCAGATGCTGCGAGGAGGGAAGCATAAAGACCACAGGAAGGGGGAAAGGTCTGGGGGAGCAGAGAGACGGCGGAGCCCACGTGGGGGCCATCGGGGAGCCCCTAAGGGCCCTCAGGGGTAGGGTGAGCCAACTCCATCAGAGCAGGTCCCTGCCCCGCCTTCCGGAGTGAGCTGACTGAGGGGAGGAAGCGAATGGAAGCAGAAGTGAGGTCACAGAGCCTGAACCAACATGACAGCACGTGTGGTGAGAACACGCTCACAATGGAGGGTACTCGATTTGATAACAGGTCATGTCTGGGATGTTATCAAAACGGGGTGATCAGGTTCAGCGAGACGGCTTAGAGGGAAAAGGTACTTCCCAGACAAGTCTGACAACTTGAGTTTAATCAATTCCTGGAATCCACATGAAGGTAGAAAAAGAAACGAACACTACAGAGTTGTTCTCTGACCTCCAGACACATGCTGCACACCGCGTGTGCACAAACACACACACACCATCATCACCATCATCATCATGTTTACACACACAGAACAATAACAAATAAATATGAGAAGATCAAATATGAGCACAAGATTATTTCTGGTCTAGACACTCTGAAGGACAACTGTTAGCAACAGACACACAGAGACCTCGGCGAGAAGGAGCCGAGGGTCAGCCTGGGTGTACCGAACTTGACGGGGGCTACCAGAAATACAGCAGAGTAAAATGAGCAGGCAAGGGCTCAGGAGCTCAGGGGGCAGGTCAACACAGACCACACTTGGGGCCCGTCAGATGTAGACGACCGCTGACAGCCAGAAGAAAGAGGATCACGAGGGCGTGGTGCGCATTAAAAGAAAGGATGCCAATGAGCTGGGTCCATTTTCTGGGGTCTGGTAACAAGAACCACCCACCAAGGTGCTTTAAATGACAAAAATGGATCATAGCTGTCAAGGCTGTGATCAAGGCGTCAGCAGAACCACATCCCCTCTGAAGACTTGCTATGTTGACTGTTCCCCCCAAAGATGTGTGGGGACACAGTCCTTCAGTGAGATCAGGCTGGGAGGTGAGACAATTCAGTGGCTCTATCAAGGCTTTGGGGGGGGGCGCCTCCCCTCACTCTATCATCAACCCTTAACAGGAAAATGTGTGTTTGCAAGAAGCATAAACACAACCACTTGTTTGGTACAAGCCTGCCATGCGTGTCCTTTCAGGCACACTCAAATGACAGTGGTGACTTGAAGGCTGAGGAGTGACTGTCAATAACACACGCACAGGTCTATGGGTTAAGTGTGTCCCCCCAAGTCCACGTCTTGGTAACCTAACTTCTGACGCAACAGTATTAAGAAGTGGGGCCTTTAGTCACTGACTAGCTCATACGGGCCCTGCACCCACGAGCAGGTTAATGCGGTAGCTCATGTGGATCAGCTGTCTTTGGAGTACAAATAACGTACAAAAAAATGGAGGGACATTCTCTCTCTCCTTCCCTCCATCCCTCCCTTCCTCCCTCCCTCTCGTCCTCCCTCCATCTTGTTATTCTTACTGCCAGTGGATAATACAACCAGAAGGTTCCCACCAGGCGACAACATCTTGATGTGGTATTCTACAGCCTCCATAATCAGGAGACATAAATTCATTTTCTTTTCTGCACTGTTTTGTTAGTAAAATAACTAAATCAACTTAGCAAAAATTAAAGCACAAGCTCATGATTCTCAAATATTTTATCAGTAACCATTAAGGCAATATGAAAATGTTACTGAATTAAAGGTTTTGGAGGCTGGGCATGGTGGCAGATGCCTTTAATCCCAGCACTTGGGAGGCAGAGGCAGGCAGATCGATGTGAATTTGAGGCCAGCCTGGGCTACAAAGTGAGTCCAGAACATCCAAGGCTACACAGAGAAACTTTACTAAAAAATAAAAAAAAACCTAAAAACCGGTCTGGATTTCATATACACAAACACACATATAATTTATACATACATACACATGTACATATGCACATCTATGTGTACACACATGTATGTTGTCAAATGGCCTGAACCATACATAGTACGACCCACCCTCAACCTCCAGACCCATTTCGTTCTCTAAGATGAGCAGCTGAGGCAGAGGTAAAGTGTCTCTTCTTCAGGAGGACAGCCCTGAGCACAGCCTGGCATATCTAGGTTCGGCTCTCGCAAACCTTCGGGGACTTTATGGCACTCATTGCAATGTAACCAGTAGGCCACATACTCAATGTCCCACTGTCCTATTAGAACAGGAATTCCATAAAGGTCACATGTGCGTATTGCTTTCTTGTGCCCACGGCAAGCTCAGGTCTGGCAAATACCTAACAGTCACTCATGGTGAAAATTCATACCAAGTTCCTAACCAAGGAAGTTGTACAAGAAACAAACACATGTGCACATCTACCCAGTCACAGGCAGAACCCTCAGAGGGCAATGAAACGAGATGGCATCCCCCCCTTCTCTCTAGTGTGTGTACATGCACGTGTGTAAACAGCACCCCTCTGTGTGTGTACATGCACGTGTATAAACAGCACCCCTCTGTGTGTGTACATGCACGTGTGTAAACAGCACCCCTCTGTGTGTGTATATGCATGTGTGTAAACAGCACCTCTCTGTGTGTGTATATGCACATGTGTAAACAGCACCTCTCTGTGTGTGTATATGCACGTGTGTAAACAGCACCTCTCTGTGTGTGTATATGCACGTGTGTAAACAGCACCTCTCTGTGTGTGTATATGCATGTGTGTAAACAGCACCCCTCCGTGTGTGTGTACATGCACATGTGTAAACAGCAACCCTCTGTGTTTGTGTAACGCACATGTGTAAGCCACACCTCTCCACATCCATTGCGTCAGCTCCTGCCTCTAGGTTCCTGCCCTGCTTGAGTTCCTGTCCTGACTTCCTTCAGTGATGACCAGTGACGTGGAAGTGTGAGCAGGATAAACCCTTTCCTCCCCAACTTTCTTTCTGGTCCTGGTGTTGTTATAGTAGTGGAGACCCTGACTGAGCCCGGAGGCTGCAGGACGCGTCGTGGGTGTTGCTTCTCCGCTCTCACCATGTGCATCCTTCATCTACAGGGTCCATGCAATTCCAATCGAACTCTCAAGCAAGCTGGTTTTGGTTTGGGTGTTTTTTTTGTTTTTTTTGTTTTGTTTTGTTTTGTTTTGTTTTTAAGAAATTGACTTAAATTTTATACAGAATCAGAAAATACTTAAGATGGCCAAAGGGATCTTGGGAAGGAAGAGCATAGAAGACTGCATGAGCTGTTCCAAGGCTTCCTATAAAGCCGTGGGGGTGGAGACGCAGCGGCACTGCATACACACCAGGGTCCTGCTGCGGGGACAGAGATGCAGCAGCACTGCATGCACGCACGCGCACACACACACACACACACACACACACACACACACACACACACACACGGGCCCTGGAGCAGGACAAACTCTGAAGAAGCAGGGTCACACATTTGACTATTTCACAAAGGTACTAAAAGCAGAAGTAAACCAATGAATAGGGCAGTGCCTTTCTGATCTTAAGATATAAAATCTCTCGCGGGACAAAACATACATGAACTCAAAAGGCTTCAGAAGGCAGCAATGGAGAGGAAGCTACGCCAGCATCTCCAAGAACTGACACGGAGGGTTGAGGACAGGCTCGGGGGCAGATCCCAGCCCTGAGCCTGATCCTCAGCACTGAGGGAAGAAAAGGGAGGAAGAGGAGAACATCACAGAAAGAAAAACAAAACAGGAAAACTCTTCTCAACGCAATCCCAGACAAAGAGCTTTATCTAGAACATATCTTTAAAGCCTTAACATTTGCAAGGAAATAACTTAGAACATGGCAACAACTCTGAATGAATGCTGCCCAGAAGAAAACAAGAGCCAGCCGATAAGCCTATGAAAACCTCAGCATCATTTGCTGCCTGGGGAAAGCAGGCTGAGAGCCACAGTGAGAAGCTCTGCGCATCTCCTCAGTGAGAGCTCAGACCCTGACACTGCTGTGTGCTGGCAAAAACAGGAAGCAAACACAGCTCTCCGGTAACACAAGAGACCACGATGGCTCTGGAAAACAGTGTGGCTGGCTGGTCACAGTACGTTGCTCTGGCTAGCCCAGAAATCTCTACGTGGAACAGGCTAACCTTGAACTTGGAGGCACGAGATACCACGCCCAGCCCTAGATAAAGGACTACTTATCTTACAGTCAAAACACAGCTCTTCAATACTGACCCGAGTGAAAACACGCACCCACACAAAGACCTTCACGTGCGTGTTCACGACAGCTCCACTCGACAGGCAGAAGGTGCGAGTCCAAATGTCCACGAGTCAGTGAATAAGTGAACATATATCAAAACACTGGAGCATGGCTCAGCAATTAAAAAATTATGACCTACCCAGATATAAACAGGTAACGACTCTCAAAAGCAAAGCACCAATCAAAGAGGGGAGTCTAGGGAGCTGGTACAGTGCTTGCCTTGCAAGAACGAGAACCCAACTCCAATCCCCAGAGCACACCTTAGGAAAGCGAGGTGTGGAGGTGCACACTCGGTACACACTGGGAATCCCAAATCTTAGCACTGAGGAGGGAAACATGGCAGACTCCTGGAGCTAACTGCACAGCTGGCCTCACATATTTGGTAACTTCCAGGGGAGCAGAGACCCTGCCTCCAAAGAAAGAGAGAAAGAAGAGAAAGGGGAGGGTGTAGGTAGGTCACACAAGTGACCGCTGCACACACATGTGAACACACTCGAACATGCACACACACAGTAAGGTGAATATGTACAACATGATCCCATTTACACAACATTTCAGAAAAGACCAGGCTCACAATCCCTGGTGATAGAGGGCAGAAGGGTGGTTGCTTGTGGCTGGGCATGGGGGCCCAGGGATCCACAGGGGGCCCAGGGATCTACAGGGGGCCCAGGGATCCACAGGGGGCCCAGGGATCCACAGGGGGCCCAGGGATCCACAGGGGGCCCAGGGGATCCACAGGGGGCCCAGGGATCTACAGGGGGCCCAGGGATCCACAGGGGGCCCAGGGATCTACAGGGGGCCCAGGGATCCACAGGGGGCCCAGGGGATCCACAGGGGGCCCAGGGATCTACAGGGGGCCCAGGGATCCACAGGGGGCCCAGGGATCTACAGGGGGCCCAGGGGATCCACAGGGAGCACAGAGGATCCACAGAGGGCCCAGGGGATCCACAGGGAGCACAGGGGATCCACAGAGGGCCCAGAGATCCACAGAGGGCCCAGGGATCCACAGGGGGCCCAGGGGATCCACAGGGGGTACAGGGGATCCACAGGGAGCACAGGGGATCCACAGAGACAGGAACAGGAAATGTCCCAGATCTTGACTGGAAAGTGGATAGCACAATACACTTTCATCAAATGTACACAACAGCAGGTGCATTTTCTTGAGTAGAAATCATGCCTAAATAAAACTGATTTTTAAAGCAAGCAAAGAGCAGCAAACCTGAGCCACGCAGACACTGGCACCCAGAAGACGCTCCATTCATTAGTGCTCAAAAGAACGCCATAGATGTGCCCAGTTGCACACTTGTGCACACACAGAAGTGGCCCTCTGGTAAACACTGAGACTTGAGAGTGCTCACTGTCCAGTCTAGAGCCATTTCCACCTGATGTGCATCCAACAAATCAACACTGGATTAAAAGTATCTATTACAGTCTGCGCTTGTGTCCTGGGGCTCCATTTCCCAGTCTGTAAGGTTTTTTATCTCAGAGACACATTTGGCTCATGATAAATAATTAGATTAGTCCTGCTTCAGTCATAACACTGTCGGTTGCTAGGCATCCAGAAGTGGGTAAATCAGAAAACGAACCATCAAAGACTAGGCACACAGCCCTTTTTATGGGTGTCTGGTTCTTAAATACTTCAGGGACCAGAAACAAATGTATGTCTACTCTCACGGAATTTATAGGAGACGGGCCTATTCTTCCTCTTCTTTTTTTAATCTACTCAATAAAAAAAATTAAAATGTTTAAGGTTTGGGTCAATTTCACTGACCTATAACCCCAGCCCCAATAATAATGTACTAAGCACCTCCCTAGCACTGTCATACTGACATTTGTAAGAGAGGACCCTGGTGGAGGCCTGACCTGAGGAGGCAGCGAGCACATGGACAAGCTCTGGCTGGGCACTGTGAACCCTGGCATCCCGGAAGAGCGACGGGGAATGGAGCCCAATGTCCCCTCACTCACAAACACCCTCAGCCCTGTTTCCTCTTGCTGCTCTCCTGCTCAGGGTCTCCTGTCCTCTCGCTGCTCTCCTGCTCAGGGTCTCCTGTCCTCTCGCTGCAGGAATGGGAGGAGTTTGATAAGGGATGGCAGAGATGTGCAGAAGGACAGAGCCAAAAGGCCATGAGTAAGAGCAGCCGCTCAAGTCTGTAGTGAGGAAATCAAGGCCCCAGCAAATTCGCCTTATGAAACCCCTGCTTCCCTCTATAGTTCGTTTATTTTCTTTTTTCCTTTTCTTTTTCTTTTTCTTTTTTAGATGGGGTATTAGTATGTGGTCCTGACTATCCTAGAACTCACAGGTAAACCAGGCTGGCCTTGAACTCACAAAGATTCACCTGCCTATGTCTCCCAAGTGCTGGAATTAAAAGCCACTCTATCCAGCTGTTCTGTTCTTGAAAAGAAAATTTTAACTCTTATCTCTTACTCTAAGACCACGCACAAAAAACTTCATTCTTGCCAGAAGTGGTGGCGCCTAACTTTCATCCCAGCACTAGGGAGGCAGCAGGTGGATCTCTGTGAGTTAAAGGCTGGCCACTGCTATACAACCAGACCCTGTCTCCACAGCACTCCTGAAAAGTTCCAAACAACAAAGGCAAATGTCACTCTTAAATTTAATTCTACACATACAAACACAACACACCACACACAGAGAGAGAAAGAGAGAGAGAGAGAGAGAGAGAGAGAGAGAGAGATTTAAAATTGTAGGACTTGGACTGCACAGAAATTCACAAGCTCCGTCCTACCCAGCCTTGCAGGGCACACAGAAAACACTGATGCTACTAAGGTCATCACTACCTGAAGGAACTCATAAGGAAATGAACAGGCACGAGCACAGGGCTAGCGTGTTCTGAGGGACATGCACAGGGCTAGCGTGTCCTGAGGGACATGCACAGGGCTCTTGGTGACTGAGCTTCATTCAGGAAGATGTGGTCTGAGTCAACAGAATAGAAAAGAGGAGCCTCTTAGGTACAAGTCTGGATTTTGCTTTCTCACCGGATGGTCATGGCACACATCTTTAATTCTAGGGCTTGAGAGGGAGAGGCACTCGGATCTCTGAGTTCAAGGCCAGCCTAGTCTACAAAGTGAGTTCCAGGACAACCAGAGTTACACAGAGAAACTCTGCTTTGAAAAGCAAAAACAAAAAGATTTCACTTTCTCCCTTCCTGGAATCTGGAACATCCCAAATCTAAGAAGAGTAAAGGGTGTGTCCCCGAAAACTGAAGGGAGTGACTGAGACGGGCACTTTTGTAGCAGGGTCTCCTCCAGGGCATCCTGGTAGCAGGAAAGCCTCACTGTACCCTGTCACACAGCACAGCCCTGTGACAGCGCCTACCCATCACTGACTGGGAAGGAAGTAGGTGAAGACAAATGACAGGGAGAGTCCACCGAGGGGCCGGCTGGTCTCATTTAAACCACCACAGTCCGCTACACGTCAACCACGATCTGAATCTGAGGGGTCATGCTTGTCACAGTTTCCATCCACACAGGTGCCTGTACACAGTAGGCACTCAATGTGTGTCTGTTAAACTGTCTTCCTTTTATTATGTAATGTGATAGCCTGGCTCAGTCACAGTAAAAGGCCCTAGATTTACTACTTTTTTTTTTTTTTTGGTTACAGGCTAACTAGTGAAGACCACAAAGGGCTCGAGGAGAAACCCGTGAGTAAGTCGCTTCTAACAAGGCTGGTTTTATGGGCCTCACACCTCCTCCAGGCCAGATCTACTCCAGCCTCGTGGGGACAGGGGGAGGGCGGCTTTGGGCAGGAATCAGCTGCCACTCACAGGACTCTTGGGTTTGGGCCACACCCGCAGGAGTCTCCACGGCCTTCATTAAGCATGCCTTATGTGAAACTCCCGCCATTTGTCGGAATCCAATACAACCCAACTCCTGACAGTGTGGGGAACAAAGAAATCCGTGCCTGGGGTGCCAGCAGGAAAGCCTGTGCAGTTCTCCTGGAAGTGGACTCGCCTGGCCTCCCTGTACACAGGAGTGACCATTAACACTTCCTGCTAGGGTCCCAGTGTATCCCAAAAGTTCACAGGTCATGACCCTGATTCCGTAATGCAGCAGTGTTGGGAAGTGTTTGGGAAGTGAACAGTGCTTGGTCACAGGGAACGGAGGAACCCACTGTGGATAGTTAGTCTCCTTCTCCAGAGCCTGGACGAGTCACCTCCTCCATGAACACCTGCTACCTGTTATGGTTTGACAGTGGTATGACCCCCACGGCTCACGTTTGCACATTTACTCCCCTGATGGAGGTGCTACAGGAGGAGGAGGTAGACCCCTCAGCAGTTAGAGATCACTGGAGCAGGCCTTTCAGGTTCTGGGCCCACCATGCTAGGAACTCTCCCACAGCCACTGAGCTGCTCTGACGTGATGAACTAAAATCCTCTGAGTCCATAATCTAAGTAAATCCCTCTCTCTTAAGTTCTGTCAGGCAGTCTGCCCAATAGTGAAAACTGTAGCCCACACCTTAGGCTTCTATGTCCACCATGAGCCAAGACACCTCTTCTGCATCTCAGGCGTCAGGAAAGTCTCAGGCTCCACCACTTTCCCTGAGCCCCTCTTCTGTCCACCTCACCTGGATTTCTCTGGAGCACTGCCCACAGGACAGGGGACACTGGGCATGGGGTTACATGAACTGGCCTGCCACCAACCAAGTATAAAGTCATGTGGAACACAGTTTGTGCAGGCCTCAGTGTGGAGGAATGCCTTGAGTGGATGTAGCAGTTGTCAATAAAGTGCTGTTTAGCCAATCAGCTGGGCAGAAGGACAGGAAGGGGAAGGCGGGGCTTCCACGGGAGGTGGGAGGAGAGGGTTGCTGGACAGTTGAGATTGGGGAGAAAAGCCACCCAAGGAGGATCAGATCTGCAAGTGACTGAGATGGCTGTGGGCTATGAGGACACAGGGTTAGAGCAGAGTAGTTTAGTTTACTAGTAGATTAGTAGTAGTTTAGATTCTGCCCAGCCTAGTGCTGCAGCTTTAAAATACACTACAGTCTCAGTGATTTGTGCCCTAGGCCACACAGAGAAGTTATTTGCAACACCTCTGGGTCTTCATTTTCATTAGGTTGTGGTGTTGTGTAGTTGTTGAGGCTATCTGTGGTTTTTGTTTGCTTTCTTGGTTGTTGCACAACATCTTTAAAAATAAACAGTGGGGCTTGGAAGACGCCACAATCACCAAAACGCTTGCCATGGAAGGATGAGGACCTGAGTTTAATGCCCAGGCACCTGAATAAAAAGCTGATAGGGCAGACCAGGCCCGCAAGGCAAGTAGAGGAGTGGGGAGGCCGTCAGGTGCATCCTTGCAGCTCAAGGGCCAGCGCTCCAGAGTCACTGAGAGCCTGTCTCAAACACAGAGATGGAGGAGAACTGAGGAAAACACTCCATGTCGACCTCTGGCCTCCAGTGCAAACAGACACATACACGCACACATACAAGCATGTGCCCCATACACGCACACATGCTCACATATACACAAATCCTTTTTATCACTAACACGTCAACAGTGGTGAACTTGGGTGAGGGCTAAGTGGGGCCTGGAAGCCGTCCTTTATTCCAAAACAACCTGCATTGAAGGCACTGGCATAGGAGCAATCTCTAAAGCCAGATGCTTTTGTTCCACTTTCAATGCTGAAATTGCCAAAGATGTGAACCCTCTTAAAACAACAACAATAAAAACCCCAGCTGAATGTAGTGACCACACCTACAATCCCAGCACTTGGAAGGTTGTGGCAGGAGGCCAGCTGCTGGTAAGGCGAGCCTGATAAACAGAATGAGACCATGGCTGGAAAAAAAAACAAAAACAAACAAACAAACAAACATCCTTCCCATCCTCCCCCCAAATCAAAAACACAAGGAAGACCACGTCCAGGCGCTTTGCATTTAAGCTGCCTCTGAAGGTGTCCCTCAGCCCCCTGCTGTCTGAGTCCGGCTGGGCTTGCCCAGGCTAGCCAGAGCAAGAAGCATTTGAGGTGGAAAGATGACTGCGGAACTGTGGAGTTCCACCGTCACGGAGCCGGCCCTCCCTCTGGAGCCCAGGGCTGGAACAGTGCAAAGACAGGACACACAAGCCCCAGCGCATTTTGCGGAGCTCCTTGGTCTGAGGGTTGGAGTATCAGTAACGACTTCCTGGCATGAAACGAGGCGTACACACGTCTGAATCTTGAGGCTTGAATCCCGTCCAGCTTCTACGTCACAGCTGCCTGACAGGGCTGCGGCCCCAGCGTGCTTGCTGACTGCAGACCTCTTGGTGAGACCTGAGTTTTGAAACCAGGATCGGTAGCTTAACAAAATTTACGGGTTGTAGAGAAAGTCTCTGGGCCTCTGGGGAGGTGAGCTCACCTTTCGGACAGCAGCCCCTGGTGGCCGGTTTAGTAAGAAGTGTTGGCTCCCCTTGGCCTACAGGCCATTTCAGGTAACAAGTGGGGGTGCCCAGGGAAGCAGAAAGAAATCAAAGGCGTGGCTTTGAGCCACATAAGTGCCCTCTGTGTTTAAAAATAAAACAGTAAAAGTCCCATCTTTCAAAAGGACCCAACGTGTGTGAGGCTCTGGTTGCTAGCTCAGCGCCACATGTGCCTGTGAGTAAACAAAATTGAGTTGTGTGCGCGTGCATGCACACGTGTGCGGGTGCACGCTTATGCATGGGCCTGTGGAGAACAGACCTCAGCATCTGGCATCTTCCTCTCTCACTCCTAACCTTGCTGTTGGAGACAGGGTCTCTTCTGTGAACCTGCAATAAAGAGTGGTTCTCAACCTGCCTAGGCACTCCTGCAACCCGTCAATACGGCTCCTTGTGTTGTGGTGACCCCAACCATAAAATTACTTTCATTGCTACTTCATAACTGTAATTATGCTGCTGCTATGAACTGTAATATAAATATCTGTGTTTTCTGATGGTCTTAGGTGACCCCTGTGCAAGGGGTCGTGACCCCCAGGTTGAGAACTGCAAAGTTAAGCTATTAGATAGACTGTCTGACCAGAGACCTACAGGGATCCTCCTGCCTCCGCACCCCAGCTCTGTCTGGCTCCTTATGCAGGTGCAGAGTATCCCACCCAACTCACGTGTACAAAGCAAGTGCCTTACCCATCCTACCCACCCTGAGGATCTATATTTAGAGGGCTGAGCTCAGAGGGGCAGATAAGACTTATTTTTTTAGTGTGCCAACTTCTACATTTGGAATTTGGGGAAATTTTTCCACAACATTAAGAAACTGCTTTTCAGGGCAGCAACTTCTAGAAGACGTGGCTAACTGAGCTCCGGGGCCTCAGAGTCACAACATGTTGAGATACAGATAGAAGGCCGACAACACGCAAGGCCGGGAGCCAAGAAGCAGCAGCCACGGCTTCTCCCTGCAGTGCGCTCTGTCCGCAGCCATGAGAGAACAATCTGGAAACAATCCACCGGGCAGCTGCTCTCATCAACAAACTGTTTATTGTAAGAAAGTGGCTGGGTCAAAGGCTAAACATCAACCTGAAACTGAAAGCATACAGAGTAAAATTCCAACCATCCACGCCAGGGGAACCGGGACCTCTGCACAGGGAGAAGCGAGGCGAGGAACTCACACCAGGGGCCAGAGTGCGGGCAAACCTGTGTGTGTTCCGTGTCCTCTAGCAACTCCAGTGTCGCAGCGGCTTCCCCAGTGGCCTTCCTCCCTCGCTTGCCTCTCACCAGGCTCAGCAGCGTATGCACGACGCATAATCAAGCAAGACAGGCTGCTTTTAAATGTGTCTAACAGAAGCTGGACGGGACAGGGCTGGAAAGAAGTGCTCCATTATGGACGTCGTGGTGGCCGCACAATTACATTTTCAACAGAGCTGTTAGCTTTTTAGAAATATATACCGAAATATTCAGAAGGAGAGTCAACCAATATCTGGGATTTGGTTTGAAATCATCCCACACACGGCGCGCGGGTGTGAATAGATGGAACGGGACTGCCGTAAGCGCACAGCTGTGACGGAGCGCGGTGAGAGCTCAGGAGTCCGCGGTATTCTGTACTTACTTCCGAGTATTTAAAGTTTTCTATGAGACGGTTTCTTTTGCTTATGTGCACAGTTCATCACAGATCTCTGAGCAATGTGTGAGGCAGAGCCATGAGTCTCTGCCAAGGAGTGGAAAAGCAGAAAGGGATGCTCCACGTCTTCCCAGCGTGCTCAGGGCCCAACCGGCCAGACCAGATGCAGAATCAGACCCAGCAGATGGATCCACCAGGCCTGAAAGCATGGCTCAGAGGCTGAGCAGCGTGAGGTCAGGACGGGTGAGGTGTTGGTCGACTGCTAGCAATAGAGACAGATGGACACACACACACTCACACACACATACACTCTTACTCACAGACACACACACATACACACTCACACATACTCACACAGACACGGACACACACACTCACACACACATACACACACCCTCACACACATACACACATACATACATACTCATACACACACCCTCACACACATACACACTCACACTTACACAGACACGGACACACACACTCACACACACATACACACACCCTCACACACACATACACACATACATACATACTCATACACACACCCTCACACACATACACACTCACACTTACACAGACACGGACACACACTCACACACACATACACACACCCTCACACACACATACACACATACAGACATACTCACACACACACCCTCACACACATACACACTCACACATACTTACACAGACACAGACACACACTCATACTCACACATACACACTCACACACACAATGATTGTATGGCAAACAGGGACTTACATCGGAGACCTCCCTAGGGCTTCACTGCACTATGGAGCAGGAGACCCTGAAGTGAAGTAAGAAAACCTAATATCATAAGTAACAGGGACCAAGATTTTACAACAAGCAACACACAGACTTTGAAGATATAATTTTGTTTGTAAATCTGAGACTAATACAGACTAAACTGATAATTCTTATAGCATAGGTAAATTTGAGAAAATGTGTGACATTACAAAAAGTAAAATATTCTTTGGCCTCTATTGAGGATTTGTGGCAGCATAAAAATGAAGGTGGCAATAATTACAGAGACTTAAGAAGGGGTGTGCTCTGGGGGTGGCTGCAGAGGTCTGGCTGCGGAGGGGCTGTTTGTTTGTTACTTTGTTTGTTTGTTTGTTTGTTTGTTTAGTGGTTTTTAAGCATGAGAATTTTACTCAATAGAAGGGTGCCTGCCTACCTGGCATAATACTGAGTTGGATCCCCAGCAACACAGACCCACACGTCAATTCATTTGCACGCGTGTGCTTTGCCAGTTCCAGCATCAACACCTTAAGGGACCTGAAAGGAGGCAGAGTCGCTCGTCTTTCATCTGCCTGACAGAAGGAAAAGACTTCGCAGGTTTCGGTGACAGTAAAGGCGACTTCTATGAAAAACTCAGTGTGGACCATCTGCAATGCTATGTATACGCCCAACACCACGGAAGGAAAACATTCAAAAGAGAAGAATCATCAAAATTATAGACTTTTGACCTTTAAATATTTTATAGCTTAAAAAGCTACAGGGGAGGGAAAAAAAAAACCATGAACCAGCTAGTGTATCGAGGCTGCTGGAGGAATACTCCAGTGAACTCACCTTGGCAGGGTTAGGCGAATGAGATTAAATATGCTCCACACCCTCGCCAAAACTGAACCACCATTTTTAAAATATGAAACTAGCATTTGGTGCTTCTTTTAAACATTATACTTGTTTACTTATAGAAATTAAAACAGGAAGGGGCGCTGATTTAAACAGCACACAACACACACACACACACAGGCAAACGCCACAGGGAACCCTATAAATATGCATAATTTTCTTGTTTTTATTCGTTAGTTAATTTTTTTAATTTTTAAGAAACTGAGAAGGGAATGGGTGAGGCCGTCGTGTCATCTCTCTCTGATAAACGTCATTCTGAGACACAGAAAGGCTAATCTTCAAGTTTTATTCTTAAAATTATAACTTTTCATTTTAATCTTCTAAACTTTCATCTGCATGTGGGATATAAGCTTATTTCATATTTTTAAAGTCCAGGACGCAAAGAAGCCTCAGAGTTAGTGGTGCTGACCCACGGCGTGACTGTTCTCCTGTCACTGCAGATGTGGCAGGTGGTACCTCAGACTGTAAATGTCCTGAGCTAAAGCAAGCCACCCCTTACCTTCCCGCCTCTCTACCCTGACAAACGTCCACAAGAGAGAACGACACACACACACACACACACACACACCCTTACACTATGAGTCTCCAGGCTTCACATACACACACACACACACACACACACACACACACACACACACACACACACACCTTACGCTATGAGTCTCCGGGCTTCACATACACACACACACACACACACACACACACACACACACACACACACACACAGAGGGAGATGCGTGCGTGGCCTCCCTCTGTAGCGGAGATCCCCATTTATTCTAGCCGGCATCTCCTCACTCTCGGGGTCAAGGAGAAAACCGTGCTTCACAAAGCGAGGCTCTCACTCAGCAATCTTATTTTCACTACAGTTTTAGCTAAAGGAGACATCCATTTAAATACACAAATGTGCATACATATGGCTAACATAAGAACATTAAACACCACTAATATGCCAATTACAACAAACCTTCTAAAGGCTGAGCTGTTCTCGCTTACTAAACCCATGTTCCTCTGATGATAAAATAGGTTTAAACCCTACAACTGTCTCATGTGGCACTGAAATCTTTCACTCCGGTATATCCTCTTTCTTTTATTCACTTTCAGGGATACGTTAAAATTGTATACACTTACAGCAAGCCACACAGCGTCCTGACGTGTGCAGAGTAAGCTCTGGATGAAGTACCAACACTCCTTCTTCTGAGTACATGATTAACCCAAATGCTGAGAACATTTTAAGAAAGGAACTACCCGCGCCCCAGCAGGAGCCTAGCGCATGGTGCTAGGAACACCGAGCGCCCAGCACACACTGACCCCGCATGAAAGCCATGCCATCCAGGGTCTGCCCAGAATGTGTGCTCTCGTCGGCAGCGAAGTGCATGGTGGACAGACAGACAGCCTGACCTTGATAAAGTCCCCTGCTTTCCCACGGAAGCCAGAAAAGGGTGTCCAGAGGACCTAGTCAAACTGTAGCACCCTGAGGTCTCACTGAGACTCCAGCACCCCCGGGCGCAGCTCCAAGGCTGGCCTGCCTGTTTTGAAATCTCATGTTTGTCCAAGATACGGGGCACCACTCTAGGAGCGACAACCCCAAGTTACTAGCATAGACAGGAAGAACACACGATACCCGCTCTAACAAACACACACGTCAGGCGGCCATCAGGTCCCAGACCTCACATTCCTGCAGTGATGTGGAGTCCTGCAGGGCCAGGCCAGTTCTCGAGAAGCGGGTTTGGAGGCCTGGCCATTTACCGCGGTGCCCACCGCTGGCCGCCTTGTATCCACGTCTCACCTCTGCACCTGATCACGAGCCCCTCTGATGGTGGCCCCACAACCCAATGCCAGCGTGGGCTGGCTCCCGGGGATGCGTTTGTTGGTCCTGAGAGACAAAAGTCTGCTTTTAAGAATGTTCCAAGAGTTACTAGAGACAGCGTCAGTCGGCTTCCCGGGAGGCAGCACCACAATCCATACCCGCTCACACATGGCAGCTATTAGGGAGCTGGTGTAAGAGACAGAAAGCATTTGCTCTTGGAGGATTTTTTATTCCAAATGAGCCTGCTTCGCATCTACAAATCTGTGACTGCATAAACGGTGGATATAAATAGTCTAAGGAACCAGAGCCGCCCTTCCCAGCCACAGCGCAACCCTGAACTGCAGAGCAGTGTGGGGGCCCCACCACCCGCTCCAGAGCCCACGGCAAAAAAACACAGCTCAAAATCCCAGCAAAACTCAGCAAGGCTGGAAAGCAACGGGAGCCGTGTGTACCTCCATCTCCCGCGAGCATTTCCTCCCTGCCTTGACGTGAGCCCTGAAGTGTGGCCCTCCAGGCAGCTTGGGGGCTTGCTTGTAAGAACAAGATTCATACACAAAGACGGGTCACCCAGCAGCTCAAAGGCTCCTCAGAAAAACAATGTGTAGAAAGGAGGCCGGGGACAACACCCCGTGTTTTGTGCCTTTTGCACTTCAGTGTCAAGAAGGATCATTTCACGTTTACACGGGTATTGTATCTGATAACAGGAAATGAGTCAAAATGAACAACAAAAAAATTCCCAGTTTCGGTGTGGGGAGAAAGAAGAAAGGAGAGAAAGACGTATATGAAAGACGCTGAAAACATCCGTAGCTATAAAAGCTTTTAAACGTTGGCTTTAATCTGCCAGCTGCTCTCAGCTGTGTGTTCTATAAAGTAGCTGCCTCAAGACCTCAGCAGGCGCACGGCAGAAGCCACTGGGTGCACCTGGGACCCTGACTTGCTCTCCAGTTTGGATCTCCAAAAAAGCATTTCTTTACCTGCACTTTAGAGTAAGGCTACATGTTTGTCTCTTACTCAAGACTGAGAGCAAGGCCCAAAAGCAAGAGGAAGAGAGGGTTCCGTGTCAAACCTGTGTTTGGAGAAAGCTGCAGGCAACGGAGAATTAAAATGTAAAAAGCAACACCGCTAAGTACTGAAGGCTTTAAAAAACCTAGTTTACAATTTGGAGAGACAGATCTGTGTGTACAGTGCTTGCTGTACAAGCACCCACAAAAATGCTGGGAGCATTGGCAAGCCAGTAACTCTACTGCTGGGAGGTGGACCCACGAGGATGTATGGAGCTTGTTAGGTGCAGCTGAAATGCTGAGAGTCGTGTTCAGCCAGAGACCCTGTGTCCATCCTCATCCTCCTCCTCATCATCATCATCATGACCATCATCATCACTAGAGAAGTGACTGGACAGACAGGACACTACCAGTTACTCAGGCCTCCCACACACTCACCCAGGCTGATGTACCCACACGTGCATATACTCCCTGCTCACACAATTTTGTTTTTAAATATTAAGAAGACAGAACCAACTTCCAGGCTTGGACACAGTTCAGCAGTACAACAGTTTGATTCCCACCTAAGTAAATATGCAAAAACGAAAGCTCAGGTCCCCAAGGCGGGGACGGACAGACAGACACAGATGCACACACACTGCACTGTGCCTATTAGAGGACCCAGATGAGACCGTGAAGCGTGTAAGGAGACTCATTTACTCGAAGAGCAAGCCATAAAGCTAAGAAACGACCATTTCTCCCAAGCTGCACGTGGCTCGCCCTTACTAGCTTTCAAATGTTTGCTGAATGCAGTGGCCAATGCAGAGAGAAGTGACGACCGTGAGGAATGACTTAGTCTGCGTTTCCTCATAAAGCCAGAAAAGAAATCCTACTTCATGATGGCTGTGCATCAAAACACCACAATAAACACCTTAAGTGCAAACAGTTGAAAGTGAATTTACGAGAATGCATTTCCCAGGCAGAAAGGCCTTGCCAAGGGTCTATTGAAATGTCTACAAATATTAAAAAATTATTTTTACCAACAGCAGCTAGTCCACAACAATGCCTGGATTTTGAAGAAGGAAATAAGAGTTTTTTGTATGTAATTTGAGGTTGAATCAGAATGGAATATTATGGCCCATTTTTTTTCTTTAAGCATGTACTATTCGTGCCACCGAAAGCACACACGTACACACTGCGTGACTCTGCCCAGTAACTCTATCAACAAACTCAGTTGTTGCTTCTTGTTATGGCTACATCTTGATCCCAAGGGCAAGTAGTCAGATGGCCTGCGAGGACCCTGCCACGAGTCCAGCCGCACGCACGCCATCTCCCAGGAGTGGGAAGCCAGGCTGGGACAGACCCGCAGACAGCCTGGGTCCCTCAAAGCAGCGGCAGCTCCCCTGGCTCGAGGTGGAGGCGTCCACCCTCTTCTGCATCCTCTGGCCACCCAGGGAACATCACCATGACACTGGCTCACGGACATGCGACTTTATGGGGAGGGAGGGAGGGGGCTGGCTCAGAATCCTGGCTGCCCCGAGTCATTCCACAAGAGCACCCCGAGACTTCAGTGGGCCTTCTTCCTTGTCACCCTTCCTCGGACAGAGAGTAGGAGGAAATAGAAACCAGACAGCCTTTCATTTAAAAACAAAAACAACAACAACAAAAAACCTCCTGCTTCTTTTATAAAATGGTATTTTTATATAAAATAAATATTTACCTTTTACTTATAAAAGTGTGTGCCCCCCACAACATACCTCACAGTAACGCTGTACTCCTGTCACCCACACAGGTGAAAAGCCTGTGAGGCACCCACACCCCAGCCCATGACAATGATACACCCCACTGGCAACACTGCACCCCCTGCTGAGACTTTAATACAGCCTTCCTGCCGCGGGACCCCAGCCACCGCACAGCCATCCTGCTGTACCTCATAACGATAATTCTGAGGGTACGAATGGTAACGTAAACACCTGATATAAGAACACGAGATGTGCAGCCCTGCGAAGGGTCGGCCCCACGGGGAGAACCACTGGCCTAAGGCACACGCCAAGTGTGAGCCAAGTATCGGTGTCCACAGAAGACGCTGAGCACGCAGGGTCTAGACACGAGCAGGATGCTTCCCAACGCCGGTGACACACACCAGGGCGGTATTTAGCTACTAACAACTGGTTCAGCTCTTTATAAAAGTAACACACATGCATCATAGGTAGCTTGAAAAGTAAAAAGAAAACTTTAAAACATTATTAAAATTACCTTAAACCTACCACCTGTGTGTGTGTGTGTGGTGTGTACATGTGTGTATGTGGATGTTTGTATATTGAAGTGTGTGTGTGCATGTGTGTCTATGTGTGTGTTTGCGCGTACATGTGCATGTGTGTTCACGCACCATAACTCTTCCAGTCTTGTTTCAGTGGACCCAGCTATGTGGCACACAGTGTTGGTGGTTCTCAACATACTGACCTCCGCTGAGGCTCGAACTTCCACCCTTCCCTGGGAGGACGGATCAAACGGAAAGACCCTTGTCAGAGCGGACGGCGGGCTTGGCCACGGGAGCCTGCCCCTCCGCAGAGCCTTGCTTGTTATCCCTTCACACTCACGGGGCCCTGTGGTGGGGCTTGCTGGGAGAGTTCGGGGCTGGTCTTGGCGTATGGAGGGAGCGCTCAGAGCGCACCCCTCATCAACCCCGAGGGCCACGGTTCTTTATGTGTCTCTTCCTATCACAGTGACACAGAGCCGTGGGGGAGGGGGACGCCATAAATCTTCCCGGCTTCTTGCCGTCAAGAGCAGAGTCAGAGCTCCAAACTGAGTAAACACAGCTGCTGTGCAGTGAAGGTATTTAGGTAATTTCTCTATTTATTTTGTTCTTTCACGTCCTGTACTAGAAGGGGACTTAGTACTGAATAAATGTTGAGTGAACAGATAAATTTTATGAACTGTGGCATTGAAATAATTTCTACAGACCCAAAAGAAAGCACCACCAATATAATAGAAAACATCAAAAATTACGCTGTTTGACACTTATATAGGGTGAATAAATTAAATTTCTGAACTACTTTACAGTTCTGTAAACTGTAAAGGAGTCTGTAGCACAGGCAGCCTAGCTCAGCAGCGACACCGTGTGGTGAAAGCATGGATTGCCACGAGCAGTGCTCTTTACAAAAAGCCAGAAGTCTGCCCAAACTCCTAAGTGTACAGGGCAGGTGGCGGGTCCAGCAGATGGAAAATAACAAGACCTCCCTTATATATGTCTCATCCAAAAGAGGTCAATGAGACCTACTACGCAGAGATTCAGGAAGGAAAGCAAACACAACACAACCCCATTCCTAGCCTCGCTGGCTGATATGCTGAGCTAACGGCACAGGGGCTAGCTGACTGGAAGGTCTCAGCTTCAGGACAGGGGCAAGAAGAATCTTCTGGCTGCCCACAAAAAAAAAAAATCCCTTTCTGTTTCCATTTTCAAATTCATTCTCATAATAACTGTTTGGAGCATTTTGCTCCAAGAAAACACAATACTTGGTCAATACTACGAAAGAAAACTCTGACCTTTGACCTCAACCTCTAAAGCATATCCAAGGCATTCCAGAGTGTTGAGGAACATCACGCAATGGAAACCACGCACCACAACCACGCATGTGCGTTCACTTCCCTCAATTCTCAACATAAAACGGAACTCAATCAGAATCAAGCAACTGGGAGGCAGAGGCAGTCCTCAGAGGCAGCATCAAGGCAGCCAGGAATTAGACCCAGGACCCAGAATAAGGAGGGAGCATTTGTGAACACCACTCTTTCCAAGACTGTCCGTAGTCGGGTCCTCAATGGGGAGCTTTGCATGTTGTACAAAAGAGCAAATATTGGCTTTCACCTTGTTCAAGAATCTCATCCTATGGTTCCCGAGTGGGTAAATTAGTATTTCTCCAGTCAGGTCCTAACTAGGAAAACACCACCCCCACTGCCACTGGCTGCCATGGGACATTTTAAAGAACCAAATTCAGGGGCTGGAGAGACAGCTCAGAGGTTAAGAGCACTGACTGCTCTTCCAGAGGTCCTGAGTTCAATTCCCACAACCACATGGTGGCCTCACAACCATCTATAAATGAGATCTGGTGCCCTCTTCTGGCATGCAGGTGTACATGCAGACAGCACTGTATTCATATTAATTAATTATAGCCAAATTGACTCTGTGTGTGTGTGTGTGTGTGTGTGTGTGTGTGTGTGTGTGTGAGTATGCACACATGTGCACCTGTGTAGAGGCCAGAGGCTGACATCAGAGGTCCTCTTCATCTGTTCCCCACTTTATTTACTGAGTCAGGCTCTCTTGCTGAGCCCAGAGCTGAAAATTTTGGTTGTCTAGCTGTCAGCTTGCAGGGGGAGGCTCCTGTCTGCTCCCCACGGGCTACAGTCAGAGGCAGACTATGATGGCACCCAGCTTTTCACGCAGATGCTGAGGGAGCCCTCAGGTCCTAGTGCTGTGTACCAAGGTCTTGTCGGCGGTGCAGTCTCCACAGTCTGAGAATGGAAAGACTGAAGTCGTAGCCTCTCTTCCGTGTCCCTGTGACACAGAGCCTCAGTTGTGCTTACTCTAAAGAATCCACCTGAGCAACCAAGCGTGCCGGGCAGCTGCTCACAGGGAGACAACCTGAGGCCACCTTTCCTCTTCATTTCTCTGCCACAGTCAAAGGCACATGCGTGCTCTCACCTCCGGCTGCAGCCCTCGATGCTCAGGCAAAGGCGTAAGTACGGCCTAGGAGACTGGCAGCTGCGCTCACTCCACTGAAGGACCATGTGCCTGGCCCACACAGACAAGTTCCTGCAGTTCTGAGGACCGTCTCTATTTGGTATTTTTATAAGTCATAAGTCAGACTGATAAGTTTTGCCCTATGAACTGAACATGGAACAGTGAGGCTGGAGAAATGGCTTAGTGGTTAAGAGCACTGGCTGTTCTTCCAGGGACCCAGGTTCAATTCCCAGAACCCACACGACAACTTACAACTTCCTGTAATTCCAGCTCCGGGGGATTCAACACCCTCACACAGATACACATACAGGCAAAACACTAATGCACATAAAATTTTAAAAAATAATACAAACACAGTGATAAGTAACTGGTGTTGGAATTGCTAAGATAAAGGTACAAACAGAAGCTATATGACCAATTCCCAGAAATGCACATCAGAAAAAGTGCAAACTGTAGAACTGGGCTTGGTGGCTCACATCTATAACCTTAGCACTCAGGAAGCTGAGACAGGGGGATCACTGCAGGCTTAAATGTGACCTCTACTGCATGGTGTATTCCAGGCCAGTGTGAGGTAGTAAAAACATGCCTCAAAACAAAACAGAACTCGTTAGTAGTGAAAATGTAATAAAAGAATGTTTTTTAAAAGAAAAAAGACCATCCTGTGTTGATATTAGTTTGTTGATTAAAAGCATTACCTCCCGTCTTCTTAGGCTCGGAACCAGGAGCTCGTTAAGCACATCTGTTCTCTAACCCACTGATGGCCGCACCATCCTGCAAACTGCACAGTGCTCACACATACTGTCCCTCCAGCCCTCACACGATCGCCAAGGGTCTGCATCTGTCCAAATCAGGACAGTGCACCCACGCGATGCAAAGCTCTGATCCCCACAAACTAAGCTTGCCCAGGGGCAGCGCCTCCCTTTCCACAAAGCAGGAGTGAATGGTATATTTTCCTCTTTTCAACAAAGCAGGTGGGGTAGGTGTGTGGAGTCTCCTGGCCCCGTGGGTTTTGCTGTGTGTTAAAATCACTAACCCCACCGACCAGCCTGTTGCTGGCTGACAAGAGAAAGAGCTCCACAAAATCATTTGTCACAAGGAACAGGAAATTGACAGCATGTCACCATGAAAGGATTAGTGAGAACACACACCTGGAGAGCCTGGCAGCCTGCCCAAGACCAGGTATCCCACAGGGACCAGCAGCGAGTGCAGGCCGGAGGGGAGCTCCCAACCACCTTCCAAACGTCTTCACTCTTAGATGTGAGTGGCAGACATGAAATCCAAAGCCTTCTTGGCACAACATAGCAGACATGAGCACATAGAAAACAGAAGTTGTGATTTTTCCCACACAAAGATTTGCTGAGAAAAATCCAGATCAAAACAACTGGTTTTGATCCCGGCTGCTCACAGACGCCAAAGCAGTTCCACCTGAGCATGCGCGGGGGCTGGTTCCTGCACGCCCTCCTGCAGATACAGCACGCTCAGCATTTGCACGTGGCCTCTGCACATCCTACTACAGACTTTGACAATCTCCAGAACACTGGAAACGCCCAACGCCCTGCAAATGCTACACAAATAGTTGTTACACTGTGCTGTGTATTGCTCAGGTAATGACAGGAAAACAGTCTGCGTACGTTCAGTAGAGGCCGGACTGTTTTCAGCTGTGTGTGCCTGTGTGATGTGTATGTACACGTGCATGTGTTGCACGTGTATGGTGTGTTACATATGCACATGTTCAAGGGAGAGCACGCGCCATGGCACGCCTGTCAGGGCAGATTCGGGCACTGCTCTTTGCTCTTGCCCTTCTGCCTCGTGCGACAGGGTCGGCTGCCATCACCGTGCTGCCAGGCTGGCCCAGGAGCTTCCGGGCCCTCCCATCTCGCCCTCACATCACAGGAGCGCGCTGCTGCGCCCAGCTTCACACAGGTTCTTGGGAATTCACACCCGGTCCTCACACTTGCTCTTTACCAACTGAGCGGTCTCCCTGGCCCAGCACAGGATCTTTACCTTTTCAAAGTATTCACAGATACAGGACCACACATGCAGAGATGCATAACACCAAGTTCTACTCCCCTATAAAAGGACGACAGACTGCAGAGCTCACACCTCCTAACTGCACAGTCACCTCTATTTTACACACACACACACACACACACACACACACACACACACACACACACACTAAAGATACTGCCATCAATTTGGTTTCCAAACCTAAAATCCAAAGAGAAATCAAGGCTGAAAACGGTCATGACAGAAAAGCGAAGGGGCCGTGGTTTCGAGGGGGGTCTACCTCAAGCATGCGATTCCCCGTGAGTGCGCTCACCTCGGTGGCCGGCAGTAAGTACAGCGGTGTTAGGGCAGGAACCTGTCGTACATCGCAGCTCAGGCCAAGGGTAGTCAGGATCTCCTTAAGGACTTCGTGTCTTCTCATGTTGCTGGATTTGAGCGCATTGAAGTCTTCCTGGGTTTGCACCACAGAAGCACTTGGAGGGAGTTCCAGATGCACCTGAGGAGAGACAGGACGACAGCAGGTAGAGAGAGGCCGCCTGCATCAGAGAAACAGTTTCCGTAAGCGAGTTTGATGAAAATCTCAACGTGGCTTTTCTTCTTATCAATACCCCGTCAACGCTGAGCCTGACATCTAGAAAGTGATGTCAAGAAAGAAAATGGTGAAGATTAGAATGGGCCACATAAAATAGTGGCTTCCCAGCTCAAAAGCCATGGTGGGACCGACCAGTGCCTTGGACGGTCGCCAGACTCTTTCCATGTCATGACTTTTATCATCAACCCACTGCACGTCCTTGGTAAACTGGACTAAAATTATGCTGAGAACCCGGCAACACTATGGAGCCTAGGGAGGCATGACAAGCCAGGCCGGGCCACGCTGGGCTGGAACCTTCTGCTCTGCCTTGCAGTCAGAAGAGCAGAGTCATTTGGAGACTGCAGGCCTGCAGGTGGGCAGGCTGGACTTCCAGTCAGAGGGCCTTCCCGATGCCCCTGCACCTGAGCCAACTATACACGTGGGGCTTCCTGCATGTCGTCAGCTGTTTAAGTGTGATCTAGGATGCACACTGCAGACCGAGCAACTGAGTGAAGGTTATAAGTACACGCATTCTCCATCAGCATCCATGGTAGGATGAAGGAACACACTGGAACGTCCAGCTCCCCTGGGGGGCAGACTTTAACTGGGCGTCAGAGTCTGCAGGTGCCAGGACACTCGGTGGTAGCACAATGCCCTGTGTCTAGTTTTATGTTAGTTTTGTCTACTGGTTTTCCAGCAGGAACACTGGAAGGCTCGGGAAGCACGGGCCAACCTCCTGCTCTTTCAGTCATGCAGTTCTCACCTAAGCTGTAACCAAGGCCAACGTGACAACCACAGTGCCCACTCTGGGGCCAATCCGAACAAGCTGGGGAACAGTGGTCAGTGGTCAGCAGGTGGGCCTGCCCCTCAGAGAGCCCTTAAGGAGGACAGAGGAAAAAAGGAGTGCCAGCAAGGAGCCACCTCCTAGTCAAGGGCCACTTCACCCACTGGAGCACATATTTGCCCTGGAGGCTAACCTGTACAAGAGGCACAAATAAAATGAGCAAAAATCCGGGTGGTAGTGGTGGTGCTACCTTTAATCCCAGCACTCGGGAGGCAGAGGCAGGTGGAACTCTGAGTTCGAGGTCAGCCTGGTCTACAGAGTGAGTACAGGGCAGCCAAGGCTACACAGAGAAACCCTGTCTCAAAAAAAAACAAAAAACAAAGAACAAAAGCGGTGCTCCTGCAGGAGCTCACAGGACAGAGGGAAGCACAGGGCTGAGTGCACGTGGCCTCGATGGACGGTGTGCACGCAAGGAGCAGGCGCACTGACGTGTGCTCAGCTGATGTGCTCGTGAGAGAGATGCAGAGGGAAAAGGCTCCCATCACGCTGCGATAGGCCTCCAGGCCCAGAGAGGGCACAACCAACGCTGGGGAAGTGCTCTTACAGCTGGGCTGGGGGCGGGGGGAGGGGGGGGCCCCGGTTATGGAGGGGTCAGGACTTGCTTAGTGTGCATAGGTGCATGAGGCCCCAGAACAGCACACCAGACACCAGGAGGACGTCGTGCCCTGTCGCCTGGTCCTCTGTAATCCTGACAGGAGTCTCACAGCCATTGGCTTACAATGCTGGTGACGGGACTAGATCCATGACCTGGCCCTTCTAAGGCTAAGGCTTCTCAACTGGACTGAAAGACAGAAGAAAACTGTCCCCAGCAACAAATGCAGAGCGAGTGGCTGGCATCCACTGCGCAGAGACCAAGGATGCTGCTGTGCCTACGGTTTATGTGAGCACACCTCACCACAAAGTTTCATCTGGCCCAAATATCAAGCACTGAACAGCTCTGCTTGAAACTTCTTCCCTGAGCTAAGCCGGTGAAGCACATGAAATTTTTTTCAATTTCACCTTCAAGCTGTATTTGGGCAACTTCATGACAAAATCCTGACCCGTCTGATAATCAAATATCAACCTTAATTCTCAGTTTTACATTTTTCCCAGTGAATGTGATCTTCATAACACTGTGTGCACGTCACCAGCTCGTCGTTTTTTCTTGTTACAGTGACTGAAAAAGCTGGGGTGCCGCGCCCGGCGGGCAGTGGGGCTCTGCCCTTAAAGCCCTTCGCTCTCCCTGACTGGGTCACATCATGACAAGGTTTATAGCCAAGATGAAGGCTGTGAAATGGAACAGAGGAGGAGGAGACTAAGCAGACCGGCATGAGAGTCGCCGGCCTCCGTGAGGCGGCGGCGGCGGCAGCCGAGGCTGCGGAGGAAATGGTGGCCCTGCCACCCTGAAGGCTGGAGGTCACTGAGAAGCAAAGATGACGTTCTAATCCTCGGGCTCTGATTTGTGAACCTAGGGCAACATAGTGAGGTATCAAATTTTATGATAGTATTGGGGTCAATTTAAATGGTGCAACGGGCAGATGTGTCACGGAACTCAGAGAAATGGGTTGCAACGTGCCGAATCAATTTTCTAGTACAGGTCTGTGCACAGAAGTGAGAGAAAAAAAGTCTTCAAAATTGAAATATGGCTCCAGGAAGTGGGGTTTTCAAGTGGATTTTTTGAGAATGTGTGGTTGCTATAGTTACCATATTTGCAGAGAGAAAGATAAGAGGAGCATTTATTGGGCCCCCCGAAACTAACCCATGTGGTCTGCAGCCCCACAGGAAACTTGCTGGCTCTGTGTATGAACATCTGTCCCACTGCCTTCTGAGCATCCCTGCCTAAGCATCGTCTTAACAAAAAAGGGTGTTAGAACAAAGAAACAAGAGCAGGGGAGAGCTCGGGGGTGAGTGAGGGCCGTGTAAGTGTGCAGGCTCAGGGGTGAGTGAGGGCCGTGTAAGTGTGCAGGCTCGGGGGTGAGTGAGGGCCGTGTGAGTGTACAGGCTCAGGGGTGAGTGAGGGCCGTGTGAGTGTGCAGGCTCAGGGGTGAGTGAGGGCCGTGTAAGTGTGCAGGCTCGGGGGTGAGTGAGGGCCGTGTGAGTGTGCAGGCTCAGGGGTGAGTGAGGGCCGTGTAAGTGTGCAGGCTTGGGGGTGAGTGAGGGCCGTGTGAGTGTGCAGGCTCGGGGGTGAGTGAGGGCTGTGTGAGTGTGCAGACCTGAGTCCCGGTACCCACAAAACCCAGCTTCAGCAGCATGCATCTGTAATGCCAGAACTCCTAAAGAGAGATGGGAGGTAGAGACAGGAGAATGCCCCAGAAGCCGTTGCCCAGGTAACCTAGCACTGGCAGAGTGAACGAGCGACCCTGTCAAACAAGGCAGACAGCAAGGACCATGTCCATAGCTGGCCTCTGGCCACGGCATGTGCGTATGTGCAGAGACAGAAGCAAAGAGAGATTTATTATGTCTGTATGCATATTTGCACGCCTGTGTGTATGTGTGTGCATGCAGTGCCCGTGGAGACCAGCAAGGTGAAGGCCAGTCCCCTGGAGATGGAGCCACAGACAGCTGTGAGCCACCATGTGGGTGCTGGGAATCAAGCCCAGGCCTTCTGGTAACTGCTGAGCCATCTCTCCAGCCCTGAGCACCTGGGTTTTAAATATAACAAATCATAAGAGAAGAACAGAGGCTGTGATGATGTGTCCAACACTAAATACGTCATAAGTGTCACTGACCATGGCAGGTGCTGCTGTGACATAGCTAACCCTATGCCTTTGACCTTCCTGCGTTAAACAGGGCTTGATGACATTAACAGGGGTATGTTTGGGGGCAAAAATAAATAAATTAACATATTTTAGGAAGATTGTCACCAGTAATGATAAAAACAAGAAAGAATTTTCTGGCTAACCCTCGGCTAACCGGAAGGTTTACCTAACCTTGCCACTTCCTGTCTTGGCTCCTCGATCACATGCAATTTGATTGATCAGGGTATTCATCAAAGCCCTCAACTGTGCCTGCTCCCAGCAGAAACCAGCCAGGAGTGTGACTAAGTACTAGCACTTAAGTTCCTGTGTGTGCGCGCACAAGAACACACAAGCTTATGAGCAGAGGCCACGGTGCTGTTCCTGGCTGCTGCCCACCCTGGCTTTTGAGACAGAGCCTCTCACTGGCTGTCCAGCAAGCCCCAGGCATCTCCCCTTCCCTGCCACCGGGATTACAAGCCCACCCGCCACGCCTGTTTTCATGTGGGCTCTGGGGAAGCACACTCAGGCCCTCCCGTCAGTGAGGCAAGCCCGTTCCTTCTGTGCCGCTGACCCAGCTGCTCCCGGGCTCATCAAGCCATAAAGAGCGCGCTGTCCCAAACATGCCCAAGAAGCTTCGTATCAGCAGCTCCCCAGTACCTGGCAGAGAACGGCTTCCCCTCCTCGGACGCCGAAAGGCACGTGCACAATCACCGTGTCCTTGTCCTCGTTCTCTAGGTGGCCCTGGACCCTGCCCAGGCTCAAGCCATGCTCATAAACATGGCCGCTGCTCAGGACACTGAGCTGAACCTCACTCCCATCAGCCTTTGAGAAAACCAAGTTCTGGGCTGTGTTCTGTGGCACGTCCCTACTTGTCACCCGAAAGTCACCGAGCGTGAAGGAGGACGACAGGCCCAGCACCTTCCCTCCCTGAGAAAGGTAGGCCATGAACTTCTGCTGTGTGTCTTCGGGGACAGGCTCCCAGCTGGCAATGACCAGCAGCGTGCAGTTGTCGGCCCACGGGTCCCTCAGGGCGCTGTCTTCCTGCAGGTGGTAGAGGGTGTAGCTGTCAGTGTCCACACAGTCGCCCAGGACAGACCGCACCTGCTGGAGCCGGCCCAGGGCCTCCTCGGAACTGGAGCCCACGTACAGCAGGATGTTGGGCGCCTTTCCCGAAATGTTGACTCTCCTCTCTCTCCGTCCAGGGCCCGGTTCGCCCGTGACACCATCCGCACCGCTGCTGTGGTCGTAGGGGAGATCTGGGATGTCCTCCGCTGACGCAAACCTCACTGACTCAATGGTGCTGTTCTCAAGTTCCAAACACTCGTGGCAACTGGCCAGGTGGAGCGGATGGTGCTCGGCGCAGCTCTGTCCTGCATCCCCACCTGCAGCACACTTGCTGGCAGAGGCGCAGCCAGTCTTCAGTGGGGGAGAGCCTTCTCCAGCAGCCTTCCAGTCACCTTGGCCAGCATGCTCCATGGCACCCTCGCGGGAAGGTTCTGGGTTCGGTGGTAAGGCTTGAGCTCGCCTGTCGGAGGCCTTGCTAAGTTCCTTCAGAGCAGGATCCTTTAAGTGAACTGCTAGAGCGCGAACGGGAGAGATCGTTAGTCAAGACTACTGACAGAAATCCAACGGGCCAAACGTACTTCCTGTCCACCTCGACCCCCCACACCCCTTGAGTGTGCACTTGTACAGTGAGAGCCGACCTCTTGGCTAGAACTGAAAGTCATGGCAGCAGGAAGAGGCGGCAGCCCACTGGAGAATCGCTGTGGCATCCCACCCCACCCCGCCCCCAGGGCATGGAAACTTTTCTAAAGTTACTTACAGACGATCTTCTGGGCTACCAGTCCATTGTCCATCTGCAGCCTGTCCTCCATGAACGCCACCCCGAGCTTGCTGAAGTTGTCCACGCTTGCTTTAGCAATTAACTGGTGGGGATCCCCAGGTCGACAGGCTAATGTCAAACAGCAGTCCGACCATTTTACAGGCTGAGAAAGAGTGGGTGAGGGAGAAAGCGAAGCTCAGACTTCCGTCTCGGAAATGGCCGGACCCAATACTTTAGCCCCAGGCTCCTCAACACTAGGTTACAGTCACAGGCGGTATCCAGCAGGCTTACAGGGTACAGACAGACAGACAGACAGACAGATGGTGTCCAGCAGGTTACTGCATACAGCCTTTGATCGGGAGCAAGGATGTTTGGGCTCAGACATTTCAATTCTGACCTAACAAGATGACGTATTACAAAGCACTGACCAGAACTGTCACTGAATGCGGCTGGACCTGTGCCTGGTGAGGAGCACATGCCTCTTAGGCCAGTGGCACCAGCCAGGCCAAGGCCTGAGGATCCCAAGTTCAAAGCCAACATAAGCCATGCAGTGAGACCCTGCCTCAAACGTCAAAACAGAGGAGTGGAGAGACGGCTCCACGGTTAAGTACACTTGCCACTTTTCCAGAGGACCTGGGTTCAGTTCCCTGCAGGTGACTCACACCCAACTCCACTCCTAGGAAATGGAGCGCCCACTGCCAGCCCTCACGGGTGCCATACCCATGTGCTGCACAGACATACATGCAAGCAAAACACCCATAACATAAAGTTAAATTTAAAACACAGTAAAAAATAAAAACAAATGCAATTTAGAAATAAACAGAGGTCACTAAAGCTCCAACTGCGTTAGGGCACTAAGGTGAAAGGGCAGGCTCCAGACCCAGGTGAACCTAGCTGCCCTTTTGTGACAGAGACTGGCAGGAGCGTCCGTAACGCCCAGAAATGCAAAGGAAACCCGTTCATCAGCTATTTCCAAGTGCAGTTGGGGCGGCTGCAAAGACGCACCTGTGAGCACACCGGACCCCCCACTGCCAGGGTGCAACTCCCTACTGTTACATTCCAGGAAACCAAACACACAGGTCACACGCAGTTCAAAATCTCACCACCAGAGGGCGAGAGACACACAAGAAGGAAAAAAACAGCTTTTAAGCCTTCCAGTTTTGTACCAAAATATTTCACACCAGGAGACGAAGACGCGAAGACACGCAATCTCCGAGGTGTCCCAGTGAAGGAGAGGACCCAGCTGAGCAGGAAGCCTGGCTGCAGAGTCCAGACTGAGCTCCACTCACCACCACCGCTGCTCCCCGGCCCTGGGCGAACGTCTGCACTGCTCATCATCCTCTTTGTAAAGTAGGAAACATGAGAGCATTTACCATCACCTCAGGCCTGTGTGGCAATGGGATTAGAGAGCCTGTGCCGCCATGGGGGGGGGAGCAGAGCGGGAGGGGGGCAGGGGGGGTACCTGAGCTGCCATGGGGGGGAGCAGAGGGGGAGGGGGGAGCAGGGGGGCGCCTGAGCCGCCATGGCAGGGGGGGAGCAGAGGGGGAGGGGGGAGCAGGGGGGGCGCCTGTGCCGCCATGGCGGGGGGAGGGGGGCAGGGGGGGCGGGATGTGCGTGTGACAGGGCGGCTCAGGGCCTATGAGTGCTGCCTGCTGCTTCTGAGGACCCAACTCCCTCAGCTGGTCAGAAACACACACTTAAACAAGTAATAAAAATCTTTTCTGATAAAACAAAACAACAAATAATGAAGTAAGGCTTTCAACCGTTGACGTTTTCTGGAGTTCTTCCCTGACCCACAGAATACTTTGGTGCCCCCTCTTAATGTAGGGCTGTTTTGTAACATGTAGATCTGGCCCTAGCGAATCAAACGCATACCCTGCCAAAACTCCTCCCACTGCCCAAGGTCTATAACTGTCTCTGATTCATGAAATAAATTCTCTCCCTCCCCCTCCCCCCTACTCCTCCCATCCCCACTCTCTCTCTGTCTCTCTCAAGCTCACACCATTTCTCCACCACGACTGTCTGAGACACCATTTATTCTGGGGAAGGGTCACCACCGGACACCGAGGGCTTGACTGCTACTGAGGTACCAGCTGGCCTATGCCCCCGCCACCCTCCAGACCTGCCTTCCAGCTGGTTTCAGGCGGCTGCCTGCACAGCCACTTAACCAATGGGCTGTACCACTGTGGTATCACCACAGGCCACCAGCAATTTTGTTCTAAAAGAGCTAACTGTAACACCCAGTGGAAAACTCATTTCCAACACACACACACACACACACACACACACACACACACACACACACACACACCCCTACCTCACGGTGAGACTGGGAACCTTGCCTATCACACAGGCCTCACCCTGAGCGCTCTATGCTCCCCTCTGAGCAAGAAACAAGGTGTTTGATCTCAAGGTCCAACTGTTCTCGCCCAGAAGAAAAGAGCGCGTGGAATGACCCTCAGGAAGTGGAACCCAGGCCACCCACCAAACAATGACGGACAATAGACAACTACATAAAAAATACATATCCATAAACAGACTATTAAGCAGCCACTAAAAATTAATGAATTACCAATACATTACAATCATAGACAAAGCATGAATAGCTTAAAAGATGCTTTCTCAGCCAGGGTTTTTATTGCTGTGACAAAACACTGTGACCAGAACCAAGGTGAGGAGGAAAGGGTTTGTCTGGCTGCCTCTTCCGCATCACAGCTCCTCACCGAAGGAAGTCAGGACAGGAACTTCAACAGGGCAGGAGACTGTTGGCGGGAGCTGGTGCAGAGGCCGTGGAGGGGTGCTGCTCCCTGGCTTGCTCCCCATGGCTTTCTTACAGAGCCCGGGGCCTCCTGCACAGGTGGCAGCACCCGCAATCAGTCGGGCCCTTTCTCATCAATCTCTGATGAAGAAACTGCCCTACAGCCCAGTAGTATGGAGGCATTTTCCCAATCAATGTTCCCTCCTCTTGGGTAACACTAAGCCTGTGCCAAACTGACATACAAGCTAGCCAGGACAGATGCCAATAACTAAAGGTCACACATGATCCTATGTAGGCAGTGTATCTAAAAGAGGCAGCTGCACAGTCGGAGCACAGGTGAGAGTTAGTGATGCGCCTGGGTGGTGACAGCTGGTGGGAACAGTTCTGAGGTGAGAAGGCTTCCCAGGTTAGCTGGGGTGATAACTGAAATGTTGGGGATGCAACAGAAACTATTTAACTGAACTATATACATTAGAAGGATACATTTTATGACATGTAAAATCCCTGCCTGCAGGGACCACAAGAGGGCGTCAGCTCTCCCTGGAGCTGCAGCTGCAAACTGTTGTGGCCTGCTCTGCAACCCCTCACACCAATCTCTGCGAGAAGCATAAAGCCGGTTGGCTGGTTTCCGCACTCTTTCAGGGCAGTGTAGTCAGTCAGTAGGAGAACTCTGGACCCTGGGGTCTGACCTGAGGCCACTGCTCTTCTCTGGACTGATAAGATCTCCCACCTGGAAGCTGCCAGGGAAATTTATCGGGGAGACACCTTAACGAGCCAGGTCCACACAGGCTGCTCTGATCAGCCCAGAGCGTGGGGTCCTCGGAGCCATTTCCCACAGCACAAAGCCCGGGTGCAGAAAGGGAAGAGTGGGGTGTTTCGATGGTTTCTGGCCCTCCAAGACTCAATTGACCACATGAAATTTTGTTGTTGTTGTTGCTGTTGTTGTTGTTTCTTTTATTTTTATTTTTTTCCCTCTGTATAAACAGTCTTGGTTGTCCTGGACTCTTTTGGCCTCAAACTCACAGTGATCCATGTGCCTCTGTCTTCCAAGTGCAGGGATTAAAGGCGTGCGCCACCACGTCCGGCTATGACATTTTACTCCTTAGTATTCTTAGAATTTCAACTGAACTGAATTCTCCTTAGAGAAACAGCAAAAAAGAAGTGACTAGGCAGCAGGGAGTGGTGGCACACGCCTGTAATCCCAGCTCTTGGGGAGGCAGAGGCAGGTGGATCACTGTGAGTTTGAGGCCAGCTTGGTCCAGGACAGCAAGGCTACACAGAAAAACCCTGTCTTAAAAATCAAAAGGAAGGAGGAAGAAGCAGAAGAAGAAGCAGCAGAAGCCACCACGGTGAACAGGCACCGTGAGAAGACTTAGGTCAGTGTAAGCGCAGGGCTCTTCGGTCAGCGGCTGATCGAGCATGTGCAGAAACAGAAACCCACGAGTCTCCTTTTAGGCAAACTCGGAGCCTCCCTCCCCTCCTCACACACAGCCCACACATACGCTGCACCCAGAAGGTCCCAGCTGAGCCGTGTTCTGTAGAATTTCATATTTTAAAACTGACATCCAGCTGGGCATGGTAGCTCATGCCTTTACTCCCAGCACTCGGGAGGCAGAGGCAGGCAGATCTCTTTGAGTTTGAGGCCAGCCTGGTCTACAAAGCGAGTCCAGGACAGCCAAGTCTACACAGAGAGATCCTGTCTCAAAAAAACAAACAAAAAAAGCTAACAACAAACTGACATCCTAGTGGGATGTGAATGCTCACATTTGCAATCCCAATTCTTAGGACACTGGGGCAGGGGGATTGCCCTGAGTTCAAGGCTTATTTGGGTTACAGAATAAGACCTTGTCTTCAAAAACAAAAATGTTTAAACTACAAGTACATGCACACACATATGCATGCACTTGTGCATGCAAGCACCAAACACACACACACACACACACACACACACACACACACACACACATACACACCACTTATACATGAGAAAAAGAAGAAAATAAATAAATAAAAATACGTAAAACCCTGATCATTTGGAAACATTAGACAAACACTGCGCTGATGCCCAGCATGGGAATGGGGCAGGGCTGTCTTTGGAGGAAAACGGGAGGAGACGTTACTGCCCGGGCAATGGCGGGCTTTCCAGATGAAGGGGAGGGGGGGGGGAGGCAAAGGAACTTCTAACAGGAGGGCACCGGTGGCACACAGCCAGGAAACGCTCAGCCAACAGCTGCTCAAACCGCCTCTGCATCTGCGGGCTTCAGGTAAAAGGAGCCAATGATTAAACTCACACATCTCAGAAGGAAGAGAGATGCCAGGAAGAAACAAAGGCTGGCGAGGACAGGAAAAGGCCTCAGAGCGATGCCTACAGGTCCCTGATCAGGTTTCCCAACTCTGCGGCTGCTTCCTCTCCTAAGTGCACTTCCTTTCTCTAGGAACGCGGGGTGTGTGTGTCATGGACCATGGCGGCTCCTTCAAGCAGCAAGGGGCTCTGATCAAAGTGAAGTCACCAACACTTCACAGGTTGCTGGGCGGTCACAGGACACTTCGAATTTGCACAGGGAGATGGGAGGTGGAGACAAAAGGGTGGATAACAAAGGGGAAGCCATGCAAAAGCCTGACCCCAAAGATCAAAGCTGAGGAAGCCAAGACTGGGCCTGAGTTTCCTCTCAGAGCCTACCCAGTTACCCGAGCTCTGAACTCAGTGTCAGGACTCACGGCGACATCCCAGGGTCAGCCTCAGAACTTGAATTAAAACTCCAGTCCAAGAAGCAGAGGGTGAGACACCAGGTGTGTGGGCGCCTGCAAGCAGCTGGGGGAACAGAAGCCCCAATAAACTGTTCAGGTGCCCAAGTTGATACTATGCTGACGTCTATGATATGCTAGTGTCTGCTTCCTGGTCACCTGAGATGCATGCTCGGTGGGTTGCTAAGCGTTCCAGGAAGCAGGGCTCCATGGTGAATGCACAGAATATCCCAAGGCAAGGGAAGCAGAAGGAGATGCTACTGCCAGGCTGCAATTCCAGGACTGAGGAGACCGATGCAGGAGGATTGCCACCCATGTGAGTCCAGCCGCAGCCATACAGCAAGATCGAGTCTCAATAACAAGAACAGAAAACGAAGAAGCAAAACGAATGGTTCCAGCAACAGATGGGGCGGAGCGGGGGAGGGGGGGACAGAGGGGGGAGGGGGGTACGCATGGAAGAGGGTCAACACCACAGCAGGGGCTGGAATGTGTGGCACAGGGTCACAGCTGCAACCTGGTAGACACAGGTTCAGACACGAACTGTCCTCACACACTGAACACTTGGTCCTCAGCTGATGGACTGATCTGGGTGTCTGATGTGAGAGGGTTTGGAAATTGTAGAAGGTCACTAGCGGTAGGTCCTCAGGCACAGCCGCATCTTGTCTCAGGACTTACTCCCTCCCGTCCCCCCACCCCCACCCCCTTCTCTCTCATCAGGTGAACAGCCTCTGACACATTCCTGCCAGAGCCCTAGGCAGAGTTCCAATTCCCAATTAAATACTATGTGGCCTTTTTGACTAGACTACAGTACTTTTCAACCTGTGGGTAACACATCAGATAACCTGCATATCAGATATTTACATTTTAATTCATAACAGTAGCAAAAAAGTTATAAATTATCGATGAAATAATTTATGGGGGCTGGAGAGATGGCTCAGCAGGTAAGAGCACACTGGCTGTTCTTTCAGAGGTCCTGAGCTCAATTCCCAGCACATGGTGGCTCACAGCCATCTATAAGTGTAGTCTCATGGGATCAGATGACTTTTCTAGTATACAGACAGATATACCTGCATATAATACATCTGCATACATAGAAATAGATAGGTTTAAAAAAAGAAATAATTTATGGTTGGGAGTCAACATACACTAAAGGATCTGTATTGCAGCGTTAGGGTTGAGAACCGCCGGATTCCAGCATTATGTGTATTTGCCAACTACTTACGAATATTCAATTCTGTCACATAGAAAAGAGTAGAACATATTCATGAATTAAACTCCATATACTTTTAATGTGTACAGATGTTTTGCCTGCACGTATACCTGTGTACCACGTGCGTGCCTGGTGCCCTCAGAGGGCAGAAGAAGGCCTCAGACGTCCTGAGTCTGGAGCTACAGATGGCTGTAGGTGCTGAGACTGGACCCTGGGTCCTCTGGAAGAGTAGCCAGTGCTCTCTAACCACTGGGCCACCTCTCCAGCCCCCTAATTCCTATTCTGTGAAATAAAATCATAAACCTGCATGACACACTAAGGACAGATAAAAATGGGACCCATGTGCTGGCACAGATGTAAGGCGACAAGACTGTTTCACGGGGTGACCAAGAGTCTAGGCCAATCCTCACGGTCAACTTGATCGGATTTAAAGGCACCTCTGAAACAGATCCCTTGGCTTATCCACTGAGGAGGGACTTCCCAGCCTACATGCAAGGGGCTCCATCCCACAGGCCAGGGACCCGGACTGAGCAGGGGACTCAAGTCTGCCATCTACCAGCATCCTTCACGCTGCTATGTGAGCAAGTGGCTGCGGGCTGGGGACCCTGCAGCCTCAGCCATCCCTGCCATGACAGTGTCCTCACCCTGTGGTCAATGTGAGCCCCCTTTCCTTAGTTGTCTCTTGCCAGGTATTTGGTCACAGCTCCCAGACAAGTAGGACACAGATCGCACAGATCCGGAAGTGAAGGGACGTCATTCTCTACAGCCTCGTGTGCGTTCTGCATAGAGACACGGACAGTAACAACACACGGCTTCTAAGCAGTGCCAGGCCACACCTACTACAGGCACACATGCTACATCATTACAACAGAGCCAGAGCATGCTGGCTTCCGGAACCTTCTATCTGCTGAGCCATGGTGACCTCTACTCAGGTCCTCGTATTCATGGGCGGCAGGAAAGGCTGACGCAGCAGAGGGAGGGGCTGCACAGCGTATGTTCTGGGCTGCGGTCCTTCCACGCGTGGGCATCTGACCCCAGGCCTCTCCTCCTTTCTCACTGATCTCTCAACTGATTTGAACATCTTACCTTGATCTGCTAGCCTGTTTTGTGACCACCAGGACAGCAGAGGCAGACATATCTCTGTGAGTTCAAGGCCAGCCAGGCTTACAAAAGGGAGTCCAGGACAGCCAGGACTTCACAGAAAAGCCATGTCTCAAGGAAAAAAAAAAGGTAATGAGGTGACAGCTGTGGCAGGCGTGCTAGTGCACCCCATGCCTAGCGTTTCTTCTTCCCCGGCAGTACGTAACTCCCAAGTCCTTGCTGAACCCATACAGTCTAGTGAGGGACTGGAGTTCTTGTCCAGGGGACCAAGGAACCTGTGTGTCTAAACTCTAGGCGACCAGATGACAGCAGCAACAGCATAATAGGCAATCTGTAGATCACAGCGCCAAAGAAGAAGCTCGCCGTCTCCCACTTTCCTCCCTTCCCCTGTCCTGAGGGCTACAATATGGGTCAATTTGGTGGTAGAGAGGCAGTGCACAGCAGGAGCCAGAGGCTGCATCTAACAATCACCTAGGATGGAAGAGGGAAGTTCAGCCTGCCTGAGCCACTAAGTCACTGTGGGACTCTTTGTATCGGTGACTTAGCTGCTATCCCACACTGCTACAGTAACCTTGTTGCTTAAGAGGCAGTGTGTCCCTAACCCCACAATGAGGTGCAATTAAGTAACAATTTAGGAAATTTAAAACTCCAGTAGTCAGGGGCTAAGGGTGTAGACCCCGGGGAGCAAATGCTTAGGGACACCAGGTCCTGTGTTCAGTAGCCAGCTCCAAAAACAAAAGAGGTTACAGTAGGTACATCTTGGTGTTTCCAAAGAATCTGTGTGCATTTGATATTGTATTGCAATGTCTTAAAATTCGTACTAAATTTATACATAACACTAGGCTGCACAAGGTTTTTACTTTCCATATTTGTGTAACAATGTATAAGAGGGATGTACGTGTTCATTTGGGATCTAAGAAGAGACTGTAGAGGGGCTAGGAATGTGGCTCATTGGATATGGGGGCTGCTGCTCAAACACAAGGACCTGAGTTCAGATCCCCTATACTCACTTAAGAAGCTGGGTATGGCCCTTAGTGATAACCTCGGGGCAGGAGGGACCTCAGGGCTTCCTGGCCAGACAGCCTAAGCCAAGGTCAAGCCCGAATTCAGTGATGAGTCCCTGTCTTAAAAACTAAGGTGGTGAGCACACACTGGTACGTGTACACACACACACACACACACACACACACACACCTCAAAATGTAATCACTTTAAGGAAACTGGGAGATGGAGTGGAGGAGCCAAGGGTCACGGCAGGTGAACGGCTCTGGGAGAATCCCACACAGGGCTCGATATAGTTTTCGTGTGGAGTGTACTGACACTGATTATAGTAATGCTGTGTGCTGGTATTATAAAATAAAATATTTAAAGATATTTGCATCTGTAAACAGGATAAATACATTCAAAAATCCCTTTGATTGTAACTGTGTACTAAACTTCAGAGAGTGGCAAGGTAGTCTTAAAAACCCAAGGAAGACCAGGAGACAGCTCAGTAGGTAAAGGACTTGTCATCAGCACGGGGACTTAACTAGGATTCCATAGCTCTGAGAAAAGCCCATGACCAAAAGCAATGGGCGAGAAAAGGGTTTGTGTGGCTTCCAGGTCACACTCCATCACAGAGGGAGATGAGGCTGGAACTCTGGGCGTGACCTAGAGGCAGGAGCTGATGAGAGGCCACGAGGGCAGGGCGCTGCTCGCTGGACTACTCTCCATGGCTTGTTCAGCTTCCTGCTCAGCGTGGCTCCACCCACAGTGGGCAGGGCCCTTCCACATCAGTCATTACTCAAGAAAACACTCCACAGACTTGCCTAAGGGAAATCTGACCCAGGGATTTTCTCAATTGAGAGTCCCTCCTCCCAGAAAACTCAAGCTTGTGTTGAGGTGACGAAAATCTAATCAGGCCTCATGATGCCCTGAGTTTGATCGCTGGGACCCACATGGGAGAAACAGAGAATTGGCTCCCTCCAGCGTCCTCTGACCTCCATCTACACACACACATGCACACACGCACATGCACACATGCACACACGCACACGCACATGCATGCACACACAAATAAATATAGTGAAATAAAAAAATACCCAAAGAAGAATAAGGAACACAAACATTTCATATATTAAAAAAAAAAAATGAGCCGGGCGGCAGTGGTGCACACCTTTAATCCCAGCCTCAGGGAGGCAGGGGCAGGCAATGTGTGTGAGTTCAAGGCCAGTGTGGTCTACAAAGTGAGTCCAAAACAGGCAAGGCTACACTCAGAGAAACCCTGTCACAAAAAAAAACAAAAAACAAAAAAAAAAAACAAAAGAAGAAGAAGAAGAAGAAAAAGAAGAAGAAGAAGAAGAAGAAGAAGAAAATAATACAAGGAATTTTATGTGATTTAACTAAATGATCACTTGCCATTTGTTTTGAAAATAATTCTTTAAAAGGTAAGGATATAAACAGTTGTTTCTATGTACAAAAACTACTCAAGTTCATCAAAAGACATGGTCTCAATAGTTGGTCTCCTGATACCAAAGGAGCCTGTCACCCACAAGCACTGCAGGCTAGACAAAGTTTAACAAATCCTTTTCCTGTTCAGAAAACTCAAAATTAACCAATGAAAACCACTCACTTGTTCCTATGGCAACCAGGAAGGATGTAAGGATTGAACATCAGTTCACACTTGGCCACTAGTGGCTTTAGGCACCTCAGCTTCCGCTTTCGAAAGCAACAGTGGAGACCTAGGCTCTAAGCATCAGCTGTGATGTACGTAAAGTATCTCCAAGGACTCCACACAGCAGCCAGCTCTGGGGTCTGCCCTCCAGCCCCCACCCACACCAGCCAGCTCACCACAGACACAGGGCAGGGAAGGAGACTCCCAGGCCGAGAGGGAGTCAAACGACCACCCTAAGAAAAAGGACCGTGTCTCATGCGGCAAAAGCTTAAGCCAGCGTGTCCCAGCGGCCTGTGCTCCAGGCCGGAACTCTGGCCATCAAGGGAAACCAAAGAAGGGTCATGAGACAAGATAGGAGGACGGCCTCCCAGCTTAGACAGGAGGCTCAAGCAGGAGATGAAATGAGCCATGAAACCAAAGGCACAAAGCACAGACACGAGGGAGTTGTGTTGGTCAGACTTGTAACTTAACGGAAGTGAGGAGGATGTAAAGACGTGGAAATAGGTCTCGTCCCCCCCCCCCTTAACCAAGCTTTGGGCCTGTGACTGAGTTTTAAGCATTCTCAGCATTCTCCAGACAAGATATTGAGGAAGAAGGTAAGGCAGCCATTTGGGGTGCCAGGAAAAGAGAGATTACAGGGCCGGACCAGAGCACCTGGGACAGAACCTGGGGTATTGTTGCCCAAATACACTGCAGGACAGTTCAGCGGGTGAAGGCGCTTGGTGCCAATCCCAACAACCTGAGAAGGATCCTAGGTCCAAACATGGCGGAAGAAGAGAACTGACTCCTTCCTGGCAGTGGATCCTCACATGTTAACTTCTACGTGCATAATCTATACACACAATCAACCAATCAATAAGTAGAAAAGGGAAAAAAGCCACATAAAGTGAAAAGAGGGCCTAGGACGGCTCCTCTGGTAAAGCGCCTGGCACGTCTGTGTGAGGACATGAGTACAGCCCCGAGCACCAAGAAAGGCCTTGCCTGCGGGGACGAGGAGCCGGCCTAGAGCAAGAGTAAGGTCAGGGTGTGTCCAAACCCCAAAACCTCGTCTTGAGACCAGCAGGAGTAGGATTGTTCCCTCCCTGATCTCAGCGTAGCCTTACAGCCCCCACCTCTGCCACCCTTAATATAGCCTTGTAGCCTGGCGGCCAGGTTACAGAGTAAACGTCCTTTCTCCTTATAAGCGTTATGTCCATCAAGCACCTGGAATTTCTCTTCACACAAATAAGGCATTCTCAGCACCTTGGCCGGAGCTGTACACCCACCCCGAAAGCCTCTACCTACTCCTCAAAGGTTTAAATAGCCTTTGTTTCCCCCCAATTAAACTGTCTCATTTAAGCCTGCCGCCCCAGAAGTCTGGTTCTTGTACAATCACCTGTGTCTGAGGTCTCCAACATACCCCCCCAGCAGTTCCTGCCATGCTCCCCCTCCCAGCATCCACTGCGGGTCAGACCCAGCAGGTCACCATGCTCCCCTTCCCAGCATCCACTGCGGGTCAGACCCAGCAGGTCACCGTGCTCCCCCTCCCAGCGTCCACTGTGGGTCAGATCCGGCAGGTCACCGTGCTCCCCCTCCCAGCGTCTACTGTGGGTCAGATCCGGTAGGTAACCGTGCCACCCCTCCCAGTGTCCACTGTGGGTCAGATCTGGCAGGTCACCGTGCTCCCCCTCCCAGCATGCATTGCTGGTCAGACCCGGCAGGTCACAGGTTTATGGGTGGGGAGGCAGGGCCAGGAACAGTACATGCCAGGAGTGGTGATGCTTGACACACCCTGGGCAGGTGGACACTGGCTGACTGGTGAGCCTCGGGTCCCTGTGGCAAACCCTGTCTCAAAAGCAAGGTAAACAGAAACGGAAGAGAGCTGAGAATGTCCCCTGGCTCCACATTCATCCATGTGTACAAATACACACATACAAACACATTCACACTATCACACGTACATGCACAGGCAAAGAAACAGATGAAAGTAACTTTTCCAGTACATCTTACATAGCCCAGTATATCCCAAAAGAAAGGGGAAAAAATCCAGAAAAGACATTCATTTTAGGACAAACAAACAAGTCAGGCGTGGTGGTGCACGCCTGTAATCCCAGCACTCTGGAGGCAGAGGCAGGTGGATCTCTGTGAGTTCAACACCAGCCTGGTCTACAAAAGTAAATCCAGGACAGTCAGGGTTATTACACAGAACAACCCTGTCTCAATAATCAAAACCAAACCAAACAAAACACAGAGACAGACAGACAGACACAGAGGGAGGGGTGGACTGAGACGCCTTTAAGGCACACAAGTAGAACACACACGGCACTCACTGTTTCTGATGATGGCTTCTGGAGACTGTCGCCCTGGACCCGGATGCTCTCTGTCACAAATGCAATATGCTCTGCCTCAAGTATGAAAGGCGAGACAAGAAACAGAGCCCATTTGTTCAAGTCATCGATAGACTGCAAAGGAGGAGAGAAAGAGGACTCGATGTCATTTCAGACCACAACTGTCACTTCTGCCTGACTGGCCCTCCCCTCGATTCTTCGGGTGAATTATCTGATGCTCTTCTGCATCAACCTTCCCCGCTTGCTTCTTGTCTAACTGTGGTGTTTAAACAACCGTACGGGCCCTCATCTGGTTCACAAGAATTTCGAGGACTCTAGATATTTCTGACCACTACTCCTTTCAGCTTAACTCAAGTGAGCTTTCCAAACCGCATCCGGAAGCACAGTCAAGGGCGAACCGCATACCTGGGAACTTGTGAAAGTCACATGATCGTCCAACGGCAGACATGCTTTAAAGGAAATGCACACCCAGTCAGGAATTCCCTTATTTTCAGATTCCTGGGAGGAAGACTGTAATTTGACTTTAAAAGGCTTTAGTCTACTGAAATCAAGGGACACCCAGAGCAGAAAAAGCTGGAGTTTTTAAGAGCAGATTAGACATGAGTGGTTAGCAGTTCAGATGGGGCTAGACCTTGTTACTCGAGGCTTTTACATGCCTGAGTTCAAACAAAAAATAATTGCCTATACAAACAAACTCACTTGTGTTCTTGTCACTGACCCCTAAACCACACCATATAATAACCATTTCCACAGCCTTTGCCCTGCATCAGGTATTGAGGTAACCTAGAGATGACTCAAATTCGGGGAGGGCCCACACAGGACTGGACCATCCTCGCCTGTTTGTCTCTTGTTTTAGGTGAGCTTTGAAAATCCATTTCCTTTATTTTCAGATTCCTGGCAGGAAGACTGTAACTTGACTGTAAAAGGTTTTAGACTGCGGAAATCAGGGGACACCCAGAGCAGAAAAGGCTGAAGGCCAGGCTGCAAGGAGCTTTCTAGGCATCACAGGCCTGAACCCAAACACCACACAACAGCAGTGATATGTGAGCAAAGCTGAGGGGCAACCCACCAGTGCACAGCAGGGCTGCAGCAAGGGACGGTGTCCACAAGGCTGTCCGGCTGGGGTTGGAGCAGGTAAGAACCAAGCAACTAGGTTAGCATAGTTAACAAGCCAAAGAGGTCCTGAAAAGGTTCAAAGGTGTCTAAGAAATTTTCCTTGGCAAATTTTCTACTCTGAAACAAACCCCTAAAGGTTTAGTTTTAAATAATCAGCTTAGAAACTGCCACAGTGGAAAAATCCAGCCTCCCTTATTCTTCAGTTTTGTGGTCTCTCAAACAGCTTTTGGGGGGCAGGGAGTAGGAGAGTTTGAGACAGGGTTTCTCTGTGTAAGAGCCTGGCTATCCTGGAATCGCTTTGTAGACAAAGATGGCCTGGAACTCGCAGAAATCGGCCTGCCTCTGCCTCCCCACTGCTGGGATTAAAGGCGTGCACCACCAGGCCTGGCTTCAAGCATCTTCTTAGGAGAACCCATGTCCTAGGAGGAGCAGGGTCTGCTGGCATTGCACCTGCCTTGGTCCAGATGGTACTGTCATGTCTAGGCTACCGTAGCCATAAACTTGGGAAGCCTGAGACCTCTCAGCGTGTTGCTCTCACTGTACCCTTCTTCAGAGTTATTTACGTGTATGTGTTCTGCTGCCCTGCCTCCAGGTGTGTAACCTGCATCCCCTGGGCTCTCTAGAACTGGAGTTCCAGATGGTTGTGACCCAACATGTGGGGGGACGGGGTACTAACTGGACATGGGTGCTCAGAAAGAGCAGCAAGTGTTCGTAACCGCTGGGCCAGCTTCAGTCCCTACCCTGTATTTTTCACTTAGAGTGATGTTGAGTGCCTGGGAGCGCAGATCCATGCCCATTCCTAAGCAGCTTGCCGACAATATTCACTCTGAAGTAAGGTTATAATTCCCATATGGCTGTTACGGTTTGACATCTATGAAAAAGACTCATTTTAGTGCTAAAAGTGAGGCAGCTTTTCAGAAAGGAGCGGAGAGGGTAAGAGACGGTGGAAAAGCGAAACACTGTGTGATGTTCACGGAGGACACAAGTGATGTGCAGAAGTTCACGGTAGGAAGTGCACTGTGAAGTCAGGTCCCCTGCCTGCAGCGGCCATCGCCCTCGGCACAGGACCAGAGAGAAGCCAGCCCACGGAAACGCTAGGTGCCAAGTAGGGTATGCTGGGGGTCCCTGCTACTGCCGCAAGACCGAAGACTCGAGGGAGCGGCCCTGGCCAGCAGCCAACAGCGCACAGCAGGGCTTCCGGGCTCCGGTCCACGCGCAGGCTGTGCGTGCCGGGGATGCAGCCGCAGCCGCGCGCCCGGTCCACGAGGCGCTCCCGCCCGCCGCCCACCTGGCTCTCGCCGACGCAGAAGACGCGGCCGCCGCGGCTCAGGCACACGCGCGCGTCCCCGGGCTGCGCGGCCGCGCGGCAGAAGGTGAAGGAGCAGCGCGAGGCCCGCAGCCGCCGCACCGTGGAGAGCACCAGCGCGGCCGGCCGGCGCCCCCAGCGCGCCCACAGGTACAGGTAGCACAGCGTGATGAGCATGGCCGGCGCCCGCGCCCGGGCCAGGCCCCGCCCCGGCCGGAAGCGAGGCTTGGGGACCGGGTGGAGTGCGCGTGCGCTGCAGGAGGGGGCTGGGGCGAGGGAGAGCGGGAAGCCGGGCGTGCTGGAAAGGGGAGGATGCAGGGGAGGGATGCGCTAGAGGTGGAAGGATGCAGGCTGGGGAGAAGCTGGGGACGCGCCAGGACCACGGAGAGGGTGACTGGGATAAAGAGAGGCTACGGGAATAGAAAGGCAGGACAAGGGCTAAGATGACACTGGAAGAGAGGTCACTGTCTCAGGAGGCTGGGAGGGAGAGCCAGGAGACTGGAGGTGTGCTCTAGAGACCTGGGCTGCACAACTAGAGAGAACTGAGTAGGTGAGAGAGGCTGTGCAGGGAACACAGATGGACAGGGGCGTGGAGGACAGGGCCCTGGGCGTGGGATAGAGATGGAAGGGAAAACAGGAAAGTTTGGCTGAGGAGGGAGAGGTAACTTGATCGACTCAAAGTCCAGCCTCCGTTCCTTGAGAGTGGGGCTGAGGAAAGCACTGTGCCTAAGTTTATATCAGCAGCCAATATTTGCCAACTACACATTGCCACATTGCGCATCAGAAAGCAAACAGCCTCTATCCCGTCCAGTTGGAAGAATAACTGAGGCCATTGTATTAGATCATGCAAAGCCTTCAAAAGTACTACTGGGTAAATTACACGTTTTCATAGGAGGCACCAAAAAAGACAAATGGGGTTTTCCCACTACTACTGTCTGTTAGCGGTTTAACTGTGAGCATCCTAACCCCAGCAGAAGGAGGGAGCATCAGTTACGGTTCACAGTGGTCCTGCCCCAAGGGAAGCCCAGTTCTCAAGACAGCAGTGTTGTTCTTCCCTGGACTCAACAGTTACTGCTGCCCGGACCATTGCTCCCTCACTGTGAATAGGTGGCACAACGCGATAAAAACAACCAGGTGTGCCAATCTCATATCTTGCCTAATCCAAGGATAGATTTTTTTTTTTAAGTTCACCAACCATGGATCTGTCTGTTTAAAATGTCCACTCATGCTGCAGGGGTGGTATGGGCCTTTAATCCCAGCCCTTGGGAGGCAGAGGCACACCCTGTGTTCACGGCCAGGCTGGTCTACAGAGCAAGTTCCAGGACAGCCAAGGCTACACAGAGAAACTCTGTTTTTAAAAATCAGAAGGAGGAGGAGGAGGCGGAGGAGGAGGAGAAGATCCATGATTGTGTAAGATGTCAACATTGATGAGAGCTGAGTACAGGTGAGCAAGAACTCACAAGTCTTTTGTAAGTCCGGTATGATTCTAGAAAAAATTGGAGAGCAACTGTCTCCTTACTAAAACGGCAACAGCAAAAAACAAAAGCCAGGCATGCTAACATGACAGATGAATACAGTTTGGTTACTGAGGAGGCTGCGGTGGGAGGACCAGGCATTGGAGGGCAGCCTGGGCAACAGAGAAAGGCTCTCATCCTGGGCCAGCAAGATGTTTTAATAGGTGAGGCGCTCGCTGTGCAGCCCCCAGAACTCACATAAGGATGTGAGGAGAACAAGCTGGCAAGGCTGCCCTGGCCTCCGCGCGGGCCACCATAGAACGCATGCACCCACGGACAGTTTTAAAGCAGTAACACAGGGCAGGAGAGGGGGCGTGGTGGCTAAGACAGTGCCCTGCTGTTACAGAGGACCCAGACTCTGTTCTCATCCACATGGTGGCTCACAACCATCTGTATCACAGTTCCACGGAATCAGACAACCTCTTCTGGCCTTTGCAGGCACTGAAGGCACATGGACATACACACACACACACACACACATACACACACACACACACATTCAGGGAAACACTCTTACACATAAAATAAAAATAAGTATTTTTTAAAATAAAAGAAATATTGCTTTTTTAAAAAAACTCCCAACCTCATTTTTTTTTAAAGGAGAAACACAAACTAGAGAGTTTCCAGGTACCTCCCCTGTACCTCCAACTCTGAAGCTCAGCTCCCAACACAGCTGCAACATGACTCAGCTTGCTAGGCATCTCCACATCCCTGGTGTTTAGCACCTTGCCTCCACCAGTAGGTGCTCAATAGAAGTTTCTGGGAGTAAAACTTAATACTTTTTTTTCCAGTGAGATACAATTGCAATCGCCTTTTACCTTCTTGGCTATTAGAAAGCAAAGTGCTTTAAAAAAAAAAAAAAACAACTTTCTACATTGTAAGTCAATACATCTTCACGCAGCGGAGGGGCGCGGTCCTTTACAACCAGAATATACAGACGCCAGCTCCGGGCTGCAGGGGGAGGCCTGGTCCGACCGATCAGAGGGGACCTGGGTGCTGAACAGTACACACCGCTTCCAGATGAGGCCCCGTTAGCCACCTCCTCTAGCCCACCATCCAGCATTCACAGGTTTCCAAAGTCAAAACCACCTTTGTGGATGAGGAATGAAGCTGAAAAGGGGTGAACCCCACTCCCATTTCACCGACAGGAGCGACCCGCGTTCACAAACAGTAAATCCCCGTGCAGAGAGAAGCTAACTACGGAAGAGGCAGGGCTCGAGGCAGGGATCGTGAGGCAGCTGTATTGAGCTGGCTTTCCACAAGTTCGCCCCCGCCCCCGCCCCCCGCCCAATAGATTTGGCCCTGAAAAGATGACAGTATCCAGATCCTGCCAAGGAAAGCCAAAAGGGCCCGCTGCGAAGAAATTCTTCCTGTCTATAAATAACTCCCCCTAGGGGGCACAAACAGAAACATCAAAGGCAGCCGAGCTGGGCGAGCCGCTAGCTCTTGGGACACTAGAAAGGGGGTGCGTCCCCAGTGGGAGCTACCGTCAGCATGCAGCACCTACCGTAAGGCCCTGGCGGCTACGGGTCCCTACTACGGGTACTGCCGGCCCGCTGCCACAGCTCCAGGAGCCGGTAGCAAGCAGCCAAAATCACGGAGTGGGGCGGTGCGGATTCGCCAACCACAACGCAGGTGGCAGCCTCGTGAGCAGGAACAGACCACGGGAAAGGCCAGATCCCTGCAGCCCCAGATCCTGGCCACACCCCACCCAGCCAGGCTCAGGCGGTGCTGAGGCTGGCTACCTCTAGCCACACTCAGTTGAGACTTGGGGCACCTCCCAGGACAACAGCAAACAGGGTTGCTCCTCAGCAACTTGGCCAGCCCCACAGCAGGGCGAAGAGTGTCTACTTGTCCTTTAGCGCTGGCCTAGGTCAAAATGTCACCTCCCTGTGTAAGCTTTCAGTACCCTACCGACCCTGTAATGGATTGCTTGCACACCTGTGTCCACTTGCCTTAGAACGCCCTGGGGTGGACATTCCTCTAGAGAGGCACGTCCCACCAGCTGAGGGGGATGGAGATTTCTTAACACTTACTCTCCCAGCTTTCTCTTCCCATACTAAGGATGGGGAGGCCTGAGAGGGTCTTGATTCTGACATCTGAACCCTTATTCAGTCATTGTCAGGTCAACAGTTTCAGGAAGGCCCAGCCCCATCCCTCCACCCCCTTTTATGTTTCCACACCGAGAACTTTGTGTGCTACTAATACTCCTCGGTACTGAGCCTAGAGCCTCAGGCACCCTAGGGAAGCTGCTACTCCTGATACACAACACAGACACGCACTCACACAAGCACACCACTTCCCTCTTTTATTTATTTATTTTTTTCAGGGTCTAACTAGGTTGGCTAAGCTAGCCTCTGGCCTCAGCCTCCCCATTAGCTGTAATTACAGATCTGTGCAGCCAGGCTCTGGTACAGCTGGAGAATTCTTTATTCTATGTATGACACAGATTAGCACCTAAAACTAACTAAAATACTCTCCCTGGTAAGGAAATCACTTGAGACAAGAAAGTATGGCAGAGCTCCATAGAACTGAGGCCCAGGGAAGCCTCGGTGACATCCAGGCCCTGCGAGGGCTCCCGGTGCTGTGACATGCAGAGGTGACCAGAACCCGCGTCCTCAATGGCTGCGAGTGTTCTGCACCCAGGGTTCTGCGGTCTGCCAACCTCCTTCAGCACATGTCTCCCCCATGCCGGCTCACATGGTACTGCAGAGCTCAGTCCTGGTCACTGCTCAGAACACATCATCACTAATGTCCTTGGGCTGTGTGCGAGTGCTAACTGGTTAAGACACTGTGGAAATCAGTGTGGCAAGTCCTAAAAAAGCTAGGAGAGTGGCCATACTACCCAGCTATACCACTGCTGGTGTTTCTATTTCCTGCTCTGGGGACCAGGCTTACTGCGTTCACAGCTCCTTTACTCACAATGGCGGTAACGGAGAAGCAGCTTAGATATAAGAAACAGCTTAAACATCCGTCGGTTGGTGAGTGGATAATGACAGTGTGGCACCATATACTGTGAAATTCCATTCAGTGGTAAAGAAAAATGAAATCTGCAGGAAAATGGGTGGAGCAGGAAGACGTTATACTGACTGAGGTAACAAACACTGCAGGTTCTCACACATACGTGGATCTTTAGATTTCTGTGCCTAATTTAGAGTACATGTGGATCCAGGAACTAGAAAGAGACCTGGTGGGGAGGAGACCTTAAGGGAGGGACAGAGTACCACACAGGTGACAGGGGGTAAAGAAGAATAAGGGGAGGGAGGCCTAGCTGGAGAGAGGGGTGGGGGTGGGAGTGGGCCCGGGAGGAGCTAGGGACGGATGACTAACACTAAGGATAGTTGGAAAGCCAAATGCAAACCTATTATAAGTATTAGTTACTTTTCTGTCACTGTGATAAAACATCACGTCTTTAGCTGCAAGCATGAAGCAGACAGGGAACAGGAAGCAGGGTGAGGCCACGATGGACCGGAAGCGGGGTGAGGCCATGATGGACCCGAAGCGGGGTGAGGCCACGATGAACCGGAAGCCGGGTGAGGCCACGATGGACCGGAAGCGGGGTGAGGCCATGAAGTCTCAACCCCGTCCCCAGTGGCATACCTCCCCCAGCAAGACCACACTTTTTAAACCTCCCAAAACAGTACTGTGGACATGTTCAAATACATGAGCCTGTGGGGACATTTCTTATTCTAACCACCGCAGTAAGTTCCCTAAATGTGTGGGGAGGGGGGGGTGTAAGAATATGTGTGTGGTGTGTGTGCCTGTTTGTGTATGTATATGTATGTGTCTATGTGTATGTATGTGTGTCTGTGTGGTATATGTATGTGTGTGTGTATATATGTGTGTGTGTATATATATTCCCCCTCGAGAAGCCATAGGTTAACAAATAAAGCCCCAGTGCCAGGTATGGGATACCCTTTGTGTTGTTTGCTGAAGTGTTCCAGAACCCCCTGAAACAATACAAGCTATTGCTGCTGCTCTAGCTTGCCCCTCAGAACTTGATGCTAAGACCCTACTACTGAAAACATGCAGTGGTCACCCGACATGGACAAGTCAAGTTAGTACTGACCAGTAGCTTTTCTCTCTGCTAGTGAGCTTTCACTATATTATAAAGTACTGTAGGCTACATAGGGGGAATGCATTAATAATCAGACCAGCCTCAAACCCTGTAATAGGTAACAATGGGCAACATGGAAAGACACATGCATGAGCTAGTGGAAGATGCACCCATGCATGAGCTAGTGGAAGATGCGCCCATGCATGAGCTAGTGGAGGATGCGCCCATGCGTGAGCCAGTGGAAGATGCGCCCATGCATGAGCCAGTGGAAGATGCGCCCGTGCATGAGCCAGTGGAAGATGCACCCATGCATGAGCCAGTGGAAGATGCGCCCGTGCATGAGCCAGTGGAAGATGCGCCCATGCATGAGCTAGTGGAAGATGCGCCCATGCATGAGCTAGTGGAAGATGCGCCCATGCATGAGCTAGTGGAAGATGCATCCATGCATGAGCTGTGGAAGATGCATCCATGCATGAGCTAGTGGAAGATGCGCCCATGCATGAGCTAGTGGAAGATGCGCCCATGCATGAGCTAGTGGAAGATGCATCCGTGCATGAGCTAGTGGAAGATGTGCCCGTGCATGAGCTGTAGAAGATGCGCCCGTGCATGAGCTAGTGGAAGATGCGCCCATGCATGAGCTAGTGGAAGATGCATCCATGCATGAGCTGTGGAAGATGCACCCATGCATGAGCTAGTGGAAGATGCGCCCATGCATGAGCTGTGGAAGATGCATCCATGCATGAGCTAGTGGAAGATGCGCCCATGCATGAGCTAGTGGAAGATGCGCCCGTGCATGAGCTAGTGGAAGATGCACCCATGCATGAGCTAGTGGAAGATGCACCCATGCATGAGCTGTGGAAGATGCATCTATGCATGAGCTGTGGAAGACGTGCCCGTGCATGAGCTAGTGGAAGATGCGCCCGTGCATGAGCTAGTGTCCCAGATGGTACAGAGATAATTAACCACTTTCTGGTTGGATTTAAGCCGGTCTCCATGGGAGGAAATGCTTGCTTGGTGCTGTGACTCTGGCCGAGAAGCCATGGCTGGGAGCCCATAAGCCCCAGGAGTGAAGCTCTTACTACTGCTCTGTGAAAGGAGATGTGTCAAAGCACCAGCTTCTTACTCTGCAGCTAGAGATTAGTGCAGTCCTCAGACCTCAGACAAGCTTCTTCTCGCAGTTAACACAAATTCACACATGGTCAGATGCAGAGAATAAGTACAGTGGCCGGCTCGCCATGAATGTGACATCTATACACTATATCACACAGTGAGCGTACACAAACACACACACAGAAATGTGATGCATAATTACACACAGGACCTGAGAAGTAATAGTAATAATTAATATTAGGATTTTAAAAATACTTGTGAGGAGCTACAAAGATGACTTAGCACTTGAGGGCCTTGGCTGCTTCTGCTGAAGACCCTGGTTCAATTCCCAGCACATACATGGTGGTGGCTCACAGCCATGTAACTTCAGCTCCAGGGGATCCAGCAGCCTCGGTAGGCACACATGTGGTGCACAGACATATGCAGGCAAAACACCAAAGCACGTAAGATAAAAATAAATAAATCTTTGAAAACCAAACAAGAAGCTGTGACTGCAGCAGCTATCCAAGGAAGCGGTGACCAATACATGTGACGTGGCTTTTGAATTGATTGCTGCTCAACACATGATGACACTGTGGAAACCATGTGCCTCTGCATATGCTCCCAATCGCACACTCACACAGAGACAGCACTGAACTCTTCCCCAAAGTGCCCAGCCTGAGCCATGTTCCCTTTATCAGCGGTTTTTGTTTTCAACTCAGGATTTTAAGGTAATTTAGATTTTAGATTCCTGCTGATTTTCACAGCTGGTTTGGAGACTGAAGCATCTCTACACACAAAGCTTCACACTGTGGTACTTGGGGAAATCTCCGAGAGGCCGAGTGCCAGCTAATTACAAACGCGTCATTGTCCAAACTCTGAATTTAGGTCAGAGCAGGCCCCAGGATGATGGCAGGGGCATTGCTGACCTCAAGACTCTAATGTAATTGGGGGTGGGGCCTTCCCAGGAATGCATGGCTCCTCTGCACCTAACAGGCACCCGCTCACAGAGTGCAGGCTGTGCAGTGCCCTGCTCTCTGCGCCTTGCATTTCAGCCAGCCCTTCTCCTTACAAACCATGACAACATTTACACTTCTGCGTTTGATATTCATAACCTAGGCATTTACCCTAGAAGTGATAACAAAGGGAATAATAATGTTATTTTGGAATTATTTTTATCTTATTTTATTTATTTTCAAAACAAGGTTTGTCTGTGTAGCCCTGGCTGTCCTGAACTTGCTTTGTAGAACAGATTGGCCTTGAATTCACAGCTATCCACCTGCCTCTGACTCCCCAGTGCTGGGATTACAGGTATGCACCACTGCACCCAGCTAAGGAATAATTTTCTAAATTGGGATTTTTTTTTTAAGATTTATTTATGCTGGGCGTGATGGTGCACGCCTTTAATCCCAGCACTTGGGACGCAGAGGCAGGCAGGTCGCTGTGAGTTTGAGGACAGCCAGGGCTACACAGAGAAACCCTGTCTCAAAAAAATTTTACTTATTATTTATACAGTGGTCTGCATGCATGTACGCCTGCATGCCAGAAGAGGGCATCAGATCACATTATAGATGGTTGTGAGCCACCATGTGGTTGCTGGGAATTGAACTCAGGACCTTTGGAAGAGCAGCCAGTCCTCTTAATCTCTGAGCTACCTCTCCAGCCCCCTAAATTCGGAATTTTTAAGTATTAAACCTAGGGAACATATTGTGCAAATGCGGATGCATCCACTCAGAGGCATGACAAATACTATGGAATGGTGTCTTTCCAGAATGGCTTGAGGTTACGCTGCAGAAATCACTCAGGGTGTTTCCTAAGAACACGTCTCTTACCCAATCAGCTGCAGGAGCTGGACTCAGATTGAAGTTGCCCCACAGCTAATGTCTGCCAGCTCTAAGATTTGCCCAAGATTATCAGGTTGCATCTGCTGCGGTTTGAATGTGCGCGCCCCCTCCCCCCCCACAAGTTATGTTAGTTCTCCCTTGGGCCCTACAGGGAGGTTAGCGGTGAGGGGCGGAGGTGAGACGTGAGGGGCGGAGGTGAGCGGTGAGGGGCGGAGGTGAGACGTGAGGGGCGGAGGTGAGACGTGAGGGGGCGGAGGTGAGCGGTGAGGGGCGGAGGTGAGACGTGAGGGGGCGGAGGTGAGACGTGAGGGGGCGGGGGTGAGACGTGAGGGGGCGAGGTGAGACGTGAGGGGGCGGAGGTGAGACGTGAGGGGGCGGGGCTGTAGATCACGAAGGCTCTGCTTTCATGAATGGCTTCAGGCAGGTCTCAGGGGAGCTGGGTTAGTTCTTCTGGAGGCAGCTTTTCCAAACAGTGACCTTTCCACACCATATGGTGACCTTTCAGCTTATACATGACAACAGTTCAACCCTCACTGGTCATGCTGACTTAGGTCATACTGTGAAAGTGGATCCAACAAGCTCCTTGTTAATCTTTATAAAATATTGTCTGTGGGGTGACACTCTGAACTGTGGAGTTCTTTATTCCTCAGTTATTTTTTTGGCCCGTGGTCGTCACCCGTGGTTTACTTGTCTGAACCGTGACTGTCTCACTGGGCTGTTTCTCCTGCACTTTGTGGGTACATTTGTTCTCCCATGCTCATTTGTTTTTAAGTTTCATTTGCTTTTTGCCCTCACCCGTGAGTGATGGACTTTTTTTCCATTTTAATGTGTGTGTGTGTGTGTGTGTGTGTGTGTGTGTGTATGTGTGTGTGTGTGTGCGCGCGCGAGCCTGCACTTGGGTGCACATGCATGTGGAAGCTAATCCTCAGTCATTCTTCTAAATTATTCAATGAGGCAGGCTCTCTCAATCAAACCCAGAGCGCAATGATATATGGCTACTCTTCCTAGCCATCTTGTCCTGATGATCCTGCCCCGCCTTCTGAGGCTGGAGTAGCAGGCCGCGTCACCGCCTCACGAGGCCTCTGTGTAGCTCTGGGCCTCTGAACTCCAGTCCTCACCCCTGCACGGCAAAGGCTGAACCACCACACCACCCCCAGCCTCCAGTCTTTCATACTCAGTGTGACTGTTCAGCATCGCCCACTCATCCTCACCCTCAAGTTGTGCCGGCTCAGCAGGTGAGAGAGGTGAGAGCGCCATGCCCTCTGGACTCCCTCCATCACTTCTTTGGGCACCTCTGTGCTTTCTGGCAGGAGCCATTCCTGGCTCCTCTCACTCTTCCTGAAGGAGGCATTTCGCCAAGGACCACGGCTCTTTTTCATGGACAATGGCATTCAAAACAAAGATGAGTGGCCCTGTTCCCAGGCTCTTGGAAGTAGTTACTTTAAAATAAATGCAAATGGGATGCCCTTCACTCCAGCCCACAGGGTCACCTTTTCTCCTAGTGAGGACCTGGTTCCCAGCACTGTCATTCAATGATTTACTTAAACCTGTAAACACACACACACACACACACACACACACACACACACACACACACACACACACACCTTAGAAAACCGCCGCATCAGACTGGACCATAATGAGCTGCCAAGTCCCAGACCCCTTTGTCACTTTGTTGCCTAATTTACAGACAGAGGCTGTGAACAGAAATTGCTAGAAAGTTGCACATGTTGAAGATTCTTTGGGTTGACTGATCTGAACTTCACGACTGTGCAGAGTTGGAGGGATGCAGCTCAAAACCCAAGCGCATCTTGTTTTTGTTAGTCCCTCGGCAGCCTTTACCATATGCCTCTGCTGTTCGTCCTATTATCCCTTCTGGTGCTAGGTGGAACCTTTGGAATGTGACCACTAGCTTGCAGCAACCCCAAAGCTAAAATTACCATGAGGTACCACCTGAAGCCTGGAGCAGAGAGCCCACTGCACTCCCTGTGTAACTGAAGTCCTGCCTACCTGCAGTCCCCGCCAGGGCATCCCCTCAATGTGCTGATCTGTGGCTGCTACCTGTTCCGTGACTATGAGATATCTGAAAGCAGCTTCCACAGTGGAAGTTGACCTGCAGGATGACCACAGGCCACGCCTCCAGGCCACACACAGAAGCTGACCTGCAGGATGACCACAGGCCACGCCTCCAGGCCACACACATTCAAAGCTCACTCCCTTTGCAGTGAAAGCTGCCCTTGGCATCAACAGTCCTGACAACCACAAAGAGCCCAGGGACAGTCCACGTTCCCCGTGGCACCCAGCGCTTGTGTTGCCGTCTCCAGCGGATGAGGTGAGGGCCTCCCAGAGCTCAGACTTCCCTCTGGTTTGGTGGATGGTACCTTGGCCTCCTGAGCAGGCTGCTATACTGGACAGTTTTCCATTGTTTCCTGCTTTAGAGCAAAGCAGGAAACTTCTGCTAGCAGTTGGCTGCCTCTCACATCTGTCTTTGCTTGCCTGCCTGATCAAAGCAATCTTGCTACTTTAAAAAATTCCATGACTGCATGACCCTAAAGACAGTGAAGAGTCACTGTCACCTCCACATTTATGTTCCCCTCTGTAGAACCTTCTCTTATATTTAAACCACACCCAGCATCACTCAAGATGCCCAACATCCATTGCTTTATTTCTAATGATTCCCTGAGGCACTGCAACTCTCCAAGTCCAGCCACGTCACTACCATGGCAAGAGAAACAGAAACAGGTAAATGTGGTTGTACACAGCTGCCTAACACACCCAGTTCCAGATCTGATGCCCTCTTCTGGCCACTGCAGGCATGACACACACGGTGCACTTAATGAAATATTCTTTTTTTAAAAAATGCAGAGTTAACTGGACACAGTAGTACATGCCCTTAGTTCCAGCATTTTGGAGGCTGAGGTAGATCTCTCTAAGTTCAAGACCAGTCTTGTCTAAATATCAAATTTAGACCAGTCAGGGCTAAATAGAGAGACCACACCCCCTCTACCCCTGCAAAGAAAAGGAAGAAATAAGGAGGAGGAGGAAGAAAAGGAGGAAGGCGAGAGAAGAGCCTGGTGGCACACACCTTTAATCCCAGGCAGAGGCAGATGAATCTCTGTGAGTCGGAGGCCAGCCTGGTCTACAGAGCAAGTTCAGGGAAGCCAGGGCTACACATAGAAACCCTGTCTCGAAGGATGGAGGGAGGGAGGGAGGGAGGGAGGGAGGGAGGGAGGGAGGGAGGGGAGAAAGAAAGAAAGAAAAGAAGGAAGGAAGAAAATGTAAAACTTGATCTTCAAATGTGTCTGCAAGAGTATATGCAGTTACTTCTCTCTCTCTCTTCTCTCTCTCTCTCTCTCTCTCTCTCTCTCTCTCTCTCTCTCTCTCTCTTTTAATGGTGTCTCATGTCTCACCCAGGTTGCCTCTACCCTAGGTAGGTTTCTGTTGCTGTGATAAAACATCCTAACAGTGGTGGTTTGAATGAAAGTGGCCCCATGGGCTCATGTATTTGAACACTGTGGCCCCTGTTGGTGGAATTCTTTGGGGAGGATTAGGAGTTTGGCCTTGTGTCTCGGGAAGAGGGCTTTGAGGCTTTAAAAGACTGGAGGGAGCTGGCCACATGCCTGCAATCTCAGCACTCAGGCAGGCAGGGGCAGGCAGATCTCTTTGAGTTTGAGGCCAGTCTGGTCTACCAAGTGAGTCCAGGACAGCCAGGGCGGTTATACAGAGAAACCTTGTCTCTAAAACAAAAACAGAAACAAACAAAAAGCTTGGAGGAATTCCCAGTGCACACACACTCATGCTTACTCTCTGTACCTAACCTTGTGGATCAAGATGTGAGCTCTCAGCTGTTTTTTCACTCTCCCGTCATAGACGCCAACTCTCAGAAACTGTGAACCAAACTAACCACTTCCTTTTACATGTTGCCTTGGCCATGCAAGGGAAAATTTTTAATTAGCATTAAAGCAACCAGAACAGCAGAGCTCTCTAACTCATAAGTGCAGGTCGACAGGTATTCTAGCCCAAGGTCCCAGATGATAAGTCACAAAGAATGCGGAGATAAGAGACAAAGGCCTACTGAGTGTTCCAGGGACTGGCTGGCCATAAAAGATAGGGAGGATACACAAGGACAAATTCCTGAGAGAAGCAGGTACCGGACATGATCAAGTGAGTAATGAGCCAAGACCCCTCATCCAATTTTATGGTGTTTGCTTAATCCTCTTTGAGGCCCGCACACAATGTTCCAGATTTGAGTTTAACCAGATGTGTTGTCAGCTCTGATAAAACATCTACCCTCAGGTTCCAAGAAAGACAGGAACCAAGGACTGTACCCATGTGATTAAGTCTGAGCTTACCCCAGATCTGCCTATGCAATTTGCTGATGTTCAAATGTTTGAAACAACCAATCGTGTGTGGCCGCACCAAAACTTCCCACTCCCCCAACCCTTGCCCATATAAACCCCTAACCCCTGGGCTTCTGGGTCGACCCCTCTGTCTCCTGCGTGAGATACATGTCGACCCGGAGCTCCGCCAATAAACTGCCTCATGTGTTTACAGCAAGACGGTCGTTTGTGTGTCTTTGGGTGCGCGCCATCCCAAGGCTTGAGTGAGGGTCTCCCTTTGGGGATCTTTCATTTTGGGGACTCGTCCGGGATTTGTGCGACCACCCAAGACCCCCAACGACCCCTTGGAGGTAGGTCTGTGTGAGTTTTGTGTGTCTGAGTGCGGTGCTGCTGATTTCGTGTCTTGGTTTCAGTTTCTGGCAGCTGCCGCTGTGGGCCATAAGGACCCAGTGGCTGCGGAGGCAGACGTGCTAGGGCCGCAGGCTGCAACCCTGGGGGACGCCCTAAGGGTAAAGGGGAGTCAGGACAGCCTTCGGGATGAAGGAGACGGAGTGCTCCTTCTTGAGGGGAAGGCGCGGAAGCCTACCCCATCGGAATTTGCGTTCGGTTGGTTGTACAAGTCCAGACTTGGATGAGTGTGCTTGGATGTGATAGTGTCTTGTGTACTTGTATTGTTTTTGTGCTTCTTGTTTTTGAAATGGGACAGACTGTGACAACCCCTTTACCTTTGACTTTGGACCATTGGACGGACGTTAGGGCAAGAGGACATAATCTATCCGTAAAAATTAAGAAAGGACCCTGGCAGACCTTTTGTACCTCAGAATGGCTGACTTTCCATGAGGGCTGGCCACCTGAGGGGACTTTTGATTTACCTGCTATTAGAGCTGTCAGAGCAGTTATTTTTCAGGAAAGATCAGGGTCACATCCAGACCAACAGCCTTACATCACTGTGTGGGAAGATTTGGCCCGTTACCCACCCCCATGGATCAAGCCCTTCATCCCACCTCACCCACCAAGCTCCTGAGTCTTGGCGGTGCAAGAAGGCACCGCGGAAGAGAAATCGAAACCATGGTAGAGTGGAGGAAGCGAGCCCAGCGCACCGCCGGAGCCCATCCCTAAAATATATCCTGACATAGCAGAACCCCATGAATGGCCCATGCCCCTGCTCCCACCATATCCCGGAGTTCCCCAGCCGACAGCCCCAACCTCAGCCCCGCCCACGGCTTCCGGGGCAATGGGTGATGGACCCTTGGCGGGCACTGGGAGCCGCCTTGGAGCAACCCCTGAGGGGCCTGATTCCACCGTGGCTCTGCCCCTTAGTGCTGTCGGGCCGGCCCCGACAGGCAAAAAAATGCGTTACAACTCCTACAGTATTGGCCTTTTTCTTCCTCTGATCTCTATAATTGGAAAACTAACCACCCACCTTTTTCAGAGAACCCTACGGGACTTACAGGTCTGATAGAGTCCCTGATGTTCTCCCACCAACCCACGTGGGATGACTGTCAGCAGCTTCTGCAGGTTTTATTCACCACTGAGGAGAGAGAAAGAATTCTCCTCGAGGCTCGAAAGAATATCCGAGATGACGCTGGACACCCCGTCCAGACCCTGGCCGAAATAGATGAAGGATTCCCCCTGACCCGTCCTCAGTGGGACTACAACACGGCAGAAGGTAGGGAACGGCTGTCCATTTACCGCCGGGCTCTGGTGGCAGGTCTCAGAGGGTCCGCGAGGAGGCCCACCAATTTGGCGAAGGTAAGAGAAGTCATGCAGGGAGCGACCGAGCCCCCCTCGGTGTTTCTAGAGAGGCTCATGGAGGCTTACTGGAGATATACCCCTTTTGACCCTACGTCAGAGGGACAGCGAGCCTCTGTAATCATGGCTTTCATTGGACAGTCAGTACCTGATATTAAGAAGAAACTACAGCGCATTAGTGCATTGAGGGATTGCACGATTATACCATCAGGGATGTGGTGAAGGAAGCTGAGAAAGTTTATCGTAAAAAGGAGACAGAGGAAGTGAAACAGGAAAGAAAAAAGAAGGAGAGAGAGCTGAGGATGAGGAAAGAGGAAAGAAAGAGAGAGCTGAGGATGAAGAAAAAAAAAGGCAGGAAAAGAATCTGACGAGAGTACTGGCCGCAGTGGTAGGAGAAGGAAGGCGTCAGGGAACAGGCAGGCCTAGGCAGACAGGGAACCTGGGCGACAACAGCAGGCAGGGGCCAAGGAGACCCAGAGAAGATTGAACACTGCCACCTGATCTCAAAGATGCCTTCTTCTGTCTGAGATTGCACCCTAACAGCCAATCCCTGCTTGCCTTTGAGTGGCAAGACCCTGAAAACAGAAGAACTGGACAGCTTACGTGGACGAGATTGCCCCAGGGGTTTAAAAACTCCCCCACCCTATTTGATGAAGCACTACATCGGGACCTTGCCCCTTTCCATGCTAATAATCCCCAGGTGACTCTTCTACAGTATGTAGATGACCTCCTATTGGCTGCAGAGACCCGTGAAAAATGCGAGCTTGGGACTCAGAAAATCCTGGCTGAGTTAGGTGAGTTGGGGTATCGGGCTTCTGCCAAAAAGGCACAACTGTGCTGGACTGAAGTGACATATCTGGGATACACCCTGAAAGACGGACAACGGTGGCTCACAGAAGCCAGGAAACAAACAGTGACTCAGATCCCGACCCCAACCACTCCTCGCCAGGTAAGAGAATTCCTAGGGACCGCGGGATTCTGCAGGCTTTGGATTCCCAGGTTCGCCACTCTGGCGGCCCCATTATACCCTCTAACAAGAGAAAGGGGGGAATTCACTTGGACTAAGGAACACCAATTGGCTTTTGAGACCCTTAAAAAGGCACTGCTAGAAGCCCCTGCCCTAGCACTGCCTGATCTGAACAAGCCTTTTACTCTGTACATCGACGAGCGGAAGGGGGTTGTCAGGGGGGTCCTCACCCAAACTCTAGGACCCTGGAAGCGCCCAGTGGCCTATCTGTCAAAAAAAAAAAAAACTGGATCCTGTGGCCAGTGGGTGGCCCTCTTGTTTGCGGGCGATAGCAGCAACGGCTGTATTGGTAAAAGATGCTGATAAGTTAACCATGGGCCAAAATGTGATGGTGGTGGCCTCCCACGCCCTCAAGAGCATTATCAGACAACCACCAGACCGTTGGATGACCAACGCCCGGATGACCCACTACCAGAGCTTGTTGCTGACAGAGTGGGTGACCTTCGCTCCGCCCGCCATCCTTAACCCTGCCACCTTGCTACCCGAAGCTGGCAAGACCCCAGTTCATCATTGTAAAGAGATACTGGCTGAAGAAACAGGGACTCGATCAGACCTCACTGACCAGCCGTGGCCTGGGGTAAAAACTTGGTTCACCGACGGAAGTAGTTTTGTGGTAGCAGGGCCCAAGAAGATGACAGAACTGGTCAATAAGTCTCCCTATCACATCCCCAGACTACAAAAGACAGCAGAGGATCTGGTTAAAAAAAAAAAAACTGCAAGGCTTGCGCTCTCACTAATGCCGGTTCCAGCAGACACTGTGCAGGAAAGCGCTCGCGGGGAGATCAACCTGGAACTTATTGGGAGGTTGATTTCACTGAAGTCAAACCGGCCCGATATGGTAATAAATACCTTCTAGTTTTCATAGACACCTTCTCGGGGTGGGTCGAGGCATTTCCCACGAAAAAGGAAACGGCAAATGTAGTGGCCAAGAAGATACCTGAAGAAATCCTTCCCCGGTTCGGGATACCTAAGGTAATTGGGTCGGACAACGGGCCTGCCTTCGTCGCCCAGGTAAGTCAGGGACTGGCCAGACAATTGGGGATAAATTGGAAATTACATTGTGCTTATAGACCCCAGAGCTCAGGACAGGTAGAAAGGACGAATAGAACTATAAAGGAGACCTTAACAAAATTGACCTTAGAGACCGGCGGGGGTGATTGGACAGCCCTTCTCTCCCTTGCCTTGTTCCGGGTACGGAACACGCCTGGATCAATGGGACTGACACCCTTTGAGATACTGTTTGGTGCACCACCACCCCTGTTTGAAATCCTAGAGAGTGTGGCGCGTCCTGATGACAGTTTTGTGCCTTCCACTCATCTTTTAGCCCGTTTAAAGGCTCTCGAGACGATCAGGCGAGAGATTTGGGAACAGCTGAAGGACGCTTACGCCGTTGGAGACCCTACAGTTCCTCATCAGTTCGAGATTGGAGATAATCCTCTTAAGCTGCGTCTGACGCGACCCTGAGTCAGAACAACAACCCTCATGCCCTGATGCAACAGACTTGGGAGGTGATCAATGAAGAGGGGAACACTGTCTGGTCGATCACTGCAGTGCACCCCCCATGGACTTGGTGGCTGGATCTAACGCCAGATATTTGTAAGTTGGTGGCTGGATCGCTCACCTGGGATCTCCCCGACCACACAGACCTCTCTAAACCACTGGCTGAAAAACAGTGCGTCCCGGGTGGGATAGGGAGCACATTCAGGTGCTCAGGACAGTTCTACCGGGCCAACCTCCGGTCCTCAGAATTTTATGTTTGCCCTGGTCAGGGCCACAGTTGGAAGCTTCGACACAAGTGTGGGGGGACCTCTGATTTCTATTGTGCTGCATGGGGTTGTGAAACTACTGGTGAGGCTCATTGGAACCCTACTTCCACCTGGGATCTGATCACAGTAAAAAGAAACAGTAGCTATGACAGGCCAAACCAGGGAGAAAGAGATAGTTATAAATACCCTGAGGATAGGTGCGCCCTCAGCAATAGCCCAAACGGGCCTTGTAAAAACAGATACTGCAACCCCATAGCCGTGAGATTCACTAACATGGGAAAACGAGACCATCAGAGCTGGCTTAGAGGAAACAACTGGGGACTGCGCTTATATGCTGCGGGGAAAGACCCTGGGTTGATTTTTAAAATTAAGTTGACCCTAACAAGTCCTTCCCCAGTGCCTGTAGGACCTAACAAAGTCCTTCCAGAACAAGGCCCACCTGCCAGACCCCTTGTCCTAGCACCTCTCCCACCTATGCCAGTGACCATCAGCCCCTTTAATCTCATTACTCCCCAGGGTTCCTTGCCTGTGACCCCTTCTGATTCCTCAACGAGTCAAAGGCTACTTAATTTGGTCATTGGGGCCTTCCATGCTTTGAACGACACAAGTCCAGACACTATTGGATCTTGCTGGCTGTGTTTAGCAACAACACCTCTCCATACTACGAGGGGATTGCTATGAATGGTGCTTTTAATAATACAACCTCCCATCATTCCTGCACCTGGGGAGCTGAGAGGAAACTAACCTTGACAGAACTATCAGGATCGGGACTCTGTTTAGGTACCCCACCTGCCTCCCATAAACATTTGTGTAACCGAACAGTTATTAGTCCTAAGACAGCTTCCACCTATTACTTGGTACCAGGACCCAACCGGTGGTGGGCCTGCAGTACCGGACTCACCCCTTGTGTGTCTACGAGTGTGTTTAAACCAACTATAGATTTCTGCGTATTAATACAACTGATCCCTAGAATTTACTATCATGCTGCTGGTAATTTTGAAGATGAATTCGAGCTTAGACCTAAAAGATACAAGGGAGAGCCTGTATCCCTTACTTTAGCTATCTTACTGGGAGCAGGCATCACTGCTGGAATAGGGACAGGCGCTGCCGCATTAGCCACAGGACAACAGGGCCTCAATGCTCTCAGTACTGCCATTGATGAAGGTCTAAAGATATTAGAAAAATCCATCTCCAATTTAGAAAAATCTTTGACATCCTTGTCGGAAGTAGTGCTCCAAAATAGGAGGGGATTAGATTTACTGTTTTTGAAAGATGGTGGGCTGTGTGCTGCCCTCAAAGAAGAGTGTTGCTTTTATGCTGATCACACCGGAGTGGTCAGAGACTCAATGCAGAGGCTTAGAGAAAGACTAGATAAGAGACAGAGGGACAGGGAAGCTCAACGAGGTTGGTTCGAGTCCTGGCTCACCCGGTCCCCCTGGATGACTACCCTATTTTCTGCTTTAGCTGGGCCAGGTTGGTAACTTGCTTGATTTTAATTTTTGGCCGGTGTGTGGTAAATAGGTTACTTTCTCTTATTAGAAATAGAATTAGTGCTGTTCAACTGATGGTACTAAGACAACAGTACCGATCAATAAGAGACCCCGACAGGGCAGAGTATGAATCTTTTAGTCTAGAATAAAATAATACTCAAAAATTAGAACAGATATTCTAAGATTAGAATTATCAAGTAGAAGAAGAGGGGAATGCAAGGGAAAATTTTTAATTAGCATTAAAGCAACCAGAACAGCAGAGCTCTCTAACTCATAAGTGCAGGTCGACAGGTATTCTAGCCCAAGGTCCCAGATGATAAGTCACAAAGAATGCGGAGATAAGAGACAAAGGCCTATTGAGTGTTCCAGGGACCGGCTGGCCATAAAAGATAGGGAGGATACACAAGGACAAATTCCTGAGAGAAGCAGGTACCGGACATGATCAAGTGAGTAACGAGCCAAGACCCCTCATCCAATTTTATGGTGTTTGCTTAATCCTCTTTGAGGCCCGCACACAATGTTCCAGGTTTGAGTTTAACCAGATGTGTTGTCAGCTCAGATAAAACATCTACCCTCAGGTTCCAAGAAAGACAGGAACCAAGGACTGTACCCATGTGATTAAGTCTGAGCTTACCCCAGATCTGCCTATGCAATTTGCTGATGTTCAAATGTTTGAAACAACCAATCGTGTGTGGCCGCGCCAAAACTTCCCACTCCCCCGACCCTTGCCCATATAAACCCCTAACCCCTGGGCTTCTGGGTCGACCCCTCTGTCTCCTGCGTGAGATACATGTCGACCCGGAGCTCCGCCAATAAACTGCCTCATGTGTTTACAGCAAGACGGTCGTTTGTGTGTCTTTGGGTGCGCGCCATCCCGAGGCTTGAGTGAGGGTCTCCCTTTGGGGATCTTTCAGCCACAGTGTTTTATACAGCAATAGAAAAGTAACTAAGGCCATGACCAAAGTGGTGGTGGTGGGGGAGCAAAGGATATATTTCAGCCTACAACTCTCAAGTCACACTCCATCACTGAGGCAGAGTCAAGATAGGAACTCAGGGCAGGACCCTGGATCCAGGAAACAGAAACTATAGTTCCTTCGGCAAGGGATCACAACCAAAGACCTAGGTCAGTGTCATCTGGCTGGAATACAGACAGGACCTTAGGACACACCGATATTCCCACTGGAATACAACTTTAATGCCTCTGGCTGCAATATGCACATCTTTAGTACACATCCTTAATCCAAAACAATGACAAGTCTAATTGAGGGACAGACAAAGTGATGAATAGGAGATAGAGTATGTCCAAGTTTCACAGGACAGGAAAGAGAAGCTACTTAAGTGTGGCACAGAAAGGACAGTATAGGGTACAGTAGCTCAGTGCAGCACAGAGAGGAAAGTATAGGGATACAGTAGCTCAGTGCAGCACAGAGAGGACAGTATAGGGATACAGTAGCTCAGTGCAGCACAGAGAGGACAGTATAGGGACACAGTAGCTCAGTGCGGCACAGAGAGGACAGTATAGGGATACAGTAGCTCAGGGTAGCACAAAGAGGACAGTATAGGGACACAGTAGCTCAGTGCAGCACAGAGAGGACAGTATAGGGATACAGTAGTTCAGTGTAGCACAGAGAGGACAGTATAGGGATACAGTAGCTCAGTGCGGCACAGAGAGGACAGTATAGCGATACAGTAGGTCAGTGCAGCACAGAGAGGACAGTATAGGGACACAGTAGCTCAGTGCAGCACAGAGAGGACAGTATAGGGACACAGTAGCTCAGTGTAGCACAGAGAGGACAGTATAGGGATACAGTAGCTCAGTGCGGCACAGAGAGGACAGTATAGGGATACAGTAGCTCAGTGCAGCACAGAGAGGACAGTATAGGGATACAGTAGCTCAGTGCAGCACAGAGAGGACAGTATAGGGACACAGTAGCTCAGTGCAGCACAGAGAGGACAGTATAGGGACACAGTAGCTCAGGGTGGCACAGAGAGGACAGTATAGGGACACAGTAGCTCAGTGCGGCACAGAGAGGACAGTATAGGGATACAGTAGCTCAGTGCTGCACAGAGAGGACAGTATAGGGATACAGTAGCTCAGTGCGGCACAGAGAGGACAGTATAGGGATACAGTAGCTCAGTGCAGCACAAAGAGGACAGTATAGGGATACAGTAGCTCAGGGTGGCACAGAGAGCACAGTATAGAAATACAGTAGCTCAGTGCTGCACAGAGAGGACAGTATATGGATACAGTAGCTCAGTGCAGCACAGAGAGGACAGTATAGGGATACAGTAGCTCAGTGCAGCACAGAGAGGACAGTATAGGGATACAGTAGCTCAGTGCAGCACAGAGAGGACAGTATAGGGACACAGTAGCTCAGTGCAGCACAGAGAGGACAGTATAGGGACACAGTAGCTCAGGGTGGCACAGAGAGGACAGTATAGGGACACAGTAGCTCAGTGCGGCACAGAGAGGACAGTATAGGGATACAGTAGCTCAGTGCAGCACAGAGAGGACAGTATAGGGATACAGTAGCTCAGTGCGGCACAGAGAGGACAGTATAGGGATACAGTAGCTCAGTGCAGCACAAAGAGGACAGTATAGGGATACAGTAGCTCAGGGTGGCACAGAGAGCACAGTATAGAAATACAGTAGCTCAGTGCTGCACAGAGAGGACAGTATAGGGATACAGTAGCTCAGTGCAGCACAGAGAGGACAGTATAGGGATACAGTAGCTCAGTGCAGCACAGAGAGGACAGTATAGGGATACAGTAGCTCAGTGCGGCACAGAGAGGACAGTATAGGGACACAGTAGCTCAGGGTGGCACAGAGAGCACAGTATAGAAATACAGTAGCTCAGTGCTGCACAGAGAGGACAGTATAGGGATACAGTAGCTCAGTGCGGCACAGAGAGGACAGTATAGGGACACAGTAGCTCAGGGTGGCACAGAGAGGACAGTATAGGGACACAGTAGCTCAGGGTGGCACAGAGAGGACAATATAGGGACACAGTAGCTCAGGGTGGCACAGAGAGGACAGTATAGGGACACAGTAGCTCAGTGCAGCACAGAGAGGACAGTATAGGGACACAGTAGCTCAGTGCAGCACAGAGAGGACAGTATAGGGACACAGTAGCTCAGTGCAGCACAGAGAGCACAGTATAGGGACACAGTAGCTCAGTGCAGCACAGAGAGGACAGTATAGGGACACAGTAGCTCAGTGCGGCACAGAGAGGACAGTATAGGGACACAGTAGCTCAGTGCAGCACAGAGAGGACAGTATAGGGACACAGTAGCTCAGTGTAGCACAGAGAGCACAGTATAGGGATACAGTAGCTCAGTGCAGCACAGAGAGGACAGTATAGGGACACAGTAGCTCAGTGCTGCACAGAGAGGACAGTATAGGGACACAGTAGCTCAGTGCAGCACAGAGAGGACAGTATAGGGATACAGTAGCTCAGTGCAGCACAGAGAGCACAGTATAGGGATACAGTAGCTCAGTGCTGCACAGAGAGGACAGTATAGAAATACAGTAGCTCAGTGCAGCACAGAGAGGACAGTATAGCGATACAGTAGCTCAGTGCAGCACAGAGAGGACAGTATAGGGATACAGTAGCTCAGTGCTGCACAGAGAGGACAGTATAGGGATACAGTAGCTCAGTGCAGCACAGAGAGGACAGTATAGGGACACAGTAGCTCAGGGTGGCACAGAGAGGACAGTATAGGGACACAGTAGCACAGTGCAGCACAGAGAGGACAGTATAGGGATACAGTAGCTCAGTGCAGCACAGAGAGGACAGTATAGAAATACAGTAGCTCAGTGCAGCACAGAGAGGACAGTATAGGGATACAGTAGCTCAGTGCAGCACAGAGAGGACAGTATAGGGATACAGTAGCTCAGTGCTGCACAGAGAGGACAGTATAGGGACACAGTAGCTCAGTGCGGCACAGAGAGGACAGTATAGGGATACAGTAGCTCAGTGTAGCACAGAGAGCACAGTATAGGGATACAGTAGCTCAGTGCTGCACAGAAAGGACAGTATAGGGATACAGTAGCTCAGTGCAGCGCAGAGAGGACAGTATAGGGACACAGTAGCTCAGTGCAGCACAGAGAGGACAGTATAGGGATACAGTAGCTTAGTGTGGCACAGACAGGACAGTATAGGGATACAGTAGCTCAGTGTGGCACAGACAGGACAGTATAGGGACACAGTAGCTTAGTGTGGCACAGACAGGACAGTATAGGGATACAGTAGCTCAGTGTGGCACAGAGAGGACAGTATAGGGACACAGTAGCTTAGTGTGGCACAGACAGGACAGTATAGGGATACAGTAGCTCAGTGCAGCACAGAGAGGACAGTATAGGGACACAGTAGCTCAGTGCAGCACAGAGAGGACAGTATAGGGACACAGTAGCTCAGTGCTGCACAGAGAGGACAGTATAGGGACACAGTAGCTCAGTGCAGCACAGAGAGGACAGTATAGGGACACAGTAGCTCAGTGTGGCACAGAGAGGACAGTATAGGGATACAGTAGCTCAGTGCAGCACAGAGAGGACAGTATAGGGATACAGTAGCTCAGTGCGGCACAGAGAGGACAGTATAGGGACACAGTAGCTCAGTGCAGCACAGAGAGGACAGTATAGGGATACAGTAGCTCAGTGTGGCACAGAGAGGACAGTATAGGGATACAGTAGCTCAGTGCAGCATAGACAGGACAGTATAGGGACACAGTAGCTCAGTGCAGCACAGACAGGACAGTATAGGGACACAGTAGCTCAGTGCGGCACAGAGAGGACAGTATAGGGACACAGTAGCTCAGTGCAGCACAGAGAGGACAGTATAGGGACACAGTAGCTCAGTGTAGCACAGAGAGCACAGTATAGGGATACAGTAGCTCAGTGCAGCACAGAGAGGACAGTATAGGGACACAGTAGCTCAGTGCTGCACAGAGAGGACAGTATAGGGACACAGTAGCTCAGTGCAGCACAGAGAGGACAGTATAGGGATACAGTAGCTCAGTGCAGCACAGAGAGCACAGTATAGGGATACAGTAGCTCAGTGCTGCACAGAGAGGACAGTATAGAAATACGGTAGCTCAGTGCAGCACAGAGAGGACAGTATAGGGATACAGTAGCTCAGTGCAGCACAGAGAGGACAGTATAGGGATACAGTAGCTCAGTGCAGCACAGAGAGGACAGTATAGGGATACAGTAGCTCAGTGCAGCACAGAGAGGACAGTATAGGGACACAGTAGCTCAGGGTGGCACAGAGAGGACAGTATAGGGACACAGTAGCTCAGTGCAGCACAGAGAGGACAGTATAGGGATACAGTAGCTCAGTGCAGCACAGAGAGGACAGTATAGAAATACAGTAGCTCAGTGCAGCACAGAGAGGACACTATAGGGATACAGTAGCTCAGTGCAGCACAGAGAGGACAGTATAGGGATACAGTAGCTCAGTGCTGCACAGAGAGGACAGTATAGGGACACAGTAGCTCAGTGCGGCACAGAGAGGACAGTATAGGGATACAGTAGCTCAGTGTAGCACAGAGAGCACAGTATAGGGATACAGTAGCTCAGTGCTGCACAGAAAGGACAGTATAGGGATACAGTAGCTCAGTGCAGCGCAGAGAGGACAGTATAGGGACACAGTAGCTCAGTGCAGCACAGAGAGGACAGTATAGGGATACAGTAGCTTAGTGTGGCACAGACAGGACAGTATAGGGATACAGTAGCTCAGTGTGGCACAGACAGGACAGTATAGGGACACAGTAGCTTAGTGTGGCACAGACAGGACAGTATAGGGATACAGTAGCTCAGTGTGGCACAGAGAGGACAGTATAGGGACACAGTAGCTTAGTGTGGCACAGACAGGACAGTATAGGGATACAGTAGCTCAGTGCAGCACAGAGAGGACAGTATAGGGACACAGTGGCTCAGTGCAGCACAGAGAGGACAGTATAGGGACACAGTAGCTCAGTGCTGCACAGAGAGGACAGTATAGGGACACAGTAGCTCAGTGCAGCACAGAGAGGACAGTATAGGGACACAGTAGCTCAGTGTGGCACAGAGAGGACAGTATAGGGATACAGTAGCTCAGTGCAGCACAGAGAGGACAGTATAGGGATACAGTAGCTCAGTGCGGCACAGAGAGGACAGTATAGGGACACAGTAGCTCAGTGCAGCACAGAGAGGACAGTATAGGGATACAGTAGCTCAGTGTGGCACAGAGAGGACAGTATAGGGATACAGTAGCTCAGTGCAGCATAGACAGGACAGTATAGGGACACAGTAGCTCAGTGCAGCACAGACAGGACAGTATAGGGACACAGTAGCTCAGTGCGGCACAGAGAGGACAGTATAGGGACACAGTAGCTCAGTGCAGCACAGAGAGGACAGTATAGGGACACAGTAGCTCAGTGTAGCACAGAGAGCACAGTATAGGGATACAGTAGCTCAGTGCAGCACAGAGAGGACAGTATAGGGATACAGTAGCTCAGTGCAGCACAGAGAGCACAGTATAGGGATACAGTAGCTCAGTGCTGCACAGAGAGGACAGTATAGAAATACAGTAGCTCAGTGCAGCACAGAGAGGACAGTATAGGGATACAGTAGCTCAGTGCAGCACAGAGAGCACAGTATAGGGATACAGTAGCTCAGTGCTGCACAGAGAGGACAGTATAGAAATACAGTAGCTCAGTGCAGCACAGAGAGGACAGTATAGGGATACAGTAGCTCAGTGCAGCACAGAGAGGACAGTATAGGGACACAGTAGCTCAGGGTGGCACAGAGAGGACAGTATAGGGACACAGTAGCTCAGTGCAGCACAGAGAGGACAGTATAGGGATACAGTAGCTCAGTGCAGCACAGAGAGGACAGTATAGAAATACAGTAGCTCAGTGCAGCACAGAGAGGACAGTATAGGGATACAGTAGCTCAGTGCAGCACAGAGAGGACAGTATAGGGATACAGTAGCTCAGTGCAGCACAGAGAGGACAGTATAGGGACACAGTAGCTCAGTGCGGCACAGAGAGGACAGTATAGGGATACAGTAGCTCAGTGTGGCACAGAGAGGACAGTATAGGGATACAGTAGCTCAGGGTGGCACAGAGAGGACAGTATAGGGACACAGTAGCTCAGTGCGGCACAGAGAGGACAGTATAGGGATACAGTAGCTCAGTGCAGCACAGAGAGGACAGTATAGGGATACAGTAGCTCAGTGCAGCACAGAGAGGACAGTATAGAAATACAGTAGCTCAGTGCAGCACAGAGAGGACAGTATAGGGATACAGTAGCTCAGTGCAGCACAGAGAGGACAGTATAGGGATACAGTAGCTCAGTGCAGCACAGAGAGGACAGTATAGGGACACAGTAGCTCAGTGCGGCACAGAGAGGACAGTATAGGGATACAGTAGCTCAGTGTGGCACAGAGAGGACAGTATAGGGATACAGTAGCTCAGGGTGGCACAGACAGGACAGTATAGGGATGCAGTAGCTCAGTGCAGCACAGAGAGGACAGTATAGGGATACAGTAGCTCAGTGCAGCACAGAGAGGACAGTATAGAAATACAGTAGCTCAGTGCAGCACAGAGAGGACAGTATAGGGATACAGTAGCTCAGTGCAGCACAGAGAGGACAGTATAGGGATACAGTAGCTCAGTGCAGCACAGAGAGGACAGTAAAGGGACACAGTAGCTCAGTGCGGCACAGAGAGGACAGTATAGGGATACAGTAGCTCAGTGCAGCACAGAGAGGACAGTATAGGGATACAGTAGCTCAGTGCAGCACAGAGAGGACAGTATAGAAATACAGTAGCTCAGTGCAGCACAGAGAGGACAGTATAGGGATACAGTAGCTCAGGGTGGCACAGAGAGGACAGTATAGGGACACAGTAGCTCAGTGCAGCACAGAGAGGACAGTATAGGGATACAGTAGCTCAGTGCAGCACAGAGAGGACAGTATAGAAATACAGTAGCTCAGTGCAGCACAGAGAGGACAGTATAGGGATACAGTAGCTCAGTGCAGCACAGAGAGGACAGTATAGGGATACAGTAGCTCAGTGCAGCACAGAGAGGACAGTATAGGGACACAGTAGCTCAGTGCGGCACAGAGAGGACAGTATAGGGATACAGTAGCTCAGTGTGGCACAGAGAGGACAGTATAGGGATACAGTAGCTCAGGGTGGCACAGAGAGGACAGTATAGGGACACAGTAGCTCAGTGGGGCACAGAGAGGACAGTATAGGGACACAGTAGCTCAGTGCAGCACAGAGAGGACAGTATAGGGACACAGTAGCTCAGTGTGGCACAGAGAGGACAGTATAGGGATACAGTAGCTCAGTGTAGCACAGAGAGCACAGTATAGGGATACAGTAGCTCAGTGCTGCACAGAAAGGACAGTATAGGGATACAGTAGCTCAGTGCAGCGCAGAGAGGACAGTATAGGGACACAGTAGCTCAGTGCAGCACAGAGAGGACAGTATAGCGATACAGTAGCTTAGTGTGGCACAGACAGGACAGTATAGGGATACAGTAGCTCAGTGTGGCACAGACAGGACAGTATAGGGACACAGTAGCTTAGTGTGGCACAGACAGGACAGTATAGGGATACAGTAGCTCAGTGTGGCACAGACAGGACAGTATAGGGACACAGTAGCTTAGTGTGGCACAGACAGGACAGTATAGGGATACAGTAGCTCAGTGCAGCACAGAGAGGACAGTATAGGGACACAGTAGCTCAGTGCAGCACAGAGAGGACAGTATAGGGACACAGTAGCTCAGTGCTGCACAGAGAGGACAGTATAGGGACACAGTAGCTCAGTGCAGCACAGAGAGGACAGTATAGGGACACAGTAGCTCAGTGTGGCACAGAGAGGACAGTATAGGGATACAGTAGCTCAGTGCAGCACAGAGAGGACAGTATAGGGATACAGTAGCTCAGTGCGGCACAGAGAGGACAGTATAGGGACACAGTAGCTCAGTGCAGCACAGAGAGGACAGTATAGGGATACAGTAGCTCAGTGTGGCACAGAGAGGACAGTATAGGGATACAGTAGCTCAGTGCATCATAGACAGGACAGTATAGGGACACAGTAGCTCAGTGCAGCACAGACAGGACAGTATAGGGACACAGTAGCTCAGTGCAGCACAGAGAGGACAGTATAGGGACACAGTAGCTCAGTGCAGCACAGAGAGGACAGTATAGGGACACAGTAGCTCAGTGCAGCACAGAGAGGACAGTATAGGGACACAGTAGCATTCAGTGTAGCACAGAGAGGACAGTATAGGGACACAGTAGCTCAGTGCGGCACAGAGAGGACAGTATAGGGACACAGTAGCGGTCAGTGCTGGCAGTTCAGTTTAGGTTGTGAGGGCAGAGGCAGTTTCTCCAAGCAGAGCAATTCAGTGAGAAGCCTATTTGAATCAGTCAGCTTGAAGAGGAGTTTTGAGCCAAGGCAGCTGAGTTGAACCAGCAGCCAGACTGCAGAAAGAATGGAAAGAGTGAGTTTATTTAGCAGCAAGTCTCAGAGGCTGAAAATACTCTAGGCCTAGGTTAGCAGATGGAGGCTGGAAGCGGAAGCCCTCAAGGTCTGGGCTTGCAGAAGATTGCATTATACAGAGGCTATGTCCAGAGACTAGAAGCTTCCAGGCCCAGGGCTAGGGATAGTTAGATAGAAACACTCTGGGATCTGCCCAAGCCATGTGTTAATAAGCTTGGGTATGGCTCCCATCTCATCCTCTCTTCTGAGGAAACCAAAGCGACACTTACAAGTGGACAAAAGCCAACAAGCACAGCCTCCAAGTAATTACCCAAGGCTGCCCTGACACAGCCTCCAAGTAATTACCCCAGGCTGCCTTGAAACAGCCTCCAAGTAATTACCCCAGGCTGTCCTGAACTCCAATGCTCTTGCTTCTACCTCTCAAGTGCTAGGAGTGTATGCACACTTGGTTTTCTGTGATTAAATCTGCTCAGGTGTATAAATTTATAACCCTAAATACAACACATTATTTTACAAAAACCAAAATAGCTAATACTTACAGTCCCCAGCCTCTGGAGCAGTAACTGACCATAGCATGCTGCAGAAACAAAGAGAAGTTCTAACTCCCCTGGCCAGAGTGGTAAAATGGCCAACAGATATCAGGAATATAAAATGGTACGTATTTACCAAAATAATCAGCTATTTAAAAATATTGTGGATCTGGGGGAGATGGCTCAGAGGTTAAGAGCACTGACTGCTCTTCCAGAGGACTTGGGGTTCGAGTCCCAGCACCCACATAGCAGCTGGCAAGTCTGTAACTGAGTTCGAGAGTATCAGCCATCCGCTTCTGCTTACCACAGGCACTAGGCACACAAGTGGTGCGCAGACATGTATTCAAGAAAAACACCCTAAACACTCGCACTCATTAAGAAAAAAAAGAGCAATGCGGAGAATTGTTTTAACCTCAGTACAGGAGCTGAGCAGGTGGCTCGCAGGGTAGTGCACCAGCCGCACAAGGGTAAACACCCCAGTTCAATTCCCTAGCACCCACACAAAAAGCTGGGCATGGCCACACATGCCCCTGTGACCCCAGCACTGTGCAGTGGGGCAAAGCAGAGGAAGCGGGGTGGCTGGAACTTGCTGGCTGCCAGCCTAGCTGCGGATCAGCAAAGGATCCAGTGTCACAGGAACAAGGCGGGGAGTGACAGGGCAGGACACCAGACACTCTGGGCCCTCAGGAAAACAGGCACAGTGCTCTGTCACACGCAGGCGCGTGCACGCACACACGCACACACAGAGCCTGGGCCAGCTCCTGCCCTCAGAGTGTCCAGACACTATTGCCACTGAGCTGGACTGGAAAGAAAGCAGCTTAGCTGGGTGGCCGGTTACCGGGCTCTCCTTCAGCAGAGTGTGCCGGGGGAGAGACGGCCTTCTCTGAGTCTGTTTCAAAGACACAGCTCTTTTGTTGGGAGGAAACAAGGGCTGTATAACCCTCGGGGAGTGAGCAGGGGTTTTCAGCTGAGTGTGCATCATTGGCTGAGGCTGAGGTGCTGAGAACGGTTCATTTGCATAAAGAGGAATTCCAGGTGCTAGACATGTCCTTATAAGGAAATAGTTTTAACCTAAAACCTGGCCACCTCAAGTGTGGCAGAGGTGAGACACAAAGCTGCATGCCCCTGGGCACGCAGGCCCGGAACAGGGAGGAAGAGGTCCTTACTCCCACTGGTCTCATGATCAGATTTTCGGGGTTTGGACATGTCTTGACCTCACTCTTGCTCTGGGCTGGCTCCCCATTGCATAGTTCACCTGCCCCACACACATACACACACTCACACACATGTATATACACGACACACAAAAATTCAAAATTGCACCAGCACTCGAGAGGCAGAGGCAGGTGGATCGCTGAGTTCAAGGCCAGCCTGGTCTACAAAGTGAGTCCAGGACAGCCAAGGCTACACAGAGAAACCCTGTCTCAAAAAAAAAAAATCAGAATTGCTTACAGTTTTTCCCAGTGAGTTCCTGGGAAACAAAGACATAAATGAGCAAGAGTTAAAAACCATGTGATTTCGTCTACTGGAGAAAAAGAATTCCCACATTGAACATAGAACAGGAGGGGCCTAACTGCCACCTCTAGCTTGTGCTGAAAACCTTCAGGTGAACTCCTAGATTGCATTGCTCATCTCACTTCGTTGTGAGGACACATACACACACACCTCAGAGAAGCTGTGTGATCTTCAGCTTCAACTACATCCACAACTGAGAATGCCAAACAACTGAACTCAACCCTCTGGCAACATCTGTACCAACTCTGAGGCTTTCATAACATAGTTTGCAAATGTGTTTATATGTATTACAGGATGTCTGAGATGTCTGGAGTTTACTTTGCTTTATTTTATTAAATAATAAAAAATGTTTTAGCCAGGCGTGGTGGCCCACACTTTTAATACCAGCACTCAGGGGGCAGAGGCAGGTGGATCGCTGTGAGTTCGAGGCCAGCCTGGTCTACAAAGTGAGTCCAGGACAGCCAAGGCTACAGAGAAACCCTGTCTCGAAAAACCAAAATAATAATAATAATAATAATAATAATAATAATAATAATAATAATAATAATAATAATAAATGTTTTAGAGAAACTACAAATGAAAGTAATGGCATCAATCTCATTGATGATGTTTTATTATAAATAGTGCGTATCCAAGCCCCCTGCTTTACTTGAACCAAAGCTCTGACCTTTCACTCTCATTTTTTTTTTCAGTATAATTATTTTCTCTTTCTTCTGGGGGGAGGGGTATTGGGGACTAAACCAGCCCCGACACACACTAGACAAATCCTCCCCCACAGAGCTACATCCCTACCCCAATATAATTCAGCTAAAGATAAATCCCAGGTTCTAGAATGGCAAAGGCCTATTTTAAATTTTTCCTTCACACTTTCATTAAAAATACATAAAACCTTTTCCTAGCTCCCCCTTCTCACAGAAAATGAGTTCCTGTAAACCTAGCTTTCTTCCATTAGCTGTAGAATCTGGAAGTCACTCTGTGTCACATGACATCTCTGCTGCACAGCCGCACGGTGCTGCACTGCGGATTCTGCCAACCAATGGTGTCGGCCGAGCTGTGCGGCTGCAGGCGAGCAGCCAGATTCGCACTCTCGAGAGAAAAACTGGCAGACATTCAGGCATTACGTCATCTGACGCGCGTCCTCGGTTCCTGCCCTCTTCAAATTGACTTCTTGTCACTCTCAATCAAGATACATCTACATGTACATCTACGGGACCCTAATCCTTCACCCGTGACTTATGCTGACATGTTTCTGGTCGTTTACCAGTTGCCTCTGACGTTACTTGGGGCTTCTTCCCCTTACGCAGTAGCTTTTCCCTCTCTCTGGAGGGCCGGAAGCCCTTCCCAGCGAGTTCCGGTCTCGCAGCTCCACGCGTGCGCAGTGGTGGCGCAGCAAAGTCCCCGGATGCAGCCCTACTGGAGGCCCCGCCCCTGGCGCGGAAGCCAGAATCGCAGTTCCGTGGGCGGCGGCCCCAACCTACGCTGCAGAGCCGGGGCGACATCCCGGCCGGGTCCGCGCGCCCGTGGGCAGCCCCAGCCCGCCGCGATTCCCGACAGCCGGCGGCGCCTCGCTTACCTCGAGTCCCGGGATTCGGCCGCCCGCTGCGCTCGCCGGTCGCGCTGATGCCCCGCTGCGCCCCCTGGCGGCCGCACCGGGCCGCGCGCGGGAATGCGCGCCGCGCAGAGCTGCCCCCGCCTCGGGCACGCGCAGCCGGGCTGTCTGCGGCTGCATCCTGGATCCATAGCTGCCCATGCCCTGCAAAGCCAGGCTTGCCTTCGCGCTGCTCCGGACACCCACCCCGCGGCGGCGTAGGGTTGATCAGTTTTCCCTCCCAGCATCTAGCAATCCAGTTCCTAAGCCAACCCCCGCGTTATCAGGTCCCAGCTTTTGTAGCTGGAAAAGCCCGCCCCTCTTAAGATGGCAGCCCCAAGTGGGTGTCTAAGCTACCCTAATTTCTGCCCATCCAGTCGGAATTTGGGGATACTCACATGAGAAACCTCCCAGGCTTAAGTAGCTCTGGGGAACCTAAGTAGTTATAGGAACAGCGTTTCCTAAATCCTGAAGATAGCACCCCTTTGGCCTGAGAAATTTTCACACAACTGTGTGTGTGTTTGTGTGTGTGCCATAAATTGCAAGATCATTCTTTGGCTACTTGTAATTTTATCGTTTACTAAAGATGAAAGCAAAATGCTTGGTTTATGTAAATACTGATGAAGTCAGGGCAAGATCCGGAGGCGGGCACTAAAGAAGAGGCCAGGAAGGGGGTGGGAGATGCTTACTAGCTTGCTCTCCTTGGTTTGCTCAGCTCAGCTCGCTTCTTACATAACCCAGATCAATTGCCCAAGAGTATTAGAACTACATTTAAAAAAAAAAAAACTGCCGAGGACTTGTCTACAAGCCAACTTCTGTTGTGCGTTTGTTCATTTCTTTGTTGTTTATTTTTTGAGATACGGCCTTGCTCTGCCTCGCTCTGCCTGGCCTGGAACTCCCAACGCAGTCGGACTCGACTTGAACTCACAAAGAACCTGCTTCTGCCTCCTGAGCGTACCATGGAAGGTGTGTGTTAGTGCACCCTGCCCTCTCAGCAGGGTTTTATGGAGACATTTTCTCTATGGTGTCCTCTTCCCAGATCAACCTATTGACAAACAAAAAACAAAAAACTAACCAACACACAAGACTGCTTCACATAAAAATACAGTATGAAGCTACAGAAGGCCAGCACATTCAGTTTTATGACCACATATGGGGTTGCAGTGCCATTTAAGAAACTGGGCCATTGGGCCGGGCGTGGTGGTGCACACCTTTAATCCCAGCACTCCGGAGCCAGAGGCAGGCGGATCTCTGTCAGTTTGAGGCCAGCCTGGTCTACAAAGTGAGTCTAGGACAGCCAAGGCTACACAGAGAAACCCTGTCTCAAGAAAATGGGCCCTAGAAAGACTCACAGGACACAGGGTGCATGCAGCTGGCCGTGACCACAGAGCACAGGGCGCATGCAGCTGGCCGTGACCACAGAACACAGGGTGCATGCAGCTGGCCGTGACCACAGAACACAGGGTGCATGCAGCTGGCCGTGACCACAGGACACAGGGTGCATGCAGCTGGCCATTATCACAGAACACAGGGCGCATGCAGCTGGCCGTGACCATAGAACACAGGGCACATGCAGCTGGCCGTGACCACAGAGCACAGGGTGCATGCAGCTGGCCGTGACCACAGGACACAGGGTGCATGCAGCTGGCCGTGACCACAGGACACAGGGTGCATGCAGCTGGCCATTATCACAGAACACAGGGCGCATGCAGCTGGCCGTGACCACAGAACACAGGGCGCATGCAGCTGGCCGTGACCACAGGACACAGGGTGCATGCAGCTGGCCGTGACCACAGGACACAGGACGCATGCAGCTGGCTGTGACCACAGGACACAGGGTGCATGCAGCTGGCCGTGACCACAGGACACAGGGTGCATGCAGCTGGCCATTATCACAGAACACAGGGCGCATGCAGCTGGCTGTGACCACAGTACACAGGGTGCATGCAGCTGGCCGTGACCATAGAACACAGGGCACATGCAGCTGGCCGTGACCACAGAGCACAGGGTGCATGCAGCTGGCCGTGACCACAGGACACAGGGTGCATGCAGCTGGCCGTGACCACAGGACACAGGGCGCATGCAGCTGGCCGTGACCACAGGACACAGGGCGCATGCAGCTGGCCGTGACCACAGGACACAGGGCGCATGCAGCTGGCCGTGACCACAGGACACAGGGCGCATGCAGCTGGCCGTGACCACAGGACACAGGGCGCATGCAGCTGGCCGTGACCACAGGACACAGGGCGCATGCAGCTGGCCGTGACCACAGGACACAGGGCGCATGCAGCTGGCCGTGACCACAGGACACAGGGCGCATGCAGCTGGCCGTGACCACAGGACACAGGGCGCATGCAGCTGGCCGTGACCACAGGACACAGGGTGCATGCATCTGGCTGTGACCATAGAACACAGGGTGCATGCAGCTGGCCGTGACCACAGGACACGGCGCATGCAGCTGGCCGTGACCACAGAACACAGGGCGCAGGCAGCTGGCCGTGACCACAGAACACAGGGCACATGCAGCTGGCCGTGACCACAGAACACAGGGCGCATGCAGCTGGCCGTGACCACAGGACACAGGGTGCATGCAGCTGGCCGTGACCACAGGACACAGGGTGCATGCAGCTGGCCGTGACCACAGGACACAGGGCGCATGCAGCTGGCCGTGACCACAGGACACAGAGTGCATGCAGCTGGCCGTGACCACAGGACACAGGGCGCATGCAGCTGGCCGTGACCACAGGACACAGGGTGCATGCATCTGGCTGTGACCACAGGACACAGGGTGCATGCAGCTGGCCGTGACCACAGGACACAGGGTACATGCAGCTGGCTGTGACCACAGAACACAGGGTGCATGCATCTGGCTGTGACCACAGGACACAGGGTACATGCAGCTGGCTGTGACCACAGGACACAGGGTGCATGCAGCTGGCCGTGACCACAGAACACAGGGTGCTGTTGCCAGGTTATCTCATAGGACACAACTCAGAACAGAGAAATGGAAGAGTGGACAGAGCAAATGCAGGGAAGGGGAGGGCAGTGAGGGATTCATTCCCACCTGAACCTGTGTAAACTGCCCAATCCTGGCTGGCCTGGAACTCACAGCAATCCTCCTGTTCCTGACTCTGGAGTGTGAGAGTAAAGGCTTGCATACGTCATCAAAAGTATTTGAAAATGTTCTTGGTTTATGTCTGACTTTTTTTTTCTGTTACTATAAAAACTTCATGAAATTGTTACCACATTGGAGTATTATATTTGGGGCAACCCAAATCCATATTTACTCATAACTGGATCCAGAATAAGTAACCTACTCCCTTTAAGAGCTAGTTTAGCAGGGACAATCCCTGGGCCATTGAGGGCCTCTCTTTGGTTTTCCTGGCTCACCATGTGGGCGATTTACATGAACACACACCCCACTGTGGTAATGACACTATGCTAGAGACCCAAAGCAACGGATCCCCGCCATCTTGAAGAACTGAGCCCTCCGGAACCAGGAGCTGCATAAACCGTTTCTCTTTGTACCTCAATTGCTTCAGCCATTTACTTGCAATGCAGAGCTAATACCGGCGGACAGATCCTGTGGTCCTTTCCATTTGGAGGGCCCTGCGGATGAGAGAAAAGGCAGAAGGCTGCATGCTCCAGCGTCATTCTGGGAGGCAGGGGCGCGCTGCAGCCTCCCGTCCGGCCTGGGCTCTTCATAGGAGCCTTGAGCCATCTGGGGGCTGTTGGGGAGCAGAAGGGGCCCTGGCACTGGATCAACTAGGTCAACCCCAAAAGGCTACCTGGATGCAGAGGGAGAAGTGCTGGGTCTCCAGGGGGATGAAGTCACTAAGCAGTCTCCACAGCTGACATCCTCCGGCATCATGGGGCACAGGGTGGAGATTCTGACTGAAACCAGAAAGAACTCATGAGGGAAAAAAGACAGGAACTAGCTGGGTCGTAGTGGAGCACAACTGTAATCCCAGCACTAAGGAAGGAGAGGCAGGTGGGTCTCTGTGAGTTCGAGGCCAGCCTGGTCTACAAAGACAGTTCAGGACAGCCAGGAAACCTTATCTTGAAAAACAAAAAATAAAAAAATAAAAAATAAAAAGACAGAAGCCATAGGCCCTGAGAGCACACCTTCCTGCCCAGGCCAGACCCCTCCTTCCTCTCCCCCCTGGCCAGGACCCCAACCACTGGCTCTGAGGAGGTCAGTGTCAAACAATCAGAAACCTTCAACCTCTCAGTTCCTACAGGGAGGCAGGCCCAACTCCTGACCCAGCTGGTCTTGGGATAAAGCTGAAAGGAACTGGGTAGGCTAATGTTAAACGGAGAATTTGTGAGTTAAGGTGGCCATAGGTTCTAAAAGAAGAGAAGTTTGTTGGGTTTTTTTGTTTTTGTTTTTTGAGACATGGTTTCTCTGTGTAGCCGTGGCTGTCCTGGACTCACTTTGTAGACCAGGCTGGCCTCGAACTCACAGCGATCCACCTGCCTCTGCCTCCCGACTGTTGGGATTAAAGGCATGCGCCACCACGCCCAGTAAGAAAAGAAGTTTGAAGCTAGTTGTATTATGAGCTGAATTGTTGAAGCTAGGTCACAGCATAATCCAAGCACTCGGGAAGCTGAGGCAGGAGGAGTGCCATGAGTTAAGAACTGGTCTCAAAAAGCAACCAAATAAAGATTAACAAAAGCCCTAACTTCAGTTCCTAGGCACATAGCCTTCAGATGTGGCTGGTGGTCATCTGGTGTTTGTTTATGGTTAGCTGTGGTGTGGTGGTCATCTGGTGTTTGTTTATGGTTAGCTGTGGTGTGGTGGTCATCTGGTGTTTGCTTATGGTTAGCTGTGGTGTGGTGGTCATCTGGTGTTTATGGTTAGCTGTGGTGTGGTGGTCATCTGGTGTTTGTTTATGGTTAGCTGTGGTGGGGTGGTCATCTAACTGGTGTTTCACACTTTCGTTGTTTGGTTTTCTAGTGTTAGTTGTGCTGGGTTTACAAATTGCATCAAAGGCCTGGTATATGCTAGTGAGTGCTCTACCACTGACCTACACTCCCAGCCTCACCAGATGTGTTAGATCAAAATGCATCACAGGAAAAAGCATCTCAAGGCAGGGTGTCACGCGGATGAGAGCGGGGAGAGGCACGGCTGGGGAAGGCTGTGGCCCTACCCAGGTGCGGGCTGGCGAGACTGGAGAACGGGGTTTTCAAGTAAGATCCGCTGAACTTCCAGGCTTCCACTGCTCAGTGAGATAGCGAATCCTACTGACAGGCAGATTTCACCTGAGTGCTGTTACTCTGCACGCTCTGGGCTTGCAACATACAATATGCAATATGGAATATATGGCTCGTGACAGCTTGCAGCTGAGATGTCTCCATTGCTTGATCTTGGCATTTATAGCGGCTTTGCAGCATCTATAGCGGCTTTGCACTTTAGTGCACATTTTGGTTTTTCAAGGAGCGGGCTAACTGGTTTGATTTTTCTCTATGTGCTTATGTGTAGGCTCAATTTTCTTAACCAATATATTTTATTAACAACTTAGTGACCAAGCATACATCACTTATAACCCGACTAACCAAAACAGTAGGAAATGAGGATTAATGGACTCAATAACAAAACCTTAAGGATATCCATTCCGAGGAACAATTCTCTGGGCGTGAACCGCAGGATTTCTTCTGCTGGAACCTGGAGTAACCAGAACCCAGAACCTCAGCAGGAGCCAGAGCCACAAAGCCTTCCCTAGAGCGGTTCTCTCTAGGAGCGTCTTGAAGTGCAGTGAACAGCCAAATCGATCCCAAGTCTCCAAAATGCCCCCGCCTCCAGTTCTGGGCTCATTTATATAGCTCCTCCCAGAGTCTGTTCACGGATCCTTTCAGCTGACAACACTCAAGCTCCCGCATGAGGTGGTCGGTCTTCTAGTGAATCAACCTCACCTGTTCTCTCACGAGACCATTCCGATCCCACACTTGGGATCCCAAAGAACAGATTTCTCTCCTTCATCTCCCCCTTTCTATTTAATAAAATAAGCTACATACAACAAACTAAGAATTATCCATTAAGTCAACATTTATAAGGACCAGTCCATTTGTAGTTAACAATTTTTAAGAAATTATTCCACTATCCTATATTACTGGTTCTTTTAACTAAAGCTATAATAAAACTGTGGCTATCTAGTCTTCAACCCCATCAGAGACCCCAGAAGGAAAAATGATCTGATATGAAGTACAGGCAAGCAACTTCCAAAAGTACCGACAGGACAGAGAGCTGCTGATTGTCTGGACACTGACAAGTTCCTCTCCATTGTTGGGGCATCCAGTCTTCAGCCAGCCAGCCCAAGGCATCTGACAGACTGTTTCTGGACTGTCGCAAGTTTCTCTCCATGGTAGGTACATCACACCTTCAGCCAGCCAGTTCAAAGCATCTCAGAGACTGTTCTGAAGCAGGAATCCTGAAGGACCAGCCGACCTGGTCTCTGCAAGGCTGGGCAGCCAATTTCTCAGTATCAGGCTGGATCATATCAGACGGTCATTCTCTCAGAGATAAGCAAAGTTCCTCAGTCCAGTGGCTATCTGCCACTATCGTTTCTTGATGCCCGCATAATTAGACTGGAGGCACTGCCAGGAATGAATGTCTCTCTGTCATAAAAGCCCTTTATTATTAAATGCCATTTTCTGTGGATCTCTGAAGTGTTTGAAGACCATCTATCTAACTATCATCTACCTATTCCTTTGAAAACATAAACAAAAATCTAAATAAAGCTTATTCTATAATTTAGTATCTAGTAAGATTTATAAGTGACCAACTACCAATTTCTATTTCCAACCATCCTGAACAAGTTATAACAGCTATTTTTTCACCTTTTCAAATAAGTTGTACATGTATAATACATTAAATGTCAAACAAAATGATCTTATGTTTATATCAACATACAATATACAATTTAAGTTTCCATTAACATACCATATATAATACATAAAGCAAAAGTTGAAAAAGGTAAACAATCATAAATTTTCATCAATCTACAATATCAATGTGGAATATTTGAATACCAATGCAAATTATTTGAGGCTAGCAGATTCAATAATCTACTTTTTATTCTATAAACCTATATCCTCCCTTCCTTCCCCCCTTTTCCTTAATATTAGATGGGATAGAAAGATGAGAGAAAGAGAGATAGAAGAAAGAAATCCCCAAATGAAACCTTTATTAATGGCAACTAACCCCTTAGGCAAAAATGAGCATTGATAACCCACCAAAACCACCCAGCCCACCTACTGGGAATGGGGGCGTTGTGTTCTCAAAATTGCTTTATGCTGTTTAGGAGAAAAATGTTTCTTGGGTACCCTAGAAAAATAATATATTGGCCAAGCGCTGGAAAAGCTAGCTGTATCTGGTTTTGTCCAGTCTTTTCGGGATCGATCCTTTTGGCTAGCCAATTTATTGTTAATATGCATGCAATTTCTGGAGGAAACAGTAGCGCCAGAGTCAGACTTTCGATCTTCATCATTGTCCTGTTTGGTTTTTTTTTTCTGAAAGTAAGCAAACTTTTGAAATCATTAGTATAGGTATGTTAGTACATATATAATCATTAGTATAGGTATGTTAGTACATATATAATTTTTCAAGGAAAGTAGTTACTACAAGCTTTTTGCCAATCTTCATTAATTACCCATAATGACATAATCTCAGAATCAGTAAGAGGCACTACAGTTTCCACTGGGTCCATCCCTGACAGTTGGTGCAACCTTATTCTTCCCTTTGTAATCAATTCAGAAATTTTCTCTATGTTTTCAATTTTTTGCTTTATTTGCCAGGAATATCCATTCTATGATCCTGTCTTCCCTTTGCATAAGAAGCCCCGTAGAAGAATGTTTTGAAGACAAAATAACTAGAATGCAACCAAGTTCAGGATCTATTCTATCCACATAGGCCTTTTGAAGTTTTTGCTCCACCAGAATTAACTCCTTTTTTCTACCTCAGCGGTAAGACACCTAGGACTGTTTAAATCCAAATCCCCTTGTAATGTTTGAAACAAGTTACTTAACTCATAGGTAGCTAATCCGATTGTAGGCCTTAACCAGTTAATATCTCCCAATAATTTTTGAAAGTCATTAAGAGTTTGCAATTGATCTCTACGAATCTGTACCTTTTGTGGTTGAATTTTTTGTTCAGTTATTTTATAGCCTAAATAGGTAATTGAATCTCCTTGTATTTTTTCCACAGCAATCTGTAATCCCCAGCATGGCAGAATTCTTTGTGCTTCCTGAAACATTTTTTCTACAACACTAGGATCAGAAACAGCTAGCAGAATATCATCCATGTAATGGTATATGATAGACTGAGGAAACTGCCTACGAATTATTTCTAAAGATTGTTGCACAAAATCCTGGCATAAAGTTGGGCTATTCAACATTCCCTGTGGAAGTACCTTTCAATGATATCTCTTCATTGGAGAATTACTGTTCAGAGTAGGTACTGAGAAAGCAAACCTTTCCCTGTCCTTCTCGTGTAGAGGTATGGTGAAAAAACAATCTTTTAAATCAATTGTAATTATATGCCAAGACCTAGGTAACAAGGAAGGCAAAGGAATTCCAGGTTGAAGCGAACCCATGGGCTGAATCACCTTGTTTATGACCCTCAAATCCATTATCATTCTCCATCCACCTGATTTCTTTCTTACCACAAACACAGGGGAATTCCAGGGACTGGAAGATTCTTCGATGTGTTGAGCCTCCAGCTGCTCTTTCACTAAACAGTGAAGCACCTGTAACTTTTCTTTTGTTAAGGGCCACTGCTCTTGCCATACAGGTCTGTTTGAAATCCATTTTGGGGGCAGGGCTGTTGGTATCTCAGCAGTGACCCCTCTTATAAATTTTGACACTCTAAACCTGAAGAGTTCTGAGGTTGGTCAGTGGGCATAGCTTGTGGTCGCCCCTGATCACTTACATTAATTTCTTTCCCAGAAGCACATACCAATTCACCCCTAGTTTCAACATGGCTTATTTCTGTATTTTCAGGAATAGTAATCTGAGTACCCCATTGTTGTAAGAGATCTCTTCCCCACAGATTTATGGGAATGTTAGCCACATAGAGTTTCAGCCTCCCTGTCTGTCCTTCTGGTCCCACACACTCAAGCCACTGCACACTTTGTTCTATTTTAGATAACTTACCAATTCCTACAATTTCTGTATAAACCTCCTTATGTGGCCAATTTTAGTGCCAAGACTTCTGATCCATGATTGTCACATCAGCTCCGCTGTCCACCCAGCCTTCTATCTTAACACCATTCAGGTGTATAATTAACTTAGGTCTCTGATCATTAATTACTGTTTGCCAGAACATGTGTGTCCCTGTGCTTCCAAACGCACCAGTCCTTTCCACTGGAGCAGCTTTGCCCTTAATGTAAGGAAACAGTAGGAGTTGAGCAATTCTATCCCCGGCATCGATTTTCATCTCCCTTTTCACATATGCCAAGATTTTTATTTCCCCTTTAGAATCTCCATCTATAATACCAAGATGCACAATAAAACCCTGAGAAGTCAGCCCATTTCTTCCCAGAACCATTCCTACTGTGCCTGAAGGCAAAGAACCGAAAACACCAGTATTTAATTTGTAACATTCAACCTGGGGAGATAGGGTAAGGCATATATTTGAAGCCAGATCCAAGGCGACCCTACCTTCAGTAGCATGCATTAGATCACTAATATCCAGTTCCCATTTTCCTGCGGGTTTGTCACTTCTGGACTGGCCAAAGGAATCTGGCTGGCATTGTTTACGAGGGCCCGAGCCGATGGCCCCCTCCTGCCATTTCCTGTCCGCAAGATATTGCCTTGCACATCTCTTAGACTGACAATCCCGAGACCAATGTTTGCCTTTTCCACAGCGACTACAGTACCCTGGGAGTCTTGGCACCTCATTACCATTATTGCCAGAATCTCCTTGTTCTCTCCTTCAATTCATGTTTTCTCCCCAGTTATTGCACTTTCTATCTCTACAGTTTCTTTGCACATGACCAATTTTACCACACTTAAAACACCGAGTATTATGATATCTGGGCTCTCTGGCTAAAGTTTGTCCCACAATATTATTTTGATATTCCTGAGAGTTAATATTAACTGTCTCCTTTACCCAGTCATCTAGTGAAGTGCCTCTTTAACAGTCTAAGCAGCCTCTTACATTCTGTATTCGCATTCTCATAAGCCATGATAAGTTTTAATGCCTGTTTGGTGTCAGAATCTGGCAACACCCTATCCATAGCAGATCCTAATCTCTGCAAAAATTCTGTAAAGGGCTCCAGAGGTCCTTGGAACACCTTAGTAAAGGAAATAGTTGTTTTCCCAGGTTCCTCTACCAGCTCCCAAGCTCTCAAGGCTGCCTCACGACATTGTTCAATCACTCTATCTTCAGCTTGAATTTGTTCTCTTTAGCATGTTTTCCTTCCCCTAGCAATTGGTCTCTATTAATATTTATTCCTTAGGTCCTATTTTCTTGTTCCATTCTTACAGCCTCTGTTCGTCACCATGATAACCACTGTAACTGTTGTGCTGCTTCCAATACCGCTGAAACTCAATTTTTCCAATCTTGGGGAACAAGTCTATTATGCATGGCCCAGCTGTTTAACATTTGTTTAATGAAGGCAGAGCGCATACCATATTTGACGACAGAGTCCTTAAAATGTTTTAAATCCATCATGTCTACAGGTTGCCAGGCCATTTCGTCATAACCCTCAGCACCATTTTGCGCTGGCACATGTCTTACAGAGACTGGAAAAGCTGAAGGTGTCTGGGCGACTCTGGAGGTGTCCTCCACCGGGACATTTTCCTCCAAAGACCATTTGGTCTGTTTGCCTTCCTTTTCCTCTGGTTTCTGACCTTCTCCACCCTTTTTAACCAAAGGTGCCTTCTGCCTTTCCAGCCCTTCCAGTTTTCTCTGCATTTTGCCCATTCGTTCAGTCAAGTCAGTAATTCTTTCCAAAAGGATAGAGCTTGTTGACTCTTCCGGGTTTTGCATCTTATCAGTCTTTCTTCCAAACCTTTTAAATATGTTATACTGTAAAAAGACCAAGAAAAAAATCCCATCTGGGTATAAGGCAGGAAAGGACTTTGTAACAGCAGCTGTGATTTTGCCAACACTCTGAAAAAGCATTACTATCTCTTGAAAACCATTATCTTCCTCCACAACATTAGAAATTAAGTTACCCATGATGTCCAAAGCACATTGGGCGCCACTTGTAGGCTCAATTTTCTTAACCAATATATTTTATTAACAACTTAGTGACCAAGCATACATCACTTATAACCTGACTAACCAAAACAGTAGGAAATGAGGATTAATGGACACAATAACAAAACCTTAAGGATATCCATTCCGAGGAATGATTCTCCGGGCATGAGCCGCAGGATTTCTTCTGCTGGAACCTGGGGTAACCAGAACCCAGAACCTCAGCAGGAGCCAGAGCCACAAAGCCTTCCCTAGAGCGGTTCTCTCTAGGAGCGTCTTGAAGTGCAGTGATGAACAGCCAAATCTATCCCAAGTCTCCAAAATGCCCCCGCCTCCAGTTCTGGGCTCATTTATATATCTCCTCCCAGAGTCTGTTCATGAAATCTTTTCAGCTGGCAGCAATTAAGCTCCTGCGAGAGGTGGTTGCTCTTCTAGTGGATTAACCTCACCTGTTCTCTCACGAGACCATCTGTATCCCACACTTGGGATCCTAAAAAACAGGTTTATCTCTCCTTCACTTATGGTTTAGGCATAGCTTTTCAGAGACAGTTTCCAATGTTATAAATTTTAATATTAAAAGTTCTGATCAACGAAAATATTTTGTTCCTTCTTATGGTTTGAATGTGTCCCCCTCAAAATTCACATGCTGGAAACTTGTCAGTTCATTTGTTCCTGACGTTTAAAGGTGGAGCACTTGCAAGACAGTCAGGCCAGCAAGATGGTGGCTAATGACTAAGTTGGCACACTTGCTGTTGGTGGCCGAGTGACACCCTCCACCCTCTCAAGTGCTGCTGCCACTACCTTGGGCTTCCTAGCCTCGGAACCATTATCTGGGCTCAGGAATTTCCATATAGCAACATACAATGAGGTGAGATGGTCCTTTATATGGTACCTACTCAGCCCACATCAACAACAGCAGTATATGAAGGCACAGTGGTAGCCCCTGCAGTCCCGGCTGGTAGAACCATGTTAACATATTAACATATGTTAATATTATTAGATGCCTGACCAGTTGGTCCAGCTAGTCCAACAAGGGCAGTATCTCCATGGAAAGGCCAAGGATCAGTAGTTGTTCAGTTTTCCAGCCGGATGTCTCAGCTGCTCTTCAAGAAGTTGCGTCTAAGCCAGGTGTGGTGGTGCATGCCTTTAATTCCAGCACTCGGGAGGCAGAGACAGGTGGATCTTTGTGAGTTCGAGGCCAGCCTGGTCTACAAACAGAGTCTAGGACAGCCAAGGCTGCACAGAAAGACCCTGTCTCAAAAGGAGAGGGAGAGAGAGGGAGAGAGAGAGAGGGAGAGAGAGAGGGGGGAGAGGGAGAGAGAGAGGGAGAGAGAGAGGGGGGAGAGGGAGAGAGAGAGGGAGAGAGAAGGAAAGAGAGAGGGAGGGAGAGAGAGAGTGTGTGTTCGCCGTTTATCCCTATGTATAACTCCAGCTCCAAAGGACACAACGCTCTCTCCCGGTCTCTGGACAGCTCAAGCACATGTGCTCATGTACAAGACACATACATATAAATAATGTAAGTTAACTAAACAGGTGGATCTGGACGCGAAGCTCAGTGGTCGAACACGTGCCTGGCATGTATGAGGCCCTCGGCTCAGTTCCTGCAAAACCCAGTGGGAGAGAGTATTTCAGCTGTCTCTTTAGGGGATCCCACTGCTCTCTGGGGCAGCACAGTGACACCATCCTTACTTTCCCTCACTCCAGCATGCGTTTACTGAGCATCTTACAAGACCAGATAGATTTGTAGCCGCCTCTTCAGATCTGTTCCTGTCTTCACCTAACAGAAGCATTTCAGCTCGCCGCAGGGTAACACAGAACAAAGACCACTCTTCCCAGCTGTCCTTGCAAATGGGCGTGGTCATGGGATCAGGTTCATACCAGGACATAAACAAATGTGATGGATGGGTGCAACAGTCGGGCCTTATTCTGAAAGACAACGTGTTAATAGACTAAATATTTGTGTGTCCCCTTGTTCCCCCAGCTCCAAATTCATGTTACAGCCTAATTCTCAGTGTGGTCACAGGAAGCCCTGGGATCTCTGGGAAGCATCCTGGATGGGGCTAGTGTCTGTGGTGGTTAATTTGATTGCTAAGTTGACAGGCGGTAGAGGCACACAGGAGACAAGCCTTTGGACACGCCTGTGAGGGGATTTCAAAGTTGGGCTAATAGAGGTAATAACACCTGCCTCCCATGCAGAGCAAACCATTCTGAGGACCTGCAGCCAAGTGTGGAGGAATGCCTTGAGTGGATGAGGCAGTTGTCAATAAAACGCTGTTTAGCCAATCAGCTGGGCAGAAGGACAGGAAGTGGAAGGGGAGGGCTTCCAGGAGAGGAGGAGGAGCCAGAGTTGAAAGTTGGGGGTAAAGAGTTGACAGAGGGAGTTGGTGGAGAGAAGCTGCCCGAGGACCATCAGATTGGCAAGTGCCTGGGTTCTGAGGTTTTGAGGACAGAGGATTAAAGTAGCTTACTCTTAGTTTACTGGTACATTAGTAGCGGTTTAGATTCTGCCCAGCACAGTGCTGCAGCTTTGAGTTACATTTCAGTCTCTGTGTCAATTATTGGCTTCCTAGGCGAAACAGATACAATTGACTGCAACATCCACGGCTGAATAAACACAGAAAAAGCTGATCACCACCATTCACCTCTCTCTGCCCCAGGAGTGTGACAGGATGTGACGCTGCCTCGCTCCCCTGCTGACATGATGGAATGAACTGTCTTTTCTTTTCTTTTCTTTTCTTTTACTCCAAGACAGGGTTTCTCTGTGGAGCCTGGCTGTTCTGAGCTCACTCTGTAGACCAGGCTGGCCTCAAACTCACAGTGATCCACTTGCCTCTGCCTCCCAAGCGATGGGATTAAAGGTGTGCGCCACCATGCCCAGCTAAACTTTTTCTTGTAAGCCAAAAGAAAAGCCCCTTCCTCAGGTTGCTTTCATTGGCTATTTGATCACAGAAACAAGAAAAGGGGCCAGTACAGTCCCCCCACGGACGAAGCCCAGGGATTGCTGACATTTCTCCATCAAAGTGAGAGCTGACATCTGTGAACAGGTTCTCATCAGATACGGAATCCAACAGCCGCTTGATCTTGGCGACCACAGCCTCCACAGTTAAAAGAGTAAGTTCCCCTTGACCATAGGCCACCCAGGATACAGTGCCGAAGCAGAGCCAACATAGACATCCCCCAACGTACGTATGCGCACCGTAATGCTTCTCGGAACTTGGGCACGGGGAAATGCCACCTTGGGCCACAAGGTCAGATGGAATAACAAGACAGAAGGACCCTGTTAAGCTTGCACCGCCCTGTTGCCCTGAGCCTCCATGCTCGCTCTGGACCCCAGATAGACTTCTGTCAGGTGCAGGCGCCTGTGTTTGTGATCCATGCGCAGTCATGCTCAGCCATACACACACAACACAGAGAGATGGTTCTGGGAACAACAACAAAAGGAATAAAAATGTTCCATCCTAGGTAGGAAAATGAACACTTTAGGAAAGGAATATGGGCTGGGGAGACGGCTCAGCGGCTGTGGACACTGCTTGTTCTATCCGAGAACTGGAGGGCCCGAGTTCGAATCCCAGTATCCGCAGGGCTCTTCCCATGCATCTGGAAGCCCAGTTTCAGTGGATGCAATCTCTCAGAAATTCAAGGAAGGAAAAAGAAAACAATGTACAGGAAAGAATTACAGCTAGTTCATCTAAGAGGCATTCATGAGGTGTCTATTATACACCAGATGCTGTTGTAGCAACACGTAGTCGTTGGTGACACGAGACCCTGGCCTAGAGTATCGTCAGTCCATAGGGTAGGGTGGTACGCCAGACAAGTTCACTCACTTTTTTGTTTGTTTGTTTCATTTGTTTGTTTAGTTGGTTGTTTGGTGGGTTAGGGTTAGTTTTTCAACACATGGCTTCTGTCTTGAAAAGGTTTCTGTGTAGCCCTGGAAGTCCTAGAACTCTCTCTGTAGACCAGGCTGTCCTTGCCTCTGCCTCCGAAGAACTTGAATAAAGATTTTCACAACCAATGCCTGGCTTGTTATTTCTTTTTCTTATTTTGGTTCCAAGGCTAGCCTGGGATTTGCTAGGAGCTAAGGATGACCTTGACACCCAACCTTCCTGCCTCCACCTCCTGGAGGGCTTGGCTATGCCTGTGTGCCACTGAGGCTGGCTCAATTTACTTTTATTTCAAACATTAGGCCATTTGTAGAAGTCGTGGATGCCTCTGAGGACACAGTTGAGATATGTGTGCAATTGCCTGGATCCTCAGGGGACTGCTTCCAGGACAATTGCAGATTCCAAATCGTATATAAAGTGTTAGAATGCGGAGGTAGCTGTTAGCTTAGCGGAGAGAAAACACACACTACCAGCTGGGGACCAAACCATCAAATCTCAGGCCTGTAAGGTACTTTAGATTCAAAGTCTAACAGGTTTTTGTTGTTGGTTGGTTGGTTGGTTGGCTGGTTTTTGTTTTTCAAGACAGGGTTTCTGTGTTTAGCCTTGGCTGTCCTGGAACTCTCTTTGTAGACCAGGCTGGCCTCGAACTCACAGTGATCTCCTGGGATTAAAGGTGTGTGCCACCACACCAACCCCGAACAGACATCTTTTGAATCTTAACTTCTGAGGCTGTTCATAGCACTGACACTGCTTTGCTTTTCCCTTATTAACTCATCTTCTGTTGTAGGAATATTGGCTGTGACTTTCATGAGGGACAAGAATGTTACCACAGCTTTCTGCACCTACAGCAGGACAGTAGACAATCACCAAAGACAGAGGAATGCAGGTCACATCACGTCGCATGCAGAAGAACAGTACTGAACTGTCCACCACGAGGGAAACAGGCCATCAAGATGGCTCAGTGGGTAACGGTGCCTGCTGCCCAGCCTGCCTGTCTGAGTTCAGTGTCCGGGATCCATATGGTAGCAGGAGCAAATTATGTCCTGCACGTTGTCCTATGCCAAGAATACTGCATCCCATGCCTCAACCAACCGACAAATAAACGTCAAGACATTTGAAGGAAGGAAATTGTGACCCATGCTGCAGTGTAGACAAGCTTTGAGAATTCCACGCTAAATGATACACGCCAGTCACTACTGGACAAGTGCCATGGGATTCCACTCACGTGAGCAACCCAGTTAAACCCAAATTAATCTAACTTAGAGAGACAGAAAGGATGGCAGGTGCCAGAGTCGGGGTGGGAAGACATGGCCGCTGGTCACATGGTCCACTGTCAAGAGTGGAAAGCAGACAAGAAGTGAGGCGGGGCTAAAGGACCTCAAAGTCCGCCTTCCACTGACTCACTCCCACCAGCACGGCTCCGCCTCCTAAAGGTTCTACAACCTTCCAAAACACCATCTGGGGACAGTGTTCCAACACATGAGTAGGAGGGGTTGTGGCAGGGGGAGGGAGGGAGGGGGGACGCAGCACAGCTCCTCAGCCAAAGCACAGAAGTTATTAAGAATTTCAATATAACAAGATGAAAATTCCAGGGAGGGTGTCAGTGTGCTCACCAGCACCAGCTGTACCCTTTAAAATGGTTAGGATAGAAAGATTTAAATTACATACACTTAAAAAAAAAATCACACCAAAAATGTAAACCTAAAATGCATCTTTCATTTCAATTGAAGAAATGCACTATTGTTGTTGTGCTTTATTTTTAAAAAATTATGAAGATGCTCAGTGGATAGGGCGCGTGCCAGGATGTCTGCCCACCTAAGTAAAATCCCTGAGACACACACATCACGGAAGGAGGTGCTGACTCAAAAGCTGCCTCCTACCTCCACGCAAGGGAGTACGCAAGCACAGGGACATGGCTGCAAACCCTCCCCATAACTAAATAAATGTAGTTCAATTTTTACTTTAAGTCTTGAATTCAGGGTGTCACTCCCCGCTAGTGCAGTTGCTGGCATGTGTGAAGCCCTGAGTTTGATTCTCAACCTTGAAAGAAAAAAATAACATGACGAGTAATAACGGCATCTCGCACTTCTAAGCCAACTCCCAGAGCTGTGCATGGCCCTGAAGGGCAGACAGCAGGAAGCAAGGCTGAGCCAAACAGAGGCAAAGGAAATGATCACTTCCCTGCCTGTCTTCCACGGTGTTTATGTAAAAATACTCCACCCTCTTGGATGTTTTGGCTTCGGTATCCTCCTCAGAGTCGGCCGGAAGCCTCCGATGGGCATCTTTACTCTTTGTCTCTGAGGACTCACCACAAGTCAGTATCCAAACAAGAGTTTTTAACTAAAGACAAGAGAGCTTGAAACAGGATCCTCCATTTATTCCCTACTTCATCATCCGAGGTGGGACTGACACCCCAGCAATCGGGTAGATTGCCCGAGATTATATGCCAGGGGCCAGGGAACTTTCAGTCTCTTCTGCCATAGGACTTCCTCTTGTATAAAGATCTGCTGCCCCAGACTCAAAGTTTGGGAAGTTATTACACTCAGATAGAAGAAGCCTTTACGTTCTCAACGACTTCAAGTGTAGATTTCTTTTGCTGTAATTTGTTTGTCTGTTTCATAGGCCTGGAGATCCAAACACAGAGTCAACCTAGGGCCTCTTGAATGCTGAGCAACCGACCACTAAGCTATACTCCAGCAGCAAAGAGAGGAAAAGAGCTGCTAGATCCTCAACGGGATGCTCTTGCTGAGAACCCACGTCCCCAGCACTCACGGGTGGCTCACAACCTATGTATCCCCAGTTCCAGCAACCTGGCAGCCACTTCTGGCCTGGGTGGGTGGGACCAGTCCTGCCTGTGGTGCTCAGTCACACAGCCACGGAAAACGACCATCTACAACACAAACAACCCCTCATCAAGGACTTGTCACTTCAAAACAGCCGGACTCCGCAATCAATCAAACTACAGAGCTGCGCCCAGCTCCAGCTGTAGGAATGGGGGGAACAGGGAGTTTGTTAGGAGACTGTTTCCCCTAGAAATGGCAGAAGCCGCACCGTGAACTCCCACCAACATGACTGTCTAAACATGACCCGAACAAGGATGGCACCGATAGACAAGCTAACAATGGGGGCAGGGAGCGCACCAGGCCTCCAGCCCAGACAAAGAACTACAGGCAATTACGGAGGGCTGAGAGCGGGAGAAGAAGTCTTCCCCAGGGAAGAGCACACCAATTGGTTATCCAATACCCAAGGTCAGCCCTGAGGACATATATACAAATGGCATTTATACATAATGAGCAGTGCGTATTTATATGTGTACACGTGTGTGTGTGTGTGTGACAACAATTGAAGAAAAAGAAGCCGTGAATTTGAACGAGAGCAAAGGGTAGTACTTGGAGGGAGGAAAGGGAAGGGGGAAATAATATAATTATATCCCAGCACTCTGGAGGCAGAGGCAGGCAGATCTCTGTGAGTTCGAGGCCAGCCTGGTCTACATAGCAAATTCCAGGACAGCCAGGGCTATCTAGAAAGACCCTGTCTCAGAAACAAAACAAAACAAAGCACACATGGTTGGGCCGTCAAGATAGTTGAGTGGGTAACTCACTCACTTGCTGCTCATGGATACAAGACTGGCTCCACAGAGTGACTCTCTGTACTTAATAGAACCTTCAAAGCACAGAGAGGCTGGACTTAGCTGCTTACACTTTCCTGGGAACTAAATCAGCTGCAGAAACCATGCGGACGCTTGCACCTCGTCTGTCAGGGTGTCTTGTCTGTCAGGGTGTCTTGCGATTTCAAATGTTCATTTATTCAACATATGCTGATATAGGTAGGAACTCGTGGGTATTTATTTTATACCTTGAACTATAAGCAAATATTGTTACTCAAACTGTTTAAGCTTTGACCATGACAATTTTATATTTCTCTTGCATAAGTCAAAAATAAAGACAAGACTGAAGACAGCAGCTACTGTGTATGTGCTGGACCTTTCTGTCTTTACATTTATTCTTGGTGCTGGTCATTCCCGGGCCGCTAACACAGCTTGTATAATCTCTCTAAATGCCAGTTTCTTCTGCTTTTCTTTTCTTTTTTTCTTTTTCTTTTTTTTTTTTTTTTTTTTTTTTTTTTTGAGACAAGTTTTCTCTGTGTAGCCTTGACTGTCCTGGACTCACTTTGTAGACCTGGCTGGCCCCGAACTCACAGAGATCCACCTGCCTCCTGAGTGCTGGGATTAAAGGTGTGCACTACCACTGCCCGGCTCCTGCTTTTCAAACTGTATGTTCGCAGGTATGTGCTCATGAGTGCAGGTGCCCACAGAGGCAGGAGAGGGCAGTTACAGCTGAGAAACACCTCACGTGAGTACTTCAACCCCAGTCACAGCTCGAACCTCTCAGCCATCTCTCCAGCGCAGGAACAGGAGATTCTTATTTATTTGTTTGTTTATGTATTTTATTTTTTTGGTTTTTTGAGACAGGGTTTCTCTGTGTAGCCCTGGCTGTCCTGGACTCCCTTTGTAGACCAGGCTGGCCTCGAACTCACAGCGATCTGCCTGCCTCTGCTTCCTGAGTGCTGGGATTGAAGGTGTGCGCCACCACGCCCTGCTCGTGAATTATTTAGTTAGTTTTTTTGTTTTTGTTTTGTTTTTGTTTTTGTTTTTTTAATTGACAGTGTTCCTCTATAGACCAGATGGCCTCAAAATCACAGAGATCCCGTCCACTGCCTCTGCCTCCCAAGTGCTAGGATTTAAGGCTTATGCTACCCGGCTTAGTAAGAGTGTATTTTTATTAGCTGTATAAGGGTTCCCCACCCTTTTTTCTCCATTAATTAATTAATGTATTCACTTTACATCCTGATCGCGGCCCCCTCCACTCCTCCGGGTCCCCCCCTCACACGCCCCTCCCCCCACCCCCTCTCTTCCTCAAAGGAGTCTCCACATCCGTTATAAGCTGTTGGAACACTTGGCTGCGGTTAGTACCTTTTCACTCTCCCTTGAAAGCACGCCATTAGCGCTGAAGTAGAGCTGCTGGACTACCAGATTCACCTTATCAAACTTCCTTTCGTTATTTCAAAACAAAAAAAACCAAACCCGACATCTTACTGTACTCCGTGCCTTCATATCTTTTGTCCACCCCCCATTAGACTAAAAACCCCCGAGGCTTTTTAATCTTCTGTATAAAGTTTGGGATTTCTCCCACTTTTCTGTTTGCCCTTAATTGGGGTTAAATATTTCCCAAATCTTAAATAAGCCATATTAAAACATTTCATTCTCTGGACACCTTCGGTTTTTTGTTTTGTTTTGTTGTTGTTATTTTTAAACAGTCCCTTAATTTAAAAGGTGCAGACCAAGCCGCAGTCCTCACGTGCACTCGCTTAGCGCTGGTAACAGGTCACCTGGATGGTGTCTCAAGGCTTCCACGGGTGCAGGCGGAGATTGTGCCTAAGCCCTTGCTTGGCTTCGTCGCACCCAGCTGTCACCCACTCGTGGGGCTGTCCCGGACCCTCGGTGTAGCGAAGACTCTGTGCCCCACACCCAATGTTGACAGGGACACTCAGGGGTGACAGGGGAAAGCTCTAGGGCAGCGGGCCCACGAGCTGCTCAGCAGTAGGGACAACCCCCGGGGTCGCGCAGCCGCTCCAGGTCATGCCGAAGGGCCATGCCTGTCGGGTCCTGCGCTTCCCGCTCCGCCCGTGACCCTCCGGGTGTTCTGTTGTCCCTTCTCCTCTCTGGACACACAGCCCTCCCCGCCGCCGTCCGGACTCCGCTCTCTTCCTTGAGCCTTTCTATTCTCCATTCCACCTTCCGTTTCCTCCGTCCCTTCTCTGGGTCCCCTGCCCTCCCCCTCCCCCGGGGCGCAGTTTCCCGAGTCCCCTCCCCCGCCCCGCCCTTGCTTTTAAAACTGGCGCGGACTGAGCCGGTAGGTGAGTGCGCTCGGCCAGTGGGACCCGCGCGTCACTGGCACCATGCGACCCGAGGCGGCTGGATCCCGGGAGACGCGGGGACGCCTCTGCCACTGTCGCGGAGATGATCCCGGGAGGCCAGCGCTGCCGCCCGGGCCGGAAAGGTGAGGGTGTCCCTGCGGCTACGGTGGAGGTGCACCCAGACACTGAGCGAGTTCCTTAGCCTGGGAATGACTGCTGCAAACTCCTGCCTGAAGTGCAGGCACCCCGCGCATATCTGGCAAGGAAATGTGCCAACACTTGTGTTGAGGATCTGAAGTTGATCCAGCTGGGAAATAGTGGGAGCTGGGGGCCCTGTGCGAAACTTGCAAAAAGATGCGGCTATCTATCACAAAGTGACAATCTCTTATCTTTAAAGTTGTGAGGGTGAAGGAAATCAAACTAGCTGCGGAGGCAGGGAAGTCGCTGCAGAGTCGCATTCCCCCTTGGCATGGTAGAGCGCTGAACAATCAAGTCTTCAGTGGCGGAAACCAAGCAGCTGTCATGGAAAACCTTAAAATGTCAATGAGAGATTAGCTGGGAGAGAAATACCTCGACTAATACGTGCCGCAACAATAGTGTTAGGCTTGGGGCTTTCCTTCTCAGAGTGTGCTTGGAAGCAGGGCGGGCAGAATTCTGTAGGAGACAGGAACGGGTAAGGGGCTGACAACAGACCCTAAGGGAGCTTGGTGTGTGCCAGGACACCAGAGTCAAGCAGACACTAGACTCTCATAGTAACTTTGGGGGGGGCAGCAGAAATGCCTGGGGTTCAGTCTCTTCTGGTGCTTGTCTCCAGTCCCAGCCCAGCCCCTTGGAGACCGTGGATGCCGCCTCCTGGAGATGCTGAGCTGACCAGAACTCGAAGTCCGGTAAGGCAGGTGTGAGTGTTGTAGGTAACAGTCAAATCAGAAAGAGGCACCATGTCTTGTAACTAAAAACGAGACAAAGCCAAGCCAGGGGAAAGGTCCCCTCCTGCTTTGCTTGGTCTTCTATCCCATCTGACAGATAGCTCCTGAGTGAGCAGAGGTGCTAACGGGCCCATTGGGCTCCTGGTTGTGTCTCTAACCTTGAAAAGTAAAACACTGCAGACACAGCTGTTGCATCGTAATTACATGGGTGGGGGCTTCTGCCAACCAGCAGGTGGGGGGAGGAAGGGGCAAAATCCTGCACCTTAGAGAAAGCCAATTGTGTGCCGCAGTGCAAAGAAGGCAGACCTCCACCTCAGTGCCCAGAAGGTTCAGCTAAATGCCCCAGCCCATTGTCTGGCCCTTTAGAAGCTCCTGGAGGGACTTCTGTTGTCTGTGCAAATACGCTCAAGCACAGGGCTTTGTAGGCAAAGACTGTCACTATTCCCTTATCTTTGCACTGTCGGTTAATTGCTTTTAATTTATTAGGTAAGGACTTGCATTTGTTATATTCTCAAAGATAAGTTGACTTTTAAAACAATGGAGTAAGTCTAGGGAAGACATCCCATTTTATTTACATAATGCCTGTGGGATATAGCTTAATGTACAGATGATAATATGGTAAGAAAAGTTAAGTGTGGGAAAATAGCCCTCTGTTACTCTTACATTATTTTCTTTGAATATTGGGTGTTTTAATTTAGTCTTCTTCTTCTTCTTCTTCTTCTTCTTCTTCTTCTTCTTCTTCTTCTTCTTCTTCTTCTTTTCTCTCTCTCTCTCTCTCTCTCTCTCTCTCTCTCTCTCTCTCTCTCTCTCTCTGGTTTTGGTTTTGTTTTGTTTTTGAGACAGTTTTTCTGTATAGCCCTGGCTGTCCTGGAACTTGCTATGTAGATCAGGCTGGTCTTGAACTCACAGAGATCCACCTGCCTCTGCCTCCCTGAATGCTAAGATTAAAGGTGTGTGTCACCACTGCCCAGCTAATTTAGTTAGTATTTATTAGCTTAAAGAATGAAGCAAATAAAAAGATAGCAGTCTAATACGTGATTTTTAGCTTTAATTATTACGTCTCCAAATTTCTAAGTGATGGAAGAGAATTCTTTCTATTCTATTGCATTTAGACTCAAGTTCTGAAAAGTAAGAATTTAAAGGGGAAGCCTACAAATGACTAATTTTTCCTTTAAGTGAAACATGATTGTGAGGTCCCTCAGCTGTGTGTGAGACTAGAAACACTACATGGTTCACGGCCTAAAACAGGCCGCTTGGGTTCTTTAATGACGAGAAAGCCTCTTGAGGCAATTATGCTAAAGCACAACTCCTTTCTAGTTGGCTGCACTTCGCACAAAGCAGCTAAGTCCTGGATTTGGGTAGGGCCTTCCTTGTCACTAGGCTCTGGCTCTACCAGGCAGCTAAATTCCCGGCTCTACCCAGAAAGCCTTTGTAGAAGTCACACACAGCCTCTGGTGAGCCACCCTGGGCTTGGACTGCAGAGCTTATAGCTAATGGCTCCCACTCCCGGCAAAACAGGACGACTCCTTGGCCTGTCTCCACGCCACTCTGTAGAAGATTATGAAAAGGACTGGGCCTTGGTGACCGATCGAAATTAGAATAAGATATAAATATGAGAAAAAGCCCCATGCCTCGCTCTCTGAGCAGAGAAGCCGTCCATACTCATCTGATGCCCCTAGAGAGTGTATCCTCCCCTGGACTGGGGGTGAGGGTGGGGCGGACGACAGACCAAACCCTACATCTTTTTCCCCCTCAAGACAGGGTTTCTCTGTGTAGTCCTGGTTGTCCTGAAACTCACTCTGTAGACCAGGATGGCCTCAAACTCAGAGATGTGCCCGCCTTTGCCTGGGATTAAAGGTGTGCACCACAGCCACCCAGCTGGGACTGGACTAGCTGATGATAAGCAGATGTTTCTGTCACCATGCTGCACAACAGCCCCCAGCCTTGATGTTTCTTGGCCTCAGAGTGTTTCCCTCCTGACCACTTGTCCACACTGCCAGGGCCAGGCCTGTCCTACTATCAAGGCTTCCCACCATAGCTGAAACTCCCTGTTTGAGCCTGGTCTTTGGAGCTTAAGATGCACATACCTAAAACAGCGCTTAGCTGGTTTACCCTGCTAGTCCCATTTAATTACCTAGTGTGAGTGTTTGAATATTTCCATCCATGAGGACTGATCTTTCATTAAGGTCTTTTTGAAAGCCAGGTGTGGTGGCTCATGTTTGTAATCCTAACACTTGGGAAGATCTCTGAAAATATGAGGCCAGCCTGGGTGACATAGTGAGACCCTGGCTCAGCCCGTCCTACATAGCGAGACCCTGTCTTTAAAAGGGAAAAAAAAATACGGCATAAGAAGTTAAGAGCATATGTGTCTATGGGGTTCAGTTTCTACAGTTTCGAACATGTATTGCACGTCCCAGTCTAGTCAGGACAGGGCGCTTTAAGGAGGCAGCCTTTCTCAGCAGGCATTAGCACTCCGCTTTGCCATCTACCACAGTGTGCACTGCTGCCCCCCACAGGTCATCTTCAGCAGGGCTTGCAGTGCGAGAGCCTCAGTTTAGGGACCGTTTATAATTACAAAGAGCTTAATCCAGAAATTGTTTCCTGTAGCTCTGAAGAGTCAGGGCAGTGTGAAGGATTGTATTCTGAAGACCCTTGTAACTCTGCTTGGCTCTTCATGGTGAATGCCAGAGAACACTGTGACGCACTGTAATGTCTGCAGGGGCCAGTTTACTCACAGACGTACTCACTCACAGACACGCACGCATGCACACATGCACACAGACACACATGCAGGCACACAGACACACATGCAGGCACATACTCTCCTATAGGGCGGAATGGCACAGAGATTCAACCATATCAAAATCTGAGTCCTTTGTTGGCAGGCTTTGTCCTGTCCCTAACTGTCTCTCACTAAACTATATGGAATCCCAAAGAACTTGGATTTTCTTCCTCAGCCCACAACCCACTCTGTAAAGCTATCCAAGACCTGAGGTGGAAACGTGACTCCTGTTCCTTAGCCCATTGGGCAGCCTGACTCCACTTCAGGCCAAATCCACGCGGGTTCCGCGCCCAGCGGTTAGGTAAACCAGACGACTCTGGGCCATTGTCCCAGCTTCTTGCTCACTGCCACCAATAGTGAGCAGGGACAAGCTCAGCTCTCAGCTGTCTCTGGTCTCCTTTGTCCCCTGGTGCTCAGAGTCTCTCCTCCGCAGCCTCAGGATGTTGGGTCCTTTCTCTTCCCGCCCCCAACTTCACTTCCGCTTTAGCATCTCTTGCCTTGACCGGTGTCTGCCAGCCCTTACTGCAGTCTAGTTTGTGCACAGCTCCCAGTGGCGGCCATCATCCTTAAAAGTACAGATTATGGAGACGGAATTACTGAGCTCCCATCTGAAAAGTTGATCTCCAGGATCAAGCCTAACTATATTCAATGGGGGCTCAGAAATCCCCTTCTGTTTGCAGTCGTTAAGATCAAGGCCCAAATTAGCGGAGTCCAGGCAGAGCTCTGGAGGCCCTGGGTCACCACAGCGTCTCATTCACTTCACACAGGGCTCCCTTTCTGCGTGCTCTGTTCCCCGCCTCCTTCAGAGAGAGCCCCAGGATTCTACCATCACACGGCTGGGGGAGAGTGCACATGTATGTCAATAACACAACATAAAGCATGAGATGACAAGACTTGTAAGGTTTGTGGGAAGGGGCATCCATGACACATGGCTAAGGCCTCATGTTTTCCATCTTCATCATCATCATTACTAATTACTATTGCCATATGCGCATTGTACAAAATGTCATGACATTTTTAATATAAAATGTATAGTCCCCTCCTTTTGTCCTCTTCTCCCTACAATGTCCCTCTTGCTAGCCTCCTCCTGCCCCGCTTTGCTCCCCCCTGCATCTGTGTCTCGTGTGTGTGTGTGTGTGTGTGTGTGTATGTGTGTGTATGTGTGTGTGTGTATGTGTGTGTATGTGTGTGTGTGTATGTGTGTGTATGTGTGTGTGTGTATGTGTGTGTGTGTGTGTATGTGTGTGTGTGTATGTGTGTGTGTGTGTGTGTGTGTGTGTGTGTGTGTGTGTATGAACTCCACGATCAGTGAGAAACCCTGCCACAAAAAACCTCGTTGGAGACGGAGAGAAAACATTCCACATGGACCTCTGGCTCCACACACATGCATGGCCAAGAATACTTGCACACACATGAATGCACCACACGACACACGTAGATCTAAGGTCTGAGCCCTCCTGGTGCCTGGACCACTGTGGGATAACCACTCTAGGACGCAGAACTCGTGAGACTCTGAAACATTTAAACGTTATGCCTAGCACTCTACTTACGCTGTATCTTTAAAACTTCAAGATGGGCCGAGGGTGGTGGTGGCGCACACTTTTAATCCCAGCACTCGGGAGGCAGAGGCAGGTGGATCACTGTGAGTTCGAGGTCAGCCTGGTCTACAAAGTGAGTCTAGGACAGCCAAGGCTACACAGAGAAACCCTGTCTTGAAAACCAAACAAACAAAAACAGAAGAACTTGAAGATGGTTCCTTCAGTGGCTCCCTGACCTTATTTGTATTTCTCCACATTTCTCTTTTCAGTGTCAGCCCTGCGGGAACCAGCAAACTGTGGGGTCAAAGGGAGCCTTTGGGTTCCAGCATCCTGTCAGGTAATGTGTTACTTCACGGCAAAAAGCACGTGGTGTCTAGATGGCAGTACACATTAGCATTTTCTTTCGGTGGGGAGGGCGTTCGAGACAGTCTCTCTCTGTGCCAGACCCTGGCTGTCCTGGAATTCTCTTTGTAGACCAGGCTAGCCTCGAACTCACAGAGATCCTCCTGCCTCTGACTCCTGAGGGCTGGGATTAAAGGCGTGCGCCACCAGGCCCAACTTACATTAGCATTCTCAACAAACTGGAAAATTAAATATCTAGTATTATTTTATTTCTTTACAAAGGGATTTCAAGGATATTCCGTTATATTTCTGGGATCTGTTCACAGTTTTATACATTTAATGTTTCATTACAAGCTAGGACTGGACATATGCCAAATCCTATTTGTCCTTCAAACTCACCGGCAAATACTTCCACATAATCAACTAATTTAAAGCATGGCCCAAGCCTAAACCTTGTTTATATTTCTTTTTTTAAGATTTATTTACCTCTTTTATATGCACTCGTGTTTTGCCTGTAGAAATGTCTGAGGGCACCAGACTGCCTGGAACATGAGTTACAGACAGTTGTGAGCTGACCCGTGGGTGCTGGGAATTGAACCCCATTCCACTGGAAGAGCAGCCAGTGCCCTTAACCACAGAGCCATCTCTCCAGGCCCCCTTACTTGCATTTCTGTCTCAGATGTGCTGATGTATATTTTGTGTGCTCCGTCAAGTACAGACCCCTTACCACACCGACACCTCAGGCCCTGCAGGTCTGTGCTGTGGGGACCGAGCCCAGCAGTGCAGAATGTTCAGCAGGTACTTCCTGCTCCTGCCCAGAAGCACCAAGAGCTTCTGGGATCACAGGTCAGCTGGAGTCTTAGGAAGCTGAGTGTCAGCACCGTAGTCTGTAGCCAGGGTGCTCTCTCCCCGTCCCTCTCGCCTGGAAGGGGCACTAACTAAAACCAGCAGCAGCCCGTAGATGAAGTCTACTTCCTCAGAAGACCATAGGGGAAAGCAAATGAATAAGTTTTATTATTATTATTTTACTTTAAGAACAAGCTAGTAATTAATAAAATACTAATAGATTATTGGAGGCTATTTTTAAATACTTTCCACCTAAATTGGAATCCCCAGTTTTATAAAATTTGAAACTTGGGGTTCCAACTTTTATGTATGTAAACTTTCCTCTTTCTTAGTCTCCCTTATCTCTCTCCCCCTCTCTCCTTCCGTCTGTCTTCTCTCTTCCTTTTTTGAGGCAGGTTTCTCTGTGTAGCCTTGACTGTCCTGGACTCAACTTTGTAGACTAGGCTGACCTTGAACTCACAGAGATCCTCCATTAAAGCCACCAAGGCCTGGCTTTCTTTGTCCCTTTTATCCTCTCCTTTTCTTCCCCCTTCATCCTTTCTCTTTACCCTGCTCCCTCTCTCCCCTTCCCTCCCTTCTTCTCCCTCTTCCCTCCCCACCTCCCTCTCTCCTTCTGTCTCTTTATGTCTTTCCCCACGTGCATCTTTTCCTTCTGGTGAGAGTGACCCACCCCCTCCACCTTCTCTGGGCATCTGTATCAGTCAGTTACTCCTCGGGGTCAAAGGTTAAGAGTCACATTTCCTCCAAAGCTCAGCGGGCTACATTCCTGCCCTCCACAGTGCACATGCGTGTGTTGTGTGTAAGACCAGGACACCTACTATTTAGGAGGGCTCAGGTTGTCCATCTCATGAGAGGGGTCCCCCAGCAGGAGTTCTGTGTTCTGGTCACTTAAGAAAAACACCATGTACATGAAAGGCAAAAGTGAGACAGAAATGAGGGGGCATTAAACACTGCTGGTGAGAGTTTGGGGCCTTTTTATAAAGGTTGATAAATGGTTTGTTTGTTTCTTTAACATTAGACTTTACTTACCCATTTCAAAGCGTCAAGAATACCTGCAGAGTTCTGGGGAAAAAGTGCTGGCCAGCTTCCCAGTGCAAGCCACCATTCATTTCTACAATGATGAGTCAGACTCTGAGGAGGAGCAGCAGGAGGAGCAGCAGCAGGAGGAGGAGGAGGCCCACTGCAACCATCATCAGTGCCAGGAGGCAGAGGCATGGCCCATCCATCCTCAGTGTTGGGAGACAGAAGGCCCAGGAGGAAAGGGCAGACTAGGGCTGGCAAGCCTGTAGGGAGGAAGGAGTGGCCTGGGGGAAAGGTCAGCGGCCTGCAGGTGATTCTGCAGGGAGTGAGTGCTCCAGCAAACGAAGGGAGCCTCTCTCTCCTATGTTGGCCTCTGCATCCTGGCCGCAGCCTTGCCAGGACTCAGCCACTTCCAGCCTCCTCTGTTGGGAGTTCAGAGGCTGCTACTGTGCTCAGCTCCTGCTCAGGCCAGTCCTTGTTTTCCTGGTGTGAGTGTGAGTGTGTGTGTGAGTGTGTCTGTGAGTGTGCACATTCATGAATACCTTGGAGAAAGGGTGCGTAACAAGAGGCGTGTGTCAACACAGGGTGTCCTCAGGAAGAAGGCTTGCAGAGCTTACTCTTGTCACCCTGAAAGTTACCACTTCATAAGCCCAGCCACCCCTCCCTTGCCCAGAGACCCATTCTTGCCTTCATAAAAATAATTTCGATATTAACTCTTTTTTTTCTTGAGGCAGGGTTTCTCTGTGTAGCCTTGGTTGTCCTGGACTCCATTTGTAGACCAGGCTAGCCTCGAACTCACAGAGTTTCACCTGCCTCTGCCTCTCGAGTGTTGGGATTAAAGGAGTGAGCCACCATGCCCAGCCTTTAATTCCCATTTTTAAGAATTCATTTGGTTGCTCAGTAACTGTCTGACAAAATATTCTTTTACTTGTGAAAAAAAACCCCCAAAACATTGAAACACTGAATGATTTCCATAGACACAAGAAGTAAGAAGATATCTCTTTAGGGGTAAAATATATGTTCCTGAGAACTGTGTAAGAGCTGTGTGTTTAAGTATATATGTCATAAAGGGTTAATTTTTCTTACTTGGTAACCAGTATGGTCTTGTTATTTGCATAGAATGGCACTATTTTCAATTAAATTATTTTGAATGTTATCATTTTAATAATGAAAGGACTTTGCTCTCCAAGGCTCTCCCCTAACTTTCTTACCTCCATCCATCCTTCTGTACACACCACAATGTATGAATTTTTATTTAGAATAAATGCTTTGAAAGAATGTTTGACAGTCATCTTTTGGTGTGAGATGTTTTTAGAGTAAATTAGTTCCTGTTCTAAAGACTTTAAAGTGTTTTGTTCTGTATTTAACTCTGTTTAAAATTATGCATTTTCACAAATGCAAGAAGAGGCCAGCAGGACAGCTCCGTGGGTAAGGCACTTGCCGCCCAGCCAGCCGGCCTGAGCTTGATCTGCCGAACTCACATGATGGAAGGACAGAACCACGCCTTTGAGTTGTCCTCTGGCCTGGAGACAAGGACAGTGGCCTGAGCGCCGCGCCACATACACAGGATGACTGGATGAAAACAGAAGAGAACAAAAGTCCAGTCCTGCTGCCCAGGCCTGTCATGCCAGCTGCGTGAGAGGCTGAGGCAGGAGGATCGCAGGCTCAAAGCCGGCCTTGGCTGCACAGTGGGTTTAAGGCAAGCTGGGTACCTAGTGCGACTGATTCAAAAGAAGATACTAGGAGGAAAGTTAGGGACACAGCTCAGTGGCACAGTGCTGCCAGGCAGGCGTGAGGGCCTGGGCTCAGTGAATATCACACACACACACACACACACACACACACACACACACACACACACGGGGGGGGGGGGGGGGAGCGAGGGAGACAGAGAGAGAGAGAGAACAAGAAAGAAAAAGCATTAAAAAAAGAACAAAATAACCTACACCCTCACTGCCCAAATGACACATTGATATTTAAAGAAGTACAAACAATGCAAGCCCTGTAACACACCTAAAAATACAGGATGTCCTGTTACAAAGTAAAAGAAGACATTCTTAGCTTCCGCCTTCCTCTGCCTTCAGGTAATAGCCATCAATATTTTGAGGCAGGGTCCTGCCATGCATCTCTGGTTGTCCTGGAAGTCCCCTTGTGGAGCAGGCCAGCTCACACAGATGCACCTGCCTCTTGTTGAGTGCGGCCATGAAGGCACGCCATGCTCTGCTCTTCCTCCCTGCAGGGCTGCTTTTGTTTTTGTTTCCTAGCTGGGTTTTTGTTTTCTTTTTAATTGTTCCATCCTTTCAAAAACAAACAAACCAGGCATAATGGCGCACACCTTCAATCCCAGCTCAAGAGCCAGAGGCAGGTGGATCTCTGTGAGTTCAAGGCCTCCCTGCTCTATGAAGAGAACCCAGGACAGTCACGGCTACACAGAGAAACCCTGTCTGGAAAACCCAACGAAAGAATAAAAACTCTTGCTGTTTCCTTTCTTCCTCTCCACTATCCTTCTTTCCCTCTGTCTGTCTGTCTGTCCGTCTCTCTCTCTCTCCTCCCCTGCGTGTATGTGTGTGTGTGTGTGTATGTGTGAATGTGTGCGTGCGCACCTCAGGCATACTAGACAAGAGTTTCAGAGTAAAACTTGCCCTTAAAGTTATTTTAAGTATATTTTCCCATGCCGGGCGTGGTGGCACACGCCTTTAATCCCAGCACTTGGGAGGCAGAGGCAGGGGGATCACTGTGAGTTCGAGGCCAGCCTGGTCAACAATGCAAGTCCAGGACAGCAAAGGCTACACAGAGAAACCCTGTCTCAAAAAACCAAAAAAAAAAAAAAAAAAAAGTACATTTTCCCATGTTCTGTGAGCTCAGTGCTCTGCCTTCACTGGTAACTATGGTTACATTGATTCACTAAGTGAAAAATCTCTAACGTGAAAGCTCTATACTTTATATTTGTTTTTCTTAACTTTGTGTGTGTGTGTGCATATGCATGTGTGTGCATGTGCATGTGTGTGAGTGCAGGTGCATATGTGTGTGCATATGCATGTGTGTGAGTGCTTGTGCATATGTGTGTGTGCCTATACATGCATATGTGTGAGTGTGTGTGTGGGCAGATGCATTCATGCCACATCACTGGGGAGAGGGGAGAGCTTAATCTTGGCTGTCAGTCTTCACCTTCCACCTTGTTTGTGGCTCCTGTTTACACCTTTGCCAGGGCGGCTGCAGAAGAGCTTAGGGCTCTGTCTCCACCCCCGGCAACCCCACCCCAGGTCCTGTTGCAAGTACTGGGATTGCAGATGCACAGCGGTATTTGACTCTGCATGAGTTCTTGGGATCAAAACTGGATCCCCACACTTCCATGGTCAGTGCTTTACTAGCAAGTCGTGCCCTCACCCCCTCGTTCCACACCGCAGAGAAGCTAGCGTTTACAGCATGCATAAACTGCACACTGGGTTCAGTGTGGGGTTACCGTCCTGTCACATGCACTAATCAGACCCAGCCTCCCTTTACCCACAATTCTCCTTCCCAATTTTTGATAGTCAGGTGGACTTAAATTCATGTATGTACACACACATGCACACGTGGATGTGGAGGTCAGAGAAACTTGCAGGAGCAGTTCTTTCCTTCTACCCTGTGAGGCCTGGGGACCAACTCAAGTTGTGAGGTTTGGTGGCATCTTTTATTTATGTATTTATTTATTTATTGAGACAGGGTCTCTCTGTGTAGCCTTGGCTGTTCCAGACTCCCTTTGTAGACCAGGCTGGATTTGAACTCACAGCCATCCACCTGTCCCTGCCTCCCAAGTGCTGGGATTAAAGGCGTGCGCCACCACCACCCGGCTGGTGGCAAGTATCTTTTTCTGTTCACCCATCTTGCAGGTCCTGGGTAAACTTGTTCTAGCTCCCACATATGAGAAAGGGTATCTGTCTTTACTTGGATTATTAGAAGTAGCTATTGTGCTGCAAATGGCAGGATTTTATTCTCCTTTAGGACCAATAGCATCAATACACAACCTTTTTTCTTTAATTTTTTTTTAAAAAAATCATGTTTTAGGTGTATGGGTGATTTGTTTGCATATATATCTGGATATCACATGCGCACCTGGTTCCTGCTGAAGAGCAGAGAGCACTGAGTCTCCTCAAGCTGGAGTCACAGATGGTTATGAGCTTCCATGTGGGTGCCAGGCAAGGCTACATAGTGAGACGATATCCCAAAAAAGAAAAATAATAATAAGCAAAGGCTGCCTAATAGAAATTCAGATTCCTCCAGGCCTAACTTGAATGAGGGGCTGCGTCATCACCCCACAGGCTGAGGCCACTGAAGCATGCTGCGGAGGGAGGGTAAAGGAGACTAGAGGACGCAGGTGCCCTCCCTCGCTGGCCCTGTCCTCTGGCCCTCAGCTGGGGCAGTGGCTTTCACAGGAGTCACTCACCCAACCGTGGGCCCCAGCCACTGCTGTGGCCTCACCACTGCCGTGGCCTCACCACTGCACATCCTCCACTCAAACCGTAGAACTCACAAGCATGTTTCGCTGTTTCACCCTGGGCCCCAAACAGCCAATCAAACTTGCTGAGGGAATCCCTTTATTTTTGTCACCCAGATGTGATCTGTCTAAGAAAGGAGAAACCTGCCCTACTTAGAAGCACTGGTGGAGGCCTTGCTGCTTCCTGCTCGAGGGAATCATGATGACTCATTTTTATAAAACAGCTGATGAAGGATCAGTGCATCTAGGCGCACTCGTGATGACGACATGAGAAGGGCCAGGTAATTAAACAACGACAAAGACGCAGCTGCCTTGGAAGGGGACTTGCGGATAACCTATAACACGTACTGCTTTAACATTCTGTTTCCTCTCACACCTCGTTGGCATTTCTGGGCTGCTTTTGTTTTTTTGTTTCACAAAGATGCGGAGCAGCACCACAGAGGCCTTGATTAAAGCTGCGGCAACATACATACTACAACAGGCCACGGTTTTACTTACTTGCTAAAAATGTCATTTCAGATTGACAAACTGTCTTACCTGTTTGTGGGGCACAAAGTGATGCTGTGACTTGTGACCATGATGCAGAATAACTGAGTCAGGCTAATGAACAAATCCATCAACTCAAGCAGTTGTCGTGTTTGCAGCAGGAACAGTTTTGTTGTGTAAATGCACCACAGTTTCTTTATCCATGCTTCGGCTGAGGGACATCTAGGTTGTTTCCGGATTCTGGCTATTACAAGTAAGGCTGTTATGAACATAGTTGAGCAAATGTCCCTGATGGATGGTGGAGCATCTTTCAGGTATATATGCCCAGGAGTGGGATAGCCGGGTCTTGAGGTAGCACAATTCCCAATTTTTTTTTAGAAAGTGCCAGATTGTTTTTAGAAATACTACTCAGCTAGTAAAAACAGGGAAATCTTCTAATTTGAAGGCAAATGGACAGAATTAGAAATGATCATCCTGAGTGAGGTAACTCAGACCCAGAAAGAAACACACATGGTGTATACTCACTTACAAGTGGAAATTAGACCAAATTAGATTTCCTCTAAGAGACTCCACCCAGTGGGGGATCGGGACAGATACTGGGATTTGAAGCTGGACGCCGGGCAGACTGCTGAGAGTTGTAGGGAGGAGTGGGGGCATGGAAGGCCGGGGGGAGCAGGGGCTCTACAGGGAGACCATGGAGGCCTGTGGACCTAGACATGGGGGGAGCAGTAGGGGGGCTGCACAGACTGATGCACCAGCCAAGGACAGTGCAAGCATAGAACCAAGACCCCTGTTCAGGTGTAACCGATGGACAGTGCATCCTCCACGTGGGGGGAGGGGCACTGTGTTCAGGTGTAACCGATGGGCAGCTCGTCCTCCACGTGGGGGGAGGGGCACTGCTCACCCTCTGACACGCACTCTGGTGCCCATGATTTGGTCACTGCTCCTTGGCAAGAGGCCTATCAGGCACACAGAGGAAGGGGATGCAGGCTATCCTGATGAGACCTGATAGGCTGCCGCCAGACAGTTGGGGTAGGAGGTCCCCCCCCATCAGAGGTCTAGGGGAGGGGAATAGGCAGAAGAAGGAGGGAGGTGGGAATAGGAAGATAAGAGTGAGGGGATGATAATCTGGATGTAATGTGAATAAATTATAATAAGTAAAATATACATTTAACACAGAACATTGTAACTTGTCTCTTCTAGAAAATTTGAAATGCACAATGCACTCTTACAACTTTTGGGGGGCCTATGGGTGTTTTGCTTACATATAAGCGTGTGCACCTCATTTGTGTCTGGTGCCTTCAGGAGAAGGTGTTGGTTCCTCGGGAGTTACAGATGATCGTGAGCTGCCCTGTAGGTGCTGACACTGGTCTGCTGGAAGAGCAGCCAGCGCTCGTAAGCACTGAGCCACCCCTGCAACCCTGCACTGCACTATTGACATCGACAGCCATTGCACTAGACAAAGGTCTTCCTTCTCTCTGAGGCTTTGTACCCTGTAGCCATCAGCTCCCCTCTTCCCTATCTCTATTGTCTAAAACAACAGTCTACCATCTGTTTCTGTGTGTGTGTGTGTGTATAGTATGTGTGTGATGTGTATGTGGTATGTGCATGTGACATGTGTGTGATGTGTGTGTGATATGTGCGGTGTGTGTGATGTGATGTGTGTGTGTGATGTGTGTGTATGATGTGTGTGTGTGTGATGTGTGTGTGTGTGTGTGTGTGTGTGATGTGTATGTGTGATGTATATCAAGGCCTGTATGTGAAGGTCAAAGAACAATTGTCAAGAGCTGGTTCTCAGCTGGGTGGAGGTGGCGCATGCCTTTAACCCTAGCACTCAGGAGGCAGAGGCAGGCAGATCGCTGTGAGTTCGAGGCCAGCCTGGTCTACAAAGTGAGTCTAGGACAGCCAAGGATACACAGAGAAGCCCTGTCTCAGAACACAGAGTTGGCTCTCTCCTTCTACCTTTGGTTCCAGGGGTCAGCTTGAGATGCTAGGCTGGCATGGCAAGAGCTTCTGCCCCGAGCCACCTCGCGGGCCTCGCTGCTCTCATATGCTAAAGGGTGGGTAATACTCTCCTGTCCAGCGCACACCACACTCCGGCACCCACCTGCTGACTGACACTTTACTTGACTCTGCCTCTGGGCTCTTGCAGAATGTGGTGATGAGGCATGGAAAGACACGTGTCTCTGCTGGGTACTGACTTCAGACCTCTTGTGCAAACGTGCAGGAAGGGCATGGCTGCATCCATGTTTAAAGGTAAGACACTAGGCATTCGGAGGGTGTGGAGAATCTGGAACTGCACATTTTGATGATGAAAGTGTGAAGTCGTACAATCATCTTGGGAGATGGTTTGACAGTTTCATTAAAAAGATAAATACAGGGCTGGAGAGATGGCTCAGAGGTTAAGAGCAATGGCTGTTCTTCCAAAGGTCCTGAGTTCAATTCCCACAACCACATGGTGGCTCACAACCATCTATAATGAGATCTTGTGCCCTCTTCTGGTGTACAAGTGTACACCCAGGCAAAACACTGTATATATAATAAATAAATAAATAAATAAATAAATAAATAAATAAATCTTTTAAAAAAGCTAAATATAATTTCTCTTACAATCTAGCAATTATACTCCTAGGCATTTCCTCGAGAGAAACAAAGACATTTGTACAGAGAAAAACACTTACATGGATGTCCTTAATAGCTCTCTTTACAATAATCCCAAACTAGAAACAGTTCAAATATACATCAGCCGGTAAGTGGATAGTACAGTGTGGCATAGAGTTCCAAACGCTCTCTATTCTTGGTTTCGCTTTTCACAGTTTTGGTCACCTTAACCATGGCTCAAAAATATTAAATGGAGCCGGGCATGGTGGCACACGCCTTTAATCCCAGCACTTGGGAGGCAGAGGGAGGCAGATTGCTGTGAGTTCGAGGCCAGCCTGTTCTACAAAGTGACAGCCAAGGTTACACAGAGAAACCCTTTCTCGTAAAAACAAAAAACAACCCCCCCCAAAAAAAAACAGAAAAAAAAGCAATGAAAAGAAAAGAAAAATTCCAGAAACAATTTGTAAGTTTTAAATTGAGCTCTGTTGTGAGTCTCCTGATGAGAACTCGTTTTTTTCCTGCTGTGTTGTACACTGCCCCTTGTCCACTGTGTGGCCCTGTATTCAGTATCTGCGCCTTAGCCACTCAGTAGCCGTCCAGGCCATCAGGCTGGCTGTGGAGGGTTGGCAGGGCTTGTACAAAGGCCTCATGTCCTTCAAGGGTGAGGATGGGTGACTACATTCACACAATGAGAAACTACACTGGGAAAAAAGCGACAGGGCAGTGACTCACGATAAGGCGTGAGCAGATCTTGGAAATGTGCTGAAAGAACCTGTGAAGACTGTGCAGCGCAACCCTTCTGACATATCTACGTTGTTTTCCAGAGAGAGAGGGAGGAAGACAGGGCCAGGGGATTTGTAGTGATAGAAGGCAAACAGTGGTCGCTTAGTGCTGCTGGGGGGCATTATTAATTACAATCAAGCACAGGGACACTTTGGAAGGGTGGGCATGCCCTAAAACCAGACTGTGGTGACTGCTGTACACACTAACTAAAGTATTTGTATTATGTAAGCCAACAGGCAGCTATATAATAATACATTACAGTCTAAAACTATTTAAAACAACAGACTCTTTTTCTTTTTCTTCTCTTTATTTTTCATTTTATTAATTTATTCAGCTTACAACTCAATTGTTATCCTATCACTTGTATCCTCCCATTCCTCCCTCCCGCTTTCACCCTATTCCCCTCCCCTAGGTCTATGACTGAGGGGGACCTCCTCCCCCACTAAATGGTCATAGGCTATCAAGTCTCATCTTGGTAGCCTGCTTATTCTTTCTCTGAGTGCCCCCAGGCCTCCCCACCAAGGGGAGGTGGTCAATTATGGGGCACCAGAGATCATGTCAGAGTCAGTCCCAGCTCTCCACATAACTGTGAAGAATGTCCTGTCCACTGGGTAGATCAGAGTAGGGGTTCGATGTTTATTACTTGTATTGTTCTTGGTTAGTGCAATAGTTTGAGCAGACCCCCTGGGCCCTGATGCACCCATCATGATGATCTTCTTGTAGGTTTCTAGGACCCTCTGGATCCTTCTATTTCCCCATCTCCTATATATTTGTCTTACCTAGAGTCCCAGTGGGATGTCCTCACATCTGTCCCAATCTCCTGGTAAGTGAAGACTTTCATGGGACGTGACTTTTGGGCTAGTGCCCAGTTATTATTTTTTTAATTAATTTATTCAGATTAGGATTCAATTGTTATCCCATCACTTGTATCCTCCCATTTCTCCCTCCCTAGTGCCCAATTATGAGTGAGTATATACCACCTGAGTCTTTCTGCTTCTGGTTTAACTCACTCAGTATGATCATTTCTAGTTCAATCCACAGTTTCTTTATCCATTCTTCAACTGAGGAGCATTTAGGCTGTTTCCAGGTTCTGGCTATTAAGAATAAGGCTGCTGTGAACATGGTTGAGCATATGTCCTTGTTGTGTGCTGGAGCATTTTCTGGGTATATTCCAAGGGGGGTGGAATAGCTGGGTTTTGAGGAAGCCCTATTCCCAGTTTTCTGAGAAAGCGCCAGATAGATTTCCAGAGTGAACAACCTAGACTCTTCTTTTTAATCATTTTTTCCTTAGGATACTTAGCTACTATAGATTAATCATCTTCTTTCTTTCTTTCTTTGTTTCTCTCTTTCTTCCTTTGGTCATGAGAGAATTTAAATGTTTGAAAGCAGCCCAAAGGGAAAAGTTCTGAGTAAAGCATCCATTTCTTACCTGGCATTTCCTAGTTTTTGACTCTGGGGTTTATTCATCAAGATGTTGTGTTCTGAAAACTTGCAGTGACCTCTGGGTCATCCATCACAGAGGGGTGAAAAGGGCCCAGGTGTACTCCAAGGATAATGAGCCAATTCCAAAATAACACAAGAAGAGAAGACCAGCTGCCCCGTGCAGGGCTCCTTAGGGCCAGTCTCTGTGGCCTAACTCCTGTGTCTCCAGGAGTTACTTTGGATTGTTACAATGTTATGGAAGGGCCATAGCCAAATGCAAGTTATGCGTAAGACACAGGTCTTCATGTGTCAACAATGCGAGTGACAACAGTCTCCACTGTGGCTTGGGCTCTTCCTGAATGTTCTGTCAACCTGCAAGTTCAAACATTTCCATGTAGTGTTTTTATATATGTTGCCTCCTGGACATATGCACTATGCACATCATTAAAAGAGATTTTTAAGTGACTGTCTTCTTGTTGTTGTTGTTGTTGTTGTTTCCAAGACAGGGTTTCTCTGTGTAGCCTTGGCTGTCCTGGACTCACTTTGTATATCAGGCTGGTCTCGAACTCACAGTAATTCACCCGCCTCGGCCTCTCTGAGTGCTGGGATTAAAGAAAGGTGCACACTACCATGCCTAGCCTTAAAATTATTATCTTAAAGTACACTTTTTTTTTAATCAACAAAAGCAGATGTGGAAAAGCGAGGTACTCAGAACTGCCTGATAACTTTCAAATATGACGCATCTTCCAAGACACCAGCCAGCTGCCTCTCCCCGCCTCTCTGTGCCACAAACTCCTCTTCTGGTTTCTATAAACCCGTGTGCTGCCCAACTTTAGTTACCTACAACTACCAGTCACGAGGCGCACTCATTTGCACCTGCCACCTGATGCAGTGTCTGTAAGTCACCCCCACTGCTCTGTGATAATCTGCGTGAACACGCCACACTTTCCCACCCTTTGTTGGTGGATGTTCGCATTGCTCGGTTTGGCTTGTCATGAGTAATGAGCCTATGACATATCTGATGTGTCCGCTGTGCACACGTGTGGGAATGTCTGCCGACCGTTCCTCATTATGGTCACCTAGTAGAAGTCATTCTGTTTTGCTAACATCTCCAAAGGCCATCCGAAGTGGTTTCACGGTAAACAAAACTAAATGCAGAAATTTCCTAATATAAACAGACGCTCAGTCTTCTTTGGAAGTGACTTGAGCAAACACTGTCATAGGCAGGACAATTGCGTTATCAGTCACAAGGTTACTAGACTGTGGTGTCTCACAAACGTGGCTGCTTTCAGAGGATACCATCTCCTGTGGGGGCTCCTCGGGAAATGCACCCATGGGGGCTTTCCCAGCATTCACTGGAGTTTGATCAACATGGCGTGTGTTCAAAAAAAATTTTTTTTTCCCTTTCCCCCTAAAACTTAGACGTCTGTATATTCATTCATTTATTTATTTACTCATGTGTTTGTTCATGTGTGTGCATGTGCACATGTGTGTATGTCCAGCTCATGGAGAGCACATGTCAACCTTAAGTGTTCCACAGGAGTGATTCACCTTGCAGTTTTTGTTATTGTAGCTTTAAGACTATGTTTTTTGTTTGTTTGTTTTTCAAGACAGGGTTTCTTATTAGCCGGGCGTGGTGGCGCACGCCTTTAATCCCAGCACTCGGGAGGCAGAGGCGGGCGGATCGCTGTGAGTTCGAGGCCAGCCAAGGCTAACACAGAGAGACCCTGTCTGGAAAAACCAAAAAAAAAAAAAAAAAGAGAGAGAGACAGAATTTCTTTGTATGTAGCCCTGGAACTCACTGTGTAGACTAGGCTGGCCTCGAACTCACAGAGATCTGCCTCCCAAGGGCTGGGATTAAAGATGTGCGCCTTTACATTGGGCTCTAAAGATAAACATCTTAAATATAACAACAAATAGGGCTGAAGAAGATGGCTCAGAGGTTCAGAGCGCTGACTGCTTTCCCAGAGGACCTAGATTCCACTCCCAGCACCCACATGGCAGCTCACAACTGTCTGTACCTCCAGGTCCAGGGGATCCGACACCCTCATCCAGAGATACATATGCCAATGTGCATAAAATAAAAATAAATCAGAGCCCAGAGGGGCCTACTGAGACTGAAGCACCAGCCCAGGACCATGCATGGAGTGGACCTAGGCCCCCTACACAGATGTAGCCGATGGGCAGCGCAGGCTTCATGTGGGTCCCCTAGGAGGGGGAGCAGGGGCTGTCTCTGAATATGGACTCTGTTGTCTGTTTTTCAATTACTTCTCCCTGGCGAGACTGCCTTGCCAGGCCACAGGAGAAGAGGACACAATTACATGAGCTGGGGTTGCTGGGAAGTGAGGGCTCCCCTTTCCTGAGGAGGTGGGGAGGGGGAGGGGGAGAAGGAGGGAAGGAGGCACTTCGAGGTGAGGAGGCATGGGGCTACAATCAGGTTGTAAAGTGAATAAATAAATTAACTAAAAAATAAAGGCAAAAAATAACAATAAGTAAATAAAAATAAAAACAAACAGTTCAAATAATGATTAGTTTGTTTTAATTCCTGAATGACTCTTCTCTGAGGCCAAAGCCCTTTGACTATAGCCAGTTCTTGGTGGTCTGTGTGCTCATAAACTGCACTGTGTCTTAGTCCATCTGTGACCCTGAGACCTCTGTATCTTATCTGTAATCCCTGACCTCAGGGTCAGGATCCAAGCCTGGGAATCTGGTTCTGTCCACAACACTTCCTGTAGGATATTTTCAGGGCACAGGTTACGCAGACATCTGGGTTTGCCTCCAGTGGACCAAGTTTGCAGAGATCTTCCTCATCTCTTTCCTTTATGGGACACACGTTTGGGAAAACAAGGGTCAGGGCTGGACAGATGGTTCAGTGGTTAAGGAACGGGGTTCATTTCCCCGCACCCACACGGCAGCTTACAACTGCCTGTAATTCCAGGTCTAAGGGATCTGACACCCTTATACCAATACACATAAATAAAAAATAAAAAAGGGTCTCTTTAACTTGCCGCCTACCCACAGGAAGCAATCTGAGACCCCAGGGCCTTTACACCCTACCAGTGACAGCGACACTTGTATTTTGTTTTGTTTTCAGCACCTCCCCCATTCCCTGTTCAGTCTGAATCCTTAGGCAGCTCCATCCTTATCTTCTCCAGCTTCCGTGGCATCTGTGAGTGTGCAGCAGCAGCAGCAGCCTCTGTGTGTGTGTGTGTGTGTGTGTGTGTGTGTGTGTGTGCCTGTTACAGAGGATCTGATTCCCAGCATGCACAGAGGCACGCATGCCAGGTGGCTCACAACTGCCTGAAGTCCAGCTCCAGGGAATGTAGACCTCTAGCCTCCTCAGGCGCCTGCACTCTCCTGCATACGCCCCCACGCAGGCACTCTCCCATACACAGAATTAAAAATGAAAAATAAATAGTGAAAATAGAACATACCAGATGTTTCTTTGCTTCTTTTCTGTTTTATTTGGTTTTTAGAGTTTTCATAACCTTTGTTGACACTTTTACTTGCCAGATGTACTTCTTGAATCTGGCCATATTTGTGTGTGTGTGTGTGTGTGTGTGTGTGTGTGTGTGTGTGTGTGTTTTATATGCATTCTTGTGTGTGCACATACACCTGTGTACACATATGTGTGCCAATGGTCAACCTCCAATGTTTTCTTCCTTAGTCACTCTCTACCTTGATTTTTTTTTTTTTTTTTTTTGAGACAGGGTCTTATCACCTGGAGTGAGCCAATTAGCTTAGGCTGGGCAGCTGGCCTCCAGTGATCCTCCAGTCTCTGTGTCCCCAGGACAGGGATTTTGAGTGTACACTTTCCCTCATGGCTTTGGGTTTGTTGTTGTTGTTGTTTGTTTGTTTGTTTGTTTGTTTTTTGCTTGTTTTGTTTTGATTTGGTTTGGCTTTTCAAGACAGGATTTCTCTGTGTAGCCTTGTCTGTCCTGATCTTGCTTTGTAGACCATGCTGGCCTCAAACTCACAGAGATCCACCTGCCTCTGCCTCCCTGAGTGCCATGGCTTTGTTTTTAACATGTGATCTGGAGCTTGGACGCAACTCCACCTGTTTGCCTAACTACTTCAATATTAATTGAGTAGCTACTATCTGCCCAACATGGGCCTGGCTACATGTAGCAGGTAAGACAGTAAGTGCTCAACCTTGGATGCTCTCCTCAGCCTCCATCTGCTGGAACTGCAAGCACATAGCACCATGCTTGGCTATCTTGCCCGGGTCCTGATGATCACACTCAGGCCCCCATGCCTGTGTGCCAAATGCTTTAACAACATAGCTATCTCTGCAGTCCTATAACCCAGACGTTGTGGTCCGTGTTCCTTGGCCTCATTGCCTCTGGGGCTGAGATGAGGCAGACCATCTGCTGGAGAGCATGCCGGAACAAGTTGTTTGCTTCATGGTGTCTGGGAATCAAAAAGGAAAAAAAAAAACATGAAACAAGAGGAGCCAGAACTGTGATATGCCCTTGAAAGGCACGTGGCTGATGACCTACCTTCCTCCCACAAGGCCCGCCTTCCACAAGGGTTCCGCCATCTACCAGCAGGACCATGGGCCAAGGGTCAAACCTTTGAGACAGCTTGTGAATACTCAACAGCCCAGAGATTAGCACTAGCTCATCTCGGTTTTAATTTTCTTTCTTTCTTTCTTTCTTTCTTTCTTTCTTTCTTTTTTTATAAAGACAAGATTTATCTGTGCAGTGTAGGCTTTGAACTTTTCCAAACCCACTTTGCTTGGGGTTCGTTGGTGCTTATACCGCCCTTCCAACCCACCTACCCTAGACAGGAGAGAAAAGAGGTTCAGGGGAACAGAAGTGGAGCTTTTTAGACTCAGTTCCGTGGAATGATGCCACTCTTTGTCGCCAAGATTCCAGCAGTCCTGTTAAACAGCAGACGAGCAATTCAGCAAAGGTGACTGCGATTGCAGCAGCTGGAACCCGCAACAGCAGCTGGAACCCGCAACAGCAGCTAGAACCCGCAACAGCAGCTGGAACCCGCAACAGCAGCTGGAACCCGCAACAGCAGCTGGAACCCGCAACAGCAGCTGGAACCCGCAACAGCAGCTGGAATGCAGAAACTCGACGCGTTCTCTGGAGTGTTTTTCTCTAGGAGTGTCTCAAAGTGGGGCGACAAACAGCCAAACAATGTGAAATGATGCCAAGACCAAAAAGCCCACCCTCTTGTTTTGGGGATCATATATATCCCCAAAGGATCCCAAAGGACAGCAAGGATCCCCAAGACAGCAACAGTCCCCAAGACAGCAACGATCCCCAAAATGGCAAGGATTCCCAAGACAGCAAGGATCCCCAAAACAACAAGGATTCCCAAGACAGCAAGGATTCCCAAGACAACAAGGATTCCCAAGACAGCAAGGATCCCCAAAACAACAAGGATTCCCAAGACAGACAGCAAGGGTCTCCAAGACAGCAAGGGTCCCCAAGACAGACAGCAAGGGTCCCCAAGACAGCAAGAATCCCCGACAGCAAGGGTCTCAAGACAGGAAGGATCCCCAGGACAGGAAGGATCCCCAAGACAACAAGGGTCCCCAGGAGTGCTGTTAATTAGTAGTTCTTGGCTCCTTTCCATTCTGCCTCCCCTCCCGTGCTGGGCTGTACTGAAGGTCCTTGTGTCTCTCCAATGACAGCAGTGGTAGCTATATACCACACTCTGAGTCCTCATTATGCGCCCGGCACTGGTTCGTGCTTTTTGTTCATTTTAGACTTACACAGCCGTGTGGATTCACCACCGACAGCCAAGACACTGAAGTTTGAATCTGGATATTTGAACTCTAGCAGAAGACACATGGGAGCCAGCATCTGAGAGCCTGGGCTCTGCTGGTGTCCAGGAGAGGCAGTGCTGCCGGATGCTAAGATTAGGAGCAGGGATGCTACAGCATTATACTAAGTAGCCTGAGAGAATTGCAGATGAAGAAAATGAGCTTGTCTCTGGTGAAAAGGGCATTGTCCCAAAGATACATCTGTGTCACTGCTCTTTTTTTTGGGGGGGGGAGGAGTTTCAAGACAGGGGTTTCTCTGTGTAGCCTTGGCTGTCCTAGACTCGCTTTGTAGACCAGGCTGGCCTTGGACTCACAGCGGTCCTCCTGCCTCTGCCTCCCAAGTGCTGGGATTAAAGGCATGGGCCACCTCGCCCGGCTTGTGTCACCACTCTTTATGCACTTGCACTTTGTCAGAACATGGTCCAAGAATGAAATTGTACAAGGGGAACTCTGAATAATTGTGAGAAAACTCCAAGAAAATAAGGGTCTTGTGACCTTAGTTTCTTTAAAAACATGGAATTGTTCTTCAAATGTGTTTTTGTGCCCCTCCCAGGTGTAACGGATAGAAGTGAGTTTACACTAATTATTCTTTCTTGTTGGCTGTTGCTATTTGTGTATGTCTCTATGGAAAAACATGTCCTTGCCATGAGCTTCTCATGCTAGTGATTGTCCACTTTACTCAGGTGACTCTTCTGAACCTCAGAGTATAAACTGTCCGATGCTCTGAATAAAGTTGGCTATTACATGGGACTTTAGCCTGCCTCATTTGTAGGCTCCACTCTCCCAGGTCCAACTATCAAATAGAACAGTAGACACATGGCATCCCAACACAGGACATCCCAACACACAGCATCCCAACACATGGATCCCAACACATGGATCCCAACACAGGGCATCCCAATACATGACCTCTGAACACATGACATACCAACACATGGATGCCAACATAGCGCATCCCAACACATGGGTCCCAACACATGACCTCTGAACACAAGACATCCCAACACATGGATCCCAACACACAGTATCCCAACACATGGATTTCAACACATATGAACACATGCGCTCTCTCGCTCTCTCTCTCTCTCTCTCTCTCTCTCTCTCTCTCTCTCTCTCTCTCTCACACACACACACACACGTGCACACATGTATGTATGCATGTATGCACACACATACATGCACACTTTAAAAACAACATAAACCCTCTGCATGCCAGGCCTTAGGTACAGGTTTACTGTCTAGCTGGAAGGGTGGTCAGGCATGCCAGTGGTCAGTCATCCAGTGATCAGTCATCTGGCAGTCAGGCGTGCCGGTGGTCAGGTGTGCTGGTGGTCAGGCATGCTGGTGGTCAGGTGTGCTGGTGGTCAGGCGTGCTGGTGGTCAGGTGTGCTGGTGGTCAGGTGTGCCGGTGGTCAGGTGTGCCGGTGGTCAGGTGTGCCGGTGGTCAGGCGTGCTGGTGGTCAGGTGTGCTGGTGGTCAGGTGTGCTGGTGGTCAGGTGTGCTGGTGGTCAGGTGTGCTGGTGGTCAGGTGTGCTGGTGGTCAGGCGTGCCGGTGGTCAGGCATGCTGGTTGGTGGTCAGGCGTGCCGGTGGTCAGGTATGCTGGTGGTCAGGTGTGCTGGTGGTCAGGCGTGCCGGTGGTCAGGTGTGCTGGTGGTCAGGCGTGCTGGTGGTCAGGTGTGCTGGTGGTCAGGCGTGCCGGTGGTCAGGTGTGCTGGTGGTCAGGCGTGCTGGTGGTGGAGGCCAGGCCCAGGTGTTACCAGGCCGTGATGCACAAAGTGGAAGGAGCATTTAGAGACTTTTCACAAGAATTTGACAGAGAATTTCCTGTTTGTAGAGTTTATGAAAACACAGCGGCTGGGCTTCTGCTACTTAGTCTTTAATTTTTTTCTACAAATTAGTTTTTATTATATTTTACATAGATACAGGCCAGCAAAAGATTGCAAAATTTGAAAAGCTCAAATAACAGCCCCCCCCCCCAAATGGTGAGAGGAGATGTTCTAAACCACACATGGAAATGTGCTTGGTGAGCAACAGGTTTGGAGACCAAGGGGAGTCTCGGTACAGCTATGCCTGGTGACCAGAACACCAAGCATAAGGCCAGGCCAGAGCAAAGGTCAGAGGAGTTCCCAGACAGCCCCCCCCAAGGGCGAGCGCTGAGGCAGCTGAGAACCTAGAGAGTGAGGTAGCCGTGGGGGAGCAGTGGGGGAGCAGCAACAGTGGGGAGGCTGGTGGGAGGATGAGGGGCAGGGGCACCAGTCAGGTGATGATGCTATGAGCACCCAGAGGACGCTGAAGGTATTCAAGTGCAGGGGACGAGGTCTAGTTTATGCTGAGGGGCTTCCTCTGCTGTGTGACACAGTGGAGCTGGCCAGTGAGGAGAGAGGCCATGTAGGAGAGGAGCTCAGTCACGGGGTGCAGGGAGGCGCCTCACAAGAAGCTGCTGACTCTCCAGAGCAGGGATGTAGGTCAGTGGTCTCGTGTTTCTCATGGCAAGGCCCTGGGTTTGATGCACCAAGGAAAGAAAAGAAAAAAAATCACAAACCAGCTCCTCTAGGAACAAGCAAAACCAGCCCTGCCCTGACCCTAGACAAGAGAGAGAGAGAGAGAGAGAGAGAGAGAGAGAGAGAGAGAGAGAGAGAGAGAGAGAGAGAGAGAGAGACATTACACCACCTCAGTCAGAGCCCAAGCCCAACCAGAATTTTCAGAGTGGCTTCTTTGCAGAGGCTCAGCATGTAAAGTGATTTTTTTTTTCTTGTTGTTTCCAGGACTACGTAACAATTGAGATAACATGTTTGTTGCCAAGATAGAGTATCTCTGGGGAAATTTTTTTTTCTTAAAGATGTTAACTCCTGCTAGGGGGGAAAAGCCAAAGATGAAAAGGGAGCTTAATAATTTTCCCGAAGATTAAGAGGCCATAGAAAAGTTGGCTTTAACTGGGCTTCTTCTAGCAGTTGATGTTCAGGGCTGTGGACTAAGTGGTCACGTGGGCTCTTGGCGGTGATGCAGAACTGCTAGTCTCCATGGTTACCTGTAAGTCTCCAAAGGCAAGGACGTCAGGATAGTCTCTGCTTTCTCTTTTTGAAAATGCTGGGGAGGGGCCATCTAACAGCGCACTGCGGAGGACTTTACAGAGTCCGTGATCACATCTCCACCTCCCTTCCTGGCAGGCACTGTCACCACTGCCCACAGTCCTCATATCGTACAGTACAGGAAGCCACTGGGAGTCACTTAGGCAAGATGCCGTAGACGGAGCTGGAATTTGCGGATTTGCTTTTTTGTTTTTGTTTTTTTTGGGGGGAGGGGGACAGGGTCTCTCTGTGTAGCCTTGGCTGCCCTGCACTCACTGTGTAGACCAGGCTGGCCTTGAACTCACAGCGATCCCCCTGCCTCTGCCCCCCCCCCCCCAGTGCTGGGATTAAAGGCGTGTGCCCCACGCCCGGCTCACGGATCTGGAATTTGAACCAGCCTCAGTCCTTTTGATTCTTGTCAAAGAATTGCTTTGTGTAAAGAGAGTTTCTAAAATGAGTTTGCATTTGTCAGGTCTGTGAGAGTCTTTCTGTTTCCTGCGAGTGCCAGAAGCAGCTTTCATCAGAAGTTTTCCTACCAAGGAAGTCTACGTAAATTACTAAGAATTAATGGCCTCCTAGCTATCCAAACCATACCTTGTAACGCCCATGGATCTATTTCTGAAAATTATTACGGAAGACTCAATATAGCTTTCTTGAACAATTAAAGCATAAAATGTGAATTAAGTAAGTAAGTAACTACATTGGCAGCGCTTGGTTTTACTGGCCGGAGTGTAGAACGGAGGCTTCGTGCTGCAGGTGGTCCACACACCTGTAATCTCAGCACTTGAGACAGGAGGACCATAAGGTCAAAGTTTACATAGTGAGACTGTCTCAAAAAAAAAAAAATCAAAGGAGGGTCTCTGGGTTTGAGGTCAGCCTGGTCTACAAAGTGAGTTCAGGACAGCCCGCACTACACAGAGAGACTTTGTCTTGAAAAACAAACAAACAACAACAAAAATCAAAATAAAAGATGTTAATGGAACTACACTAAAGTTGCAGCTGCTGCCCCAGGAAGTCAGCAGTAGGCAATAGGAATATTTGAAAATGTCTTTCCTGAGGATATAATGAGCTAGAAGAACAGAGATTTTAATTTAAAAATATTTTATGACATTTATAAAAATCTCAGCTTAGGCGGGGTGGTGGTGGCACACCTTTAACTCCAGCACTTGGGAGGCAGAGGCAGGCAGATCTCTGTGAGTTTGAGGCCAGCCTGGTGTACAGAAAGAGTTCCAGGACAGCCAGGACTACATAAGGAAACCCTGTCTCAAAAAACAACCAACAAACAAACACAAAAAAGAAAGAAAAACCCTAAATAAATAAACAAATAAATAAATAAATTTCAGTTTAGACATAATAATGAGGACTTTAGGAAGTAAGTTACAGAGTAAGGAAAGCAGTATTAGATATTGTTAACTGGTGGCAATGCAGTGTCACATAAAGTTATAATTATTATAAAGGCCTCACACTTTGTTAACTACACAGACACAGACATGTACATCCGCTAAAAAGTGGTTATTTTGGGGGTGATTTTAGTTTTACTGTTATTTGCTATAGTCTAAAATATCTATGTGATATTTCAGAACTAGATGATATTAGCAAGTGAATGACCACGTAATTGCTTTAAAATCAAGTCATATTATTGTTTATTACTTATACATATGCTTGAAATTCTATAATTATAAAATAACCTTTGCCCAAATCTTACAGATTTTTCATCGTTTCTTTTTTGTTTGGCTGGGTTTTTGTTGTTGTTGTTTTCCCAGTCATTGCATCCACAGACCATCTTGACGGATTTCACGTTATCTTTCAAGCATCACGGTTATTTGGCTCACAACATCGTCGTGATTAACCCAGTGCAGAAGTCTGATTTTCTCCATTGCGGTGCCCACCGCTACTCCCATGCTGATGAGAGCCCTTGATAAGGAAGAGCTGAGAGGTGAGCATCAGGGCAAGTTTGGGGATTTCACTTCAAGGGAGCTGGGCTCTTTGAAGGGTTGGGTATTTGATCTGATTCCTTTTCTTGGGAGCTTTAATCCTCATGCAGGTGTACTGGGGCGGGGCGGGGTAGGGGGTGGGGGCTGGGAAGGGGGGGTTCGGTCTGGAAGCAGGGCTCTGTAGACTTGCTTTGGGGTCACTTATCGACTCTGCTGCTGACAGCGATGAGCATTTTCTAAGAGCCTGAAAGAATGAAAGTGGACTGGCATGGGGCGCTCAAGCAGGCGGCAGGCGGGACTTGGTTACTCCTCTCCGCTTGCTTCACTGAGTGTTTGAACGAAGAAAGAATCCAAAATAAAACAGATAAAAGTCACCTTTCAAACTGTCACGCATCTGTGCCTAGTGTGTGGGGGGGACCCTGCCCAGTGTCCAGGATGGCTTAGGGAGGGTATTTCCTCTGTCAAACAAAGTTCAGAAAGGCAGACACCATCAACTTAGGCCACACACTCAATGCCCTGGAGAGTGAGGGGCTGTTGTAGGTCCTGACACACACTCCATGTTTTGGACAAAAGAGGGTAGAGCTATTCTCAAGGTTAAATAAAGGTCATCTCTGTCTGCCATGAAAAGCACACCTCAGAGTGGTTGCCTGGAAATTTCACATGGCCGGGCAGTCGGCCTCTCAGGTCAGGTGGGCACGTTTCCCGTGATTGCACTAGGTCAGTAGGGAATGAATTTCCAGTGTTGTCCCTGATGGAATCGGTGCCGGGCTGACAGGCCATTGTTTCAGATCGCCTTTCATCTGTCCCATAGCAACTCATCTTACACACACAGCAAACATCCTCCTCAGCTGAGATGGCGATGCGGCTCGCTCTAATGTCACCATCAGACCGGCTTTGTGGACTTTATTAACTTCAGTGGGAAGTCACTAACGTCTACAAAAACTGGAAGCAGGTGGGAAATAATTTAGGAATTACAGGCTCTCCACACACACGGGGACTTCTAAACATCCACGTTCTTACACGGTTACTCCTGAAAAGGCACAAGGTGATTTCACCTCTCAGCACAGATGATTTAAATCACAAGCTCTGGATTTCTTGGAGGGGAGGCTGATGGGAATCAAAGCCAGGGCCCTGAGGAGAGAGGCAAAGCTGGACACGGGTTAGCCCACCCGAGCAGACGTGATGGTGATGGAGGAGTGTGGGATGGGGACCGGAAGAGCCAGGTTCACTCTGCAGCTGTGGCACCACACCCACACTGTGTCACCCACTGTTTTGTTGTTGATGTTTTTGTTTTGTTTTTTTTGAAACAGGGTCTCTCTGTGTAGCCTTGGCTGTCCTGGACTCGCTTTGTAGACCAGGCTGGCCTCGAACTCACAGCGATCCGCCTGCGTCTGCCTCCCGAGTGCTGGGATTAGAGGCGTGTGCCACCACGCCTGGCTCTTGTTGTTGTTGTTTTAAAGATTTATTTATTTATTATGTATAAAATGTTCTGCCCACCAGAAGAGGGCACCAGATCTCATTATAGATGGTTGTCAGCCACCATGTGGTTGCTGGGAACTGAACTCAGGACCTTTGGAACAACAGTTGGTGCTCTTAACCTCTGAGCCACCTCTCCAGCCCCACCCATTGGTTTTGAACAGGCCATGTTGTTTCTCTTAGCCTCTCTGCTGAGCTGTTGTGAGTAGGAGTATAAAAGCTTCAGAGATGAGGCAAGCAAATGATGTCTGTCTGTCCCTCTGCCCATCATTTAGATCCTGGCTCAGCAGCCCAGCACTCTGGATGGGAGGAGCCAGAGATGAGCTGTGCTTCCTTCCCCACTTGGGCCACTCCCCCGACCCCATGGATTTTACCAATGTTCTGCAGGTGACAGGTGAGACTGTGTCCTTGGCCTAGTGCAGCTTGTATGCAACAAATGTAAAATGACTTCTGTGAGAAATGTCCAAAAGAAGGCAAAAATATGATGACAGGATGGGACTCGGTCTGAGAAACAGGACAGGCTGTCTTGGGGAATCAGGTGTGAAGGAAGGAAGGGTGAGGGGAAGGAGGGGGAAGGAGAGAGGAAGGAGGGGGAAAGAGGGAGAAGGAGGGGGAAAGAAGGGGAAGGAGGGGGAAGGAGGGGGGAAGGAGGGGGAAAGAGGGGGAAGGAGGGGGAAGGAGGGGGAAGGAGGGGGAAGGAGGGGGAAGGAGGGGGAAGGAGGGGGGAAGGAGGGGGAAGGAGGGGGAAGGAGGGGGGAAGGAGGGGGAAGGAGGGGGAAGGAGGGGGAAGGAGGGGGAAGGAAGGGGAAGGAGGGGGAAGGAGGGGGAAGGAGGGGGAAGGAGGGGGAAGGAGGGGGAAGGAAGGGGAAGGAGGGGGAAGGAGGGAGGAAGGAGGGGGAAGGAGGGGGAAGGAGGGGGAAGGAGGGGGAAGGAGGGGGAAGGAGGGGGAAGGAGGGGGAAGGAGGGGGAAGGAGGGGGAAGGAGGGGGAAGGAGGGGGAAGGAGGGGGAAGGAGGGGGAAGGAGGGAGGAAGGAGGGGGAAGGAGGGGGAAGGAGGGGGAAGGAGGGGAAGGAGGGGGAAGGAGGGGGAAGGAGGGGAAGGAGGGGGAAGGAGGGGGAAGGAGGGGGAAGGAGGGGGAAGGAGGGGGAAGGAGGGGGAAGGAGGGGGAAGGAGGGGGAAGGAGGGGGAAGGAGGGGGAAGGAGGGGGAAGGAGGGGGAAGGAGGGGGAAGGAGGGGGAAGGAGGGGGAAGGAGGGGGAAGGAGGGGGAAGGAGGGGGAAGGAGGGGGAAGGAGGGGGAAGGAGGGGGAAGGAGGGGGAAGGAGGGGGAAGGAGGGGGAAGGAGGGGGAAGGAGGGGGAAGGAGGGGGAAGGAGGGGGAAGGAGGGGGAAGGAGGGGGAAGGAGGGGGAAGGAGGGGGAAGGAGGGGGAAGGAGGGGGAAGGAGGGGGAAGGAGGGGGAAGGAGGGGGAAGGAGGGGGAAGGAGGGAGGAAGGAGGGGGAAGGAGGGGGAAGGAGGGAGGAAGGAGGGGGAAGGAGGGGGAAGGAGGGGGAAGGAGGGGGAAGGAGGGGGAAGGAGGGGGAAGGAGGGGGAAGGAGGGGGAAGGAGGGGGAAGGAGGGGGAAGGAGGGGAAGGAGGGGGAAGGAGGGGGAAGGAGGGGGAAGGAGGGGGAAGGAGGGGGAAGGAGGGGGAAGGAGGGGGAAGGAGGGGGAAGGAGGGGGAAGGAGGGGGAAGGAGGGGGAAGGAGGGGGAGGAGGGGGAAGGAGGGGGAAGGAGGGGGAAGGAGGGGGAAGGAGGGGGAAGGAGGGGGAAGGAGGGGGAAGGAGGGGGAAGGAGGGGGAAGGAGGGGGAAGGAGGGGGAAGGAGGGAGGAAGGAGGGGGAAGGAGGGAGGAAGGAGGAGGAAGGAGGAGGAAGGAAGGGGAAGGAGGCGGAAGGAGGGAGGAAGGAGAAGGAAGGAAGGGGAAGGAAGGGGAAGGTTCTTTAAGCAGAAGGCAGAGGCTCAGCCCTGGAAGATGGAGCACGGCACATATCATTCACAGGAGGCCAGTGGGTCAGGCCCTCCATAAGAAATCCTTACAAGTCATATCTCTTTGAAGTGTTTAGGCAAGAGCTGCTAACACTAAAAGTCTGAGAAACATACAGACCCTGGGACAGCGCAGACAACCACATGTGTGGGGGACCCTAGGACAGCGCAGGCAACCACATGTGTGGGGGACCCTAGGACAGCGCAGACAACCACATGTGTGGGGGACCCTAGGACAGCGCAGGCAACCACATGTGTGGGGGACCCTAGGACAGCGCAGGCAACCACATGTGTGGGGGACCCTAGGACAGCGCAGACAACCACATGTGTGGGGACCCTGGGACAGCGCAGACAACCACATGTGTGGGGGACCCTAGGACAGCGCAGGCAACCACATGTGTGGGGGACCCTAGGACAGCGCAGACAACCACATGTGTGGGGACCCTGGGACAGCACAGACAACCACATGTGTGGGGACCCTAGGACAGCGCAGACAACCACATGTGTGGGGACCCTAGGACAGCACAGACAACCACATGTGTGGGGACCCTAGGACAGCGCAGGCAACCACATGTGTGGGGGACCCTAGGACAGCACAGACAACCACATGTGTGGGGACCCTAGGACAGCACAGACAACCACATGTGTGGGGACCCTGGGACAGCGCAGACAACCACATGTGTGGGGGACCCTGGGACAGCGCAGACAACCACATGTGTGGGGACCCTGGGACAGCGCAGACAACCACATGTGTGGGGACCCTGGGACAGCGCAGACAACCACATGTGTGGGGACCCTAGGACAACAAAGACAACCACGTACATGGGGGACCCGGTGTGTTCATGCACAGCACATGGCAGACACAAAAGCTGGGTATTAGGCTGGACATCTCCTTTCCCTCTTCCCTCACTTGCTTTCTCTCTCCTTCCTTCCCTTCTTCTCTCTCCTTTTCACTTTCTCCTGTGTCTAGTTCTTGCCCCACGTGCCTGCATTCCTGCTCGGCTTCATTTGCACTGTGACATGGAAAATCAAAAGAACAGTGGCCGAGCAACAGAGAAGCAAATTCTGTGTTATCCCAGTAGGCGACAGCCTTCGGGCTCTGCCTCTTTGTTCTGTCTTTGCATGGTTTCCTTTCCTCATGACACTCTCTAGCCCAAGGAGGCACCTCGAAATCACAGTCAAGTCCACATGCCAGTGAGCAGAAAGGAGAGGGCTGGGGAAGGGCACACTCATCTTTGTTATGTTTTGAGACAAGGGCTCACTCTGCAGTCCAGGCTGAACTGGAACTCATGTTGTCGCCCACGTAGCCTTTAACTTACAGCAGTTGGCCTTGGCCTCTCCTGGGCTACGGGCATGGGCTGATGTGTCCAAGCAGTTCAGAGAAATTCATGCACTATTCCCCCTCCCCCCGACATGCCCAGAAGACACCGAGGTCCCACTGCCCCGCTGCAAGGATGGGGCCTCTAGCTTAGGCTGTGGTGTACCAAGTTATTTCAAAGGAAGGCGGAGATAGCTGAGGCCTCTAGACCCCAGCAGCAGGCCTGGGTCCTGAGGCCGAGTGAAGGACAGGGGCTGAGAGAGAGTAAAGTGTCCAGGCTGGAGACTTGGCCAAGGGTGGCCTACTGGCCACCTCTGGGAAATGAGCACCAAGCCTTGTGTGCTTAGAACAAAGCGCAGAGGTGGACAAATGGGCCCTATTGGCGTGGAAGAGGAACAGTGGCAGCGTCAGTGAACACCACGGACTGAAAACGTGCGTTCTTGAGCGTACACACCCCAGGATAGGAGGAAGCCCCACAACACATGATCCTGAAATCTTCGCTACAAAGGCACAGTGGGGAATCAAAATACAGTCAGAGCTGGAAAAAAAAAATGGACCACTGTGATACTTGACCTACTCCACACCTGCAGACCAGCTATACTTAGCAAAATTCCTGTGCTGACATGGCTAAATTGCCTCAACCCTTCGGAAGCTTAGTCTTGTGACAAACAGTAGCATCTTACAAATGCACTCCCCGTCCTGTGATCATCCCACCAGGAGTTCGTTCAGCAATCTCACCACTGCAATCTTTGTTGGACTGATTGCTCAATAAGGCATGGGGGTGGGAGGGATGTGGGTGGGGGGGCCATGGGGGGCAGGGTGAGGAGGACGCCACCCAGGCCATGCCTATTGTCTCCTGTTGCTGCCTCAGAGACTGAAACACTTTTACCTTCCTGGGGACAAATTGAGGGCGCCACCCCTGCCAGAGTCTGTCAGCCACACTGTGTGCTCCTAGGAAGATAGTACACTTACCGAGCGAGCGGGTGACTACACAGCTGTTGTGCCATCAGCTGTTCCCTTCCAGCGTCTTCAGCGGGTGACGGTGGCCACACCCCCGGGCTGTAGGCCTAGCTTCACGTCTGTATTGATGGAAGAAGGCCTGGTTTTAGCTTCAGGTTTTACACAGCACTTGGAACCCTGGCTGTACCAGTCACTGAGTGGACACTGGGATTTCATCACTGACTGGTGTCTTCATCTTTCGCATGATGGCGAGGATGTGCTGACTCCTGGAACAGTGACAGGTAGAAGGGTTGGCACGGGAGACCGATGGCACAGGGAACAGAAGGACGTCCCAGGACAGCAGGAACAGCTGACGCGGGGTGACTCACAGGTGCATGTTGTGGCAGGCTCACGTAAACAAGATTTCTGACACAGGTGGATAATTTTGCCACATGTGACACCTTTGGCTGACCACAGCATGGTTAATGTGGCATCTAGATGTGGCTTTGGTTGGTGCTGTCCAGCTCTGACCTGTCACCATAGCTTATAAAGCAGAGTTTGGGAAGCTTACCTTTGCAGAGCCGGGTGTCTGGACGGTGAGTTCTCTGATACCGTGTTTCTGTAGGAATCTTGGTCTACACACACACGTGTTCCAGAGCTATTTCTGTGAGGCCACTGTCCCTAATGCCCGACTCTCTTGGTCCCTAACTATATTTCCATCACATTGCAGTGCACTGAGGTCCTTCCTTGGTCATGACCACGTAGGTGATGTGGACACAGCTTCTGTTCTCACCCACGTGCACCAACCAGACTTGATAACCGGCTCACAGAACCATTATAAAAAACACAGCAAACCAAACCACTGTCGTGTCAAGCCACTGAAATTCTGCTACCATAGCTGGGCAGTGCTACATTTAGACTTTTAATTTCATTCTTCCTGTGGCTTTTAACCATCAGAGGGGTTTTGTTAACATTTGTAATATGCTCATAGTTGACATTTTTGTTTGGACTTTTTCTTTCTTTCTTTCTTTTGGTGAGGTCTCATTGAACCCAGATTACCTCCCAGTACTGGGATTATATACCTATTCTACCATATCTGCCTTTCAAATGTTTTTCTTGAATTCTGGCCTGCAGTAGGGCCGTGCATCATCCATCTTAACCCCACAATGTACACACAGTCTTCACAAATAAAAAAATCTCTGCGGAAGGTCCGCTTATGACAGGATGTGTAGGCGGCTTATTGGAAAGTGACAGCAGGGAGCAGGAGTGGGCAGCTAGGCGAAGGAAGCGATGGGAAGGCAAGCCAGCACAGGCCTGGAGATACAGCAGTGCTGCCATGGCAACGGTGACTCAGTCCCACAGACCTTCAGAGAAGCTGCTGGGCTGTGGCTCAGAACTGTCTCCTGGGGGCATGGAGGGGGAGGGGGGTACTTATCTACTGAGGCTGCCTATTTTGGGCTTTAAGTAGTTCTGTAGGGGTTAACCCCTTCCTTCTAGGGAGAGCTGCAAATGGCTCTTGTATGGATCAGATTAAGGCTTGCACAAGAACCTTTTGGGCCTCAGTCCTTGGGGTAAGAGGTGAAACAGTGTGAAGTGGCCAGGAGGGTGCTGCCTTACATTCGCTGGACCGAGCACATGCGTGCTGACTGGTTACGTTCTACTCCAGTCCCGCCCCTCCCCCCACATTAGCTGTTCTCAAGGTCTATGGTCTGGAGAGCTAGATCACAACAGGGTCTCTGAGGTCAAATGCCGAGTTTATGCTCCTTCTCTGAGTGTGCAGCATCTCCCAGAAGCTTCCTGGCATGCGCTAATGTACGGACTGGCTGAAGAAGCAGGTACAAGGTCCATGTTCTTCCATAATCCAGGCATTAAAGGAGTTTTGCAAAGTTCTAAGATGATTCTTATTTGGGCCACAAATTCTGTGCTGGAAAATAAAGGTGTTTTTCATAAAAGTAACTTGTTTTTAATTTCATTGTTTTTTGATTTGGATTATTATTGTATCAATGTTTTGGGTTGTGTAACAAGTAAGTTTTTGTGGTGTGTGTTTGTGTGGATGTGTGTGGGGGGGGGCGGTGCATGAGGCCAGACACTTATGTAGTAAGAAGGTGATGACTGGCAAAATTAACTTTATAACCAAAAGGGAACTGGCTTATTTTTCGGTGTGTCTGAGTCCTCACTCACCGCATGTGTGTGAAAGTCAGAAGACAACTTGAAGGAACTGGGTTTCTCTTTACCACATGGACTGTGGGCAACAGACTCGGGTTGGCTGGTTCCCCACCGAACCATCTCACTGCCCCTGGTTCATCACTTATAAAAACAAGGTCTTCGGAAGCTCCTACTTTTTACAAAATATTTAAAAGGTCCTGAGATTATTTAAGGTGGAGAGAAGCCTCGGAAGAAATACAGGCTGTAAGGTGAACACCCCTGGTCTCAGGCAACCCCTTATGAGGTATGAAGACGATGCATTTGAGAGGCAGAATGCAGAGCGGGGTTTGAGGCTACCACAGGGGAGTACTAGCTTTGACTCCACGTCACCTGAAACCTTGTGGGTTACTACTGTCCTTGAGAGGACCAGGGGACACTGTGAACCTGAGTGGCATCTCTGACCATTTCCTGCTCTTTCCTCAGCAGCAGCCAGTCCTGCTGGACCACTGGCTCAGCTAAGGATGAACAGACAAGACAGACACTTTCAATTCTGGCTGCGTGTTGGGAGACTTGGGAGACACCAGTTCGTGGCTGCTTGACTGTGTAATGTTCCTCGGCATGTAAGGCATTTACTTACTTTACACTTGAGAGGCTTTCTTCACTAACCCGAGTGCCTGCTGTGCTTTCTCGAACTACTCTACCTCAGCGCTCTACCTAGCACGCACTCAGACAGGACTTGCTTGCTCTGTCAACCAACTTTAAAAGCTCTGTGAGAGTCTTACTACTCCTTCCAGGCTTTACAGAGTCCCTGGTCACAGGAAACGCTGTTTATGTCAGGCTGGGGACGGCTCGGCGGGTGAGGTATATATGCTGTAAAAGCATGTGGACTGCAGTTCAGAGCTCTGGCACCTACACAAAGGTAATGGCAAGATGAGAGCCGAGAGCGGTACAGCTGTCCTGGCTCAAGTGGCAGGTCAGGCCAATGGGAAACCCTGTCTCAAACAAAGAGTTTCTGAGAAGAGGCAACCTAAGTTGTCCTGTGACCTCTATGCACCCTGTGCATGTGTGCATTCACACTCACATGTTGTGACCTCTATGCACCCTATGCATGTGTGCATTCACACTCACATGTTGTGACCTCTATGCACCCTATGCATGTGTGCATTCACACTCACATGTTGTGACCTCTATGCACCCTATGCATGTGTGCATTCACACTCACATGTTGTGACCTCTATGCACCCTGTGCATGTGTGCATTCACACTCACATGTTGTGACCTCTATGCACCCTGTGCATGTGTGCATTCACACTCACATGTTGTGACCTCTATGCACCCTGTGCATGTGTGCATTCACACTCACATGTTGTGACCTCTATGCACCCTGTGCATGTGTGCATTCACACTCACATGTTGTGACCTCTATGCACCCTGTGCATGTGTGCATTCACACTTACATGTTGCACATACAGACATACACATTATAGTATAATGTGATTTTTATTTGTTGTCAATTAAAAACTCAATTGAAAATATTTACAATGTCAATTAAACGCAATATAAGAAATCGGCTTTCATGTTTTTACATGTCAAATTGGGTACTAAAACCACAGTCAATACATTATATTCAAAATTATTCAGCCCACACCCTATAAATGCTTGGACGCAGGATGTTTACACACAGCTCAGTTTGGGGTGTTAAGTTGTTTGGCTTTGAGGAAGAACATTTTGTTTACTTCACTAATGGGGATATCTCTTAATGCTGGGATGGCGTCTTCCTGGTGGTTCTTCCACTGCTGGTTTTTAGCATAGTTATCTGCAAGAAAAGAAGAAAGCTCTGCTGAGCCAAGCAACTCCTTGCTGTAAGGTCGCAGCTGGAGCGGCACACAGCCCACCAGGGGTATGAGGGCGATGGCGAACAGCAGTGCTAGAGCGTCCCTAACAAATGCAACTTAAGGGATACGTGGACAGTTACGTGGATACAGTCCACCAGGGACGGAAGGTCTGTCAGCAGGACCAGGAGGTGGCTGGTCACACTGTGTCCAATCAGGAGGCAGACAGGGACATTTTCTCCTTTTTATTCAGACCTAGGTCCCATGGAATGAGACCCTCCACACTTCAGCTGTCTTCTCACGCCAGCAAACCTAACCTAGGTAAGCCCCATACAGTGCTCCGACTCACTTCTCCATGGTGATCCTAAGCCCCCTCAGGCTGGCAGTCAAGAGTAACCATCCCGCCACGTTTAACGTGACAGTGCTCTCTGTCGGCGTATGTCTCTGAGGCAGTCTTGACTGCTCTCTGATAAAGCGCTAACACGTCGTCCTCCTCCAGCACTCACAACCGTGTTCTACATAAGCTTACCTGTGATCGTGTGCACAGAGTCCAGTGGAGAGGTGCTCATCATGTTAATTCCAAACAGGAGCGCATAACCAGTGACAACAGCGATGAGGAGGTAGACGGGCAATGCCACTGCCCAGTACCTGCAGGCGAGGACGCTAATGTACTCACAAACTGTCAAGGGGTCGGCCTCCAGACACTCCTGGGTTTAGACTGCTATTAAAGGAGCTGAGGTGATGATGGACAGCTGTACAGGGTCCACTGAGACGCTGCAGCGGTGATGGACAGCCACAGCCATACGGGGTCCACAGAGACGCTGCAGCTAACCGCTCCGCCAGGACCTGACCTGGAGGCTTGTTCTGCCCTGTCCATACCACGGCTGTTTCTTCTGGTGTTCTCTGCCTCAGTCCCACATGACAAGCTTACAGTATTTCTTGACTTCCATCAGACGTTCTCCCTACATGTCCTGATATGAACGTGAGGCATCTGCTTCTCCCGCATACCTTCTTATATGCTGCGCTCTCATTATGTCAGTAGTTAAAGAGAGCTGACTATGTAAATAGTATTTGCAACTGAGAACCTCAGTGTATTATATTTTATGATTTTTCCCTTGAAATTATATATTTCTGTCTGTTTTCCCAGCATCCACTATCAATACTCCAGACTCAGATTCTTATATGCCCTGCAGTTGTCCTCTCAATACAGTTAAACCCATTAAGTGCGCTACCTTGCAGGCTTTATGAATAACTCCTCCCTGCTGTTCCCCCGGCTAGAACCCTAATAGCTTTCCCACTGTTATGCATTCTTCTGCTTTCCCACTCTGCTTTCTGCTCCACAGTCACCTTTCCAGATAACATTTTAACTTCCATGCTTAGAGCTTTTCAATGGTAATTAAAAGAAAATATTCCCTTGGACAGCACACTGTTCAAGATTAAACTTCTTTTCCTTCTGTAGGTGGCATTGTCTCTACTTCCTCTGAGTCTCTTTTCTTTTGCTTTTAAGGACAGACTTTCCTCAAGTGCCTGCTATTCATGGCAGTTTATTTACATTTAAATCCAGGTGATAAGGTGACAGGAAGTCAAGTGTGTACATGGGCAGAGACAGCAGAAAAATCAGGAGTTACTGATCGTGCCTTTCACCCTGGTCAGCTTCCTCAGAAAGGCATCTCCCACCTGTTTCTGGGAGAAAACTTACAGCCTGGTAAGGGAAGGTGCTGGAGGAAGTGGGCCTTTGTCACTTAGCCTCCTTCATCTTTCCAGCTAATTCTGGTAACCTCCAGACTGCAGACCCCAACACTTTGCACAGGGTGGAACTATTTTCTGAAGTGGGGGCAGGGTCAGTCTCCAGGTTTAAGATAAGGAAGGGGACTCAGCAGGTCGAAGGCATTTTGGACACGTTTCCCGTGCAGGGCAGAGTTACACTGCTGAGAGATGATGAGGTCACCAAGCTCTGGCCCTTTTGAAATTCCAAGGCACAAATATTCTTGATGGCCTCCCTCTCCTCCCACATGGAAAGCACCAGACTCATCGAGCTCTCAGAAGGCCCCCAAAGCTCGTTAATGTCTTTCTATCTGCTATACTACTTCATCGCGGCGCACAAAACTTTTATACCTTTAAAAGCTTTTTCAGCAACAGTGTAATTTTAGCAAGATTCTAGGAGGAAATGGAGATGAATGTGTTTGCCCCACCAGCTTTAATTACTGGCATTTTGTTTGTTTGTTTTGAGACAGGGTTTCTATGTGTAGCCTTGGGTGTCCTGGGTGCTGTGGCTTTGTAGAACTCACAGCGATCCGCCTGCCTCTGCCTCCCGAGTGCTGGGATTAAAGGTGTGCACCACCACCACCCAGCCTAATTACTGACGTAATTAAAAGCCTCTAAGAAGCCTTCAATCGCTGCTGTGGTACCTACAGCTCCGGGGTTAAAGCACTTGTCACTCCAGTGTGAAGACCACGGTTTGGATTCCCAGAAGCCACTCAGAAAGCAGACCCAGGGGATTCTGGAGTGAGCTGGCTAGCCAGACTGGCTATGCTATTGAACTCTGGGCTCAACTGCGAGACCTCGTCCCTAGGAATAAGGCAGGGAGCACCAAGGAAAACCCCTGATATCAACTCTGGGCCACTGCGTGCACACACAGACACATAGACCTGCACACGCGATGTGCAGACACATGGGACACAAAATAAAAACAAGTTTAACTGCAGCACAGTTATCCGTGGACTTTGAAGCAGTAGTGACTTAAGGCTTGGGTTTTAGAAAAGAGTTATCACCCTTCAGAACGGTACCAGCTCCACCCTTACTGAAGAAATCTTAAACTTACTTTTGAGGCCAGTATGTCAAGCCCAAGGAGTTTAACCAAGATTCAGGAACAAACGCCCACACAAGATAAAGTACTGCAGGGTAAAGACAGTAAAGAGAGAGAGAAGAAACCAACGTCAGTACAGCACGATCCAGCCTATAGGGTTCAGACACAGCGCTTCCCCGAGGCTCGCCTGACTCTCAGAACGCAGGCTCCTCAGCTCCTTGTGTGCACCACTCCTGTCACACTTCCCATAACTACCACCTTACAAGTCCTTAGTGTCTTAGCCCTCAACTGTACTCTTGGCACTGTAACGGCTCATCATTTCTTGGCGCTGTTATTTTCACAGCATTTACCAATTTGCTTCTGCATTCTATATAGTGGTCAATAACTCTCCACAGGGAAAGTATAATTGCATTTAGTTGCTTACAGAGGAACCTGTCCCCTCTGGTTCTGGCTGTCTACATAGCGTCTTCCCCTTAGTGCCCGGTCTTTGCGGCCTCCTTCCAGCTGTCTCTGTGAAGTAACAACTGACAGGTTCAGAGCTTCTCTACACACATGACTTCATTGAACCCTCAGAACAATCCTGAGACATGCATGCACACGCACGTGCACGTTATATACGACAAAGTGCTCTTTGGTTACATCGTCCATAGAAGTTATGTGGTAAAGACAAGTTTCCAGCTACATCGGTGGTGTCGTTTTTTTTTCTTAAGAACAAAGTGTTACAGAGCTTGTCCAGACTGGAATACAGTGGTTTCTGAAGAGATGGCGGCTGTTTTCCTTATGTATCTGGTGCTAAACGCCGATGGTGAGGCTGATCTTTTCCCTACCCTGTGGTGAGTGCTAATGACTGAGCACATGAGAAGGGCCTCTCCATCTCCTCCTCACCCCCCTTCCCCATAGCGTGGCTTCCTTTCACTTATCTGTCTCCTCCAATCATAAGTAAAACTCAATGAAAGCACACAAGGCTTGGCTGTTTTGTGATTCCCTGGCCCTGACACTGCCTGGTACAAATAAGTGCTCAATAAATTCTTGAATTAACTTTTGGTTTTATCAACATGCTTGTTTAGTTTCTAATCCTTAAAATCCTCTTTGAATAGGAAGTTACAGAATCAAACAGCTAATACCTATTTAATAGTTTCTTTGCATGCATTATCTGAGTTAACACAAGAGTCAGAGAAGGACTTCAGTCCCGCGCAGCCCTCCAGACGCCTGACCTAATTCCAGTCCTGTTGCTTATTAGCTTTGTGGCTTTGAGAAGTTACTTAAACCAGGTGCTGCCATCTTTAAAGTGAGGGCAGCAATGCAGACCTACTTAACAGGGTCGCTTTATGGGAACATCAACAATGCGTATTACCAATACCCCTTTACACACGAGGACACTTTAGACCTGCGTGAGCTAACTGCTCTCAGGCCAAACGATGACTCCACGAAAGAGCCAGAATGTGAACTCGGTTATAACCTCATCCAACAGGTACAACCAGGCTAACACTTTTCATTTAAGAACTCAGCACACAGGTTGGAGACATGGCTCAGTGATTAAGAGCATCGCCTGTTCTTCCAGGGGTCCTGAGTTCAATTCCCAGCAACCACATGGTGGCTCGCAACCATCTGCAATGTGATCTGATGCCCTCTTCTGCAGATAAAGCACTCATGTACAGTAAATGAATAAATTTAGTAAAAAAGAATTCAGGACACCGTCAGAAAGCTGGATTGGGGCATGTGGCTTCTTCTGCTTGAGTGCCTCATATTTTCTAGACTTTTTGAGGAGGGACGGTGATCCCGCTGGTGTGAGTTGGTCACTTTCTCCAGCCATTATCTTCTTTCTCCAGCTCCAGCATGCTGCCCTGGAGCTATAGACCCCTCATTTCCAAGCCTTCACAGCCCTTCTCTTCAGGGGTCCTTCCTGCCTTCTTCTCTGAAATAACTCCCTCAGGGAAGTAGGTTTTTTTTTTTTTTCAAGACAGGGTTTCTCTGTGTAGCCTTGGCTGTCCTGGACTCACTTTGTTGACCAGGCTGGCCTCGAACTCACAGCGATCCTCCTGCCTCTGCCTCCAGAATGCTGGGATTAGAGTCCTGCGCCACCACGCCCGGCAGGGAAGTAGACCTTAAGCTCTATTAGCTGTGAATTTATTCACTTAAGCATGGGGCCTGGTGCTGGTTAAATACTGGAGATGAAACCTCGTACAACACTCCGAGCAAACAAGGTTTCCCTCAGGACTCCTTAAGAAGAGACATAGGTAGAAAGAACCAACGCTGCAAGCGTGTCCATTCTAAGACCCAATGCATTATTTCCTGGTCCTCGAATACCAGACAACGCCTTGGCTGTCCGTCATTCCAGTACTTACTGAAGCCAAACTGAGAGCTTAGGAAAAGAACAAAGCCATAAATCGCTCTTTCTGGCAAAGGCGACGGTGAATTTTCCACCATCTTCCCCGTGGCTTTAGGCAAATCTGTGGGAAAGGAACACAACCGTCGTCAGACATCTCCCGCCCCCCTTCACCACTGGTGTATTACATAATCTCATCACTGTGCTGCGGACACAGTCACTGCGGATGCTCGCCCGCGCGCGCGCCCGCCCCCACCGAGGGCCCCCTCGAGGCGCGCCAGCACCCCTGCAGCTACGGGGGCGCCGGGAGAGCGCGCTAAGGGGCAAAATGCGCCACTCGGACATTCTGAGGAGAAGACGGGCCCGGACTCGCCCCTCACGTGAGGCCCACCAAAAAAAAAAGGAAGCCCTGGGCCTCGCGTCCTTCGATCACCGCCGCCCACGCTTCCCTCCCCCCCGCCCCCACCTCTCAGCCCCCTCAGCACTCAGTCCTTTGCGCAGGCGCTGCCCAGAGAGCCTCAGCAGGGGCAGAAAGGAGCTGTAAAAAACCTGAGGGACGAGCAGGGGCTCGCGGGGGCCCCGCCGGTTGGCGCAGGCGCACCGCGACCGTAGCGCGGGTAGCAGGAGCCGGCTCTGCACCCAGCCCGAGGGGCCGAGGGGGCGGGGCGGCGGCCGCGCATGCGCGCACGGGGCCCACGTGACCCGCCTGGCTCCCCGAGCGGCTGGGCGCTCGCTCTGCGGGTCTGCTTTGACGTGGAGGGGCGGCGGTGGCGGCGGTGGCGGCGGTGGCGGCCGCGTCCGAGGCTCGCGGGCTGCGGGCCCGGGTGAGTGCAGACCCAGCGCGCGGCGGGACTCCCGCCGCAGCCGACAAGCCCGGGCATCGGGGCGCTCCACACCTCCCTGCGTGGGTGTGTGGTGAGTGTGGGTTTTGCGCCTCGCTGAGGCGCCCGTGCGCGCCGAGGGGGTGTGGCCGCCCTTGTCCCCCGGTGGTTGTGTGTTCCCTTTGTCCAGGTTGTCCCTCGGGTGTCCGTGACATAGGAGCGGGCCTTTTGTGTGCGCATCCCCCGGCGCGCACATCCTGAGCGCTCGGGGAACGCACCTCGGTGTCCGCGGCTGGCCCGCTTTGTTCCCGTGCGCGCCCTTCCCTGCGACGGCGTGGGCGTCCTTGTCCTGCGTGGATGGGTCCCCCGGGCCCCGGCCTTGGTCGCTGCCTCCCCTATGGTGTGCGCGCCCCCGCGGCTGCGGCAGTCTGCAGTGGCGGGCGGGCGCGCGCGTGCGTGCGTCTCCGCGTGTCCCCAAAGGGTCGGTGCGCGGGGGGCCTGCGGCGTGCGCGGGGTTTGCTCGCGAGGGCGCGCGGCCCCTGGTTTTGTGTGTGTGATGTGTGTGTGCGCGCGCGCGTTTCCCTGCGTCCTCACCCGGGAGGGATGCAGAGCTGCGCCCCCCCCCCCCCCCCCCCCCCGCCTGCAGCCTTGTGCGACGCCTGCCCTGGGGGCTGCTACTCCTCGGTGGTGGCGACGTCACTGTGGCCTGTGCTGCCATTCCTTTGCGGGGAGGGAGGGAGGGGCAGCCTAGGGGGACAAAGGACCAAAATGAAGCTTGAGTGCCACGGTACCTTTTCCAGAAGCTTCTAGCTTCCAGAGGTCCTTCAGTTTGCAAGTCCTTTCCGAAGTATATGCTTTATGCCTTTCACCAGGCGATCTTGCAAACACGGAGTTATTTATTGTAGGGTATTTTATAGCAGCCAGTCTCTGGATTGTGGTGGAGGGAAACAGGGTTGACATCTTACAGGCACTACTGCTCTCTCCGGGACAGTTTAATCACAACTACAGCTCTAGTTAGGCCACGCTATTTCAAGAACTCGGTGTCTTAGTTTAAGGAAAATGGGTTTGTGATAAGGATACTTGGGAGAAAAAGGTAAAACCCCCTTAGGGACTTAATTGCTACTACTGTGCTTGTCAAGGGTTTGTGCTTGGCGTGCTCAAGGGCTGCGGTTTCTGTTTCTCTCGTTCAGTTTCCTTACTGTCGCCTAATTTTCCTTTTTTATTTTTCCTTTAAATTTCGGGAATACTTCAAAGATTATAAACATAGGGAAATCTAACCAAACCAGTCCATTTTATTTATTTGTTTATTTACTTTTGCCAAATTTACTTAAAGTTCTTACAAAAAAAACTTTAAAAAAATATGGAGATGCTGAGAGTTCGCCCCTCCTTACCTAGAGATAGCCACTGTGTTCAGGTGTCTGTGTATCGCTTCAGTGCACAGCTTACAACTTGGCAATGGTGAATATATAAACAATGCATAGTATTGGTTTTTAAACTAAAGTGGTATAAAATTGTGTCTTTTTGCAACTTGCTTTTGCATTCAGCATCACACTTTGATATTTGAATAAATCGAATAATTGTGCTTTCTTTGAATTATAATTGTTGGTATAGCACTGAATTGTATGAATATACCGTAATTTATTTTTACAGTCTTCTCTTGACAGACTTTGGAATTGTTTACAGTCTTTTCTCTTTAAAGCAGTCCTGCAATAAACATCTCTGTACTTGTTTGCTCTGTGCACTTTGGAGTTTCTCTAGGAAATATACTCGCTCACAGTTTTGCTGGGAAGTAGAGTACATATGACTTCCACTTAAACAGATGCCATAGAAGCTGCCCAGATGGTTTCAGTGCGCACTGGTATTGAGAACACCCATTTCCTCACATGCTTGCTAACAAACTATATTTATTTTTTCCTTCTCTTTACTGACCATCTTCTTTATGACTTTAGCTTGCTGCTAAATTTGCCTATAGCCTGGCTTCTGTCTAGCCATGTGACAGCAAATGGGTCGATCTCTTACAGCTAATTGGTCCTTATTGAATTTGGTCATCATAATATGAATTCCAACGAACATTTGTTATGTATTGTTGCTATGGTTGGTGTAAAGATAAGATCTCATGGTATGTTATCTCAAGTAGCACGTGGCCTGATTTAATGGAAAGCATTTCAAAGGCATGATGTTTTTCTTTAACTCCTTTCCTCCATGATGATGTATTTGATTTATTCAGAATACATGTAACATATATTGCAACAGTGAAGTAAAACCAATGAACGCAACGACCTCCCGGTGGATCCAAGACGCAAGCTAACCGACGCTGAATGTGCGTTCACTCTCAGAGGTGATTATTCTGAGTTCATGTTGTTATTGTATTTTAAACGCTTGAATCAGATTTTTGTGTTATTCACTGAATCGTATGTGTGGTTTCTATGTTTGAGTAAAGAACACTATTTGGGTATAGTCTTCTGAAGCTTGCTTTCACTCAGTGCTGCGTTCCTAAGTAACTAATATTCAGTGTAGATGTAAGTCGTAACTGTTCCCTGCTTGTGTAATGAGGGGTGAGTACAGCGCAGTGTATGCATGTTCCTGTTGGGCGTTTTGACTGCTCTGTTTTCCCATAAGAAGAGTAACCAGCAATAGCTGCAGGAGGAAACCAGAAGAATAATTTAAAATGCTGTATTCACTTCTGGAGAGGCCTCTTTTAATCCCAGCACGTCCTCCAGCACGTCCTCTGTTCGCTTATTCAGAGAATTGGCATAATTTTTTTCCCTTTTTTGTTTTGTTTTTGTTTTTGTTTTTTGAGACAGGGTTTCTCTGTGTAGCCTTGGCTGTCCTGGACCCACTTTGTAGACCAGGCTGGCCTCGAACTCACAGTGACACGCCAGCCTCTGCCTCCCGAGTTCTGGGATTACAAGGACGCCACCGCACCCAGCTTTTTTCCTGTTATTTCTCAATGTATATAATTACTTTTATTCGACTCAATTGTATGGGTAAAACTAGGTATAAAACCCAGAACATTTTGACACCTATTTACCTGTGTGATTGTACGTGCCATGGCACATGTACGGAGGCTAGCGGGCAGCCGTGTGGACTGAGGGATTGAACGCAGGGTGTCAGGCTTGGCGGCAAGTGCCCCTATCCATTGAGCCATCTTGCTGGTCCAGTTATGCATTTAGAAGAATCACAGTTTTGCTTTAAAATGTCCTTATGATACTCTAGAAATTCATCCTTGGCTGTGCTGAACTTCTTTAGACATTTTTTAGCATGTGAAACATACATAATTTTCAAAAGCATTTTTGATGCTTTGTGAGCAAAAATTAGGTTGGAGCTGCTGGCATCGCCAGCTGCCTGCTAGCAATGGCATTGCTGGTGTTCCGGGGTATGAATGTTCACATTTGTGCAGTGATTTCACATGCTTCTGCAGTGGTTGTACCAACTTGTGTTTTGGCTAATAGTTTTGTCAGCTTACGTGCCTTGGTCAGCATTCTATGAGAGTTACAGTTGACCTGCCACCTGTCCAACACTTGTTATCTTAGATTCCCTAATATTTGCCCGGAGAATGACAATGGTGTATCATTGTGAGTTAAGTTCGCATTTATTAACGAGATTCAGAATCTGTTTGTATAGGTACGCATCATGTGCTTCCCATGTTCTGGGGAAAAAACAGGATCAAGTTTTTCTACCCACTTTAAAAAAATCCTGAATTGTCTTTTAAAGCTGACAAACTGTTAGCCTTTTTTTTTTTTAATGTGCATTGAAAAAAAACAAGTGTATGAATAAATTAATAAAATATATTAAAACAAAACAAAACAAAAAAACAAGTGAAAGCGTTCCACCGCTAAACTAGCTCCTACACCCCAGTTCTTAGTCTTAGTGTCATCTAATTGGAAATGACCCTTGCTCTGGACTTAAGATGGCTGCTGTGTTTCTAAACTTCACCTGGACAGTTCCGTGTATGGTGTGGGTTAGTGATCCATATTCATCTCCTCGGGTGTGGCTTTATATGCTGGGTTTGCCTGCTGTTTACCAGAGCTGAGTTTCTGTGTATGGGCCTGTTTCTGGCTTGCCACCTAAATGTTACCTGTTGATGTCCACACTCTCTTAGTTATTACCTCGCCATTGTGGCTTTACCTGAAATCTGTTTTTTGCTTTTCTTGGACATAGGATCACACCGTGAAGCACAATGTTTGTTAACTGGTGCTGGGATTCAACTCGGCCTTGTGCATGCTAATCAGGCACCAAGCCCAGAGCTGCAGTCTCGACCCTTCAGCAACCTTCTTGCCAGGGAACTGTTGAGTCTCACCTGTCCCTGGACTTTGACCCTTAAGAGTTAGTCAAGAAAAACCCTTTGGGGCTTAATCAAAATCAATCCGTTCAGTTTTGTGGAGAATTGAAATTGGTTATAAATAGTACTTTTTTTCTGTTTTTTGGTTGTTGTTTTTCATATTTGGAACTCCACTGGCATTTGCAATGGTGATATGTAGATTTTTTCCCCTTTCCCACTTACTGTGTGTTTCCATGCTCTGGCATGCCTTTACATTGATGTGCAGTTGAAGTGGTGACAGGTGCGCTTCAGAAGGGATTATAGTGCTCATATAGGTCTTATTCCCAATGTCAAGGAGCTGTTTTTCCGCTAACAGTAGCATTGGTTGGGATGCTTTGTAGATTGTCGTGTTAGGGGAGGCTTTGCCATTTTGTCATGTGCTTTTCTGCATTTTTTGAAATTTTTTGTTTTATCTTTTCTGCAATCCATTAAATGAAATTAATTACAAATTACATATTTTTATTTTGTATGTTTGGTTGCTTTGCTTGCATATATGTCTTATGAACCAGTTCTGTGCCTGGTGCCTAGCCAGAAGAGGGCATTGGATACCCCTCTAACTGGAGTTAGAGGCAGTTGTGATTCATCATGTGGGTGCAGGGCACTGAACCCAGATCCTCAGCAAATGCAGCAGAGCATTTCACTGCTGAGCCATCTCTACAGCCCTCCAAATTATGGATGTTAATTAAAATTTATTTTATTTTTATTTTTTTTCTGGAGATAGATCCAAACTGGCCTCAATAGATTTTCTTTTTAATGTACTACAGGACTAAGTTTGATAATGCTTTTGTTTTTTGCCTGTCTGTTTAGTTTTGGTTTTGTTTTGTTTTGAGACAAAGTTTCTTTGGGTAACATTGGTGGTCTTAGAATTAGCTTGGTAGACCAGGCTGGCCTTGAACTCACTGAGGTCCGCTTGCCTCCATCCCCCAAGTGCTGGGATTAAAAAAAAACATGAGTCATCACTGCCTGACTTGATATGTTTTATTCAGGACTGTGTACCTGTTTATAAACAGGGCCTCACCATCCAGCCCTGGCTGTCCTGGAACTCTAGGTCAGGCTGGCCTCAGAGAGTGCTGGGAGCAAAGGTGTGCTTCCACAGCCTCAGCCTCTCTTCTTCTTTTTGGCTGTTGATGTTGGTGCTGAGGGTACAATAACCAGCCAAGTGAGCTACTGAGTGGTTAGTTTGCATTGGAGTTTCTTACAATTTTGTTGGAACTTACACAGTGACTTGGGTAGTCTCGTGTGTGCACATATAGGGAGTTTCAGAAATTTGTTTATTTCAGAAATTTAAGTTACTAGTACCCAATTCGTGGCATTTTAATTACTTAATTTTTGTTTTGTATGTTCTGCCTTTATTTTCTCTTTTCTCATGTTGAATATTATTTAAGCTGTGCCTCTCTCTTCTCTTCTCTCTCTCTCTCTCTCTCTCTCTCTCTCTCTCTCTCTCTCTTTTGTTTTTGTGACACTGGGGCCTGACCTCGCCTGGAACTCAAGTGTCCAAGGCAGCTTCAAAGGATTGTCCTCCTGCCTCTGCCCCTGAGTGCTGAGATTACCAGCCTCAGTCTCCATCACTAGCTCTCTTTTTCCTGGTTGGTCTTGCCAGGAGTTGATCTATTTTGCTAATTTTGCCAAAGGAGTAATTTCATCTTGTTTTTTAAATTTATCATTGTTAAATACACTGATTTTTTTTTCATTGTCTTTATTTCTTAACTATGGTGTCAAAATGTGGTCTTCAATTCACATTTATGAAAACAGTTTTTAACTCATGGTTTATGGTCTGTCTTAAATAGAATTTAATAATTGCTTGTGAGTTATTTTAATGTTTCATGTGCACATGTGAAGTTTATGCATTTGGTAGGTAAAGATTAAAAATTGTATCGTTTGGTCTTTATTAGTTGTCTTTTCATCTTCCTCACCTAGGACTTCTCATGTCTCTTCAGTGTGCCAGGGTAGAGTCAAGCTGACGGGGGTTATCTCTGTCTGTTCATTGACCAGGCCGACTCTTGCCTGGCTGACACCCAGGCCTTGTTAGTAGTTGCATCAGTTTTTCTTGCTGTGTGTGTTGAGACTCCATCATTAGATGTATGCGAGCCTAACATTGATTTCCTAGTGGATCCGACCTGACCCGTGCCCTATTGCTGTCCATCCTTCCATTTGCCTTAAAGTCTCATTTAACAGAAATTACCCAGAATATCCTTTTTGTTTAACTTTAGCTATTTTAGTTTCTTTACAATTTAGTTGTTTCTTACAGACAACCCATCAGACAATATGTCTTTTAATTGTTAGGTTTAGAAATTCCTGTTTAGTTCAAATCTCTTGATTGTTGAGCAACTCATTTTTAAATCTAAAATCAATATTATATTACCCTTTAATTGGAGAAGTCATGTTGGTACAGTTCAAGGCCCTTAAAGTCTCTCTTCTGTTAGTATAGCAAAGATATGTAATATTTTACCAGCTTTATTTATTTTTTTTTAGAAGAAAATACTGTTTTACTTTAGCTACAATTGATTATCTTTGGCAGTGTCTCATTTTACCCCTAAGTTTAAATATACTACTTGTGTTTCTTAAGGTTCCCTAAAGAGATGAAAACAACACAGAAAGAATATATAAATACTTCTCATGTTCTCTGTCTCTCTCTCTCTTTCCCTCCCTCCGCCCCACCCTCTCTTTCTCTCTGTCTCTCTCTGTCTGTCTCTCCCTCCCTCCCTCCCTCCCTCCCTCCCTCCCCCTCCCGTGTGTATGTGTCTTACAGGCTGTGGTTCAGGTAGCCAACTGTAGCTGACTCCCAGAGGGAAGGGCAAGAGTGAGTTTGTGCAGCCCACCAGGCTGAGTCTAGCACTCCCTGTCTGGTGCTGGCGTTCCACAGAGCTGCTGGTCTTCAGTCTACATTGGAATCCCAAGTGTGTAAGTTCTAGCACCAGGGAAGGAATGCCTCGGTAACAGGTGCATGAACTTGCCGGCTAGAGTGAGAGCGAGCAGGCAAAAGCGAAGGCCTCCATCTTCCATGCCCTTTGACGTGAGCTGTCATCAGAAGATGTGCTCCAGATTTAGGGCGGGTCTTCAATCAAGAAAATCCCTCATAGCCACGCCCAGATGCTTGGGTTTTGGTTAATTCCAGATAATAGTCAAGTTTACAACCGAAATTAGCCATCACTATTTTTTAAAAAAATATTTACTTAAAATTTTTTTCCATGTGTGTGTGTGAATATGAGTACAAGTGCTGCCGGAGGCTGGAAAGGCTGGCGCTGCATTCTGTTCAGCGGGTGCTGGGAATTGAGCTCTGGTCCTCTGGAAAAGCAAGAAGTGTCCTCAACCACTGAGCTGTCTTTCTAGTTCCTACTTTTTTAATATAAAATTTTGATGCATGGTTGATCTTCATTCTGAATTTTGCTTGCTTGTTTGTTTTTGAGACAGGGTTTCTCTGTGTATCCTTGGCTGTCCTGGATTCACTTTGTAGACCAGGCTGGCCTCGAACTCAGAGATCCGCCTGCCTCTGCCTCCCTGAGTGCTGGGATTAAAGGTGTGCACCACCATGCCTGGCTAATTTTGTCTTTCATTAAATCTAGATTAAAAGATTATAAACCCTATGTTATTTTAATAATTCTGATTTTTGTCTGTTTTTCCTGAAACTTTAATTGAATATATGTGCATTCTTCTCTTCCTGGGTTTCTTTTCCTCTTTTGTATTTTTCATTTTCATTTCAGCTGGATGCTAGATAGTTTTCGTGAGTTCATCTTCTAGGTAGCCAGTTTTCTCTTTAACTGTGCTAGTCCTCGATTTGTAAAGATTTTTTACGTTTAACACCTACCCACCTGTCAGTCATGTCTCTGTATTTGTATTTGTTGAGACAAGGTCATCCTGTGTGGCTCAACTTAACTTTGCATGTGTACATCTTTCCCCCTCTCCCCCCTGAGGGGCTGAGATTGCAGGCGTGTACCATCATTCCTGCCTTATTTTATTCTTAAAAGTTCTACGTGGTTCCCTTTCAGTAATATTTAGTCATTCTTTTCGTCTCATGTTTGTGTTCATTTAAAAACCTGTAGCTGTTCTGTATTATGTATTTGGCCACCTTGATGTCTGAACTTTGGGGGGTGGCTTCTAATATTGCTTGTTTCCTGTTGCCTCACGATGGCTTGCTACATCCGTGTTTGAGGATGATCGGCTGTAAACTATCTGTTTGACTCCTCTTGTGAGGGTCTCGGGTCTATCTTGGGAGTACATTGTGTCAGTCTTGGCTGGAGGCAGAGCTGAGCTGAAACTGTTCTTAGGTCGCCTATTGGGCTCCTGGCCCCGGTGCTTTCGGTAGCACTGCCCTCAGCTCTTAGGAGTCTGCTCAGTTCCTAGCTTGAGGTTTGTTGCTTTTGGAGGGAGAGGGTAGCTGTAAATGTTTCCCTCTATGAGTGGACAAAACATTAAAAAAAACCTTTTTTTAAATCTGTAATCTGCCAGACCTGAGGGCACACACCTTAATCCCAGAATTTGGGAGGCAGAGATAGGTGGGTCTCTGAGTTCATGGGCATCCTGGTCTGGTCTACGTAGTGAGTTCTAAGCTTGCTAGGGCAGCAATAGCGAGACCCTGTCTCAGAATGCCTCCCCCTCACACTGACAGAGTTCTTCAATATCTAGTAAATCCTTTATTTTAATATATAACTATGATAGTTTTAGTTTGTATTAGAAAAAATTTATCAAATAGAATTTCTCTGTAAAAAATTTATATTAAAACAAGTTTAAAATTAAGCTGTGTTAAGTCATTCTATAGGGAAATATTAAGTAACTGTACACATGTTGAGTTTGTTAGTTAATCCTCTAGAACTATAGTGGTGTAACAGGTAAATAGAGCCGTGATGATCACATAGGGGGAAACCTGCCTCAGTGATGTGGACACGGTGCTCCAAGCTTACAGAGAAGGGTCAGGTGCACAGTCTGCAATGTAGACGTGAGGAATTGCTTCCTGAACTGAGTGAGACTGGTGGGCACTATGTGAAGACTGCTAAGTGTGCCCTGGAGTGGGATTACACTAGGCCTTAGCTGCAGGGACAGCGTGCTGTTGGGGTGCTAAAGAGAGGCTGTTGAGTGGATTTAATCAGTGAGATGTTGGACTCGGTTTCAGAGGATACTGAGGTGAAGGTGAGCCGCCACTTAGATTGTTGTATTAGGTCAGAGGAGGAGAGATGGTGTGTGCCTTTGGCATGAAGTTCCTGTTTTGTTTGTTTTTATTTTTAGGGAAGTGGTGTAGGTACGTTGGATCAGTGTGTAAGGAAAGCAGGGAGTCAGTGTTGACCTACATTTTTTATTTCCTTCACATTTTTAGTTTGGATAACCATTTGGCATTTAGAACAATTAATTAATAGTATACAGAAAGAGGAAAGAACTTGGCTTCTTTTGAGAGTTTTTGTTTGAGGGAAAAAAACATGTTTTTGAGCTTCCTGAATTTGAGGGCCTTATGAGATATTTTGCTTAAGATCTAGTAGCAATTAACGTGGAGGCTCTAGAAGTTGAGAGATGTGGCCCATCCTGGAGGGATTTGGAACTCTTTAGCCTTGGAGATTTGGAATACAGTGTTTTCAATAGTAGTACCACCTGAGCTAGCTTAAATGGTGCATAGATAAACATCTGAAAGGTTTTAATAGCAATTTAATATGTGTGGAAAAGCTTGTATACTAAACCTGTGATGTCATGGATGTTTTTGTTCAGACTAACTAAACCCATGAAAGGGAAATAGTAAGTAAAAATTCATACAATAGATGGAAGTGGCAAAGGCCGTGGTGAAGCTCTGCAAGTGATGAAAAGTGCAGGCAGTGTGTTTTGAGCCACGGTGTGGTGGGTAAGGTCACTCAGAGAGAGAGTAAGAGGGAGAAGAGAAGAGAGCTGACATATGGGTGGCGGGAATGGGGACTGAGAAAGAGCAGCCAGAAGAGTAGGAGGAAAGCCAGAAGATGGTCTTTGGAATCTGTGTGAAGCGTTCTCAGGAGGAGGAAGTGGTCCACAGTGTCAAGTAAGTTGTAAGCTCAAAAGTGCTCTTTGGACGTGGCAATTAAGGTAGACTATTTAGTTAGAATCACCCAGAAACGGTAGATTTTAAAAACTGGCTTCCAATGTTCGTAATAGTTAGCATCTATTGTATTTCTTAGCATGCCCAGTACCTTGAAAGTGCTGTACATGTCCTAGCTGGTTGGGCAGGAAGGTGGTCCTGTTATTCCCATTTGGTATGTGAAGAAATGGAAGCACAGCAAGGCTAAGTAATTTGCCCAGGATCACACACCCAGGCAGTGGGAGCTCAGGCTTCCAGCCCAGTACTCTGGGCTCAGAGTCCGTGCTTTAACTGTTTTGCCACATTGCCTCTGTAGCTAAACAAAATGGAACATAGAAACACATACCAGTATTGTAATCACAGCGCAGTTGTTGCTTTGTGTGGTGTCATGAGGTCTGCCAGGCTCGATTGACTAGCATCATGTTACAGTGGCTGGAGTGCCCCAGTTGTATTGTAAGCTACACCAATGGTGAATTTTTTTGGGTTGTGACAGTTCTTGTCTCTTTCTGTATTTCTAGTTTAAAAATGTGAACTTAAAAATACAAGGATATTTCTGAGGATAACATTTTTCATATTATATGCTTAATTTTGGATGTTGTGGTGTCTTTAAATTTTGTTAAACTCTAGAAGTGTTGTTAATGCAGAACAGGTAAATTCAGACACTGTAGATGGCCATTTTATTGTAGATGGCCACTCATGAGCCTATTAAAAGCAGTTTCCTTCAAATGTAGAAATGGAACAAAACTGTAGGAGACCAAAAGTGGGTGAAAGTAGATGACTCAATAGGAAAGGAAGAGAGATTGGTGGTTTGAAAAATAGGAGGTGATGCAAAGGAAGGGGCCATAGAGATGGTGGCATCAGAGCCAAGGGCTTAGAAACTGGCTGAGGCAGAAGGTACTGCTGTGAGGGGTGGCCTTGGGAAGGAGGGGCCTAGTGAGGTAGGTGGTGCTGCCTGTGTTAGCTGACAAGGTGTCCTCAGTGGAGGCCTTCCTGTGGCTGGCACAGAGGGTGTGGAAGGGACCAGTGATTGATTGCCAGTAAGTGGTGGCTCTGGTAAGGAAAAGTTGCCATGGTCAGTGACTGCGTATGAGGGAGTAGGCCGTGAGCGTGGAGGACTGGCTTTGAACCTTTCCTTACTTGGTGACCTTGAGCAAATGACTTAACTGACCTGAGTCTACGGTGAGGATCAGTGAGAAGAAGCGTGTAAAAGCCCTCGGTGCAGTGTGTGCCATGTAGTGTGAGTAGTTGGTGAGGAAGCCTGCTTCACTTTTGATTTTGTTAGGTTTTCACACATCAAACTGAGCTTACTGTTTGCCTGCAGATACAGGTGTGTGTCCTAAGGACTGGTGGTCTATCTACTTAGGGGTGAACCTGACCTAACAACAGTAGGCTTTAAAGTGATAGAGCAGGGCATTAATGGTGGTGCTGGTGATGGAGCTAGAGTTTTTCGTAATGTGCTCTGGGAAAAAAATCCTCATTATTGAACTTTTTTTTTGGGGGGGGGGAGCCTAAAACTTGAGACTAGTTTTCCTCTTCCTCCACTTCCCTTTTGATAATGGGAAGAGGTGTTGTCTCCTTGCCGTCGAGCAGCACAGGCTGTGTGGAGAGAGTAGCAAGCAGGGTGCTTAGGGTGCAGCCGTGGAGAGCCACTCCAGCCTGGCCCCTCAGCCCTAGACAGAGGCTTCCTGAGAGATGGACAGGAACTAGGAGCATGTGAGCAACTAACAGGAGTGGTTTCTGGGTAGAGTCAGGATGGCTGAGAACATAGCCGTTTGTGTGCTATGAGACGGTGTATGTTGTGATACGCCATAGAGCAGGTAGGGAAGTACACAGTAGGAGAATGAAGGTACGTTCAGCAAACACTTTTGTGAAGACGAAGCTTGCTAGGCACACACAGAGTAGGATGCCCTGAGCCATCTTTTTCTACCCGTGAGAGACACGTAACCCTTATGTTCAGAGGAGAGCTGGCAAATATGTGAGCCTAAAGAAGAGAAATAGAGTAAGCTGTTTGAGAAAAGTCTGGGGAGGTGAGAGCCTCACAGACACCAGTGTTTCAACTGGACTTCTTTCCTTAGGATATAGGCCCCAAACATGTTTCCAGTGTGCTGTAGGGAAGTGCTGCTGTTCCGTCACCTCAGGTGGTGTGGCTGCTGACTTGAATGTCGCTGTCTCTTTAGGACTGTGCAGCATGGACGACCTTGCTGAGGGAGGCCTCAGCTTGGCAGATGATGTCTTACTGGAGGATTACCCTTACGAGGAGGACTGTGTCTGTGTTCCTGACTTTACCACAGACGACTATGTCCGAGTGACCCAGCTCTACTATGATGGCGTGGTGAGTGGGCTTGCTAACTCTTCTTTAGAGCTGCTTTTGTGGCGTAGGTACTGACAGAGCACCACGTTTCTGAAGAGATGATGCGGAAGGGAAGGGAAGTGAGGACAGAGCGTGGTGAGCAGTAGTTACTGTGATGGAGGTGAGCCAAGCTCCTGAGGAAGAGCTGTAGGGGCAGACTCAGAGCAAGCCTGGTGAGAAGGCCCAAGGTGATTTCAGGAACCACAAGTCGTGCACACTTTAAATTTTACCAGATAAAAATCAGAATAATTTTCTTCTTTTAGGGTATGCAATATAAAGATTATGCCCAAAGTGAGAAAAATTTAGGTGAGTATATTACTACTTTAATGCTGATTTGTCAAGGGAGGTCTATCTGTCCAGTCACAGCAACATATAAATTTATCATTAAAATGTATTTTAGCTTGATTTGGTGATACAGGTCTGTAGTCCCAGCACTTGGGGAGGAGGCTGAGGCAGGAGGATTGGAAGTTCAGGGCCAGCTTTGGTCAGATGCTGAGACGCTTGTCTAAGACTAGAGCCTATAATTTTTTTTAAAGCTAGAACTCAGCCAATACTTAAAATTTCTTAATATCTAATAGCTTGAATTTTGTTTTGTTTTTGTTTTTTCAAGACAGGGTTTCTCTGTGTAGCCTTGCCGTCCTGGACTCAATTTGTAGACCAGGCTGGCCTCAAACTCACAGAGATTTGCTTGCTTCTGCCTCCCGAGTGCTGGGATTACAGGCGTGCGCCATCATGCCCGGCTCTTTATGCACTTACACTTGAGTTGTTACTAAATTCTTTTTGTAACCACAAAAGTAATGAATGCACCTTATAGATTACAGTAGTATAGAAAATATATAGCAAAGCCCTCCTTCCTTTTTTTTTTTCCCTTCGAGACAGGGTTTCTCTGTGTAACAGCCCTGGCTGTCCTGGACTTGCTTTGTAGACCAGGCTGGCCTCGAACTCACAGAGATCCACCTGCCTCTGCCTCCCGAGTGCTGAGATCACAGGTGTGCTCCACCACGCCCAGTTTAGGTTGAATATTTTAATCCTTCGATTTTTGCCTTTTTATACCTATTGAAACCCCATTAATGGTATTGATTCATTTAAAAATAGTAATTAAAATTTTTTAAATTTAATTAAGAATATGACATCTGCAATATATGGTGCAGTAAGCCACTCTCCATCCTGCAAGATTACTGTGACACCATTAAGCTGTACATCTTCTGGCCACTTCTCTTCCAACATCAGCACAGTTCTGTAATATCAAGATTGCATCCCTGTGTAGAAGCCACGTAAGTTTCTACGTCATAACAATTCCTTAAGAACTGTGGTAGCTTGTTGTACAGCACTGAGGAATACTAAGAGGCCTGCACCTCTTTGTTGAATGCTGTTTAATTTTATGTTTGTTTAATCAGAGAGGAAAAGCAAATACTTGGGATTTGAGGGTAAATGAGTAATTACAACATTTTAATGAATTCCCTGCATAACAATAGATTGTAAACTTAAAGATACAGTGTCTGGTTTTCGTATTGAACACCTGTAAAGAGAAAGACCTTTCTACATAGCTGAAGTACAGCTATAAGTATAAAGTTCATTTAAGTGTAACGTTCAGTAAATCATTATGTTGGGGTTCCCAATCTCTACAAATCTTGACTTTCAGCCGTTCTCGAGCTGCTGAGATAAGTTTGAAGAAGTTACAACATCTTGAGTTGATGGAGGACATTGTGGATTTGGCAAAGAAAGTTGCAGTAAGTGCTGGAACAAGTTTCCCATTGAACGCGAATGAACAGGAATTAGGGACGGCTCCATGGGTAGAGTGCGCGCTGTGCGGGCTGGGGTGAAGACGGGAGCATTGCTAGGATTTGCTGCCCACCAGCCCAGCTCCAGATTCAGTGGGAGACTGTCCCAGAGGTGGAAAGTGGTAGAGAACAGGTCATCAGATGTCCTCCGCTGATCTCTACATGTGTACATATATACACACGTAGGTGTGTGCTCCACCACACACGTGTTCATGTATCATATATGCACTGCGCTGTGCCCCCCTCCATCCCACACACAAAAGAAGAAAAGAGACAAGCAAACAAACAAGATTGTACGTGGACGGTGTTTGTCCTATAGTTCCAGTCCATAGCAGTCAGCAGACAGTGTATCCAGGGGCACGCTCAGTACTGAAGTGATAAGGCTAGCGTGCTGTTCCATGTGTCACATTGGGGGGGAGGGACAGTCATCATAATTGAAAGTGAGTCCTGCTGTATCAGAGTGATGGGCTATTTTGATGTAAAATGCTACCACTGAGAAATTGAGGGGGTGGTTTGTACTACACTGCTGATCATTCATGTGGTTTTTTATTATTTTTTTCTTGTTTCAGTATTTGGTACTGTTCTCGTTGAAGCTTACATTTGGTAAAGGTGTCTCTTTTCCAGTAAGACCACTTGTAAACACACAGATGATGCATATACCTTTATTAAAAGTCTAGATGTAATGAGCTTCAAAAACCTGAACATGTAAAAGTTACACAGTACAATTTTATCTAGAGCTGTATGGAAGACTGTTTCTGAATTGCGATGTTAAAGGGACAAATTAATCCTGTCAGTGCTTGTGGCAAGTACACCGCTGTGTACGCAGACAGTGTAGTCAGACATCACTTAGTGATGGGCACGCGTTGTGAGGGTCACCAGCTAGTTTCCCTGTCGTATGAATCTCATAGATTGTATTTAACCCTGAGCAAGTTGTTGCTGGCCAGTGTCTCAATGTAAAGGAGAGACAGGGTAAACATGGCAGGGTGGCGTGCTGCCCGTTCACTGTGGCATGCTGTTCCCTTGTAATATCTCTTCATTAGTAGAGACTTCTTTAAAATACTGTAAGAAGTGTATTGTAGTAAGTACCCAACCTGTGGCACTGCTGCTTATTATGTGATTGTGCATGCTATCCCTGCGGTAGTGCAGTCTGTTTTACTTACGCATGAGCACAGGCAGTGTGTTGGGCAATTACCGTAGCTGGCATGTGATGTAGGTGATTAGTGTTCAGGTTCGTTACAGCCTTGGGGGACTTCTGTCCTGTCTGTGGTTCTTGTTAATTGCCACTGTGCAGCTCAGGACTTTCCCAAAATGTAGGAAGATGGCTGAGTGGAGAAAGTGCTTGCTGTGTAAGAGTGAGTGCTGAGGTTCGATCTTCAGTGCTCATGTAACGCTGGGCAGCCGTGGCTGCCAGCCTGTGTTCTGAGCAGAGACTGGGTTATCGGAGCAGGCTGGCCAGCTAGAACAGAGAGCGGAGACCTCCCGTCCGTATGTAAGGTGGAGAGTGTCGGTCGTAGACTTCTGGCCTTCACACACATACATGTGCACATACGCTTGTGGACGCCACACACATACAACCCCACCCAATACCCAGAAAGAAAAAAGAATTCAAATAAAATTGACAGAATAAGGAAAAATGTGTGGTTCTTGTTCTTTTTTTATTTTGCAGAATGATTCATTCCTTATTGAAGGCTTATTGAGAATTGGTTTTAAAATAGAAAATGTAAGTGTTACATATGAAACCCCAGCACACCCACTGCAGACGCCAGTCTCACTGCATGTCTCTCAGATAACGGCTCCGTGTGCCCAACCTTTTACTTGTAGTATTTGGTAACACCAGTTTCTGTATATTATATAATCTTATTTTACAGATTTGCCTCATTTTAAAAATCACGTGTAGTATAGTTTTAAGCTTTTTACAAGTTATTCATTTTGTCTTTATATTATTTGTCTACCATATATTCCTCCAACGAAATTAAGTCCTTGGTGTGAGGTTTTTTGTTTGTTTTTTTATAAATGCTAGGTAATGTTCAGGTGCAAAGATAAGTCTATTTGCAATTTTACCAGAGACACGAATGTCTGTGTATTTCCCTCAAGCCAAATACCAACATTGGCAACTCAGCTAGCTGTTTATTCAGATCCTTAAAAGCAAAATGGAATAAAATAAAAGACTGCTCCTGGGAGCCCTGGTGAGCGCCGTTGCCCTGCTCGCCCTTTTGCCCAGCATAGGCTTTTGTCAGTCTTCATGACAGGACATGTGCCCAGCTCTGAGCCTTGGGCTGCACCTCTACACCTTGTGGTCTGGATAGAGCCCAGCCTGTCCTCATGCACCTCTGTGTTACTGTGCTCTCCTGCTACCTCAGCAGCCCAGGCTTATAGACCTCAACTTCGATGTCTGTGATCCTTGCAGAAACATTCTGTAAGAGTGGCCTGAGGCCTCCTGAAGATGCCTGTGAGTCCACAGTGACTGTTCTTACCTCATATTTTGGAGTCCAGATGTTTGCCAGTGCATGACAAAGCCATGAGTATAAGTGTATGAAATGTGTATTAGTGGTCTGAAATTCTGTAGAAGGCAAATTCATATTGCCACATAAATTTAGGATTAATGCTCACATACCCTTCATTTCTTTTTTGAAACAGAAAATCTTGGCAATGGAAGAAGCTTTAAATTGGATAAAATACACAGGCGATGTAACAATTCTACCTAAATTAGGATCAGTTGACAGTTGCTGGCCCATGCTAAGTATTTTCTTTACAGAGTGTAAGTATAAGTGCTTTAAATGTTAAGTCTTGTTTAAAGAAATGTTATTAGGAAGAGCTAAACAGTGTTTTTCTTCTGGTATCATGTCCAAGTAAGATACTTTAACATTGCAGTTTGTTCTCTATCTCTTTTGTGGCATTACCCTCTTAAAGCTGCTGCTTAGTGGATGCCATGTGATTATATACTCCAAAGAAAGAACGCACGGCTGGGTCCTCGTACGTTGTTGTTACTATGTGAAAGGACAGAGCCTACCATGGTTTTTATTTTCCTCATGCATCTGTTCTTTGATGTAAGATGGAACTGCCTTCTATACTTTTACTTTTTTAAATGTTGCCGGGCGTGGTGGGGCATGCCTTTAATCGCAGCCCTGGGGAGGCAGAGGCAGGTGGATCGCTGTGAGTTCGAGGCCAGCCTGGTCTACAAAGCGAGTCCAGGACAACTAAGGCTACAAAGAGAAGAAACGCTGTCTCAAACAAACAAACAAAACATTATACTTCAAAGCATTTGACTATTAGTGGTGTTTTTATTATATAGTTAAGTTTTAAGATAGAAAATCTTGGCCCCATAATAGATGACGATGAGAAACATGTTACCTCCACTGAGAAGGAAGCGTGCCTGTTTTGTCTGTTTTAGATGCTGTAAGTAATAGAGACAGAACCTTCTGGTAGGGTTGTTAGACACTGGGGTGCATTAATGCCCAGAGAGTAGAGTTTTGTTTTCATTGCTGTTTCGAAAACCTGTAAGCACAGGAAGGAGCAGAGAAGCACCAGTGTGGGCTCACTCCTGATTCTCCCTCCTGCTCCGCAGGGCGGCGGCCACAGTTGTCTTGTTTGGGGGCGCTAAGTCAGGAGTTCAGAGCTTAGATCAGTGGTTCTCAGCCTGTGGGTCGTGACCCTCTGGGTTGAATGACTTTCTCAGGGCTTGCATAAGACCATCTGCATATCAGATGTTTACATTATGATTCATAACAGCAGAATTATAGTTATGAGGTAGCAGGAAAATAGCTTTGTAGTTGGGGTCAGCACTCCATGTGGAACTGTATCAAGGGTTACAGCGTTAGGAAGGTGAGAACCCCGGGTTAGATGATTTTCCTCAGCCTTGTGAGCCCTACAACCTAGGGGAGGACTCACTCACGTTCTGAAGTCAGAACACAGGCTTTTGCTTCTGCTCGTTTGCTTTGACTAAGCTTAGTGTGTCTCTAGCTACTCTTTAGTCACCATCCTAGATCTTGATCTAATCTTTAATGTTAAGCAGTCCTTTAATCTCAGAAATCAGTGATTGGTTAACCTTAATTTTGGTGTAGTCCTTTTTATTTTTTTGGCTTTTGGTTTTTCGTGACAGGGTTTCTCTGTGTAGCCTTGGCTGTCCTGGACTGCCTTTGTAGACCAGGCTGGCCTTGAACTCACAGAGATCCACCTGCTTCTGCCTCCCAGTGCTGGGATTAAAGGCGTGCGCCACTGTGCCTGGCTCTAAATACAGGATCTTAAATGTGTTAGGTAATAACTGAATTATTGAAGTATATCCTCAGCCCCAAGTTTTTATTCTTTAAATATTTAATAAATATGAAAGATTACAAAAATATATGAACTATTTAAAATGTTTAATAATAAAATGAGCATAATAGATTTACCTATTTAAGCCAGCTATTGATAATAGAATATTTAAATTTAAAACTAAAATTCTTTCACTCTCTCCTAATACAAATTTCAGATAAGTACCATATTACTAAAGTTGTAACTGAAAATTGCAACTTGCTTGAAGAATTTAGAAGACACAGTTGTATGCAGTGCATAAAGGTAAGAATATTTACTGTTAATATATTACACGAATAAGTAAGGCTTTTGAAAAATAAAATACTGGGACTACTAAAGTAACATGCTTAAGGGAAAATGTTAAGGGAATTTTGATTTGGAATTTAAAAAAAAGAAATAGTATCTTAATCTAGTGATTTAAATATTAGAATTTTTTTCAACTAGGCATGTACTGCCTTGAAGAAATGTGATTTTCTTTGGTAATAGCTTTGGTGATATATAGATTGTGCACCACAGGTTACTCAGAGGAAGTACTGACTCGTAGCTCAGTTTTAAAGATAATACTTAGGAGATGTTTAATGTTCTATAGGATTTTATAATTAAAACCACTGATAGTAATTTTCATTAATTAAAGATACGAGTATCCGAAGTGAAAATTCAGTTGTACATGTAGCATTTTTCATGTCTATTTTTGGTAACCTGTTACCAAAACCTGGTACATTGGTAACAACGTAACAACTGCTACATTGTTGTTAGCAGTTAGTCAGCATTGCCTGTGAGCTAATGATTTCTGTGTATATAGTGACATTCCAAGGACTGTTGGATAATACTAGACTTGCTCTCTCTCTCTCTCTTTCTTTTTTTTTTAAATTTTTTAGTTTTTTTTTTTTTCCGAGACAGAGTTTCTCTGTGTAGCCTTGGCTGTCCTGGATTCACTCTGTAGACCAGGCTGGCCTTGAGTTCACAGAGATCTGCCTGCTTCTGCCTCCCTGAATGCTGGGATTACAGACATGTGCCACCGCACTCAGCAATACTACATTTTCTAATAACCCAATGCTACCATTTCAACATGCATCTTATATTTTATTTTTTATTTCTGGTTTTTCAAGATAGGGTTTCTCTGTGTGGCCCTGGCTGTCTTGGAACTTTCTCTGTAGACCAGGCTGGCCTTGAGCTAACAAAAATCCGCCTTCCAAGTGCTGGGATTAAAGACGTATGCCACCACCGCCTGGCCTCCTAGATATTTTTCATCAGGGCAGGATTGAATCTACAGATGCAGGCGCCATGGTTAGGGTTTCCTTAGTAACTGAATGTATCAAGATACTAGAGATTCCATTCTTACTTTCTGTCCAGATAACCCGTGCTACACTGATGGCAGGGGTGGAGTGCACGCCTCCTGGGGTTGGGCTCCTGGTTGTCTCTGCAGGTAGCTGATGCGTCTCCTTTCACTTTGGTTCCTCAGCAAGGAGAGCTAATGAAAATGAGAGGAAATGAAGAGTTTTCCAAACAAAGATTTGAAATAGCTGTTATCTATTACACCAGAGCCATTGAATATAGGTAAGAACAAAGTAGAAAAATAAAAACTCTTTTTATGTGGCGGATCAAGTTAGAACTTTAGGAGAAATAGAGGCAGGGGACATAAGACCGTCTCCCATTTGCTGTGCAGAGTAGGCTTTCTCCTCTGCGGGGATCAGTGGCAGTGCCAGCAGCCCGCACACCTGAGACTTCACTCCATCATCCTGTTAGCTGACTGTAGGGAGCGGTGCTAGCTTCTCACGCTGAAGATGTTACCAGTCAGCGAGCTTTGCTTTCTTGGGGGCCACTTTTAAGGGCGGTAGTTGTGGTTGCTGAGGATGGATGTGTGCTCTCTCCTCACGTCACCCATGCTGGAGCTTCATAGCCTCCTTCTGAGCTGGGCAACCTGATACTTTGGCATATTTTAGGGGTGCTCTATACACTGCCCCCTATCTTACCTTGTTCTTCGCAGGGTTGAGGGGATCCAGTGGGATGTCACACCTAACGGCTGCTGCCCTCTACTCTGTGAAGGAAGGAACAAAGGGAAGAATTGTTTTTGACCACACAGAGTCAGACAATGAAAAATAACAAAATCTACCTGTTACTAGTATTGCATGTTGCAAGGGTTTTTGTCTTCAGTCTTTGTTAGAGTGCCCCAGTGTGTCGTCCACGAGCGCTCTTGTCGTCAGCGGGGACAGACTTTGTAGTCGGTCAGCTCTCACAGGAGTCCTGGGAAGTACATACATCAGAGATCTATTTTCATTCCTGTGAACAAGAGATCGAGAATGTTAAAAACCTAAGTTTCAGTCAGTTAAGACTCTAAACCCTGGACTCTTTCTGTTCTGTCATATAGTTGTAAAGTTTTAAGAAGATTTTTTTTTAATGTCTTATGTTTTCAATTTGATTTTTGTTTCAGATATAATGTGTTTTACTAACTAAATGTTACTTCTTTTTAAGACCTGAGAACCATCTTCTTTATGGTAACCGAGCTCTCTGTTTTCTTCGTATGGGACAATTTAGGTAAGTTGGTTAATTACTAATTACTGAATTATTATACCTAATACGTATTTTAGGAAATGTTCATCTGTCTTGCAGGTATGCAAGGAAACCCCTGAATAGTTCTTTGTATGAAATAATTAAACGGGTAAAAAGGAGGTTTTATTTGTAATGACTGTGGGGAATGGTAGCACATGTCACACATGTCATACAAGTCTCCAGCACCCTTACTGCTCTGTTGCCTTCCACACTTACCCTTGGACAGCTGCCACAGCTGGTGAGCGGCGATGCTGAGATTTAAACACAGACTGTGCTGATGATACCAATGCTGTAATGTAACATCTATAATACATTCTGTCCTTTGCTCTCTCTAACCTGCACAGTGTACCTTCCCTGTTTATTTTGTCTTGTTACATAAAACTAAATAAATATCTTCACAAGTGAGAGAATGCATAGAAAATTAATGATATTCATGGAATAGAATCATAACTAATTTAGTTCCTTATGTTGAATTTGAACTTTGCTTTTATTTATGAGTTGAGAAAGACTTCTGTGATTTTTGTTGCCCTTTATTTTAAAAATTTTAGTATATAAATTATAAATGTTAATATTAAGCAATATAGATTGATGTATTCAATTATGCCCTGCCTTATTGTAAGAGAGTGGGTCCAAAAATACATCCTTGCAGAGAAAAATATTCGAAGCACCTCAAACTGGAAAACCCAGTTAGAACCTGGCACCCTCACAGCAAGGCTGCCTGCCCTAAGGCATAGATAGTAGTTAGAACTCACTTCTGCCTGTGACTTTCTGTTGCCTAAATTAAGGAGGAAAACGTGAAAAGTCACGAAAGTCTCATTATTCACAAAGAAACGTTGGTAGCGATTGCTTGGTTGGAGGTGGTTTCTTCACACTTCACCTTAGAAGTTGTTTACGTGGATCAGTAGTAATGTGAGTTAAGTGATGGAGAAAGACTCCAGAGATGATGGGGAAAGCTCTAGAGAAACGCAGTGTGGGGCTCCACTAAGTGTTCTGTGGGGTCTGGAAAGCTGAGAAGCCCTGTGCCAGCTGTTCTTCAACAGAGCACTCCCCGGGGCGTGGGCGAGTGGGAGTGGGGGCGGTGTAGTGTCTTCCAAGTTTGCAGCTTTAAAAAGTAACATTCATTGTGTTTCTCTTTTATTATAAACAGAATACATTCTCATGTAGAAAATTTGGAAAATACAAGAGTATAAAAAGAAGAAAATAAATATCACCAGTAATCCAACCACCTTGGAAAATACCGCTGTATTAACGTTATGCAGCTGTTAGACGGCTTAAGCCGTGGATAATCCGAGGCTGTCTAGACTAGAGGAATGGATGGCTTGACAGTCCTTCCATCAATACCACTGCTCTCAACTGGTTCTGACAAGAAATGAGCTACCAATGTCTAGGCTATTGTTTCTGACTAGGGCCAGAGTTAACAGATACCTACTGTGTGATGGTGAATCTGTGTGTGTTCAAGATCAGATAAATAGGTTTCCGACCTTGCTAGCCCCTCCTGAAAACTGGGGTATCTTGCCAGGCAGAGGGTCGTCTACTCTCCAGCTCTGAGAGCTGAAGGGCAAACCAGGCTGATTCTGCTTTTATGAGTTCTTGAGAGATAGACACACGAGGAGAATCTTCCTAAACCCAGCTGCAACAGGAGGTGACAGTAGAAACAGCCTCCAGATAGCATGAGCTGAAGGCTAAGAGTAGAGCAGTGGCCCCCTGCCCCTCACTGATGTTCTAGCGTGTCGCTGAGCACATGTGAGGACACAGGCAGGTTTGTGGACGGCAGAGTCCCTGGTTCTCACCAGGCGGCCACCAGCACGTATCTGATGCTCCTCCAGCATACAGAACGGTGCCATGCCAGTGTCCTGATGCCTCCTACATTCTCACATGGTGCTAATAGGATTTTGCATATTGTAATGTAGGGATGAGGTTTCTTTACCTCCTGATGCACGGTGTGACACAGGAACATGTACACTCAGTGAGATGTGCGTGGATACAGGAGTAATCTTGCTCTGAGAAGAACTTTTTACAGCTGAATTACCAAGGTTGACGCGCTGTGAGATTCTCATGCCACATGGATGCCAGCTAGACCTGTCCTGGGAGTCTGGCTGGTCAGCTGTAGGGACGGTTGGAGATGAAGCACCCACCCACTGCGCCTGGGAGACAGAGTTGTTCCCAGTGGGTCACCAGGCCAGACTTCCTACTTGTTACAAAGCAGGAATTGAACTGTAGAAGAACTGAAATGGAAAGTGATTAAAGGCTTGAATGAAGGCTAAAATGTACAAATGGTTATAAAATACTTTAATTCTAAAATATTAGAAAATGAAAACATTCAACTAAAAAATGACTTTGGCAAGATTACACTCTAAAAAGGTAAAAATACAGTGACTTATGACAGGCTCTGTCCCGTGTTCTTCATGCATATTTGTTCCTAAAGACCTTTACAACCATGCCAGGTAGTTGCTGCTGTCTCTTTGAGATGAGAGAACAGAGGCGCACGAGGCCCAGCAGTGTCCAGGGCGCTTACATGGGTGCAGTGCAGCCGGAGGCTGGGCCCACTTTACCTGCATGTAGTCTGTTGTTAGCCATGGACTGGTGACAGTAGGGTGCAGTGGGAATTGTGGACGTTGGGAAAATTTTAAGACAGATGATCCAAACAGTCACAAATTTATGAGGACCTGCTTATCCTTAACAGCATGCAGATAAAAACTACAAGTTTCTCTTTCATACCCATCAGATTGGCAAAAGCTTAAAACCTTCGTAATATCACGTATTTGAGGATGTGGAGCAAAGGAAACTTTCCTACTCGGCTGGAGAAAGTGTAAACTGGTCCAGTCGCTGTGGAGAGCAGTCTGAGAAGGCGAAGAGATGTACAGTCTGCAGTCCACGTCTAGGGTCATCCCTCCCCAGCTGTCAGATGTGTGTCCAAGAAGACATGTGCGAGCCATGTAGTGTTGTTTGTAAAGACGGCAAACAGCATAACTGTCGGTCAGCAGGGGAATGGATAAATGAATTATGGTATATTCATACAAAGATGTTCTAAATAGCACTTAAAATGAGTGCAATGTTGAGTGTCAAGCAAGTTGCAGAATGATTTGTACAGTGTGATGCCATTTATATACTGTTTAAAGACATACAAAACTATGTATGTATGCATATTAATATGAAATGTGAATTTCAAGACTTTTTAAAATGTGTGGGCACGTTATAAACCAAACGAGTGGCTATCTCTGGGGAGAGAAGGAGGGGAAGGGTTTGGGGACGGGAGCGTTGGTACACGGTGCGTGTCAACTCTAATTTCCTGATAAGTTGGTACATGAGTGTTCATGTTCTTGTTATGTTCTCTGAATTGTGTGCACTTAAAATAGTTGACAAGAAGTAAAACAAGTATGACTTAAACTGTACATAGGAGGGAAAAAAGCAATGAAAAGAGAGAACCATCCTCCTGTTATTGTTAGTGGCACAGGGAAGAAAGCCAGAGATGGAGGAGAATGGGCTGGGAAACCGATGCTCCACCCTGGAGCGATCAAGGACTTTGTGGTGGTTGTAACTGCAATAGACTCACTCAGAGGGGCCTTTGGGAAGACAAGAGTCAGGCCCAGAGCATGTGCTCCCCTCCTGGGCTGGATGGTGGGCTTGTGAGGAAGAGAGCTGGGGGTTGCTGCTGCTGCTGCTGCTGCTGCTGCTACTGCTTCTTACGCTTGGAACCCTTGAGTCGAAGATGTTTTATGAACCCCAGCACTCCTGGCGTGGATGAGATTCTTCGTTGTTATGTGTTCTAGAAGCACACTTTTCAATACAGTGTCTAACCATTGGCCATTAGTAGGATGGTTGTAAATGAAGTAGCCAGAAACTTCCAGTTCTGTGCATGTGAAAAGGAATCATGACATGCCTAATTTAGCTGGTTACAAAGCTTACATAATGTACGTGGGTGAATCTTGTCTACTCTGTCTAGTTCATTTTTGTAGAGCTTGTGTTTGGGGAATTAGAATTCTTCTGGGGGTACAATGAGCATTCCTAGGGGGAGTGATATTAGAGACGGGGACATGCATGCCCGAGTATTGAATCTGCTTTGAGTAATCCTCACCATTTTGATATTAACCTACCTATCATGTAGTATTCTTTCCCATCTCACTCCAGATGTGATTTGTCTATCAGAAAGACTAAGTCCTGTTGACTTTTTTTCTGAATTTCTGAGATCAGAGGTATAGCGACTTAACCATGTGTCTGTGAGATTTCCTCCTGAGGGAGTGAGTGTGTGACACACACAGATTGACAGAATGTGTGAGTGTGTATGTGCATGTGTGTCTGTGAGAATTTCCTCCTGAGGGAGTGTGTGTGTGACACATACACACACATGGACTGACAATGTGTGAGTGTGCATGTGTGTCTGTGAGAATTTTCTCCTGAGGGAGTGTGTGACACACACACACACAGAGATTGACAGTGTGTGAGTGTATGTGCATGTGCGTCTGAGAATTTCCTCCTGGGGGAGTGAGTGTGTGACACACACACACAGACTGACAGAGTGTGTGAGTATGTATGTGCATGTGAGTCTGAGAATTTCCTCCTGAGGGAGTGTGTTGAGAATGTGTGAGTGTGCATGTGCATCTGTGAGAATTTTCTCCTGAGGGAGTGTGTGACACACACACACACACAGAGATTGACAGTGTGTGAGTGTATGTGCATGTGCATCTGAGAATTTTCTCCTAGGGGAGTGAGTGTGTGACACACACACACAGACTGACAGAGTGTGTGAGTGTATGTGTATGTGAGTCTGAGAATTTCCTCCCGAGGGAGTGAGTGTGTGACACATACACACAGACTGACAGAGTTTGTGTGTATGTGCATGTGCGTCTGAGAATTTCCTCCTGAGGGAGTGTGTGTGACACACACACACGGACTGACAGTGTGTGAGTGTGCATGTGCGTCTGTGAGTATTTTCTCCTGAGGGAGTGAGTGTATGACAGACAGACACACACACACAGACTGAGAATGTGTGAGTGTGCATGTGCATCTGTGAGAATTTTCTCCTGAGGGAGTGAGTGTGTGACACACACACAGACTGACAGAGTATATGAGTGTGTATGTGCATGTGCGTCTGAGAATTTCCTCGGGGGAGTGAGTGTGTGACACATCCATGGACTGACAATGTGTGAATGTGTATGTGCGTCTGAGAATTTCATCCTGAGGGAGTGAGTGTGTGACACACACACACACACACACACACACACACACACACTGACAGAGTGTATGAGTGCGCATGTGCGTCTGTGAGAATTTTCTCCTGAGGGAGTGAGTGTATGACAGACAGACACACACAGAGAGTGACAGAGTGTGTGAGTGTGTATGTACATGTGAGTCTGAGAATTTCCTCCTGAGGGAGTGAGTGTGTGGCACACACATGGACTGACAGTGTGTGAGTGTGTATGTGCATGTGCATCTGAGAATTTCCTCCTGGGGGAGTGAGTGTGTGACACACACACACAGACTGACAGTGTGTGAGTGTGTATGTGCATGTGCATCTGTGAGAATTTCCTCCTGAGGGAGTGAGTGTGTGTATGTATGTGCGTCTGAGAATTTCCTCCTGAGGGAGTGATTGTGTGACACACACACAGACTGACAGTGTGTGAGTGTGCACGTGCGTCTGCGAGGGCCCACAGGGTTTAGTTCCTGAATGTGCTGTTTGAGTTATTCATCTCAGTTCTCTTAATCGCATGGTCTGTTTTTACTTGGAAGCCTTAAGTTTGCTCTTGAAGAGAACATAATTGCCAGTCTTGGGGAGTGTACTCCCTTTTCAAGAGACTTGATTTTATTTTCTACGTAGGTGTGTTTTGTTACATTTGTGTATGTGTACCACATGCACGCAGAGCCCATGGAAGCCAGAAGCGGGTATCTAGTCTCTAGGGACTGAGTAAAGACAGTTGGGGGCTGCCTCGAGATTTCTGGGGACAGAACACAGGTCCTCTGCAAGAGCCCCAGATTCTCTTAACCACTCTGTTACCTCTCCTACCCCACACCCCCTTTTTTTAAAGTAGAAGACTTAAGTATACATGATAACATTTTGAGCTGAAAAGTATCTACTGACAGTTTTTGTGTGGGTATTTATTTCCTATTCTCTTCAGATCCAGTTCATGTTGAACCAAGTGGATTTTTATTTTTATAAATCAGATTATAGGCAATTTCAGCAGGACACAGTGGCATGAGTCTGTAATCCCAGGGAGGCAGAGGCAGGCGGATTGCTGTGAGTTCGAGGCCAGCCTGGTCTACAAAGTGAGTCCAGGACAGCCAAGGCTACACAGAGAGACCCTGTCTCAAAAAACCCAAAGGGGGGAAAAAAAGCAATTTGAGTTGATTGATGAGGCACACCCTTTAAAAACCACGAGTGGAAAAATATACTGTGTTGCACATACTGTTGTACTCATTGGTTTTTTATGTTTAAGTGTTAGAACTTGCATATCTGTATCAAGATCTTGTTCTTGTTTGTGGGCAACATTCTGTTGGCTGGATTCGCTGATGGCCCATCGGTTGTATTAGTATATAGTTTGAATAGGCCAGCTGAGTTAACCTATGGACTACTTATAACTACAACTCATTAGGATATAGATTATTTTTGCTTAATTAAATACAGGTTTTTAAGGACTTTTTTTTATATTCAGTGGGTACTAGTATCTGTAGGATAAATTCATGCTAAGCTTCGTTTGCTCTGTTAGATGAAGGAACATTCTGCTTCTGTAGATGGTTGTCAGTCGCTGTGTATTTGAAGGTAGCTCAGTGACTTCCATTTGTAGTAACAGTAACATTAAGCTGCTTGGGAAAGAGTTAACTGTTTCTTTGTTAATCTAGTTGGACCTTGAAATTAATGGTTGACAGCCAGCAGGGTTCTTGAACACTCCACATGCACATCTGTCTTGTAGTTTCGGGGTGTCATGCCCTGTCCAGAGGCAGTTAAGAGATAAGTGTGGGACATAAGCTACTGGTGACCAAATGCCGCCTGCCTCACTGATGCAGACGCTGGGACTGAGGTCTTAATTTGATTGCTAAATGGTTCAGTTTGATTGCTAAATGGTTTGTTACCGATTCACCCACAGTCACATGCAGAACCAGACAGCCATGGCCATGAACTTTGAGCCTATAAGAAAAGGTAATCTGACGTTCTGCCTGTGTTTTAAGGTCCCTGAATAAGAAATAAAAAACAAAACAAAACAAAAACCCAATATTATATCTGAAGTGTTAGATTGAGGTGCGTCTGGGGGAAATAAACATGCTTTTGTGGTAACTATAGTAAGTTGAAACACTTGGGCTAAAACGAGGTCATCAGTGGTTAATAGCAGTTGATATATCAAGACTTTCCACTGTCACAGATTTGTACTGCACAATATCAACCCCACTCTCCTGACTGGAGAGGCCTGGCTTGTCACCTACACTGTTCATGCTCCAGTCGTCAGATCCAACCATGTGGAAATCTAGTTTCACTTACATTCACACATTACTAAATGGGTTCTTTATAGCAGATGCTGTTAGAACAATTGGTACATTCATGCCAACTCAACAGGTAACACCAGCATTCTAGATCCGGCTGACTGCAGGAATGGGCACAGATAGACACTGTGCTCTAGCCAGTGGCCAGCCGGGTGAAGGCTGGAGTTGGAAGTGGTGTGCTGTTGTCTTCATGGAACTGATGGTATGCCACGTGACCTGACGTACAGAAATGGCCATGTGTGGTTAGGGTCTATCTAGACTTCGCAAGTTAGGTTAGGCTCTTGGCCACTGAGAGGGTAGTAAGATGCTAATTTCCGATGAACCGAGGCTGTTACTGAAGGCTGGTAGTACCTCCCGACAGCTTCCTCTGGTTACAGAAAACCGCTGTAGAGGGGCTGCACCAAGACTGCTGGAGGACTCCAGGCTGGAGGAAGGTAGCTAGAGTACACACAGACACGTGGGAAGGTTTAGGATATTTAGAGGCACAGGTGACAGAAATGGCCCGTGCTTTAGTACTGGGATATGAGGAAGGACACATTGGCTTGTGTTCTTAGCGGATTCTTGGATTTTGGGCCCACTTAGCAGTGGAGAGTCATTGGAAAAAGAGTAAATTTATAGGAGGTAGACTCTGACACTCTGTCTATCTGTTTATCTATCTAGAGCTGTAGATACATGCATGCACACAAGCATGAAAATACACCAAATGAACACACACATACACTGAGTGGAAATGTCTGGGAAACATCCAGATTGGAATATTGTATGGAGGTGAAACTAAAAAGAGTAGATGGCATTGTTTGGGACGGATGTCCAGGAAGAGAGAAGTTGGAGATGCAGTTGATACTGCTTAAGAAAGTAGGTTTCACTCTTGACTGAATACTGGAATCCTGTGACTCCCAGGCACTGGTCTAACTGGTAGACGGTAGAGCTTGCAGAGTGGACTCTTAGATGCTCCCGCAGTAACTGATATCACCTTGTACACAAGACTGAAACAACCTTGTAGTCTTCTACCAGAGCTCAGGCTAAAGAGAAAAGAGGAGCCAAGTTGAACCTTGATATCTCACAGAGAAGGGGGAAACCTTGTCCAGAAAGGCAGGAGGAGGTGGTTTTATGGAAAGAAGTAAGAAAAGACAGCAGTGTCTGGCTGCCAACACATGTGAGTGAGTTTGGACTGAGGAATATTAACTTCTTCCAGTAATTAGGGGAGCTGTCGGTGGGAGGCTTGGAGCAGCAGGTTGGTGTGAACTGTTTACTGTGGGGAACTAGAGACAATGGGTGTAGACAGTTTCTAGAGGTGCTTGGAGGAAGGGACTTGACACCTGTGACAGATTGAACTGGCTTGAATGGTGATGAAATGCAATGCCCAGGCTCCTGAAGATGGTGGCCATAGGGTGTATGTGCTGGCCTCAGCACTGTCATCTGAGGCCTAGGTTTTCAGCCTCAATGGCTCTGGTGAGAAAGCGGCCGTCCTACCCCTGTGGTGGTAGGGTGACTAGTGACTGCTGTAGGCCAGGTGTCACATTCTCCAGCAGAGAAAAACCCAGCTATTTCTTGTGATCTTTTAAAAAGTAGTACACATCCTAGGAAACGTATATCACCAGGGTGTAGACTGAATCTTTGCAAGTCATATAACTTGAAAACAGCACCCAGATCACAGCAGAGCCAAGCAACTCCGTGTTCTTTCAGCCGCTGCCCATCTCTCTTCCCGACCAGTCTTTGCCCAGACTTCCACTGGGTGGTTTTGTCTCTGTGCAGCGTCAATGGGATCCTGTACTGTGGCTCTTCTGTGTTTGGCCCTCAGCAGTGTTCTGGGGTGGCCCAGGTTGTAAAGTATTCACTGACTTCGTGAATAAACCGTAGGGTAGCCATTGTGTCATCGATGGGCGATCTGGTAAGCTTCTAGTATTCGGCTGTTAGTGGTATCAGGTTCTGCGGAGTGTGCGTTCAAGGACAGGGCTTGCCTGTGTTCTGCTGTAGGTCATAACTTCCTGTGATGGCGCCGTTCCCGTCTTCTCGGGAGGGGGGGAGGGGAGAGCTGCGGTCCATGTCCTCGCCAGCACTTATTTGCATGCCTCACTTCACAGACATGATAGCTGTGGAGGCTGCACACCTCGTGTTCGTCTGCATTTGTAAGCGGTTGAGGGTGCTTGAGTGTTCCTCATGTTCCTGACTGTTTGGATGTGCTCTTATGAAATACTGGATGTCTGTCTCTATGGCACGTTTGTAGTCTTGTGAGTCACTGAGACTAAGTCGCGCAAGCATCGTCACACTCTGAGTAGCTTGCCCTTTCTGTACTTCTGGTTTGTTTTCTTGTTACCAAAAGCTGTTAACTTAAAAAAAAAAAAAAGATTTATTTATTTATTATGTATACAGTGCTCTGCCTGAATGTACACCTGCCTGCCAGAAGTGGGCACTAGATCACATTCTAGATGGTTGTGAGCTGCCACCATGTGGTTGCTGGGAATTGAACTCAGGACCTCTAGAAGAGCAGACTGTACTCTTAGCCTCTGAGCCGTCTCTCCAGCCCCACTGTTACTTCTAGAAATAATGAAATGGTTCAGTGGGTCTAGACCACCCAGCTGAAGATCTGGATTTAATCTCCAGATTGCACGTGGTAGGAGGAGAGAACTCCGTCCTCCAAGTTGTTCTCCGACCTCTACACTTGACCTCCCTTCTACAATGCACACGCACACACATACTCACATACCCACACTTTAATATGATACAGTTTATCAGATATTTTCCTCATGGCAAGTCCTTGTTGTTTTGTGTTTATAATCTTTGTCTGCTCTGTGGCCACCAGAGTGTTCTGTGTTTCTTCTAAAAGTGTGACTTCTTTCTCTCCTTACATTAGTGTTGCTACCTAAACTCACAGCCTCCTCAGCTTGGCTTTGCTGTTGAGCACGAGTAGGTGTTTGACATTTGTGTGAATGTCTACGTGTTTGAGCGGCTCTTATTAACAGTCTGTTTGCCTCATGCCCTGTGCTGTCACTTCTGTCACAGATAAGTTTGTGTAGAGTCACCTGTCCATTCCTCCGTCTTTTTCTGTTAATCTAATTGTCTATCTTTAGGAGATTTTGTTATTTTGGTTATTTCTTTTCTAATATTTTGCTGTATACCTTTAGTAGTTATGAATGTCTGGCATAAGTTACCTCGTTTGTTTTTTTTTCAATTTGTTTCAATGTATTGATTTATGTGACTATGATATAATGAGCCAGTGAATTCACAGCAGACATTTAAAGCATGAAAGTGAAAAATAGACTAAGTGAGTTGGACAGAGAAAATACAGTGCTTAGGCCAGTGAGAAAGAGTATGTGAGCTTACAGGAGAGAGTGGGCTGTCAGAACTAGCGCCTTAGCATTTGGACGTTTGTGAGCGGTGCTAGGCTCCTCCTGGGTGTGGTGAGGACTCGTGAGACATGCTGTTGGGGAATGTCGCTGAAGACAGATGCTGGAGACAGACTAAGGCGTGGCTCCTCCAGCATCTGACAGTTTAACACTTTGTGTTTAGCATGCGCCGCCACAGAGCAGCCAGAGCAGATCCACTCTCCTTGTTCTGCAGCCGCTGAGAGAAGGAAGCAGCATCTAGTCAGATGTAACTGGGTTCTTGTTCTAAAGCAGCAGTTCTCAACCTATGGATTGAGGCCCCTTTGGAGTTCAGCGGCCATTTCATAGGAGTTGCCTGAGATACTTACATAACAATTCATAACAGTAGCAAAACTATGAAATAGCAGTTAAAATAATTGTATGGTTGGGGGGTTAGCACAGCAGGAGGAGCTGTATTAAAGGGTCGCAGTGCTAGGAAGGCTGAGAACCACTGGGCTAGCCTCGGCTCCGCTGCTCAGTTTTGCTTAACTGATGTGTTGTGTGAAGGGTTTAGCAGTTACATTGTTGACAATCAAGTTATGTTAAAAAACTAGAACAGTGCAGAAGATCGTGTGAATAATGAGTCTAACAGATGCTGAGAGGATTCCTGGGTAGTTGTGGGGCTCTGGGCGACTATTCCCTTTTGTTTTGCTTTTCTGCCTTTTCTAACTTTGCTATTTGGATATTTACTGTATGGATTAATTTTTTTTTTTACTGCACTATATTCATGTAAATTTCGTGACAGATAGACACATGATACATAGCATTTCTGCAGTAACAGAATGAAATGCTCAAATGTTTTATTTCCTGTTTTTCTCCTTAGAAATGCGCTCAGTGATGGGAAGAGAGCCATTGTTTTGAAGAACACCTGGCCAAAGGTAGGCCTCCTCTGTGCCCTACAGCGTGCAAGCCCCTGAGCCTTACTGCTGTGTGGAAATGGGTCTGTGGGAAAACGTGCATAAAAATGCTGGGGGACGTTACAAAGCCTCGCCAGGACGTGGGCTCAGGAGTTTACTGTCAGTTCAAAGACTTGGCTGCGGGAGGTGGTGAGTGGAGAAGCACCTCCTAGTGAGTTAGAAGGCTTAATAATGGGTGGAGGGGAGGAAGGGAAGTGGCAGGGAGGGAGGGGAATCAGTGAGAGCATCTTTCTTGCCTCAAGATTAGAAAGGGATTGCAAAGCTCCCCCGTTTTAGTTCTGCTTTATTGAGGCACGTCCATCGGCGTGCAGGTTTTCCCTCTCACCCCCAGCCCCAGGGTTTCTTGAGTAACACGGGGGACAAAATCACAGCAGAAGCTGCTCCACTTGGTTATAACTCACTGTATCAAGCTTAAAATTTGTGTATGGTGAGAGATGCTAAGAGGCTGGGATGAGCTCATTTGTCATATAGATCCCATATGTAACTGATGGGATTTATATACTGGGTGTGCCGGGTAGTCTTAAAGCACATAAGAAACCTTATAAGAGAGTGGACCAATAAAACGAGTAAGTTTTTATAGAAAACTAACCGTGAATGGCCAGTAGCAATGAGAAACCAAGGACTGGTTAGGAGTGCCTGCTACCTGCCTAGGCCTGGAGTTGGTTCCCTGCACCCAAGTCAGGTTGCTCACAGCTGCTTGTACTTCCAGCTCCAGAGGAGTCAGTACTTTCTTCTGGCTTCCCAGGCACACATACACACACAAACACAACAATTTAAATGTAAAAAAAAAATACTTTTGAGGTGCTAGAGAGATGGCTCAGAGGTTAAGAGCACACTGACTGCTCTTCCAGCAACCACATGGCAGCTCACAGCCATCCATATAATGTGATCTGATAGCCTCTTCTGGCCTGAAGGTGTACATGCAGGCAGAGCACTGTATATATAATTATAATAATTTTTAAAAAATTTCTCGAAAGTGAGGAACTTGACTATTTCCAATACAGTTGTAAGAGGACTAAAAACCAAAAACTGAGTGGAGCAGAGTAGAGTAGAGGGCCTCACAGGTGAGAGGTGATGTGCAGTGCTGGGGAGTAGAGGGCCTCACAGGTGAGAGGTGATGTGCAGTGCTGGGCAGTAGAGGGCCTCACAGGTGAGAGGTGATGTGCAGTGCTGGGCAGTAGAGGGCCTCACAGGTGAGAGGTGATGTGCAGTGCTGGGGAGTAGAGGGCCTCACAGGTGAGAGGTGATGTGCAGTGCTGGGCAGTAGAGGGCCTCACAGGTGAGAGGTGATGTGCAGTGCTGGGCAGTAGAGGGCCTCACAGGTGAGAGGTGGTGTGCAGTGCTGGGGAGACTGGGGCACCCTTTGAGTACTAGCAGGAATTCAGTAAACTGGTCAGAGTGTGAATTGCTAAAAACTTACTTGGAAAGACATATGGTGTACACACCCCATAAGTACTGTGTTCAGTGTGTGTATGCCTTAGAACATTACTTGGTCTTTTGTGTATGTGCCCCAATAGCTACTTGATTTCTTATGCATGCGCCCATGAAATTTTTTTGCATATTTACACCTGGTAAAATGTCCAAAGCCATCACTGCAGCGTTTTTACTTTCATTTTTGGTGTCTGCATTAGTTGATTAATTAGTTGAGTGGTGTGATGGGCACTGATCCTAGAGGCCATGCAGCCGCCACTGAGCTCTCCCCACTCCGCCTTCTGCTTTCCTGTTTGAGATTGTGGCGTCACTGGCTTGCCCTGGCTGTTTTTGGCCTTGGCCTTGGCCTCTTCCCACTTTCTCCTGAGTAGCTGACGGTACTGGTCTCTGCCCGGCCTGTCTTAGCGCATTCTTTTTGCCGAATTGTCTAGTGATAAAGCAGTCAATCGGTAGATGTATTTTTCCTTGATCAAAGTTAGTACTTTGGGTTACCTGGTGTGTTCACTCTTGAATACCCTTGCTTTCCCCCTCACTCTGGTCATTCTTTCTCTGATTGACTCTGCTGTCCCTTTGGCCTGTTCACTTTCTCCAAACGTGCAGGACCCATTTCCCTTTTTTTTCCTTTCTACCTTGAATGCTTTTCCTCATTGTTGGCTAGCTGGTCATTTGCTGGTCATTCTTCACTTAAGGTCCCTTAGTTACCTGTTTCCTCATTACATGAAAACACCAACCCTGACTGTTGTAGGCATTTCCTGTTCTTTTCTCCTCTTCCTTTCTCCCCTTTTTAGCATAGAACATTTTTTTAATATACCATGTGTCTAGTTAGGTAACATTCTAAGACAAAGTTTCTGTGATTTAGTCTAGAAACTGAACTATCTTGACAGTAGAATTAAAGTTGTCGTGAGCAGTAGACGGATTAGAAATGAAACCAATAGAACAGGGAACCTCAGGTGCCGCCACGTAGTTGCTGCGACTGTTGTGGCCCAGGCAGGCACTCTGCTGTTGTACTCGCCGCAACTGTTGCGGCCAAGGCAGGCACTCTACTGTTGCTGCTGAATAAGTTACCAAATACTAGATTGTGTTGGAAATGAATTGACTAGCTTATCAATATATGGATTTTTAAAAACAGTATTAAATGAAATCATGTAATTATTTATTTGTTTTAAATGGGGTTGATGGGCAGGCAAAGGCACTTGCCATGCAGCCTGATGACTTACGTTCATATTGTGAGAGAAGAGAACTGACTCCTGAAAGTTGTCCTCTGGCTTCCACATGTGCACTATGGCACTGTGGATATGTGTGCACACAGACACAGGACACATAGACATACAGCAGAGACAGACAGACACACCGACAGGACAGACATACACAGAGAGACACAGATACACAGGACATACACATAGATAGACAACACAGACAAATAGGCACACTGACATAACAGACATGTACAGAGACACAGCTGCACAGGACATACACACAGACATACAGCAGAGACAGACAGACAGACACACCGACATAACAGACATACACAGAGACACACACACTCAGGGTACACACACAGACATACACAGAGACACACACACTTAGGGCACACACACAGACATACAGTAGAAACAGACAGACACATACACTGACATAACAGACATACACAAAGACACAGCTGCACAGGACATACACAGAGACATACTGTAGAGACATACGGACAGACAGACGCACTGACATAACAGACATACACAGAGACACACACAGCCACAGCCACACAGGACACAGACAGACAGACACACAGACATACACAGAGAGACACACACATACAGAGACACAGCCACACAGGACACACACACACAGACATACAGCAGAGACACACAGACATACACAGAGACACACACATACAGAGACACAGCCACACAGGACACACACACACATACAGCAGAGACAGACAGACAGACACAGAGACACACACATACAGAGACACAGCCGCACAGGACACACACACAGACATACAGCAGAGACAGACAGACAGACACAGAGACACACATACAGAGACACAGCCGCACAGGACACACACAGAGACATACAGCTGAGACAGACAGACAGACACACTGATATAACAGACAGACACAGAGACATGCACACACACACATACACACACACACACACACACACAGACACAGAGACACATACGTACAGAGACACAGCCGCACAGGACACACACAGAGACATACAGCTGAGACAGACAGACAGACACACTGATATAACAGACAGACACAGAGACATGCACACACACACACACACACACACACACACACACACACACACACAGACACAGACACAGAGACACATACGTACAGAGACACAGCCGCACAGGACACACACACACAGACATACAGCAGAGACAGACAGACAGACACACTGACATAACAGATAGACACAGAGACATGCGCACACACACACACACACACACACACACACACACACACAGACATACAGCAGAGACAGACAGACATATACAGAGACACAGCCACACAGGACACACACGCAGACATACAGCAGAGACAGACAGACATATACAGAGACACACACATACAGAGACACAGCCGCACAGGACACACACACAGACATACAGCAGAAACAGACAGACACACCGACATAACAGACAGACATAGAGACATGCACACAGACAGACAGACAGACAGACAGACAGACAGTCACACTGACATAACAGACATACACAGAGACACACCTCCCACACACAGTGAGTGTTCTAGATAAGACAGATTGTCTGGAGCTGGATTCTGCACTGGCTGGTGCTTGTGTTGAGGGTGCTCAGTGTCTGTTCTTTCATGATTGCCACTCTCTTGCTTGAAATAGAACTTTGTTGATCACTGAAACTTGCATTTGGCAAGTATTTAATAAGTATTTTGTAAAACAAGTATGTGAGAGAGAATTCTTAGCACTAAAATCCAGATCATGGTAATAATTTTCTAAAGATCTCTTACAAATTTTTTAGGAGTAGTAGAAGTTTTAATTTTTTCCCCACTGAGTCAAAACCTTCTGAGTAGTTAATGCTCCTGAGGAAGGCCTGGGATTGTCTTTGGGCTCCTGCTATTCCTGGAGTGTGTCTCCTGTACACTTCCTGCTGTGCTGAGGCCAGCTGGAGCAGGCTTAGGGTTGGTGCTCCTCTTCCTTCTATGGCCAACGCTCAGATGTCCTTTTGTAAGCCCCGGCTTCTTACCTTTTTGTCTCTGTTACTCTGTCTTAGCTGAAACCATAAAAATAAAGAGCATGTGCTCTTCCTATGCAGTAAGATCCTTAAAACCAACAGCTGTCGTCCAGGGGAAGAGAAGCCCTGGGTTTTCTGTGTGGTTAGCCTGAGGGAGCCCTAAGTCCTGATGAGGCTAGGTGCCTGCCTGCTGTAGACACAGCGACCCGAAGCCTGGTGAGTCCCCCACATCGCAGCCACGCCTTCTCTCAACTGCATTGTCAGGGTTCGGCCCTGAGGGATGGCCTCTCCTGAAGGAGCCTGAGATAAGCGAGCAGTGTCAAAGGAGAACCCAGCTTTAGTAATTGATTTTAAGAAAGAGACACTTTTAATCTAAGCATAATTCAAAGAGATAGAGAAAACCCTTGCCAGTCATTAGGAGTTGAACTGAGTTTTATAGGAGTTCGGGGGAAAAAGGACTGGGTAGAATATTTGAGTAGTGGGTCAGTAGGGGCATGATAAAAAATATTTACTGAAAGTATAGGGTGTGGTCTTATAATTTCTTGTCCTAGCTACGGTTTACTCTTTTAAAATCGGAAGTTGCTCAGTGTCTAGAAGTAGGATTCTGACCTTGTAGCTTCCCTGAGGAGTCTCAGGTGTCCAGAAATAGAGCATCCACCCTTGGTGACAAGCACTGTTGAACCAGGTACAACTCGAGTCAGCGTCTTTGACCTGAGGCTAGACAGAGCTCACAGACAGGTCCCCAGACACAGCACAGACCTTGCACACACACATGCCACTGATGTTCTCTAAAGGAAGACTATATTTTGGTTTTGTTTTTATTCGTTTGTTTGTTTTTTACTTTGTTATCTTTTGGCCTCTTGCTAAAACAAATGCTCTCTGTAAATAAGTGGTAAAAAAGGAGATGTGGACAGGTGTCATGAAGTCGGGTTCTTTGCCTGGCTTGTGTGCTGCTGCAGGTTCCAGTGTAGTTTGCTGGTGAGTCCTCTTCTAGAAGAAGGTTTGGGCTGCACTAGGAGCAGGTGGGTAACGTGAACAGGGCCTTATTGAGCCCTTGGTCTCCACAGTACAAAGTTAATGTTTGGAGCCAGAAACGACTTTGGGTTTTGTAACAACTAAAATCCTTAACATTGGAATTACACTGTAAGTCAGCAATACCAGTGGCTTTCAGAAACTGTATTTAGAGATGACTCAGAGTAGATCAAAGGGAGGAGAGAGCTAAGAGGTAGCCCAGCCACAGTCCTCACTTGGAAACCTTGGCAAAATGGTGGGCATGCCAGTGGTGCCCTCCAGCCGCCGGAACTGTTTGACTTCCAAAGTGGAGGGCATGTCATGGCTTAGAGACTGTCTGCATTGCAAATGTTTTGGAAAAAATTAAGTTGTTTACCTATAACTAATGACTGTTATGCCTCATGTAGTAAAATATGTTATTCCTTAGTAGTGAACTATAACAGGAGTTAGATTCTTTTCTAGGGGTTCAAAAGTCTCTTAAAAAAACAGTGGTTTAAAAAAAACACAATGGTTTCTAGCTAATTATTTAAAATTACATGCTTATTTATAACTTTTTACTTAGTTCATAAGCCACTTTATTTTCTGGGATATTAATATTTTTTTATTGATAGGCCTAAACTAATCCATTTCAACCAAAATATTTTTCCTTATCTTCTTTAACCTAGCATATTTTTTGAGAAAAATTAAATTTATCTTTTTGGAACAGGGTCATTATCGTTATTGTGATGCTCTTTCTATGCTGGGGGAACATGACTGGGCCCTGCAAGCAAACATAAAAGCTCAAAAACTCTGTAAAAATGACCCTGAGGGAATGAAGGATCTAATTCAGCAGCATGTAAAGTTACAAAAACAAATAGAAGACCTGCAAGGTATTTCACCTAAGATTCTTTTGGTTACAGTCACATTCCCTTTAAGACTTCTGAAAATGGATTTCCTGGGTTAATGGAGGGCCGCACTATCCTCAGGTGGTTTGTCCATGTGCTATGCTGTCTTGGGGAAGTCACTCAGGTTTTCTGCTTCTGGGTGATTGAAAGTCATTTGTATGTTTGAAACACTAATCAAGGTTTTATTTGTTCTGTAGAAAAATACTCCTTCCTGTACTTTCTGATAAGTTTTTAAAAGAAATTTGTTTTCTTCCATTAATTTCCTAAGAAAAGGCCCTTCAGTGTTGCTTGATGTTTTAGCACCAATGTTGCAACTAATTATGCAGCATGCTGAGCATGCATCATCTATCATCTACCCATCTGTCTAACATTTATATCATCTATTAATCATCTAAGTATCTATCAACCATCTATCTACCTATCAACCATCTATCTACCTGTCATCTATGCATCTTTCTGTTAATCTATTATCTGTCTGTCTGTCTACCATCTATCTACCAGTCATATATCTATTGATCACCTAGCTATCAGTCAATCACCTACCTACCTACCTGTCATCTATCTCAGAAACTGGCAGTGCAGAAACTGGCTGAATTGCAGGTTCTCACTTAACACGCATCCTGCCCTTGCCTTCTTTCTCTGACACTTAGAATTCCTTATGCTCCACTTCCAGCATGTAGACCTTTCTCCTGTTATTTTTTCCTCTGGGTGTCTGGTGTCTGCAGAGCTGGGCAGTTCTGTGTATCCAGCAGAGTGTGATTCTGAGATTGTGCGCTCCTTGAGACAGGTGCTGCTGGTTCATGTTTATGTGTTGCTGACAACCTATCAGCCATCACATGTAATGGGGTATCTGACAGGATCATGGAGCAGTTTGTTGACACCTTGATACTAAAAGCATCTAAACTGTAAAAGTGCTAGGATTTAGTTTTCAGCTTTTAAACTTTAATGTTTTCAACTATCAGCAGAAAAAAATTTAAATCTTTTAACATCTGTGGTGCCAGTCCATTGATCCCTGTGTGTGTGGTTGGCTTTTGTAGGTCGGACATCAAATAAGAATCCAATTAAAGCTTTTTATGAAAGCAGGTGAGTTAACACCAGGTCAGTGGCTGCTGCTTTGGAAAGGCTTTGTCCTGTGAAATTAAGAATCACTGTGCTTGTCAATTTAAGAGCTAATAGCAACTTTAAATGGTGCTGGGAATCAAACCAGGGCAGTGTGTATGCTGGGCAGGTGCTCTACCTCTGAGCTGTGTACTCAGCCACATAGTGCAGCTTCCAGTTAGCGTGGAAGAGAGGCTTGATTTGCAGAGAGAGACAGACAGACAGACAGAGAACGAGAGTGCGCACGCGCACGTGCATGAGTGGAATGTGTTCACAAGTGTCAGTGTTGTGCATGTGTGACTGCACACTTGAATTAGTATCTTAAAAGCATGTGACTTAGAAGTTGGTTTGTTGTTTTGCTATTTTACTTAACTTCATGAAAATAAATATGTATGTGTAGTATATATTATATATCTTACTAGCCTACATCTGTGGGAAAGAGTAAAATAAGATTTTAAAGCTTGAGTGAGGACCAGTGTGGCCAGTGAGTTGCTGGGATGGAGCCTGTGCCTTTTCCTCTGTCCTGGCACGTGACTTCCAGTTTCTTGATGTCTCTCAAAGGCTTCAGATAGACTTGCGTGTGCTTACAGTAAAGAAGCAGTAGCCAGGGTTGGGGAGGGGAAAGAATATGATCAAAATAGACTGTTTGAAAATTTAAAAATAATAAGAAATGGAATCAAAATTAAAACAGCTCAAACTTTTTAAAAGGCTTGTTAAGGTGCATCAGATGTCAAAGCTGTTAAAGCGCGTAGAATTTAGTTACTTTACTATTAGAACCAGAAACACTTGTCTTGAGCCACTCTTAGTTTTAGCTTAATTTCAGGTTAAGAATACTAGTGGTGTGTAAATCCCGTCTCAGCAGTGGAGCTCTTTTCAGAATGTGACACTTGGCTTTGTCTGAACAAGCACTGCAGATGCACGTCAGCATAGGAGTGACACGACGGTCCGTTGTTGTTTATCACCTCCAGGGCGTACATACCTAGACATTCATCAGCACCTGCTTTTAGAACATCACTTAACTTTGTGGAAACAGAAAGAGGTTTCAGAAAAACTAAGTACAGAATGGCAAGTGGTGGCAATCAGAATCTGAAGGTAAGCTCAGCTAAAATCTGTGATTATTTCTAGTGCGCACAGCCTCGCTTTCACAGTGACACTTTGGTGGCAGATGTTTTGGTGACACGTGCAATTTTTGTTGATACCAAGACGATGACCCTCCACATCACTACATACAGATAGTGTTTTAGTGCCACATGGCTTACCTCGGAGTCAGAGAGCTTCCCAGATGCTGGCTTGCCAGTTAGCTCTGCCTGCTTGTCCTCCATTGCTGTCTCTCAGCCAGTCTCCTGGGAGCAAGAGACGGGAAAGTCTAGCAGTTGAGTTTCCGCTGCTTTCTTCACAGTGACTTAGGCTTTTCTTTCCTCTTCTCTTGTCTGCAGTATAGTGGTTACTTGATGTTCTGCCAACCCTGCACCCAACTGCTGTTGTTGGGCTCCTAATTGGCTCCTCTGCCCAAGGTATATCTGTCACTTGGCTGTCCTTGGCAGCCGTGATCCCAGCCCTTAACTCAGTGCTATGTGCCGCAAGTGTCTTGGTCTGATCTTTCCCTCCCAGATACAACAAGGTCTCTATTCTGACTGTGAGCAGATGTGTTAGGTACATATGCATGAGCTTTCCTCAGACTTGTGGTATAGAAAAGCTGAATTCGTATTTATGTTTGGCTTCCAGCTTTGAAGAAAAGAATAAAGGGAGGTTGATGTTGGTTGGGTGATAGGCGGAGAAGGGAATTTTCCTAAACCGTATATGTAGTCATTTTGTGGATAACACAGAGAATGTCCGGAAAGTTTCGTTCAGTTAGAGGGAGAAGCGGACAGGCGTTGTTCAGCAACTGCTACATGGGGCGTCACGCTGAGCATCAGAGAGAGGATTTCCTAAGGCCTTGTCATTTATCCCGATTTCCCATTGCCAGTCATCATCACGCTTGCTCATACAGTTAGGCATCAGAACCGGCTGTATATTTTAGGTGCTTGACCATATTCCAGTTAAATTCTGTGTGACTGCTGTGTTGTCTTTTAAAACCTCACTGGTGTTATTTTCACGGGCAGGTGGCAGATGGGGCTCTGAAGGGAGACGATTGTGACTGTCATCCTGAGTGTCTGCCACCTCCAAGTGAGTAGTCTTTGCCTCATTGTTGCCCCTCAGACCTCTGCTGAACGCCTGTGCAGGCTTCACTGGCTTTTCCTCCAGCTCTTTCACGTGGTGGTGCTTTCAGTAATGTCAAATGCTGAAAAGCAGTAACAGTACTTTGAGACACCTGTTCATCACCTCAGTGAAACACAGGATGCAGGTCAGCGACGATGTAAAAGAGATTCTGGAGGTACTCAAGATTCTGGAGGTTCCTAACGCAAGCTGCCTATGTTGGCTCAGTTCTGGTGTGGGCTGCAGGGGCGGTGACATCGCATGCTGCCTATGTTGGCTCAGTTCTGGTGAGGGCTGCAGCTGGCGGTGACATCGCATGCTGCCTCTGTTGGCTCAGTTCTGGTGAGGGCTGCAGCTGGCGGTGACATCGCATGCTGCCTCTGTTGCCTCAGTTCTGGTGAGGGCTGCAGGTGGTGGTGACATCGCATGCTGCCTCTGTTGGCTCAGTTCTGGTGAGGGCTGCAGGTGGCGGTGACATCACAAGCTGCCTCTGTTGGCTCAGTTCTGGTGCGGGCTGCAGGTGGCAGTGACATCGCATGCTGCCTCTGTTGGCTCAGTTCTGGTAAGGGCTGCAGGGGCGGTGACATCGCATGCTGCCTCTGTTGGCTCAGTTCTGGTAAGGGCTGCAGCTGGCGGTGACATCACATGCTGCCTCTGTTGGCTCAGTTCTGGTGAGGGTTGCAGGTGGCGGTGACATCGCATGCTGCCTCTGTTGGCTCAGTTCTGGTGCGGGCTACAGGTGGCAGTGACATCAGAAATGCGCATTGAGCAAATGCTCGTGTCCTTGAACAGGAAGCAGTGAGAGAAAAGACAAGGCTGAAGCCCCACAGCTCCTCCAGGAGAGCACCTGATGTGACATGAGGCCTTTCCTTGGCTCCCACCAACTTCCTCCCCCACCCTCTCTCTTTCTTTCACTCTCTCTTTCTTATTTTAAAGATTTATTTATTATTCCTTATATAGTACTCTGGCCGCATGTACACCTGCACACCAGAAGAGGGTGTCAGATCACATTATAGATCATTGTGAGCTACCATGTGGTTGCTGGGAATTGAACTCAGGACCTCTGGAGAAGCAGCCAGTGCCCTTAACCTCTGAGCCATCTCTCCAGCCCTGGGTCCCACTTTCTTAAAGCTTTTCACAGCATCCTCACTCTGCCACCCTGGGGACTTTGTGAAACTGAACTACAGCAGTTTCTGTTTCAAAAATGCATTGAGGAGGCTGGAGAGGAAGAGCATGCGCTGCCCTTGCAGAGGATTTAGTTCCCAGCACGTTTAGTAACTGCAGTCCAGGGGCTTGACGGTGTTCTCATGCCATGGTCAGGTTCTAGGTACTCAGATGGCAAACAGACATGCATGCAGCATGAATGTGTGCATATACGTTCATACGCATGAAGTAAATCCTTTCTTAAAAGGACAGACCACATTGAGGGCTAGAAGGATGGCTCAGTTGATGTACGGGGTTTCCTAGAGGAGCAGATCCACTGGGGAGACTTATGTGCTAAAGGGATGTGTTACTACACTGAGGTACATGATGTGGTCTGGGTAGTCCAGCATCTGCCCTCACACTGCATAGGCTGAGTGCCTCAGCAGTCCCGGTCTGCAGCTGGTCCCCATGCACCTTGGATGGCTGGAGAAGCTGCGTTCTAGTGTTAGTGAACAGTGTTAGTATTAGCAGCGGAGGCAGCAACAGGGTAGATGAAGTTGCCAGCGTGGCGGGAGGCAACACGAAGGCAAGCAAGGTCCCTTTGTTCTGACTGCCACAGGGAGGTGCTGCCCACACCTAGGGTCTCGTAACTTTGCACAGTCTGATCAGGAAAGCCCTTTACAAGTACGCCTGATGGCTTGTCTGTTAGTTGATCCAAGATCTAGTCAGGTTGACAGCCAAGGTTAACTGACACAGTTGGTAAAGTGATTGTGCACAAGCATACGGACCAACACCTATGTAAGAGCCAGGTATAGTGGCATAAGCCTGTACTACTACCACTGGGAGGCAGGGGCAGGAAGGTAGCTGAAGAGACGTAGTCCAGGTTCACTGAGAGATCCTGTCTCAAACTATGGTGGAACACGATTGAAGAAGACACCCAGTGTTGACCACTAGCCTCCACACACAGGTGAACAGGAACACACAAACAAACAAGCAGATGACATTGGATGTTTATTTCAAGTTTTGTAAGTCCTGTAGAAGTAAAGATCAAATACATTGCTTTTCCTTCAGCCATTGTTTCTACTATGGAGAGTTCTTAATCACTATCTTGTGTAACAGCAAGGGTTCTTTTTAAAGTACTTTTTCCTTAGTACAACAGTAATTGCTTTTGATTTTTGAGACCCTGTCACATGGTAGGATTAAAGGCCTGAGCTACCACGGCAGGCTTGGATCTCCCTTTCATATATAAAAAATACTGTTTGTTGTTTTCATGTCAGAACATGCGCTTCTGACCCTGTCAGGGGCGCTTTTGCCTTGTTGAGAAATGCTGTTTGTTCATTTGGAGTTCAGTAACAGAACCCCACAAAACAGGGTGGTCTGTTCTGTAGGTGAGAAGCCAGGGTCCTGCTCATAGCGCACTAACTGTTGATGAAGCTCTTTTCATGGTGCACAGGCGGCTGTGTTCTTGTGTGCTCAGTGGTGGAAGGGGCAGAGCAGCTACAGGTGTTGATGTCCTGCATGATCTGATCTCTGCCTTGAAGGTCCTACTTGCATGGAGCAGGGCATTCAGACAGAGCGGTGCCTCACTTCCCCACACCTTGCCTCGGTCTAACTGCGTGTGTTGTCCGCATATGCTCGTCTGAAGACAGGGTCTCCCTCTGTGCTGTGTTCTGATGAAAACCTCCCCACAGTGGGTTTGTGTACCTCTCTGCTTCTTACGGCTGACTCTTAAGAACATACAGATTCTCTTGGTGGTTGGAAGTTCCGTCACGCAGCAGTGACTAACCGTGAGCCTCCACGGCGTTGCTTGCAGGGCTTTAGAGATGAGCTGCTTGGCCTTGCAGTCAATACATCATCCCATCATGCTCTTTTCTCTTGTTCTACTTTTTTTTTTCTTCTCAATTGTTTGGCTTCTGTCATCCATTTTTGTCTTTCCTGCCTGCAGTTCTAGTCACGTGTGCCAGGACATGGTTAACATGTTAAACTTGGAGCACTGGGAATTCAGGCTGTTGTCTCCCCTAGTGTAATCTAACAGCATGTGAAATGCCTTTTAGGACAACACTTTAAAGTTTGTAAGAAGTTATTATTAGGTAGCACATGTAAGTAACTTGAGTCTTGTCCATCCATCGGCATTAATATTCAGGCAAAGAACTTGAGGCCCCAGAGTGACACTTCTATAGTTCTGTCAGTGCCCTCACAGCAGAAATCAAGTTCCTAGCACCTACATGGTGGTTTACAACCATTGCTAACTCCAGTTCTAGGCGTGTCATCACTCTTGGCAATAGGCACGTGTGGTGCACATGCATGCAGGCAAAACTCCTACACACATGAAATGTAAATAAAGAAATCCCATCATTAAAAAAAAAAACCACAACCCCACTTTTCTAGAATGCTTTTTTTTTTTTTAAACAGGATCTCTCTGTGTAGTCCTGGCTGTCCTGGGCTCATTTTGTAGACCAGGCTGGCCTCAAACTCAGATATCTGCCTGCCTCTGCCTCCTGAGTGCTGGGATTAAAGGTGTGCGCCACCAGGTCTGGCTAGAATGCTTTTATGCTGGAAGACATCACAGTTCTGTTCCCTTCAGCTGACCTGTCTGTTGCCATCTTTCCATCCTTCTGTCATGGATACCCTGTCCCTTTGCCATATTAAGTCTTCTAACACGGCCTTGAGCCTCCTTGAAAGAAGCAACAACTTGGTCGTGCTAGTGGAATAAAGACTGGTTTACAGAGCTGGGGATCTGGGTGGGCGGGCAGGTTACAGACCAGCCCCTGCCCCCTGGTCTCTACCTTTGTAGCTCATTTCTGCTCTTCTACCCTGCAGAACTCTCTGGATAACATACTTCCTTAGTATTTCTGAAACAAATGCCAGTCTTGGGCTTTTCCGTGTCTTGCTTATTCAAAAACTAAACAGCATTTCCAGAATATTCTAGCTAATGTGATTTTTCTCCCTTCTGTGAGCCAGAGAGGAACTACTAAGTATGAAATTAATATAACAGTGGCAACTTAGTATCTTTTTTTTTTTTGTAGTGGTTGCTTACTAAAAGTTATTTGTGTTTATTCCACTCTAGTTGGTAATTGCCTGCAAACAGGAACTGTTGCCTACAGTCCCAGACAGTAACTGTCATGGTTTTAATGTGTCCTTACAGCCCTGCACCGTCAGCACCTTGTCCTGACTTGTTTGATTGCACTCACAGACACTGGCTTCTTTAACTCTTCTTCTAGTGTTTGTGTGGTTTGTTGTTCTGTTCTGTTTTGTTTGCAGTCCAGTTGGCACACTTAAGTTTTATAGGTTTTATGTACCAGTTTCAGAAACAAATGCTTTTATGTTCACAGGTCAGCCTCCAAAACATAAAGGAAAACAAAAATCACGAAACAGTGAATCAGAGAAGCCCAGGTTGGTTCTTCTTAGTTTTACAGGGATTTTGATGGCGACTGCTGTGGATTTAGTTATAATTTGGGAAGAATCAGCATGTTGAATATTTTCGTTCAGGAAATTGGGTGTTTATCTGTTTACTCCGTATTTAAAGTTGCATCTGTAAATGCACTCTTTTCTTTATGTAAGTAGATCTGCTTTACTTGATAGTATTTTTCATCATGCTTTCTTTTCATCTTCAGTTCCAATTCACAAGCAAATTTACCAGTAGATTTGAAAAACATTTTGGAGAAACAGTTTTCAAAATCTTCCAGAGCTGTGCACCAGGTAAGAGAGAAGGCTTTTTCTGCGATAAGAGCAAATTGTCTCTCAAAGATTTAATAATAATTGTAACTTCAAAAGTTTCTTAAGTATTTAATAAAGTAATTGCTTGCAGTTTTATTTTGCCTACTGTAAAAAATCATTAGAGCCATCTCTTCTTTTGAATGATTTAACGTAAGCCAGATAAATGCCACCTATAAACAAAGTACGCTTTGTATGCACATTCTCTTAAGTCATTTGGTGATGAAAACAGTGTATTAATATGGCTGAGGATTTTCCTCTAAATATGTGGGTCAGTTACAGATTTTGTTATTTTAGATCTACTTAACAAATCATATTGTTGAAGCAAACTTCTAATTGTTTGTGTACAGGTGAGTTTAGAACGTCTCACAGATTTGAGTTATGTGTTAATTGATTTTATTGAGTCTAAAAATCCTGGAGGACTTGAAGCAGGCAGTAGGCTTTGAAGACACAAAGACTCTTGAACATGCATGAGAGTTATGATGAGAAAATCGAGTTTGTGGTGAAGTTTAGCCTCCTCAATGGGAGCATTCAGTCCAAAGAATCTAAGGCGGACTGTATTGAGGGAAGTTATTTCCAATTGCCTAGCTTTATTAGTAACAAAGCAATTAAAACCGGATCAGTTCCTATAAAGCAGATAGTGGATATTTTGAGAACACCATTTTTTATACTGTTAAGTTCATACTATAAATATGGCTTTACATTGTATCTTCAACATTATCGCAACATGATGTGTGCACAAAGGCTGCTTTTTCCTTGTGTACTTTGAGAGGAGAATCTCTTATACTTGTTTTATTGCATAGGAATCACTGGGAGGATTTGCATGCGTGTCACCAAGGCATCCCCATGGGATGAGGTCCTCTCAGTCTCTGTAATGTCACACCCTCAAACCTTGTCTTTTCTCTCCAACTGGCTGTTTTACAGCAGCATGGCTTATTGTAGTCTTAACCTCCAATCTATAAGGAACTTTGTAACTTCTTATACCCATTGCCATGCAATTAAAGTGCAAGTTTAAGTGATAACGTGCATATTGTATCATCAGATCACAAGGTGTGCTTGTATGAAGGTGCTTTGCCGGTCCCTTTAATTTTAGCTTTTTCTTTGTCTTTGCTTTTGAGCGTACATAACCTACTGATTCGTATCCTGATACATGCGTACATGCTAAGCAGAACTGGAGTTAAAACTTTTGCTTAAAATTAAGATTTGTTTCAGGGCAGGGTGATGGGTGTTAGAAATCTGAGCGTGATCAGTGCCTAGAGTGCCTGTTCTCGTGTGCCCAGCTGCAAAACTCAGCTGTGGGAGTGGTGGATTGGTCTTGGTACGCTGTTAAAACTTCAAAATACTGTGCTGGGCCTGGAAAACCTGCAAAGTCTACTGAAATGAGCCACCTTTTCTTGTCACGAACAGGAACCCCCATTAGGGTGAATGTGGTGACATAGTGCCTTTTAAAAGTATGTTGCTGACAAGAGAATTTCATTATAAGGGGGTATTTTAGGTATTTGGTCAGTGTATTTGCTTAGATATTGCTCAGTGTATAGGTTTCCTTTGACCTCCATGTGCCTGTAATGACAGTTGTATCCACCTGCACACAAAATAAAGAAATGTAATTAATATTTTGAAACTTCTCCTTACTATTGATTAACTTACCGTCATAAATTTATGGCCTACTGAATTTCTCTCCAGGATTTTGCTAACATCATGAAGATGCTAAGGAGCTTGATTCAGGATGGGTACACAGCCTTGTTGGAGCAGCGCTGCCGCAGCGCTGCCCAGGCCTTCACAGAGCTGCTCAACGGCCTGGATCCTCAGAAGATAAAGGCACGCTTGGTGGCTTTGTATTTTAGTGACGTATTTTATTTGTGTTGAGCGCGCATCTGTGTGAGGATGGAGCAGGAGTTACAGATAGTTGTGAGCTGCTCCCCCAGCCCTGCCTGTCACTTCTCTAGCAGTAGTAACTCACCTCAGATGGGTTTACAAGAGGTTCTGGCCTTAACTTCTGTAATGCCCCATGACCTGTGATATCAGGTGACTCATCCGTGTGGGAAGCAAGCAGTGTTCCCAGTTAGTGTGTGCTCCATGTGGGTTCTCACTCCTTGGCTATCGTGTAGGTTGAACCCCTGGCTTTTGTCAAATTTAGGGTTTGGACTTCTTTCTGTCTTAAACAAGGTTGTGTGAGCAGGCGCTTCAGTCTGCCTCCGGCCTTGTTACATGGAGAAGCATACAGCCTTTCTCACTCACTGTGAACTGTCTCCTGAGACACTGAGTCCCTGTGGTTAGAAGCCATGAGAGAGGCAGCTTATTTTGTATCCGTGTTTCTAACTCATTTGTTCTGAGTTAGAGATGTCATTGTGCTCCTGCTGAAGCTACACAGTTACCCTGGTGCAGGCCGACCGGATCGTGTTCAGACTACTAACTGGTGCGCTTCCATTGACAGCAATTGAACCTGGCTATGATTAACTATGTACTAGTAGTCTATGGACTGGCTGTTTCTCTCCTTGGAATAGGACGGCCTGAGGTAAGCTTACAAAGAGACAAACAACTGGAAGATGACATTGATTACAGGGGGCGGGCGTGGGGGTTAAAATTGCTTCCTTGTTTTGGCTCATTCTTGAAAGACAGAAGTAGCTGGGTTTAAGTTAGGGTTTTTTTTAGGGTGGGGGCATTGGACAGGGTCTTGCTGACTACCATTCGGCTTCAAGCGTGACATCCTCTTTGCCACCTCTGAGCACCGGCATATGTAGGCAGATGGGCTGTTTCAGAGGAAAGTTTGGCAGGGCGATGACTGATGCCTGTAATCCCAGGCATGAACAAAACCCGAGAGTCCTAAGCTTGAGACCTGCCTGGACTAAGACCTGGTCTCCAGGGAAGACATTTCTCTTTGTATTCCTAGTTGGAAACGGCTGTATTTGGCAGTCGCTAGGAGTCTATATTTTATGAACTTAAAGTGAAATTTAGCATATCAGGATAGATCACTTTAAAAAATACAATGTTGAGGGAAGGGGCAAGCTGGAGAAAATCAGCACTGTGATTCTATGCGTGTGTGCCTAGCAGTGTGTTATAGCATGTATGGATATCGAAGTATATAGTCTGTAATAGTAAAAGTGTCCCAGACCATCTCTAGGTCACACAAAGTAGCCATTGTGTATAGTGACGGAATGGGGCGGGGGTAGTGCACGCTTTTAATCCCAGCACTTGTGCTGCAGAGGCAGGTGGATCTCTTTGAGGCCAGCCTGGTCTACAGAGTGAGTCCAAGACAGAGAGGGCCACACAGAGAAACCCTGTCTTGGAAAAAAAAAAAAACACAGGCCAAACAAACACAAACACAAATGGTGGAATGGGCCTAGGGAGGTTGTCAGTGTTGTAATATGATTTTATTTTATTAGAGAAGTAAAAAATGAAAGTGATCCTGCTGATGGGGCTTAGGCCTGGGTGGCGTGAGCTCCTGTAGCTGAGCTTCTGATATGTTGCAGTTATTTTATGCCTAATAATATTGATTATTAGGCCTATAATTATTATCATGGCAGTATTTTCTAACCCACTAGCAATCAATCAAGACACAGACACCTGTTATATTTTAAAATAGCACATAGTAATCCCCAAAACCACTTCCCATATTGGGCATCCCATACCTGCCCCAATCCCATGCCATCTGCTTTCTACCAAGCTACCTCCCATCCATAATTCCAAATACGTGTTAATTATCATCATCTGGGCCAAATTCTCCATCCACGCCAGCCATGTGCTTCTCCTACACCTAACCCATGGCGCAGCTGCCTTCAGTCACGCTTCTCCTCCCAAGATTCTCTCTGCCTCCCCAAGCTCTGGAACCTTAGCCACACCTATCCCATTTGCCCTGCCCAGGTGTGATGGCCTTTTATTGGTCAAACACGTTAGGCTCCTAGGCAAGGTGCAGGTGGGGCACAGAGACAGCAAGCAGTAATTAGCATCAAAATATACCAGACCAACCTCCAACAGTGATGTGTGACTCCTGGGGTCTGTACTGTTTAAATGCCTATGCTTTCTTGGGATGCTTACTTAGAGTGTGGTTTGGTTTTACAGTCTTAGTTTCCATGGTGAAGGCTGAAATGCTTGCAGATGTGTTCAACTTTTTTCACATCTCAGCAAGAGATTGAGTTTTAGAAAATCTCAATGTTGGATAACTGTACAATTTTGTATGTGGCTATATTTATAGCTGTCCTTGTCTACATGTGTCCTGTAGATAGGACATGTCTGCAAAAATGGCCTCACATAACACGCCTGTGTAATATACCCTTTCTGCCAGCCTGGGTCCTATGCTTTTCTAGTTACCCGAGAGCTTAAATTATCACTTAATTAAAATGAATTTATGATTCACTTCCAAGGGTTTATCCTTGTTCTTCATGTGGCAGCTGAGTTGTCTTCCGTTACTGCCTGTCTGATTCCACTTTTTAATAGCTAGTTGGAAACAAGACTTTATATTTTTAACTATCATAGAATAACATGTTTGCTTTATCAAAATTGAAGTTGTAGCTGTGATTTACTGTAAAAATAGTGAAGCTATTTTAAATGGAAAAAAGTATAGTGGAACTTACACATTCATAAGATTCTCACCAGGCTAGTATCCTCCTTTTTTCTTTTCAAAAGGTTAACTGGGATATTTTAGTTCTCAGGATGTTGGTGCACATGTGCAGTGTCCTTTGCTCATAGTCACCACACCACACTTGTCTGTAACTCTCCCTGGAACTGCCTTGCAGAGAAGGCCCCTGACGCCTGTGTGCAGCATTCCTCTGCAGCACTCCTGGAATGCTTCCTTTGGAACAGACCTCAAGGCAGCAGAAGTTCCATTTGTTCTGGCTTTCTCTTCAGTCACAGTGTGGTGGTTGTTATTTCTCACAATTGTGAATCTTTTAAGTTTTATTTCTTTCAAAAACAGAATTTAAAGCACAGAGATCACAGTGGAGATTGCTGAGAATGCTGTAGCTCTACCCCTAAGTTCTGTTAAGTTTGTCCGTGGGGCAGAGTTTAACACATTGTCTTTCTCCCCTTATAAGCATCCTGGTGATGTCATTGGAATGGCAGCTCCTCCAAGGGAGCAGCACTTACCATTTATGTTATGCTGGGCTTGCACCCAGTCAGTTGGGCTTTTTGGTTTTTGTTTAGTTTTTCTTTTTTCTTCCTTTCTTTCTTTCTTTCTTTATTTATTTGAGACAGGGTCTCTCTGTGTAGCCCTGGCTGTCCTAGACTCACTTTGTAGACCAGGCTGGCCTCGAACTCACAGAGATCCACCTGCCTCTACCTCCCCCAGTGCTAGAATTACCTGTGTGCGCCACTGCACCCCACTATCAGTTGTTGTTAAACCATGAACTTGTTGCTGTTTGTATTGACAGCAGGCCGCCACATTCTAGCAGAGGCTTATTGGTTGGCACTCTGTTTTCAGCACGATTGGTTTTGTTGTTATCTCTGAATTTCCACGAGTGCCACATTAATAAGAAATTTATATAATGTATAAGAAAATAAGAAATATAAAAGGTAAAATTTTGCAGTAGGAACTTTGTGATACAAGGTGCTTTTCTAAAATTAGACGCGATTCGACTTTGAGGTGACCAGTTGAGCATTTCTCTCATGTAAGTGACTGTTGTTGCTGCCTTGAAGGAGCTTTCTGAGGCTGAGAACCAGTTTAAAAGGATCATCGAACACTATCCCAACGAGGGCCTTGACTGCTTGGCCTACTGTGGAATAGGAAAGGTGTACCTGAAAAAAAACAGGTCAGTAGAGACCGTGGAAGCACAGGTTGGTGCTCTCCGATGGCTAACTCGTGTACAGAAGGGGCTTGGGCGGGGGTCGAGCGTACGTGTGCTTACACGTGGGCTGGAGATCGATGGTGGGTGTCTTCCTGTTACTTACACATTATTGTGTTGTTGTTGTTGTTGCTTTGAGATATGGTCTTCCTGTGCAACCCTACTGGCCTGAAACGCAAAGAAATCTTCCTGCCTCTGCTTCACAAGTGCTGTGGCTTAAATGTGTGTACCACCCCCCTTGGCTAAAGATATATTTTATTTTTATTTTATGTGTATGGGTTTTGCCTTCATGTAATTCTGTGCAGCCCATGCATGCAGTGCCTGAGGCCAGAAGATAGCGTCAGATCCTCAGCAGCTGGAGTAACAGGTGGTGGCAAGCTGCCACCTGGATGCTGGGAGCCAAACCCTCACCCGCTGTGATAGCAGCAAATGTTCTTAGCCACTATCTGTCCAGCCTCTGCTTTATTTTATTTTAGGTTTTTAGGGTCTCAGCGTATAACCCCAGCTGGTCTGGAGCTTGCTATGTAAATCAGGCAAGATTTGAACTCACAGAGATGCGTGTGCCTCCCAAGTGCTAGCATTAACAGCATGCATCACCCCACCCACATCCACAGTTTTTCTTTAATGAATTGTGTCTGTGTGTGTTACAGTACCTTATGTGACCTCAGCCACAACTTGTTCAGCTCTGTGGTCCATGTTCACATGGGTTCCAGGAGACTCTAGGCACCGTGCTCTGTGTGAAGTGCCTCTCTCCTCTGAGCCCTCTGTCTCTCTCTCTGGTCCTTCCTTTCACCTCAGTGTTTGAGACACAGTCTGTCTCTGGACCTGGAGGTTGCTGTTTCGACTGCTCTGGGCTGGCCAGTGAGCCCTGGGAGCCACCGGTCTCCCTCCACTGTTCCACCCCTCCCCCAGCCCTGGGATGTCAGACTTGGGCTGCTGCACTGGACATGTATGTGGGTGCTGGGAATCCGAGCTCCGGTTTCATTGTGCTGCGGCTCTGCCACTTTCTGTGTGGTTTGATTTTGGTGCTGGCATCCTCGGGGCATACAGGCCATGAGGAGTTGACATGCTCAGAGACTAGGAGTTAGGCTAAGAGGCCTTCAACCTTCCTGTGGTTGATATGTTCGCTCTGCGTTCACTGTGGTGTTCTTGCAGTGTTTCCTGTCTCTCAGTCTTGGCTCCCCGAGTTGGCTGTGTGGCCCATGATAGAGGCTTGGGACTTAAGACAAGTGTGTTTGGACCCTTGCATTATTTTAGATTATTTTATAGAGGAAGAACTCTTGATAACTGAATATCACATAAAATGCTTAGTCAATCTCAAATCTTCTCTTTAGAAGAGGTTTTATGATACACGTGGGATCTCTATCTCAGTGTGTGCCTGCAACCTCTTTGCTGACTTTTAAGACTACGGAAAGTTCTTCTACTTTCCCGTTACTGTCGGGATGGAGGGGATCCCAGGACACAGATACGCCTCATTTACATGTCTGCATCGGGAAATGACAGTAACACCTTAATGTTTAAAAGGGAATGAATTACATTCAATATTTATGTCTATTGATGTATCATGTGAGCTTTCTTTTTTGTTTGTTTTTATTTTTGAGACAGGGTTTCTCTGTGTAGCCCTGGCTGTCCTGGACTCGCTTTGTAGACCAGGCTGGCCTTGAACTCACATCGATCCCCCTGCCTCTGCCTCCCTGAGTGCTGGAATTAATGGTGTGCGCCACCACGCCCGGCTGTGATCTTTGTTTAGTAGGCTTGAGGTCTTGGTAAATTTTACTGTGTAATAAAATATTATGTCACATCTTTAATGTCTTCTTTCTTCCCAATTATGTCTTTAGATTTCTTGAAGCTCTTAATCACTTTGAAAAAGCAAAGACTTTAATTTATCGTCTCCCTGGAATTCTAACTTGGCCCACAAGTAATGTGATTATTGAAGAATCTAAGCCAGAAAAAATCAAGGTAACTTTATTTGCTCAAGCATTTCATGTTGGCTTGAGACCCCATCTATGTGGAGACTTGGGATCAGAGGGCAGAGGTCGCCGTGCTCCATCCACACCTCCCTGCATGCACCTGTGTGTGTGTCACCCTTCTGTTTATTGTCAGTTTTCCTTAAAGCAACCCTGGGAGTGGGAGCCAAGATCACTCCTATCTCAGCGTGAGGAAGCTGAAGTTCGGAGGGTTAAGTGCTGAGCACAGGGTTAAGCAGGCAAGGGAGCAGTGGAGTTGCACATTAATGTGCATCCTAGGCCTCAGTATGGCATTACAATTATATTACGGCCACTACAGTCAGTGAGACAGGCAATCAGAGTCCTGCCTTGGGCCATAAGGATTCATTACTGGAGCCAAGAAGAGAAAACCACGTGAATGTTGTGAGGTAGGGATTTCCTTGTGGTGAATGCTCATGTGCACTTAGAGCCCAATTTTGGGTGAATCTTTTAAAATCACAATTAACTTTTAAAACTCAATAAAAAGATAAATAATTAGAAAGTAGGACTTTTAAGAGACATTTCTGCAAAGAAAGTATGAAAGTAGCTAGTTATCTCAGTATCAGGGAAATACGAAGGAAATCCAGAGTGAAAGGCTGCTTTGCACCTACCAGGCGGCAGCACCGATATAGGAAAAGTAGAGCACTGATGGTGCACATAGAGCGGTGCAGCTGCTGTGTAAAATAGCCTGGCAGCTCCTCAGACTTACAGAGTCATGGGATGGTGTAGCCATTGTACATCCCAGTGTACAGAAAAAGGAAAGCATGTTCTCAACAGAACTTGCTGTGTGAGTGTTCATACCAGCGTGGTCTGTAATAACCTGAAGGGGGTGGAATCTGGAGCCATGGCCCCGTGGTTAAGAGCATCTGTTGCTTTTTGGAGGGCTCGGGTTCTGTTCTTATCCCTGACATGATAGTTCACATCCATCCTTAACTCCAGGGGTATGGTGATCTCTTTTGAGCCCTGCGGGCACCAGGCACACACATGGTGTGCTTACACACATGCACATAACATAAAAACACAGAGGGAGTTTTAAGAATTACAAAAGTAGGCCGAAAGGGGAAATGACTCCAGCCTGTCACATGGATAAACAAAAAGGACTGGCACGTGTCACCCCTTGGATGAACCTTGAATACGTAATGAGGGAAAACAAACATGAATTTGAATATATTCCCATACTCCTGGGTGAATTGTCTGCTATAGTAGTTACAGCTCAGGAAAACTGCTCAGAGAAGGGCAAAGCCGAGGAATGTTAAATTGTGTCGTCGTAAACACTGGGGTAGAGACAGAGGAGCGATGTAAGCAAAAGCCAGGCGTGTCATGGCTCTGTTGGAGCTGCAGTGTGGTGGATGAGTTCTTCAGGGTATAAATACAAGTACAAAGCGCCTCAGAGGCTGCCTGGGAGCATGCTTCCAGAGGAGTGATGCTCAGACCACCCGAGCGCCCACTCCACCTTCCGTGAGTTCTCTTAGGCCTTGGAGGACCTGAAAAGTATGAAGTGAGGGCCCATGGTTACCACAGTGTAACGTTTAGATGCCTGCTGAAATTCTAAAGATAACTTCCCTGCCACTGTATTAACGTTTTCAAAGGAAACACATAGCAAGCTCTTACAGATTGTCCTAGGCAGGACGTCCTTGCAGTCACAAGCGTTTTTGGTGCGTTGGTGCTGTGATGATACTTGTCATTTTTCTTTACTTTGCTGTAGGTGATGCTGGAGAAGTTTGTTGAAGAATGCAGGTTCCCCCCAGTGCCAGATGCTGTTTGCTGCTATCAGAAGTGCCGTGGATACTCCAAAATTCAGATATACCTAACCGACCCCGACTTCAAGGTTAGTAGTGAACTCACTATACTGCAAAGGTGTCTCAAAGTGTTCTCCGGCTTGGTGGCACTTCCATGTCCCCTACGTGCGTGTTACCTTACGTGGCCACAGCAGGTGGCGGGGGAGGCTGGCTGGTGGCCAGAGAAGGGGCTGGGCAGTGCAGTTCACCTCCAGCCACTGAGACACAGGAAGCAGACGGATCATTTGCTCCGATCACTGGCATTTTAAATGTGTTGTAAAATTCGAACATGAGAATTGAAAGGGGATTGGTCTGATTATCCTGTGGGTAATTATCCAGTAGAAACCTAAGTGCGGGCAAATTTGTCACCTAACTGATTGGTTACTTAGTTTATTTAAGAAAGTAGTAGCTGTAGGGGCAGATGAAATGATGTTTATACAACACTTTATATATTAGGAAGGACAGACATAAAAGTGAAAATGTCAAGTTAATGCCACAGCCAGGTTTTGGGGAGCAGAAGTGTGTCACACCACAGGGAAAAACTATGTCTAGTTATATCTGCTGGTGAATATAAGATTTATCCATATGGATATCTCATAGAGCCATAGTCACCTCAATGGATGCTATTGTGAGAATGTATTGGCATAGATATTTTTTAAATGTATTGATTTTATTTGTTTATTTTTGAACCCCAGGGTTTTATACGGATTAGCTGTTGTCAGTACTGTAAAGTAGAATTTCACATGAACTGCTGGAAAAAGTTAAAAACAACAACTTTTAATGATAAAATTGACAAGGTAAGGCATAAAGATAGATTTTTATTTTTATTATGCTTGTGTACTGACTTTTTTCCTTTGAAAAAGATTTCTAAAAATCTTTAGTAAATGTATATTTCCTTCCCGTACATTGTAGTCAGAGTTAGAGGGTTTTACGTTATACTGGTAACCCAGGAGGAAGCAGTGACTATAAAGCCAGTCACTTAGCTTTTGCATTGTGATCAAAAGTCAGTGTCTAGGTGCCTGGTCTTCACATCCACATCTTACGTTATGTTCTCCACTGTTAGTTCTCCAGAGAGTGTCCGGTTGGTCACCAGAAAGTATTAATGAACAGTCAAAGTCTCAAAAACTCTCCTTTCTGCTAAAATTTATGAAACCAACTTAAGAACCAAGTTGGAGTAGTCTAGTTTCCGTCAGTGCCTTAAGCATTTCCGGGCTTCTAGTTGCCCTCCACGGAGCTGTCAGTCACTCTGTCTTGCAGTGAGAAATTTATCTTTTGATGATTTACTTTAACATTTTCAGCTGCTGATCAGGGTTGAGTGATAGCAGCTCCGTTCTGTGTGCCACATTCTGTTTCTGGACATGAGGTGAAGAGTGGCCTTTCCTGGAACATGTGCCCGTGTCAGAAGGGAGCGTAGTGGCCAGTCCCTGAAGGGCCTGAGCTGCTGCTTAGACACGGTCACGTCATGTCAGCTCACTGTGCTTGACCCAAGCCAGTCTCGTGCTCAAACAGGCAGACCCTCTGAACGGGAACCTTAGGGCTTGCTGGAGAAGGCTTTATGCTCTTATTTTAACAATTCTTCGTAGTTTTGTGATGTACACGTATAAGCTTATCCACTATAGACATAATCTTCTTCTTTTAAATCAAAAAGGATTTTCTGCAAGGACTTTGTCTCACACCTGACTGCGAGGGAATCATTTCTAAGATCATCATCTTCAGCAGTGGTGGGCAGGTCAAATGTGAGGTGGGTGTCTGTAAGGAGCAGCCTGTGACACTGATGAGCCATCGCATGTGCACGCACACAGCACTGAGGCATTCTGGGTTTAAATGTTCTGTGTGCAGAGTGGTCACAGCACAGGGCAGCAAGGCATTCTGGGTCTCGGTGATGTTGGGGGAGTGGTTTGCGTTTAAATTGAATTGGTTTTGCTCTCTGATCATATATTTTTGTTAAGCTCCTTAAACTTTTGGGTATTGGTAGGGATGTGGCTTTAGGGAGCAGGAGAGTGGCTTAGGTAACCCTAAACTTTGCAACCTTAGGGAACAGCAGGGAGTGGCTAAAAACACACTCATAGGCTACTGGCTTCTCTGCTTGGCTGTAGGTTTTTAAGATGTCTTCCTAAAGCACTCTTCAGGAATGCATGTTCCTCCTTCCGGCCCTCTGGGGTGTGCGTGGGTCAGAGCACCACACTGCTCGGCCAGTTAGTGCTGCTGGGCTTCTGAAATGCTCCTTGCTTGTGCTTTTGTGCTTTGTGTCACGGGAGGACGAGAAACATTTCGGATGTCTTTGTTTTATTTACAGTTTGAACACAAGGTCATAAAAGAAAAGGTTCCCTCAAGACCTGTTCTGAAGCAGAAATGTTCCAGGTAAGATTAAGATCAAACAGTAATGGTGTCCTGTAGAGTATAATCCTAGTAAATGCAAATCACGCTGGTTTTTTAAAGTTGTGCACACAAATAAATACTTGAAAATGATACTTAAGACTAAAAGAACTAAGCTGGAGTGGTTAAATACTAAAAACTTGAACCCATAGTAACTGGTGATTAGAATTATGACATTTCATGTTATGATGCTATGTTTGGTAATAAGATTTGGCACTTAGGTACAAATGATATATTTTGTTCTCAATGTTTTTTTAAAAACTTTAATTTCAAAGCATTTAAATTTTTTTCATCCATTCAGCAAACATTTTGAACCAATAACTAGTTTTTACCTTGAAAATGTCAGTATTGTCTAAACTTATTTACTTCTATTTATCTTTGTTGGACCAATTAATTCTAGTCCTTTTTTTCTTTTCTTTCTGGTCCTTTTTCTTCTCATCCTAAAGCGTGATTTTTCTCTCTTATATTTGTACCACTTGTGAACAGAATTATTTGGTGGAAAATTTTCACTGTAAGCATATCGACCAGATTACCCCATGTGGGGGCGTTACAGACTTATTATGAGCTCTGGCTTTGCAGTGAGAAGTTCCTCAGGCGACCTTACAGGTGACACTTTTCCTGTGGCACTGGCTGCACACGTGGACACAGAAGCTGTGGTGGCCCATTTTGCATCCTTAGTTAGACAGCACTTAATGCACTGAGGTGCTTGTGTTCATAAAACAAGTTCCCTGTTTTGATTGAACTGATGTTACAGATTAATAGGTTTTGGGTTGAACAGAAGTTGTAGGACAGGTTCTAATTTTTAAAAAGTGTTTTAGCCTATTGATTGGAGAATGCTTCTGTACTAGACAAAGAAAGTAGTGTATTGAACTTATAACAAAGATAAATTGTCACAAATTGAAATTTTCTATCAGCCTAGAGAAATTGAGACTGAAAGAAGACAAAAAATTGAAGAGAAAGATCCAAAGACAAGAGGCAAAAAAATTAGCACAAGAAAGAATGGAAGAGGATTTAAAAGAAAGTAATCTACCCAAAAACAAAGAGCCTGAAGGTATTTGGAAGTTCAAGTCTTGAGAATAGTGTTCACTTGTTTAAAGCTACAAATATGATATTCATTTTATGTGACTTCATATGAATTTGTACGTTTTAGTTAACTATTTGAATACCTAAAAGCCAGATTGTTGTTAGTATGGTAAGCCTGCCTTCTTCTACGCGGTGGTGCGTCACACCGGTAACCCTGGCGCTCTGGAAGCTACAGTGGGGCGATGTGACCGTGAGTTAATTTTGGAATATATAACAAGACTGTGACCCAGAAAAGTGAAACCTAAAACCATATAGAGAGGAGGAAGCTGGTGTAGAGCACACGTCCTCGCTCTGAGAGAAAAGCCCTCTTGGTGGTGGCAGCAACCCTGAGCTGCTGCTGACGTGTCTGATGGCAGGATACGTGGTGCTAGGGCGTCTAAGTTCCGTCGATCTGAACGAGCTCAGGAATCACGCGCAGTAGTGAGACACGATGCTGAGTTCTAAACGTCAGTTCCTTACAAGTCAGAGTTCGGCCAGTTTGTCCTTTTCCTCAACGCCCATGTTCTCACTCCCTGAGCAACACGGCCTTACTGTTCCTGTGAACATGCTAGTGCTCGCTCACACGTGTGTTTTCAGTTTTGAGTTGAAGTGATGTTTCCCCGTTTTCTACCACATGTTCCTCAAATGAACAAACAATAGAAAGTCAAGCATTTGCTGTTTGACTTTTCACCTGCCTAGTGTTTGGAAAATGCCTCAAAGTAAATCAAAATTATCTTTCATAACTGAGTTTTTTCAGCAAATGTGTTAACTTTGCACACAAGCTTCCAGACAGGCCATATGACATCTAAAGTTTAGTGAGTACAGGGTAGAATATTTGAGGGAAGAAAGCATATTTTAGAGGAAGTAAGGTTTTAAATGCTGTTACATAAGTGCTTGCTTTGCGTGTCTGTGGGGACTGAACCCAGGAACCTGGCCAGTGCAGTGAGCAGCACTGAGCCCCCTCTTTGTTGTGTTTTGAGGCTGTTTCACTCAGTTGCTCAGGTTGCCCTTGGCTCCTGACGCAGAACTTAGAGCAAGTGGGCCTTGAACTTGTGATTACCTTCCTGCCTCAGCCTCCCAAATAGTTCTTTCCTCAGTTTTGGGCTTAATTCGAACGTTCCTGCCTTTCCAGGGCTACTATTAAAAGTACACATATCAAATTTAAAGTTTTCTGAGTTGTTTGTATAAATAAAACCAGAAACCAGTTACCTGGCAGAGGAGATACCATGGTCACAAAGACGGTTTTTCAGGGCAAGGCTTACTTGTTGCATTCTGCGTGTGCTGGCCCCTGCGAGCTCCCCACAGTCGAGAAACTGGACAGCATAATCTGTGGTAGTGGGGGCCATGTTCATGTTCTCCCTATGGAAAATAAATAAGATTTAAAAGGAAAGCCAGCCCCCATGCTTTGCTGCTATGCGGCCTGCATCTCCTTCCAAGTTTGTGTGGAAGGAAATGAGTCCTGCTGACCTCTCTAACCTTTGTTACTTTCCTTAGAAACTGTAGACAGCGCTCAGAGTTGTCAGTTTCTTGACGACAGAATCCTGCAGTGCATAAAGCAAAACGCTGACAAGATCAAATCTGGGATATTGAACACGTCCACACTTCTCAAAGAGCTGCTTTCCTGGAAGGTTCTGAGCACAGAAGACTACACAGCGTGTTTCTCTAGCAAGAACTTTCTCCGTGAGGCTGTGGACTATGTTATCCAGCACTTGGTTCAAGAGAAGAGCCGAGTAAAGACACGGATATTTCTGCATGTGCTGAGCGAGCTTAAGGAGGTAGACCCCAAGTTGGCTCCCTGGATCCAGAGACTTAATAGTTTTGGTATGTACCTTTAAATTCTAGAGTGCTGTTGTTCAGAAGGAAGGGCAAATGCAGGTCTCTGAACCCTTCTTACTTTCTTATTAATGATTTCTTAAGTGCATGAGTATGTTTTTGTATGGTTAAAGATATTCTCCCTCCATACACCTCCATGGGTGTTTTTTGAATTGTATTGTGATAGGTTTTAATATACTCTTTCAAAAGATGAAAAGAAAGGAAAGGTCAGTCCATATGGAGAGTCAGAGCTCCCGATGCTGAACTGTTTGTGAATGTGTGAACCAAGTCAGGAGTAGATGTAAAGTTGTGCAGAGGCGTGCTGTGGTGTCTGCTGTGGGGATTTGTGAAGTTTAGCTTCTGCACTAAGAAACAAAACCAGGAAATTCAGATTCCGTGGAGAGAAGTTTAAAAGGACCAGTAGGCGAGGCTAGTTGTTGTAGCCTGGGGGAATGGTCGCTGGCTGCTGTGAGTGGCAGGTTACACAGCTGCTTCCATTCTGCTCTGACTTTGCGCATGCAGGCTCTGTCAGGCTGCAGGCACCGTGGTTGCCTAGTGCCGGAGGAGCATGCCCTTGGCACTTGGCAGAGCAGCACTAGATGACGCCTAGGATGGCAGCTGGCCTGGCACAGTGTGGCTTCTGTTAGCAGCTGCGGATTAAGACGAGGAAGGGACCCTCAGAGAAGGGAGCAGAGCCCATCAAGCCAATCTAGTTCATTTTAAATGAAATTCCCAGTTGTTGTAGTTTACCAGTAAAGACTCAGGCCAGGTGCTGGCCTGCTGGCTTAGAGAGGCAGAGGACGCGCCCAGCTGGCCTTCCTGCCCAAAAGGCTCACTAGCTCAGCTGGCAGCCCAGCAGGAAAAGGCTGATAAACCCAAGGCCACAGGCTTGCTAGCTTAGCACCCAAAGAGCCAAAGGCCAAGGAGCCCAGGAAGCTCAAGCGCAAAACCCAAAAGCGAAAAAGCCCAAGAGCCCTTCTACTCTACACGCTGTCTTAAACACCCCTCAACTCAAAGGCCTTTCTGCTCCTTAATTCCCGTCAGTTGGTTTGTTCCTCCGCCTCTTAACCTGGGGTTTAGTAAACCCTGTGTAGAGAAAGCTCTTGGATTAAAGGTGTGTGTTAGGGCTGGCTGAACCACACCCTTGTCACCTCTTTACAATGAGCAGAAAGTTCTCGGATCAAAGGTGTGTGCTAGGGATGAACCACATAAACAAAAAGACAGGCCTCTACAGTTCACAGTCTCGGGGATCACAGTGGGATCAAACATCTTGCAGCAGTGTGGGGCCTGCCCAGCCTCCAACAGAGGCTTCATAGATGACAGAAGGTGCCAGGAAGCTCGGCAGAGCTACAGAGCTAAGCGCCTGTGTCTATCTACATGGGTCTACATTGGGGCTCGGTCCCAGAAAGTTACTCTGAATCGTCTGTCCGATGAGTGGGTTAAAGGTTAGAGGACAGGCTCAGGAGTTGGCGGGGTAGGCTTTCTGGGTTATGCTACAGCGCCAGCACCACAGTGAGTGCGTCGTTTGAGGCTTGCAGTCAGTTCCTCACTCGCAGGAAACGTTAAGTCCTCTTGATGACGTCCATGTGCATTCTGAAGATAGGCAGCATGTGTGTATACTGCCGCAAGCTGTAAAATGAGCTTAAGCTTTTTTTCTAACCTGAATTAAAACACATTTATTTAATAAAGGAAGTATTTCCAATTCATGAGGTTCTGCTTCCTTCTCACAAAAGTCCATATAGTAAAATTGCTCATGTGTATATTTAATTTAGAAGCCAATGTATTTGATCAGTAGTAAAGGGGAGGGGACCGACTGAAGAGAGCGACAGTCAGCGTCGCCTGAGTATTGCTTTCATTCCTTGTGGCACACACAATTGGAGCAGGGACCAGCTAGGAAATGTGAGTGTATTTCTTCACTGGCAGTTCTCTTAAACTTTTTATTAAAAGTGTAGTTTATGTCACCACGGATCCTTGTGTTTGAAGATGTAGACCTGTCATGCCATGTGACTTCTGTAAGCTAAGCATTTTGTCTGGAGGAATCAGCCATCCGTGATAATTTTAAAGGGTGACCTCTTGCTGGCTTGACACCTGGGCCTATGCCAAGGGTGCCTTTGAGGCATGATGGGAAGGCGAACCAATTTCAGTTTGCTCTTTGGGGTCTTAGTAGGGGCTAAGCTTCTTTGTCACATTGTGGGGCTTATGGGGTTGCACCACGCTGGGAAGATAAGATACAAGTCTTGGGGTGCTGGAGAGGATCAGATGCCTAGCATAGTTCTTTTCAAGGCATTTGGAAAGATTACTGACTTCTTGTTGGTATGAATGCATATAGGAAAACATTGTAAAATCTTGGCATTCAATTAGAAAGGAAAGCCAAGAATTAGTGGAGGCTGGGCATGGTGGTGCATGTCTGTAATCCCAGCACTCAGGAGCCAGAGGCAGGCACGTCTCTGTGAGTTCAAGGCCAGCCTGCCTGGTCTACAAAGTGAGTCCAGGACAGCTAAGACTACACAGAGAAACACTGTCTTGGAAAAAAAGTTAGTGAAAAATTATGTTACGTTTTAAAGGAAATGTAGTGTCATATTTCAATGATAGAACTGTTTGGCTCACCTTCCCCAGCTACTAAAGAATTATTATAATTGTCATCTCAGTGTTAAATCTTGTTTGTGAAAATGCATTATAATTTTACTAATTTATCAAGTGTTTAAATATTTTCACAGAAAATATAAACAGACTATACATAGAATTATTCCCAACAGATGCTACATGAAGTAAATACTTGGCCTTGGTGACCGGGCTTTGTCTTTTTGTAGGCTTAGACGCCACGGCACCCTTCTTCACTCGGTATGGAGCCTCTCTCAAGGAGCTTGATTTAGGCGCCCTGACTTCCCTCTGGGATGAGCAGTTCGGCCACAGACTGGGCTCTATAGAGGGGAAGCAGCTGGACTACTTCTGTGAGCCGGGGACGGCGATGGAGGCCCGCTGTCTGATATGGCTGTTGGAAGAGCACAGGGACATGTTCCCCGCCCTGCACAGCGCTTTAGACGAGTTCTTTGATATAATGGGTATGTGAGACAAATTCAGGTGTTTATCACGTCTGATGTTATGGGCCGGGAAAAAGCTGTAAAGGACCTAGCTTACTTTAATACTTAATGACAGAAGCAGCCGTTGGGTTTCCTTGTGGGGTCGGGTGGGAGTGGTGAGGAAGTCTGTGGAGCGGGCACGGTCGGAGGCCACTGCACATGTGTGGAACTTAGAGACCAGGGTGGGAGGAAATGGCATAGAGGTACACCTGGCAGAGGAGCCAGATAGGAGGTAATTAATTTTGCTTCTCTTGGACTTTTTTTCTTCACCAGTATAATGATTTGATTTCATCTGTGTGATTCTGTTTTACTTCAAAATTATAATACTAGATTCTAAATGAATTTTAGCTTGTTATCTTTCGTCCGTATTTCAGCCTGTGCAAATTGCTTCATTCTCCACTTTTCTTAGCATCAAAGTCTATGTGTGGGTAGACCCGGGCTTTCTGACCTCATGTTCCTTGTTTGCAAGGGAACATTTAGGAGGTCTGACCTTGTAGCCCTCTCATAGGTCAGAAGCTTAAGAGCTGTGTGAAGAGCTTCCGTCTGTTTGGTGTTTAGAGAAGGGTGCCTTCCAGGCTGAAAAGGACATGCTGCTTAAGTTTCTTGTTGCCTGTTCACGTCAGGCCTAACCTGCATGCCTTTTAGAGCCTCCCCAGCCCTCTTCGGCTTCTTCCCAAAGACTTAGTCTTCAGCTTCACTGATGCTCTGTTTCATTGAGGCACCAGGCACCTCTGCATTCCCATCCCTGCCATGGATGGCACCAGGCACCTCTGTATTCCCACCTCCTGGCATGGATGGCACTGGGAAGCATTGGAATGCTTGGCTTGAAGCTGTGTATGTCTCTGTAGTTGATTTCTCATTTAGTCAGTTATTTTTGCCCTTAATTTCCAAACTAAATTGTCAGAGTCAAGTAAAGAAAGAGAATAGGTTTTTATAAAATCCGAGGTGGTTTTATGAGGCTTCAATATGTGACTTAAAAGTACAGATGATTGAGTCACCTCACAGAGATTCCTGCTCTTCCTTCCAACAGATAGTCGCTGCACCATACTACGGAAACAAGACAGTGACGAGATGCCGGTGAGTCCTTGCAGCTTGGTTTTGGTTTTTTATGTTAGACAAAGATGCGGAGGGGAAGCCAGGCTAGCACTTACCTGTTCACAAAGCAGAAGCCTTCCCACTGGATGGACTGGAAATGCCGCCCAGTTGGTAGAGTTGCATCCCCAGCAGCGCATAGTTGCGTGCAGTGGCACAGACATGTAACTCCTGCACTCGGGAAGTGCGGGCCAGATGCTCAAAAGCACCCTGAGCTATGTGGTGAGGTCAGGGCGAGGCTAGGCTACACGCCGACCCCGTCTAGACAGTCTTCCTAAGGTTCCAAGTTAATAAATGCTCACTTTAGAGAGAGGAAAGGGGGAGCTCTTGAGTCAAGAAGATGATGATGTTTTGTTCTAGAAGGAGTGTGAGGAAATTTGCCCCCAGGAGCCCTTGTTGGTCTAAGCTGAGGTGTTGCACAGCTGCCTCTCATGGTTGGCGGCTGCCTTTTATGCTCTCCGGCAGTCTGGAACGTGATAGTGAGGAGACACAGGCGTGTTTGCCAGTGTGGAGGATCAACTGTCCTTGAAACGTCTCTTAGACGTCTCTGGTAGTCAAGTGGAGCACAGTGAGCGAACCTGTGGGCCAGCGGGCCTCGCGCTCACTGTTCTGCCAGTGTGTGGCCACAGGCAGGACATTTGGGGCGCTCAGTTGTGAGCGGAGAATCTGTAAAGTGCAGTTACTGTGCACAGCAGAGTCACCTAACAGTCTCCTTATTTACTTGAAATAACACAAGCCCTGTTGAAGTTGAGGATATTTTAACCTCATTATGATGGAGCAGTTTAATTTTAGTTGTCTCGGGAAGTGTCGTTGAGCTCAGTAGTGCTTGGACTACATCTCTGTTTTAGACACTGTACTTTCAATGTGTGGCTGTCAGGGAAAAGGGTTTTGTGGAGATTTATGATTCTGCTATACGAGAATTCATTGATGTTCTTTTCTATTTTTTTAGGTTGGTTGTATCAAGGTGAAAAACAAAGGCAAAAAGAAGAAGCCAAAAGATTCAAAGGTAAGGAGGAGGGCTGCCGGTGGCTGTTCTTGAGTCTCTGTGACTGCCCACAGCAAGGCAGTAAGAAAGAAACATCTCTTGGCTTCTGGCCTGGCTCTTTAGACTTTGAAGATACTTAGGTACTCCTTCTAATCTCTATTGCCCGTTATTTTCTTCTGAATGAACAAGATTCCATGGACAGACAATAGAGTAGGCAGGAAGGTCTGGGGTCGGCCGGGTCTGGGTTTCCTAGTTGGCTATTCAGCATCCGTGTAAAAGCCAGGTGCAGCTGGTTCCCTGGAACTTGTGAACTATCTGTGGCCTGTGCACACATGCACACCCATGTGCTGGGCACCTGCAAAATCCCACACAACACACACGCCACAGAATCCATGCACTTACAGGGGGAAAGGTTAATGGCGTATAGCTAGTGCATGCTTAGTAATTAAATTTCTTAACTGAGTTTTATGAGCAAATAGGAAAGAATATTTGTTTTTTATAGTGTTTAAAGTTCCTGTGATAGTTATTTTTGTTCAGATGTTTATAAAATAGTCAAAAGTCGGGGGGTGGCTGGCAGGTGGAAACAGGGTAATGTGGAGTGAGCAAGTGATAAAAAGGGGTACAAGGAGCTTCAGAAGTTTCTGCACGACTTGTCTTTGCCTCTCTAATGAAAATGAAATTTTTAGTTAGAGTAAGTCACAGTCACATTTACAGCTCTTGGAACATTGGACACCACCCTAAGTTGTAGTTACAGTCTGTTTCTGCCTGTTAAATTTTCTGTTTGTAAGAAACTTGGAGTAGGTTGTTTAGTGTTGACAGTTGGCATGCATGTGTTCATGTAGATTCATTAATTTCAATGGTGGGTTTTTTCTTCCATGGAATTTTAGAGTAGAATGCTGTCGTTTGTGTCATTTATGGTAGAATCTCATTGTCACTTTGTGTCCTTTACACCAGCCGATGTTAGTGGGATCCGGAACAACATCAGTAGCAGCAAGTAGTGAGACTGTCTCTCCAGAAGACCCTAAGTAAGTATCAGTTAGGTGATCCGTCTCGTCGTAACGCGTGTGTTTGTGCTTTTAAAGGTCATGCCAGTTTACCAAAGACTTGTGTCTCCTTCTTTCTGTCCGTCCTTATCCTCCTAGTGAGATAAATCTACTGTGATGATCCATAGTGAGTCAGTGGCATGACTGATAATTATATAAGAATTCGTTCCCGCAGGAGTAAGACAGATAAAACCAAATAAGTGGTATAAATAGGAAAAGTTCACACTGGAACCCATCAGTTTGCACAAGTAGTGGGGCTTGATGGGCAAAGTGCCTTCTGTGAATAAGCATGAAAACTTTTTTTAAAAAGTTTTTTCGAGACAGGGTTTCTCTGTGTAGCCTTGGCTGTCCTGGGCTCGATTTGCAGACCAGGCTGGCCTCAAACTCACAGCGATCCGCCTGCCTCTGCCTCCCCAGTGCTGGGATTAAAGGTGTGCGCCACCGCGCCTGGCATGAAAACATTTCTTTAAGTGGGGGTATTATTTTAGTTTGAACTAATAAGAACCTGTCTTAAGTCTACTTGACTGTCAAACAAAATGCCCTGAAGTGAAGTACTTAAAAACTATAGACAATATGAGCTGGCGGGGTGGCTCAGAAGTTAGGAGCACGTGTTGCTTTTGCAGAGGACTCGGATTTCCCGATTCCCAGCGCCCACGTGCTGGCTCACAACTATCCATGCTCGGGTCGTAAGGGGTCTGAAGCCCTCTTCTTACCACAAGGGCACTAGGCACACACACGGTGCACATACACACTCCAAGGGCACTAGGCACACACATGGAGCACATACACATTCAGGAGAAACATTAATATACATAAATGAATCCCAAAAATTAATCAATTAAAGAACAAGGAAGCAGGAATTTATCAGAACAATGTCCCTTACGTTGTGTAGCTGACAAACAGTGGAATGTTCCCTACAGTTCTAGAGACTGAAGTCCTGTGTCAAAGAGGACACAGTGTCTTCCTAGTGTATTCATGGCTGACGCCGTTGTACTGTATCCTCACATGAGGGGAGAGTAAGGTAGCCTTACATGCTTACCTAACGTTACTACAAGCACAAATCCAGCCTCAGTTGTGTCTCTTCATGACCTGATAACTTCCAGAAGGCCCTTCAACCTAACACTATCAAATTGTCGCTTAAGTTTCAACATAAGAATTTGGTGCTAGTGGTGACGCACACATGTAGATCGTTACATGTCCTTTGCTGAAATTGATATGTACCAGTTTCTGTTCTAGGACTCTAGACATAGAACTGATTTAACCATGCAGAGACCCGGACACAGTAGCGGGAATGACTTAAGGCAGAAGGCTGGCAACTGGCAGGCCACTCTGTAAACCATGCACTCTGGTTTTGAAGCCTACACTTAAGCTGTTGTCCTTTTAGAATCTAAGCCTAAAGGCCCTGCAGAGAAAGAAGAAACAGTCTGTTAGTGATGTGCGCTCTTTCCCACAAAGCAGCAGAGTTCTTGCACTGTTAACAGCATGCCTTTAAGACTTGTTAAAGACAGCCGGGAGTGGTGCTGCACATGTTAACCCCAGTCCTTGGGAGGCAGAGGTAGGCAGAGTTCGAGGTCAGTCTGGTCTACAAAGTGAGTTCCAGAACAGTCAGGGCTGCACAGAGAAACCTGTCTTGAAAAAAAACAAATACATGAATGAATAAGTAATAAAAATTTAATGAGCCTTGTTAAAGTTGTGTGTTAACTCATATGTAAACAGTGCTTTGGAGACTGAGCCAGGTTTGCCAAAAGCTTGAGGACAGTCTGGGCTGCAGTATAGATCCTGTCTCAAGAGCAAAAAGATTTTGATTAAAAAAATAATTTAATCTATACTGAAATATGCTGTAACCAAAACTATCCACACTTCCTTGCCCTCCAGGGCCGTCAGTGTGCTGCAGGTCTGTTCTGCAGTTCCGTGGGTTCTCGCATCTTTACTGTCAGTGCCTCTGCCATTTGCAGGGCTCAGGCTCCAGCCCTGAAGGAGCAGAGGACGAAAGCCTGGGGCATTTCTCCTGTTATGGGTTCAATAGCCACTCACTGACCACTGGAACACCAGACTCAGACTGATGCGAGTTTATTCAATACTGAGCTAAACCTGAGCATAAACTGACTGGTCAGGGACATAATGTGGGCTCGGGGGCCAGACGATGATGGTGGTCTCTTTCTAAGGCAGGCTTTTTATTCGAAAAGCCGTAACCAGGTAGCAACCAGATAACCAGGTGGGAAGCAAGGGAAGGGCACATTGCAGCATTGTGACCAGTTAAACACAAGAGACATGGATTTTGTTCTGAGTACAGTGTCCAGGTGGCTAGACAAAGCACTTTAAGCTGATTGGCTAGAATTTAGCATGGGGAGCTCTTGGGGGCTTTCCAGCTCTCTGGGAGTAAGGAGCATAGCAGGAAGTTGAGATCTTAACTCTAATAGAACATGCGTTTGTCTTAAACCCAAGGATAACTGCATTTATCATCTATTGTTTTATTCTAAGCAGCCAGCACTGAGCCTTCCTGGTTTCAGGCACGCAGGGTCTGAGAACTTGACCTTAATTTCACCTTATAATGAAAATGGAGACTCAGGAGTGAAATGACTTCTGATGTAGCGACAGTGACAGCCGGTGTTACAGAGGAGCCACAGTTACACTAGGAACTAAAGCAGGTCTCAGTGGAGGGGCTGTAGAGTGTGAGCAGGTTATAGCACTCTGCGGCTGGTCTTTATCCTGACCCAGCCTCCTTTAGCATCCCCTGCAGCCTATCTTGAGCCAGAGGTGGTCACTGCACATGTGGGCCCTGAATTCCCATGAATGCTGTGTGGTCAGGGTTGGCTCTGGCTTTTCCTACTCATCTGCTGTTGCATACATTTTAAAGAAAGTTACTATTAATAGCTTTAATTCTCTTAACCTTCCTTAAATGCATAGGGTTATAATTTTAAATCTGCATTTGTCTCTAACTCTTTAACATGTTATGATTAATACAGCATTGACTTTTGTTTAGTTTTTTTGTTTGGTGTTTTTTTTTGGTGGGGGCGGTGGAGACAGGGTTTCTTTGTTGTAGATCAGGCTGGCCTCGAACTCACAGAGATCCATCTGACTCTGCCTCCCCAGGTGCTGGGATTAAAAGCATACACTCTCATGCCCGGCTGTTTTTTTGTTTTGTTTTGTTTTGTTTTTGGAGACAGGGTTTCTCTGTGTAGCCTTAGCTGATCTAGACTCACTTTGTAGACCAGGCTGGCCTCCAACTCACAGTGATCCGCCTGCCTCTGCCTCCCGAGTGCTGGGATTATGGTTTTGTTTTGTTTTGTTTTTTAAGACAGGGTTTTTCTCTATAGTTCTGGCTGTCCTGGAACTTGCTGTGTACACTTGAGTAGCTTTGAACTCCCAGAGATTCTGCTGTCTGTGCCTCTTGAGCACTAGGGTTTAAGGCACATCCCGCCATGGCAGCCCTTGATTTTTCTGTTTTAAATACAGAGTTTGAAAAAAAAATGTGCTCTTACTAACTAGAAGTGTTTAGTCAGAATGTAAGCTGTAGTGTTTCTTGACCATGGTTGTAGGGTTTTTAGAGTTTTATTTGTTTGCTGTGTCAGTGCTTTGCCATCAGATCCCCTGGGCCTGCAGTGATGGATGGTTGTGAACCACCATGTAGGTGCTAGGAACTGGGTCCTCTGGGTCATCAACAGGTGCTCGTAACCACTGAGCCAGCTCTCCAGCCTGGCCATTGTAGCTTTTCTGTATTCTTTGCACAAAACGGAGATTATTCATTTTATTTTGATTATTTCCTTTTATTTTAATTACATATTTTCTATGGGTTATTTGATTTCCCTGTGCTCTAGTATCTTCACTGCAGTTAAATATTCCTTCCCAAAAGTTTATTTACAAAACTGTTTTAACCCAGCAGGCGCAATTCAGATTCCACGGCCCCGTTTGCAGTGCCTGACCACCTTCGGCAAGATGTGGAAGAATTTGAAGCGCTCTATGACCAGCACAGCAGCGAGTACGTCGTCCGCAATAAGAAGCTGTGGGATATTAACCCCAAACAGAAGTGCTCAACTCTGTACGAGTAAGTAGCTTAGCGTTCCTATGGCTCACTTAGGAGGCCGTCTTTGGAGCAGGACAGGCTGACTGGTCGGCAAGCCTCACCTGAGTCAGAACCATGAGGGGTTGCAGGTCGCTGCTTCAGATCGGCAGCTCGTTGTCCAGTTACTAAGAGCGTTTTCCTTTTTATGTGGCTGTAGGTTTTCAGTTCCCACATTTCAAATTGCTTTTTTCTTTATTCATTCTCCCCCAGTCCCTCACGTGTGTGGGGGGGGGGGTGGGTGTGGGGGTGATGCGCGCACCCAGAGGCTGTGCTACAGGTCCTCGTTGTTTGCGCAGAGGCAGGATCTCAGCTGAACACAGCGCTCACCTGTATAACTCGTCTAACTAGACAGCTTGCTCCGGGAATCCACCTTCCAGGTGCTGGGACCACAGCTGGGCTGCCGCGCCCTTTGGGCATTTGCCTTGATGCTGAGGATCTGAACTCTATTCCTCAGCAAGCTTTTTACTCACTGAGCCGTCTTTCCAGTTGTATTTTAGTGTGGGTATAAAAACACTGCTTTTCAGTTGTAAGGCAGTATTCATTATGGGAAGTGAAACTGTATCGTCTAACAAACACTTTTTTTTTTTTTTAATTTTAAATATTTTATTTAATTGTAATTTATGTGCATTGGTGTGAGGGTGTCAGATCTTGGAGTTACAAGAGACAGTTGTGAGCTGCCATGTGGTTGCTGGGAATTGAACTCAGGTCCTTTGGATGAGCAGGCAGTGCCCTTAACCACTGAGCCATCTCTCCAGCCCCTAACAAACACTTTTTAAAAGTAAATTTGCATATGCTACTTAGGCTGCTACCCTGTCACTTGGTGTCAGGTCTTTGTCCACTGGAAGGTGGTGTAGGCTGATGTTGTTTATACCAGTCACCAGGTCCTCACCGAGGACTACTGTTTGAGACTTTGACCTTACCTTCCCCCAGCCCTTGTGACAAGTATTTGGGGTAGCAGTGCTGACAGAAAAAGTGTTGCAGTGAATGGCGAGGCTCTTGTGTGGAGAAATGATGCTCTTTTGCTTTAAAGGAGTTGCTTTAAACCTGTTGTCCTGGTCGCACTGTTTACCGTGAAGCCCTCCATGGAGTGGTTTGTTCCTGAAAAAGCTTTCAGTGGTATTTAGTGTGCATACATGTAATATTTTGATATAAATACAAAATTCAGTTGGGAGAAGCCACTTCCTTGAACAGAATAACCCCAGACCTGCAGTCAACAGTCCCGGCTTACAGTGGGTGTCACACTAAAGGCTCAGGTCCCAGACTGTGGCTCCAGGTCCTGGGATGGATTCTAGCTCATCCCTCATAAGCAGTGAATTGCTTGCAAATGGAATGGTTTTGCTTTTATGAGTTTATCTTTGAGGGTGTGAGTTGAGGTTAGTGAACAGCTATCTCATGTTGACTTGGGTTTTTTGGTTGTTGTCTTCCTCTTCTCATTTGGTATTTTTGTTACTAGCCTTATTTTTTTCCTAAATAAAATGATTTTCCATTGTTTTAAAATACAATTTATTGGTTGAAATTGTAAAAATAACCCTCTGAACTTAACTTTACCCACAAGGAAGCATTAAGGGAGTGAATTCTCAGGGCAAGTGAAGCTCCGGCTGCTGTAGCTTTGCTTCCAGTCAGCCCTGCGTTTGTGTTGTTGAGAGAGTTTCTTACCAGAAGTAAAATATCTTTACCTTGGGAGGGAAAGTAGGACAAAACCAGGCCAGTGCTCTCCTGTAATAACACAACGTAACGTGCTCTTTTAGCTACTTTTCTCAGCTGTTGGAGGAGCACGGCCCCCTGGATATGAGCGACAGGATGTTCTCTGACGAGCACGAGTTTTTCCCTGAGGAAACCCGACAGATACTGGAGAAGGCGGGAGGGCTGCGGTCTTTCCTCCTGGCCTGTCCCCGCTTCGTTGTCATTGACAACTGCATCGCGCTGAAAAAGGTTGCCTCGCGACTCAAGAAAAAAAGGAAGAAGAAAAACATTAAAACTAAAGTTGAAGAAATGTCAAAAACAGGAGAATATTTACACGTTAAACTACCACTAAACCCGAGTGCTAGGGAATTTAAACCAGATGTAAAGTCTGCAGCGGTTACTGAGGATGCGCAGTCCACGCCAGGACCTGCCGAGGACCTGAAGCCACAGCTGGACTCTGACAGCTCCTCCGGGTCAGCTTCAGAGGACAGCAGGCTGGAAGTGGTCTCTCCTGACTGTCCCACACCACTCTGTGAGGACGCACACCGCAGGCCAGCTGCTCCTTCCCCCACACCCGCGCCTGAAGATGCCAACCCAACATACTGGACTCAGTCACACGTGGTCACAGGATTCTGCACTTACCTTCCTTTTCAAGGATTTGACATCACCCATCCTCGGCCAGCGTACATTAATGTGGTGCCAAGCCTGTCCCAGTTCACTGGCATTTATGCACCTTTGGCCAGCATTTCCTCTGAGTACTCCATGCAGAGATCCATGCCAGTGATGCCACCTTTTGTAGCCAGCGACAGAGCAGATAAAAGTGCGGCTGCATATTTTGAAGGTCACAATCTGAACACTGAGAGTGACTCTGGTAAGCAGATTGCCTCTGAAACACAGAGCCTTGAGAGTTCTCTGGAAGAGTGTGTAAAGTCCCAGAGCAGCCCAGCTGATGATGACACGGCTCTGCGTGACCCTGACAGGAACAGCAGGCATGATGGGGGCTCAGACAGCAAATGGGAAGCTTCTCTAGAAAGTATCAGCGGAGAAACAGATGTTCCACACGCACCAGCAGCTGCCATACAGGTAAGGCTTAAAGAGAAGAAGATATTTATAAAAATGTGTTACCATTTTGTGCGTGGGTGTACGATACGTGTGCTGGTCAGGTGCGCACGCGCCACAGCATGCATGAGCATGTTAAAGGAGTCAGTTCCCCCATACCATGGCGCTTTTACCAACTGAGCCATCTCGGGCCTGAAAAAGGCGCCGGCACAGAAGCTAAATTGGCCTTTCCATTTCTCATTGCTGTTATATTTACTAATTGAAATAGTTGGCTTCATAATGGTCGTGAAATGTCTCCATCTGTAAATATGGGCGCTTCCTGTAAGGCATCACAAGTGCTTTTCTTGTCAGGAAGAAGTTTGTATGAAGTAATACATAATAATCTGTGTCCCCTGTCAGTTTCTACATTGATAAAAAATAAGGTAACAGTGTCAGCAGGTGGAGTCAAAACTTCATTGTCGTGACTAAGGAAAAGAAGATCAGCATATGAGGCTGCTTCCACAGGGCAGCCCTGTGCTGCGGGTCATGATGGCTTCATCATACTGGCTCAGGTAGCATCCGTGGCAAAAGCAGAACAGAGTTCTCCAACCTGAGCTGATTGCCCCAGAGCTCAGTGTTGCACCCTAGAGAAAATAAAGAGAGGGCCTGAGTTGGGAAGAGCTTGCTTAGCATGTGCAGAGCTTGGGCTCCAGGCAGGTCACTGGATAGGTACAGGATAAACACAGAAAGGGCTGTACATGCATGCCCGTGCTCTCCAGCCCAGGGTGCAGTGAGTGCCGTGCAGGGACGGCAGGTGAGAGCGCGCAATGGCTGTGTAACTGCATCCCAGACAGGTGTGCGGACACATCAGGTTCTCTGCAGCTGTCCTTCTTGGTGTGATGTCATCAATGTCCTTAGTGAGTTTTGCTCCCCTTAAATTTTCTGCTTTCTATCAAGCGTTGAAAAAAAGTTAAGACTACTGAGCTAGTATTAATTTTGCTTATATTCTAGGTAATAGTAGTGTTTTTCTAATAAAATTTTTATATAAAGAAATAGAATCAAAAAGAAAAAAGAAATAGAATCTAAATTTAAGAAATTCTTAGAAAAATTGTGGGCAAGTTTTAAGCTATTACCCACTGTGCTTGTTTTACTAGTGTTTTAAGGTTGATTAAGTTTTAAGCAATTCTTTTTCTCCATAGGTGTCCAGGAGTGTGATCCATCAGGAAGTTAATACTGAGCCATATGAACCTTTTGAAGTACAGCAGGTGAGTCAAAAGTACATTAAATTGACTAACATATATATGAATTAGAGCAAGATAATCCCAAAGTTACCATGGAAAAAGCTCTAAAGTACAACAAAGAATGTTCTTGTTGAAATTTGAGACAAGGAGGCAAAGACAAAAAAATGGTTAGACTTTGTTTCCCTTCGTATTAATTCAGAAGGTGCAGAGACCTGAGCAACTTTAAGAAAGATTCAATTAGGAAATTTGTTAATATACTATAAAAGTAATTTAACCAGCTATGTAGTTTCAAAAGATAAACTTCACGTACCCTTTTAACCAAAAAATGCTAATGAAATTCACGTGGCTGTATCTCAGCATGCTAATACAGTTCTCTGACAGTAAAAGTCGTTACTTCCTCGAAAGATAAAACATCACCATTGCTGTTTACTGTTGCTCTGCCACTGTTAGGTTTGAAAACAAAAAGGAGGAGGGATGACATCAGAGTTAACAGAAATTAAGACCCGGGTAATTAAAAGGTAATTACAAGCAAGGTAAATACTTTCCATATACTAAGGCTAGTTTATTAACTTATTAAGAGAAAATACTCCATTTTTAGTGACAGAGATCCATTTCAAGAAAGCTAAACTGCTATTGAGAGACTTAATGAAGAGATGAGATGCCAGTGCACTTGGTTGGATAGGATGCAATGAAAAGATTGATTTTTTTTCCCTCCCAGTTTTGTTTCTTATTCGGGACAATCTTATTACACTTGCGAACCTAAACAGGGTTTAATAGTTATCTATGACAATACAACAGGTTACCTCAAAATCTATTGGCTTAAAATAGCAATAAACATTTGCTGTGCCGCACTGTCTCTTGGTCAAAAACTCAGGACCAGCTAAAGAATTCTGGGTCCAGAAGAGTAAATAAATATTCTTAATACAAAAAAGTTTTGCCAATCAGTAAAGAAAAGACAACCTGTCAGGGGAAAAGAGGGGGAGGAATTGGTGTGAATATACAAGCTATAGCAGAAGAAATGTTGATGAGTTTTAGGCATTAACAAAGCAGTTCCGTATGCATGGTACTGAAAGAAGCAAAATGCAGCTTTCTGGGGAATGCAGTATGCAGTTACCTGAGCTCAAGGGTGCGGAGACCGATGGACAGTTCTTAAACATTTGCTTTATGTTTGTAACAGCCAAAAATTAGATGTGACTTGAACACCTGCCACTAGAGACTGAAATGCGTGCTGCCCATGCATGGGCATACTGTGCTGCCTTTAACCCTGAGGCGCAGCTGTAGCTGAGTAGACAGACGTGTGTCAGGCATGCTGTCTGAACGATTCCGTCATAAATTAGTTCTTGGCTTCAGTGCTTTGAGACAAATCAAGGTGATTGGTGGCTTTTCAACTATTGAGAAAATGATTGTTTCTTCTGGGACTTTGAGAAGTTGCTTCACATCTCTCACCCTGGGTTTCCTGGCCTGTAAGAGGCAAAAATTACAAATTTCTTATGAAAATGTAATGAAGTTTAATAGTCTTTTTTTTTTATTATGTATACAGTGCTGTCTTCATGTATACTGCAGGCCAGAAGAGGGCATCAGATCACATAATAGATGGTTGTGAGTCACTATGTAGTTGCTGGGAATTGAATTCACGACCTTTGGAAGAGCAATCAGTGCTCTTAACTTCTGAGCCATCTCTCCAGTCCCCAGTCTTTTTTTTTTTTTTTTCTTTTAAGATTTATTTACTATATATACAGTGTTCTGCCTGCATGTACATCTGCACACCAGAAGAGGACACCAGATCTCATTATAGATGGTTGTGAGCTACCATGTGGTTACTGGGAATTGAACTCAGGACCTCTGGAAGAGCAGCCAGTGCCCTTAACCTCTGAGCCATCTCTCCAGCCCTGTAATGAAGTTTAAATATAATAACCCAAGCTGTCATTTAACGTTTCAGCTGCCTCTGTTGGTGACTTGGGGTGTAGAGTAATTTGCAGTACCATATTCACTCTGATTCTTGGCCAAACTGAGAATGAAAGTAGGAGTGATTGGAATCTTTTCCACCGTGTCTCGCTTGTGTCTCATAGCAGTTAGGCAGTTGCCTTTATTACACATGGGCTACATCCACGGTGCTAAAACTTCAGTCTGGACAGACGCAAGCTGAGGCCCTCCCTCCACAGCACACTGCTCTGTCTGCTGTGCTGGCTGTAACCCACAGATCTCTGATGAATTCCATAGCCTGATTTCTTGCCTCTTCAGTTGCAGAGTGCTCAGCTAAGTTGTTCTAGACGCAGCGTTTGTTCCACTAGGATTGATTTCTGCAGTGTGACTGTCACAGGAGGACGGTCCTCTGCGGCAGGTTTCAACAGTGCTCCATACCCCACAGTGCTCTCGTTAGACTCAGTATGTAATCACCATTAGTCCTGGCTGAATGGGAGCTTTTTAAGAAGCCTTACTTAAAGTGATATTTATTGTTTCCCAACATTTCATGTACATTATTATATCTTGTTTTTCTTTTTTTCTTAATTTTTTTGTTGATTCTTTATTATTGTTGATATTGTTTAATATTGTTGATATTTTCTTAATTTATTCAGATTACATCTCAATTGTTATCCCCTTGCTTGCCTCCTCCCTCCCTCTTGCACCCTATTCCCCTCCCCTAGGTCTGTGACAGAAGGGGACCTCCTCCCCCACCATATGGTCACAGCCTATCAAGTCCCGTCTTGGTAGCCTTCCTATTCTTTCTCTGAGTGACACCAGGCCTCCTCACCAAGGGGAAGTGGTCAAATATAGGGCACCAGAGTTCATGTCAGAGTCAGTCCCCGCTTTCCACACAACTGTGGATAATGTCCTGTCCCTTGGCTAGATGTGAGTAGGGGTTCAATATTTACTGCATGTATTGTCCTTGGTGGCGCAGTATTTTGAGCAGACCACCCTGGGTCCAGAGCTGCCCATCATGATGTTCTTCTTGTAGGTTTCTTCTGGGTCCTTCTATTTCCCAATTCTCCCATACTTCTCTCACCTAGAGTCCCAATAGGAGGCCCCCGCATCTATCCCAATCTCCTAGTAAGTGAAGACTTTCAGGAGATAGCCCTATTGGGCCAGTGTCCCGTTATAAGTGATTATATACCGTGTGAGTCTTTCTGAGTCTGGGTTATCTCATTCAGTATAATCACTTGTAGTTCCATCCATTTGCCCACAAATTTCAGCCTAAATCTCATAAAGACCCAACAAAGAAAGAGAATTTCAGCCAGTTTCTCTTATGAACATTGATGCAAAAATACTCGATAAAATATTTGCAAACCGAATACAAGAATACATCAAAGATATCATTCACCATGACCAAGTAGGCTTCATTCCAGGCATGCAGGCATGGTTTAATATACGGAAATCCATCAATGTAATCCACCATACCCTATAAACAAACTGAAAGAAAAAACCACACGATAATCTCCTTAGATGCAGAAAAAGCATTTGACAAAATCCAACACCCAGTCATGTTTAAAGTTTTGGAGAGATCAAGGATACAAGGCACATACCTCAACATAATAAAGGTTATATACAGCAAGCCAATGGCCAACATCAAATTAAGTGGAAAGATACTCAAAGACATTCCTCTAAAATCGGAGACCAGGCAAAGCTGCCCACTTTCTCCATTATCTCTTCAATATAGTTTTTGAAGTTCTAGCTAGAGCAAAAGACAACAAAAGGAGATCAAGGGGATCCAAATGGGAGGAGGAAGTCAAATTATCCCTATTTGCAGATGATATGATAGTGTACATAGGTGACCCCCAAAATTCCACCAGAGAACTCCTACAGCTCATAAACACCTTCAGCAAAGTGGCCGGATACAAAATTAACATCTTGTTTTTCTAACTGTTTTCATTTTAAGCTAGTTCATGGTAGATAACAGCAATTCATTGGTAACAATTTCTCTTTTTTAAATTCCCAACACCTTATCAGTGAAAATACTTTAAGAGTTATGACAACACTAATCTGTTCAACTTCTCTTTAAAATATATGTACATGCAACCTTTAAAATCTTACAAAAGTTCCTAATGTTAATTATAGGAAATAACAGTAAAATTAAACTTTGATCTAGTATTATGCTCTTAGGAAACAAATTTTCAGGACTAATTATAATGTATAGATTGTAAGTTTTATTACAAGCTGGCCCCAAGATGAGGAGAGCAGGCCCTGGCCCTGGCCTGGGCAGTACAGCAGAGTTGGTTCTGCTGGTGTGGGCATGGGTGAGCTGGCCCTGCGTAAGTGGGAGAGCTGGAGCTGCCCCTTACTGGCCGCAGCCTCGAGTGAGCATTCCCTGGAGGTGTGAATGTGGGAGAGCCGGCAGGCTGACCAGCTCGGCTACCACCCAGGCCCACGTGCAGGGCTTTGAGTTGGCCACACCATCGTCATCTACCCCATCTGTGAACTGTTGCCATGAGGGAAGGAGCCAGTTCTGCAGATGCACGGCTGCAGGGCCTCCATGACACAGGGCAACAACAGGATGTCTGCGAGGAGTCCTGGTGGGCATGCAGTACTGATGGTGTAGCAGAACCCAGAGGCCTCGGAGCTGACCAGGGGCTCAGGGCAGTGAGCGTTTGCAAGGAAAGAAGTGTGGGCAGAAGGTACACTGCGGCACTGCAGCTTCCGCAATGAGACCTTTTACAAGGGCGGGGGGTGGGTATGAAGGGACAGGGAGATGAGTGGGATTGGGGTGCCTGATGTGAAATTAACAAAGAATCAATAAAAAGTTAAATTCAAGTTTCTTTACAAAATTCAACAGTAAAATAATAGTGTAAGAAGAGCCGGCTCTGTGAACAGTATTTAGAGGTTTTACCTTCTGGATGATTTCATTTCCCGTTAAGTTTTCCTTTTCCTTTTCCCTCCTTTGAAACAGTTTAGACAGGCCATAACTTTAAATGGTTGTTAACTGATGCTTTTGTGATTCACTCTTAGGGAGACCTTTCTCAGATTGAAAAGGAGTACTACCTGTTAAAAGACCAGCTTACGGCAGCTTGTGAGAACTTTGAGGAGATAAAACGCAGGAGCTCAGAAGAGTCCAGGGACCTGGAAGAAAAGCTGAAAAGGCACGCCGAAGAAAGCAAGGTGAGCCCGCCTGAGAGGCGTGAGGGGCCAAGTGCCTGTAAGCCTCGGCCGGGCGGGCTGTACCTGAGCAAGGAGCTCTTTCTCCATCCCTTTCCCTGTGTCCTGTGGAGCTGCAGAGCTCTCACCCACAGCCCTTGAGAGGAGGACTGTAAATCTGGAGTTTCATTTACCTTTAATTCGCTTGTCTGCTTAGCTAAAGCTCTTCTGTGTGAGGCCTGCAGCCAGGCTCGCTTCTGTTCTAAAGGTTCTGTGTAGAACTGTTCCGGTACAGCCGTTGGGTCGCTAAATTTTAGTTTGTTTATCTGAAATTTTGGGGGTGTAATTGCTCATTTTCTGAGTTTCCTTTAACCCTTGTAAAACTCTCTGGTGCGTAGTCAGGACTGAGTTGGTTCCTGTTCCTCAGGAAGTGTCAGAAGGAGTCACAGAGCCCCTGCCGTGTTACAGGCCTCTCAGCCATCTGCTTTAAGGTCTAGTGATTGAGACTGAGCGCCAGGAAGGTAGTGTAGTGCTACCCATTAGCAAAAAGATGCTTTGTTTTGGTGGACAGTGAGATTACAGGTGTGAGGAAGTGATGTTGTTCCTTTTTGAAGAAACTACTGCTTCCTATTCATAAGGGATGAGAGATATTAATTCACTTAAGAAGTCTGAATTAACAGCTGGAATGACACATTAAATAGTATAAAATTACCTTACCTAGGAAACTCACTTAGTGGAATTGGAGTTCACCCGGAAGATGTGGGTGGTTCATGAAGAAGGGCACCGGTGGCAACACTCCCGGGGCCTGTTTACACAGGGTCACAGGATGAGAAGAGTCAGTCTTTCGCCTCAGTCGTCCTTCTGGGAAAAAATAACATAGTAAAAGAAAAAAATTAAACCCTGCTTAGCCCATGATACAAGCTTGAATAAACTATTGAGAGAGATACAGATGTGGTATTGTCCTCAGGAGGATCTGAACTGTGACCCATGTGGTCTCCCGTGTGAGTGACGGGCACATCCAGGCACATAGCTGCATCAGTCATTTGATGACTGACATTTGTGACAGAGACTTCCCAGACTGGTGGTCAGACTGGGCACTGTAGCTCTGCTCCATCCGGCCCGATGTGTGTGCTCGGGGCAGGGCGGGGCACTGACAGCAGCAGTTCTGACGGCCGCTCTCTAGGGTGGGCTCAGACACTCGGTCCTCGGCCTCATCGCACATTAGGAGCATAGGCGGCCAGCCCTCTACCAGATTGCTCTGGTGCCTTTTTCTTTTTTGTGTGGCTTTGGATCTGGGGTCAGATCAAGTCCAGCTTTGACATCAACTGGGGAAAACTGAGGTGGGATGTGAATCCTGTGGCTGGCTGCTGACCTTGTAGACTTTCTCTGAGGGCGACCTTCCAGGCCTGAACTGCTAGTCACTGGTGAGAGCGTCCACTGATGGTGGCAAGCTGGGGCTAGAGTGGACGGCTCCTAGCGGGGCTTACACACACACACACACACACACACACACACACACACACACACACACACACACTCTTACACTTGATGACGACACACTCCAGCAGGTAGGTTTCAACAAGCTGCTTCCTGCTTTATTTTTCTCCCACAGTTTATGTGCCCCAGCAAAATCTTTCAAGCAGTACAGATATCACAATGTGGTTACATTCTTTTTCTCTATAAATAAATGACCACAATGGGTACACGTAAGAAAATCATGTTTCACATGATCAAATGTCTTACGTGTTGTGGGTGAGAAACACATGAATAACAAGGTATTTCCAAGAACTCACATACATTTGTGGCTAAGCAGCTTGTTACATATTAACAGAGTATAAGCAAGCAAGGGAATTTCTCAGCCAGCTTTTCTTTACTGGCAGGCTGCAATTTGCAGTTACAAAGAAGGAATTATCATAAGAAGTAATCATATAAAGATCTTAAAAGAATCACAAATCTAATCTTTATTAAAAAAATAATCAGCCATTTCTACCTTAAGTCCTAAAGGTACTCATCTCCTCATTAATATGCTTTATTAAGTCATATCAGGAAGCTGAGGACAGAAAAATAGAATAAGGAAGTCAATCGTCATCTCAGTCACCAGCCCAGCTTGACAGAGTCACATCAGCCAATGCTGCTATGGGCCATTGTTCTTGCTTTGCCAACCTCAAAAAGTCCCTAGCATTAAGAGTGTACTTTCTCTTAACTTCAATTTCCCCTAAGATTTCCTGCATCAGGGCCAACAGCAAAATATCTTTACCTTACTTTGCTAAGCAATATATTTTTCCCTAAGACTTTCTATGTCACAGACACTAGCAAAAACGTCTTTACCTAACCTTGTTGAACAAAGTTTTTTCCAAATTCTTTCTAAGGGCCATTGTTAGCAATCTACATCTGTAGGTTCTTTTCATAGGTGGTGGTTGAATCATTAATCTGCCCCAGAAGCAATGCCTGAAAGAGACCAAGCATTGTTACTGCGTATGCCTATGATAGTGCCCAGTGAGGGGCTGGAAGCCCCCTAATAGTGCTCACACAGTTCACATATTAAGAGGATTATAAGGATCACAAAAGTAACGAGCAGAGCTGTGCTCCATCACAGCGTGAAGTTGTCAGGACACACAGTTCTTAGGTTCTACCTCCCCGAGACACGCCCATCGTGGGTTTGCTAACCAATGGGCCACATTCCATGAGTTCTGGGCCTGCTTTGCTGTTCCTCTTGAACAGACCCTGGCATGGTCACGTGATTGTACTCAAGACCATGGTAAGTCCAATTATTCCATCCCTCAAAGGACAGGCTTGCCAGTGACTAGATTTTTTTGGTGACTCGTGTACCCTCCTAAGTTGTGAATCTGAATTTCTATGGTTGTATCCTGCATGAATAGGTGGGAAGCAATATGATCGGTTCCTCACTAGCTATGCAGCAGCTCGGTCATTAAAGGGTGGTGAGTACAAACAGCACACGAAGTCAGGCAGTACTTTCACTGACAGAGCTGAGTGTGTGCATGAGTGGGCGCAAACATACATGTGATTATAATCTTTGTCCTTCTGTTAACTGAGCTCCCACAGGTGCCTTTTGCCAAGTAGGTTCTCATGCCCTCGAATGACCTTGCAGTTGCACAGAATGGTTCAGGGTGAGATCGTTGGCCCAGAGCTGGCTTCTGGGTGCACAGCAAGCACAGTTATATTGATCTTGGAAATAGAAGTGAGCGTGTAGAGTGCAGGAGCTTATAACTGAGGTGGGCATGGCGTTATCTGAGTCGCAGTAATGACGGGGCAAGACTCACTCCCAACCTAAGGGGCGCACACAGAACTCCAGGTGGTCTCCTGCCGCCTGGGAAGAGAGGGCCTCTGTGTCATCCATAGAGACTGCTCTCCCCCGAGCGGGACTTGGGGTTACAGGAACTGGACTAGTAACCTGCCTGTCTCCAGGGGCTTTGAAACCCAGGGTGTCTAAGGCTGAAGACGGCAGTGTCGGCTGCTTGGGTCCGTATCAGTTTTGGCTTGAAGGTAGTTACTCCCCGTTGTATCCATGTAGGTTTTCTGTTCGGTGCATTGCTCACTTTCGGAGAAAGCACATGTTTCTGTAGCTGAATCCTTGTTCTCAGCATGTTCTGAACCTAAGCAGGAAGTTTAGCTTCGGGAGCTCAAGTAAGAGTTTAGCAATTCAAGTCTAACAAATAGACGTTCATTAAGCAGCTGTTGGCAGTCACGGAGTTTGAGACTGATCACTGTTAACATATTTCCATGTTTCTCAATTCCGATACTTCAAAAATCAGCAGCTGCATGCATAAGGGGGCTGAGGCGTGGCACTGATCCTCGCCCAGGGCAGACGCCTCGAGTGGCCAGCCACAGGTATCACGTTTCTATCTCTAAAGCAAATGAATGCTGTTGGACTTGCCAGTTAAGACATGTGCAGATTACATCTAAGTTAGAGAACTGTGTGGCCAGGTGTCGGTGCTGTGGGTGCACAAGGCTCTTCAGAGCACCTTCCTACAGTCAGCGCGCAGTGGCTGGTGTGTGTCTGTGCTGTGTTGGCTATCTCTGGGGGCCCGAAGTGGTGCGCCTGCCCCAGGGCGCCAGCTCCCCTGCGCTGGAACTGCTGCATATGCTAAGACGCTGTCAGGCTCTAGTCTTCCCCTAAAAGGTATTGCTATGATTATTCAAGTATTTCCTTAAATGCTTTTAGATCTCAAAGACGGAATTAGACTGGTTCCTTCAAGATTTGGACAGAGAAGTTAAAAAATGGCAGCAAGAGAAAAAAGAAATCCAAGAAAGATTAAAAGCCCTGAAGAAAAAAATTAAAAAGGTTATAAACACCAGCGAAATGTAAGTAACAGTTGAGGATGGTATCATTGTCTTTAATGTCCTGGGGTTTCTGGTTCTTCCCACATCCTTTGTCCTTAATTTCAAATATATTGACATTATTCTTTTTACTATTCTGGGTATTCTGTCTTTTTCACATTTTTTGTGCTTAATTTCACAAATATATGGTTCATATATACTATTTTCACAATGGTTTTACACCATTTAAAAAGCAGCCATGGAGGTACATACTCAGTTATATCTGCACACTAGCCCAAGGGGCATGTCCCATGGAAGCCTTCACTTACCAGGAAACTGGGACAGAGGGGAGGGCATCCTATTGGGTCTCTAGATGAGAGAAGCATGGGAGAATAGCAAAGTAGAAGGATCCAGAGGGTCCTAGACCTACAAGAAGAACATTATGATGGGCATTCTTGGGCCCAGGGGTCCCGCTCAAACTATGGCACCAGCCAAGGGCAATACAGCAAGCGGCTTTCTGTGTGGTGTGTCTGCTCATGCTTGAGCCCCTAACCCCGACGCTGATCGACTCCCGTCTAGAGTGGGAGCTGAAGCAAACCCCTTCCCCTAAGCGCAGTTTGCTCGTGCTCTGTATCTCGGTGTCTCCATTACAGTCGTGTTGCTGTGTAGAGACAGCACAGCGGCTCTAGTGAGAGAAAGCATTTAGTTGGTCATGCGTACCGTTCCGTGGTGGGAAGTGTGGCGGCGATGCTGGCTGGAAGGTGCTGGGGCAGCAGCTGAGGGCTACGTTCTGCTCCATGGGCAGAGAGAGAGCAGAGAACGCTGTCCCTGACGTGGGCTTTTGAAGCTTAGTGTCCACCCCCAGTGACATGCTTCCTCCAGTATGGCCATATCTACGCCAACAAGGCCACACCTCCTAACCCCTGATTCTTTCTAATAAGCTCCACACCCTGGTGACCAAGCATTCAAATACATGAGGCTGTGGAGGCCATTCTTCTTCAAACCTCCACACGCAGCGACAGAAAACAAACTAGAGCAGGGCCACGATCCTCTGGCCTTCCTAACCTCCTACTGCTCTCCGCAGTAGCATGTGATCCCTCAGTTTGCTTTCTGCCGCTCTGTAGCAAGACACCAAGCTCAGCGACTTACTAGCCTTGCGTTTGCTCATGGGCTGGCATTCTGGACTGGAGCCCAGCTGAGCCGTGCTGTTTAGCTGAGGGTGGACTGCATACGACACCTGCACACCAGAGTTACGTCATTTGATTGCATACAGAGTGGTTTCATTGGCTCAGCCCATCCGTGGAAACAATAAGTAAAGCTTGCTCTAAGCAGCAAAACGTGACAGCTGTAAAGCTGGGCCAGCCTGAGCTCACGGGGCGCTTTTACAGGCATGTGTGTGGTTTACTGTACGAGGTTATACTAAACAACCCTGAAAGGTGACGAAGCACTTGTGACTGCTTTTCCAGGTCTGCCCAGAAAAGCGACGGGTTAGATAAGGAATGCGAATCCCACGTGGACCAGTCCCTCGGAGTCAGGCAACCAAACTCTTTGTTCTTAATACCTTTCACCAGTCTCACAAGACTCATAAGTATATCGTTGCTTATCTTTTTCTCTTAAATAATTTTCAAGGCTTGAATATGTATATATTTCAGGTATCTACTTTTATTTCCCATTGAAAATATAAAAATGCCTAGCCTTAGTACTGTCATTTACTCCTTTTTTTGTTTGGTTGGTTGATTTGATTTGGTTTTAAGTAGGGTCTTACTGTGTAGTCCTGGCTGGCCTAGAACTCACTGTGTAGACCAGGCTGGTTTTGAACTTGGCATAGCTCTGCCTGCCTTTGCCTCCTGGGTGCTGGGACAGTGAGCATGTGCCACCATGCTTGGCTCCTTTTTTCTTTTCTTTTTTTTTCTTTAATTAACTTGAAACTAAAAATGTATTTGCAGCACCTTTGTAAGCTGGGGTGTGGCTCAGAGGTAGCAGTGCTTCCCTGGGTGGATGAAGGGTGGGTCCATGAGAGAGAAAAAAGATTCTCCAGGTTGAAGAGTAAAATGTATCTGATAGGAAAACAAAATGAGGGTGATGAAGGTGGGGGGGTCACCTGGGGGAAAGTCTGAGGCTGGGGAGGAGCCCCGAGACGGGACAGGAAACGCTGTCAGGAAATTCGGCACTTTGTGCTCTGATTTACAAGTGTGGCTGTGAAGAGCAGTGCTTGTAACTGTTTCACAGTGGGGTTTCTTGCTTAGAAGATAGTGTTTGAGGACAGTTATCAACTCACTTCTTGTACCCCACTTATCCTCGTAAAGCCAGTGAACTAGAGCTGGGGAGAGGCCATGTAAACGTACAGTCCACACAAGTCCATGGCTGCCTCTAACACCAGGGAGCTCACTGGCCAGGCATTGCGGCCAGGTTGGTCAGATCCAGGTCTCAGTGAGAGTCTCTCAAATAAAGCCAAGTGGACAGCTCCTGAGGAGCCACACGCAGGGGTAACGTCCGGCCTCCACAGACACCCCTCTTCATCTGTACCTGGATGTGCATGTGCGGATATGCACATGCGCGCACACACACACGTCAGCTGCTGTAGTGCCCTCATGTGCGCCTCTGCACTTACCCCACACACTCCCTTTTTACTCCTCACCTTCCTTTGCTCGATTGTGAAATGTAGAGAGCGCAGCAAGTCAGAATTGCATGGTCACACACGAGGCAGGAAATTGTTCTAGAATGTGCTATGCTTTCTTCTGATGTCCACAGCAGTGCGCTCACAAGTGAGAAGGTGAAAGTGGAAGAGTGTATCAAGAAAGGAAAGGAGCGCTTTGAAGAGAGTCACCAGAGAGCCGTGGCTGCGGAGGTGAGTCCAGGACACGGATGAGCGCTCTGGCACAGGGCCCTGGTTTGCTTTTATGTCTCTCCACATGTTAGAGTAAACGCTGCTGTGGAAACTAGGAAGCTAAGACATAGGCATCGTCAATAACTGTTAGTTTTTTTACCTAAGAATGTTTAGTTTTCAGTACGGGGGCCTTGTGTTTGCCAGGCAAGCACACCACTGTGTTATCTCTAGACCTAAAATTTTATGGTTATCTTAAACTTATTTCAGAGATGTGATTTTAAGTACATATCAAATTTTGTAACTTGTTTAACATAATAATTTAACTATTCTTCATGCTTTTCCTTGAATATCTTTATCATATTTAATCAGGTGACTTACCATGAGATATGCCAGTATTCACCAATCCTTCAAAAGCAAATTAAAAGCGCCCCTGGGCTGGAGAGACACCTCTCTGCTGGTGAAGTGCTTATGCTGAGCCGCAGTGAGGACCTGTGCTCTGTTCCTAGAGCTTGTGTTTGTTACAGAGCTGGGGATGCGGAGCAGACAGGCCCCGAGGCTCAGCAGCTGGGGATGCGGAGCAGACAGGCCCCGAGGCTCAGCAGCTGGGGATGCCCAACAGACATGCCCCAAGGCTCAGTAGCTGGGGATGCCCGGCAGACAGGCCCCGAGGCTCAGCAGCTGGGGATGCCCGGCAGACAGGCCCCGAGGCTCAGCAGCAGCCAGTGGTTGTTCTTAGGACATTGCAGGCTAGTGAGAGAGATTGAGAAATGACACCAGAGCTTGTCCTCACCTCCGTATATGTTTACGTGTGTATATACACATGTATGCCAGAAGCTACTTAAAGTATATTCCTGACTAGGGTAATGACTTACAGTTCTAATCTCAGATATACCAAGAGGCAGAAATGGGGAAATCCCAAATTCAAGGCCACTGAATCCTAAACACAAAAGAAAAAGAAATATATGTGTATATTTGGGTGTTTGCATTTTTGTGTATTCCTCTGTCCCCCTAGAGAAATACACATTAATGTTGACATACTATTTGAAAAACTGAAAATGGGAACTGAAAAAGGGAAAAAGAACTTATTCAAGTTCTACTTATTATGACATATGCTTATGATTTTTCTAGGAAAATTAGAAAAGGATTAAATTAGACAGTCTGGAAACAGCAGACGTCCCAGTTACTCGTCAGCCACGTGGCTGCTTCTAGAAAAGCTGAGTTAAGAGCCACTGTGCAGTGCTTGGCAGCAAGTTCAGTGGGAGGGCGCATCCAGTCATGACACCTGGATTCCCTCTCCTGCAGTGACTCTTACACAACAGCCAGTCACGCTGTGGGAAGCGGGCATGCCCTGTCTGGCCAAGGCCTTTGGGGGTTTTGGCGTCTGGGTCCTTACGTGGCAGAAGATGGGCAATGGGAGCTCTGCCTGTGTTAGCAGCTCACTGGCCCTGTCCTTGTATGCAGCTCAGGTTCACCTGGGGAGATCATGACGTAATCATGTTCTCATGGGTCTCATCATACTTTCTTTGCGGGGATGGCTCAGTGGCTGCCCTTCTAGAGGACTGGGGTTCAATCCCCAGTGCCTACAGGGTGCCTCACCACGGCAGACATGAATGCAGACAAAAACACCAACACTTATAAGATAAAATTAAATAACATTTTTGAAAAAAAGAAATGGGGAATGTTCACATATAAATGTTTCAAATAGCTTCACATTTTTATCTGCAAAGCATTTATGTGTCCTCTCACGTTCTGGCAGGTGTCTGTGCTTGAGAACTGGAAGGAGCGAGACATCGGCAAGCTACAGGGCATGGCCTCCCAAGCAGAAGCCTGTCTCAGAAACCTGCAGCAGATGAGCAGGTACCATGGCCTCCTCAGGGCTCCTCCTGTCATGGCATGTGGGAAATGAAGTTAGAAGCACTTGAAGAAGAAACATTTACTTAAAGTATTTTCCCCTCCACCAAGTCCTCTCAGAACCTCCCCCCTGCCCACCCGCCCCATCACCTCTTCCCTCCCTCTCACACAGGTGCACACTCACACATGCTCACACACACAGAGCTGAGACCATTATGACAAAAAAATAACAAAATAAAGCAGGAAGTCTTAATATTAAAGACTTTGTGTTGGCCAGCCACTCCTGCCCTGAGGTGTGGATAAAATGCCCAGTGAACGCCATTGGTGACAGCTGAGTTTTCTCTTTGAAACTGGGTTTCAATTGCAAATGGCTTCTTGGTTAGGGGTCTCTGCCTACCGAGTGCTGAGACTAAATTGTGCACCACCATACCACCATCTTCTTCTTCTTTTTTTAAAAGATTTATTTATTATTTATACAGTATTCTGCCCACATGTGCACTTGCCTGCCACAAGAAGGCACCAGATCTCATTATAGATGGTTGTGAGCCACCATGTGGTTGCTGGGAATCGAACTCAGGACCTCTGAGAGAGCAGACAGTGCCCTTAACCTCTGAGACATCTCTACAGCCCCCATACCACGATTTTCAAAGAATACTTTTTATTGTGTGTGGTTTTTTTTTCTGTTTGCCTTTAAATGCTTTTGACTTTTCTGGTCTGTATAGTGGATATTAAGCAGTTTTCTCCTTGTACAATTTCTCAGTGACTCTGCAGCGTATCCTGACGTGGAGGGTGATGCACACTCATGGGAATCATTTCTCTCTAACGTAAGAGATGAAATTGAGAACACAAAGGTAAGCCGGAAACAGGTTATAATTCTACCAAAGTCAGTAAAGTGGTTTTAATTATCAGGAGACTATGGTCATATTTAAATCATTCCTTTTTTCTTTTTTTTTTTTAATGTTATCTGTGGTGGTGGTGGTGTTGAAATTATTAGGAATTTTTCATGAAATCAGTGATATTTTCTTTTTTATAATTTATTTTATTTCATATGTGTTGATGTTTTCTCTGCACCTATGTGTGTGTGAGGGTGTCAGGTCTCCTGGAACTGGAGTAACAGACATGAGCTGCCATGTGGGTGCTGGGAATTGAACCTGGGCCCTCTGGAATAACAGCCAGTGCTCTTAACTCCTGAGCCATCTCTCCAGCCCCTGTGATATTTTCTTATGCTTAGCATGCATAAGGCCCTGGGTTCACTCTGAGCACCAAGAAGAAGAAAAGAAGGAATTGTGTGAGGCTTCCCAATATCCCGTGGTGATGCGTTCTTTCGAGCTCACCTTGCGAGGAACAGTGGTCCTGCCCGGCTGATCACCAGGCCCAAGGGGGCTGCTCTGGCGGTGACCTCTTCTGCTTCTCCCTACTTTAAGCCTCTCAGTAAAATGGTTTGATTTGTTTTTTTAAACAAAAGATTACCTTAAAGCTTTCATCATACTTAAGTTTTTTGGGAAACTCTTGGTCAAATGAATTGTCTGATAAGAAAAAATATTAATTGCAAGTAGTGGTTTTCTTTTGGAATTGATTTAAAAACCTTCATATTTTCCCTTCTACCCACAGTCTCAGTTTGAAGACCAAATTAAGGCCATTAAAAATGGTTCTCGACTTAGTGAACTTTCCAAAGTGCAAATTCCTGAGCTTTCATTTCCTGTTTGTGTGACGGTGAGTGGTTCATGTGTTTTGTGTGAGGAAAGGTGTGTAACCACAATTTCTTTCTTAACTGTCTAAAGTAGTTAGTTTTTATTGTTTTCTGAAAACAGGGATGGGTTTGTCCTAAACTTTCCATGTTGGGGCTGCTTGTAGCCTTTAAGGTTTAAACACTCTACCGTAAATGGATCAGAAACAGGCAGACCTGAACACAGGACTAAGACACCGATTGCTGCTTCTGTAATTTTCCTGTATTTTAGTGTCTGTCAGCTTTCTTTTCTTGCTGCAAGTGGTGTTTGCAAGTGTGTGTCCGCGCGTGCGCGCATTCGTGCGCGCGTGTGTGTGTGTGTGTGTGTGTGTGTGTGTGTGAGAGAGAGAGAGAGAGAGAGAGAGAGACAGGCAGGCAGGCAGGCAGGCAGGCAATAAACTACATGTAGTCTAGCATGTTAACAGGCAGTCTGAGCAGCAGGTGGGTGTGGCTGAAGCAGCCATCTCTTTCCCCACCTGAAGTTATATTAAACTTGTAGATACTTGGCGGTATAAACATCTTGAGTTAACTCTTGCTTCATCAATACAAAGGAAACAGTACTGCACCAAAGACGAGCAGGACTTTATTGGTCTCGAGTATCATGAGTTTTGTCCTCAGGTCTTTTGAGTAAGAATGCTTGCCAAGTTTTATCTTTCTATTTCAAAGTGTTTTTTTAGAAAATCAATCATTTGAGCCGGGCATGGTAGCACACGCCTTTAATCCCAGCACTCGAAGGGCAGAGGCAGGCGGATCACTGTGAATTTGAGGCCAGCCTGGTCTACAAAGTGAGGCCAGGACAGCCAAGGCTACACAGAGAAAAACCATGTTTTGAAAAAGGAAGAAAAGGAAGAAAGAAAATCAATAATTTTATGTTGTGGATTTTGGAGTAGAGCCATGTATTTGTCACCTTACTGGGTTTCTATAGTTCAGACACAGCACAGATTAGGCTGTGAGAATCCCAGCCTCTGTGAGGAGTCGGTTAGAGGTGGCTTCAGAGTGTGGGCGTGTTGTTGGGGTCCTGTTGCTGTTTTCCCAGCGCCTGGTTGCACCTCCTGCTCCAGGCTCCCTGGTCAGCCTGTGCTGTCCTAGTGCTCTCCTCTGGCCTGACCCAGGGCTCACCAGGGGCTTCCCTCACTTGTTGCCTTGTTACTTTATAATGAGCAGCAGATCACCTCAGTCTAGATGCCTTGGTGCCTATCGGTGTGGCTGCTCTTCCAGAGGACCTGGAATTAAATCCTGGTACCCAGGTTGTGGCTCACAACATCTGTGACTTTGGTTTTGAGGGATTTAATGCCCATTCTCGCTTCTGGGGTCATAATCGAGTCACATGGTCCACAGACATACATGCAAGCCAAGCATTTGTGCACATAAAATAAAATACAAATAAATTTATCTTTAAGTGTCTTAGGGATGGAGGGTGTCACTCCATGATCTATACTTCTCTGCATTGACTTGAGTAAGAAATAAGTCTTTTATTTACATTTAAAGGCCACTTCTTATTTTTGTTTTTTACAAGTTCCTATAGCAAATATGGAAGGAAAAGAATATTGGCTCCTAGTAGAATATTTTACTAATAACTAATAATTTTACTTTTTATAATTTTATAAATCTTCAAATTTTTTTCATGTTCAAAATTCTGAGATCTTTCAGTGTACCAGAACTTGTGTCAAAAAGTATCCTTGGAGATTTTATTGTCTGCCTCATTTCTATCTCATTTGTTCACTGAGTATTTGGTATTGATCAAGGTTAAATGTGGGCTGGACTCTCAGAGTGCTGTGGGCTTTGGGGAAAGACCTTAAGGCCACAGTTAGAAAGAAACACACTGACTTCTCCAGCCACTAGTGGGAGTGCTGTGGTCACAAAGATGAGCTCTGCAGAGCCATCCAGGGCCACAGGACCGGAGGCTGGGCTGTTCTGTAGGTCGTTGGGAAGGCTGCGGGTTAGGTTTCAAGTCAGGGATTGTGATCAGATGAACTAGAGGGAGGAGTAGACAGGAACACAAGGCTGGGGTGAGCTCCACTTGGCTCTACCCTCAGCCCTGTGTGGGGCAGGGAGACTGTGGGTGGCAGCTCCACGGAGGAATCCCTGTGCTGCTCACGAGGCTGGAGCAGTGCGGGCGGCTGTATGGGAAATCTAGGCTGAGGGTGGGCTGAAGAGGCTCCTGCTGAGGCTGGTTTTGAGCACTTTGAGTTTGGTTTCTCTAGATCACCCTGGTGGGTGTGTGCAGATAAGGATCTCAGGGAAGTACTCTAGTCCAGGTAGGTAGGAGGTGGCCTGGGGAGAGACATGCCCTGAGGTGAGGTCTGGGTCTGCAGCAGCACTGTATGATGCTGGTCTACAAAGGGCTCAGGTAGGGCCTACAGAGAGGATGTGGCCAGCACTGCTTAGTCTCCCTGGCTTAGATGGGTGGAGACAGCTGTGGGGAGTGTTCAGGCAGGTAGTTCTGATCAGCTGGCAGACGCTCAGCCACCAGGGCAGAGTAGAGAGAGTGCTGTCATTTAGCTCTTTTCCTACTTCACATGGGGGCACGACAGTCGTTTACAAGTCACACATCCATGTGTGTTCTAGTGAGAGTTTATGACTGCTGGTTCTTTTTTTTTTTTTTTTTTTTTTTCCCGAGACAGGGTTTCTCTGTGTAGCCTTGGCTGTCCTGGACTCTCTTTGTAGACCAGGCTGGCCTTGAACTCACAGAGATCCGCCTGCCTCTGCCTCCCGAGTGCTGGGATTAAAGGCGTGCGCCACCACACCCAGCGACTGCTGATTCTTTATGTCCGCACTCACCGTGTTCACGTTTGCTGATGGAGCACTAGGTTGTAGGCATGCATAGTCACTATCAGGTAGTCTTCCCCGCTGACCTAGCTGTTGTGGTTTTACAGACGCATCCTCAGTTCCCCTCTGAGTCTTTTGAGGACCACGGGCTGTCGGCTTGTGTAGACAGCGGCGCGGCTGGAGCAGTCCACACAGGTTCTCACACGGAGCCTGCTAGCAGCTGCCCAGAGGAGATTCCTGAACTGTTGCTAGGATCACCCACCCATCAGCCTGAGTCTACACAAGAGTTGGAGCTCAAGAGAGCTAGCCAGGTGTCTCCATCAGAACAGAGCCCTGAGGCTGATGAGAAACTACCTGGACAGACTGCAAGGTCAAGCCAGCCTCCACAAAAGCCTTCCAGCAGTGTTATTGAGCAGCTCTCGGTGATATTCCCATCTTACGCCAGGTGTGTGACTGTTACATATTGTGCTGACTGTTTCTTTGGGCTGTGCTGCTGTCGGTTTGAGGCAGGTTCCCATCACCGTATCCCTGGCCGGACTGGAACGCACTGTGTAGTCCAGTCTGGCCTTGGATTTACAGAGATCCACCTGACTCTCCCCGAGTGCTTGGAAAAAGGTATATGCCACCATGCCTGGCTGCTGGACTGTTTCTTGGTCAATTAAAACATGCCCAATTAAGGACTGGTGTGAAAAGGAATGTGTTAATTGTTTTTCTGAGAAAGACCCGCACGCCATTTCTTCTTGTGCCCACGATAGTGTGGTGCTAGAGATTAACCCAGGGATTTGTGCATGTGCAAGGTTCTAACACTTAGGTGCACACCAGGCCACAAGTAAGTGTTGTATTGTCCATATCAAGATGGAAAGCCTTGGCCACTGAGTAGCCCAGCAGCAGACGGCACCTAGGACTTGATGATCTCTGTAGCACTCAGCATTGCTTGTTACAGAGCAGGAGGTGAGCTGTAGAGGAACAGCAGCTCTGCACCATAGCAAAGAGCACTGACAACTTACATTTTGCAAGTAAGAAGCCTGCTTTGTTAGAGACGCGCGGTGAAGGACTAGGCTGAGTCAGCAGTGAGATGTTGCAGAAGGATCCGTTTGCTCATACTTGAGCGGGTCTGTGATTCAGTGGGCCAGTGTCAGCTTCTAGGTCAGAGCAAGAGAAGCAGAGCCAGGGGTCTGGGGACAGCTAAAAAGGCAAGGCCTCCACAGAACGACCCTTTGTATCTGCATTATATTTTCTTACTCAGTGTTAATGATAGGCTGTGACATTTAGGAACAAAGTAGTGATAAAAATGTCTGGAGCCGCTGATGCAGCGCTTGTGCAGGCACGAGGACCAAAGTTCAGACCCTCTTTGCCCTCATAAAAAGGCAGGCAAGGCCGCTAGCTATGCGATCCCAGCATAGCAGTGGCAGAGAAAGACACATGCACGCACGCGCGTGTGTACACACACACACACTCTCTCTCACTCTATGACAGGCCAGAAGGATCGTTTCTCATCTCAGTGGAGTCCTCGCATCTGAAGTAGGTATATTTCGTATAGGAGTATGTTTTGCCCAAACGACATTTCAGAGATATTGCGAGTTCTCCCAATAGCAGTTGTCACACGAATTTCTAAAAAATATTAAGGTTGTAATTAACAGGAAACCTGCAAATAAAGTTGCCTCAGACTTATTAATTTGGCATTTGAAGGAATCAAACAGAAAGCTGGGCTTAGTGGCATAGACCTTTAATCCCAGCATTCTGGAGACAGGGGCAAGTGGCTGTCTATGAGTTCAGGGCCAACCTGGTCTACATAGTGAGTTGAGGACAGCCAGAGCTATATAGTGAGACCCTGTCTTCAAACAAACAAACAAAAACCAAATAGAACAGAAATCAAACAAAAATATGCCTGAACTTCTGAAAGCCGGACTATTTGAGCTACACAGAGGCCATCTCCTAAAACAAGGATGGCCATCCCCTGTGGAGCTTCTGGGAATACGTATTTTAAAAAGTAATGCTGGGGCCTGGAGGCTTGACTCAGGGCCGTTGTTCTTGCCAAGGGCCTGGGTTAGCATCCCAGTACCCAGATGACAGCTCCCAACATCTGCAAGTCCAGGAGCATCAGGCACGCCCATGGTATGTACATACATGCAAGCAGATCACTCAGACATACAAAGAAGTAAAATACACAAACCTTTAAAAATAATACAAGCAATATAGAAAGTCAGGTGGTGGTGGCACATGCCTTTAATCACAGCACCTGGGAGGCAGAGGCAGGCCGATCTATGAGTTTGAGTTCATCCTGGTCTACGTAGTGGGTTCCAGGTCAGCCAGGGCTACACAGTGAGACTCTTGCAAAAACAGAACGTGTAATACGGAAAACTTTAAAGATCTCTTTGCTTAATTTTTAATTACGTCTATCTGTATATGGGCATATGCGTGTGAGTGCAGGTGCCCATGGAGGCCAGAAGAGGGTACTGGATACCCAGAGCTAGAGCACCAGGTGGCTATGAGCCTCCTGATGCTTGCTGGGAACTGATAAGCTAAGCGAGGTACAACTCTTTACTTGCTGAAGCACTTCTTGAACACCAGTCCTGAAATTGTGTTACTCAGTCGGGGAGAGTCTTGCCCCTGCCACAGGGTCGTCACATTAGCTGTGCTCGGCTGCCTGCTTCTCCCTGCCACTGAGCTGATTCTGCCGTTCACGTTTCTCTTTCAGCACCGAGCTTGCTGGCTTCATTAAAAAGGTTCGAAACAAAAACAAGAACTCAATCTCAGGATTAAGTGTTGAGGAGATTGTTGAGAGAGTGACAGAGCATATTCTAGACGAACAGAAAAAGAGAAGGGTGAGATTTCATTTTCATGCTTATTTGTAAAAATGTGAGAATAATAAGCTTCAGACCAAGCCCTGGTGCGGAGAGCAGCTGACTCAAGGCAGGTGCTTAGTAACTGCTCTTCCTGGTCCTCTTTCCACCCCATCCCCTCTGCAGCCAAGTCCAGGAAAAGACAAGAAGACCTCCGAGGCTCACTCCGCTGCCTCTGTGGCCCAGCCCTCCCAGAGTCCACTGTTGGCAGGTGCTGGACCATCATCCAAAACCAAAGGCCAGAGAAAAGATGGCGTCCCTGTGAGTGTCAGCTGGAGTAATGCATAGCTCCTCCTCTTTCATCCACAGTGTAGCCCTTTTCGCCTTAAAGCTTCCTTTTTTGAGACTAAAATTAGGAACCAGATTTTGCTGTATTTGAAAATACATTGCTATCTAGGACTCAGGACAAAGGCCAGCGAACAGGTGACAGCCGACTGTCCTGGGCATAGCCCGGCTTCATCCTGCACCCGTGTTTCTACACTTGTATTTCTACAAGTGTGTTGATTTTGTGTAGCCAGTGGGGAACGTGTGTGGATAGTTTTATTCTGTGTAAGTGGGGGCTTTGCATCACTCGGCTCTCCTGTGAGCAGCGCTTGAGCGCAGTGAGCTAACACTTCCCTTTGCCTCTTCCCTTGCCTGGAAGGAGATACTGAAAAGGGCTGAATGTGCCTGAAATTTGACATTGCTATTTAAGTCTTGTTTTCCTTAAGAAAATAAGAAGTTCTTATGTTTACATAGCACACGTGTTATTGTAACTATATCTGAACTGGAATGTGCTGCAGTTGTTCATATCTTACAGTAGAATATCTCAGGCATGCATGTGTGTCTGTGCGCGTGTAAGCTTTACCCTGCGTGAAGCTGTGGGTATCTTGCTTGGCGGGAAGCAAGTAAGCCCTGTCTTTACCACATTGACTGGCTAATGCTAGAGACCCACTAAGGACACACAGGTGGTGAGGGCACCTGCTGTTGCGATTGCATTTTGGTGTAGACCGAGTTTTGCCAGAGTCTCTTGCTGTGCTGTAGAGGTGAGGGTCCTGTTGTTGGAGTTGCAGGCCTCACAGTCTCACCAGGGTGCAGGGTGCAGGGTGCCAGCTTGTTGCCTGGGGCAACTTTGTCCTTGTGAACTTGTCTTTATTCTTCTTGAGCCTTTTTTTCCTACTCCCCTGTGGAGCCTTTTCACTCCTCTCCAGCTGAGCTCCCACGGGTCACACCTCCACTTACCCAGTGAGATGGAGCGTTCTGCTAACCCTGACTCAAGCCCTGACCTCCCAGGGGCTTGATAGATCACATCCTCTGTGCCCCACCAGCCACTTGCGATGTTCCAGGTGATGCTGCCCACCCCCCACTCCTCAAGAAGGCAGGCGCCTCAAGGAGGGAGCTCTTTCTGCAATGACTAATGTTACTTGTGGTACTTGCCGGCCTGATGAAATGTAAGGCACCTGGGAGACAGGCCTCTGGGCCCCCTGTAGGGCAATCCTGATGAAACTCCATTTACTCAGGAGTCTGATTAGGAGGACTGTGGGTTTGAGGCAGCATGGGCTCCTGTCTCACAAAACAACCCTAAAACCTGCCCTTAGCCAGAATTACCACGCTGGTATTTACTTTACTAAACTGGTCAAATGTATGGGTCAGTCTTGGTCGGATTGATTTCAGGTACTGAAGGCTAAGTGGTTAAAAGCACACACTGTTGCTGCAGAGGGAAGATCTAGATTGTTCCCACATCCGGAGCTTTGCTCAAGTTCCAGGAGGAGCTGATGCCCTGTTCTGCCTTCTCACCTAGGCACATGCGTGAACACACCGTAGACAAAAGCAAGACGTGGTAAAAGATGAACACTCCAGTCTTAATTCTTAGGTCTTTGCTGTGGGTGGGAGGGAGTGTGTGTGTGTGTGTGTGTGTGTGTGTGTGTGTGTGTGTGTGTGTATGTGTGTGTGTGTATGTGTGTTTACTTAGAAATATGTATCTTTCTACACTGGAGTCAAGCTAACTGCAGGATTTTCCAGGTCAGTCTGCCCTGAGATTTTCAAACCTTACTCTGTTCGCAGGGCTAATGCTTGCATTTCACCCTTGACCCTTGATGCTGGACAGCCCGACAGCACATATCAGCCTGGGCCCTGTCAGCACCTCACAAACACAGCAAAACCCCACGAGCAGCTCCAAGTGTGCATAGTGTCCAGGCTCGGCCTGCAGCTAGAGCCCTGATCAGTCACTTGCAGGTGCCTTTGAGTCAGTTTGGGGCCACGGTCCTTACTTGTTGCTGAAAACCCACAGAAACAGGGCTCATCTCTTGCTTCTGAGATGCATGGAGTTAAGAAGTAAAGGTAGAAGTTAGTGTCAGCTGTAGGGTAAGTGCTGTGAGCCAAAGGCGCTGCCTAGTGGTGTAGGTGGACTTATAGAAAGCATTGTGTGCTCACAGTCTGAACACAGGAGGCCAGAGACCTCCTTACTGCGCTTACTGAGTGAGCCACCAGTATGTCCTAATAGAGATCTTTTCCAGGTCTATCTGTAGATACATAGTCTCTTTATTTTAAAAATTAATTATATAATAAATACTACCAGCATCTGCATTTATCTGTCAATTTCAAATATTATAATTGGCTATAGGATAGTATGTTGTATAAGGATGTGCCGTAGTTAAAGGCCCTGACTGGTTAGTAGGATTGAGCTGTTTATACTGCCACATTCTTCCTATTGGGCTGGGATACACTGTGGTGGTGTTTCTTGCACTTTGTTAGCTGTTGAAACAGTTTCCTCTGAGAAAATTAGAACTTGATACTTTCCTGCTGTGTAGACCATACTGACCTTGAACCCACAGAGATTCTCCTGCCCCCTCCTCCTGAGAGCTGGGATTAAAGATGTGTTTACTTTTTATTTGTTATTTTCTGCCTTTTTTTCTTAGAAACTATATTAATAATTTGTTTTTATTTTATGTATATTGTTGTTTTACCTGCATGTTTAAGGAAATTGGATCGCCTGGTGTAGGAGTTACAGACAGTTGTGAGCTGCCATGCGGGTGCTAAGAATTGATGCACTAGGTCCTCTTGAAGAATAGCTAGTGATCTTAACCATTGAGCCATCTCTCCAGCCCCTTAGAAAGAACTGAAAAATAATCTGCCACCCTTTGTGACAAACAATCCTTAGGCCAGTCTTTTACTAAGATATGAGAGCTCAGGTCACATTAAGTCAGTTTATTATTCAAATATGTTTTTTTCCACAGGTACCAGAAGGAAATTCCTGTGAGCTATGTCATGAAGTATTCAAGTCAAAAAACATGCGCGTGCTTAAATGTGGGCACAAGTTTCACAAAGGGGTAAGAATTATCTTTGCCTTTTTATCAAGCATTTTGAAAATAAAAATGGAAGCTTTTTTTCTATGTGTTCATATTTGTGTTTCTAAAACTCTTCTCAGTTTGTAAATGTCCATACACCTATGTAAAAACAGGTGTTGGTGAAGTGGGTGGGGTTCTTGGACCAGGAGTGTTTGTCTCTATGGACCACTCTTTCTGCCCACCATGCTCTGGACAAAGAATTGGCTCTGCAACCCAAAGCATGATTAATTCCTTGAAAGGTGGTATCTTCTATGACTCAATAATACATAGTGCATAGTGTCTGCACACTGCACTGTTAAAGACAGCATCTAGACTCGGAGTGGTCTGCCTCGGTGTTCCAAGCATTGCTGGGTTAGGACAGATCAGGTCTCTAATGTCTTAGCTATTAACCTAAGGGTATAAAACACTCAGTAGAAGGAATTGAAAACCTTGCAGAGCCTCCTTCAGATATGGTACCACTTGCTTTGTCTTCCGGCTTTCCATGCCTGCCCAGCCCTGTGACAGCAGTACGCCAGCCAGGAGCAGCAACACGGGGTGTGGTACACAGGCCGGTGAGGCACTGGGAAAGCAGAACAGGAGCAGACACCCTGACAGCCTGTGTAAGTCAGTGAAGGAACTAGAGCTTAGACAGGCCCGTGTGAGGGAGGACACGGCCCTTCGTGCAGCCATGACTGTGAGAACCACAGAGTGGAGCACGCTCCGTTTCCTGAGGCTTCTTCATCCATGGTCATGCTCTGAGCACACATTGATGTCTCTTAAGTGTTGCGCAGCACCAGGTGACGTTGGCTGAGCTCCTGCCTGTGTGGTCCTGGACACACCAGCTGATTGTGTTTCTCATTTTCAGTGCTTTAAGCAGTGGCTTAAAGGGCAGAGCACGTGCCCCACCTGTGGCAGCGCGGACCTGCTGTCGGAAGAGTAAGCTGCTGCAGCATCGGTGCCAGCGCAGCAGCAGACGGGCTGCCTTCCTGTTGCCGTAGGTAGCCTCTGTGTTCACTTACTTGATGAGTAGAAGTAACAGCACTGTCCTGTTCTCAGTGTAAAACAGCAAATACTGTGCATCACTAAGCTGACAAACGGCAATCTTCAGAACAGTGACAGCCTCGTGTGCTGAGCTTCCCAAAGCAGTGCTCAAACTGAGAAGATTCTTAGCCTGGAACTGTAGGATCCTCTTCATCAATCTTTAAGGTGATAATGAACCAGTTGATCCACATTTTGGAAATCAGATATAAAATTGTTTGTTTGTTTGTTTGTTTTGAGACAAGGTTTCTCTGTGTAGCCCTGGCTGTCCTGGGACTCACTCTGTAGACTAGGCTGGCCTCAAACTCACAGAGATCCATCTGCCTCTGCTTCCCGACTGCTGGGGTTAAAAATGTGCACCATGACCACCAGCTTTATAAAATATATTTAAATAGGTATCAGCTAAGAGGTTTTTTTTTTTTTTTTTTTTTTTTTGCCCTGGAAACAGACTGGCTGTTCACAGCAGCCCCACCCCACACTTGACACTATGGTTACCATGCTAGTCTCATGAGTCAGTCAGCCAGTGCCTGGACACCCAGAGGAGCACTGTGTGCACCCAGTCAGCATCACTCTCCTTCCTGTGCTCCACCACCAAAAGAGACATGTACCAGACAGTCCTGAGGTGTTGGTGTTAAAGTTGTTGTTTGACTTTTGTGTAAAGTAATGCATGCGATCTTGTATTGTGGCCTGAAAACAAACTAACTGCATTAGAAACTGTTCAAAAGCTACATATTTTTTGGTGACCTGTAGCCGTAGCAAATACAGAAACACATGAGCTGGATACATTCTGTTTTTCTCAAACATGAAGAAACAAAAAATGTTTTCCAGCGTGTTCTCTGTTGCCCTGGAAATGCAGTTCCCTGTGTCCGTGTGAGTTGTGGTGTCTTAGTGACTTACTTCATCTGTAGCTCACCCCTTATTCTGAGGCACTCTCCATGGTCCCTGAAACACGGTCTGTGTGCTCTCACAGCCGAGAGGAGTGGCTTCCCTCCGCGCTTACGTCACGGCCTGTGAGCACGCCTCCACCTGCCCAGCACCTGTCAATAAAGAACACCCTGAAAGGTCAGCAGTTCACTGTCATTCTTGCCAGGTGATTTAAATGTCATTCTGCCTGAAAGCTCAGTGCTCTGACTTTATTTGGGACGAGCAGGCACACTGCATCTGAGGAGTCTCGACCAAGGACCGTGGGTATTAGAGCCTGAGTCAAAACACTCCTTTGTGCCTAAATACAGCTTGCCAGACAAGTTCACAAGACTGACTGTTTAAATCTGTGAGTAGAATGTTTATGCAGAAATAACAGAGAGTTGACTGTTTGGACCCAGTGAAGAGCTTTTTCATGTGGACACATGGAAAGATGCTGCGGATAACTGCATTGCTTGGAGGTTTGTTTTTGAGGTGTTTGTGGGTTCATAGACTGCTGACGCTGATTGATAGTGTCTTTTTTAAAGCCCTTTTTGGTACCCTGAGCAGTAACAGATTATTAAAGAAAACACAGTCTATTAATAAATATATTTTACTAGGTGTAGAAGCTCCTGTTGGCCAGGCTAGTGATACCAGCTCTGGCTGTTCTAGAACAGAGTTGTAGACACGTTTCTTCGGAGTGTTTCACACCAGAGGCTGCATTCAGAGTCTTGAATTGATGACAGGTACCAATACTGGGGACTCCTCACCCTCTTGGGGTGTAGCCTCTTCCTGCACTGTCATTACTGCTGCTGCTGCTGCTCCCACCAACTCAGACTGCAAAACCTGGAGGGATGGACAAGGTGCACCCGCTCCTCACAGAAGGCTGAGCGTGCTGACAACCCTCCACTCTTAATTCCTAACCTCGTGGTGGGCCCCACTCCTTACTCATTATTCTGCCAGTCCCTGTCTCCACCACCGCCACAGTGAGAAGCAAGCACAGTTTTAAACTAATACTCATCAAGTGTATTCAAAGAGTAGCATTTGTTTCAAATAACATAACTTGAAGAAATGACTGTGCCTTAAAATTTAGATTATTTTCTCCCTGAAGTGTTTAACCTGTTACAAATAATGGGTAACTCATATAAGACTCAAGTGGAACCCTAGCAATGCAAGATGTAGCATTTGTCAGGTAATGTGAGAGACCATATAGTGGAAGCTGATCACACCGGGATCTCACACCACAAGCTGAGCAGCAAAACCAGCTTAGTCATCCTGAGTCATCTCCAGAGAAGAGGATTCAAGGACACATAAGAATGGCAAAGGTGGAGACCCCTTCATCACGCTGATGAGCTGAAGGGGACAGGGTGGCACCATCCTGTACAGTTTGCATCTACTAGTGAAGTGTGTCCTACAGGAGATGGCCGGGTAGAAACTGTGCATTGGATGAGTAGCAGCTAATTGGAGGCGCTGTCACTGAAGGGAAACTGGCCATTGTCTGGTTAAAGCCTATGAATTTCGTAGGGCAATCCTGTCCTGTAGAAAGGCTTTGCTAGATAAAGTGGTAGCACTGTACAGCATAGTCCGAGCCAGAGCTGGATCATGTCTCAAAGTCATTTTGAAAAAATGTTTTGCATCCCGGCATTGTGGTGCACGCCTTGAATCCGAGGACTCAGGAGGCAGAGGCAGGCGGATCCCTGATTTGAAGGCCAGCCTGGTCTGTAAAGCGAGTCCAAGATAGCCAGGCCTGCTATACAGAGAAACTCTGTCTGAAAAAACCAAAAACAGAAAGAAGGAAAGTATTTTGCAGTCCTGAGCCCAAGACACTGGTCTTCGTCTTTTCTGTAACAAAGAATAATTTCACCTATACTTGTCCCAAAGTTCATGTTGAGCGCTGGAATTTACTTGCTTAGGATGAGGCTACCTCTACCACGGGTAGCCTCATTTGCGCTGCTGCCGTTGGGGGGCCTGGGCGTAGGGTGAGGACTCTTTCTCGTCCTGCCGCTGCCTTTGCCTTACGTGGTCTCACTGTTTCATAGCAAAAGTATGGAAATCCTACTCAGCTAAAGAAATCCCAGTGAGTGGCCTGTCAGTCAAGGCAGACTGGTTAACATCAAGTCAGAAAAAGACTTTTGGCTACATTCCAAATTATAATGCTGGACATCCCAGTGGGAAACCTTTTTAACCTGTCACAGTGCAGACACCAGTTCTAAGTGGACCATCCTAAGTAGGTGCAGTAGATAATGCTGCTTCTTCAAGACCACAGATTCTAGGAAAACTATAAAGATAAGAGGCTGGTAAGTTGGATCTCCCTTCAGTGTTGAGCTCCTTACTAAGTTCCCAATAAAAAGTGGAAAGACAAGCTGTGCAGTGGAAGAGGCAAAGGCGGGACAGCTATCCTACAAGTGGCCCATACAAATCCTGACTCAATTAAAACTTTACCAGGATGGTGATGTACATTGTCGGGAGCTCGCTGGACACTGGCATGAGGGTGAAGGGGTAGAGCCATGGCATCTGCCCCATCTGACCAGCCAACAAAGTCTGTCATCAGAGGTTCTGTTAGCACATGTTCAAATGCACCTGCTAGTAATACTACATTAAAAACAAAAACAATTAGTATAATTTGTTGCCCAGTCTTTGGGTTGTAAGATGGACACTACATAACAAGTTCTGCAAAATCATCACTGGATGGGAGGACTAGCCAGATAACCTCAGAGCCTTCCCTGCCTTAAGGAGACAAAGCTGGTCCGATCCCATGGGACTGTAGGTGCCCAGTCTCCTTTCACATTTAAAATGGTAGGTGATGCCCCCCCAAAATTAAATGATTTTTTTGTTGTTGTTGAGTGAACTCCTTTTCCAGCACCAACTGGCTAGGAACCTCGCCCTTGTGGTCCTGGAAGGATGGGGTCCACCAGCCTCTGAGCCAGGGACAGCCTGGTTGAGACATGCTCTTAATAGTTCCTCAGGAGCCTCCCTGTCTAGGCATGAAGCAAAAAGCTGAAACCCATAGTAGAGGTAGCTCATCTTGTCCCCTGAGAGGGCAGTGGGACATGCCCCAGGTCTTGTCAAGAGTCTTCCAAACAGAGTGGAAATTGTCATCTCCTATGGCATAAGGCACTTCAAAGAGTGAAGTGCTTTCTAACGTGCTTTGTGTCAAACAGAGTGTCATTGTTTTCAGCAAATACCTTGAGGCTCTGGTGAATAAATACCAGTCTGCTTCCTAAGGTCTTCTTCCTTCGTATTTAAAAAATTATGTATGAAGGCATTCTGCCGAATTCCTTTAGTCTCTATTTCAGCTTCTATTTATTTGGTGTGATAGAAAGGTCTTAATTTAGATCTTCCTGCCACTGGTTCCAAGAAATCCGCCACCAGCTCCAAGTTTCGTGTCCTGAAGTGCCACCCCATTCCAGTGGGGTGAGCCAGCCGCCTCCAAAAAGAAAGCGGTGAACAGATGGGCATTGTACTTCCAGACGCTGGCCACTGCCCAGCGCCAGCAGGACTCCGGCTGCTTCTATCCTCTGGGGAGGCCACATTGCTTTTGCTTCCAGAGGCACAACTACCACTGTCTCTAACCTGCCAGGCCAAAAACTGAAGCCAAGCCATCCTGGGCTTTGAGGCCCTGCAGGGAGGGCTCCTTCCCTCGCTGTCCTCATACCGCTGTGCCTCAGACAGGTCCTGCTTCTCCACCTTACATGTGCCTTGCAGGGGCCTTGGAAAAGCCTAGCTGTAACCCCTGGGAACAAACCAAGTGGCCCTGGCAGCCATGACACCTGGATCGCACATTCCCCTGCCATTGCTCATTGGTCCGTCTGTCACATCTGCCACAGGCCGGCACAGTTCTAGTGCCCCAGTTACAGCAGAATAGATGACAAGGAAGGATCTGAGCATTCCAGCAGGGAGGCTGACGTCAAGTAGGACAGTAAAACACATGATAGGTTACTGGTAACCCAAAGAAAAATGGAACCAGGAAGGGGGCAGGGGTGGAGGGGACAGTAGGGTTCCAGCTTTGGACAGAGGCCAAGGGCGACAGCATTTGATAGCAGGCTGGAGGAGGAGAGAAGAGAGCAGGGGTGATAGGATGGGCAGACTTGGGGGCATGAGGGGAACTGCCAGTGCAGCAAGGCCTGCTGGTGTATCTGGTGGGTTCTGTAGACATGGGAGCTGCTGCTAGGGGGAGTGGGGTGCTGGAGTTGGGGGCGGCTAACACCAGGAGGACCGAGGCATTCCCACAGAGGGCCTGCCCTGCTCTCAGCCAGCTGTTCGTGTCAGCAGGCTTTTCCTCACTGCCTCCTCACACTGGTACTAATGTGCACAGCCAGCCCCTCATCCTGCCATGGTCCTTTCAGTGTGGGGCCCTCATGACCAGCTCACCGAGCACTGGTCTTCACACCTGTGCAGTGGGAAGGAAAACATGGGTCTTGCGCATAGCTGCACAGTAAACATCTCAAAGTGCACAGCCTGGCAACCGTAACGTGCCTCTCACATCAAGTGACCCTGTACCAAACTCAGAGTCTACCCCTGTCTTCCTGCATCATTTCAACTAAAAGCACTTGGGAATGCTGGACCCCTGATTACAAACACCGTGACATTTACGTGCCCTTTTCATACCCATGTTACAGCTGCAGACACAAACCTCAGAGTTGAAATAAACGTCCCTGAGATCATGTCTGAGTCCAGGCTTGTACCTGCTGAGCAAACCCACTGCTCCAGCTGTTCATCTGCGGCCTGATCCCCTCCAGGCCCAGATCAACTTCCCTCCTAAAGAAGAGCAGCAAAAGTCACAGGTCCCAGCCCCCTGCTGCCTGGTCCACACAGCTGCCATGGGGGCTGGCAGCATGTTTAGGAAGCTGCAGCCTTCTAACCCGTGCGGACATCTGTTCTCAGGCTGCCTTGCATTGTTCCCCGTGGCTGGCTCCTCTGCTTTGCTCTTGCTTCACATTTTGTTTTCCTATGTGTGTCTTTAGCTTGTCCCCATAGACTCTTTCCAGCCTCCAAACCAGAGTTAGCTTTATTGCTGCCCCTGGGTGGGACCTATGCCTTCCTCACAGGGTCTTCTCCTGGGTTTATAACCCTGTGTTGCTAGAGACTCCAGAACATACCAGCACTTACCCACCTGGGAGCCGAGTGATGTGACACACTGTGTGGTCACTCTGCTAAGCTCCAGTGGGTGTGCAATGCTGTGTCAGCAGGACTTTTCTTTCAGTTCCCTAAGATGAATAACACCGAGCATCTATTTTGGCCTCCTTTGCAGTCAGTACATCTCTGTTGAAGTACCTGTTTAAATCTGTGACTCATCTTAAAACCCAGGAGTTTAAACTTGAGTTCCAATAGTTTCACATGCATTCCAGATACAAGCATTTAGTGGCTGCACGTTAAGCACTTTTTATCCAACTCGGTGGTGCACATTTTCATTTGTTTTCATGGTGCTTCGACATTTTAAAATTTTTTGTTGTAGTGTGTGGTGCAGGTATATACCCAGGCCCGCGGTCGCGTACGCATGCCATGGTACATGTGTGGAGGCCCGAGGTAGCCTGTGGTAGCTGGCCTCTCCTTCCACGACCTGCGTCCTGGGACTATAACTCCTGTCACCAGGCTTGGGAGCAAGTCCCTGTAACCACTGAGGGATCTCACTGGCCCAGCGTTGTTTGTCCTTGTGTTAGGTTCATTGGGAGTTTCATGTTCGCCTCTCCCCCGGCCTCCCCAGACGCACGCCTCCTCCTGTACCCTGAAGCTTCCTGTCCTCTTTTTTTTTTTTTTTTAAGATTTATTTACTTATTATTATGTATACAGTGCTCTGCCTGCATGTACCCCTGCAGGCCAGAAGAGGGCACCAGATCTCATTACAGATGGTTGTGAGTCACCGTGTGGTTGCTGGGAATTGAACTCAGGACCTCTGGAAGAGCAGCCAGTGCTCTTAACCTCTGATCCCTCTCTCCAGCCCTGTGTCCTCGTATTAATGGAAGCCGTTAAGTCCATTTGCACTGTCCATGCACTCTTCGGTATATGGCCACCCACTAGCATGCCTACCTGGGGCCACATTGTTTACAGAAAGGCTTCTCCCTTCTCCAGCAGCTGTCAGTTGCCAGTGGCTCCTCAGCTAGGGATAGGAGTTCTGCTCACCCGCCGCCTCACTCACGAAACCTAGTCTGGCTCGAGCTTGTGCAAGCGTTCTGCAGTCTCCAGTCTCCACACCTTGGCCAGTTGTGGGTCTCTGTGTTAATCATTTTCTACTGCAAATAAAAGCATCTGTGTTGAGGGTTGAAAATTGCACTGTAAGTCATTAGGAGTTGGTTTAATGCTATATCCAGCTCATAAATTTCACAGTGGTAGATTCCCTCCTGGCATGTAACCTGTCCGGTTACAGAAGCTTGATCCCAGTAATGGTGTGAGACATGGGTTTCATCTTGTGGGGTGGGCTTTAATCCAGTTATAATAGTCGGTTGCTCCTATGACATTTGCGCCAGTGTTGCACCAGTGGACATATTTGTCAGCCTGGTTGATCACAAGAAGACAGCAAAGAGTAATGTGTGTGTGTGTGTGTGTGTGTGTTAGTGCGTGTATGTGTTAGTGTGTGTGTGTTAGTGTGTGTGTATGTGTGTTAGTGCGTGTACATGTTTGTGTGTATGTGTGTTAGTGCATGTATGTATATGTGTTAGTGTGTGTGTTTGTGCGTGTATGTGTGTGTATGTGTGTTAGTGTATGTATGTGTGTGAGTGCATCTATGTGTTAGTGTGTGTGTGTGTTTATGTGTGTGTGTTAGTGCGTGTATGTGTTAGTGTGTGTGTATGTGTGTTAGTGCGTGTATGTGTTAGTGTGTGTGTCTGTTATGTGATGTTGGGTTGGGCCTTCAGAGTAGAAGTCAAATGACAATTTGCAGGGGTGAGTTCTCTATTTTTACTGTGGGATCCAGCAATTAAGCTTAGGTTGTTGGGTTCACCCCAGCAGTGGGTTCACCCCAGCAGCAGATTCACCCCAGCAACGGGTTCACCCTAGCAGTGGGTTCACCCCAGCAGCGGATTCACCCCAACAGCGGGTTCACCCCAGCAGCGGGTTCACCCCAGCAGTGGGGTCACACACTTCACCTGCTGAGCCACCTATCTGGCTCTATTGTATTTTGAAATCTTAAGAAAAACAACTTTGAACTTTTGAAATTGCTTTTTTGTTTGAAAGATTTTTCAATTATTTTATATATTAGAGTATAGTTTGTGTGGGGACATATGCATCCTATGGCATGCATATGGAGATCAGAGGGCAATTTTGTTAATTTGTTATTTTTTATGCTTCATATGCATTTTATTTTCCTTTTGAACAAATCTGCCAATCAGGATCTGGAAGATGCCTCAAGGGTAAAGCCCCTGCTCTGCAGTCATGAGTGCCTGACTTTGGATCCCAGCACCCTGTAAAGAGCCGCTGACTGTGCCATAAGGACCCAGCTAAGCTGTAACTCTGTGCTTCTGTCACCTCCGCCCTGGGAACAGCCAGAGTCTGGCAGCTTACTGGCCAGCCAGGCAGTGGGTAAAAGCACTTACTGCTTTTAAAAGCATCAGACCCAGGTTCAGTTTCCAGCACCCACACTGTTGGCCTTCCTGCTTAGATGGGAAGGTATCCAGGAAACCTGTGGCTCTGAGGTGGGGCAGTGTCCCATGGGAAGGGAGACACTAGACACTGCAGTACAGGAGCCACAGGGCTCTGAGAACAGGCCTCAGCAGAGACGCTGCAGCTCCCAAGGGAGGCTTTCAGCTAACTGCAGCTGAGCTCAGGAGCTCCGGCCCTTCAGCCCAGCCCCTTCTCCCCTTCTCTTCTGGGCTTCTTTTGATGAGAGAGTCACACCAGGCAGCAAATCTCTTAATAGGGACTTACTGGAGGGCCGGCTTCAGGAGAGGAGGGCTGAATCCAGGAGCCCTGCCGCCAGAGGGTTGGTGGGACTTCAAGTCTGGAGCTTAGGGGAGCTTAGGTGGGTTCTCTTGCTCAGGGCTTTTGGTTCAGACCTTTCACCTAAAATCAACATAATTTGGGAAGGGTCCCAGTGAAGGCTGGAGATGGCGTTTGTGACCATTAGAGGCTGGAATTTCCATTATGACAGATGTGTGGGGGAGGGGCCTGTTGACTTAGGTCTCAAGGGCTTTATACAGATTTGAACTCTGAGCTGAACAAAACAACTTTGCACAAATAAACTGTGAACTTAATACTAAGGGGCCAGATTCCTGGTCCTGGTCCCTAGCTGACTGTGCCAGACTATGCAGAGCTCTCTGCTCCGGGGAAGAGCTAATTTATGCATTGTTGCCACAGAGGTAGCCCTGGAGCTCACACGCTAGTTCCAGTTGGAAACGCCTTCTCCCTGAGTTCCCTGTCAGTCTCAGCCTGACGGTGAAATAAAATGCTTTAGAATAAATCTAGTTAAGGAGGTGAAAGATGGGGCTGGAGAGTTGGCTCAGCGGTTAAGAGCACTGACTGCTCTTCCAAAGGACCTGGGTTCAATTCCCACCACCAACATGGCAGCTCACAATTACCTGTAACTCCAAGATCTGACACCTTCACAAAGACATACATGAAGGCAAAACACTGATGCACATAAAATAAAAAAAAGGTGAAAGATTCCTAAAAGGAAGATTTAAAAGTACAGAATCAAGAAATTAAGATGCTTAAAGCTAGAACAACATCCCATGTTCATGGATCAGCAAAGTATGTATAATGAAATAGCTGCATTATCCAAAGTAGCTTATAGAGTCAAAGCAATACCTATCAACTGTAATAACATTCTTCAAAGAAATAGAAAAATATCCTAAAATTTATATGAAAGAACAAAAACCAAAAGCTGTGAGTAGCCCAAACAGTCCTGAGTGAAAAGGAATTTTGGAATTATTCCCTCCCATTCAAATTATACTGTGAAACTAGTATAACAAAACCAGATGGCACTGACATAAAAGCAGACACAGACACTCTTAGTTACTTTACACTGCTGTGAAGAGGCACCGTGGCCAAGGCAGGTTACCAAGGAAAGCAGCTCCACCCGTTCGAGAGCAGGCGTTCAGTGTGTGGGAATATGGGCCATTCTCATCCAATCCCTGCATACACCAATGGGACAGAATAAAGGATCCAAAAAAAAAAAAAAAAAGGATCCAAAAACAAGACAAACACAGAGAGAGAGAGAGAAAGAGACAGACAGACAGACAGACAGACAGACATGTGATATCCATCCGATTGATCAAAAACCAAAAGATTAATATGGGGTGTTTTGGTTTCCTTGTTTTAGTTTGGTTTTTCGAGACAAGGTTTCTCTGTGTAGACTTGGCTGTCCTGGACTCGCTTTGTAGACCAGGCTGACCTCAGACTCACAGTGATCCGCCTGCCTCTGCCTCTCAAGTGCTGGGATTAAAGGCGTGCGCCACCTCGCCCAGCTCTCGGTTGTCTTTTAATTTGTATAATTTAAGTATTTTTACAATCATTGGTTTGTGGTGTTGGCCAAGTGTTCACATCTGGTTTCCTGTCATTCAGGATGAGATCTCATGCGTATGGGACTCTCCCCTCTTGGAGTCCTGACTTTTCTTCCTTTATTTTGAATCCTTGTGATTATGTCTCTAAATATGTAAGATCTGTTCTTTTAGTGACCTGGCTCTCTTTTGTTGTGAAAGTCTTTTCTTTTCTTTCCTTTTCTTTTCTTTTCTTTTCTTTTTAATTTAGCAGTGACATTTTGCTTTGAATCTTACTTGGCTACTGATACGGCCTCTGGGCCCTTCCTTTAGGTCAGTTAGGACAGTCTATGGTTCTCCATCTATTTTACCTGTCGGTGTATTTGTTTATGTTAAAGTTAGACATTTTACAAACAGCATGTAGTTCCTGATGTATTTTTTAAAGTTGGTCTGACAGTTTAAGCCCTTCCACTAGGAGCTGATAAAGCCTTCAAAGTTCCTACAATTGTTGCCACAACTGGGCATTACACCCTTGCTTCACAGTCTGTCGTCTTTATTTCCTGTTATTGTAATCCTTCTTCATCTTTCTTGTGCTTTCTTTCTAACTCATTTTAAGTTTATATTTGAATTATGATAACAATAAAAAACTGTACCTTAAAGAAATGCCATAGCTGCTTACAGTGTAGAGCCCTCACTGGCTGTGCTCCCCCTACAGTGTAGAACCCTCAAATACTGTGCTCCCCCTACAGTGTGGAACCCTCATGGGCTGTGCTCCCCCCTACAGTCTATAACCCTCACGGGCTGTGCTCTCTCCTACAGTGTATAACCCTCAGGGGCTGTGCTCTCTCCTACAGTGTATAACCCTCACGGGCTGTGCTCCCCCTACAGTGTATAACCCTCACGGGCTGTGCTCCCCCTACAGTATATAACCCTCACGGTCTGTGCTCTCTCCTACAGTGTATAACCCTCATGGGCTGTGCTCCCCCTACAGTGTGTAACCCTCACGGGCTGTGCTCCCCCTACAGTGTATAACCCTCACGGGCTGTGTTCCCCCTACAGTGTATAACCCTCACGGGCTGTGCTCCCCCTACAGTGTATAACCCTCACGGGCTGTGCTCCCCCTACAGTGTATAACCCTCACGGGCTGTGTTCTCTCCTACAGTGTAGAGCCCTCACGGGCTGTGATCCCCGCTACAGTGTATAACCCTCACGGGCTGTGCTCCCCCCTACAATGTATAACCCTCACGGGCTGTGCTCCCCCTACAGTGTATAACCCTCATGGGCTGTGCTCCCCCTTCAGTGTATAACCCTCACCGGCTATGCTCCCCCCTACAGTGTATAACCCTCACGAGCTGTGCTTCCCCCTACAGTGTAGAACCCTCACGGGCTGTGCTCCCCCCTACAGTGTAGAGCCCTCACGGGCTGTGCTCCGCCCTACAGTGTAGAGCCCTCACGGGCTGTGCTCCTCCCTACAGTGTAGAGCCCTCACGGGCTGTGCTCCCCCCTACAGTGTAGAGCCCTCACGGGCTGTGCTCCCCCCTACAGTGTAGAGCCCTCACGGGCTGTGCTCCCCCCGACAATGTGTAACCCTCACGGGGTGTGCTCCCCCCTACAGTGTATAACCCTCACAGGCTGTGCTCCGCCTACAGTGTATAACCCTCACAGGCTGTGCTCCCCCTACAGTGTATAACCCTCACCGGCTGTGCTCCCGCCTACAGTGTACAACCCTCACGGGCTGTGCTCCGCCCTACAGTGTATAACCCTCACAGGCTGTGCTCCGCCCTACAGTGTATAACCCTCACAGGCTGTGCTCCGCCCTACAGTGTATAACCCTCACAGGCTGTGCTCCGCCTACAGTGTATAACCCTCACAGGCTGTGCTCCCCCTACAGTGTATAAACCTCCCGGGCTGTGCTCTCTCCTACAGTGTAGAACCCTCACGGTCTGTGCTCTCTCCTACAGTGTATAACCCTCACGGTCTGTGCTCTCTCCTACAGTGTATAACCCTCATGGGCTGTGCTCCCCCTACAGTGTGTAACCCTCACGGGCTGTGCTCTCTCCTACAGTGTATAACCCTCAGGGGCTGTGCTCTCTCCTACAGTATATAACCCTCACGGTCTGTGCTCTCTCCTACAGTGTATAACCCTCATTGGCTGTGCTCCCCCTACAGTGTGTAACCCTCACAGGCTGTGCTCCCCCTACAGTGTATAACCCTCACGGGCTGTGTTCCCCCTACAGTGTATAACCCTCACGGGCTGTGCTCCCCCTACAGTGTATAACCCTCACGGGCTGTGCTCCCCCTACAGTGTATAACCCTCACGGGCTGTGCTCCCCCTACAGTGTATAACCCTCACGGGCTGTGTTCTCTCCTACAGTGTAGAGCCCTCACGGGCTGTGATCCCCGCTACAGTGTATAACCCTCACGGGCTGTGCTCCCCCCTACAATGTATAACCCTCACGGGCTGTGCTCCCCCTACAGTGTATAACCCTCATGGGCTGTGCTCCCCCTTCAGTGTATAACCCTCACCGGCTGTGCTCCCCCCTACAGTGTAGAACCCTCACGGGCTGTGCTCCCCCCTACAGTGTAGAGCCCTCACGGGCTGTGCTCCGCCCTACAGTGTAGAGCCCTCACGGGCTGAGCTCCCGCCTACAGTGTAGAGCCCTCACGGGCTGTGCTCCCCCCTACAGTGTAGAGCCCTCACGGGCTGTGCTCACCCCGACAATGTGTAACCCTCACGGGGTGTGCTCCCCCCTACAGTGTATAGCCCTCACGGGCTGTGCTCCGCCTACAGTGTATAACCCTCACAGGCTGTGCTCCACCTACAGTGTATAACCCTCACAGGCTGTGCTCCGCCCTACAGTGTATAACCCTCACAGGCTGTGCTCCGTCCTACAGTGTATAACCCTCACAGGCTGTGCTCCGCCTACAGTGTATAACCCTCACAGGCTGTGCTCCCCCTACAGTGTATAAACCTCCCGGGCTGTGCTCTCTCCTACAGTGTAGAACCCTCATGGGCTGTGCTCCCCCCTACAGTGTGTAACCCTCACGGGCTGTGCTCCCCCTACAGTGTATAACCCTCACGGGCTGTGCTCTCTCCTACAGTGTATAACCTTCCCGGGCTGTGCTCTCTCCTACTGTGTATAACCCTCAGGGCTGTGCTCTCTCATACAGTGTATAACCATCAGGGGCTATGCTCCCCCTACAGTGTAGAACCCTCCCGGGCTGTGCTCCCCCTACAGTGTACAACCCTCCCGTGCTCTGCTCTCTCCTACAGTGTAGAACCGTCACGGGCTGTGCTCCCCCCTACAGTGTGTAACCCTCACGGGCTGTGCTCCCCCTACAGTGTATAACCCTCACGGGCTGTGCTCTCTCCTACAGTGTAGAACCCTCAGGGGCTGTGCTCTCTCCTACAGTGTAGAACCCTCACGGGCTGTGCTCCCCCCTACAGTGTAGAACCTTCACGGGCGGTGCTCCTCCCTACAGTGTATAACCCTCATGGGCTCTGCTCCCCCCTACAGTGTAGAGCGCTCACGGGCTGTGCTCCCCCCCACAATGTATAACCCTCACGGGCTGTGCTCCCCCCTACAGTGTAGACCCCTCACGGGCCGTGCTCCCCCCTACAGTGTATAACCCTCACGGGCTCTGCTCCCCCTTACGGTGTGTAACCCTCACGGGCTGTGCTCTCCCCTACAGTGTATAACCCTCACGGGCTGTGCTCCCCCCTACAGTGTATAACCCTCACGGGCTGTGCTCCCCCTACAGTGTATAACCCTCACGGTCTGTGCTCCCCCTACAGTGTACAACCCTCCCGGGCTGTGCTCTCTCCTACAGTGTAGAACCCTCACGGGCTGTGCTCCCCCCTACAGTGTGTAACCCTCACGGGCTGTGCTCCCCCTACAGTGTATAACCCTCACGGTCTGTGCTCTCTCCTACAGTGTATAAACCTCCCGGGCTGTGCTCTCTCCTACAGTGTAGAACCCTCATGGGCTGTGCTCCCCCCTACAGTGTGTAACCCTCACGGGCTGTGCTCCCCCTACAGTGTATAACCCTCACGGGCTGTGCTCTCTCCTACAGTGTAGAACCCTCAGGGGCTGTGCTCTCTCCTACAGTGTAGAACCCTCACGGGCTGTGCTCCCCCCTACAGTGTAGAACCTTCATGGGCTGTGCTCCTCCCTACAGTGTATAACCCTCATGGGCTGTGCTCCCCCCTACAGTGTAGAGCGCTCACGGGCTGTGCTCCCCCCCACAATGTATAACCCTCACGGGCTGTGCTCCCCCCTACAGTGTAGACCCCTCACGGGCCGTGCTCCCCCCACAGTGTATAACCCTCACGGGCTCTGCTCCCCCCTACGGTGTGTAACCCTCACGGGCTGTGCTCTCCCCTACAGTGTATAACCCTCACGGGCTGTGATCCCCCTTACAGTGTATAACCCTCACGGGCTGTGCTCCCCCTACAGTGTATAACCCTCACGGTCTGTGCTCCCCCTACAGTGTACAACCCTCCCGGGCTGTGCTCTCTCCTACAGTGTAGAACCCTCACAGGCTGTGCTCCCCCCTACAGTGTGTAACCCTCACGGGCTGTGCTCCCCCTACAGTGTATAACCCTCACGGTCTGTGCTCTCTCCTACAGTGTATAAACCTCCCGGGCTGTGCTCTCTCCTACAGTGTAGAACCCTCATGGGCTGTGCTCCCCCCTACAGTGTGTAACCCTCACGGGCTGTGCTCCCCCTACAGTGTATAACCCTCACGGGCTGTGCTCTCTCCTACAGTGTATAACCTTCCCGGGCTGTGCTCTCTCCTACTGTGTATAACCCTCAGGGCTGTGCTCTCTCCTACAGTGTATAACCCTCAGGGACTCTGCTCCCCCTGCAGTATAGAACCCTCCCGGGCTGTGCTCCCCCTACAGTGTACAACCCTCCCGTGCTCTGCTCTCTCCTACAGTGTAGAACCCTCACGGGCTGTGCTCCCCCCTACAGTGTGTAACCCTCACGGGCTGTGCTCTCTCCTACAGTGTATAACCTTCCCGGGCTGTGCTCTCTCCTACAGTGTAGAACCCTCAGGGGCTGTGCTCTCTCCTACAGTGTAGAACCCTCACGGGCTGTGCTCCCCCCTACAGTGTAGAACCTTCACGGGCTGTGCTCCTCCCTACAGTGTATAACCCTCATGGGCTGTGCTCCCCCCTACAGTGTAGAGCCCTCACGGGCTGTGCTCCCCCCCACAATGTATAACCCTCACGGGCTGTGCTCCCCCCTACAGTGTAGACCCCTCACGGGCCGTGCTCCCCCCTACAGTGTATAACCCTCACGGGCTTTGCTCCCCCCTACGGTGTGTAACCCTCACGGGCTGTGCTCCCCCTACAGTGTATAACCCTCACGGGCTGTGCTCTCTCCTACTGTGTATAACCCTCAGGGACTCTGCTCCCCCTGCAGTATAGAACCCTCCCGGGCTGTGCTCCCCCTACAGTGTACAACCCTCCCGTGCTCTGCTCTCTCCTACAGTGTAGAACCCTCACGGGCTGTGCTCCCCCCTACAGTGTGTAACCCTCACGGGCTGTGCTCCCCCTACAGTGTATAACCCTCACGGGCTGTGCTCTCTCCTACAGTGTATAACCTTCCCGGGCTGTGCTCTCTCCTACTGTGTATAACCCTCAGGGACTGTGCTCCCCCTACAGTGTAGAACCCTCCCGGGCTGTGCTCCCCCTACAGTGTACAACCCTCCCGTGCTCTGCTCTCTCCTACAGTGTAGAACCCTCACGGGCTGTGCTCCCCCTACAGTGTACAACCCTCCCGTGCTCTGCTCTCTCCTACCGTGTAGAACCCTCACGGGCTGTGCTCCCCCCTATAGTGTGTAACCCTCACAAGCTGTGCTCTCTCCTACAGTGTATAACCTTCCCGGGCTGTGCTCTCTCCTACAGTGTAGAACCCTCACGGGCTGTGCTCCCCCTACAGTGTATAACCCTCCCGGGCTGTGCTCCCCCTACAGTGTATAACCCTCCCGGGCTGTGCTCCCCCTACAGTGCATAACCCTCACGGGCTGTGCTCTCCCTACAGTGTATAACCCTCACGGGCCATGCTTCCTTTACAGTGTATAACCCTCACGGGCCGTGCTCCCCCTACAGTGTATAACCCACCCTGGCTGTGCTCCCGCTACAGTGTATAACCCTCACGGGCTGTGCTTCCCCCCTACAGTGTATAACCCTCACGGGCTGTGCTCCACCCTACAGTGTAGAGCCCTAACGGGCTGTGCTTCCCCTACAGTGTATAACCCTCCCGGTCTGTGCTCCCCCTACAGTGCATAACCCTCACGGGCTGTGCTCTCCCTACAGTGTAGAGCCCTCACTGGCTGTGCTCCCCCCTACAGTGTATAACCCTCACGGCCTGTGCTCCCCCATACAATGTGTAACCCTCACCGGCTGTGCTCCCCCCTACAGTGTAGAGCCCTCACCGGCTGTGCTCCCCCCTACAGTGTATAACCCTCAAGGGCCGTGCTCCCCCTACAATGTATAACCCTCACAGGCTGTGCTCCCCCTACAGTGTATAACCCTCATGGGCTGTGCTCTCTCCTACAGTGTATAACCCTCACCGGCTGTGCTCCCCCCTACAGTGTATAACCCTCACGGGCTGTGCTTCCCCCTACAGTGTAGAACCCTCACGGGCTGTGCTCCCCCCTACAGTGTATAACCCTCACCGGCTGTGCTCCCCCCTACAGTGTATAACCCTCACGGGCTGTGCTCCCCCCTACAGTGTGTAACCCTCACAGGCTGTGCTCCGCCCTACAGTGTATAACCCTCACAGGCTGTGCTCCGTCCTACAGTGTATAACCCTCACAGGCTGTGCTCCGCCTACAGTGTATAACCCTCACAGGCTGTGCTCCCCCTACAGTGTATAAACCTCCCGGGCTGTGCTCTCTCCTACAGTGTAGAACCCTCATGGGCTGTGCTCCCCCCTACAGTGTGTAACCCTCACGGGCTGTGCTCCCCCTACAGTGTATAACCCTCACGGGCTGTGCTCTCTCCTACAGTGTATAACCTTCCGGGGCTGTGCTCTCTCCTACTGTGTATAACCCTCAGGGACTGTGCTCCCCCTACAGTGTAGAACCCTCCCGGGCTGTGCTCCCCCTACAGTGTACAACCCTCCCGTGCTCTGCTCTCTCCTACAGTGTAGAACCCTCACGGGCTGTGCTCCCCCTACAGTGTACAACCCTCCCGTGCTCTGCTCTCTCCTACAGTGTAGAACCCTCACGGGCTGTGCTCCCCCCTATAGTGTGTAACCCTCACAAGCTGTGCTCTCTCCTACAGTGTATAACCTTCCCGGGCTGTGCTCTCTCCTACAGTGTAGAACCCTCACGGGCTGTGCTCCCCCTACAGTGTATAACCCTCCCGGGCTGTGCTCCCCCTACAGTGTATAACCCTCCCGGGCTGTGCTCCCCCTACAGTGCATAACCCTCACGGGCTGTGCTCTCCCTACAGTGTATAACCCTCACGGGCCGTGCTTCCTTTACAGTGTATAACCCTCACGGGCCGTGCTCCCCCTACAGTGTATAACCCACCCTGGCTGTGCTCCCGCTACAGTGTATAACCCTCACTGGCTGTGCTCCCCCTACAGTGTATAACCCTCACGGGCTGTGCTCTCTCCTACAGTGTAGAACCCTCAGGGGCTGTGCTCTCTCCTACAGTGTAGAACCCTCACGGGCTGTGCTCCCCCCTACAGTGTAGAACCTTCATGGGCTGTGCTCCTCCCTACAGTGTATAACCCTCATGGGCTGTGCTCCCCCCTACAGTGTAGAGCGCTCACGGGCTGTGCTCCCCCCCACAATGTATAACCCTCACGGGCTGTGCTCCCCCCTACAGTGTAGACCCCTCACGGGCCGTGCTCCCCCCACAGTGTATAACCCTCACGGGCTCTGCTCCCCCCTACGGTGTGTAACCCTCACGGGCTGTGCTCTCCCCTACAGTGTATAACCCTCACGGGCTGTGCTCCCCCCTACAGTGTATAACCCTCACGGGCTGTGCTCCCCCTACAGTGTATAACCCTCACGGTCTGTGCTCCCCCTACAGTGTACAACCCTCCCGGGCTGTGCTCTCTCCTACAGTGTAGAACCCTCACAGGCTGTGCTCCCCCCTACAGTGTGTAACCCTCACGGGCTGTGCTCCCCCTACAGTGTATAACCCTCACGGTCTGTGCTCTCTCCTACAGTGTATAACCTTCCCGGGCTGTGCTCTCTCCTACTGTGTATAACCCTCAGGGCTGTGCTCTCTCCTACAGTGTATAACCCTCAGGGACTCTGCTCCCCCTGCAGTATAGAACCCTCCCGGGCTGTGCTCCCCCTACAGTGTACAACCCTCCCGTGCTCTGCTCTCTCCTACAGTGTAGAACCCTCACGGGCTGTGCTCCCCCCTACAGTGTGTAACCCTCACGGGCTGTGCTCCCCCTACAGTGTATAACCCTCACGGGCTGTGCTCTCTCCTACAGTGTATAACCTTCCCGGGCTGTGCTCTCTCCTACTGTGTATAACCCTCAGGGACTGTGCTCCCCCTACAGTGTAGAACCCTCCCGGGCTGTGCTCCCCCTACAGTGTACAACCCTCCCGTGCTCTGCTCTCTCCTACAGTGTAGAACCCTCACGGGCTGTGCTCCCCCTACAGTGTACAACCCTCCCGTGCTCTGCTCTCTCCTACAGTGTAGAACCCTCACGGGCTGTGCTCCCCCCTATAGTGTGTAACCCTCACAAGCTGTGCTCTCTCCTACAGTGTATAACCTTCCCGGGCTGTGCTCTCTCCTACAGTGTAGAACCCTCACGGGCTGTGCTCCCCCTACAGTGTATAACCCTCCCGGGCTGTGCTCCCCCTACAGTGTATAACCCTCCCGGGCTGTGCTCCCCCTACAGTGCATAACCCTCACGGGCTGTGCTCTCCCTACAGTGTATAACCCTCACGGGCCATGCTTCCTTTACAGTGTATAACCCTCACGGGCCGTGCTCCCCCTACAGTGTATAACCCACCCTGGCTGTGCTCCCGCTACAGTGTATAACCCTCACTGGCTGTGCTCCCCCTACAGTGTATAACCCTCACGGGCTGTGCTCTCTCCTACAGTGTAGAACCCTCAGGGGCTGTGCTCTCTCCTACAGTGTAGAACCCTCACGGGCTGTGCTCCCCCCCACAGTGTAGAACCTTCATGGGCTGTGCTCCTCCCTACAGTGTATAACCCTCATGGGCTGTGCTCCCCCCTACAGTGTAGAGCGCTCACGGGCTGTGCTCCCCCCCACAATGTATAACCCTCACGGGCTGTGCTCCCCCCTACAGTGTAGACCCCTCACGGGCCGTGCTCCCCCCACAGTGTATAACCCTCACGGGCTCTGCTCCCCCCTACGGTGTGTAACCCTCACGGGCTGTGCTCTCCCCTACAGTGTATAACCCTCACGGGCTGTGCTCCCCCCTACAGTGTATAACCCTCACGGGCTGTGCTCCCCCTACAGTGTATAACCCTCACGGTCTGTGCTCCCCCTACAGTGTACAACCCTCCCGGGCTGTGCTCTCTCCTACAGTGTAGAACCCTCACAGGCTGTGCTCCCCCCTACAGTGTGTAACCCTCACGGGCTGTGCTCCCCCTACAGTGTATAACCCTCACGGTCTGTGCTCTCTCCTACAGTGTATAAACCTCCCGGGCTGTGCTCTCTCCTACAGTGTAGAACCCTCATGGGCTGTGCTCCCCCCTACAGTGTGTAACCCTCACGGGCTGTGCTCCCCCTACAGTGTATAACCCTCACGGGCTGTGCTCTCTCCTACAGTGTATAACCTTCCCGGGCTGTGCTCTCTCCTACTGTGTATAACCCTCAGGGCTGTGCTCTCTCCTACAGTGTATAACCCTCAGGGACTCTGCTCCCCCTGCAGTATAGAACCCTCCCGGGCTGTGCTCCCCCTACAGTGTACAACCCTCCCGTGCTCTGCTCTCTCCTACAGTGTAGAACCCTCACGGGCTGTGCTCCCCCCTACAGTGTGTAACCCTCACGGGCTGTGCTCCCCCTACAGTGTATAACCCTCACGGGCTGTGCTCTCTCCTACAGTGTATAACCTTCCCGGGCTGTGCTCTCTCCTACTGTGTATAACCCTCAGGGACTGTGCTCCCCCTACAGTGTAGAACCCTCCCGGGCTGTGCTCCCCCTACAGTGTACAACCCTCCCGTGCTCTGCTCTCTCCTACAGTGTAGAACCCTCACGGGCTGTGCTCCCCCTACAGTGTACAACCCTCCCGTGCTCTGCTCTCTCCTACAGTGTAGAACCCTCACGGGCTGTGCTCCCCCCTATAGTGTGTAACCCTCACAAGCTGTGCTCTCTCCTACAGTGTATAACCTTCCCGGGCTGTGCTCTCTCCTACAGTGTAGAACCCTCACGGGCTGTGCTCCCCCTACAGTGTATAACCCTCCCGGGCTGTGCTCCCCCTACAGTGTATAACCCTCCCGGGCTGTGCTCCCCCTACAGTGCATAACCCTCACGGGCTGTGCTCTCCCTACAGTGTATAACCCTCACGGGCCGTGCTTCCTTTACAGTGTATAACCCTCATGGGCCGTGCTCCCCCTACAGTGTATAACCCACCCTGGCTGTGCTCCCGCTACAGTGTATAACCCTCACGGGCTGTGCTTCCCCCCTACAGTGTATAACCCTCACGGGCTGTGCTCCACCCTACAGTGTAGAGCCCTAACGGGCTGTGCTTCCCCTACAGTGTATAACCCTCCCGGTCTGTGCTCCCCCTACAGTGCATAACCCTCACGGGCTGTGCTCTCCCTACAGTGTAGAGCCCTCACGGGCTGTGCTCCCCCCTACAGTGTATAACCCTCACGGCCTGTGCTCCCCCATACAATGTGTAACCCTCACCGGCTGTGCTCCCCCCTACAGTGTAGAGCCCTCACCGGCTGTGCTCCCCCCTACAGTGTATAACCCTCAAGGGCCGTGCTCCCCCTACAATGTATAACCCTCACAGGCTGTGCTCCCCCTACAGTGTATAACCCTCATGGGCTGTGCTCCCCCTTCAGTGTATAACCCTCACCGGCTGTGCTCCCCCCTACAGTGTATAACCCTCACGGGCTGTGCTTCCCCCTACAGTGTAGAACCCTCACGGGCTGTGCTCCCCCCTACAGTGTATAACCCTCACCGGCTGTGCTCCCCCCTACAGTGTATACCCCTCACGGGCTGTGCTCCCCCCTACAGTGTGTAACCCTCACAGGCTGTGCTCCGCCCTACAGTGTATAACCCTCACAGGCTGTGCTCCGTCCTACAGTGTATAACCCTCACAGGCTGTGCTCCGCCTACAGTGTATAACCCTCACAGGCTGTGCTCCCCCTACAGTGTATACACCTCCCGGGCTGTGCTCTCTCCTACAGTGTAGAACCCTCATGGGCTGTGCTCCCCCCTACAGTGTGTAACCCTCACGGGCTGTGCTCCCCCTACAGTGTATAACCCTCACGGGCTGTGCTCTCTCCTACAGTGTATAACCTTCCCGGGCTGTGCTCTCTCCTACTGTGTATAACCCTCAGGGCTGTGCTCTCTCCTACAGTGTATAACCATCAGGGGCTGTGCTCCCCCTACAGTGTAGAACCCTCCCGGGCTGTGCTCCCCCTACAGTGTACAACCCTCCCGTGCTCTGCTCTCTCCTACAGTGTAGAACCCTCACGGGCTGTGCTCCCCCCTACAGTGTGTAACCCTCACGGGCTGTGCTCCCCCTACAGTGTATAACCCTCACGGGCTGTGCTCTCTCCTACAGTGTAGAACCCTCAGGGGCTGTGCTCCCCCCTACAGTGTGTAACCCTCACGGGCTGTGCTCCCCCTACAGTGTATAACCCTCACGGGCTGTGCTCTCTCCTACAGTGTATAACCTTCCCGGGCTGTGCTCTCTCCTACTGTGTATAACCCTCCGGGCTCTGCTCTCTCCTACAGTGTATAACCATCAGGTGCTGTGCTCCCCCTACAGTGTAGAACCCTCCCGGGCTGTGCTCCCCCTACAGTGTACAACCCTCCCGTGCTCTGCTCTCTCCTACAGTGTAGAACCCTCACGGGCTGTGCTCCCCCCTACAGTGTGTAACCCTCATGGGCTGTGCTCCCCCTACAGTGTATAACCCTCACGGGCTGTGCTCTCTCCTACAGTGTAGAACCCTCAGGGGCTGTGCTCCCCCCTACAGTGTAGAACCTTCACGGGCTGTGCTCCTCCCTACAGTGTATAACCCTCATGGGCTCTGCTCCCCCCTACAGTGTAGAGCGCTCACGGGCTGTGCTCCCCCCCACAATGTATAACCCTCACGGGCTGTGCTCCCCCCTACAGTGTATAACCCTCACGGGCTCTGCTCCCCCTTACGGTGTGTAACCCTCACGGGCTGTGCTCTCCCCTACAGTGTATAACCCTCACGGGCTGTGCTCCCCCTACAGTGTATAACCCTCACGGGCTGTGCTCTCCCTACAGTGTATAACCCTCACGGGCTGTGCTCTCCCTACAGTGTATAACCCTCACGGGCCGTGCTCCCTTTACAGTGTATAACCCTCACGGGCCGTGCTCCCCCTACAGTGTATAACCCACCCTGGCTGTGCTCCCGCTACAGTGTATAACCCTCACGGGCTGTGCTTCCCCCCTACAGTGTATAACCCTCACGGGCTGTGCTCCACCCTACAGTGTAGAGCCCTAACGGGCTGTGCTTCCCCTACAGTGTATAACCCTCCCGGGCTGTGCTCCCCCTACAGTGTGTAACCCTCCCGGGCTGTGCTCCCCCTACAGTGCATAACCCTCACGGGCTGTGCTCTGCCTACAGTGTAGAGCCCTCACGGGCTGTGCTCCCCCCTACAGTGTATAACCCTCACGGCCTGTGCTCCCCCATACAATGTGTAACCCTCACCGGCTGTGCTCCCCCCTACAGTGTATAACCCTCAAGGGCCGTGCTCCCCCTACAATGTATAACCCTCACAGGCTGTGCTCCCCCTACAGTGTATAACCCTCATGGGCTGTGCTCCCCCTTCAGTGTATAACCCTCACCGGCTGTGCTCCCCCCTACAGTGTATAACCCTCACGGGCTGTGCTTCCCCCTACAGTGTAGAACCCTCACGGGCTGTGCTCCCCCCTACAGTGTATAACCCTCACCGGCTGTGCTCCCACCTACAGTGTATAACCCTCACGGGCTGTGCTCCCCCCTACAGTGTGTAACCCTCACGGGCTGTGCTCCCCCTACAGTGTATAACCCTCACGGGCTGTGCTCTCTCCTACAGTGTAGAACCCTCAGGGGCTGTGCTCTCTCCTACAGTGTAGAACCCTCACGGGCTGTGCTCCCCCCTACAGTGTAGAACCTTCACGGTCTGTGCTCCTCCCTACAGTTTATAACCCTCATGGGCTGTGCTCCCCCCTACAGTGTAGAGCGTTCACGGGCTGTGCTCCCCCCCACAATGTATAACCCTCACGGGCTGTGCTCCCCCCTACAGTGTAGACCCCTCACGGGCCGTGCTCCCCCCTACAGTGTATAACCCTCACTGGCTCTGCTCCCCCTTACGGTGTGTAACCCTCACGGGCTGTGCTCTCCCCTACAGTGTATAACCCTCACGGGCTGTGCTCCCCCCTACAGTGTATAACCCTCACGGGCTGTGCTCCCTCTACAGTGTATAACCCTCACGGTCTGTGCTCCCCCTACAGTGTACAACCCTCCCGGGCTGTGCTCTCTCCTACAGTGTAGAACCCTCACGGGCTGTGCTCCCCCCTACAGTGTGTAACCCTCACGGGCTGTGCTCCCCCTACAGTGTATAACCCTCACGGTCTGTGCTCTCTCCTATAGTGTATAAACCTCCCGTGCTGTGCTCCCTCCTACAGTGTAGAACCCTCATGGGCTGTGCTCCCCCCTACAGTGTGTAACCCTCACGGGCTGTGCTCCCCCTACAGTGTATAACCCTCACGGGCTGTGCTCTCTCCTACAGTGTAGAACCCTCAGGGGCTGTGCTCTCTCCTACAGTGTAGAACCCTCACGGGCTGTGCTCCCCCCTACACTGTAGAACCTTCATGGGCTGTGCTCCTCCCTACAGTGTATAACCCTCATGGGCTGTGCTCCCCCCTACAGTGTAGAGCGCTCACGGGCTGTGCTCCCCCCCACAATGTATAACCCTCACGGGCTGTGCTCCCCCCTACAGTGTAGACCCCTCACGGGCCGTGCTCCCCCCACAGTGTATAACCCTCACGGGCTCTGCTCCCCCCTACGGTGTGTAACCCTCACGGGCTGTGCTCTCCCCTACAGTGTATAACCCTCACGGGCTGTGCTCCCCCCTACAGTGTATAACCCTCACGGGCTGTGCTCCCCCTACAGTGTATAACCCTCATGGTCTGTGCTCCCCCTACAGTGTACAACCCTCCCGGGCTGTGCTCTCTCCTACAGTGTAGAACCCTCACAGGCTGTGCTCCCCCCTACAGTGTGTAACCCTCACGGGCTGTGCTCCCCCTACAGTGTATAACCCTCACGGTCTGTGCTCTCTCCTACAGTGTATAAACCTCCCGGGCTGTGCTCTCTCCTACAGTGTAGAACCCTCATGGGCTGTGCTCTTCCCTACAGTGTGTAACCCTCACGGGCTGTCCTCCCCCTACAGTGTATAACCCTCACGGGCTGTGCTCTCTCCTACAGTGTATAACCTTCCCGGGCTGTGCTCTCTCCTACTGTGTATAACCCTCAGGGCTGTGCTCTCTCCTACAGTGTATAACCCTCAGGGACTCTGCTCCCCCTGCAGTATAGAACCCTCCCGGGCTGTGCTCCCCCTACAGTGTACAACCCTCCCGTGCTCTGCTCTCTCCTACAGTGTAGAACCCTCGCGGGCTGTGCTCCCCCCTACAGTGTGTAACCCTCACGGGCTGTGCTCTCTCCTACAGTGTATAACCTTCCCGGGCTGTGCTCTCTCCTACAGTGTAGAACCCTCAGGGGCTGTGCTCTCTCCTACAGTGTAGAACCCTCACGGGCTGTGCTCCCCCCTACAGTGTAGAACCTTCACGGGCTGTGCTCCTCCCTACAGTGTATAACCCTCATGGGCTGTGCTCCCCCCTACAGTGTAGAGCCCTCACGGGCTGTGCTCCCCCCCACAATGTATAACCCTCACGGGCTGTGCTCCCCCCTACAGTGTAGACCCCTCACGGGCCGTGCTCCCCCCTACAGTGTATAACCCTCACTGGCTTTGCTCCCCCCTACGGTGTGTAACCCTCACGGGCTGTGCTCCCCCCTACAGTGTATAACCCTCACGGGCTGTGCTCCCCCCTACAGTGTATAACCCTCACGGGCTGTGCTCCCCCTACAGTGTATAACCCTCACGGTCTGTGCTCCCCCTACAGTGTACAACCCTCCCGGGCTGTGCTCTCTCCTACAGTGTATAACCCTCACAGGCTGTGCTCCCCCCTACAGTGTGTAACCCTCACGGGCTGTGCTCCCCCTACAGTGTATAACCCTTATGGTCTGTGCTCTCTCCTACAGTGTATAAACCTCCCGGGCTGTGCTCTCTCCTACAGTGTAGAACCCTCATGGGCTGTGCTCCCCCCTACAGTGTGTAACCCTCACGGGCTGTGCTCCCCCTACAGTGTATAACCCTCACGGGCTGTGCTCTCTCCTACAGTGTATAACCTTCCCGGGCTGTGCTCTCTCCTACTGTGTATAACCCTCAGGGACTGTGCTCCCCCTACAGTGTAGAACCCTCCCGGGCTGTGCTCCCCCTACAGTGTACAACCCTCCCGTGCTCTGCTCTCTCCTACAGTGTAGAACCCTCACGGGCTGTGCTCCCCCTACAGTGTACAACCCTCCCGTGCTCTGCTCTCTCCTACAGTGTAGAACCCTCACGGGCTGTGCTCCCCCCTATAGTGTGTAACCCTCACAAGCTGTGCTCTCTCCTACAGTGTATAACCTTCCCGGGCTGTGCTCTCTCCTACAGTGTAGAACCCTCACGGGCTGTGCTCCCCCTACAGTGTATAACCCTCCCGGGCTGTGCTCCCCCTACAGTGTATAACCCTCCCGGGCTGTGCTCCCCCTACAGTGCATAACCCTCACGGGCTGTGCTCTCCCTACAGTGTATAACCCTCACGGGCCGTGCTCCCTTTACAGTGTATAACCCTCACGGGCCGTGCTCCCCCTACAGTGTATAACCCACCCTGGCTGTGCTCCCGCTACAGTGTATAACCCTCACGGGCTGTGCTTCCCCCCTACAGTGTATAACCCTCACGGGCTGTGCTCCACCCTACAGTGTAGAGCCCTAACGGGCTGTGCTTCCCCTACAGTGTATAACCCTCCCGGGCTGTGCTCCCCCTATAGTGTATAACCCTCCCGGGCTGTGCTCCCCCTACAGTGCATAACCCTCACGGGCTGTGCTCTCCCTACAGTGTAGAGCCCTCACGGGCTGTGCTCCCCCCTACAGTGTATAACCCTCACGGCCTGTGCTCCCCCATACAATGTGTAACCCTCACCGGCTGTGCTCCCCCCTACAGTGTAGAGCCCTCACCGGCTGTGCTCCCCCCTACAGTGTATAACCCCCAAGGGCCGTGCTCCCCCTACAATGTATAACCCTCACAGGCTGTGCTCCCCCTACAGTGTATAACCCTCATGGGCTGTGCTCCCCCTTCAGTGTATAACCCTCACCGGCTGTGCTCCCCCCTACAGTGTATAACCCTCACGGGCTGTGCTTCCCCCTACAGTGTAGAACCCTCACGGGCTGTGCTCCCCCCTACAGTGTATAACCCTCACCGGCTGTGCTCCCCCCTACAGTGTATAACCCTCACGGGCTGTGCTCCCCCCTACAGTGTAGAGCCCTTATGGGCCATGCTCCCCCCTACAGTGTATAACCCTCACGGGCTGTGCTGCCCCCTACAGTGTTGAGCCTTACGGGCTGTGCTGCCCCCTACAGTGTAGAGCCCTTACGGGTTGTGCTCCCCCCTACAGTGTAGAGCCCTCACGGGCTGTGCTCCCCCCTACAATGTACAGCCCTCACGGGCTGTGCTCCCCACTACAGTGTAGAGCCCTCCCCGGCTGTGCTCCCCACTACAGTGTAGAACCCTCACGGGCTGTGCTGCCCCCTACAGTGTTGAGCCTTACGGGCTGTGCTGCCCCCTACAGTGTAGAGCCCTTACGGGCTGTGCTCCCCCCTACAGTGTAGAGCCCTCACGGGCTGTGCTCCCCCCTACAATGTACAGCCCTCACGGGCTGTGCTCCCCACTACAGTGTAGAGCCCTCCCCGGCTGTGCTCCCCCCTACAGTGTAGAACCCTCACGGGCTGTGCTGCCCCCTACAGTGTTGAGCCTTACGGGCTGTGCTGCCCCCTACAGTGTAGAGCCCTTACGGGCTGTGCTCCCCCCTACAGTGTAGAGCCCTCACGGGCTGTGCTCCCCCCTACAATGTACAGCCCTCACCGGCTGTGCTCCCTACTACAGTGTAGAGCCCTCCCCGGCTGTGCTCCCCCCTACAGTGTAGAACCCTCATGGGCTGTGCTCCTTCCTACAGTTTATAACCCTCACGGGCTGTGCTCCCCCCTACAGGGTACAGCCCTCACAGGCTGTGCTCCCCCTACAGTGTAGAGCCCTCACGGGCTGTTCTCCCCCCTACAGTGTAGAGCCCTCACGGGTTGTGCTCCCCCCTACAGTGTATAACCCTCACGGGCTGTGCTCCCCCTATAGTATATAACCCTCACGGTCTGTGCTCTCTCCTACAGTGTATAACCCTCATGGGCTGTGCTCCCCCTACAGTGTGTAACCCTCACGGGCTGTGCTCCCCCTACAGTGTATAACCCTCTCGGGCTGTGCTTCCCTTTACAGTGTATAACCCTCACGGGCTGTGCTCCCCCTACAGTGTATAACCCTCACGGGCTGTGTTCTCTCCTACAGTGTATAACCCTCTCGGGCTGTGCTTCCCTTTACAGTGTATAACCCTCACGGGCTGTGCTCCCCCTACAGTGTATAACCCTCACGGGCTGTGTTCTCTCCTACAGTGTATAACCCTCACGGGCTGTGCTCCCCCTACAGTGTATAACCCTCACGGGCTGTGCTCCCCCTACAGTGTATAACCCTCACGGGCCGTGCTCCCCCTACAGTGTAGAACCCTCACGGGCTGTGCTTCCCTTTCTTCTGTACCCCTTGATTACTATTTTCATACCATTTACTCATATATATGCAACAAATTATATAATATGCTGTAGTTATTTTTCCTTTAGTTAATTTTTTTTTACAACAACTTCAGTGTGGTATAATTCAAACATTATGTTGAAGGAGAGATAAACTTGTTTTTTAGGATCCCAAGTGCAGGATCGGAACGGTCTTGTGAGAGAACGGGTGAGTTTAATCCACTAGAAGAGCAACCACCTCGTGCGGGAGCTTGATTGTTACCAGCTGAAAAAATCCTGTGACCAGACTCTGGGAGGAGATGTATAAATGAGCCCAGAACTGGAGGTGGGGCTTTTTGGAGACTTGGGAAAGTTTTGGCTGTTCATCGCTGCAGTACGAGATGCTCCTAGAGAGAACCGCTTGAGGGAAGGCTTCTAGGCTCCAGCTCCTGCTGAGGTTCTGGATTCTGGTTACTCTAGGTTCCAGCAGAAGAAATCCTGCAGATTGTGCCAGGAGAATCGTTCCTCGGAACTGATATCCTTACGGTTTTGTTACTGTGTCCATTAATCCTCATTTCCTATTGTTTTGGTTAGTTGGGTTATAAGTGACATATGCTCGGTCATTAAGTTGTTAATAAAATATATTGGTTAAGAAAATTGAGCCTACAGCCTGTGAGTGCAGAGAGCCCGGGACAGGGCCCATGTGAGAGCAGAGAGCCCGGGACAGGGCCCGTGTGAGAGCAGAGGGCCCATGTGAGAGCAGAGGGCCCGGGACAGGGCCCGTGTGAGAGCAGAGGGCCCGGGACAGGGCCCGTGTGAGAGCAGAGGGCCCGGGACAGGGCCCGTGTGAGAGCAGAGGGCCCGGGACAGGGCCCGTGTGAGAGCAGAGGGCCCGGGACAGGGCCCGTGTGAGAGCAGAGGGCCCGGGACAGGGCCCGTGTGAGAGCAGAGGGCCCGGGACAGGGCCCGTGTGAGAGCAGAGGGCCCGGGACAGGGCCCGTGTGAGAGCAGAGTCATAGAGAGGTTTCCTGAGCTGTTGGTGTCCAGACAGCAGGGAGGTCAGCTAGAACACGGGAATCCAGGCCTGGGACCTCTGTGCCTTGCTGCTCTGTCCTGGATGCTGTTCTTGTCTTCCCTCAGCATCTCTGAACCTTACTAGAGAGTCTGCAGGGCGATGAGTAGGAATGGAGACCAGGGAGCCAGGGCAGGGTCGTCCTTTTCCTACATGGACATTCCTGGGGCCTGGATCATCAGAAGTAGCTTGTGATCCATGGCCTACCTAGGAGGTTAACAGATAAAGCTGGATAAGAGTTCAAGGCCAGCGCCAGCTACTTAAGTGAGCCACAGACTTTCTGGAGGAAGAGGAGGAATGGCAGTGAGCCCGGTTGTCAGATACTATAGGGGAAATGCTGACAGTTTCTTGGCTGTCCCTTGTCTGTGGCCACCACACTGACCCTAAAAATAGTCTCTGTTCCCGAGGAATAACAGGAGAGATTGTAATTGCTTTGCTGTCGAGGCTTCACACACAGCACTGGCCATGACGAACCCTGAGCTGAGCATGGTGAAGCCCATCACTTACTGCCTCTGGGCTGAGACACCCCAAAAGTTGAAGCATGCCAGCACAGGGCTTTGAAGTGACGAAAATCAAGGGAGGGGGGGAGAGATGGTTCCACGGTTTAGCAGATGCACTGAACTGCTAGAGGAGCCGAGTTTTGTTCCCAGTGCCCATGGATGCCTCTCAACACTGTGTAACTCCAGCTCCAAGGCGTCTGATGCATCTGGCTTCTTCAAGGCACCTGTCACCAAGTACCATACAGTCACACACATAAACACGATTAAAACAAGTCGTCAAAGTGGGTGAGATCCCTGACACCCAACACTGACGGGACAGAGGCTGCTGCATAGCACCAGACCAGCTTGTAGCTGTGATAACGTGGATTGGGCACGCTGGCCGCAGCCGGGGACGCTGATGGTGAGCACACAGTGGAGGAAGGGACTCTGGACTCTGGCTTTTGCCTCCTTGGGAAGCAAAGCAGGAGCCATAGCTGTTGTTTTACACAGGGTGAAGAAAGACTTTGCCCTTTTCACTTTTTCAGATGAAAGCCACAGTGGAGTGGAGGAAGAAGATGCGTCCATGACAGCTGTTGCTTCCCAGCACATACCTGTCACCAGGTGAGGGAACGGAGTTCTGACTAATTAGCTGCTTTGAAACGTCAGCTTTTTGTGGCCCTTTACCTTGGAATTCAGTGTCTGATCTTGGTGTCCTCATCCCCACTGTGTCTTCCGGGTTCCTCACTCACTCCCTTCTGGTGGAGCAGACCAGTTAGTGGTCTGACAGTACACAGAGATTTTACACACTTGCAGTGGAAGCACACAGTGTACTCCCAGGAGAATACACTCTGAGCTTCCCATTTCTCCATGACATAAAGAACAAAGGACCACACCTCAGTCAAAGGGAGATTTACTTTCAGAGCATTTCAGACCTAAATCTGGGTGTTTGGAAGCCTGTTCGCTTTCTGTCTTGATGATGTGTCTTACTCTAAGACAAGACCCAGAGAGAGAGAAGCCAGTCAGGATGTGTCTTGCACAGGACACACACCGTGGCCACAAGCACCCAGGTGATCACCCTGGTCTCTGTGGTGGAGAACTGTCATGGCCACTAGGACCCAGCACTTGACTTCATGCAGCAAGCCTTCCAGGTAGGGGTTCTTTGGGTCTTGTTGGTAAGGATTGAGCTTGCTGTTTGCTGTGGAGTGAGGCCTGGTGCCATATTTGCCATCTCTGATAGGATGTGGGGTGTGCCTTTGCTGGTTGTACAAAGCCCTGCCTCGGCACTATTTTGTTCCCTAGTTGGTGCCACACTGAAGACTATGCTGTCATGAACCAAGCCGCTTCAGGTGCCATGTCTTTCCACCATAAAGTATTTCCTGAAACTGAAGTAAAGCAGACCTCTGCTCCCTGGGATGAGACACCAGTGTGGCCATGTCCTCCAGCAGCCAGGCACACTACGGCCAGCCCGTGGAGCCTTCAAGGTCCTCGACCAGTTACTGGTGAGATTGTTTTCCCCTTCAGGCTTTCAGAACTACAGCACTTCAGACAGCACCAACAGTCCAGCCAGAGAGGAGAGGTGGGCTGTGGGGTATGAGGTACATGCGTGCACGTGGGCACGGGTACCATGTGTAGATAGACCAGCCAGTGGAGAGCCTCTTTGAGAAGGTCCCTGGCCACTTCCCTTTTGACATCATCTCTGCCACACACAGATCAGCCTCTTCTGCTTGGGTTGTCTTCTACCTAGGGAACACATTAATCTGGATTCCACAAATGAGAGAATACTGTTGAAATACAGTGATTTCCACACAAACAGCTTGAGTACCAATCTCAGTGAGAAATTGATGGTTTATTAGAATGCCACACCCAAGACTGGCCCTGGCCAGGGACACAGTGGACTCTGGAGCCTGACTGTGATGTAGGTCTGCTAAGGCAGGCTTTTTATAAGAAAAACCGTAACCAGGTGACCAGCTGGGAAGCAAGGGGAGGGCAGCATTGCAGCGTTGCGACCAGTTAAACACAAGAGGTGTGGATTTTGTTCTGAGCACAATGTCCAGGTGGCTAGACAAAGCACATTAAGCTGATTGGCTAGGGTTTAGGGTAGGTGAGCTCCCGGGGGCTTTCCAGCCTCTGGGAGAAAGGAGCATAGCAGGATGTTATGATCTTAACTCTAATAGAACATACGTTTGTCTTTAACCCAACCAGAACATGCATTTATCATCTATTGTTTTATTCTAAGCAGCCAGCACTGAGCCTTCCTGGTGTCAGGCATGCAGGGTCTGAGAACTTGAACTTAATTTTACCTTATAATCAAAGTGGAGACTCAGGGTCAAAATGGCTTCTGGTATGCTAAGAGCTGGTGTTAACAGGAGCCACAGTCATGCAAGGGGTAAAATAGATCTCAGTGGAGGGGCTGGGTGGGGGTGGGGGTGTGCAGGCATTGGCATGTGTGTGTCAGGTAAACACGGGTGTGCAGGCGATGGCATGTGTGTGTCAGGTAAACACAGGTATGCAGGCGATGGCATGTGCGTGCTAGGTTAAACACGGGTGTGCAGGCGTTGACATGTGCGTGCTAGGTTAAACACGGGTGTGCAGGCGATGGCATGTGCATGTCAGGCTGGTCCAGAATATTCAACAGTGGTCTGGCTGATCACGTGATGGTTCCATTTGTAGTTTTCTTAAGAGTCTCCAGGCTGCTTCCCCCAGCACCTGCAGCCAGTTTTATCACTACGTACAGGTGGGTGTGGACCTCGTGAGCCTTCCATTCACATTTCCCTAATTACTAGGGCTGTTGAACATATTCACATATTTATTGGTCTTTTGTACTTCATCTTTTGAGAAGTTTGTAAGTTCTATACATCCTGGAGACTGACCACGTGTTACATGTGGTCTCAGTCCAGGCCTGTACTGCTGAATAACCACCACAGCGAGAGGCAACTTTGGAAGAAAAGGGTTTATTTCATGTCACAGTCCACCACTCAGGAAGTCGGGGTAGGAACTCGGGGGACAAACCTGGGCTTATTTTGTGTCTGGGTGTGCCACACACACAGGCAGTGTCCACAGAGGCCAGAGGAGGCGTCAGATCCCCCGGAACTGGAATTGTGGGCAGTTGTGAGCAGCCATGTTGGCACGGGGAACCAAACCCAGGTCAAAGACCAACAAGTGCTCTTGTTAACCGTGGGGCGTCTTCCCAGCCCCTCCTGTGGTGTTTTCAGTCTCTGGTGTTAACATAAGGTCCGCTTCGTTCTGTGCTGATTGCTGCGCACACTGAAGGAGGACATGGTTTCCTTCTGCTCCTACATGTGGACAAGCCAGTGCTCTGGGCGGCACTTGCTACCTTGTGGTTTGGGGTACCTTGTTAAAAAACAAAACAAAACAGATGGCTGTGTCTGGTTTATTTCTTAACCATCTGTTGCATTCCACTGGACTATGTGTTTGCTCTGGTGCCAACACCATGCTGGTCTTGTCACTATGGTGCTAGTGTGATTTGAAATAAGGAGCCTGCTTTTCACTCAGGATTGTGTTGTCTGTTCAGGGTCTTCTGTGCTTCTAACTTAGTTTCAGGGTTATTTTTTTAATTCTGTGAAAGGTACCATTAGGATTTTGAGGGGCTTACATCGAATCTGTGGGTCACTTTCGGTGATGAGGCCATCGTCACAGGAGCACAAAACTTGGTATCTTCTAGAATGTACTTTTCCAGTGTTGTAAGGCTTTCTTTGTGGAGGTCTTTCACCCTCTTTGGTTAAGTTTATTCCTAGTTATTGTATTTCTCCAGCTGCTGTGAGTACAGTGACCTCTCTGCTTCCTTCCCCAGCATGCTCATGCACTGAGTGTATGGGGCTTTGTGATTGGGGTATTTACCACATGGTGTCAGGCCACTGAGGCCCTCCTGTTTCTCCTCCTGCCCTGCTGCTGCGGCTCAGATTCAAGCAGGCTTGAGAAGTTCCTGGCTTTGGAGGAAATGTTTTTAATCTTCCCCTATGTAGTTTAATATGGCTTTCGCTTTGAAACAGTCTTGTAACACTGAGAGATGCTCCTTCTATGCCTAGCTTTTTCAGGGCTCTTAGGGAGTATGGATACTGAACTATCCATTCAAGGCCTTTTCTGTATCAAGGTAATCACGTGACCTCTGTTTGCGAGTGAGTAGTCATGGCTGCTGATCTTGGTTGTTACGTTATTGCATCATGGATCAGCTCAACCCAGAGCATCTGCGCAGCCCTGAGGGGTTTTCTTAGTGGCGTCCATTTGAGGTGGGAAGACCTGTAGGCTCAATTTTCTTAACCAATATATTTTATTAACAACTTGGTGACCGAGCATATGTCTTTTATAACCCGACTAATCAAAACAATAGGAAATGAGGATTAATGGACACAATAACAAAACCTTAAGGATATCAATTCCGAGGAACGATTCCCCAGGTGTGAGCCGCAGGATTTCTTCTGCTGGAACCTGGAGTAACCAGAACCCAGAACCTCAGCAGGAGCCTGAGCCCCGAAGCCTTCCCTCGAGCAGTTCTCTCTAGGAGCATCTTGAAGTGGAGCGAGGAACAGCCAAAACCATCCCAAGTCTCCAAAAACCCCCGCCTCCAGTTCTGGGCTCATTTCTATATATATCTTCTTCCAGAGTCTGTTCACGGGATCTTTTCAGCTGACAACAATTAAGCTCCTGCACAAGGTGGTTGGTCTTGTAGTGGATTAACCTCACCTGTTCTCTCATGAGACTGTTCTGATCCCACACTTGGAATCCTAAAAAACAGGTTTATCTCTCCTTCAAAGACCCGCCCTAGATCTGGCAGCACACAGAAAAGGACATGGAAGGAGAATGTTGCTTTGCCTGTGAGCCCTCTCATTTGCACGTCCATCTGCCGTCCTTCTAAGGCATTAGAGCCTACCTGCTCAGGGTTCCAACAGACTAGAGACCAGCAGCTCTCGGAACCTTGCAGGGCTCCAGCACCAGCATGGGACGGCCAAGACAGTTAGTTTCATAGATTGAACAACTACTCTTCTACAGTGCCCTAATACAAGGCTTTTTAGTTTCAAAGTCTTACTCTGTAACCCTGACTGGTTTCAAACTTGTGGCAATCCTCCTGCCTCAGAACCAGGAGTGTTGGGATGATAGGTATGGGGTGCAAGGCAGTTTCCTTGAGACTCTTCCATATTGTACTTTTATAGACTTGTGTATATTGAGCCGTGTAGCACTAGACTGAAGCCAGCCTAGTCACGGTGTCCGATCCTTCCAATATGGGGCTGAACCTGAGTTGCCTGTGTATCGTTGAGAATACTGATGTGTGCAAATCAGGGAAATGGGTTTAGTTTGCCTTGGTTGTGCCCTCATCCAGTCTCGGCAGCGGCCTACATTAGTTGGTACTGTTCCTTCCTATTCTATTTTATGGGATAATCTGAGAAACATTGGTATCATTTCTTTAAGGGTCTGGTAGAATTTAGTGTTTGCAAAATCTAGTCCCCAGGTTTCTTTTTAGTTGACTATTATTTCAGCTTCAATCTCACTGCTCATAATAATATTTAAGTTCTTTACAACCCCTTGATTTGTTAGTAGATTTGCAAGTAGAAATTTATCCATTTCTTCCTGACTTCCAGCTTGTTAGAACATAGGTTTGCAAAGTATTTCCTCATGGTCCTTTGAATTTCACTAGTATTTGCTGTAACGCCCCCTTTTCTAACTCTTAAGATTATTAATTTGGATCTTCTTCCCTCTGGTTAGCTATTTTGACTTTGTCAATCTGGTTCACCTTTTCAAAGAACCAAATTTTTCGATCATTGCCTCTTTTAGTTTTGTCTCCAACTTGATTGTCCTGGTGTCTCTTTCTTGCCCTCTAATTTTTAAAAAATATTTATTATATATACAGTGCACATTAAGTCACATTATAGTTGTCAGCCACCATGTGGTTTCTAGGGATTGAACTCAGGACCTCTGGACGAGCAATCAGTGCTCTTAACCGCTGAGCCATCTCTCCAGCCCCATTTCCCTCTAATTTTTAGGTTTAATGTTTTCTCTTGTCCTACTAAGACCTTGAAATACATTTGGGGGGGGGGTGTTGGTTGGTTTTTCAAGACAGGGTCTCTCTGCATAGCCTTGGCTGTTTTGAACTCACTTTGTAGACCAGGCTGGGTTCAAACTCAGCAATCCAGCTGCCTCTGCCTCCTGAATGCTGAGATTAAAGGTGTGCGCCACCACCACCCGACTTTAAATATATTTTTAAAGTATTTGAAATTTCTGATCTTTTTACTTAGGTACCTGCTATATCCTAAAAGTTCTGGTAAGTTATGCTTTATTTCCATTTGACTGTGGGAACTTCAGCCTTGCTGTGCATGTGTAGTTTATGCTGTTTTTCTTCTGTGAGTTTCTAGTTTTCCCCCTCACTATAAGACACAAGACACGGTTTTGATCTTTTGTATTGTTTTTGTTTTTTTATTATTATTTTCTTTTGAGGTCAATTGTGTATTCCTCAGTGGTTGTTAGGAATACTCCAAGGATGTCTGTTAAGTCCATTTAATACGATGAGCTTCCGGTCTCAAGCTTAGTAGTGATGCTTCCTCATTCGATGCGTCTCCTGGTGGCCGTAGAGTACAAGTTGCCCACTGTTGTTGCTGCTGGACCCGTCTCTAAGTATTATGACATCAGACGCACACATGCTTGTAACATTCTGCCTTCTGATGGACTGCTGTCTTTATCACTCTGAAGTGAGATTCCCCATCGCCTCTAACTTTGGCTGAAGTTGTCTGTCAGAACAGGAGCCCTGACTTACTCTGGTCTCTACTGCTCTGTGTGTTGTTTTCCACACACACAACTCTGTGTTAAAACAGGCAGGACCAGCGCACAGGCCAGAGGCACCTAGGGACCCGTCCTGTGGAACGGACACCGGAAGGTTCACTTGTTTCCCTTTAACCCTTTTGTGTAAGCTAGCTGGGTTGTATAATAAAGTTTAATTGTTAAGAAACAGAGCCAACAATACACTGCAATGGCAGGGCAGGTCCAAACACCTGGCAAGCCTCAGCTCAGAGGTCAGCTGAGTGCTACCCAAGTCAGTGTCTGTTCCAAGTCCACTTTGCTCTGCTCTAGCCAGGCCTGGGAATGCCATGGCAGCATGCTGGCTTATAGCCTAGCATTTTAGGTTCATGTCTCTTGTCTCCCATTCTTTGCCCACTCTGGGTCTAACTGGAGGATCTGGCCACTCTCAGCCCTGGCCACCCTCAGCTCAGCAGCCAGGCTGCTCCTGACTGATGTGACCCTAGAAGGCGCAGGCAGCTGGTAGCACCTCAGCAGTTACATGCTCACCATAGTCTAAAAGTTCACTAAGGAAATGATGTGACAATATGCAGACCAAACCATCTTAGAAATTGTTTAGCTTTCTTTATTCATTAAAAAAAAGTATGTCATTAAATATGACTTTTCCTTGCAAACTGACCAGAAGGTATGGCCTACATTTTTGGCTCCTCAACTGTTTAAACACATCAAGGATAGCTAAGTATTATGATGTAAGCATAAAAAACTGACAAATCAAAAATACATTCTCTGAGAACCAACTGTCAGGCGACTCAGCTAAGTCTCTTCAGTTTCCCCGTGAAGCCCCAAGTAAAGCAGTGCCCAGTTCCCCTCAGCTGCTACAGGGCAGGGAGTGCAGCCAGGAGGTGTCTGTCAGGGCCTGCCCCCAAGACCCTGTGAAGGCCGGCTGGCCAGTGTGCAGAGCACGCTCATGAGCTGTGGGCGACACAAGAATGCAAGGAGGAAAAGTACTACAGTGTACTCTCCACACAGCAGGAGTTACAGTGTGAGGCTGAGGACAAACAGGCTTCAGGCCAAAACCCCTGGCTCAAAGCACAAAGTACAAAGGTGCCTCGGACAGGCCACACCCACCCTCCTTCCTCAGCAGTCTCCTGTCACTCAGAACCCACGTAGTAACAGCAGCCCATGTGCGTTCTTCCCCAACACGCACTGCTTTACCTTTTAATACATTCTGGGACTACGGCAGCATTAGGTGTGTGTGCCAGGACTACACACCACAAATACTCCAGCACCAACCCCCATTCACCGATGCCTGTGAGAACAAGGACTGTCTGTCTGTTATTTCCAGTTCTATAAAAATTTTGAAGTCCTAGTGAGACATTACCAAGAAGTCCAGAAGGAAAAAGCCCCCGGCCTCCCAGTGAAGTCACTGTCATTCCCTGGCGTGTGTCACAGACACAGTCAGTGAGCTGGTTGCCGACCCTTTGCTGTCAGGGGTCTGGGCAAGTTGGAGAGATTTGCCAGCAAATCTCAAACTGCAGACACACTGCTTCCCTGAACCTAAAACAAAATGGACCCTCTGGAGCCACTGGAAATGTTTTCTGTGATCTTACAACACACATGAGAAAACCCTGTTGCATTCCAGAAGACAGGGCTGAGGCAAGGCACCTGCAGGAAACAGAAGCTCTGTGGCAAAGAGAAGAAATCAAAGTGTGTGCTGCCAGATGTGGTGCCTGTGAGCAGATGGCCCGAGTGACGTCCACGCATGAGCAGATGACTGGGGCAAGTCCACGTGGCCGCTCCTGCTGTCCCTTCCTGCAGCTGGACTATGTCCGGCAGAGCTTCAGCGGGAAGTTCTCGGTGATGAGGTGGTCAGCATGAAGGAGGACCACCACGTTCACCTCAAACTCTGCGGGGAGGAGAGAGATGCTCACCACGGAGTCCTGCTGCTCGTGGCCCAGAAATGTGAGCCTGCACGTTTTGCAGGGCCAGTGAGGCCTACTGACAATTGCACTACCAACTTCTCTAAGGAGCTATCTTGTCAGCTGGGGCACCAGGGCCAGAGCAGCACCCCACAATATCTTGTCCATTTTCTTTTCTAGAACTAAGCGGTGGTTGTGGTGCATGCCTGTAATCCCAGCACTCAGGAGACAGAGGCAGAGGGATCTCTAAGTTTGAGGCCAGGCTGGTCTACAGAGTGAGTTCCAGGACAGCCAGGGAGAAGAAAACAGGGAGCAGGGTGGGGAGAGAGAGAGAATTCTAGAGTCCTTCCAAATATCTATAGTCCTTGCCATATTTCTGCATCTCTTGTTTTTCATTATGGGTTATTAGGGTTCTGAACTGTGCTGCAGCTGTCAGACTGCATGTCTCCAATTTCCAAATGAGAGACAGTTTATTTCACTTATGTATGTGAGTATTTTGCCTACATCCATGTCTATAACCAGTGTGTGCTAGCGCCAGCGGAGGCCAGGGAGGACATGGATCCTGAGACACATTCCTCAGAAATGGCATATGGTTTAAATGAGCAGCCCACAACTGTAACCCCAGCCCGTGAGGAGTTGAGGCTAGCATGAGCTACATGGGCAGGTCCAGTCTGGCCGAGGCTACAAAGCAAGACCGGGTGGTTGTGCTACAGTTGGTTCTGACGTTAGTGCAGACAGATTTTCTCACTGGTTTTCTTCTAAGGTTTTATGGGTAAAAGATCACCACACAGCGATCTAGGTGTAGAGAAAGCACCCAATGGGCCCCACCCTTATTCTCACTGTACAGGCACAGAGGTGCCTGGCACCACACTGCAGAGACTTAGCTCTGGGCACGGCTTTGGGGTGCGCAGAGATCCATACACACACGCATAATTAAAAGTAATAGCCTGTAATCTTAGCACTCAGGAGGCAGAGGCAGGTGGATCTCTGAGTTCAAAGCCAACCTGGTCTACAAAATGAGTCTAGGACAGCCAAGGCTTAAAACTTTGTCTCAAAAAACCAAAAATAAAATAAATTGCATTTTTAAAAAGTGGAAAGTGTTTTCCCAGGTTCAGTCACCAAGATGCACAGAGGCCACCAGATGTGAGGCACTGGGTGGCCAGAGCTAGGGTCACAGTATTATAGAAACGTACATACGTGTCTCAGAAAGCACTGAGCCAGGCAGTGCATGGCAGGGTCTGCTCCCTGCAGAGAGCACTGTGTGACGCTGTAGTTATAGGTGGAGTTGTAATGGGAAGGAGCCACAACGCCAGAGATACAGGGACAGAGGCTTCTGCCAAGGAGAGCTGCAGACAAGACAAGCTGGCCAAAGGCAGATTCCATTTGCTGCGTGCAACAGAACTAGATGGGGGGGGGGTCCCCAATGCTCTGGAGCTCCAGATGCAAACCATGGTGACAGAAGGCTTGCTAAGGTTCTGCTGGAGCTCCTTGTTTGGGATGTTTACTCTATGCCTATGTTGGGAATATGCCATTTGTCTTTTGATCTTACGCAGCTCACAGTGGAGTCTCAGAAACAGCTCTGGTCTTTAGACAGCCGCTGCTGTTGCAGGATAGTGTGTCAGGTGTCGGAGAGGACATGTGGTTAATCTCACTAGCTTGGTGTGCGATCTTCTAAGAGGCACACCTCTGGGCATATCGTCAGGGGAATTTCTAGACATGTTTAACTGAGGAGGAAGACCTGACTTGAATATGGGTGGCACCATTCATGGGATGGAGTCCTCGCCTGTCCCAGACTTTACCTCTGTCACTGGGCCTACCTAGAGTGAGTGAGCACCCTCTGTCCTCATGGGTTTTCCACCACAATGGACTAGATTCCCAAACTCTGACCACAGCACACCCACCTTCCTTTAGGTTGTTTCTTGCTGGGTATTTACTCACGTCCCACTACCTAATGACTGAACAGGCTTTCTCCATTGCCTCATGGCAGATTTGCTTGGCTCATGTATGACTCTGGGGGGGGGGGGGGGGATGGACACGACTCTCAGCGGGCTCTACCGCCTGCATGTGCACCTTCTCACTGAGGCACTTTTGAGTGATTCAGGGCCGGATGCTGTGGGCTGTGACTCCTGCAAGCCTGTGTGTCTGCAAGTCACTTCTTCCCTGTGGACCCCGCAGACCAGGTGCTAGACTGCTTACCCACTTTGAAGTTGGTGGTCTCCAGTGTTGGACAGGTGAACAGTCTTGGAAAGACCATGTATAAGGGGACAGAAAGGTTCCTACAAATGTCCCCATCAGCAATTTGAATATTCTGAATTTCTGTGGCATCTCGTGCATAGCCTTCTGCACACCCTGGGCAAAGAGGAAACACATGGGGTCAGGATGCCAGAACACCAAAGCAAACTGATTAACAAACCCTGACAACCAGCACTACTTCTCCAATTTGTTTTCTGACTGGGAGTTCCCTTCCCTTCCATTTCTCATGTCTTTAAACATCACTACACTGTTTTTAAGATGCTTCCAAGGCTGCAGGTGCTGGGAGCCTAATGCCCAAATTAGCATTTCAGGGATTGCCTGCAGGGAGGGTCATCAGAGTAGCTTGTTACAAAGGTGAGGCCTCCGGCACAGCTGCTGCATTGTGGTGCTACCCCTACCAGGCTGAGATGACAGGAAGGTGTGAGTGGCCTAGCAGCTCACAGCACTCCCAGTTCTTCTGGAAGGACCCAAGCTCGGTTCCCAGCACCAAGGCAGGCAGAACACAGCTGCCTCTTCACTCCAGCTCCAAGGCGTGGGAGACTCCCTTCTGCCCTCACAGCACCCCACGCCCACACATAGACAGACACATAAATAAAAATAAATCTTAAAAAAAAAAAACCTACAAGATGGCCCCTGGCAAATGGAGTACCATGTTTGTTTGTTTTTTAACTTTTCTGCATCTAGAACCATTAGTGAAATAAACCTAGTCTCAGATTTTGTTATAGCAACAAAAAATAAGATGTGCAGTTGACAAACATGCTCGACTTTGCATCCACCTATTGTTAATAATAGAAATTATTTAGTTTATTTGGTTTGGAGCCAAGGAACAGCAAAAGCAGGGCACAGCTATCTGCTCAGCATCTGGCGGCCTTGTGCTACACCACAACATGGCAGAGGCCCTAACATGGTGAGACTGAGATGGCCAGCCTGCTCCACAGTACAACAGTACTCTCTGAGCCCACCACATAACTTGTCATGACTGCAGCGCTTAGGACCTGGTCACCTCCCAAGGCTCTCCCTCAGCAGTGCTGTACTAGGGGCCATGTTTGCAACATGCAGCTTTAAGAGCTGCACTTAAGAGCAAAAGATGTGTCTCTCTGGCCCAAAGCTATTCAAACAAACTTCCCAGCAGCCTCAGCATAGGAACATGGTCATCAAAACTCAGCAAAGTGAGGCTACCATAGGCATGATGTGCTGTTACAGCCCTGACTTACAGCACTGGTTCCATACAGGGTCCAGGTACCTCCTGTACCACTGCACAGATGCAGGGAAGCATCGTTAAAGCACGGCCCAGATTCCCAGGTGCCACTCCAGCCACAAGTAGGATCTTTGAGAATGGAGCTTAGGCAGGCTCACGTAGGCAAGCCCCAGGAGGACGAGCACGGGACAGGCGCAGACAGCCTTACCACAAGTCTCCACCCGGACCAGCTGCAGCTCTATGCTCCGGATAGCAGCATCCGAATGCTCTACCACCAGCTCTCCTGTCAGGGGCTGCGCGATAGCACAGTTAGTGGAGTTCAGATGTCCTCTAATGAGGAACTTGGGGAGCGAGGCCCTCTACAATAGAGAGAGACAAAGGAACAGAAGGAAAAGGAGTCATTAGCTATTCCAGTTGCTTAAGTGCAAATAAGAACTGAAAATCAAGTTGAGTAATTATCCTGTAAACCATGGAAACTGTTCTAGAAAACAAGAAGGGATAACAGACATTTCGTCTTTCAGTGGACTCTCACTGACTCATCAACCGTCCTACACACGTAAGGGGCAGACAGACATGACCAGCTCACTCAGATCCAACCCCCTGCCTCCCTGATTGAAAAAAGTTCCTTCACCAAGCAACAAGACATAAACTGTAAAAAGCCTGAAAGTTGACAAGGGTATTTAAGGACAACCACCCCCTCAACCCCAGGTCACAAAAGAAAAAAAGGAAAAAAAAATTAAGAAAAAAGAAAAAGGTAGTCAGTTTTAAAGTGTTCCCAATTAGGCAAGTTTGAGAAGCCAACTATTTTTATTTCAAGGATAGTGAAAGAGCAGTTTTTCTCAGTGCCTGATGAAAAGCTTTTCTCTGTAGACAGGAAGTTGGCTGAGGGGAGCTGGCAGTGACACTGAAGGAAAATAGCTGGACAATCATTTTAGGAGTCTTCGTCTTGGCATGTCCCAGTATCCAGTAGAAGCAACATCAGCCACAAACTTACAATCATTTCTAATTTGTAATGGCCTATGTGATAGCTACATAAAACTCAGCAGTTTATCTAGGATGCTATCACTTCTGCACACAGTCAACATGAGAAATGTGAGAAATAGTAGCGCTCATCCAGAACAGGGCTCGCCTGGCTTGCCTGGAGCTCTGGCTTCAATCTCTAGCAGCACATAAAGCAGGCACGCTGGCACACGCCTGTCATCCACTCAGGAAGTGGAGGCAGGAGGATCACACGTTCAAAGTCATTCTCAACTACGTAGTTCAAGACCAACCTGGGATACATGAAACTGTCCCCCCCCCCCAAAAAAAAGAGGATCAACAGTGCGTTCATGTTCTCTTTTTCACACCGAGTCCTTGAATCTCTGAAACCAGGCTTGCACTCTCAGCTTGCTTCCTGGGGCAGCCAGCCACGCCCTGCCTGGCAGTGGTCACATGGAGCTGTGACCTGCAGAACGGCGCAGCCCTCAAACACCAGTGAGCTCTTACCTGAGACGCTCTGAAAATGTGTCTGGAAGACCAAGTTTGGAAAACAAATACAAGAACACGCTGTTGGTTTAAGAAAGTAAATGCCGGGCTGGAGAGATGGCTCAGCGGCTCTGCTTTTCCAGAGGTCCTGAGTTAAATTCCCAGCAACCACATAGTGGTTCACAACCATCTATAATGTGATCAAATGTGCACTGTATACATAATAAATAAATCTTAAAAAAAAAGAAAGAAAGAAAGTAAATGCCAGCAGGGGCTCACACAGCTCCAGTGTCACTCTCAGGCCTCTTCCTGACATTGTGTCCCCTCTCCCCAGCACCAATGCTATAACACGCACTACTTCTGAGTCTCATCTTCCGCCATCCCATAGTTTCTGTGACACCTTGTTTTTCCCCAAAAATTCCTTTTTTACTTAGAAAAGAAAAAGCAGCAGTGGTATTTGTTTTTGTTTTTTGAGACAGGGTTTCTCTGTGTAGCCTTGGCTATCCTGGACTCACTTTATAGACCAGGCTGGCCTTGAACTTACAGCAACCCACCTGCCTCTGCCTCCTAAGTGTGCGCCAACATACCTGGCTCCCAGCAGTGATATTTTATGAATAACTGCACACTATGCAAGGTATTTACCATAGAACACACTTTCCTCACTTTCCAACAATAAGCATGTTTCTGTTGTTAGAAACACTGTTCACCTGGAACAGCTGTAAAGCCTGAAGGCCACCTTGCACACACTTGCCACTCCCTGTATGATACTTTCGACTAAATTCAATGTACACTTACACTCAGAAGAATCATCTCACCAGTGTTGGTAGTGGCAGATACTCTTATTAATACATCTACACCAGAGATCCTCACGTATACACAAAGAACCAACATTTGAAGAATATAAAAGCAAGAGAAAGAGGACTCTGCCCCACATGTGGAGCCCTGTGAGGAGGGGACGTGTAAGGTGCAGGCGAGGGAGCTGTGTCTGCAGCAGAGGAGGACCTGGAGGGCATGGGTCCAAGGAAAACACTTCAGAGGGAGCATAAGAATAGGAGGGCACAAAAAAAAAAAAAAAAAAAAAGAGTAGGAGGGCACAGGAACCTGCCTGGCCCTAGGACATGATGGCCACTTCCTTCTAGAACCTTCTAAAGGGCTCCCTAGGACATCGACCATGACTGCAGTGTCCCACATCCCCAGACACGTCTTCAATCCAGATGTAACCTGAGCAAAATGCAGAACTGAGTAAAGAAGCCACATTCTGTCCAGCAAAGAGCCCTCTGCAGCACTGCTCGCTCTGAGACTGAACCGTTAACTAAAAACAAAACCTGGGGCAATGTTCTGCTAATGGAGCAGAGTGCGAACCCAGGAAAGCTGGCCACAGTGGTGGGCCCCCTGGGGCTGCCACCAAGAGCCAGGCAGCCTTGGTTCTCATGCAGCGGAATCTGCTGGTGCTGCCCCATTCTTGCGTCCTTGCTGTCTCCCCACAAACAGTCCTCTGTCTGAACGGAATGCCAGCGAGAGACTGTAAACTAAGCCTTAGTGAAGGGTGAGGCCGGGGCACAGCGCAGCTACCATAAGGAATACAAGAGCAGGCATGGGGCAGGAGCCGAGGAGCAGGTCACGTGTGCAGTTAAACACCCGAGCCAGGAGCAGGCCAGCCTGGGCAACATGCTAAGACATCATCAGTTCACAAGACAAGACTATAAGCATGTGAGGGGCTTTCTAACTAAGTAATCACTGAGCTCAACATGAAATCAACTTGAAACGTCCTTTGGGGACAAACACCATCAGAAGCCTTGTCACTGACACCTCAATTTTCAACCAAAGAGCAACTGGCAGTGTTGGTCACTGGGCTGAGTTACTGGGGAAGCCACAACACACAAGTGTGAGTGAGGAATTCGTACCTCTTTGACGTTCTGCAAGGTTTCCGGGGTGATGGTGAAATCAACAGGACTTGGGGTCAGCTTCCCCTTCTGAGGCTGAAATGGAGGTGAACATAGTCAGCAGCAGGTGATCAGCGTTGCCCTCGGACTGAGATGAGTGGCAGCACAGGAAACTAACTCAAGTTGCTGGTGCTGAGAAGCAGGGGATCTGATCCCCAGCAAGCCCAGGTCTACCCCGAAACAACACGGTGCTCTCAGGTCTGTCTGCCCACCCCCATCTTCTTCTGAGACTTGCTGGCTCAGAACCCACTGGAGGTTGGACCTGAGGGACAGAATGGTGACACTGGGAGGCCAGAGCTGCCCCGTAGCATCTGCGCAGGGGCTGACAGGCATGGCGACAGCGGAGAGAACTGCTGCCACCTCACACTCAGGGAAGCTAGGTACGTGGAGCTCAGAGATGTTCTTATCATGTGGCAGAGCTGAAGCAGACTGGAAGGAACATTCCAGAATCCATTCACATGGCCAGGCTTCTCGGGAGCCTGCCCAGCACCACATGTAAGAAGAGCTGGGATCCAAAAGGCCAGCAAGACCCAAGAACTACATGGAGAGGGCACAGTGTGCCAAGTGCCCTCACTTCCCACGTCACTTTGTCCCATGGGGTTCTCTTCTGAGCACACGCTGAGCAGGCTCACAGCATGGTCTGTACTTGGGCGGCTCTTTCAGAAATAACCCTGAGCTTGCAAACCATGTGCCAGAGCGAACTGCAGCTTTCCTATGGAGGTATCACTAATGGTTCTTTTCTTTCTTTCTTTCTTTTTTTTCCCCTATTATTTGTTGGTTTGTTTGTTTTTGAAGCAGGGACTCACTACATAACCCTGGCTGTCCTGAAACTCACTCTGTAGACCAGACTGGCCTGGAACTCCAAAGAGATCTCCCTGCCTCTACCTCCCTAGTGCTGGGATTAAAGGCGTGTGTGCACCCACACCTAGCCTTGTGTTTTTTGTTTGCTGTTATTTATTTAAGTGTGTGTGTGTGTGTGTGTGTGTGTGTGTGTGTGTGTGTGTGTGTGTGTTTGCCTGCATGTATATGCACCATGTGCTTGAAATGCCCATGGAGGCCAGAAGAGGGCATTAGACTCCCCCTAGGACTTGGAGCTACAGACAGTTGTGAGCTGCCATTGGGTATCAGGGCTCAAACCTGCTCCTCTGAAAGGGCAGCCAGTGCTCTTACCCACTAAGCCACCTCTCGAGCCCGTTTTGGTTTTTGAGACAAGATCTCATCACTCTGTGGACAGCACAGTGGCTTTGAACACACATGTAGCCAGACTGAAGCTGAGTTCCTGGTGACCATCCTGCCTCTGCCTTCTGAGCACTAGAATTACAAATGTGAGTGACCAGGCCTGGCTCACACCTACCTCTTGAAGGCTCTGTGGTGACAGTTTACAATGAGCAGAGATAAGAGCCCTGGAGAATGCAGTAGCAGCCCTGGGCCTGATCGCCCTGAGGAGGGTGCAGTCAGAGGGCAGGGGCCTCAGAGAGGCTCAGGGCTGAGTGAGGACTTACTGTTCTTCAAAACACACAAAGCTTTCCTTGTCGAGGCTGAAGTTTGTTTTAGGAAATAAAGTCCAAACAATTTATAGTAAATTATTTAAAGACCCCTGATGGAAAAAGAAGGAATTACCCACCTTTTAAATCATGTAATTTCCAAAAGCAAAAGAAACAGCATAATCATATTCTATATGAACTTAGACTATAAGTAGCGACCACAAGTCGTGGGAGCCCTAAGAATTTTACCCAAATAAAGGAATGTGAAAGAGGGCCTTGGTGACTGCTCCGCTCATGTCACACACATGACTCTAGCCCACCTCCCTGCACGGCACTGCACTTCCTCATCACCACAGTCTTGTCACACTGTCACACAGAAATGCAAGTGTGAATTCTCCTTAACTGCAAGCTCCCTCACAAGATGCCTGCCAAAGTCCCTGCTCCCTGAGGTGCACAGCACGGTGGTGATGGTATACTGAGTAGCCTGGTCAGGACTGCTCATGAGCTAACATGGGCATTGTGTACTCTGCCTTGCTCCTCAGAGCTCCCCCAGAGGCTACGGAGCAGGCCTTTTCAGCTCCCTGAAGGCCGCAGAACAAGCTCCTGAGGTAGCTCTGACACTGGCCAACGACCCAGCTGGTTCTCCCTTCCAGGCAGCTCTCCAGCCCAGGGTTCCTCCCTAGCTCCTCTCAAGTGTTGTAACTCAGGTCTGAGTTACAGTCTGAGGTATACAGTCTGAGGGGGACACCAGGATGCAGGAGACACATGGCCACTGGCCAGGGCTGAAAGTGGTGCTAACAGGAGACAAAGGCCAATGTGTGGCCACCTGTGTGAGACTAGACCTAGTGAGGTCTGAGAGAACGTGCTGAAGATGACTCTGTCACCACGTCACACCAAGGAGAAGGTGTTGTCACCGTTGGCTCTTGTGAGCATGTAGGCTATGGAGGACTTGCTATGAACCCCCCAAGTGGCTGTAGCAGTGGTGGCAATGGACCAATTGCCCCAGCTGGCATGGCAAGGCATTTAAAAAGTGCCTGCAAAATACAGGCAGAAAGTATGTATATCCCATGTTGGCACAGGACAGTAGTGCCGAGCACCAGAGCACTCTCTCTAGGGAGCGCGTGCCGCAGCGCCTGAGGGCCACGGTGGAGGTCTCCTCTGCAGAGGCAACAGTGTCGTGCTGCTGTTGTGGTGCGGGGCTTCCCTCTGCTGAGGCACGGCCCCTTAGGGCGGTGTTACAGTGCTACAGCAACAGTGTTGTGCTGCCTCCTGCCAGAGCCACTGCCGGGCTTGTGAGCAGGTGCTAGCCCACACCTCACAGAGCCCGGGCTTGTGAGCAGGTGCTAGCCCACACCTCACAGAGCCCGGGCTTGTGAGCAGGTGCTAGCCCACGCCTCACAGAGCCCAGGTCCCGAGGGAAGCTTACAGCAGAGTGAACGATGAATTCACAGGTCTTGCTCAGGTCCTTGGCCAGCAGGGACCGCCGCATGTCACAGCGCAGTGTGTACTGGAGGGGAAGCAGGAGAGACAAACGTCATCTCAGCAGGCTTGGCTCTTACCTAGACACGACATCTAAAGCGACAAGCAGTCAACATATTTAAGGACACTTTGACCAATGGATGTGTTTCATGTAGTCAATACACACAAGAGGAATCAATGTACAAAATAAGGGCATTTCTAAACAAAGCTCACGTAGCTGTCTCCACAACCAGGGCGGGGAGGGAAGGAGAGGAAGCGGTGAACTAGGGAGGAAGGCTCGACACCGCTGCCCACTGCCTGTGTGAGCCCAGAGAAGCAACCCCTCGGAGCTGTCCCCCTGCGGCGGGGATGCCGCGCTCCACAGTGGACACCCCAGACGCAGCCTCAGGCAGCTCACAGACCATCACTCCTGGCGTATGCGCTGAGCATGGGGTGCAGAGCCACATGCAGTCACACAGTCTTGAGGAGCTTCTCATTTATTGACAAGGAGCCATGGGTCAGAAAGAAAAACAGAATTTCAGGGAAACCTAAAAACAATGTCTGTGGATTTTAAAGAAGGCACTTTCAAATTGTAAAAATGCAGAGACATACAGAAATAAGGAAACAGCGTGCCCAAGCTCCACATGTCCGCCTCAGGTAGCTCAGAGGCAGCCTCCTTTCCAGCAGTTCTCCCAGCCCTGTCTGTCGAACGACCTCCATGGAGCCTCGTGTGAACTAAAGGACAGACGAGAGGAGACACTAACTCTGCACTCCGGCTTGTTCACTTTCTGGACTGTGCTGGTTTCCCAGCTTGTCACTACGGGACTCCTGCTGTGAGAAGACCCTGGGCTTTGGAGGGGTGACACTGTAGCGTGGCTGCTAAGCTCCCTTGGGTGTAGCACAGGATCTGAGGCCTCAAATCCCTGGCCATGAGCTCAGGATGCTCAGAAACCAGACCTAGTGCTAGAACACAGAAGACAGTATTGGGGAGCTGGGGTGGCCAATGGCACCTGTTAACATGTGCACGGCTCTAGTTCCATTCTCAGCACCATAAATAAGGTCCCAGACCCTCACATGATTCCTGTTTAACCATCTACCTGCTGCTTTAACCCTATAGGAAACACTTTTGAATTGTGTCAAAAACAATTTTCATACCTAGGACTACATGCACAGCTACAAATCTTGTAAGAAATTCCACTCTTAAGAGCAGCTTTTCCACATAAAGTAAGTTCCAGTATATCTGAGGCACTGCAGGGAGGTAAAACACTTTTATCAGAACCATCTCTTGCCTGCAAGAACCTTAAATTTTATAAAAGTGTATATAAAAATATATGTATGTATGCATGTATGTATATTCTCCAGTGAGATTGCAATCTGTTCTACCCACACAAGTTCAGTGAAGACTGGTGTGTCCGTGCACGCGTGACCAGGTGCACACTGCCCACCTCCTAGATCTCACATGCACTAAGGTGAGCCATCCCCTCTCCGCCTTAGTCGGAATCTCTCCCAGTCTGGCCTCTACCGCCTCTTTCAATGGTTGAGAAGTGTTAGATAAAGCTAGAACCATTTAAGGAACCCAAGGAAGGAATTTTCTTTTACTGAGTATTGGGTCTGGAAGGTGGAAGCTGCCCCTGCCCAGGGGCGGCCAGTTTTGCTCTGACAAGGGAGATGACTTCCTGAGGACGAAGTCAGTACACAGGAAAGCCAAGCTCACCCATGCTGGGGCCCTGGTCTCCAGTGTGGCCAAGCTGCTCTCCGGAATCTCTGTCATGCTAATTTATGAAAGGAAGGAAATGAGCCACCAGTACCCACTTCAGCTACTGCACAAAGACCAAGAATTTGTAATTAATGGATCATGTGATCTGTTGAGGAGGGCAGCAAGGTGGAGCAAACTCCTCTGTTAAGGTCTGGAAGGGGCTTCGTTCTCTCATCTCTACTGCTTCAACTAACTTACAGTATTGGCATCCAGGTTGTCACAGTGCGGCCAGAGGGACGGCACTTGCTGTTCTCGGAGAGGACCTGGGATTTATTCCCAGTACCCATAGGGTGGCTTAAAACCATCTTTATTTAACTGCACTTCACAGATTCTGACAGCCTCTTCTGACCTCCATGGGCACTGCATGCACACGGTGCACAGACATGCACACATGAAACAAACATTTTAAACCTTTAACCCCAGCACTTGGGAAGTAGATGCAAGTGGAGCTCTGTGAGTTCAAGGCCCGCCTGGTCTACATACCGAGTTCCAGAACAGTCAAGGCTACACAAGGCTACTCTAAGGGTCATAGTCAACTCAAATGCTCATCACTGAGGACATCCTGTGTGACAGACTCCTCATGCTATTCTCTCACTGATCTCCTAGCAACAAGGTCAAGCAGGCTGCTGGGGAGAGTCACAGATAGGGGATTTAAATTGACACCTGTCTGCTGCCAAAACCTAAGCCAAACCCTTGCACAGTGTCCTGGTAGAACTGTAACTAAAGCCCACATCTGCCTGCTGTTTTGTAACCGAAGTCCCTGGAGGGATCCAGGTGGGATGAGCTACAGGTGGCTGTGAGCAGCTAGGAACTGAGCTCTGGCTCTCTGCAACAACAGCAAGTCTTTCAACCACTGAATCCTTTCTCTGTCTCTGTCTGTCCGTCTGCCTGTCTGTCTGTCTCTATTACACACACACCACACACACACACACACACACACACACAGTGTTTTTAGCTTTAAAAAGGAGAGTAGGATTTTTATAAATTAAATGAATATGTGATGTTCGCAGTCATGGTGGCACTGTTACTCAACTGCTCATAATATAAATCTTGTCAGAATGGCCCCAAGAGCAAGACTCAGTGAGAAAGAACGCACAAGCCAAGCCTTGGCACGGCAGGAATTCAATGCACTTATATTTTAAACCTTTTGTCCCATGAGTTCTTACATTACACTATTACAACACAACTCAAATTATAAATGAGCAAGTTCCTTGTGTCTGTACACGTTGAGAAAGTACTAGGACTTAAGAACAACACTTTTATTCAGTGCACGAGTGTCATCTTCAGAGGAGGCATGGGAAGAAATGGTACATAAGTGATGCCTTAGGAGTCCCTCTGCTGAGGGGCCCATGTGACCACAGGGAATCACTGTCTCTCTGGGAGTCCCTCTGCTGAGGGGCCCATGTGACCACAGGGAATCACTGTCTCTCTGGTGACATTTGCTGGTGACAAGGAGACTAGGACACTGTCAAGTAAAGGATGGATGGATGCAGAACAGAAGCCATAACCCTAGCTCCTGTGAAGTAGAGCTGCTCAAGAGAAAACGACACACTTGTATACAAGCTGGAGGTCAGCTGAGGCCTCTGTTCACTCTGGTGACATGGTAACTACGGCTCTGCAGGATAAGTCCCCCGGCCTTTGAAATGGACACTGAACACTGGGACGTGAACTTTACACAGATGCCACAGCTAACACTGAAGTAAGTGGTCAGGAGCTCAGCTCACGTGACACAGGGCAGCAGGTGGGTGCAGCTCGGCGACGGAGCGCACGCCTAACACACATGCAGCCGGGTTCCCACCCCAGGACGTGGGAAGACAGCACTCAGGGCTGAGTGGTGACGAGCCATAAAGACCCGAGGTTCCGCTAAGAAATCACATCTTGACACAGTTTCATATACAGTTTCATGTTGTAGCTGAGGTTAAGCTTAAAGTGGGAAAATCTGATGACTGAGGGAAAAGTGGGGTGGGGGTGTCATTAAGTCTACTAGAGAGTCAGTCACACATTAGCTCTTGCACGCGCACACACGGTCCACACAACCAGGGCACACTTGTACTCTCAGCTGCATTTGAAAAAGGATGAAATTCCAATTTAGTTGTAAATAAGTTTCTTAATTGTAAAGGAATCAGCTTTTAAGTTATGTGCAGTGTGATGTGTGTTTGTCTGGATCCCGGGGCAGCCCATGTGGATGCCAGAAACCAAACGCGGGTCTCCTCAAGAGTAGTACCCAGTTGTAACTGAAATCTCTTCCTAGCGCCATTTTAAAAATTTTATTTTTATGTGTGTGCATGTATGTTTTAGCATTTGTGCGCATGTGTGTCATGCTTAAAACAGGTGTATGAGGAGAACATCTTTTCCAGGGAAGGGCAGGCCTCTGCAATAGAGTGCACATACTATGTGGTTCACCTCGACAGATTGTCAAACAATTCATAAAACTCACAGAAGACTAAACCTTTGTTTAACTTTCCCAAGTGTTTTGAGCTTTTTTTTTTTTTTTTTTTTTTTTTTTGGTTTTTGGTTTTTGGTTTTTGGTTTTTTGAGACAGGGTTTCTCTGTGTAGCCTTGGCTATCCTGAACTCTCTTTGTAGGCCAGGCTCGAACTCACAGAGATCCGCCTGCCTCTGCCTCCCGAGTGCTGGGATTAAAGGTATGCGCCACCATGCCCAGCATGTTTTGAGATTTTTAAACATGCTAAATTTAAGCAAATGAGTGGTGTTTACTAAGTCCAAATGTGAGCAAGTGAAACTTGACTAACAAATCACAACTTTCCAATCGCTGCCTTTTGTGCATCCTAAGGCTGTAGGGTCTTCTCATTTCACAAGGGAGCTGCTGCAAGGCAGACTACATACACAAAAGTACCTTTATGTGCCCTGAATGAAGGAAGGGGCTCTTTCTCTGGCTGAGTCATGACTGGGCTCTGATCCTGAGACAACAGCAAATGTGAAGGCCATCCCTCTCCAGCAGAGGTAGACAGGAAGTCGTAAACCCATTTCCCCTCATTCACGAGGTTTGCTCAATGAAGAACACAGCCTATGCTGACGCAGCAGCCTTTGGGTGTTTCACAAAGACACGCTCATCAGAATAAAACATGGGTTAGGCTGGTGCCAGAAAGGTTGAGGCAGAGGAGTGCCCTGGCGGTGTCCCTGCCACCTGAGAAAAATGCAACGACACAAAGGAGCTGCAAGGAAGAAGTCTGACCATGGGTCCCAGGGCCCAGGGCTTAGCTTTATGTTACAGCATGTGTGAGGCCCAGGGTTTAATCTCTAGCACTGCAAAGCCAGGATCATACACAGTGTGGCCACAGGGCACAATGAGGCACCGCTACAGCATACACAGCGCAGTCTTCAACTCCACCCATGAGCAGACCTGAGTTCAGTTACTTCAGTGTAGGAAAACAGTCAAGCTGGTTTCCAGCAGAAAAACACAGCTGACAAGTGTGTGGTCAGGAACTCACCTGAATGTTGACAAACACGCCATGGTACGTCTCATACAGGACTTTGCCGCCCTTCACATGCAGAGGGAACTCAAAGGGAATCTCAGTCTTGCCGCTGGGGAGCTTTCCTGGCTTCAGCACGTCGATGCTGCTGTTGATAATCTGGATCGGCTGTCAAGACAAAGCAGCTTCAGCCACCAGCACACCCTGTCTGTCTCTCTCTGCAGTCCTGCTAGCAGCAGGCACAAGCGAGCTCCTGCTGCTCCCGTGCCCTGGCAGCGCAGTGCTGGGGCTGGACACACAGCAAGCTGCTGCTGCTTTTAAGCCTGCACAATCACGGTTCATTTCTTTACATTTGTTTCTTACTACATTTAACTAATTTAGTGTGTGTGTGCGCGCGCGCGCGCGTGCTTGTGTGTGGTGTGTGACATGTGGAGGTCAGAGGACAGCTGTGGGAGTCAGTTTGCTCCTTCCACTCTGTGGGTCCCAGGGATCAAATTCAGCCATCGCACTGGCCCAGTAATGATCACTTCGGATGCTGGGCCCCGAGGTGCTGTACACAGTAGGAATTGAACTCCCGTCTGCCTGTTTCCTGCTCAAACACTGCACTGCACTGTCCTAACAATCCTATATGCAGTAAGTAAGCAGACCTAGCATGGAAGCTGCCTGGCCCGGTTGGCCAACAGTAGCCCAGGGCTGCTCCTTACCTGACATCTCTGGGCACTGTTCCCCAGTTCCCACGGCCCTCAGCACTGCAGCCCTGTGGGCAGAGCAGCTCTCTCCAGGCCCAGTGGACCACTTGTACTCCTCAGTGGAGGCCACAGAGAGAAACAGGACTACCACTCTGTCCCAGTTTTATATTCTCCACTTTATTTCATTTCATGTTGACATAGCGTTTCCCTGCATAATCCAGATTGGCCTCCAAGTCCCGGCTCTCATGGGCTCTGCCTGAGCCTCCACAGTACTGGGACTACACGTGTGGCCCACCACGCCTGGGCCTCCACAGTACCGGGACTACACGTGTGGCCCACCACGTCCAGTGCTTTCATGGTTTTGAATCTTTGGTTTACCATTACCACACCAAAGCTCCTAATGGATTAAAATTAGAAGGATGCAAATGCATGGTACTAAACTTAAACAAGCTCATGTGCTCCTCTTCCCAGGCTTCCTCAGACAGAGCTCACATGGCCCTCAGGGAAAAGAAATTCTAAACTTGGAGTGCTTTCTAGAATATAAACTCCAACCTAAATAACAAAAATATAAAAGCTCCATGTTCCAAGTATCTTACCTCAGTGTGACGTTCAACAGGAGCAGTGTGCACAGCAGCAAAGTGACAAAGCAAGGCCAGGGCCTCAAGGCCCAAGCACTCGCCGAGAAGCTGCTCACTGGAGGACTGACGTCAGTCCAAGGGCCTTCAATCCCAAGCACCACGCAGGGATATTACACATGCAAAGACCTGCTAGCAGGATACAGAAGCAACACATGCGTTTGCTCTGTAAGAACTGGAAATGTGAGGACCACAAGCCTTGCAAAGTAACCACAGTGAACAAGGCACACGGCAAGTGCAAAGCACCACAGGCTGCGCTGGCTCTTACCTTCACAGAGTTGTAAAAGGCTTCAAACACACCCACGCTCTTGGCACTGAGCTGGAGGTTTACACTCCCTTCCATTGTCAAAGACACTCCCTGGTGCTGGACAGAGTCCTTGCTAGAGATGACCACCAAACCAGAGAGCATTTCCTGAGGGACAAGAGAGCCTCCAGTCAGACCAGCACATCTGCCTGGGAAGCCCTGTTTATTCACTCTGAAGACCACTGGATTAAGAGGCAGATGTCATAACACCCCACCCCCACCCAGCAGCGGTGATGTGTCGAGCCTGGACAGAGGACGCACTGGGCCCTTCTCCCAAGGCCACCTTCTAGAGACATCTTCAGTCCTGGCTTCTAGGATCCCACCTGAAGTCTGGTACTATGGTGGCACAGAGCCGCTGACGACACTCTGTGGGACTTCAGGGGCAGGGTGTACCCTGTGTCTATTAAATGCTCTAAGGATTTGTTTTCCACTACCCACTCTAGAGCCCTGAAATCTAAATGAAAACAAACAGGGCCAGCAGCATGGTGCAGTGGTTAAAGACACTTGCTGTCAAATCCGACAGCCTGAGTTCTATTCCTGAGACCACATGATGGGAGAACTGACTTGCACAAGATGTTCTCTGATGTCCACGTACTCAGTAACACCAATAAATTGTTTTGTTTGGTTTTTCGAGACAGGGTCTCTCTGTGTTAGCCTTCGCTGTCCTGGACTCACTTTGTAGACCAGGCTGGCCTCGAACTCATGGCAATCCACCTGCCTCTGCCTCCTGAGTGCTGGGATTAAAGGCGTGCGCCACCATACCTGGCAAATAATATTTTTAAATAATCAATATCCTCTCAATTCTCAGCAGAATCCTGCTGCGGTGGTTGGAATAGGAATGGCCCAGAGGGACGTGTGTGAATGTTTGGCTCAAAGGGGGTGACACTATCAGGAGGTGTGGCCCTGTTTGAGTGGGCGTGGCCTTGTTGGAGGAAGTGTGTCACTGTGGGGGCGGGCTCTGAGGTCTCCTGTGCTCAAGCTCCACCCAGTGTAGCACACAGTCTCCTTCTGCTGCCTGCAGATCAGGATGTAGAGCTCTCAGCCCCTGCTCCAGCGCCATGTCTGCCTGCACGCCGCCATGCTTCCCGCCATGATGGTGACGGACTGAACCTCTCAACTGTAAGTCAGCCACAGGGAAATGTTTTCCTTTATAAGGGCTGCCGTGGTCATGGTGTCTCTTCACAGCAATGGAAACCCTAAGACACCGGTAGAATTTTATGTTCTCAGAACACAAAAATGCAATAAGCATATTTACATCAAGTGCCTGTGCAATAATTTAACTTATAAACTTAATTTAACAATAAGCTGATCACATGGTACACACCTGTAATCCCAGCACTCTGGGAGGCAGAGGCAAGCAGATCTCTGTGTTTTAGGTTAGCATGGTCTACAAAGTGAGTTCCAGCACAGCCAGGGCTACACAGAGAAACACTGTCTCAAAAACAAAAGAATAACAACAGCAACAATTCTGATTTTTATACAACCAAACCAAATAGAAACTTAAATTAAGAAAAATAGATTAAGTCAGCCAGATGTGGTGGCACAAGCCTTCAATCCCATCACTTAGGGAGGTAGAGGCAGGCGGATTATTATGAGTTCGAGGCCAGCCTGATTGAGTCCAGGACAGCCAGGGCTACACAGAGAAACTGTCACAAAACAAAACAAACAAACAAAACAAAAAAAAAAAGGAAGAAGAAAGAACAATTAAGTCACTAGTATCTCCTCCCCTCCCAAATTTGCCTAGCATACTCCAGAAGTGAGAAGAACAAAGTCAGTCTGTGGACTTCATTAATTAACCTATCCACAGTCCTTGAGAAGAGCTCTGCCCTAATGTAATCATAACGTCTTTGGTCACTCTCATGGGAAGGTCAGCAGTCTTTGGGTTGCCCGCTGCTCCCACATTATAATTCCGCACACCGTGCCCTCCCTTCTTTAATCCCTGTGGCACATGAGGGAAGGCAGTGAACAACTCTGGAAGCAGAGAAAGCATTTGGTGATTCACAGGTCATTTCAGCCATTCTTTGATTTAATTAAGAAACAACACTGTGGGGCTGGAGAGATGGCTCAGTGGTTAAGAGCACCGCCTGCTCTTCCAAAGGACCAGGGTTCAATTCCCAGCAACCACATGGCAGCTCACAACTGTCTGTAATTCCAAAATCTGACACCCTCACACCAACTCACAGGCCCTGGAGAGCCTGGAGGTGGACCAAGCCTTCACGGCCAGCCTTCCACAGATAGCACCCAAGCACAAATTTCCAGGTCTCCCCTGGCCTCAGCTTTTTGGTCTTCATAGCAAAAACCATAATCACCGTTGACAAAGAATGGAAGACACTTTTCAAATTGGTCAGTAAAGTGTAAGAGGCCACTCCAAATCGCGTAACAACTCCCTGAAACAAAACACCAAAGCCGTAATCTGGACTCTGTGCCTGAAGACAGGAAACCAGCACCCCAGGGGCAGCACCTGACCTGACAGCTGGCTTGACAGGAGCTTTGAGCGTCACTGTGCGCACACATGACATCTCCTTACCATTCTTTCGTCAGTAGGCACAAAGGCTGACTGCATACCATGGCTGTCACAAATGGGGCTGTGATAAACACTGTAAAAGCTGTATGTTGTCCCATGTATACAAAGTGCTGGGGAGTGTTACTTGTACATTTTTCTTGTACATGCAAAACATTTTTGAAAAAAAAAAAAAGAGAAGCTGATAGATGTAATTGTTTAATAGCAGGGAGTGAAGGATGGGCAGGGGAGGTGACTGCCACCTGCCCTGGGATGCAAAATGCGTCAACGGCATGAACTGGTGACCTATTACCACACTAAGTTCATTTTTAAATAAAATAAAATTCTACAGTGAGTTCCAGGAGAGCCAGAGCTACACAGAAGTGGCTCACAGAAATCCCACCTCTACATGTCTGTACGCAAGCGTCTGGCAGGAGATGACTCAGTGAGAGCTTTCACTTCTCATGTACGGAGCTGTTCCGTGTTGTCATTCCACAGCTGCAACGCAGACGTGAGAACAGCAGTTCAATTCCAATTGTACCCTAGCAGCAGCTCATCGAGAGAACGCCGAGGAAGCACGAAAACCTCGCCTGCAGCCACCTGGGGGTGGCCAGCTGGACGGTGGCACCTGAGTGCGCACCACACACCCCAGTGGGCCGCTCTGCCAAGTCTGCTGTGACCAGCTGGGGCTGAGAGCACGGGGTCAGCACAGTCACCTCTCACCAGGCGCAGCCTGGAGGTCATGCCTACAGCAGCAGTTCCCTGTAATGTGCAATCTCCCCCGTGGGCCTGGACATCACACAGGGACTACACCAGTCTCTGAGGCCAACATTCTGTGTTTCTCTCCACTACGTGCTGCTGCCAGGTACTGGGTTGTTTCTACATAAGAGGGAAAGCAGGGCGCACTTCCTAGCTACCAGTAAGATGTCTGCCCCATGGTAGGATGGAGCATCCTTTAGGTATTTGCCTAGGAACGGTATAGGTCTAGCGCTCGCTCTCTCTCTCTCTCTCTCTCTCTCTCTCTCTCTCTCTGTCTCTCTCTCTCTCTCTCTCCCTCTCTCCCTCTCTCTCCCTCTCTCTCTCCCATGGGCCATTTTCACTTGAACAACCCCAATGACACAGAATAGTAGTTAGGCTTCCTTTTTGAAGATGTTATTTTATTTCATGTGTGTGGGTATTTTGGCTTGTGTGCCTCTGCACCATGTGCATGCCTGGTGCCCTCGGAGGTCAGAAGAAGGCATGGACCCCATGGAACTGGGACTGTGAGCTGGTTGTGAGCCACCACGTAGATGCTGGGAATCAAACTCGGATCCTCTGTAAGGCTGCCAGTCCTCTGTACCTCTGAGCCACCTCGCCAGCCCTGGGTTTTCATTTTTAAGTAGCATTGCAGCTTTGCAACTTTTCCTTAAGAACAATGAGCTACCGTGTATAAGGATTTTCCTCCTCATTGTAGTTCTGGTTTTTTGTTTGGTTTGTTCCCTTAGGTTTTTCAAGACAGGGTTTCTCTGTGTAGCCTTCGCTGTCTTGGACTCACTTTGTAGACCAGGCTGGCCTCGAACTCAGAGATCCGCCTGCCTCTGCCAGCACTAGGGGAGGCAGAGGCAGGCGGATTTCTGTGAGTTGAAGGCCAGCCTGGTTTATACAGTGAATCCCAGGACAGAACTATACAGAGAAATCCTATCTCAAAAACAACAAAAAGCCACCCCCCTGATACTGATGGAAGTCAGAAGACACTCATGTTCTTCTTGTACAAATATTACTAGCAACTCCTCTGAGCTCAAAGGTGGGCAGACACAGAGGACTGCTCTGGAGTTCGGGAGATACAAAGCCAGAGTTTCCTTGGCTCCCAAAGAAGTACCTGGTCACACTTTAGGTGGGGTGGCCCGGTCCTCCCACGCCCACTGCATTGTCCTCCCCTGGATCCCTAGCCTTTCAAGCAGGAACTGGGCTAGTGGCCTGGTGTTTGCCTCAGATTAAATCACTACAGAAAACAAACAAAACAAAACCTGCTATAACTAAAATCAAATTTAATGGGGCTCTCTGCATTTTTAAAAGGAGGCTGAAACTTAATAAGCTAAACAGCCACGCTACAAAGGTTTTTAAGACTAAGACCAAGGAGAACAGAAGAGATACTTAGGGAAAACAACAAGTCAGCGCCCTGAAGCATCTCCACCACGAGCCGCACAGGAGGCCCCAGCCCTGCTGCTCCCTCAGCTAGGACGAGTCTTCCCAGAGGAAGCTAGTCTTCCACTCCACAGAACCCCTCCCCCACCCCCTCTTCCAGCACGTAGTCATCTTTCACTTCACCTAACCTCCAGCTCAGTAAAGGACAGCATGTGGCCCGTTGCTACAGCCACAGAAACAAGCAGGTGACACATGCTTCAACATGCACGGATGCTGAAAACACGCTGTGCCAAAGAAGCCAGTCGCAAAGTCCACACCTTATAGGATTCTTTCCCTGTGAAACGCCCAGAGCAGGTAGAGTCCATGGTGTGTGCGCTGCCTGGGGCTGCAGCAGGAAAGGAAGAGTGGCAGCTATCAAGTACGCGGTTTCTCTTGGAGTTGACAAAAATGGTCTAAAATTAGCAGTGATGGATGCACACCACTATAAATACACCAAAAGCAGTGAACTGCATGGTGTAAAGGGCTGACGGCTTGCTGTATACAAACTATATCTCCAATATGTGTGTGTGTGTGTGTGAATTACATCTCCACAAAGGTAATAACAGAGGAAACATAGAGCCACGCGGCTTCTAACTGGATTAGAACTGCTAAGGCTTTGCCACATTTACTTCTCTTCTGCACACACACAGGCAGAAGCTCATGCACACCTGTATTGTATGGCTAGCCCTTGAGGTGATGTTCAGCGTACGGAAAGGGCTCCCTTGGAACACTGACACACAAGTGTTATTTGACAAAAGTTGTGCATTGTACTTTGATCCTCTTCTTCAGTGTCCTTTCATCTTATATAGCTGTACTGCCTTACCACTTAAAACTACTTCAGACTATGCTGTGCATTGTGCCTGTGAGTGGACGCGTGCTCGTGGGTGCAGGTGCAATGGGAGACCAGTGGTGTGAGGTCTGCAGTTACGGGTGGCTGTGAGTGACCTCACACGGGTGCTATGAACCCTACTTGGATCTTCCCAAGAGCAGTGTTGCACGCAATAGCTGACCCGCCTCTCCAGCCCTATCTTTTCTGAGACGGGGTCCTGTGGCTCCTGGGCTTGTAGCAAACTCACTATCAGCTGAGGATGACTATAAACTTGTGACCATCCTACCTTAAGTGGGGTGGGAACACCACCACATCTGGTTTTATGCGGCGCTGAGGTGAACCCAGAGCTTACCGCATGCTGGCAGCTATGTTACTGTCGGAGCTACGTCCCCAGACCCCATTTGTTTGCTTTTCTCATGGCACTGACGTCTCTAAGACTATGGCAGTGGTTTGACAGTGTCCCTACACCGAGGCAGCGACCCAGCATTAGTGAGTCCGCTCTTTCCCAGGACACCTTGCCACGGAGCACAGAGCCCCTCCTATAAGAGATGATGGTAATTTGGGGAGGTATTCGAATGGTGACTGCTAGACGTACTACAGACAGAGCTTTCCCCTGGTGTTGTGGGGTGCTGTGGGGTGGCGCACTGGAATCTTTATAAATATCAGGCTTCCAGTTTTTTACATCACTTAAGATGTTCACCTGGCATGTTTCCTTTTCAACACCGCACTGCATTTGTGTGCACTAAACTGTGTGCAGAAGCGAGCTGTGGTCCACAATGGCTGCTGTCTCTGGGGATGGGGCGGGTGATGGGGGGGACCCAGCGCGATGCGACCTAGGGTACCGGATCCCGACCATGGTGAAAGGAAGAGAACTCTGCGTTAGGGATGACCGCCCGCCTGCCGACGCGCCCCCAGCCCACGCAGGACAGGACCGCAGGGCACGCCCATCCAAGCGTCGGGCCACGCGCGCCGTGGGGGAGACCGTGGAGCCTGAAGCCCGACACCCCTCCACTTACCCCGGCGTGATACACTTTATTCGCTCTTTTAATCTTGATGTCCAGAGAGGTCCCCATCTCGGATTATCTGCAGAGGCCGCAGCTTCCGGCCACTCGTGACCCGGTCGCCACGCCCCCCCCCCCCCCGGCTTCTTCCGCAGTGTTGCCACGTGATCGGCCTTCCCCCCCCCACCACACTCCTTCCGGCAGAGGGGCGGGATTTAGCGCAGACAGGTGCACGGAACCCACACACACACTTCCGGAAGGCTGGAGGGAGCTCGAGGCTGTCCCGGCGTGCCTCGCGGCGTGTTCCTCCCGTCGGGCAGTGCGGCGCGAAGAGCTGCGCTGTGGAGGTGGGTTTCCGGAAGTGATAGCGGGAATGTGTTTCTTCCCCCACCCCACAACTCCGGTCATCCGCTTCCTCCTTCCCCGTAGCGGGGTCGGCTTCCCGATGTTCTGGGGTGCGGGCGCCCCGGTCCTCCCAGCCGCAGCGGCCGTGCCCACCGCAGGGGCGTGGCCCCCCTGGCGACCTGCCGGGCGCTGATTGGCCACGCCCGCGGCGCCCGGGAAGCGCGGTGACCTGGTTCTGAGGGTCGTCGCCGGGCGGGCGGCGCGGCCGCGAGGGCTTCTGGGTATTCCCCGGGCGCGCGTCCGGGAAGTGGTCTCGGGGTTGAGCGGGCGCCGCTGCGGCTGCGCGAGCTGCATGGCGGGCGTCCGACCTGGGACCGACCTGCGCGCCCTGCCTACTCGCCTCGTTCGCAGCTGCCCGCCGCAGTGGACGCCGGAACTTAGGGAGGATGCTGCGGCCAGCCAGCGTGACAGCCTCGTAAATGTGTACACTGGCCTCTACCAACAAGCAGGCCAAGTCCCCTGCTACCCAAAGTGATGTGGCGAAGACATGCTATGTGTTCAAGTTCCATGATTCTGATTTTCTTCAGTACATATCACTTCTAGGATAACAAATTTGTTTTTCTTTTCTTTCTTTCTTTCTTTTCTTTTTTTTCTTTTTCCCCAGACAGGGTTTCTCTGTGTAACCTTGGCTGTCCTAGACTCGCTTTGTAGACCAGGCTGGCCTCGAACTCACAGCGATCTGCCTGCCTCTGCCTCCTGAGTTGAAAAAATTATGTCATGGATGTTTTGCCCACATGTGTATCTGTGTTTCACCTGTATGCTTGGTGCTCGTGGAGGCCAGATGCAGGCAGTTCTGTGCCACCACCTGGGTGCTGTGCTTCAAACGACCCTGTCCAGGAGCTGCCGGTTCTTCTAACCACCGGCCTTTATCTCCAGGCCTTAGCTTCTTTTGTCATTATTGTGATGGAATATGACAAGAAGCAGCTCACAGAAGAGAAAGTCTGGTGTGTTTCAGAGTTTGAGGGGTTAGTCTATCTTGGTACAGAAGTCACGGCCACGGGAGCTGGAGGCAGCTGATCTCCTCCACAGACAGGAAGCAGAGGAAGAGGAATGCCTTTTGCACATCCCATAACCCCAGCCTGTGTACTGTGCCACCCACGCCTATCTTCTCATCTCAGTTAGTCCAGAAAATTCCTTTCAGACATGCCCAGAGACTCATCTCCAGGGTCATTCTAGAACCCAAGTCAAGTTTGTAATACTAACCACTACACTAGTGGCCAGACTAGCTTCCTGGCAATTCTGGGACAACAGCAGCAGCCCCCCTTGGATGTTTTTAACTGGCTCTCTCCCTTGGTCCGTCTATAGGGACAGGACAAGCACCCTGAGCTGCTGGTAACACAGTCTCAACAGATCTCAGCTGCCCCACTCTTCAGAGCTTGTCTTTAACTGAACTCAACTTTTCCCAAGGTCATGCTTCCTTTTCAGAGACAACCTATGTCTGATGACAAATGAACTTAGGACATGAAGATCGCTCTTTTTCCCCCAGTTCAAGACAACGGTGAAGGACTGTTGAGGTCCAGAGTCCCTCTGCTATCAAATGTGGCATAGCAAATTATTCAGTAGATTAAAACAATAGACATTCATAGTATTGTAATATATGTGAGCCAGATACAACACGGTGGCCCAGTAGTTTTGGCCACCATGTTAGACAGGGATGCACACTTGAGATGTGTGGGAGTGTTACTCTTTTCAGAGGGCCTGTACAGGATAACCATTTCTTCTCTTTCCTGCCACTGTTCCCTCTTCCAGATGGGGTGTTCAAGGCCCCATCTTGAAAGCTGAGACCTAACTCTCGCCAGACACCAACCTTGGCAGCACCTTGGTCTTGGACGTCTCACTCTTCAGACCTGAGAGAAACAAATGTGTTTTTATCTGCATACACAAACTGAGGCCATTGCATGCTGTGTCATTTAAAACAAAACAAAAAAACCTCAAATCTACTTAGTATGTTCCTTTAACAGGAAAAATTTTAGCCAGTTAGCCATCAAGACTATGTTCTCAAAGATATGGGCAAGGAACAAATAAAAATAGAAAAACTAAAGAGTACCAAGTGTGAGCAACTCTATATCCACTGCAGCGTGTGTAATACAGTCCTTAAGCCTCCCTCATAGTCACCCTACAATTCTCTGCCCAACTCCTCCCAGTCCACCCTCATCTCCTGTCACCCTCTCACCTTTCTGTCCTCTGTTCATTATGTGTGTGTGTGTGTGTGTGTGTACACACATATATTCAGATTCTCCCACCAAGTCCCATTTGTGCTACTCATGCATGGGGCAATGTATTGGAGCACACTTGACCTACCAGGGACTACACCCTTAAAGAAAACCAACTCTTCCTCTCTCAGAAGCCATTGCCTGTCAATAGCTCCTCAGCCAGGGGTGGGGCCGTATGAGCCCCTTTGCTGCTCCATGCTGTGGTGTTTGCTGACAGCTCTGTCTTGTGCAGCAACCACAGCTGCTGTGAGTCCGTGAGGGTAGTGGTCCAAGGACACTCTCACTCTGGTCCTCTCTGACTTCTGGATCTTAAGATCTGTAGGCCCCCTCTCCTCCCCTGCAATTGTCCTGCGCCTTACGGAGAGGGGATGTGACAGAGATGCCCCATTTGTGGCTGAGCACTCCACACCCCTCAAACATGTCTTAACCCCAACTCCACTTCATTGACAAAGTAATTGTGACCAGGTAAATGACTTAGTGGGCAGCCAGCCGTGGGGAACTGAGTTCCGTCCCAGAGCACGTATGAGAAGCCAGGGAGAGTTGTGCTTGTTCCTAACCGCAGTGCTGGGGAATAGAAGCAGTGCGGTCCCGGGAGGGCATGGCCCGGCCAGCCGACTAGGTAAGACCCAGGCCAGTGAGGAATCCCACCTCAAAAAATAAGGTAAATAGCACTTGGCCTCCAGCATCAGTACCTGCATAGACACATGCAAATGAAAATGGTGGTCACTGTTGGAAATGGAGTGCGGGAATTCTGCCATAGGAGACAAGGCAAATATCTGCAGTCGGGCAACACTGTTTAAATGTAAGCGTAAAGTATTTTTAACTCTTATCATTCCTTGTAGGTTCCTTCCAACTCTCAACCAGATTTGCCTTAGATCACAGAATACACGATAAACAGGATTTCCCTCCAAATATTAAAGATGTCAGGCCTAAGCTGGGTGGTGGTGGCATATGCCTTTAATTCCAGCACTCAGAGGCAGGCAGATCTCTGAGTTGGAGGCAAGTCTCATCTACAGAGGGAGTTCCAGGACAGCCAGGGCTGCACCAATAAACCTTGTCTCGGTGGCATCCTCGGAAGTTAGTGACTTACCTGGGGATGGAGACAGGCAAAGCTATAGACGCCATACGCTCCCTCCCTGAGAGGCCAAGGAGGAAAGGATCTAAGATTGACAGACCCAGCAAGGGTGAGCTGTGGGCTCAGGCCAGAACAAACCATTCTTGTAGCTTGTTGTGGCCCATGCACTACTCAGCGAGCCCCAAAAATGGTCAGATATCCAGCAAGTATTGTGCTTTGAATATACGCCTCTGTCCCAGGTAGATATGTCAGGGTGAGGAGATGGGGTGAGAAGAGAGGCTTGTGAGAAACCCTATCAGTTGAGCGCCAGACGGCTATAAGAAAGATTTTCCCTTAGCAGAAATGGCACCTGGAAAGCCAAACTGGGTTCCTTTATAGAGAAATGACTGCTTTTTTTTTTTTTTTTGTCATTTCTGTGTTGTGCTTATAAATTTTGAAATAGCTATGTATACAAAAATCAATAAGCCTTTTCTAGTTACAGCAATAGCCAGTCAGGAAATGAAATGAAGATAGGGAGAGCATTCTCAGTAGCAATAAAACATAAAATATTTGCAGTAAGTGGGCTGTGACATATGCTAGAGCCATGTGAGTAAGGCCACAGTGCGTACTTAAGCAACACCCATGCGGGGATACACAGTGTCTCTGAACAGCAAGTCTAAACATTTTTAAATGTCCAGTTATAGTAAATTTAGTTCTAATTAATTCCTCTGAACGCTACAATACAATTTGAGAAATTTTAATGCTATTATTTTAAATTTTATTCTGAAAAAATGCTTTTAAATGATCTTTTTTTTTTTTTTTGAGTTGATAAACAGCATAGTGTTGCAAGTTTGAAATCTTGGCACTTGGTAAGCCAAGACAGGAGGACTGTGAATCTGGAGACAGCCTTGACTATGTACCAAAATAAATAAAGATGATTACTAAAGTTAATAATTAGAGCCAGACATGGTGGCGCACTCCATTAACCCCAGCACCAAGGAGGCAGAGGTAGGCAGATTTCTGTGGATTTGAGGTCAGCTTGTTTTACCAAGTGAGTTCCAGGACAGCCAGGTCTATGTAGAGAACAAAGTTGGTATTATTCTAGAATAATTATCAACAGGACAGAAGAGGACGTTCTGGCTGGAGGCCAGTGCACACACTGCTTTCTTTTAGTTTACTGTGTATGTTTAAGTTGAAAACAAGATTTCCCCCCACAAAGCCCAGTTTTGCACTCCAGGTGTAGCTGACCCCACTGACTGTCCATCCTCCTGCCTCAGCCTCCCGAGCGCTGGGATCAGTGGCTCTGAGACAGTAGAGAGCAGCACAGGCTCACAGAGAACCAAGCACTGTTTACTCAGGAAATGCCTGAGAGAAGAAATTCAACCAGATTCTGTTGTCACTGTGGCACAGGAGGAAGAAGGAGAAAGGAAGGGAAAGCGGGAGAGATGGACGGGGGCAGGGAGAGGGGGAGAGGCTGGGAGAGATGAGTGAACGACGGCCAGCCCGGGAGAGGAACCACCTTCCAACCTGTGCCCCAAGTGACCTGCTCGACTGTTCACCAGTGGGTTGGTTTCTCTGTGAAAAGATCGTCCTTATAAACCAGGAGCTAAGTCTTTAACACACGAGCCTTCGTGGGGACACTCAATATGAAAACCATAAACCATAATTAGAAAGGACAGAAGGGCAGGCAAGATGGCTCAGCTGCTCAGGGCGTGTGCTGCCAGGCCTGATGGTATTAGTTTGATCCCGCGGGTCGCACTCAGCAGAAGAAAAGTCCCCTCTGACCTCCACCCATGCACACAGGTGACATGCACAGAGAGCAGCCCAGTCCACTTTCTTCCACTTCTGCTAAGAAAGGCGCATACCAGTGTGGCCAAGGCTCTCTCTTCACATGGCGAAACGCTTCAGCTCCCCAAACCAACAGATAAAGGGCAGCTTCCCAAAGGGCACAGGCAATATGCAAATCACACAAGCAGTGATCTTGAAGTCACGGTCTTTCTTGTAGATTGTTAATTCCTTGTACTGAGAATTCCACACATATGTGCCTTGTATGGCAGAGCATGTGTGCCTTGTATGGCAGGACATGTGTGCCTTGTATACAGGACATATGTGCCTTGTATGCAGGACATGTGTGCCTTGTATGCAGGACATGTGTGCCTTGTATGCAGGACCATGTATATTGAAATTTCTTTCCAATGAGCAGAGCATATAAATCATATAAATTGCCTTATACCTGGCATCGTGCCCTTTTCAAAAGAAACGCTTAATAAACATGTGCCTAAATCCCTGTGCTGTCGAAATATTAGTTAATCACAAAGTAGAAAAAGGAAAACTGCAGGCCCCAGTGAACTGCATTCTCAAGAGACTGGACTCTCTCTCCTCTCCAGGCCAGTCAGCTGTGTGGCCAGAAATGGAGGCTGCGGCTACTCTGCAAGTGCCTCGGAGTGCTGCCTGTGACGGGGTGTTGAGAGCCTCTGACCTGGGCCCGTGCTCCCAAAGCAGCAGACAGTGAAGATGCCGGAAGCAGAGGCCTCGCATTAGGAAAGGGGTGCACAGAAAACCTGCACATAAGGTCACATGCACACCAGGCGCTGCGCCAGCCCAGTAGTGAAGGGGAACCGGGAGTGCCACAGCCTGCCCGCCTGCCTCTCTCTCCGGTCGGGCTCAGTGCTTGTCCTACCTCCGAGCCACGTCCTTAGCGCTTGGCAGCTGTATCTGCAACAGCTCACTTTACCTGGAGCTGATAGTCCTGTGGTAAAAGTGCATTTAAGTTCATAGGTGAGTAAATGACATTAGCATGCTACAGAAAAACTGGATTTAGAAACTGTCATCTGTGAAAGTCTCCACTCAACTGTGGAGAATGTCCTGTCCATTGGCTAGATCTGGGTAGGGGTTCGAAGTTTACTGCACATATTGTCATTGGCTGGTGCCATAGTTTGAGCAGGACCCCTGGGCCCAGATCCGCCTGTCATAAGTGTTCTTCTTGTAGGTTTCTAGGACCCTCTAGATCCTTCTACTTTGCCATTCTCCCATGTTTCTCTCATCTAGAGCCCCAATAGGATGCCCTCCCCTCTGTCCCAGTTTCCTGATAAGTGAAGGCTTTCATGGGACATGCAGTCCCATGTATGCAGACATAAATGAGTATATACCATTTGACTCTTTCTGCTTCTGGGTTAACTTACTCATTATGATCATTTCTAGTTCAATCTATTTGCCCACAAATTTTGGGAATTCCTTGTTTTCAATAGCTGAGTAGTATTCCATATTTGACCACGTCCCCTGGATGGGGAGGCCTGGTGGCACTCAGAGGAAGGATAGCAGGTTACCAGGAAGAAACTTGATTCCCTATGAGCATATACAGGGGGAGGAAGTCCCCCTCAGTCACAGTCACAGGGGAGGGGAGTAAGGGGAAAATGGGAGGGAGGGAGGAATGGGAGGATACAAGGGATGGGATAACCATTGAGATGTAATATGAATAAATTAATAAAATATATTTTAAAAAAGAAATTATGTCATCTGAAAAAGAGATGCAGTGATTTTCCCACTAAGAACAGACACTACTGAAATCCAAAATACAAGCTGAGAGCGGTCGATGCCACTCAGGAGGCTGAGGCAGGAGGAGGAAAGAACGGGGAGGGGGCATCGGCAAGGTGGCTGCCAGCTAACTTGCTGCTAAGTCTCGCTTTGTTCCCCAGGACCTACAGGGCGGAAGGCAAGGACTGACTTGTACACATCGTCCCCTGACCTCCACACGTGCCTGGCAGCGCAGTCACACCCCAGCACACACACCACACACTCAGTAAAGTTGGCAGGAGCTGAGTGTTGAACCAAATGGCTTTACTGAGAGTCCCTCATCAGCCAACACAGTGCTGTGCAGGCCATCTCACTGACAACACCCGGCCCCAAGAAACGGCCCAAGGTTGAAGTTTGTAAGTACAGTTCTGTTCTGTCCGTGTAATGTGGAAACGTAGGGTTTTACTTCAGAGAACACAGAGGGAATGGAGAAAGGGCCCACGGGGCGGAATACCCCTCCACCAGGGAGGGAATGATGCTGGGCCTGGGCAGCAGCACAGGTGACTCTCAGGTGAGAGGAGTCAGATGCCAAGAGCCATACTGTGATGCCTGGATTTAGGACAACACTGTTGGGAGCTGCAGAGCATTTAGAGATGGGGACTTTTTGTTTATTTGTTTTTGTTTTTGTTTGGTTTGGTTTCTCTGTGTAGCCTTGGCTGTCCTGGATTCACTTTGTAAACCAGGTTGGCCTCGAACTCACAGTGATCCGCCTGCCTCTGCTTCCGAGTGCTGGGATTAAAGGTGTGTGCCACCACGCCTGGCATGAGATGGAGACTCTTAATCTGTCTGTTTCGATGGCGCGACATTCAGATCACTGAAGACATGACCTGCAAGGGCACAGAGACTGGCCCTTTCTCTTCCTCTTTCACATCCTAGCACATGATAAGTCAAGCAGTTTTGCTGTTGCCTCATTATGGGATCAAAACTAACACAGAAAATCAGCTGTGGCCTGGGACTTCCAAGGGTGGGAGGTGCTTCTATTATCATCTTAGAGAGAAACCAGACTTGGAGACCTTCAAAAACTAGAATATGCAATTTTAAAACATAGCTCTTAGGTTAGGTCACGATACCCACGCTGGGCCAAGAATATTATTGTGTTAAATTTAGGGAAACGAATAGAGCACACCCCTCATTTGGGGGGCCGGGGTGTGTGTGCCTGGTAACCAGCAAGAGCTGTAGAAGCTTTTCTTGACTGGGCAGCTGTTTAGGGCAGCTCCCGGCATGAGGGAAGGTATTTAGGGTGTAGGCTTAAGTGCATTCCCTAACAACTGTGGCATCGCTGAGTGTACGTCACCATCACCACAGAAATGCAGGCAAATTATAATAGGAAAATCCATCTTCAGTGACAAGGGGAGGAACCAAACATCCTAGAACTAGCGTTTCTGTCCACAGCCAATTGCTTGTCCAACTTGGGTGAACATCAGAGTCTCCCGATTTGTCAGATACATCCCCAGGCTGGGCCCATGGCGCTGTGGTGCTAAGTCTCTGGAATCAAGGCTCTGAGTCTGCATCAAGACCTGGGGGTGGGAGGGGGATTAAACTGACACCCCCAAGGGAGCACGCACAAGGCTGCAAATACCAAAGAGGAAGGTAGCTTATGGGGCTCTGCCATTCCGGCCCCTGGCTTGGTCTCTTTGTGCAATTCATGTGACCATTCCGCCCGACTTACTTTAATGGAGAGCAATTGCACCTGTACTGATTCGCGGCCGCTTTTGAGGAGTTTTATCGCAGGGCTCCCATACAGCAAGGCTGTGCTGCAGACACTAAAAATTGGCCTGTTGGCTGTAGGCTCGTCCTTGTTTGGGGCTGTAGAGGAGTCTGGGGGTCTCCCTGGTTCCAAAGCCTGATGAGATGGAGAAGGAACCCTGGCTTGGCCAAGTTTGATACCCCAATCCAGTACAGAACGCTGCTGAGGCCACGTTTTAATTTCACGAGGGAGAGCAGAACACTGTCCTTTCTGTAGAACTCTGAGCACTCTGGAGTTTTTTTGTTTGTTTGTTTTTGTTTTTGTTTTTGTGGTGACCACTAGCTTTGTCTTGAGACACTTTCTGTGTTGGTTTGAACGGGAAATGTCTCCTGGAGCCACATGGTTGGACACCTGGTTTCCAGGAGAACGGAGTGGGCCAGATACACAGTCCAAAGCCCATTGTGGGTTTGCCATCGTTCCCAGGGATGGAGAAGGGACCCCGAGCCTCACCATGCTTACTAGGCAAGAGCTCCACCGAGGAGCCACCTCCCCAGCCTCAGCTGTTGTTTTGGACTAAGCTCCTCCACTGGGCCCAGAAATTCCAAACTAAAAATAAAAATGAGGTCAGCCATGCTAAAGTTCACATCAACAGGCAGACCTTAGCCTTCCAAGAAATCAGCAGCGAGAGGCGGCAGCCAGAGCTCTGAATCAGGCCAGTGTCCGAGCGTGAAAGGACGGTATTCCCTCTGCTTGTCTTTACACGGTAGCCCGATGCTAAGCGACTGGTCACTTCTTCCGTGTGACTGTGAAGTGGTCATTCCCCTTTTTTCCTTTCTGCCCTTACAGCCTGACTCCCCTTAGAAGACCAGCCCCTACTTTCCAGCCTTGGGAACACTTATTCTTTTTTTTTTTTTTTCCCGAGACAGGGTCTCTCTGTAGCCTTGGCTGTCCTGGATTCACTTTGTAGACCAGGCTGGCCTCGAACTCACAGCAATCCGCCTGCCTCTGCCTCCCGAGTGCTGGGATTAAAGGCGTGTGCCACCACGCCCGGCTAACTCACACTGTACTGCCTACTTCTTGAACTCACAGACCAATCAAGGACTCAGTGCCCAGAAGCATAGCAGGTAACAGCTCAGCCGCTGGGCTACAGCCCCACCCACCAGGGAAGGCCTTTACACATGATCAGAGGCTGAGAGCACTTGACGCTCTTGCAGAGAGGAGCAGGTTTTGGTCCCAGCATCCCCACGACAGCGCACAGCCATCTGTAGCTCCTGTTCCAGGGAGCTGGTGCCTATGTGGCAGACAAAAACTAGCCTTTAAATCATGATCAAGCAGGTCCCAGCACACGCCTGTAATCCCAGCACTTGAGGGAGGTAGAGGCGGAAGAAACACAAGGTGACAGGTGTACAGTGGGTTTGAGGCCGGCTTGGGCTACAGAAAACCCTGTCTCAGAAAACTAACATTAAAATAATTAGGTGTTAACAAGGTGGCTCAGTAAGGAAAGGTGCATCCCGCTAAGCCTGATGACCCGAATTCAATCCTCAGAGCTCACCCGGTGGAAGGAGAACGGACATCTGCAAGTTACTCGCGACATGTGCAGACACACATACATCCACTGGGGAAAGTGTCAGGCGTGGGATATACACCTCTAATCTCAGTACTCAGTAAGTGAACAACTTGAAAGTCTTAGGAAGTCCCAGAAAAAAAAAAACTATTTTAAAAAAGTAAAGAACTCTTACTTACAGTAAAATAAGAAAGAAACCCAGAACTCTAGTACAATATTTTAAATTATGTTTTTAATTGAAATAAAATTGCATCATTTCCCCTGCCTTTCCATCCTTCAGCTCTTGAAACCCTTTCATGTCCTTCTGCTCCCAAAGTAGTAGCCTTTTTTCTTTGATATTATTGTTACATATATGTATACATGTGTATGCACAAATATATATATATATAAATACAACTTGATGAGCCCCTAAAAAATTACCTTAAAAACTAAAAAGTTATTGTATTTTGGTTTGGTTTTTGTTGTTTCTTTCTTTCTTTCTTTCTTTCTTTCTTTCTTTCTTTCTTCTTTCTTTTTGTTTTTTGAGACAGGGTTTCTCTGTGTAGCCTTGGCTCTTCTGGACTCACTCTGTAGACCAGGCTGGCCTCAAACTCACAGTGATCCACCTGCCTCTGCCTCCCCAGTGCTGGGATTAAAGGTGTGTGCCACCCTCACCTGATTGCATTTTGCTCTTTGATGGTGCTGTAGGGATCTAAGTAAAGTAGATTAGCAGAGAACCTCCACGCTCTTCAGCCTTCTGCAGAGGCCTGGCCAGGCTCTGAGCTCAGCTCCATGAGACACTCTGGCCTCACTGACTAAGGGACTTTTATTGTTGTTGCGCCCATGGCTAAGCTGTAGTCAGAATCTCAGGAGGGCAGGGAGGCTGCACTTCCTCTACCCTCTTTAAATTTGCTTTGCTTCTAGAAACAGCAGACCACATTGTCTTTCCTAGGATGCAGAGTGGAGCCTTGCCTCATGAACGGATTCGGTTTGAATTGGCAACTAGGTTCGGTAAAATGTATTACAAAAATGTAAAGATTGAGTTATGAAAAGGTTCTATATTGAAATATGTGTCTTTTATAATGACATACTGAAACATTTATGCCTGAGGTGATTTGGAGTCAGGATTTGTTTCAGAAAGTAGGAGGCCAAGGTTGAGGTGAGCTGCAGCTAACCACTGAACGCGGACGTGAGGCGATGTAGGCGCGCTGGGAGGCCGCTGGGTGTGCCCGTGAGGGGCTGTCTTGGCTGCAGAGGTTGGAAGAGCTGCCGCAGCTGCCTTTACAGACCTGAGCTCTAGCGAGAGCTTACCTTTTCCCACTGTAAGTCGCTTTTGCCAGGGTACTATATCACAGCAGCAAAAAAGAAACTAAGACACTTGCTCAGAATCACAAGGTTTTTATTTGCTTTGTTGTTTTCTTTATGTTTTTTTTTTTTGTAGGCGGGGTTTGTCTGTAGTCTTTCTGTGTAGCCCTGGCTGTCCTGGAACTCCATACACTAGGCTGGCCTCGAACTCAGATCGCCCTGAATGCTGAGATGATCACATGTTTTAAGACAATGACTTGGGGGGGGGGGTCCTCCCTCTGGAATATGCCAGAGGTGATATTCTAAAGGCCCAGTCGAGGCCCAGTCTTGTACTGCATGGCGCTAGTGTGGTAATCAAACCATGGAGCATGTCCCCTTCCCCTTGTACGATGGTAGTGACTTGGGCTTCATGTTCAATTTACCTTTTAGGATGTGATCCAAATAAAATATTCTGAGATACACAGGGTTCTTTTACAAATTAACACACACACATACACACACACACACACACACACACACACACACACACACACACACACCCCTCTGCACTTGGTGGTTACTTAGTTAAAAGTCATTTGGCAGATTTAAGGATAAAGAAGCTGCCCAGAATAGAATGTTCTCCTAATAGGTTGACGGCACATGAGTTAGAAATTAAAGCATCGTGCACCAGAAAAATCTCCACGGATCTACCAGACCTTCCTACTTCGGAGTAAGCGGGAGGCGGGAGGTAGTACATACTTACAGAGCACTCAAGAGCTTCCAAATGTGTTTGTAATGAGTGCATTCATATGTCAACAGCGGTCCTTTCGAGGTGTGGATCTCAGAAGTCACGATTTCTGGTTGATTCCCGTACTGTTTCATCCTCTAGGCCAGCCAAGGTTGGCTCTCCGCTCCTGTGTGACCACTGCTGCTCTGCGCTCTGCACAGGGACCTAAGGAGCCACCCGCCTCTGTGTGACCACTGCTGCTCTGCGCTCTGCACAGGGACCTAAGGAGCCACCTGCCCCTGTGTGACCACTGCTTTTCTGCTTCCACGACTACTCCCACAACACAGAGGACTCGGGGCAAGGTGGGGGGGTGTTGACTCTGGGACCAGGATTCCTCGGCCACAGTTGAGTGTTTCCGGCGCATGTTCCTTTCCTTGGCCGTGCGTCTTGGCGGTGCATCTTTTTTCCCCCGTGGTGGTTTATCTGGTTGACAACTTGGCTGGGTCTGGAATCAAATGATAGGCCGCTACTGAGCCCCAGGACGGATTTTCTTGCTCAGACTGTTAGAAATGGAAGAAGGGAACTTCGCCTGCTTGCCTTCGCCTGCTGGCAAGGTCATCTACCCAGTTGCTCATCACTCTGCCGATGCTGACCCAGCTTCTTCCGGCTTCCAGTGCCAGATATCAATTTTTAAGATATATTTAGCGGGTCAGTCTGTTCTAGAAAATCCTGACCAATCCTGACTCTGTTAGTGCATGAACAACATTACATCCAGGTTAAGGCTCTGTGGTTCGAAGGTCTCCTTCCAGACTCAGTGTTGAAGCTTGTGTTAACTTTTTTTTTTTTTGAGACAGGGTTTCTTTGTGTAGCCTTGGCTGTCCTGGACTGGCTTTGTAGACCAGGCTGGCCTCGAACTCACAGCGATCCGCCTGCCTCTGCCTCCCGAGTGCTGGGATTAAAGGCGTGCGCCACCACACCCCGCTTGTGTTAACTTTTTAAAAAATAATTTATTAATTTTATTTTATGTACATTGGTGTGGGGGCAAGGGTGTCAGGTCCCTTGGACCTGGAATTACAGACAATTGTGAGCTGCCATGTGGGTGCTGGGAATTGAACCCAGGTCCTCTGGAAAAGCAGACAGTGCTCTTAACCACTGAGCTATCTCTCCAGCCCCTCTGTGTGAACTTCTAAAGTTGAACTAAATGTATTTTTCATTATATAGCCAAGAGCTTACAGGGGCATGGAATGTTGTATTTTGAATGAGAAGCACCCCCCCCGCTCCCCCCCACCCCCTCCTCCCCCTCCCCCCACTCCAGGCCAACCCCATAGCCTGGTGCATTTGAACACCTGGTCCACAGCAGGTGGTGATGTGGAGGGAGGCTTAGGAGGTATTGGCACTGCTAGAAGGAGGATGCTCCTGGAGATGGGCTTTGAGGTTGTACAGCATCAGCCCGACACAGTGGCGCACACCTGTAATCCCAGCACTTGGGGAGGTAGAGGCAGGCAGATCTCCGTGAGTTCGAGGCCAGCCTGGTCTACAGAGTTACATATAAAAACCCTGTCTCAAGCAAAACAAAAACAAAAAAAGGGGGTAGATCAATAAATGTGACTAAACCCTAGCCAAACTGAGAATAAAAGAAAACACATGTTTGTGTGGCATCAGAAACGAGAGAGGACAGTGGTGTTACAGAACACTGTCCCCTGAGCAAGGCAGACATCCCCGTCCCCAGGTCCAGAGCCTGCACTGTCCTGAAGAGAAACCAGGAGGAGTGGATGGGGTGGGGGCAGGGAGGAGGAAAGGAGGGAGGGGCTATAAAACACATTGGCTAATTAATTAATTAGTTAATTTAAATTTTTTTTAATTAGTTAATTTTTTAAAAGTAAGTTTGTTGGGCTGGAGAGATGGCTCAGAGGTTAAGAGCCCTGGCTGCTCTTCCAAAGGTCATGAGTTTAATTCCCGCAACCACATGGTGGCTCACAGCCATCTATAATGAAATCTGTATACATAACAAAAATAAATAAATAAATCTTTTTTTTAAAAAAAAGTAAGTTTGTTACCTGTTGATGTTCTCTCAGAGCAGGAGGGGCTGGGGAAGTCAGTGAGCTGAAATTCCTTCTCCCTCTGACAATTCTGCCCTAGTTGACTGCGGCCTCCAGGCAGGTGCTAGACTCTCCAGGCAGGGAAGGCTGACTAAAGGGGGATCAGCAACTATGCATGTTGGGTAAACACTTTCCAGTGTGGTTTCTTTGGGGTCCCCCACGATCCTGAAGGTAGCTAGCTCCTAATCCATGGTCTGTACATAAACCTAATAAAAGCCCTTGGTTCCCCAGTGGGAACTTCGGTGGATTTGACCTGTGAGTTGTCACTGAAACTTTACAATGAGGAAGAAGTAGACACTGCTTATGTCTTTCCAGGGAAGGAATTCTCAAACAAATGAAAAACTTTAGAAGCTTTCTGTGTGACCAGTTCAAGACAAAAGTAAGTTTAGAAATGGTGTGCTATTTCACTGAACCCAAAGATACCGAAATAGGTAAAATGCCAGATCAAGATTTCACAAGTTCCCTGAAAGAGGGAACAGAAAGCAGGTGAATTCATGCAGGACCCAGAAAGAAAAGCCAGCAACACAGGGAAAGGAAGCAAACGCCAGGAAATGATCATCTTAGATGAAAACATCAGCGAGTAAATACAGAGTGTTTGAACATTAGAAATGGAGCCAGGCCGTGGTGACGCACGTCTTTAATCCCAGTGCTCTGGAGGTAGAGGCAGGAGGATCTCTGTGAGTTCAAGGCCAGCCTGGTCTACAAAGTAAGTCCAGGACAGCCAGATTTGTTATACTGAGAAACCCTATATTAAAAACAAAACAAAACAAAAAATTTGAAATGGAAAACTCAGGGTGAGCCATCAAGATGGCTCAGTGGGTGAAAGGGTCTGGCAAAGAACCCTGGTGACTTTAGTTCAATTCCTATGTGTGGGAGGAGAAAACTGAGCCCTAAGATTCCTCCTTTACCTTCACACACTCACTGTGGCACAGGGACCCACATTCACAAACACACAGACAACACATACAATAATGATGTTGATGATAAAGTAAAAATTAAAGTTTAAAAAAAAACCTCAGAACACACTGGGCGTGGTGGTGCATGCCTTCATACATCAATAAGGAAAAAGCCAAACATTCCTAACCAAACCATCCAAGAACTCAAGGATGTGACTGAGAGACCAAGCCAGAGATGGCATAAAAGGAGTTGAGATTCAAAACGGAACACCTAACAACTCCAGTCAATGAAATAATAGTAGAAAAGCAAATGGGCACCCAAGCATTTAGAAGCTTAAACAGGTCACTTCCTTGTGATGCATTACAATCCCAAAAATGCAAAGACAAGAAACAACATTAAAAGCTGTAAGGAATAAAAACAGCAACTCACATACAAAGGCAAACGTGGGAGAACACATCCCATACCAGCACCATGAAGGTCCAGGAGAGAGCGGGACGATGTGTGTTCAAACCTCGAGGGTAGACAACTCCGACCAAGTTGTTGTGTTTAGTTTGATGGCGAGCTAAGGACGTTTCCAGACAAGAACCAACTACGAGAGAGTTCCTGACCACCACGCCCGCTGTACATCTGATGCTTAGCTCAGGGAGAGCAAGGCAGTCCGCACACGAGAGCACAGGAAAGCGAGCGTCTCATTGCTGTGAGGGGAATTGGTGAACGAAGGGGATTGCTTTGTAGTAAGTTCCTATGTTTCTAGAGGTTCTAAAGGAGACGTAAGACCAGCAAACCCGAAAGGCAAGTCATACTTTAAAGGGAGGTTCACTAAGACTGAAGAAATAAACTGGGCATGGTGGCGCACACCTCTAAGTCCTGCATTTGAGATTAGAGAGGGAGGAGTTCTATGATTTCCAGGCCAGCCAGGCCTACATGGTGAGGTCCCAACATGGGGCTGGGGATTTAGCTCAGTGGTAGATCGCTTGCCTAGCAAGCACAAGGCCCTGGGTTCGGCCCTCAGCTGGGGGGGGGGCGGGGGGGGGCACGGGAAGGAGACAAAATAACAACACGTAAAGTTTATAAAAGCTGTCGGACTCCTGAGGAGACAAGAGTTACCGGGAAGAGAGACCGGACAGACTGCCCGGATAGGGAGAAACCAGCGGCTGAGCTTCCAGGAAGAGACTCTCTGCAACCTGTCCACCTGCCCGGAAGCTGCTCCGTGACTCCAGGGTTCCGGGGTTCGTGAGCTGGGGTGGGCTTTTGCTAATGCTGAGCCTTCGAATTGTTCCCGCACTGATCAGACGACCCCTCCCCCACGCCCCTGTGAGTGACCCCATGGGCCTCGTTGGTTCACCAAGTTCATCGGTTCTCTATCTGGGCCAATTAGACATTTGTTGACATCCCCTCAGAGACAGTGTTACACAACAGGAAGCTAGGGGACACTATCAATGTCCAATACTGATAAAGAGAGGGAGAAAGTAAGAAAACCGTAACCAAACCAACCCGAAGAATGACCAACAGAACTATGCGAATTATTAAACATTGTTCCATTATAGCCTTAAGTGGATGTGAGCTCAACTCACCAATTAAGAAATTCAGATTAGGTGACTGGATTAAAAAATTAGGTCTGTTTTTTTAGACAACGCTCTTCTGTCTTTAAGAAACAGGCCCCATTGGCAGAGATACCACAGCCTAAGAGTCAAAGGGTGTCATCTTATCAAGAGAGTGGAGTCTGACATCTGCGAAATCAGACTTCAAACCAAACCTAGCCAGAGAGAGCGAAGGGCGCTACAGTGTAGGTAACGTGCGTGTGGTGTGGTGTTCCCAGCTTCTTTCTTTCCTCGTTTTAATTAATTAATTCATTTTTATTTTTGTTTTTTGAGAGAAGGTTTCTCTGTGTAGCCTTGGCTGTCCTAGACTTGCTCTGTAGACCAGGCTGGCCTCGAACTCACAGCTGCCTCTGCCTCCCGAGTGCTGGGACTAAAGGCGTGCACCACCAGGCCCGGCTCTCAGCTACAATTCTTCAGGCTAAGAAATCCTGTGCAGAGGGCGCATAGAAACCCCCAACCAGGGTTGTGCGCTCAGCAATCACCACTCTCAGCTCATTGCCGGTTACCTTTCCATTGGCTGAGGCTACTGCAGAGACCTGGGCTGAAAGGAACACTAATCTGTTCGTAAAACCATAAATATGTAGCAGGCAGTTTAACAGCATGTCCGTTATCAGCACAACCATGGTGAGTTCCCCTCTAGGGCTGATGACCTCCCTGATTGTGGGCTTTTGGCTAGACGTACAGACCAGATCTGGATTCCTTCCTGAGGAGCAGCCTCAACGTTTTTTTTTTTGTTTGTTTGTTTGTTTTTGTTTTTGTTTTTGTTTTGGACAGGGTTTTGCCTGTCCTGTACTCTGTAGACCAGGCTGGCCTCAAACTCAGAGAATCTGCCTGCCTGTGTTTTCCCTAGTGCTGGAATTAAAAGCGTGTGCCACCACCACTCATCTGACTTTTAATTGTTTAATGTATATGTGTGTGTTTAACGTGGTTAGTATAGTGGATGTAAGCATGTTTTTCTTTTAATCCCAGGTGTGGGATATGGGGGCTGCTCCAGTTTGTCCACAGCTGATAACTGCCTCCTGAGAGCACACGTGATGTTTGTCAGCTGTGAACTCCCTCTTGTCGGGGATGGTCTTTGTCAGTAGGGATAAATGCTGGACCCAAAGGGAGACTGAGGGATCAGAGAAAGAAGAAGGCTGCTGGTGCTTCCCCCTGCTGCTCCTGGTTGCTGTTGTTGCAGTTTGACAATAAGAAGTTGAAGATATCCTGAACCGAGGGCTGGACGCGCCCCAAGGAACCGGAGGACCCTAAACAGCAGGAAGCAGCTAAGGAAAACACTGCCCCCTCTTCCCACTAACTTTCCTTCTCCCCTACCTGGTGTTGGGCTGTTGGAAGGGATTGGCATGGAGAAGGGAGATAGAAAGTTAAGGAACCCAAAATAAAAATAGTTGTTTAAAAGTACGCCAACAGGTCAGTTTATCTCCAACAACAGCCGTGCCGCTATTGCACCAAACGATACTTGTTGGCATGGTAGCGTGCGGATCTGCTGCTGGGTAGGTCTTCTGGTGACCTTTCTCCCGGCACCTTACACAGTACTCTCTGACGTGATGAGAGCTATAGTCAGCAGAAGGGAAGGTCCCCGCCAGTCCAAGGTAGATCTGTGTACGGGATCTTCAGCAACAGAGCCTTGCCACCTAGGTATTGTGGACAACCTGGGTCAACCACGCCTCGAGCGTGTCTCTGTCTAGTGACTCATGGGTAACCCGAAGATTTCCATTAAAAAACCCATGATTTTGAGGTGAAGCATTATCTATAGGCAAGATAGTTCTGTTCAAACTTCTTCTTTTATTATTATTATTAGTTTACAAAACTGGGTTGATGTAAAACTGTAAGTTCTCGCTCTCCTGCATGCTCCCATTTCATCCTGCGTAAGCCTTTGACCCCAGGGTCTCTTCCAGCTCCTCTGCATCCCCCTGTTACACCAGCCCCTCCCTCTGCTGAGGACTCTTCCTTCCTCCCCTCTTGTGGGCTCTCTTCAGCATCTGGACCTCCCCAGCAGCTCCAAAGTCAACACACAACTCTTAAAACTTTGAAGGCAGGACCTACATATGAAAACAACGTTTGTCTTTTCCTAAGTCACTTCTTTTAATATGCCATCTTCTAAGTCCATGCATTTTCCTACAAAGTCTTGATTAGGTTTTTTTTTTTTAGTTTTAAAATTCCATTGTGTATTTGTACCATATTTTATTATCTGGTCATCGATTGATGGACATCTAGGTTGATGTCCCTTTCCTAGCGGTTATGAGTAGGGCAGCAATGAACATAGACCTCCTAGTAGGAGGTGCAGTTCTTTGGACAGACAGACGCCAAGGATAGTAGAGCTGGGTCATGTGGTGGTTCTATTTTTAGCCTTTGGAGAAATTTTCACATTGATTTCCATAGTGACCTGACAACAATGGGTAAGAGTCCCCCTTTCCCTACATCCTCACCAGCACTTGTTGTGATTTGCTTTCTTGATGGGAAGCCATTCTGACTGCCGGAATCAATCTCAAATAGTTTAACATTTTCCTGGTGGTTAATGATGTTGAAAAGTTTAAAGTCTTTGTTAGCCATTTGCGTTTTGTCTGTTTTGAAAACTATGTTCAGGTCTATAGGTGAGTTTTTCATTGGATAGCTTGTTTAGTTTCTTGAGTTCTTTGTATATCTTATATACTAACCCTTTGCAGGTATATAGCTGGCAAAGATTTTCTCTTATTTTTTTACTGTCTCTTCATTTGAAAAGTTTCCTTTGTTCTACAGAAACATTTTAATATGAGGAGGTCCCATTTGCCCATTATTAGCCTTACTTCCTGAGGAGTACAGCCCTGCTCAGGAAATCTTTACCTATGCCTCTGTCTTAAAATGTACTCCCTTTTAGCAACTGTAGACTCCCCGGTCAAATGGCTTTGAGCCACCTGAAGTTGAGTTGTGTGAAGGGTGAGATACAAGGGTCTACTACTTTGTTTCTCTTTCTGCAGCTGTTCGGTCAGGTGGCTGCAGTGCGTGGCCTCTGTCTGAGCCCTCTGCTCTTCCGGTGATCTGTGTGTTCGCTTCTTGCTGGTTCATTCACCCTGGCTCTGGGGTGTAACTCAAACTCAGGTCGGCTGAGTCCTTGCACAGTGTCTTTTTAGGGTTAGAACAGTCTAGGTTACTCAGGTTCTTTTCTGTTTCTATATAGATTTTTTATTTTTTCTATTTCTGTGATGAATGTCACTGAGATTTTGATGGGGATTACATTGGGTCTGTGGACCGCTTTGGTAGGATGGCCATTTTCACAATGTTAACCCTACAGATCCATGGGCAGGAGAGACCTTTCCACTAATGGTGTCTTCTTCAATTTCTTTCTTCAGTGGTTGTTATTGTTTGGTTTTGTTTTTGTTTTTCAAGACAAGGTTTTCCTGTGTAACAGCTCTGGCTGTCCTGGAACTCACTCTGTAGTCCAGGCTGGCCTTGAACTCATGGAGATCCTCCTGCCTCTGCCTCCCAAGTGCTGGGATTAAAGGCATGCACCACCACCACCCAGCCTTTCCTCAGTGTTTTAAAAGTTTCATTTAGAGGTCCTGCTCTCCCTTGGTTAGAGCTAGTTTGAGACGTTTTATTTTTTGAGGCTGTTGTCACCAGGATTATTTTCCTGGTTTTCTTTCTCAGTATGATTGCCATTGTTATATAGGAAGGCTACTGATTTTGGGATGTGAATTTTGCATCCTGCCACTTTGCTGAAAATATCAATTCGGAGAGTCTTTAGACCTCCTGTCTATAGAGCCCTATCATCTGCAAAGGGGGATGCTTGGACTTATTTTCCCGTTTCTGCCTTTTATGGGTGTCTCCTGTCTTTCTGCCTCCTACCTTTAAGTACAGGGCTCCCTGTACTGCTGGGTAAAAGTGGAGAGTGGACACCTTTGTCTCCTTCCTGACTTAGTGAAAATGCTTCGAGTTTCCCCCCATTTATATAATAAACATATATAGTCATATATGTTCCTACATCTTTTGAGATATGTTCCTTCTATTCTGAGTTTCTTCAAGACTTTTTTTTTTTTTTTTTTTTTTTTTGGTTTTTCGAGACAGGGTTTCTCTGTGTAGCCTTGGCTGTCCGGGACTTGCTTTGTAGACCAGGCTGGCCTCGAACTCACAGTGATCCTCCTGCCTCTGCCTCCCTAGTGCTGGGATTAAAGGCGTGCACCACCACGCCCAGCCTTCTTCAGGACTTTTTACATAAAGAGATGTTAGAGTTCGTCAAAAAGCTTTTTTCCTGAGTCTATTGAGCCAACCATGTAATTCCTATGTATGCTTGCCACCACATACATGCAATTCCTACGTATCCTGGCCGCCGTGTATGTAATTTATAGCAAGTGAAACATTCAACAAGGACTTAATGAGGGGAGAGTCAGAGCGCTAACGCAGATACAATGAAAAGTACTCGAGTAAGTAAGGTGTCACTGAGATGTGTCAGCCATAACAGGTGCTCGCCTCCGACCTTGACCGCCGTAGCTAGATCCTAGGATCCTGCGGTGGAAGAAGAGAAAGGGTCTACAGGTTGTTGTCTGGTCTGCACATATGTGCACACATGTGTACACACACACACACACACACACACACACACACACACACACACTAAGAAACATCTAAAGCAGAGAACCTTGTTATAAAGTTGTCAACAGCCTGCACAGATTCAGTTTGGATGTTGAGTAATGGAGACCCTGAGCTTTGGAAGGACACTTGGGGTGACACAGGCACCGTATGGACACAGTGCATGGTTAGATGACAGGTCAGTGGCCTCTGCTCTCAGAGATGTGATGAGCGGAAGATGGCTCTTCTGACATGGTCATAGTGTGCCCTCTGTGGTGGCTTCAACAAGAATAGTCTGCGCAGCCTCACGTATTTGCCAGCTTAGCGCCCAGTTGACGGATTATCTGGGAGACTTAGTGCGGCCTTGTTGGAGGAGGTGTGTGCTGCGGGTGCACTGTGCCAGGCCTAGTGTCTCTTCCTGCTGCCTGGATAACAGGAAGCAAAGCTCTCTGCTCCTTCTCCAGCACCGTGTCTGCCTGCCATGATGATAATGGACTCGCCTTCTGAAGTGTAAGCCAGCCCCAGTGCGTGCGTGCGTGCGTGCGTGCGTGCGTGCGTGTGTGCCTGTGTGTGCGTGAGTTGCATGTGGGCGTGTGTGCAGGCCAGAAGACAACTTTGGCTGTCATTTCTCAGGCGCTGACCCTCATTTTTCTTTGTTTCTTTGTTTGGCTACTGGCTTTTTAATCCTGTAAATGAAGGACAATATAAACATGTCTTGCAGCCGGGTGTGGTGGTGCACGCCTTTTGCACATGCTGTCACAACTTCCCAGAGTTCCTGTGCAGCTGTTCTGTTGGGCCTGTAAATACTGTTTTCTTGTAATGTTTTTATTTTTTGAACTCTTTCTGTTTTTTTATTTGATCTCTCTATTTTAAATTATTGCTACATAAACCTGTATTTCCATTTTTATTAGACAGATAGTGTTGTCTCTTTTTTCCAACCTACCTTTGGGTATTCGGAAAATTATACACACCAGTCTGTTCATTTGTTGTGAGCACTTAATATTTTTCCCCATTAAAAAAGCCTCTACTTACTGTTTCCACCGTTATCTACGTCCACTATATTAATTAGCTTATATAACCATTATCTTGTTCCCTTCTTATCATGAGTCCTTGTTTTGTCTGGAAGGGTAAGTGAAGGTAAGCATTCTGAGGCCTGAGGTCCTCCTTTTCCAGACTGCAAAGTGGAGACAGTGATAGGGACCCCACGGGCTTGGTGAAGATTAAATGTGATCACACTTGAAGCTTTTAGCAGAATGCCTTGTGACTCTTACCAGAAGCACGGGTTATATTTTCATTATAAACAAGTACACATTCAAGCCAGTTGTAATGGTAAGTACCTTTAATTCCAGCCCTCAGGACACAGAAAGGGGGGCGGGGGTGGATCTGCGTACCTTGGAGACCAGGTTGGTCTACAGAGAAAGTTCTAGAACACTCAGGTTTAATAGAGTGACCCTGTCTCAAAACATAACAGAAAAAGAGAGAAAAGAGAGACACGTACGGATACATAGCAGGAGGCAGAATGGTGGCCCCAACTATTGCAAAGAGCAAGCTTTGAGCAGAACAAGTGACATGGCCACTGTTTCCAACTCCAGACAGTGGGACCCACCCTGTGTTCTCATCTGCTGTCCTGCAAGCCGCAGTCCACCTGTCCCCTGTGAGGTCACTAGTTTGTCAGCTGTTGTGTACCTTAGCATGAGTCAGACGGGGAGGGCGGGGGAGGGCAAATGTCTTCCTGGCTACAAGGACAGAAAAGTTAGTTCCGAGATAAACACGCACCTCAGAACACTCGGAAAACATATGCTAAGCCAAGTGTACAGCGTGCCTCCAGGAGGAGGGGAGAAATGTTTGTGTATTCTTCATAGAGACCAAAAATTTGTTCAATTGACTTTGTTATTCATGAGCGAAGGAGAGGGAACAAATTGTTATGCCTGACACCAGGTTTCGGGACTGGAATTTCACATTGTGGTTCATGTAGCTATATTTAATATTTGCAGAGTCATATAGTAAACCCAGTCAGAGCCTGGTGAAGTCCCTGCCCAGAGGCTGCCCTGTCCCCTGTAGCCTTTGCCTGCTGACAGCCCTTTTGGATGGTCTTGGTATGATATCACCCATCATGCCCTGCAAGTGCATCCAGGCCTCTCATGTCAACAGTGTGTTACCCTCACACTGACAAGGCATTGCCTGGCCTACAACCTGTGGAGTGAAGGTCTGGGGTTGATTTCATATTTAAAGAAAGAAATATTCTTATTTTAGGATGTGTTTGCCTGCATGTGTGCAGGTATAATCCATTCTTAGTGTCTTTGAAGTCCGGAGGAAGGTGCTGTATCCCCTGGAATTGGGATTACAGAGGCTTGTGAGCCGCTGTGGGTGCTGGAACCAAGCCTGGCGCCTCTGAAGGAGCAGCAGGTGTTCTCACCTGTTGAGCCAATCCTTCAAGCCTCCGGCTTAGGCTTCTTAATATGAGAGCAGGTGATAGTTTATGTTTTCAGGGACCACGCCTCTATAGTGTGGGGGTGTGCAGGGGAAGAGGGAGGGAGGAAAGAGGGAAAGGAAAACCCAGGTTTTAAAAACCTGCATTTGTGGTTATTAAAGCAGGGTATTGTGTTTAAATCTTCCTGTGGTGTCCTTGTGAATATTGATGGCGCAGTAGTTAAATAAAAAGACACAGCGTCATCAATTCGTTCCTTAAAAGCATTCACAGGAAAGAGGAAGGAAAACACAGCTAGTGAAGGAAGTGTGGGAAAGAGCGAATGGAACAGGACACTCCTGATGGCTTCACGCTCGGCTGGAGCATGGGAAATAAGTGACAAATTCAGGCATCCAGGTGGACAAAGCCCCACCCTGTCCCATACATCTCCTAAATGGAAACCAAAAGAAAAAAATGAAATTACTCCAAATTGCGATAGAGGAACTGCTAGGAATTCTAATATTGTAAATAGAGGTTTGGTCGGAGTTTTCCACTCAAAACAAGGATAGGAAATAAATCCTGAAGTGAAAACTAAGAGACAAACAAAGGAAAATATTTTCAGAAGTTTAAAGTAAATCATATTTTTAAACACAAAAGCAGAATAATTAAGGCCTTTTGTCAGACGTTGATTATTACAAAGACTATACACACCAGGGTTTTCCCAGGTAGATCAGGTTCTGAGTTCTTTGAGCCTCTGCTGTGCATCAGCATTCTTTGGGGAAATACGAATACCAGGTCTCTCCCTTCTCCTGTTTCTTAAACATGAGTTTATTTTTACCCTACATGCCCAAGGAGTTGCCAGTGAGAAATGGAGCACAGGAGCCCTGTCTTTTCCTGCCTGCCTGCCTTTCCTCCCTCCCTCCCTTCCTCCCTCTCTCCCTTCTTTCCTTCCCTCCTTTCTCCCTTCCCTCCTTCCTCCCTTCCCTCCTTCTATCCCTCCCTCCTTCCCTCCCTCCCCCCTCCTTCCTTCCCTCCCTCCTTTGCTTCCTCTCCTTCCCTCCCTCTGTCATTTCCTCCCTCCCTCCCTCCTTCCCTCCCTCCCTCCCTCCCTCCCTCCTTCCCTCCCTCCTTCCCTCCCTCCTTCCCTCCCTCCCTCCTTCCCTCCCTCCTTCCCTTGTTGTTTGTGATGGGATTTATTCTTCCTGGTTGCCATTTACAGACTGTTATGGAAAGCTTCCTACTGTCTCATCGCTCTGCATTACCACTGCCTGGCCTCTGGCACTTCTCACTCTGCTACCCACTTCCCAGCTCAGGTGTCGAGAGGCAGACACTCGCCATCCTCTCACTTAGGACTTCTAAAAGATGCAAACTTGGCACAAAGAGCATGAACTTGATACGAGTGTGGGAGCGTGCTCGCTAGAGGGTCACTTGCTTCTGCCCCGAGCGCTCAGTGCTCCACCCACTCACCTGACTGGCGGATACACTGTTAAGTGTGCTGTTTGAGTCAGGACACACAATTGATACCCATTTGTGGTGACTGATATATTTCTTAACATTTTAAAAACCATTCCCCTCTCTTTCTATTCATTTGCAAACACCAGCAGATCAGACCCAGGACCAAGACTCAGCCCAGGACTGAGGACCCAGGACTCAAAATACATGACCAGGGCCCAGAGCTAGGACCAAGATCCAGGACCCAAGACAGAACCGAGGGCTCAGGACCCAAGACCCAAGGCCCATGACCAGGACCCATGAAGATCAGGACCCAGAATCCAGGATCAGGACCCAGAGCCAATGGGCTGGAGAGATGGCTCCATAACAAAAACGCCTGCTGCTCTTGCGGAAGATGTGAGTTCTGTTCCCAGCATGCATATTTGGCAGCTCAAGGTCACCAACTCCAACTCTGGGGACCCAGGGCCCACTTTTAGCTCCAGCGGTCATCCCACAAATGTGTCCTCCCCCATATTCACAAGTAAAAATAATATACATATTTTAAAAACTGACATCTCAAGCTGAAGAGATGGCTCAGTGGTTAAGAGCACTCGCTGCTCTCCCAGAGGTCCCAGGTTCAATCCCAGCACCCACATGGCAGCTCACACCTGTCTGTGACTCCAGGTCCAGGGGATCTGGCACCCTCGCACAGACCAGTATGCAGGCAAATTACCAATGCACATAAAATAAAAATAAAGTAAGTCTTTGGGGGAAAAGATACCTGACATCTCTCCTTAAAATGTCAGTGGTACAAAAAACAAAGACAGTGAAACGTGTGTGTGTGTGTGTGTGTGTGTGTGTGTGTGTGTGTGTGTGTGTTGAGATAAGATTTTCTTGTATATCCCTGACTGGCCTGAACTTACTGTGCAGGCCATAGGCTGGCCTTGAACCCACAGAACTCCTTCCTACCTCTGCCTCCCGAGTACTGTGATCACAGGTGTGCACCGTGGCACACCTGATGGCTGACAGCCATTATAACTCCAGTTCCAAGGGGTCTGAGACCCTCTTTAACCTGCGGCAGCTGAACACACATGGCACACAGACGCACAGACATAAATTTTAAAAAAGCAAATCTTTAAAAATCAGTATATATTAATTATCGGTATGTGAGATGGGTGGGTCCGATGTCCTGTGGGTATGCGTGTGCCATGGTGCGTGTGAGCGGGCTGAAGAGCAACGCTGTAGAGCTGGTTCTCTCCTTGTACACTTATGTGGGCTCCAGGCATCTAACTCAGGCCACCAGCTTGTCCACTGAGCCAAGCAACAGGAAAAACAGAATATATTACTAAAAGGCTCGTTATGAAACAAATTTCCAATTTCGCCTCCTACCTGTCACTTCCGGGTGCCAAGGTCTCTTCTCATGTTGAAGTCACACCCTAATTTAGGTATGCACATTCACACTGATTTTCTGCTGATTGTTAATTTTGTTTATCTTTAATGTGTATGTACTGCACAATGAGGCGGGAGACCATTAGACCCCCTGAAGCTAAAGCTACTCCTTGTACGCCTCCTTCTGTAAATGCGAAGGACCTCACGACGATTAACACAAGAAGCGATGGCTCAAGTTGGTTTATGATGAGACCTGTAATTTGTTTGCTTTTTGTTTTTCTAGACAGGATTTTTCTTTTTTGTTTTTGTTTTTGTTTTTTCTGTGTAGGCCTGGCTGTCCTGGACTCGCTTTGTAGACCACACTGGCCTCAAACTCACAGCGATCCACCTGCCTCTGCCTCCCGAATGCTTGGATAAAGGGTACACCACCACGCCCATCCTGTAATGTTTTTTTCTACGGTTCATTCATAATTGCTGCATTTCTCTGGTCAATCTTTATCAGTTGTTAGTGATAAAAAGTTTTTTAATTGATTTTTTAAACTCTGCTTTAAAAAAAGTTGATTTAAAAAAATGCTTTTTATCAGTTATTGTGAAGTGGTTTCTCACATAAAAATAAGGCATGGTACATAAAACCCCACTCAATGTCTTTTTTTTTTCCTGCAGATGATGTCTGCCAGTGTTTTTCACTGGTGATCTGAACTGCATTTTCTCCAGGCTTGCTGAAGCTACCAACCTGGACCCACCTTGGACAACTGTTCCTGGGATCCCCGCACATCTTTCCTGTGGGATCTGGACCTCACTGAGTCCCTCCCCTTCTCTGCTTCTTCATCTGAACTGAAGTCCTCACCCCTGCACATAAGACCCACTTTGTCCCTAAAATTCTTGGGAGACTTCCTCAGTCTGCTGTCCCTCAAGGTTGGTCTTTTCACTTCTTTGCTCTGGGTACTTTGGCTTTTACATGGTGTTTTTTGATTAATTGAATTTCACGTTTAGTTTTATTTATTTATTAACAGAATCCCGTTATGTAGTTCTGGCTGGACTCAACTGTGGTATCCTCCTGCCTCTACCTTCTAAACTATTTAACTATTTATTCAATAATTTTCCCCTTTCCATTTTTCTCTGGTCTAATTTTAAAGCGTGTGTGCACATGTGCGAGTGCGTGGGCGTGCGTGGGCGTGCACAAAGCACACGTGGCAGTCAGAGGACGGCTTGGGCTTGAGTCTGTCCCCCACCACTGTGTGCTCCATACATGGTACTTGGGTCATCAGATGTGGTGACAGCCGTGTGCTGTGACATCACTGGTGCCACCCGCCCTCCCTGGAACATCTTCCTTAACCCCGATGCTGAGCTTCTGGGCTGCCCTTATTTTCTCAGGGACCACATTCTCTTGTTCCGTTTCAGAGATAAATCTTAAGCATCACCTTCCATTTCTTACTATATATGTTGGTTTTATGGACATATTTATTTGCTAGAGTTCTTTTTTCTCCTCCAATTTTTTTACTTAGTTAATTTTATGTATACAAGTGTTTGCCTGTGTGTTTGTTTGTGCACTACATGAAGCTTGGAGCTCTCAAAGGCCAGAAGAAGGCGTCAGATCCCCTGGAGCTGGAGTTATGGGTAGTTGTGAGCCGCCGTGTGTGCGCTGGGAATTGAACCTGGGTCCTCTGCAGAAGCAGCCAGTGCTCTTAACCACTGAGCCATCTCTCCGGCCTCGGTCTGTCTTGTATGTGAAGGTGTCAGGGGATGAACACAGACCCTGAGATTTCCTAGGCGGCTGTGCTACCACTGGCCTGTATCCTGCCAAGATTTCCAGTCTTGTCCATAAATACAACATTTCTTACTTCTCTCCCTCCCTCTCTCTCTTTTCTAAAAGATGTATTATTTATACAGTGTTTTGCCTGCACGGGTGCCTACACTCCAGAAGAGGGCACCAGATCTCATTATAGATGGTTGTGAGCCACCATGTGGTTGCTGGGAATTGAACTCAAGACCTTTGGCAGAACAGACAGTGCTCTTAACCTCTGAGCCATCTCTCCAGCCTCTTACTTTTCTCTTGATGTAGGTTTTATTTTGTTAAGGTTCAATTATATATAGTGCACCGTACAGGCTTCCAGAAGAAAACAACAGATTTATATACAAGCATGTCTAATATTTATCATTATTTACATATGTCATTATTATATAACCTACCTTTCTGGCAATATATCATATTTTATATTTTAGTCTCCATATAACAAAATTTAGCTGGGCACACACCTGTAATTCCAGCACTTGGGAGGCAGAGGTGGGCAGATCGCTGTGAGTTTGAGGCCAGCCTGGTCTACAAAGTGAGTCCAGGACAGCCAAGGCTACACAGAGAAACCCTGTCTCGAAAATCCAAAAAAAAAAAATGTATACTTTAGCTATTTTAAATTAATTTTCTTTTAGATTTAAATTATTTTTATTATCTGTTTATCACTTTGTGTGCATCTGTATGTATACATGTGGGTGGGTGTGTGCCATGACATGCACGTGCAGGTCATATAGCTTGTGAGAGTGGGTTCTTTTCTTCCACCACATGGGACCCGACGATTGAACTCAGTCTGTCAGGCTTGGTGGCAGGCGCCTTTACCCACTGAGCCTTCGTGCTGGCCCCAGTTACTCTATTTATATAACTGTAAGAATACAATATTTGTTATATGTAGTAAATTGTGTGTTACAGTAAAATAGACCCTGCATATCACGTATAGCATATGCACATATAAGTTAATCATATCCAAGTGACACCACCAAGTCCCAATATAGCCATTTTCATTCTGCTGCCTGTATGCCCTCCTGAGTCTGCTCCCCTGAGATCTGCCGCTGCATCCTCTCTACGCTTCTGGTCACTGTCCTTTCTCCATTCACTGCAGGGCTACTCTCAGCTGCTCCATTGTCAAAGAAAACTACAGCGTGCATCTTTGACCTCCTTTGTTTATTTTTGTTTTTGAGGCAGGGTCCAACTATGGAGTCTAGAATAACCTTGAACTCGGAATCCTTGTGTGTCAGCCTCTGAGCATGGAGATTATGGGGTTTTGTTTTTTATTATGTATACAGTGCTCTGCCTGCATGAACACCTACAGGCATCAGATCACATTATAGATGGTTGTGAGCCACCATGTGGTTGCTGGGAATTGAACTCATGACCTTGGTTTTGGGATCTTTGTTTTAGTTTTTGGTTTTTTTGCATTTTTGTTTTGTTTTGTTTTGTTTTTCGTTTGTTTGTTTTGAGACAAGGTTTCTCTATGTAGACCAGGGTTTACTAGGTAGATCAGGCTGGCTGGTTATATAGTATTGTTAAAAATGTATTTTGGGGGTCAGGCATGCAGCTCCTTAAGCCAAGGGCAACTTCAGTCAGCCACATAGTATGAGTGAGAATGTGTGGACCAGCAGACTACATAGTATGACGTGACGTGAGACCTTGTCTCAAAAAGGAAAACAAAAGAAAGTCGGCTTTTGCTGTCTGTCAGGCATTGCACACAGAAGAACGACAGAGCCTCTGGGAGGACTTTGTCCTTCCTCAGTGAGGTGATTGGCTGCCCTTCCCCGCTGCCCAGCTCCTGGACAGTTTGAAGGAAATGAGTGTGAAATCTCAGATGTGAGTATGTTTTCCCACCTGGTGCTAAGCTCGTGTGGCCGAGGAGCTCCCATGTAGACACGCAGGGTCAGCAGCATTTGGTCTTTGCACGTGGCCTCCTCCCACGAAGTGCGCGCTCACTCGTCCTCTTCGGTCCACCAGTTCAATCGGTAGGACAGGCTTCCCACTGTAAAGGACAAGAGTGGTGCAACGTACCTCTCCGTGACACACATGCGTTTGGCTGTTGTGGCCACAGCAGTGAGGTGGAGCCACCCTCCTTCCTTGAATGGTCAACGCTCTGTGAGGTATTCCCTGTCCAGAGCTATACAGCGCCAAACAGACCACCCAAAGGGCACCGAACCGTTGGTCCCCGTGCATACTTCAACACCAAGGACCGCTAGACAACCTGGGAGCCAAATCTTACCTATTTTCCCTGCTTAAAAAAATAAAAATAAGCCAGGCGTGGTGGCTCACGCCTTTAATCCCAGCACTCGGGAGGCAGAGGCAGGTGGATCGCTGTGAGTTCGAGGCCAGCCTGGTCTACAAAGTGAGTCCAGGATGGCCAAGGCTACACAGAGAAACCCTGTCTCGAAAAACCAAAAAATAAAAAAATAAAATAAAAATAACCTGTGCTCGCTTCGGCAGCACATGTACTAAAATTGGAACAATACAGAGAAGATTAGCATGGCCCCGACGCAAGGATGACAAGGTGCACATTTGTGAAGTGTTCCATAATTTTAAAAAAATGTTGGGAGGGCGGAGACAGGTGAACATTGAGGGTTGCTGACCAACTAACCTAATCAAAACCTGACAAGCTCTGGGCTCAGAGAGAGACCCTGTCTTACGGGCATGAGGTAGTGTGATAGAACCGCACACCTTGTGGTTGTGGGAGGGGTGTCGGCAGGGATTGAGGGGCCCCGTAACTTCAGGATGAAGATAGAGGCTGTCTCCTGAGTCACAGGCTCCAGCTGTGATGACGTTGGCTGAGGAGGATTTAGCTACTTGCTCTTTGAAGTACTCAGGCCTCGCTTGTAGCCCAGGAGGTCCTGTGTGGGGGCGGGGGTGGGGGTGGGGGGGTGGGGAGTGTCCTTCCTTTCAAACGCAGATTTGGCCATGTGACCTGCTTTGGTCCAGGCTCTTCCCTCCACTTGATAATAGCATTGTCTCACATGAAGGCCTCTGCTTGAGTGAGCTGTTAGGATAAGGAACACATGATGTGGGGACACACATGGCCTGTGACAGACATGCATGGTGGCAGAGAGAGAAGGCTTAGTTGTGATGAGCCACCAATACTTAGGGGCAGTCTCTTACTACAGCAAAACTTGCTGAAAACTGGTAAATTCGACAGATTTTGGGCGATTTATCTGTGTTGCTCAGAGGAACAGGTTCGTTAATGCCATAGCCGAAGGTAAACGCTGTGGGAGAGAAAGCGACTTCCGTAATTTAGCTTGCCAGCCGGTCACCAGTTTGAGAACTAGAGGCAATCTCTCCCCTCAAGCCACCAATATTTCCAAAAACAAGAGCAGAAGGCCATATAAAAACATTCTTTCTAAAGCTGAGTGCAGTGGCGCACGCCTGTAATCCCAGCACTCGGGAGGCAGAGGCAAGTGGATCTCTGTGAGTTCGAGGCCAGCCTGGTCTACAAAGCAAGTCTATGACAGTCAAAGCTACACAGAGAAACCCTGTCTCAAGAAATAAACTAACAAAACAAAACATTGAGCATTGCTGACCATCTCACCTGAAATGTATGTTAAGGTTGTGTGTTCCTGTGAGGACGTGGGGGCCAGAAGGGGTGTCTGGAGCGGGAGTACCGTGCAGTGGTGGCCTGCTCAGGCTGGGTGCTGAGAACAGGACTCAAGTCCTGGGCAAGACCGCTGTGCATGTGAGCACCTCCAGCCTGTCTGTGTTGGTGCCGTTCCTAACCCTTCCTTCAGGCCCTTAGGCCATTGAGAGGATTAGGTCAGAAGCCTCCTGGCTTGTGCACTTTTCAGCTGATGTAGCTGAGCTGTTTGACCAGCTCTTGTTCCCTGGGGGTAAAGAACGAGACATTTAAAACCTATAGATGTAACGCGGCCATATATGTAGCTTTTAGATAAAGGTGACCAGCACAGAGGAAATACCAACAAATTCATGAAAGTTTGCAGAAAAATAGTAACACACTGACACAACAACGAGCTCCTGCAATGCAGAGTGTGTAGACATACATAATGGGGAAAAGCTGGATGTCCAAGGGCACAGCCTGAAAACCACTCACATAACAGCTCAAAACCAGGGGGAAAAGCCATTTTCTGTCAGGGAGGTGGGTAGGGGTGCACTCGACCCAGACAAAAAGAGGAACAGAGCTGTTCCCACACTTCAGAGCTAAACTGCAGTAGTAGCCAGTATGGTGCTCTCCTGAGTCCTGAAGATACTCTGTAAGCAGACGTGCCTATGGGAAATGGATCTGTACAGATGTGCGAGTCTGTCAAGGTGTTCAGCAAAGATTTTGCACTGACTGTCTTTAATTTAAACACCATGCAACATGGGGCTGGAGAACTGAGTCTTCACCATGTTGGGAGGCTCAGATCTGGGGGAGCTGGTACCCTTTTCTAGCCTCTGTGGGTGACTGACCTCACGTGCATATAACCACACGCAGCATACATCAAGTAAAATTAAAAAAATAAAAATTAAGTTAATCTGTGCCATGTGGTGAATGTGTTTGTTTTTGTTTTTTGTTTTTGTTTTGTTTTGTTTTGAGACAAGGTTTCTCTGTGTAGCCTTGGCTGTCCTGGGCTCGCTTTATAGACCAGACTGGCCTCAAACTCACAGCGATCTGCCGGCCTCTGCCTCCTGAGTGCTGGGATTATAGGTGTGCACCACCACGCCCGGCTCTGAATGTGTTTGTGTTGACCCTGAGATTCTGGGATTGATGTTCTGACCTCCCACATCATGGTGTAAGAAGACCAAACCTGGGGGAGGTGGTAGGCTCAGGAGAGCAGGCCCTGTGATTAGCGCCTTAAAAAACAGACGCAGGAGTCGGCTCTGCTGTCCTCCGTCCTCCGTGAGGATAAACTGAGGACATGGCCGCCTGCGCAGGAGGAGGAGCGCCTTCGTCAGACTCAGGTCTGCTGTTGCTGTGGTTGTGGCCTTCTGAGTTCGGAGACTTGTAAAGCTGAGTGTCTGTGTTTAGTCCCTGGTGCATGGTGTTCTGTTGTAGCAGCAAGAGCTAAGACAACCTGGTCCTCAGACTTCACCCTGGAAGCTTGCCAGGCGCTTCGCAGTCGTTGATCAAGAAAACCCTTGCTCCATCCATTACTAGAGCATTTAAAACAAGCGCTGACACCCAGTAGTGGGGCTGGCCAGTCAGTAGCGCTCGCTCTCTGGGACTTGATAACCTCAACCTGCTAATTGGGAGGCGACCTTTATACATTTAAACATTTTTAAAGTTCTTTGCTTCTCTCCGCAGGAGAACTGGCAAAATTCTGATCATAGACCACATTTGATTCCTTCATTCCTTCATTCTGTATTGGCGCTGTGACCCATTTGAGATGAGGAAGGATTTGTACGCTGTCACACTTGTATATGCAAATGTTTTGTGTGTGTCATTATGTGACAATAGTTGTTTAGCTGGTTAATCGGCTCTGTTTCTGTCTGGTAATGAATAAGATGCCCCAGGCAAAGTCTGGAGGGTTACCGGACAGCACCCTGGGTGAGCTCATGGTGATGCAGGGCACTTCGAGTTGATGGAGAATGACACGGGCTATGAGCTGCATATCGAGGCTGGCATATGTCACAGTGAAAGAGCCAGACCAGAGGCCGTGCGCAAAGTTGCCACAGAACATTTAAGGTTTGCGTTTGACCATAGTCAACGGATGGGGTCTCCATGGAACAAAGAGCAAGAAACGGTAGAGGTGGGAGGGAGACAGAATTACTCGGTAACTTTTGGCAGTGCCCAGAGTTAACGCTGAGTGGTTTGTCCAGCACCCATACTGTACAAGGCCAGAAAAGGGACAGCGCAAAGTGCATGGTGCCACCATGAGTGCCTCTCGCTGTGGCTTCAAAACTCATGTGAACACAGTGTGGAGTCGCTGAAGATTCTGACCTGGAGAGTAATATATACAAAGCCGTCCATTCAGAGCCAAGGAGCCCAAGAGACACCCATAGGATGTGCGAGTTGCAGGGGCTGATGGGAGCAAGGAAACCTGAGTAGCTTGCTTTGCCCTTTAGCTAGTGTTGGTTGCTCAGAATACTATACGGAAGACCACAGTGAATGTCACCACTGGCACAGGTCAGGGGGAAAGCATAAGAAAACCCAGCTTCGTGCCAGCAGCCCCGAGACAGCACGTGGCCACACTTCTTCAGGGACAACATGAATTTGATTCATGTTGCTTGCTTGAAATATTTTTTGAGTTGTTTGTTTGACACACAGTCTCATGTAGCCTAAGCTGGTCTTGAACTTGCTACACAGTTGTGGCTGGCCTTGAACTCCTGATTCTCCTGCCTCCTCCTCCTAAGTGCTGGCATTATTGATATGTTTACTGAATGCAGCAGCCTGTTCTGTGTGCTCCCGTGTCACCACTAGTTTTTGGTCCTCTTCCTCCATTTAAGCCACATCTCTGCAGTGAAGGGCCTGTCCCGTCTGACTTCCTTGTACCCTCAAGTATTGGGGTTCCATGGCACTCATGCTAGGATCCCTCCTTCCCTCCCTCCTTCCATGTCTCTGTCTCTGTCTCTGTCTCTCTCTCTGCTTTATCTCCATGCTCTGAGACTTACTAGAAATGTATCTGTAGCACACATGACTCTTTTCAGTATCTTCATTTAGACCAAGCTAGAAGGTCCAAAACTGTGCTTGAATTAGCGCCTTCCCTCATCCTAGTGACTGACAAAAATGGCCCTGCTGACTTGGAGGTCACTCTGGACAGTTTCTCCTTGGCTTCCTCCTCTTCCTCACCCTCACCCCATGACAAAGCCCTCACCAAGTGGTTTCTTCATGTGCACAGTCACTCTGTACGGGGTCTCGGTGTCCTGTGTCTGGGACAACTACAGGAGGAGAACTGGCTGCGGCTTATGGTTCTAGACTCCACCATGGCAGCGCATGGCAGGCATCGCGGCAGCAGCAGGAAGCTGGCTTGCCCTCAGGGCATCCAGACACTGTGGGCCAGAAGGACAGACACTTAGCCAGGCGGGTGGGTTAGCAGGATCTCAGTCGCACTGTGAAAAACTCCTCTCCCTGTCGGTTTTCAGAGATACAGCTCTCTTTTTTTGGGGGGGGGACAAGGGCTATATAAATTTTGGGGAGTGAGTAGGGGTTTTTGGGGTGAGCGTACATCATTGGCTGGGCCTCAGGTGCTGGGAATACTTCTTTTGCAATGAGAGGAATTTCAGGTGCTAGACATGTTTTATTTTTTTATTTTAAAAAAAAGTTTTAACCTGAAACCTGGTCACCAGGCTATCTGAGTACCTCAAGTGTGGCACAGGTGGAGGTTGGAAGGCTACATGCACCGGGGCATGCGGGCCATAACAGGGAGGGAGAGGTCCTTACTCCCACTGGCCTCATGATGAAATTTTTGAGATCTGGACATATCTCAACCTCACTCTTGCTCCAGGCTGGCTCCCCCTGTTGCACCGTTCACAATGTACTTCCTCTACCAAGGCCATACCTACTAAGCATCCCCAAACAACAGCACCAACTAGAGACCAAGTGTTCACACATCTGTGCCTCTGGGAGGCGGTGTCGTTCAAACTGCTATACCACCTAACTCTCCCACTACTGCCAGCACTCCAAGTGGCCGGTCTCTGTTTGTCTCCCATCTTAACTGTGGCTGTCAGTCCACCCTCTTTTAAAATGCCATACAGAGGGCTAAAGCGATGGCTCTGTGGTTCCGAGTACTGGCTAAAGCGATGGCTCAGGGGTTCCGAGTACTGGCTGTTCTTACAGAGGACCCAGGTTCAGTTCCTAGCATCCACTTGGCAGCTCACCACTGTCATTCCAGTTACAGGGACACCAACACCCTCACATAGACATGTGCAGGCAAAACACCAATGCACATTAAAAAGAAAAAAGTAATAAAATGAGACCAGGCATGATGGTGCACGCCTTTAATTCCAGCACTGGGAGGCAGAGGCAGGTGGATCTCTGTGAATTCAAGGCCAGCCATGTCTACAAAGCAAGTCCAGGACAGCCAGGGCTACACAGAGAGACCCTGTCTCAAAAAGCCAAAAAAGTAATAAAATGTACATGTGAAAATCAAGTTAAACCTTCCTCTTACCCTGGTACCCTAACCAACCAGTCCACTGTCCCAGGAGTGGCTCCTCCTGGTTTTTGAGACAGCCTTCCAGAGCAATCATGGACATAAAACATTTACATACTCTAGGCATTCCAGGGTTTGCTTCACCTGCTGTTGTTAGAATGGCCTAGAATCTTCTCCTGTCAGTATATCGGGCGGAGGCAGCAGTTTTCAACCTGTGGGTCACAACCCCTTCAGGGGCTGCGTATCAGATATCCTGCATAACAGATATTCATATTACATCATGGTAAATGGCATTGTACAGGGCGCCGTGCTTCTGGGTAAACCAGAATTGGTTCAATGGGAGCCTTGTTTATATTTTCTTTCAATCTTAAGTCGCCATGACTAGTGTGCAGTGGGGTGCGTGATGTACTTGTGGTGATGTTTACGGTGCTTAGGGATGTGTAAGCAAGCTGTCTCTAACTATAACAAGCACGTGAGATAATTAACTTAAAAGAAAGGTTTTGGTTCATGGCTTCAATCCATGGTTGCTTGGCATGTTGTTTTGGGCTCGTGGTGTCTGCCTTTTGGCAGTCAAGAAAGAAAGAGGAAGAGAGAGGGAGGGTGAGAGAGTCCAATATTCTCTTCAAAGGACTAGCTTCCCAGTGACTTAGCTTCCTCCCATAGGCTCTAGGTCCTGAGCTCTGCAACCTCCCTGCAGTCCTGCAGGCTGGATGGCCACCCTGTGACTGCTGAGACCTTGCAGAACCGTGCAGATCCGAACTGCAGCAAGGGCCCTGGAGACATTGCCAAATTCTCTATTTTAAAAAAGATTTATTATCTTTGTTTTTATTTGTGTGTGTTTGTGTCTATGTGTGTGTGTCCGTGGAGGTGGAAGAGTGTGTTGTTGGATCCCCTGGAGGGGGGTTTTGGGTGGTTGTGAGCCTCCTAATACGGCTGCTGGGTGTGAACTTGGATCCTCAGTAGGAGCAGTGCTTCTTCTCAGTGCTGACCCATTGCCTGAGAACTGACATTTCCAGGTTTTATAGATTAAATTTTGTTGACTTTTCTTACAGTTTATGGTTTTATGCCAGATGTCTTCTCAAGGCCAGCTTGGTCTACATAGTGAATCCAAGAAATGCCAGAGCTACACAACACCCCCAACCCGCTCTGTGTGTGTGTGTGTGTGTGTGTGTGTGTGTGTGTGTGTGTGTGTATGTGTGTGTGTGTGTGTGTGTGTCTCAAATAGTATTAAGAGGCAAATTCATTGCTTAATACATATACCAAGAGAACAGTTAAGAATCAAGTATCTGTTGGGCAGTGGAGGCGCACGCCTTTAATCCCAGCACTCGGGAGGCAGAGGCAGGTAGATCGCTGTGAGTTCGAGGCCAGCCTGGCCTACAAAGCTAGTCCAAGACAGGCAAGGCTACACAGAGAAACCCTGTCTCAAAAAAACAATAAATAAATAAATAAATATTAAAAAAAAATAAGCATCTAATTTCCACCTGAAAAGACTAGAAAAATTGGACCTAATTTTAAGAAGTTATATCTGTCTGTGTATGTAAATGTACCTTGAATTCCAATTTCCTTAAGATAAAAACCTTCCATTTTAGGCCAGGTGTGGTGGCGCACACCTTTAATCCCAGCACTTGGGAGGCAGAGGCTGGTGGATCGTTGTGAGTTCAGGGCCAGCCTGGTCTACAAAGTGAGTCCAGGACAGCTAAGGCCACACAATGAAACCCTGTCTCAAAAAACAAAAAAACCTTCCATTTTGAGCTGGGTGTGGTGATGCATGCCTGTAATCCCAGCACTCAGGAAGGCAGAGGCAGGCAGATCTCTGTGAGTTCAAGGCCAGCCTGGTCTACAAATCACCAAGTCTACACAGAGAAACCCTGTCTTGAAAAAAACTAAAGGACAACAAAAAACACATTTTGGAAGGATGTTTGTTGCACACAGGTTGCTATAGGGGCTAGAGAGAAGGTTCAGTGGTTAGGAGTACTTTCTGTGGGACGTTCACGGCTAAAGAAGTAGCTGCTGATGCTCTGGTAAAGAGGATCATGTGGTCCAAAATCCGAGTGGGAACCGCAGACAAGGTTTTCCCATGAAGCACGGGATCTTGACAATGGCAGAGTGTGCCTGCTGTTCGTGAGTTAGGAGAGCAGGATGGAGTTCCGAGGAGAAGCACACGTGTGTTCTCAATGCACTGTGGATGCCAATCTGAGTGTTCTCAACCTGGTTTTTGTAAAAGGAGGCAGGAAGGATAGTCCTGGCCTGGCGGATGCTACGGTGGCTTGGCAGTCGGGGCGTCATTTTCAGAAGGAACCATCCGAAGAGCCAAGCATCTAGAGCGGGAGGTTAGGTAAGGCGAGACCAGATCCCCACATCCCTTGCCCCTTCCTCCAGCTGCTGTGACTATCAAAGTCAGCAGTTCTTTGTAGAGCTGAGGGGGTTGGACAGGTAAGGGTGGTGCTTCTTCCAACACCAATACTTACCTATGGATCTCTGACGTTGCTAGAGCCTCCTGCTCAAGGCAGGGACTGGCACTGTGAGAGCGTTGCCCAGTCTCCCTCCCCACTGCTCCTCTGTGTCAAATGCATCCTTGGCTCTGTCGCCTCGGGATTCTGGGCTTTGAGCCTCCACAGGTCTAGCTGCAAAGCATAAGCCCAAGAAATCACTCCTGCTTCCATTATCCTCCGTGGGTTCTTCCTCCACACTGGTCTCTGTGGGTTAGATGAGCTAGAATGAAATGCCAAGGTTATTTTTGGCCTTTGGAGGGTGACCCCCGCTCCTTGCCACTCTTGGAGTGACCTTTCCTATGTACCTTTCTAGCAAAAGCAAATGAATCCTGTGGCAGTGAGCCCCCATTGCCACCGCTGTATCTGACTTACTGGTGCCACTGGGCTACCCTTTGACACAAGCTCCCCTCTAAAGTTCCCGCCATATCTCCAGGAAGTTTTATCTGGAGAGGAAGGGCCGGAAGCAGATGGCCACGTCTCTCAAACCGCAGTGAAAGCCAGTCTCTCCTGGTTGTTAACCATTTCCTTGTGCTGACCTGTTATGTCCAGTTCTCATGGTTTTTACAATTCAGTGCTGATTTTCTTCTTTCAGAAGCATTTGCCTGTGCTCTGTATAGATTGGGTGCTGAGCTAAGAACTGCAGTACACACACGGGAGGCTTGCTTTCACAGGGAGTGAGATCTCCAGGCGAAGGACGGCAGCCTTGCAGAAAGCAGTTGTGTTAGGAAGCCTTGGCTAAGAAGGTGGGGTGTGTGTGTGGTGGGGGGGAGAGGATGTGGGGGGCAGGGGGGAGGAAGCAGATCACAAAGGGATGTGAGCGCTGAATGCCTGAGTTCAAACCTCAGCCTCAGTGCAGCCAGGTGTCCTTTAAGCTTTTCATCAAGCAGAGATAGACGCAGCACGGAATTTTATAGTCTGCCTGTGGCCTTGGGAACAGGACAAAGGACAAAGAAGTTAGGGAGGCCAGGAAGAGGCCTCAAGGCTTGATATTATTGCTCTCAGTTCGATTTGGCCTTTTTTGGGGCGGGGGAGAGGGGCTTCAAGACAGCGTTTCTCTGTGTAGCCTTGACTGTCCTGGACTCACTTTGTAGACCAGGCTGGCCTCGAACTCACAGAGATCCACTTACCTCTGCCTCCCTAAAGTGCTGGGATTAAAGGTGTGCACCACCACACCTGGCTTCTATTTGGCTTTTTACATAATGTGCTTGATTTTTAAAAAAATCTTAATGATAAGCATTTATTATCTGGGACATGGGATTATTGACTCCCTCCCTCCAGCCTTCTTCTATTTGTGTTATCCAATAAGAAGGGAGACATAGCCGGGTGTGGCAGTGCACACCTTTAATCCCAGCACATGGAAAGCAGAAGCAGGCTTATCACTGTGAGTTCGAGGCCAGCCTGGTCTACAAAGCGAGACCAGGACAACTAAGGCTACACAGAGAAACCCTGTCTCAAAAAACAAAATAAATAAATAAATACATAAATAAATAAATTAATTAAAAAATAAAAGAAAGGAGACATAATCAAAATGGAAGAGACTGAGAGACAACAGTTAAGAGCAGTAATTGCCTTTCTGAAAAGTCTGGGTTTGATCTCCAGCACCCACATAGTGGCTCACAAATGTTTCTAACTCTAGTTACAGGGGATCCAATGGCCTCCTCTGGCCTCGGCGGGCACTGCGTACGTGTGATGCACAGACATACATACAGGGAAAACACCCATACACATAGAATGAAAATAACAAGACTTGAGAAAGTTCCCGCCCTCACGCCTGCACAGTAGTGTTGTCCCTGGTGGAGTGGGCACATGTAAGCTGGCCCTAGGGTGTGAGCTCGGGAGAGCCAGCCCTGGTGGCACGGGTGCAGGAGTACTGGTTCCACCCCTTGCCAACTTCCACAGGCAGGAGAGCTGGCCCCACCCCTCACCTGGGCAAAGTGGGAGAGCCAGCAGGCTGACCAACTCAGCTAACACCCAGGGCCAGGGCCAGGGCTTTGAGTTGGCCCATGTCAACATTTACCTCATCTATAAACGGCTAGAGCACATGAAAGGGCTGCAGGATTTCCATGACACAGGGCAGCAACAGGATATCAGAGAGGAATCCCTGTGAGGAGCAGCCAGAGGCCTCAAACCAGACCAGCAACTCATTGCAGCAAACCTTTGCAAGTAAAGCTGTTTGGGCAAAGGGTGCACTATGGGACACACTGTGACACAATGCAGCTTCCGCGGTGAGATCTTTTTCTTTGTGGGGGGTAGGCTGCAAGGGCAGAAGGTGGGTGTGGAGGGGTGGGGAGATGTATGGGATGGGGTACATAAAGTGAAATTCACAAAGAATCAATAAAAAGTAAAATAAATAAAAAGAGTCTGGATATAAATACAGATGTGGAAATGGACAAATGTGTTTGTTGTGCCTCATAAGACAGCTTTTTGACATTAATCAGTCTTTGTCTTTAAGCTGCTGAAGGTGTATCCAGAGAGATTTAGGCTGTTATTTTTGCATTTTTGGATCTGGAAGTTAACACTTACTACTCGCAGGTCCTGTCTCGTCCTCTGTGTGTGTGTGTGTGTGTGTGTGTGTGTGTGTGTGTGTGTGTGTGTACACATGTGCACCATTCCCCATGAGCAATCCATGTTTTCTGAGACATGGTCTCTCTCTCTCTTTTTTTTTTTTTTTTTGTTTTTTAGACAGGGTTTCTCTGTGTAGCCCTGGCTGTCCTGGATTCATTTTGTAGACTGGGCTGGCCTCGAACTCTCAGAGATCTGCATCCTGAGTCCTGGGATTACAGGTGTGTGCTGCCACACCTGGCAACATGGTCTCTCTTGAATCTGGACAGCACTTCCTGTCTGGTCTGTAAGCCACTGGGATTTGCAGGCTCCTCCTCTTGCCTAGTGCTGGGATTCCAGCTGTGCACCCCCTCTTCTGTCTTTATGTGGGTGCTGGGGGTTGACTCAGGCAAGCACGTCACTGACTGAGTGATCTCCTTGCACTGTAGTTTTCAAACTGGGTATCAGCCGGGGCGAAGTGCTAAATGGACAAGGACACTTCCGTGTGAGACACCAGCTGACATGTAGTGACCAGTGCTGCTGCTGCAGCTCTGCAGGGAGACTTGCTTCTTCAGGCTTTGTTGACTAAACTTTTCCTCTGGCAGCATGAAAATCCCATCCAAGTTAATCACCATAAACACAGTTCCTTACTGCTATACAAATCACTGGAGGGCTTCAGACTGCTATAGGACTGACTAGACAGAAAAACAGCAGGGGCTTTTACTTCCATGGCGGTCACATGCCTTTCCATGGCACTCAGGAAGCAGAGGCAGGCAGAGTTTTGTGACTTTAGCACTAGCGTGGGCAACATAGTAAGTTTCAGCCAAGACCACAATAGTGATATCCTGCCTTTAAACAAACAAACAAACAAACAAACAAAAAAGATTTGAAAGTAAAATTCAAGATAGGGCTGTAGCTTTGTGGTAGAAAGGAGGCACTGAGTTCAGTCTCCAGTATAAGCAAACAGCAACCCAAGCGCGCGCGCGCACGCGCGCGCACACACACACACCAGGCATGCTCATGTGAGGTAAAAGTGAAAACCCAGAATCCATGGGCTTAGGGGTGTAGGTTAGTGCTAGGACATTTGCCTAGCATGCGTGAGGTCCTGGGTTCAATCCACAGATACTGGAAGAGAAGTGGGGAGGGGGAAGGAAGAGGAGAGGAGAGGAGAGAGACAGATCCCCTTGCCCTTAACGTATGTATAGGTTAGAAACAACTGTAAACACAACATACTAAGGTAATGCCACTGCTACAGTATTGTAGCATTGACTTGAAGCAACACAGGGAAAAATTTGAAAATGCTAGTGAGTGTGCATACTGACACATGGCAGTATTAATACACACATGTATAAAGTTATTTATGACATATATGTATATGTCATATAACTTAGATGAAACAGCCAAGGCAATGGCACTGGTGAGAACTGTTGAGTTAATGAGCCTTTGGAGGCTGACACTGTTTTGCAAGCTGGGCCTCCTACCTACCTGTGAACTCCATGCAATGAATTGTCAGCTTCATTGGGGCACACCCCACCAACGTGCTAATTTTGGGGATGCACTGGATAGTTTTACATCAACTTGATACAAGCTACAGTCATCTTCGAGGAGGGGACCTTAATTGAGAAAATATCTCCATAAGATCAGGCTGTAGGCAAGACTGTAGGGCGTTTTATTATTGATTAATAGAGGAAGGCCCAGCCCATTGTGGGTGTTGCCATCCCTGGCCTGGTGGTCGTGGGTTCTATAAGAAAGCAGGCTGAGCAAGCCAGGGGGAGCAAGCCAGTGAGTAGCACCCTCCATGGCCTCTGCATCAGCTCCTGCCTCCTGTTTCCTGCCCTGTTTGAGTTCCTGTCCTGACTTCCTTTGAAGATTAACAGTGATGTGGAAGTGTGAGCCAGACAAACCCTTTCCTCCCCTAGTTGCTGTGGCCATGTGTTTCTTCGTAGCAACAGAAACCCTAACTAAGACAAATTGGCACCAGGACTGTGGGGTCGTGCTGTGACAGACCCGGCCATGTTTGGGGGAAGATTGTGGAAGGACTTTGGAACTTTGGGCTAGAAGAGCCGTTGAGGTGGCGAGCTCTGGGGGATGTTGTCTGGGTTGGGACAATAGGAACACTGAGAGGAGGGAGACCTGGCTTGTATGTTTCATAAGGAAGACAAGACTCTACTGGGCCATTTGTGTGAAGAACCTGTGATGTCTGGTCAGCTGAGGCTGACGTGTCATCTGTGACTAACAAGAGACCGGCACCCCTGAAGTGAAGCCTTCAAGTTACTGGGACAATGGATGCTGGTCAGCTGGAGCTGAGAAATTAGCTGTGATTAAGGTGAAGCTAGCACCAATGAGGTGAAGTCTTCTGGGAAGTGTTTCTCAGGGTCGGCACACAGAAGCTGTGCTCCAGAGGTGGCCAAGGTTGTGCCTCATGTTGGCAGCTGAACTTGGGTAGTGTAAGAGCCACCCAGATGGTACTGGTTCTGAAGGCATGAAGGGGTCATGGAGAGCAGCCGAGGCTTGGCACTGTGTGGCGGTGCTGTAGTTCCTAAAGAGAGCCCAGGAGAGGCTATAGATGCAAATGTAGCCCAGCTTCAGCGAGGGACACGAGCAGTTTTGGAGATGCCAGTACTATGGGATGACTACCAGAAGAGCAGCCTCGGTGGAATGGAGCAGCCAAAGCTGAGAAGAGCAGCTGCATATCTTCTGTAGAGGGCGGAGCTGGAGCTCTGGAGGAGCCCAGAAGATTGTGAGTGAGTCCCAGATAATTGGACATTTAGTTATTTACAGTAACCGGAGTTTTAACCTTGTTCAAATATGATGGTGGCCTGGTTCTTCCCTCTTGAAATGAGAAAGTATTTAACTTAATTTTTGTAGAAGTCCATAGCTGAGAGATTTTGGATTTTCTTAAGAGATTTGATATTTTAAGGAAACGTTAATGTGCTTGGATGTGTAAGACGGTGGGACTTTTTATGTTTTAAATGTGAGATTTTGGGAATGAGTGAGAAGGGAAAGGTGCCTTTCCAGTGATGTGTCACGTGGACAGGGATCTCTTAGTTGACACAGGCTAGAATCATCTGAGAGGAAGCAACCTCAATTAAGAAAATTCCTCTAGGCTGGGCATGGTGGCACACGCCTTTAATCCCAGCACTCGGGAGGCAGAAGCAGGCAGATCAATGTGAGTTCAAGGCCAGCCTGGTCTACAAAGTGAGTCCAAGACAGCCAAGGCTACACAGAGAAATCCTGTCTCAAAAAAAGAAAAAGAAAAGAAAAGAAAAAAAATTTCTCTATAAGATCAGGCTTTAGACAAGCCTATAGGGAATTTTCTTAATTAGTGACTGTGGGTGGGGCCACCCATAGGCTTGTGGTCTAGGGTTCTGTAAGAAAGTAGGCTTTGCCAGATATGAAGAGCAAGCCAGCGATCCCTGTTCAAGTTTCTGCCCTGACTTCCTTTGATGATGAACAGTGATATGAAAGTGTAAGCAGAGCACCCTTTGCTCCCTGACTTGCTTTTTTTGTTCATGGTTATTGCAGCATTAGAAACCTTAACTAATGCGAGGCGTGGTGGCACAGGCCTTTAATCCTAGCACTCGGGAGGCAGAGGCAGGTGGACCAATGTGAGTTCGAGGCCAGCCTGGTCTACAAAGTGAGTCCAGGACAGTCAAGGCTACACAGAGAAACCTGTCTCAGAAAAGAAAGAAAGAAAAGAAAGAAAGAAACCTTAATAAAATCAGTGTTCGTCACTACGGGGACTGCATTTCTTCCTAAGTGTTGCCAAATCACAGCACACTTTCAGGATGTTCTCAAACAGTAGAAACCATGCACACCTAGCAAACTGCATGCTTTCTTTAAATGCTAATGTTTAAAAAAATTATTAGGGGGAGAGAGGGAGATGGAGTGTGTGTACCTCAGTCAGGCACGTGTATGTGTAGTGTGTGCAGGCCATGGCGTCCGTCCGTGTGGAGGTTGAGGAGAGCTTTCAGGAGCCTTCTCTTCACTTTCCTCCGTGTAGAGGCTGTTTCATTTCTGTTGGAACTCCATATTTTCTATTTATTTTTTTCTTCAATTCCCAGTAAAGAAAGTATTAATGATAACTCCGAAATACTCTTGTCAAAGGTACATACAGGGAGAGAAGGTCATAAGTTTTGCTTTCAAGACAAAGGCGCTGCTTGAGGCATGTCTTGGCATAAAGCAATTTAATTTCATAAACAACTTTAAGATGCTGCCAAGTACTTTGTTCAGGACCACGGTTGAATGAGGCAGGAAGGAAGTCTGGGAAGTCTTACTTTGGGGTAGGCAGAGAGTGGAGGTTGCCACAGAGACGCTGGCTGCGTAGCCCGTGGTTGCCACAGAGACGCTGGCTGCGTTGCTGAGCGCGTGGTATTGGTATCCGTGACGAGGCCTAACAACACGTGCTTCGTTTCTTTCTTTCCTTCTTATCTTTTTAGCAGCAAAGAAGACAATAAAAAGATGGCTCCTCTTCCTGCCTCCCTGAGTGGACGCCAGATATACACAGAGAACAGATATGCAATAGACACATTTGAGGGCGACCCGGTGAGTGTGACTGAAGCTGCCTTTGGGAGTATGGGTGACTTACCAGGGATGCCTTTCCTTCCCTCAGCTCCATTACCTGCCTGCCAGTCCTCAAGGAGGCTAAAAAAAAAAATCACTTCTGTAAGTAAACAAGGACACTCCACCCTTCTCTACCCACCCACGTTTCCCTGGAAAGTGTGGGAGGAACCTATGCCCCTGTGAAGATGGTATGAACACTTTTCTGGGTGATCGTGTAGCCTTTCTGGCAGGAGGATGTACAGTTTTCCCACTGGCTATCAGATAGTGCACCCTGAGGAGTTGGAAGTTCCCCAGGAGTCACGTGCTGGGAGAAGGAAAAGTTCTCAGTACCAGTCAGAAGAGGAACGTGGCTGAGAGGAGGCGATTTCATGCCGTCTGACAGCTGTTAGACCGCTCCGCACACAAGGCTGGAGGTCAGAGGCTGCTGCGGCAGAGTGACCACACTCTGCAGGCGCTGGCTTACTGTGCTCACCTCTCATCCTCTCTAGAGCGAACCTTTGGCTCGGGACCCTCTCACCAACACGGTGTGGACCTCTCTGTTCCTTGTCCCAGTGTGGCTACGTGGAATAAGCCCCCAGACTGTCAGTCACTATTATTATTATTATTATTAGTCTCCTTAATGTGTTAGGATTGTAAGAGCCCAGGTTGTGACCCAGCAGCTCTGGTAACAACCTCTGTGAGTCATGTGTGCAGCATTACTTGCTCTCATATTGTTAAATTGTTGAAGTGACCGACCATACATTTATGTTTAGTTTTTGGACCTCAGATACAGAGACTATTAACTTCTTAGTTCACAACTTATTATCAATATCAGTTCCTATAAGGCTTCCATCTTGCTTTAGTTTTAGTATTGTATGTACGTGGGTGGCTTTTAAAATCAGAACAATATGCTGTAAAGTACCAGAAGGTACTCCATTGGTCACAAGTCTGAAGGATGGAAGGAGCACTGGGTTGCAGGCCGTGCACTGGGCAGGGCCGACTTCCGAACTGTTCTTCTCACCTCGAATGAGGTGGGAAGAATAGAACTTCAGTTCATTTGTCCTTGGGATATTTGGTTTAACTCTCAGCAGGATTCCATCTACTCAACCTAATGGGCTTAAAATAGCGCACCACCAAGATGACCACTAAAGGGATGCAAGAGAGCCAGGAGAAGCCTAGTTAGCACTCCAACAAAGCATCCACCACAAACGGGGGGCACAGTTCTGGAAGGTAGAAGTCCAAGATATAAACTGAGCACTCTCTCTCTCTCTCTCTCTCTCTCTCTCTCTCTCTCTCTCTCTCTCTCTCTCTCTCTCTCTCTCGCAAGGCTGAGGGAGAATCTGTTTCCTGCCTCTTGGCTGTTTGTTGTTCAGTAACCTCAGATTTGTTCCTTCATTTTCCACTCCTTGTCAATCATTTGTTGTGCCTATCCCTGGGTCCAGCTGGCTAGAAGGACACTGGTCTGGCTCAAAGACCTCATTTTTAACTTGATGACCTCTGTGAAGACTTGTTCTCCAAATAAACCCTGGTTTGGTAGGCACATGGGGGCGGGGCGGGCACATACGCTTGGATTTGGCTCCTGTCCTCACCGCTCACTGGTGGTGTCACTCTGGGATGTCATTTGTCACCCATCCCCAGTTTTCTCTCTGAAGAGTGGGATGGGTCATATCCTGTGAGGACTGGATGCTCTACAATGTGCTGGAGGGTGACCTCTGAGACTGGGGCCTTGTCTTTGCTCTCCCAGGTTTTCAGATGGGAGAATCTCAGATAAAACTGAAGGTTTAATATCTGTATCTGGTTAATGCTAGGCTGGCGCTTCTTCTACAGACTACAGTGTCCACTGCTTGTCACCAGCAATAACTTGCAAGCCACATTTTTAGGTGACATCCAAATCAAAACACTTGATAGCATCCCAACCCAGACATGACAACTCATTGATGTCAGCTAAAGTTGCCATAGGACAGTGTGGGGACAAGGCACACCTCTTAGATATGGGGACACACACTTCCTAATCCTGAATATCTTGGGCTTTTTTTGTTGTTGTTTTGTTTTTTCTAGACAGGGTTTCTCTGTGAAGCCTTGGTTGTCCTGGACTCGCTTTGAGCTATCCTCCTGCCTCTGCCTCCTTCAGCAAATCCTACCGGCCCTTAATTTAGTTTTTAGAGTTATGTTGGAAAGAAACTGGCCAACAGTGTGAGAAGCCAGGATGTGAGGGAGGAGGAGCTGGTGGAGGCCTGTGCTTGGAAAAACCAGGTACTAACTTCTGTGAACCGGATGCTCTTGGCCACTTCTGTTTTCTTCGGATTAATTATGTTGACTGTGGACTTTAATTACACCAACAGGGCAGCCTATAGTACTTTTGTCGAGTGCCGCAACTTTTAGATATTCCGGGGCAGGCTAAACAAGTTATTGTCCTCCCTGTGCCCTTATTTACCTTAGTTTTGGCCTATTTTTCTTTCCTCCTCTATGTTAAGTTGAATAGCTGTTTAGTGAAATCAACGGTGTACTAACTCTAGGTTTGTTAGAACTCATTGAAAACAAGTGTTTCCTAGGGTCACAGCGCACAGAGACCTGCAGTTACTGGTGTTTTTACATTTGTTTACGAGATTGCATCTGTTGCAATTGTTGCAAAGACCATAAAGCAAAACGTTAACACAAATATGGCAAGAATCAAGTGTAGAAATCAACCCAGTGGCTTCAGGTGTGCAACAGTGTATATACAAACACAAGACTCTACCTTCATGTATACTCTTTTAGGCTACCAGTTAACCCCATTACTTCCGAACAGGTACAAAATACAATTGCAGCCAGCGGCTGTCCTCTAATTACAAAGTAACCAGCACAGCAGACTTGTGTCAAAGGCCGGAGAACACACCCAGCGGTATTTGGCCGGGCGGAAGACTACATAGAATGAATAGGAACGAAAGGCAGAAGAATCCCAGTCAAGACTCGGACGGCTCAGGCCGAGTGGGCAAATTAGGAATCGGCAAACCGAGGTGACTTAAGACAAGCACGAGAAAAAAAAATCCCTGGGGTTGGCCCCGGCTGGACATTCCGATGGAGCAGCCGGCTGCCGGGAGCGTGCCCAGCCTGGAAAGTTTCTGCACAGCCCGCGCGGCTCGGGCGCGGCCCCGGCCCGACCTAGGTGGCGGCCGCGCGCCCGCAGCCGGAATTCCTGAGGTGAGCCGAGCGCGGCCCGGGTCGGTGGCGCGGACCCGCGCGGGCGTGGGGCTCGCAGCTGCTCTCGGCGGCGGCCTCCCCGGGGGGCCTCGGGGTGGTCGCCCTGCTCGTCCCCTCCGTCCGCTCCGCTCCCCGGGCCTGCGCGGGCGGGGCTGCGGGCTCGCGGCGCGGGAGCGCGCGGCGGGGGCGCGCGCGCCGGCCGGGCCGCAGTCCGCGTGGGAGCGAGCGCGGGGGCGGGGCGGGGCGGCGGGCGCTGGCTCGCTCGCTCCCTCCCTCCCTCGCTGGCGCGCGCACCGGCGGGGCCACCGCCTCGCCCCCCGTCCCTTCCTCCCTCCTCTCCCCTCCCCCGAGCGAATCACGCGCCCTCCGCTGACACTCGTAGCCGGCCCGAGCTCCGAATTTATCCTTCACGTGACCTGATGGGGGTTGGGTGGTTGGCTGGGGGACGGAGGAGAGAGGGGAAAGGAGGGAACGGAATCTGCCGTTACCCGAGCAACAGGCCCCGCCCTCCGGCTCGGGGGCCGCGGGGCGGGAGGAGGACGTCAGCACGTCAGCCGGGGTTTTGCGTTTTGATTGACAGTTGCTATAGCGACCGGGTCGGTCCGTCGCCATTTTGTTGGTTGGTTTTTTTTTAAACCCTTTCGCTTCCCGCCCGAATAATAATAAAAAGCCCCATTGGAGTGAGGCGGGGGTGGCGGCGGCAACCGCGGCGGGGGGATCCGGGGAGACTGCTGCCGTCGCTGCTGCCGATCGCGGCCCGGGTCGGGCTGAGAGAGCGGACTCCCCGAGCGGGGGTGCGGGCGCCGCCGCCGCCGCCGCTTCTGCTGCTGCTGTTGGTGCCGCTGCCGCCGCCGCCGCCGGCGAGCGGGCGGGACCGGTGTGAGTGTGAGGGAGCGTGTGCGAGGGCGAGTGTGCGCGCGGGGAGTGTGCGCGAGTGTCTGTGCGGGATCGGGGGCGGGCGGTCCGGGCTCTCCTGGCGGAGCCGCCGCCGCCGCCGCCGCCGCTCGGGCCCCGGCGCTCCTCGCTGCGCAGCTTCGGAGAGCGCGCGCCATTTTGTGAGATTTACAAAAATCCTCGTCGGGAAGGAGCGGCCGCCGGCCGCCGATCGGCGCCCGCCCTCCGCACCGGGCCGGGCCGGGCCCCGCCGCCGGCACTCGGGGGCCCGGGGACTGCGGTATTTGCCGGGGAGGGGCTGTCGCCTCCCCGGCCGCGGGCGCCGCCGGCCCCGCCATCCGGACGGACCCTGAGCCAGCCAGCGCGGCTGCGGCGCGGAGCCGGGACGCCGGGGGCGGAGGAGAGAGGCGGCCCGGTCGGGGCGGCGCTGGCTGCGGAGGCCGCGGCGCGGGAGCTCGAGGCTGAGACTCACCGGAGGGAGCAGCGGCGCGAGCGCCCCGCCATCGTCCCGGTGAGTGTCCGCCCCGCCCGGCGCGGCGCGGCCCTGCGCGCGGCTTCCCCGGGGCCTGCGAGCCGGGCTCGCCAGGCCTCTGGCGGAGGGAGGGAGGGACCTGCCATCTTAGGAGCGGGCGGGCGGGCGGCCCGGGGCAGGCCTCTGCGGGAGGGAGGCCGGGGAAGGCCGTGTCCCCGAGGAAAGTTACGGCGGGTGGGACCCGCGGGCTCGGGCCGGGCCGGCGCCAGACCTCCACTGGCCGCCGGGGCGCAGGGGAGGAGGCTGTCTTCCTCCTCCTCCTCCTCCTCCTCCTTCCTCCTCCTCCTGTTCCTCCTCATCCTCCTCCTCCCTCCTCCTGTTTCTCCTCATCCTCCTCCTCCGCCCTCCTCCTGTTCCTCCTCATCCTCTTCCCCCAGCTCCTCCCTCGTCCCTCCTCTCCGTCCCCACCGGCGTGCGGAGCGCCGGGGTTCTAGGCAAGGACAATGCACGGGTTAAGAAGATGGGGCTGGCTGCCGGTAGGCGAGGACGCAGGCAGGGCCGGACAGGGCCGCGCCGGCGGAGGTCGGCAGCTTGCTGCTGTCTGCGAGGCCCTGTGGGCCCGGGCCTGGGGACCCGGTGTGCTCGGAAGTCGGGCAGCAGGCGCGGGCGATCCGGGGCCACCGGAGGGGCCGGGGTGACCTGCTTAGCAGCGTGAGGAGACGCGGATTAGGATGGATACCTGCGAATGGCAACAGAACTTCCCCGGTCTATTTATAGGCGCAGACCCAGTCGGGCTCCAGAGGCTCCAGAGCCGCTGACTATCAGCGCTTAGCTAGAGGGCCCCTCCCTACCCCGAAATAGTTAAAAATGGCAAAATTCGTGAGTCAGTGACTCTATGACTTGTCTGTCTTTTGCCCAGCCCTAGATTATGTGAGTCCTGTCATCCAGGTGCAGCATCGTTTGCTTCTTGAATCCTGCCAAATTGCTAGGAAATATACCTTGTAACTGTTTTCACGCTCGTAGGTTAATGCCAGGCATTCTTAACTACAGTTTTATATATTTCCTGGCTTAACCTCCCAGTAGGAAATGTTACCCATTTTACAGATGAGCAGACTGAGCCTGGAGGTGGACAGTGACTAGTCCAAGGTCATACAGTCAGGACTGCAGGAGGCAGTTGTCAGTTGCTAGCCTGGGTTTCTGACCCTCATCTTGTCACTTATTATTAAGCTCTGTGTGATGACTCAGTGCTCTAACCTAGAGACTGTTTGGGTCCAGGTTTTGGTGGAGTTAATTTAGGGTTTGCAGAGTGCAGCTTAAATGAACCCTCCTAATGAAACTTGTCACCCTCGAAGCAAACCAGTCTGCTTCTGGGTGGAAGACCTGAAAGAGTGCTGCTGCTCCCTCTTCACAGCTAACCACTGTTACAGTTCAGAGTTCCCTCTGTATGCTGATAAAACACAAAGCTTGGTGTAAAGTTATAATTTTTTCTTTAAATACTTAGGTTCCTCTTGACACTTTGTATTTTGCATGCTAAGAATAGCTATTAGGTACTTTGAGATGTTGGTTACCTTGCTTTTTCTTAAATTTCTCTTTTTAATTGTTCTTAAAGAATTAACATTTTTAGGTAGACTATAAGTGGGAGGCAGGGGGCATGGTGGTGGTGTCTGTGGTAACTGTCCAAATAGAGTTAGATTCCAGACCTTGGCAAAAAGTTAAAAGACTCTTGTCAGCATCTATAGCAAGCTCTCTTATAAAAACGGCTACATGAATTTCATGTTTACTTCAGGGATGCCTAAGTTCAGAAATTACCCTAGAAGGGTCACCCCTGTAAGGCAAGGACACACGTTTCTTACTCCTGGTGGATGCTGAAGACATTGTTATCTTTAGAGGGATAGAATTGAACGGATGATGAGTGTTAGTGAGGGCAGGAAGTGAAGAAATGAATGGATGATGAGTATTAGTGAGGGCAGGAAGTGAAGAAATGAATGGATGATGAGTATTAGTGAGGGCAGGAAGTGAAGAAATGAATGGATGATGAGTATTAGTGAGGGCAGGAAGTGAAGAAATGAACGGATGATGAGTGTTAGTGAGGGCAGGAAGTGAAGAAATGAACGGATGATGAGTGTTAGTGAGGGCAGGAAGTGAAGAAATGAATGGATGATGAGTGTTAGTGAGGGCAGGAAGTGAAGAAATGAACGGATGATGAGTGTTAGTGAGGGCAGGAAGTGAAGAAATGAATGGATGATGAGTGTTAGTGAGGGCAGGAAGTGAAGAAATGAACGGATGATGAGTGTTAGTGAGGGCAGGAAGTGAAGAAATGAATGGATGATGAGTGTTAGTGAGGGCAGGAAGTGAAGAAATGAACGGATGATGAGTGTTAGTGAGGGCAGGAAGTGAAGAAATGAATGGATGATGAGTGTTAGTGAGGGCAGGAAGTGAAGAAATGAATGGATGATGAGTGTTAGTGAGGGCAGGAAGTGAAGAAATGAACGGATGATGAGTATTAGTGAGGGCAGGAAGTGAAGAAATGAATGGATGATGAGTATTAGTGAGGGCAGGAAGTGAAGAAATGAATGGATGATGAGTGTTAGTGAGGGCAGGAAGTGAAGAAATGAACGGATGATGAGTGTTAGTGAGGGCAGGAAGTGAAGAAATGAATGGATGATGAGTGTTAGTGAGGGCAGGAAGTGAAGAAATGAATGGATGATGAGTGTTAGTGAGGGCAGGAAGTGAAGAAATGAATGGATGATGAGTGTTAGTGAGGGCAGGAAGTGAAGAAATGAATGGATGATGAGTATTAGTGAGGGCAGGAAGTGAAGAAATGAATGGATGATGAGTGTTAGTAAGGGCAGGAAGTGAAGAAATGATGTAGCAAGACCTTCTGAAAGACTCTGGCGTGTGCCCTGTTATAAACGTAACCTCAGCCATTGCTGTGTGCTAGCGCTTGGAACGCGGAACCTTCAAGACCACGTGGACAGTCAGTCAAAAAGACCCTTGGCTAGAAAAGTCTCCCTGAGACTTGAGCTCTGTCACTTGGTTTTATTTATGGCTTCCTGAGTTTGTGACTTACAGATGGGAGTGCAGTGCTGAGTGCAACAGTGTGCTCAAGGCCTCCAGGTGTGTGCAGTGCTGTGACCCTAGGAAGGGGAGGCCACGGTTGTTAGAGGTATGGCATGGACTTTGCCATGCATGTTATGTAAGTCAAAGACAGTACTATGTGCAGTTACTTTTGGATATTACTTCAACCCCTTTAATAGCACAGAGATATTTAATTAACAGAGGTTATAGAGGGTGTGTTGGGCACATGTCTACGTAGAGGAGGAAAGTTTGTATAGAGTTGTGAGTGGCGGAGAACTGTCTTGTACATGACGTTATAAATACGAGCCACAGAGGGTGGGCTTAAGTTGACTTTCTTGGTCCTTGTGGTCACGTGTGTTAATTTTTTAAAAAATTTATTTATTCATTATTTATACAGTATTCAGAGGGCACCAGATCTCATTACAATGGTTATGAACTACCATGTGGTTGCTGGGAATTGAGCTCAGGACCTTAGGAAGAGCAGCCAGTGCTCTTAACTGCTGAGCCATCTCTCTAGCTCACATGTGTGTTAATTTGTCATTTTCCTTTTTGTTACAAACTCACTTTGCACCTGCCAACCAGTGTCCTTCCTTCCAGCAACTTCTCCCAAGAAAGGACTTCCTAGCTTCCAGCCCAGCAGACACCAGTTTCCTGAAAGCCTGTTGGGAACTTGGCTCTGCACTTGTAGTTATTAGTCCCAATAATTCTGTGGTGTCCCTAAACAGTAACTTGGTGCTAACAGTCTCCTTTCTGTTGAGTGTTTTGTTAGCTTTCCTCCATCTTACACTGGACTACTTTCCTTTTAGAAGTGAAATTGTTGCCTGGAAATATCCGACCAGGTCACTTGTAACTTGACAACACAGTTTGCCTGTCACTGTGCGGCTGTGTGACCAAACTGCAGTAGTATGTAGAGTGGGCTGTGCCTCTCAGGCTGGACCTGTGTCACCCTGGCCATCTGTCTTTGTTCGATGTTGAGACCGCCTGTGGCAGTTCATAACCCAGTGCTTGCACTAATTGGGGTTATACAATATGGGGGCTAAGATTGCTGTTTAGTGACTTGGGGGAAAACTGACTAAGATATTTGGAGTTACCTACAGTTTCTCCTTTGTTGACCCTAAATGCAGGAATCTTTTGAAACCTTCCTTCATGTCAGCTTCATAACGTTAAGCTAGAGTGTGTGTAGTCTTTGTTGGGCATGTGAGAGTTGAGTACAGGTTTCAGAGGACTAAAATAAAGTCACATTAGTAGACAAAGTAGGCAAGTCTTATTTTTCTAAATTCTAGTTTCATTTTCGTATATAAAAAACAAAAATGACTTGGAAGTACATTGCATTAAATAAAACAGCTATGCTTTTTAAGGTTATATTTTGGCTTTGCAATTCTCCTTTGAGAATTCTGTAATGAGTTGCAGTTGTTGGTTGAGAATCATCTAACCTGCTGTGGTTCCACCAAGGCCAGCTTCTGTTGACAAAGAACCACACTGGATTCCTGACAGTTAGTTCTTTCATAGGTGTCACTGTTCTCAAGAGTGATTTTTATTTATATTGTTACTGTTAATAAGCTAACTTTTGACAAGATAAGTAATTCTTGACTAAGGATGTGTGCACATGTAATACACAGTAGTCATTAAAAAGTTGGGTCTTGATGATGTCATTTTATCACACAAAATTGAAATCTTATCGCTGAGATTCTTTACTTTGTGGGAGCCTACTGTGATGGTTTGACAAGGAATGAAACCAGTTTTTAGAAGACATCAGATCTTCTTTTAATAACATTGTCATAATCAAACCCTCTTATATGGTTCCTCTTATATGTTTTTTTAAAGTTTTATTAGAATTCCAGTCCTAAGTTGATTTTTATTTAGAAGTATTTGCTGGGTTTGGATAGAAGTGTGTTGACCCTGTGGCTCTTATCCCAGATGATTCTGGTGTGGTCAGGAGTGGTGTCTGAGGCCCTGTGGGCTTTGAGATAGTGCGTCTCAGGAGGGAGAGCCTTCGGGCTGGCCTTAGCATCAGTCTTCACACCTGTGACAGGGTCCACGCTATCTGGTTCTTGTGTAGATGGCCTGATGAAAGCTTCTCTTTTCGTTCCATTCTGTCTTTCTCTTCATTGTTGCCCCAGAGATGCCTTTCCTGGGCCCTCCCCTGCCCCCAGCTGTGCTGAGAATTGACCTAGGACTTTATACACACACTGGGCAAACATTTTCCCATAGCTTCCCTCCTTAAGCCAAGCAGGACTTTCTTCGTTCTTTCACAACCTTTATTGCTGATAGCTGTATAGTGAGTCATCAGTGATTTATATATACTTACTCTTAATGTCTGTCTCTCCTCTCCATTAGATTGTCCTTTTGGACAATAGTGTGTCTTTCTTTTCCATGTGCTATTGGCCATATTTAGTCATGTGGCTTTATTTAGTTGCACGGCAGGCTGGGATTTGTGGTCTTTGGTAGGGTTGCTGTTTATTTGGCTGAGAATTTGCTTCTACTATAGACAGGTAGAAAGAAGGAAAATTAAACATTGCTTGTTAACTTCCAAATATTTTGGGAGAAATCATTGGAAATAAGGTAGCTTATTGACCAGGCACTGTTGAGTTATTAGTCATTAAACATTTGTCCTATAGTTTGCAAACTCAAAATAGATTGTTCTGTAGTCTGATGAGAATGAATAAATTTGTACTTAAAAATTTTTTTTTTCTTTTGAGTGAAGGTATTTGGGGCCTAATATCACTATTTTCTGGTAGAAACAATTCTTTATGGTTGTGATTATATCATGTAAACAATAGAATCTAAACTTGGATTTACCCTGAGTGGTCTGCTCTGGGCCATACTGTACATGTGGTCATACTCCTGACTATAGTGGACAACGCTAGACCAGCGCTTGGGTCTTGTCAGGCTTTCAGTATCTGAGAGTCACTAGTGTGAGGGTGGGAGAGCAGTGATCAGTGACTTAGGATGCACACACTACCTGCTGCCACTCCTTGGGGCTGTGCCTGGGAGGGGCCTGGGGCAGCTGATAGTGCTCTCTCCTGCAACGCTTGTCAGGTTTTCGGGATTTCCAAGCTTAGCGGACTTTGTGTAGTTTGGGAGCTTTGCTCATAAGAGTCCAGGTCACCCTGATGCAGCACACTTAAACTCCTCTGAGGGATCAGTTCATCCCGCCTTGACAGGAGGAGCGGACAGACCCAGTGCCTGAGCTGCAGGGGGGCGGCTGGGCCAGTGGGCTGCCCGGGACTGCTGGCTGGCGTTTGTTCCTTGCATGCAGACCGGTAGGGCTAGTGCCCATGCTACAGCCCCGTGTTACAGGGCGCCTCTCAGCCTCAGCGCTCCTCATGCAGTAGCTCATTGCTAGGGAGTTGTTGGGATGATACTTTTCTTATTTAAAGGAGGAATTGAGGTTTTTATAAGGTGTGGTTAGTAGCAGGACTCTGGTGGGTGGCTTTGGGGTAGATAGATTGGCGGGGTCTTGGCATGATTAGGTAGAACAAACACAGCTTGTGTCCCCAAATTAGTACTTTTCCTTTTTATCTGATTGCTTAGAGTTTTCACTAGTTGTGATTCACCTCAGTAGCGTCTCTAATTTAAAATGGAAATAGGCTCAGAGGAATATCCTTCCCCTGTTAACCAGGTTAGCGCTGTTTATCACTGGGCTGACTGTCATTTTAGAGGTCAGAGGTCAGCACCTGGACTGAACACAAGCCTTTCAGATGGGGAGGCAAGAGTATGTCACATGTTCTTTTTCTTGAAGAAGAAGGGTGTAATGACAGCTACCACGTGGTTAGGAGAGACTTGTGCTCTCCGTGTCACCAGTTACTAGAGCTTGGGAGCCGTGAGGGGTCATCCCACTGAGGCAGAAGAGCATCCCTTTCTCCACGGGTCTTCCCCTCCGTGGAGGGGTTCGATCTTAGTCATTTCATGTGATGGTGTAGGGTTTTTTTTTTTGTTTTGTTTTGTTTTTGTTTTTTGAGACAGGGTTTCTCTGTGTAGCCTTGGTTGTCCTGGACTTACTTTGTAGACCAGGCTGGCCTCGAACTCACAGCGATCCGCCTGCCTCTGCCTCCTGAGTGTTAGGATTAAAGGCGTGTGCCTCCACTCCCGGCTGACTGTGTAGTTTTTAACTATCAACAAGACAGATGTACTCAGGGTTAAAGAGTGAAGTACCAGAGTGCTGTGCAGTCATCCTCGTGCTGTGGGCCAGTGGGGAGTAACTGCTCATGGTTTTTCTACCAGACATGTCCTGTGTGTGTTCATGTGCAAATACATATACATTGCATATAATATGTACTGTGCTGCAGAACTGTGCAGGTATGGCCTTCCCGCCTTCCTTCCCTCCGTGCTTTTCCTCCCTATCCCCCGTTCTTTGGGTCACAATGGGGCGGCCGACCCAGGGCATTGTGCATATTTAGTCTTATTCTAAAAATCCATAGTAGTTGTAGCCGGGGGTTGTGGCACACGCCTTTAATCCCAGCACTCGGGAGGCAGAGGCAGGCGGATCGCTGTGAGTTCAATGCCAGCCTGGTCTACAAAGCGAGTCCAGGACACCCAAGGCTACACCGAGAAACCCCGTCTTGAAAAACAAAACAAGCAAACAAGCAAAATCCATAGTTAGGTAGCTTGTGTCTACATGCAATGTCTATGCATCGAAAATCAAAGACACACTAAACATATAGCCTTTTGACTTAAACTTCATGCTTGTCATGGAAATATTCCTGTGTCAGCTGAGAAGCTGGTCTCTGTCTGTCTCTCTCTAGCAACCCCCCCCCCCCCCCGCCCGCCCCCTCGTGTGCTAAGCACTGACCCTAGGGCATCCCCTGCTGCAGGCCAGTGCTCTCCCACTGAGCTGGACCATCCGGTCCTTTCACTTACTCTGAGGCCCTGCTCTGTATTATCCTTGGGTTCACTCTGTGTCCCATCAGGCCTTGCTCAGATCTTCCTGCTTTAGCCTCTGGAGAGGCTGGGGTCGCAGGCCTGTATCCGCTGGCCTGGCTTTATTTCTTGAGTTTGGTGACAGGCTCTCTCTAGTCCAGACTGTATTTACTCTGCAGCTCAGGCTGGCTTCAAACGCAGCAATCCTTCTGCTACCACACCTGACCCTGTCATGTGGTTTTCTTTTCTAAACTGTTTTTGCATGTTGTTTTGATGACAAGGTCTTGCAGTATATGTCTTGCTGGCCTGGAACTTTCTGTGTAGACCAGACTGGCCTTGAACTCAGAGACCTGCCTGCCTCTTCCTTGGGGTGTTTAGGATTAACATGTGTGCCACCATGCCCAGCCCTCTTTAAAAATTTAAAGGATATTTATTTTTCAATGTATGTATGTATGTATGTATGTATGTATGTATGTATGTATGTATGTATGTGTCTTTTATGAGTGCATGCTACCTGTGTGTAAGTGCCTTTGGGTGCCAGAAGAGGGTGTTGGAATCTCTAGAGCGGCAAGCAGTTAGGAACCTCCTGGAACCCTGGAAACTGAATTGGCTTCCTCTGCAGGAGCAGTAGGAGCTCTTGACCTTGGAGCCCTCTTTCTAGCCTTTTCCCCTCCCTCCCTCCCTCCCTCCCTCCCTCCCTCCCTCCCATTTCTTTCTTGGTCTCACGTAGCTCAGGACCTCTTCTCCTCCTGCTGGAGCCTCTGCAGTGTGGTTACAGGCGTGTGTCACCACGCCCACTTCATGCCGGGGCTCAGGCTCACACCTGGGGAGTCATGGGTTATAGGCAAGTACTCTACCAATTGAGATACGTCCTTAGCCCTTGCCAGGTTTTGTTTTGTTTTGTTTGATTGGGAACAGTTTGATTTTATGTGTATTCTTTGGTTTATTTAGTTCTCATGAAGGGACATTAAAATTGTCTTCATACTTTGATGTTTTAAACAATGTTGCTCTTACGTTGTAGATATATCCTATTTTTGAGGAAAACTACCAGCTATAAGCACATTTAAATGTATTTTGCCAAATTGTATTCTAAAATATAGTACTAGCTTAGATGTTTACAATTAGTGTCTCAAGAGTGCATTTTCCCAATTTTTAGGACGGCAGATAATTTAAGTTTTATTTATTTTGCAGTTTGGATTTGTTTTTGTTTAATTATGACTGAAGGCTGAATTTGAACATCTTGAATTGTACTGTAAGTGTCCCCTATCCCTTTATGGTCTGAGGCTACCTGAGGACACCCCCTCCCCCCAGCATCCTGCATGTTGGGATTAAAAATATAGACCTCCATGCCTGGTTTAGGGCTTTGTTTGTTTTTTTTTTTTAAAGACAGGGTTTCTCTGTGTAGCCTTGGCTGTCCTGGACTGTGTTTGTAGACCAGGCTGGCCTCGAACTCACAGTGATCTGCCTGCCTCTGCCTCTCAAGTGCTGGGATTAAAGGCGTGCGCCACAATGCCCAGCACACCTATGTTCTTATTTTAGGATTTAGGATTAATTATATAATTAATTATTTTTGGTTTTTTGAGACAAGGTTTCTCTGTGTAGCCCTGACTATCCTGGACTCACTTTGTAGACCAAACTCACAGTGATTCGCCTGCCTCTGCCTCTCAAATGCTGGAATTAAAGGCGTGCGCCACCACCGCCCGGCCTGACTTAATTTATTTTTATTTTATGAGCATTGGTATAAGGGTGTCAGATTCCTTAGAACTGTAGTTACAGTTGTAAACTGCCATGTGAGTGCTGGGAACTGAACCCTGGCCCTTTGGAAGAGCAGACGGGGAGTGCTCTTAACCACTGAGCCATCTCTCCAGGCCGAGGCATATGTTTTTAAGTAACGAAATATTCACTCTTTGTTAGATACATAGTTAGAGCTTGAATTCATCATGTTCTGGTTTGCCTTTCCCTTGTTGAATAACTTAGCTTGGATAGATTGTCGATGTCTAGAGGGAGCTTCCTTGTCTTGCCCTCTTATGGGATGTGGGTGGCGGCCGCTGCTGATGGTAAAGGCGAAGGGGATCTGATTGCGGTCCATAGATGTGTATGCAAGGAAAGCTAAGCGCAGGCAAGACCACTTAGATGTGGTTTCATGGAAAAGTGAGCACAGATCAGACTGTGGTGCCTGAAGGGTGTTGCCATGTGAGGAAATAGTGAGCCCAGGGGAGGTGAGAGATAGCTGTGGACCTGAGCAAGGCTCTGGACAGTAGGCAGGTTGCCTGGGGTCAGGTGTGGTGTATGGCTTTGGAGAGGAAAGGCAAGGAAAGGTGAAAGAAAGAACGAAGAAAGGGAGGAAAGAGAAGGAGATAGTGAGGGGCGCAGCCGGGAGGATTTGGAAGGCTGGTGAGGGGCGAGGAGGCCAGGCAGAGCCTGCAGGAGCAGCGCTTCTCAGCTCATCTTCACACCTGGACCGTGCGCAGTGTGGCTGCCTTCCTGGAGGTGGGAGGAGGCAGGCCGGATGACTGGGAGGATTACGCACGCAGATCTAGGAGTGGAGTGCTTCTAGTATGGCAGTTAAGGCTCCTTCCTGCTGACTGAGGGCTGGAGGGAGCCAAAGAGAATCACCATGTAGCCTGCGCCTTCTTCCATTATGGTGAGTTGGAGCAGTCAGCAGCAGCACCAAGGACGAGAGAGAGAAAGTGGGATGTGGGAAAAAGTATTGTGAAACTGTGACTGGCTTGTTTATTTTGTTTTTGTTTTGTTTTGTTTTTTTTCGAGGCAGGGTTTCTCTGTGTAGCTTTGGCTGTCCTGGAACTCACCAGGCTGGCCTTGAACTCAGAGATCTGCCTGCCTCTGTCTCTGTCTCCCAAGTGCTGGGACTAAAGGCTTGTGTCACCACCGTCCAGCAAAACTGTGGCTCTGCAAAGAAAGAGTTGTGTCGTACTTTACAGGTGGAAATGTAGCGTAGCAGAGATGTGAGCATGTGGTTATCCCAGGCGACTCAGTATGTCCCAGGTTGTTTTTACTTGTACAAGTATCTTCTAAAAAGATTGTGGGGCTGGAGAGACAGCTCAGAGGTTGAGAGCACTGGCTGCTCTTCCAGAGGTCCTGAGTTCAATTCCCACAACCACATGGTGGCTCACATCCATCTGTAATGTGATCTCTTCTGGTGTGCAGGTGTATATGGAGGCAGAACACTGTATATGCAATAAAATATGTAAAATAGCAGGATTATGGGTGGTGATAGAACAGGGATACATATGAAAACACACACGCACACACACATGCACGCACGGCTCACTTGGAACTCACTTTGTAGACCAGGCTGGTCTTGAACTCACCGAGAGCTGCCTCTTCAGTACTGGGATTAAAAGCACGCACCACCATGCTGAAACTGTTTGTTGAGCACTAAAGACTGTCAAACATGGGACCAGAGCCTGGAAATCAGCTCTAAAACAGGAGCCACTGTTGTCTTTGCCATTATGGAAATATGTTCTGGTGGAAAAAAATTATAGTTTCTTGAGCAGGATTAAGGACACAGTCTACAGGAGACATGTTACATTCTCAATAAAAGGGATGTAGGAGCTGTGATTTCGTGATTTTTTTTTTAAAATTTTGTTTTATTTATTTATTTATTTGATTTCACGATTTTTAAAAATCATTTTTGGAGGTCAAAAGTTATCTTAGTCTTTTTGACAGTTAATTTTGAGCTAAACTGTACTTAGATTAAGTTAAATAGGACTCTCGTCCCTAAGCCAAATACTGGCTCCTGAGAAGTGTGTTGTGATTTGATTGTTTTTTTGCAAACTGTCATGCCAGTGGTGATTTTTTTTTTTCTTTATCTTTACTATCAGGAACATTCATTATTGATGGGTAATGCCTTCTGTGATAGAAAAGATTGTGAAAGTACTTCAAAATAGCTTGGATAAGAAAATGAATAGGATCTCATTGAGTAAAATCTAATTTTTGTACATTTTTCCTATAGTAATCCTGTAGCACAGTTTAAAGCGTTGGCCAATCTAGGTAAGTCCCCTGGGAGCCGGCCACCAGTTACTCAGCAGTACTGCAGTTAGGCACGTGGAGGGAAGAAAAAGTGAAGGGAGGGTTCAGGGCTGTTTGCTGAATAAGTAAAAAAACCTAATCCTTATAAAGGGTGCAGGCCTGTGGAGAAGGCTAGGGAATAGAAGGTCAGTTGAAAGGGCAGCAGTGGAGAGGGACCTTCTGGCTAGAGGTTGTGGCACTCAGCCTGTGGAGGCCAGAGGTCAGCCTCAGGGCCGCCCACCTTGCCTTGCCAGACAGTTTCTCTCTCCCAACCCAGAATTCACTGATTAGGCTAGTTCCTAGGGATCCGCCAGTCTCTGCCTCTTACAGTACTGAGCTGATGGGCAGGTGCCACCACACCTATGCTTTTTGCATGAGTGCTAGGTAGGGTCAGGCTAAGCCTGGGCTTGCACGTGTGGAGCTTCATGAAGCTAAGGCAGGACATGAGGACATCAGGAAGGACTGCAGGCTGGGCTCAGCTGAGACTCTTGTCTCAGCACAAACAAAAAGAAAACTCCTCCCAAAGCAGAAGTAAAGACCTCCCCCAAAACAAAACAAAACAAAAATACCATGCCAGTGGTATTGGTACTTTCACGGTAAAGACTAAAGGAGTCATAGAACCTGTGCCCTTGTTGCCTAAGTGACCTGTCCTAGATGACTGCCTCATGTGACGGTCCGTGTGGCACTGCTACTTCTGAAGTTACTACCCTGCTTAGGTAACTTGTTTCCTCAGTTGCTTTCAGCTGAGACATCATTTTTTTGGGGAAGGCACATCCCCCTCACTAAGTTATTCTGAGTTTGTAAAATCTCATGTCTGTCTGTTCTTTGTTCATAATTGTGTTTTTTTAAATCATTTTTTAGTTAGGTGGTTGTGTGTGTGTATTTTGTGTGTGCGTGCACCGATTAATCCCACGTAGGAATCAGCAGTGATCCACCTGCAGCATTTGCAGTCTTAGGCATTCCAGGACCTGGGGCAGTAGAAGCATTAAGTGAACATTTGTTGAAGGAATCAATACACGCCCTAAGTTTTTTTCTTTAGTCAGTCCCAAGGACCAAAGAAGCATAGCAGGACACGTTTACATTTGGAGTGAAGAGCAGGACAGGGAAGCTGTACGTCTAGGAAAAGGAAGAGGAGAAGCCTTGTGGAGACGAGTGACCTGGAGTGTGCGTGTGCGGGCATACTCAGGCCAGTCCTCAGGGAGGGCTCTAGTGAGTTGAAGCTTCTCAGTGAATCCTGGGCTACAGGGGGAGACTCCTTAAAACAGAGCAAAACAAAAGCATCGGTGGCAGTGGCGGCGGCCTTTAGTTCTAGCGCTCAGGAGGCAGAGGCAGGCGCATCTCTGAACTGAAGCCTCTGCCTCCCGAGTGCTGGGGTTCAACGTGGTGCAGCTGCACCAGCTCTTTGTAAGCATTTTTCCCCCAAGGTATTTTATGACTTGTCAGTGACTAGTTTGCATAGTCAATATTTGGAAAAGCAAACTTTGGGTAACTAGTTGAAGGTGTCGTTCTGTGGCCCCTTGCTGGGTTCTTGGGACACACTCATGGGTCAGATTGGTGAGCTGGCCTCTGCCCTCATGGAGCTTTTCTGTACAGCTGGAGCTCACTGGAGAGAGGTGGAGAGAACAGGGCTTTCAGCACATGGCGTGTGCATCGGGTCTTGGGCTTAGCTTTGCTGGCACCACTTTACACTGCTTTACTGTCTGGCAAGGTGGGGAGGCGGTGGCCTAGTAGTATCAAGGTAAATATAGACTTGTTGGTAAAATCTCCAACTTGTTGGCAGTTTGAGGGAGTCTCTGTACCTCGGGCTGGCTTAGAACTTATACTAGCCCAGGCTGGCCTTGACTTGAAGACACTCCTTGTCAGTTTCACAGATCACAGGCTTAAGTTACCACTTTCGTCTATGAGTTGTTGTTTTTTTTTCTTTTTTTTTCCTTTTTCAAGAAAGACTCATGTAATCCTGAGTTTCTCCTGTTAAAAAGTAAGAGACTACTTAGTAGTAACAGTAGCCACTGTGAGCTCCAGCATTAGGTAAGCCAATGGACAGATACTTATTATTAGGCCTTGACCCTCTTCAGCAGCCCTACAAAGTAGCTAATATTATCTGCATTTTAGCATTTTATGTTAAACAAGTAGGATTCAAGGAATCAAATTTGTTTCACATTGCTCAAAGTACGTCCACGCGCTGCCGCATAAGAAGCCAGGTCAGTATTGTGAGACGGGAGCCGGCCTGCAGCCAGTCTTCCCTGGCTGGGTGTTGGTGGGAGGCAGGGCTCTGCTTGTCTTCTCGCAGTGTGCTGCTGGCACCCTCATCCTGCTTGTGCTGGCTGCCTCAGTGAGTCAGGCATACTGGAGGATTTGTGTGTAGTGGCCACAGAGGCAGCAGTGGCAGGGGTTGAGTTGCAGCATTTAGGTTCTGTTTTCACTGGCGTCAGGGCAAGTGGTAGAGTGCTGTGTCCGTCATCCGAGTGGATCTGTGGCGTAAATTTGGTAGATCTGACTATGTAGCTGCACCTGCCACACATGGTTTTCTTTTAGTTAGTCAGTTTCAGGCTAGCCGGAGCAGAGCTAGTTCCTAACTGAACCTTTCCTTAGAGCGCGTTAAGTAAGGCAGTGTTACATATGGCAGGCAGACGATCCACGATAGCCAGGGCTGCAGTGTGAGACCCTATTTAAAAAAAAGTGTGGCCATAACTTGAAGTTGGTTTCCTTGATAGCAGGATAGTTAAAATAAGTCTCCCAGGAGAGCAGTAGGCATGGCAGAAGGAACCTTAATGTGTAGCAAACAAGACGGTTTTCTGTTGCTTTGTAACAGTATCCTCAGAGTGAGCATCTTTAGGGCCGACCTTGGGGTCATCACCTCAGCCTCTGTGAGTCAGGTTCCTGGGTGCATTTTAGCTGAGTCCTCTGTTCTAGAGTCTTAAAACACTGTGTTAACTTTGACTGGGGAAAACACTCTTATAAAGTACACTGTTGCTGGCAGTGTGAAGTCTGGCAACCTGAGTTTTTTCCTGCAGTTTGGCAGATACCTGTCTCAAACCCTTGTTACACAGTTCTTTCAGCTTGGTTATTTACTTTATTATCAAGGCCAGAGCCAGAGACTCACTTTACAGCCAGTTGATACTCAGGTCAAAACCTTGGAACTGACATCTGCAGTACTTTTGCGTATTTCCCTGGTTCTTTTCATGCTCAGGGAGAGCGAGCGAGCACTGAAAGTAGGGTCGTGGGAAGCAGCGTGAAGTGTGTCACCCACAGTGTGGTGAAGTGGGCAGAGGGACATCTGTCCTAGCCTCCGCTTCCTCCAGCGACATGCCTAGCTCTTCCTGGTCTAAGGACACGGCCACCCTGCTGTGTGGTTGTGGAGAGGAAGTGGATGCAGACAAACTTGTCTGTGCTGTTGAGTTGGTGACATTGTCACCTCTCTGTTGGTTTAAAGCACCTGAGCCTGAGCCTGAGCCTGTCTTTTTGTTACTTGATGCTCACTCTCCTGAGTGTGGAGGTGTGTGTTCTCTTGAACCAAGCTGTGGCTGGCTGACTGTAAGGCTGATGTTCGTGCTGTGTCTCTCTGAGAGGACACTGTTGCTACCGTTAGGTGTTCTGGGTTCTAGAGAAGTCAGGGTAGAGAGTCGATTCGATGCTAGCAACTGGTAAACACTGGCCACTGGCCTCTTCACTCTCCCTCTGTGCTCACTGTCGTTTCTGTTAAAACTGTCTCGGTATCTTTCTTGTAATATTAAAAAAAACTTTTACGCTGATTTTAGTTGATCTTTCTCTAAGTTGCAGGTTGTGAGCATGCAGGGTTCAGTGCGTTTTGTTTTGCTTTTTTGCGTTGCCATCCTCTTTCTGAGTGTACTCTTGTTTCCTGCAGTCTATACCCTTTCATGCTTCCTATTTTCATGGAATGAAAAACAATTTTTTTTCCCTGAGACAGGGTCTCTCTGTGTACTCCTGGCTGTCCTGGACTCTCTTTGTAGACCAGGCTGGCCTTGAACTCATGGAGATCTGCCTGCCTCTGCCTCCCGAGTTCTGGAATTAGAGGTGTGCGCCACCATGCATGGCTGAAAACATCAGTTAGTTTTAAAAAAATTTTTGTAACTTGGCAGGAGGGAAGTAACTTTTTTTCTTAGTTCCTATCTTGTGTTCTCATTTTATTACCCGTATTTCTAAAATTGTTAATTGTTTTGGGGCCTTTCCCACTTCCTTTGTGGTGTTATGACAGGACTTACTCAGATGGGGTGAGTTATAAATACTACATCTCACACAGTTACTGAGGCTGAGAAGTTGTGGACCAAGTCAGCAGCAGGGTCAGTGCGCAGTGAAGGCTTGCTCTCCTTCATAGAATTTTTGTTTGTCTGGCTCCGCCTCACATGGCAGGGCAGGCAGGCAGGTCATCTGAACCCAAACATCTTGCTACTAACTAGCCCTATCTGTTTCTTTTCATGTTAAAAAACATTATGTGTGTTTATATGTGCATGTGTACATGTGTGAGTGCAGATGCCTTCTGATTCCAGAAGAGGGTATTGGGTCTCCTGGAACCGCCTGCTGCAGTCCTCACCCTCCTCCTCACTGAGGTGCCACTCAGCATAGTGCCAGCTCTCGACACTGTCAGGTTCTAACAGTGTCCTTAGTACATGGTGCTGTAGTGCAGGTGGGGTAAATGGGATAAAGATCAGAGAGTCAGGCCCAAGTCGTCCCCCCTCCCTTCTTTTTTTTTTTTTTTGTTTTGTGAGACAGGGTTTCTCTGTGTAGCCTTGGCTGTCCTGGACTCGCTTTGTAGACCAGGCTGGCCTCGAACTCACAGGAATCCACCTGCCGCTGCCTCCCGAGTGCTAGGATTAAAGACGTGCGCCACCATGCCTGGCTCTCAGTTACAATTCTTTTTTTTTTTTCCTCTCCCCCCCCCCCCCCCAAGACAGGGTCTCTCTGTAGCCTTGGCTGTCCTGGACTCACTTTGTAGACCAGGCTGGCCTTGAACTCAACAGTGATCCGCCCGCCTCTGCCTCCTGAGTGCTGGGATTAAAGGCGTGCGCCACCACGCCCCGGCTTCAGTTACAATTCTTTAGGCTAAGAAATCCGAGTTAAGTCCTAGGAGGTTTATTGTTTAGTGATGGTGTCCTCCTTGCTTTAAGGTGGCACCTTGAGCACAGCACCTGAGAGGGGGATATGCCTCTCTCTCCTCTCTCCTCTCTCTCCTCTCTCTCCTCTCTCTCCTCTCCTCCCTCTCCTCCCTCCCCTCCCTCCCCTCTCTCCCCTTTCTCCCCTCCCTCCCCTCCCTCCCCTCTCCTCTCTCCTCTCTCTCCTCTCCTCTCTCTCCTGCCTCTCCTTGTGTCTTCTGCCTCTGTGTCTTTAATCTGGAGATGGTGATGGTGTCTTAACTCCCCTTTTCTCAAGAATAACTGTTTGGCACAAATGAGTATCCATTGACATGCTGAATGAAATGAGGGAAGGCAGGATTCACAGCCTCTTTTGCAGTTTGAACAGACATTTTGGTAGAGGGAGAATGTTACTGTAAAATAGTTTACTAACAGGTTCATCATAATTTCTCCATAATTGTTGGTATACACAATGTTGAGGTTTCTTGTTGCTTCTTAGCAGCCAGCTGCAATGGCATAGAGCCACACAGTACCTGTCTGCATGGTGTCCACTTGGACAGGGTTATTTCTGTTCCACATGTGTCCTTCACTTGTCTGCTGTCTGTCACCTTCTTCCATGTGGCCTTTTCCTCCCTATCTTGGACTTTGTCATAGTCAGCCTTGGCGCAGTCATCTTCTTAGAGAATGACTTCTCCAGAGGCGCCGACAGTTGGAGCTGCCAGGCCATGCTGGAACTGACTCCTGGAAGCACACTCCCCATACCCTCTGATTACGGTCATGCCAGCCTTAGGGATGGGATTGTGTGAGGCATGGGCACTGCAGGAGTGGGTGGCTGGAGCCAGGGCACGTGCTCTGCCATAACAAAAAGTGTCAGTTGGTGTTGGCCTGTTCAAGATTTCTTTATACAATGATATAATTGTGTGTATCAGCTTTTAGCTATAAGTATAATAAAAGAACTATATAATTAATGTACTCTTCAAAATCAATTAAATCGTATATTTGTAATTTTGATAGAATCATAAGCACAGATTTGGGACTAGGGCAGAGTTGATGATGAGAACTTTAATGGGCTTCTCAGTTCCAGCTTAGATGTCAAGGCACCGCACTATGAGATAAAAGCCAGGCAGTGTAGTTTGTCCAGTCAACCACCTCTTGGGTCATATTACAACCCATAAAACACCTCAAGTATTCCCGTAGTAAGTTATGACTGTGTTTGTGTAGAGAAAGAAGGCCCAGGTGTCTTAGCCTCTGTGACTGGAACTCATACTGTCTGTGCAGCTTGTAAACAGAGCCAAGACTCTGCCTGCTCACAGAAGACTCAAGAGAGCCTCCTCAGAGGCAGTTCATCTCCAGTTTGTCCCTCAGCCATGGCTGTCTCTTCCAGGAAGTGGTAAGGCCAGTTCTGTGTCTGCTCCTACACGGTGCAGGTTGGTGGAGTACAGGGCAGAAGATGCCCAGTGCCCTGGTGCTGTGGAGAAGGCGTAGGATAGGCGTTGCCATCTACCTTGCTGCCTTCTTTCTGTGCTTGGAGCCGCATACACATAGACTTGCCTCTCTGGGAGTTGGTGGGCGCTAGTGGACAGGAGTGACAGAAGTAGAAGAGAGACAGGGTTTCTCTGTGTAGCCCTGGCTGTCCTCGAAATCATTCTGTAGACCAGGCTGGCTTTGAACCTCCTACCTGCTCTGCAGGCAGATCTCTGTGGGCACAGAGCAAGTTCCAGGATAGCCAGGGCTGCACAGAGAAACCCTGTCTCAAAAAACAAACCAAAAAATTAATTTTATTTCATGTGTACCAGTGTTTTGTCTGCATGTGCCTGATCAGGAGGCGTTGGATGCCCTGGAACTGGAGTTACAGATGATAGGGAGCCGCTGTGTGGGTGCTGGGAGCTGAACCCAAGCCCTCTGCAAGCTAAACAAGCGCTCTTAACAGCTAAGCCATCTCTCTAGCCCACCTCTTCTTTCTCCTCTACTATTTTAATCAGTTATGTGTTTTACACAAATTATTTTGGCAAGTAGTAAGTAAAAATGCTAATGGTAAACATCATTAGGAAGATGTTTAAGTTAGTTAGCTATACACAACTCAGCAAGCCTGACCCTGTGTCGGCCTCCTGAGCTGCTGTTGCAGCCTTCTGCATACTCAGATTCAAGCCCTTTGCAGTGGAGGCCCTCCTCCGAGCAAGCCCAGAAAACCTTTCCAGAATCGTCCAGGCTCCTGGACTCTGGGTTTTTATCACAAGTCCTAGTTTGGTGTTAGGATTGCCTAAGGGTCTTGTTCAGCAAACCGGGCTCAAGCTGTGCCCTCAGGAGACTGTGATGGCTCTGTCTCAGAATCTGAATTTTGAACAAGCCCCTCAGGGTGATTCCGATGGAACTGTCAGTAGTATGGAAACCGCTGCCTTAGATAGTTGTCATTTGCCTCCTGTGAAAGTGCTTCATTACCACATTGGCCGAGAGATGTGAAAATAGATTGTATTTGAAGTTGTTGTATAAACTGAAAAGTAGCTAAAAAATGTTAAACAGCATTATAAAGTTGAGTGCTGAGTTTTAGGATGGTTTGTGCAGAAAGGGAAGTGTATTTCCTGTTAGAAGCACACTGAGAAGCACAGGTAGGGATCTTTCTAGATTTTTATATATTTGAGCAGGACTCAGGAAATGTTGCCTGCTTAGTTTAACGGCTATTGAAAGCAAATCCTGAATAGATACTTTGGTTTTTACATAGTTTGTAGGACAGTAGGTGACTGATGCCCTAGATTAGCTACACTGTGAGTGTAATGTGCATGGAAGACTCTGAGGTTGCACTTGGCAAGACATAGTTGAGGAAGATGCTTCCTGTCCATAAGGAAGTCGCAGCTACTACAGGAGGCTTAGACGTTATGATAGCAGTCCTTTTTTTCTTCCTGAGACAGAGTTTCTTTGTGTAGCCATGGCTGTCCTAGACTCTTTGTAGACAGGCGTGCGCTACCATAACCAGCTACATGATACCAGCCTTAATAATTGTCAAGTTAGAGATTATGTGAGGTTGTCTTGGTGTCAGGAGCATCGCTAGGGATGCAGCAAACAGGGTCAGGAAACGAGAGAGCCCTTTGCTGTGCTGTGGAGCAGTAACCAGGATCCAGCAGGTGAGACAAACAATAGGAAACTTGGAGAGGTGAAGGATATGCCTTGCTTCCTGAGGGAAAGGCAGGAGAACTAAGCTTGGGATGTGTGAACGGGTTCTTAGTCCATGCCAGCTTGTCTCAGTGGTCCCGTGGGCAGAGGGAGGCAGGTGTCGTCAGTGGACAGAGTATTCTGAAAGCAGTTTGTAATTGTGGCACCAAATCTGGATTGTTTGTAGGTACTTAAAATAAATGGCTTTCAGCCAGGCGTGGTGGCGCATGCCTTTAATCCCAGCACTTGGGAGGCAGAGGCAGGCGGATCGCTGTGAGTTCAAGGCCAGCCTGGTCTACAAAGTGAGTCCAGGACAGTCAAGGCTTCACAGAGAAACCCTGTCTCGAAAAACCAAAAAAAAAAAAAAAAAAAAAAAGGCTTTCCTTGGCGAGACAGCTTCCTAAGCCTCTGACTGCCTAGTCAGAACATTAGGTTTGGTCTAGTTTTGACAAAGACAGGATTGCTACTAACCCATGTGACATGAAGGATGAGGATCTGTGGGCTCATTGTCCGGCTGCGAGGCACAGGCCGGAGAAGAACAGTGAAAAGCCTGCAGCATTCGGTAGTCAGAGGTGTTCCTGGGTAGTCATGGATGCTCCTGGGTAGTCATGGATGCTCCTGGGTAGTCATGGATGCTCCTGGGTAGTCAGGAGTGTCTCTGGGTAGTCAGGAGTGTCTCTGGGTAGTCAGGAGTGTCTCTGGGTAGTCAGGAGTGCTCCTGGGTAGTCAGGAGTGTGTCTGGGTGGTCAGGAGTGTCTCTGGGTAGTCAGGGATGCTCCTGGGTAGTCAGGAGTGTCTCTGGGTAGTCAGGAGTGTGTCTGGGTGGTCAGGAGTGCTCCTGGGTAGTCAGGAGTGTGTCTGGGTGGTCAGGAGTGCTCCTGGGTAGTCAGGAGTGCTCCTGGGTAGTCAGGAGTGTGTCTGGGTGGTCAGGAGTGCTCCTGGGTAGTCAGGAGTGTGTCTGGGTGGTCAGGAGTGCTCCTGGGTAGTCAGGAGTGCTCCTGGGTAGTCAGGGATGCTCCTGGGACACAGCTTGCCTCCGTGCTGCTGAGACTTGCCTTGGCGTTCTCACACTGGCAATTTGTAATAGAATATGTGAGAGCTTCCTGCTGATCCTGTTCAAGGTGGGATAGGCTAGTGTTGAACTTTACTGTGCTGGGCGGTGGCAGAGCTTATGCATATCTTTGTTAAGCTGAAAGGCTCCCACTAGAAAGTACCCTGATTGGAAATCCTATTCCAAATGAGATGGACCGTAAGTGCAGCTTTCCACTTAAGAACGGAAAGCACCCAGGACTGCTAATGCGGGCTAGAGTGCCTTCTAGGAAGCATTTCTAGAGTGACAGTATCACATGAAGATTTGAGGTGTCTTTCTTTCCTTCCTTTTTCCTTCTTTCTTTCTTTCTTTCTGTTTAGTTTTTTGTTCTGTTTTTTTTTCGAGACAGAATTTCTCTGTGTAGCCTTGGCTGTCCTGGACTTGCTTTGTAGACCAGTCTGGCCTCAAACTCACAGAAATCTGCCTGCCTCTGCCTTCCAAGTGCTCGGATAACAGACCTGTGCCACTACACCTGCCTGAAATGTTTTTCTTAGCTCCCTGTATTAGTTTCTTGTGGCTGCTGTAAGAACTTGGTGTAAAAGCTGGGCATGATGACACAGGCCTTTAATCCTAGCACTCGGGATGCAGAGGCAGGTGGATTGCTGTGAGTTCGAGGCCAGCCTGGTATGGCAACCACAGGGCTAGCTCTGTGCTCTCTTGGGAAGCTGTGGGAAAGAATCTTCCTTCAGCTGGGCTAGCTGGTGGCTGCTGGCTGTACTCTAGCGTCTCCTCTGTTAGTGGTTGCATGTTCGTTCTTTGAGAGCTGGCGGAAGCTGACTGATGACTTTATTCCAAGCATTTACTAAAATGAGTCTATTCGGGTGTTAACCCCTGTAAAAATGAGTCTAAGTTCAGGAAAGTAGTACAAATGCCGGGGCTGTTTAGGAGTCTTAGAGCTGCAGTGACTGAGAAGGTTCTAGTGAGAGTAGATGGTCACACTTTCCCTCAGGATTTGTGCTTGAGTTGAAGGCAAAGTAGGTTGTTATCATTGTCTTCTTACTGTGCTGTGTCTTAGATAGTTAATTTTAGTGTGGGCTAATAGCTTGCTTTAAATAAGGTATAAATATACATTCAGTAGTGTTGAAAGACATACATCCTTGAAAGCTGAGTGTGGTGAGGCGGGAATATACTCCTGAAACCCAACATGCTGGCGGCTGAGGTGGGAGGATTGGCTTCTAGAAGTTCAAGGCCACCTTGGGCTGCGTAGTAGGTTCCAGGCAGCCAGGGTACCAGTCAGACCATGTAGCAACAGAAAGATGGGCATACACGAAATGGAAGGTGCCAGTGGAGGCTCCTGCGCTTGCCTGTGTGTGCCGAGTGTCCGACCTCAAACACGACTTGAAGCATGTGGCTTTTCAGATCTGTTAGTTCTAGGTTCTGAAGCAAGTTCATGTCCAGCCCCTAAGCCAAGGATACAAAATGAGACCCCGTCTCCAAACAACAGAACCAGCAAACCCCAAACAGACTGCTGCCATCAACAAAAATCATGCTTTCCTCTGTGATTCCTTCTTTTTGTTTGAATGCATGAAATAACTGCCTTACAATCTGTCAGCTAGAGCTGGCTGTGATTAGCCTGACGCTGGCCTTCTGACTTGCTGATCCCTTTCCCACTGACATTTTTTTATGCTCCACTTTTTAAAATACTACATTGTAAAATTATTTCAAGCAATATATTTTGATTATGTTTCTTCCCCTTTCCCATGTCCCCCATCCTCTCCGCCTCCCTATTCACCCAAATCCATACACTTTTTTTCTCTTAAAAAACTGCACAAAATCTTAAATACCCTTCCCCCGAAAAAAAGTAAAACACTCACAAAGACAGAAAGCACTCAGTTCCCACACTCAGTAGCAACAACAACAACAACAACAACAACAACGTAGGAAACTGCGGCACCTGTTCTGTGTGTGTTACCTGGGCGTGAGGCCTGCTCTGCACTCTGGTTGGCATCTAGTGCAGCCACTGGGGACGCCAAGCTCCTTCTTCCCCCTAATGCGCAGCATCTTGGTTAGAGGCGAGCTTTATGCCCACGTCTGTCTTGCTGGGGTTCTAGCTGGGTGGTATTTGTTTAGGTCTTATGGATGCTATCTGAGTCTCTCTGCATTTGTGTGTGTATCAGGCCTGTTCAGTCTGGAAACACTGTTTCCTTGGCCTTATCCACCACCTCTGCCTCTTAAAATATTTCTGCCTTCTCATCTGCATAGTTTCCTCTTTGAGGAAACAGCTTTGAGGGGAGGAGTTTTATATGGACATCCCACTTAGGGCTAATGCTCCGAGGTCTGACTCTGTGCAGTGTGCAGTGTGGGTCTCTGTGCTAATTCACATTCACTGCAAGAAGCTGTGCCTCTGAGGGCGGACAGTGCAGGTCAGTGGGACTGTCTGACTGCTCTGTTCATCCTGTACAGCCGTGTGCCTTCCCTGAGGGCTCCTGACCCGTCTAGTCCCATGTTCTTGGCCTTGTTAACAGGGTCAGCTCTGGGTTTCTCTCTCTCATGGAATCCTCAAATCCAGTGGTTGGTTGTTACTGTACCTTGTAGGCAGCTTGCTGATTTTGCTTGCAGGGCTTGCAGCTGGGTGAGATTCATGCTGACCTTTCTCCTCCAGCAGCCTGTGTACTGCCTTCTAGCACTATTGATGGTAGTCAGGCCTGCTTGATTTCTCCACGTTCAGCGACATAAGTCAGTGGAGTCTTCCCCAATGGGGCCTCACTCTCCCGCTGTGGAGGGTAAGCAATGCCAGTGGTGGTAGTGTGCTGTGACCTTTGGAGAGGTGCCACCTTTGGAGAGGTGGCCGATGATTGGACACAGTGTAACTCTTCCACACTGGGGGTGTACTTACAGCAGCTCATGATGTCTAGTTGGGCCCCTCTCTTTCCATGTTAAATGTAACTCTGTTTATATTCCTTTTATATATTTTAGGGAGCTTCTAGAGTAGTAGGCTTCTCATACGGCTTTTAAGATGGCTTTTAGTGTTAGCTGTCCCCCCACATGTCCTCCTCTAGTGTTAGCTGTCCCCCACATGCCTCCTTTAGTGTTAGCTGTCCCCCACATGCCCTCCTCTAGTGTTAGCTGTCCCCCACATGTCCTCCTCTAGTGTTAGCTGTCCCCCACATGTCCTCCTCTAGTGTTAGCTGTCCCCCACATGTCCTCCTCTAGTGTTAGCTGTCCCCCACATGTCCTCCTCTAGTGTTAGCTGTCCCCCACATGTCCTCCTCTAGTGTTAGCTGTCCCCCACATGTCCTCCTTTAGTGTTAGCTGTCCCCCACATGTCCTCCTCTAGTGTTAGCTGTCCTCCCACATGCCTTCCTCTAGTGTTAGCTGTCCCCCACATGTCCTCCTCTAGTGTTAGCTGTCCCCCACATGCCTTCCTCTAGTGTTAGCTGTCCCCCACATGCCTCCTCTAGTGTTAGCTGTCCCCCACATGCCTTCCTCTAGTGTTAGCTGTCCCCCACATGTCCTCCTCTAGTGTTAGCTGTCCCCCACATGCCTTCCTCTAGTGTTAGCTGTCCCCCACATGCCTCCTTTAGTGTTAGCTGTCCCCCACATGTCCTCCTCTAGTGTTAGCTGTCCCCCACATGTCCTCCTCTAGTGTTAGCTGTCCCCCACATGTCCTCCTCTAGTGTTAGCTGTCCCCCACATGTCCTCCTTTAGTGTTAGCTGTCCCCCACATGTCCTCCTCTAGTGTTAGCTGTCCCCCCACATGCCTCCTCTAGTGTTAGCTGTCCCCCACATGTCCTCCTCTAGTGTTAGCTGTCCCCCACATGTCCTCCTCTAGTGTTAGCTGTCCCCCACATGTCCTCCTCTAGTGTTAGCTGTCCCCCACATGCCTTCCTCTAGTGTTAGCTGTCCCCCACATGCCTCCTTTAGTGTTAGCTGTCCCCCACATGTCCTCCTCTAGTGTTAGCTGTCCCCCACATGTCCTCCTCTAGTGTTAGCTGTCCCCCACATGTCCTCCTCTAGTGTTAGCTGTCCCCCACATGTCCTCCTCTAGTGTTAGCTGTCCCCCACATGTCTCCTCTAGTGTTAGCTGTCCCCCACATGCCTTCCTCTAGTGTTAGCTGTCCCCCACATGTCCTCCTCTAGTGTTAGCTGTCCCCCACATGTCCTCCTCTAGTGTTAGCTGTCCCCCACATGTCCTCCTCTAGTGTTAGCTGTCCCCCACATGTCCTCCTCTAGTGTTAGCTGTCCCCCACATGTCCTCCTTTAGTGTTAGCTGTCCCCCACATGTCCTCCTTTAGTGTTAGCTGTCCCCCACATGTCTCCTCTAGTGTTAGCTGTCCCCCACATGTCCTCCTCTAGTGTTAGCTGTCCCCCACATGTCCTCCTCTAGTGTTAGCTGTCCCCCACATGTCTCCTCTAGTGTTAGCTGTCCCCCACATGCCTTCCTCTAGTGTTAGCTGTCCCCCCACATGTCTCCTCTAGTGTTAGCTGTCCCCCACATGTCCTCCTCTAGTGTTAGCTGTCCCCCACATGCCTCCTCTAGTGTTAGCTGTCCCCCACATGTCCTCCTCTAGTGTTAGCTGTCCCCCACATGTCCTCCTCTAGTGTTAGCTGTCCCCCCACATGTCTCCTCTAGTGTTAGCTGTCCCCCACATGCCTCCTCTAGTGTTAGCTGTCCCCCACATGCCTCCTCTAGTGTTAGCTGTCCCCCACATGTCCTCCTCTAGTGTTAGCTGTCCCCCACATGTCCTCCTCTAGTGTTAGCTGTCCCCCACATGTCCTCCTCTAGTGTTAGCTGTCCCCCACATGCCTCCTCTAGTGTTAGCTGTCCCCCACATGTCCTCCTCTAGTGTTAGCTGTCCCCCACATGTCCTCCTCTAGTGTTAGCTGTCCCCCACATGTCCTCCTCTAGTGTTAGCTGTCCCCCACATGTCTCCTCTAGTGTTAGCTGTCCCCCACATGCCTTCCTCTAGTGTTAGCTGTCCCCCACATGCCCTCCTCTAGTGTTAGCTGTCCCCCACATGTCTCCTCTAGTGTTAGCTGTCCCCCACATGTCCTCCTCTAGTGTTAGCTGTCCCCCACATGTCCTCCTCTAGTGTTAGCTGTCCCCCACATGTCCTCCTCTAGTGTTAGCTGTCCCCCACATGTCTCCTCTAGTGTTAGCTGTCCCCCACATGTCTCCTCTAGTGTTAGCTGTCCCCCACATGCCCTCCTCTAGTGTTAGCTGTCCCCCACATGCCCTCCTCTAGTGTTAGCTGTCCCCCACATGTCTCCTCTAGTGTTAGCTGTCCCCCACATGTCCTCCTCTAGTGTTAGCTGTCCCCCACATGCCCTCCTCTAGTGTTAGCTGTCCCCCACATGCCCTCCTCTAGTGTTAGCTGTCCCCCACATGTCTCCTCTAGTGTTAGCTGTCCCCCACATGTCCTCCTCTAGTGTTAGCTGTCCCCCACATGCCCTCCTCTAGTGTTAGCTGTCCCCCACATGTCCTCCTCTAGTGTTAGCTGTCCCCCACATGTCCTCCTCTAGTGTTAGCTGTCCCCGACATGCCCTCCTCTAGTGTTAGCTGTCCCCCACATGTCTCCTCTAGTGTTAGCTGTCCCCCACATGTCCTCCTCTAGTGTTAGCTGTCCCCCACATGTCTCCTCTAGTGTTAGCTGTCCCCCACATGTCCTCCTCTAGTGTTAGCTGTCCCCCACATGTCCTCCTCTAGTGTTAGCTGTCCCCCACATGTCTCCTCTAGTGTTAGCTGTCCCCCACATGCCTTCCTCTAGTGTTAGCTGTCCCCCCACATGTCTCCTCTAGTGTTAGCTGTCCCCCACATGTCCTCCTCTAGTGTTAGCTGTCCCCCACATGCCCTCCTCTAGTGTTAGCTGTCCCCCACATGTCTCCTCTAGTGTTAGCTGTCCCCCACATGTCCTCCTCTAGTGTTAGCTGTCCCCCACATGTCTCCTCTAGTGTTAGCTGTCCCCCACATGTCCTCCTCTAGTGTTAGCTGTCCCCCACATGTCCTCCTCTAGTGTTAGCTGTCCCCCACATGTCTCCTCTAGTGTTAGCTGTCCCCCACATGCCTTCCTCTAGTGTTAGCTGTCCCCCCACATGCCTCCTCTAGTGTTAGCTGTCCCCCACATGCCTCCTCTAGTGTTAGCTGTCCCCCACATGTCCTCCTCTAGTGTTAGCTGTCCCCCACATGTCCTCCTCTAGTGTTAGCTGTCCCCCACATGTCCTCCTCTAGTGTTAGCTGTCCCCCACATGCCTCCTCTAGTGTTAGCTGTCCCCCACATGTCCTCCTCTAGTGTTAGCTGTCCCCCACATGTCCTCCTCTAGTGTTAGCTGTCCCCCACATGTCCTCCTCTAGTGTTAGCTGTCCCCCACATGTCTCCTCTAGTGTTAGCTGTCCCCCACATGCCTTCCTCTAGTGTTAGCTGTCCCCCACATGCCCTCCTCTAGTGTTAGCTGTCCCCCACATGTCTCCTCTAGTGTTAGCTGTCCCCCACATGTCCTCCTCTAGTGTTAGCTGTCCCCCACATGTCCTCCTCTAGTGTTAGCTGTCCCCCACATGTCCTCCTCTAGTGTTAGCTGTCCCCCACATGTCTCCTCTAGTGTTAGCTGTCCCCCACATGTCTCCTCTAGTGTTAGCTGTCCCCCACATGCCCTCCTCTAGTGTTAGCTGTCCCCCACATGCCCTCCTCTAGTGTTAGCTGTCCCCCACATGTCTCCTCTAGTGTTAGCTGTCCCCCACATGTCCTCCTCTAGTGTTAGCTGTCCCCCACATGCCCTCCTCTAGTGTTAGCTGTCCCCCACATGCCCTCCTCTAGTGTTAGCTGTCCCCCACATGTCTCCTCTAGTGTTAGCTGTCCCCCACATGTCCTCCTCTAGTGTTAGCTGTCCCCCACATGCCCTCCTCTAGTGTTAGCTGTCCCCCACATGTCCTCCTCTAGTGTTAGCTGTCCCCCACATGTCCTCCTCTAGTGTTAGCTGTCCCCCACATGCCCTCCTCTAGTGTTAGCTGTCCCCCACATGTCTCCTCTAGTGTTAGCTGTCCCCCACATGTCTCCTCTAGTGTTAGCTGTCCCCCACATGTCCTCCTCTAGTGTTAGCTGTCCCCCACATGCCTTCCTCTAGTGTTAGCTGTCCCCCACATGTCTCCTCTAGTGTTAGCTGTCCCCCACATGCCTTCCTCTAGTGTTAGCTGTCCCCCACATGCCCTCCTCTAGTGTTAGCTGTCCCCCACATGCCCTCCTCTAGTGTTAGCTGTCCCCCACATGCCTTCCTCTAGTGTTAGCTGTCCCCCACATGCCTTCCTCTAGTGTTAGCTGTCCCCCACATGCCCTCCTCTAGTGTTAGCTGTCCCCCACATGCCTTCCTCTAGTGTTAGCTGTCCCCCACATGCCTTCCTCTAGTGTTAGCTGTCCCCCACATGCCTTCCTCTACCTGCTCTCCTCCTGCCGCCCTGGCTAGTCCCCCTGTTGTAGCTTCCACTTCATCTTTTCATGACATTATATTCTAACCTCCCTTCCTGGAAGACCTCCTCCTGTACCAGGTCCCTGCCCTCTGTGGGTATTCTAAAGGAAACCCATACATCTAAAGCGTAGAAGCTGCATCTCCATGTGAGAGAACACAGAATGTTTGTCTCTCTGGGTCTGGGTTGCCCCACTCAGGGACCCCATCCATTTACCTGCAATATTCAGAACTTCAGTTTTCCTCATAGCTGAAATAATATTCCAGTGTGCACATGTGCTGTTGATTCATTATTCATTCGTCAGTTGGTGGACGTTCTAGGCTGCTTTAGGTCTCTGCCTGCCATGGATAGAGCAGCTGTGAGTGGGTGGGCTGTGGAGCCTTTGAGCACATGCCCAAGAGTGGCGTAGCTGGACTTTGTGCTAGATTGATTTTCATCTTTTCGAGGAACTACCGTACCAGTTTCCACAGGGGCAAGTCCAGTTTGCATTTCTACCACTGATGATTAATTGTTCCCCTCCCCCACATCCTTGCCAGCAGCTGCTGTCATTCTAAAACTTAATCTTGGCCATTCTGACTCCGCTAAGATGGAATCTCAAGGTAGTATTAATTTGCATTTCCCTGTGGCTAAGGGTGCTGAACAGTTCTTCAGGTGTTTCTCAAGGGATTGTGTTTGATTTCAATTCTGGACTACATGTTTTAATTTGGTTATTTGATTTTTTAAAATTCAGATTCCTTCCCCCTCCCATAGTCTAGACACTAACCCCTATCAGCTGAACAATTGGTAAAGATTTTTCCTCTTCTGTGTTGATCCTGAAGAGTTCACTGTAAACAGACACCCAGTTTCAGGCTTTCAGAATAGCTGGCTTTTGCTGTAAGGCTGTTTGCAGAGCGAGTATAGACTGTGAGGGCAGGAGGTAGGTTTGTAGGAGAGGCTGCTTTCTATTAAAACTCAGCATTTCTGATTATGTCGTATACCAGGCAGATTAGCATCCTTAATCTGAAAATTGATACCAAAAATCTTCTGAATCTGAATATTTTCTGGCTTTGAGAGCTGACATGATGCTACAAATCTAATGCTTTATTGTGTACAAACTTTAGTTTCAAGCATAAAATAATGAAAAAAAGCCAACTTTAGGTATCTTTATAAAGTATACTAAAAGTGTAAAAGAATGTTATCTTTAGACTTTGGTCCCTAAGATATCTCATGTGCAGATATTTCATAATCTGGAAGTCTGAATCATCTCTGGTTGTAAGCATTTTGGAGCAGGGATACTGGCCCTACAGTGCTTTAGTGATGCAAGCCTCACCTCAGGCAGGTTGGGTCAGGTCAGCCCTGTGAACTGCATAACATTGCTGCTCACCTGGTGCTGGCATCTGGCCAAGGAAACGCCCCAGGTCCTGTCCTCTGCAGAGGAGGACTGCCATCCATGAAATGACCACCTGGTTACTGGGTCTCTCTGTCCTGACTGCCTGCGCTCCCTTAGCCTTGCAGATCCGTTGCAGCCGAGTCTGACCTTAGGAAGCGTGCACCCCGGGCCTTTGTATGCTGTTGTACTTATTTGGACACAGTTGCTCTTGTGCTTAGCACTTGCAGATTCCCACCATTCACTGTTAGGCTTTCAGTCTTCTTGCTGATATCTTGTGTGTGGATCTAGAAGTGAGATTATGTCTCAGGAAGCGTTGTAAAGATTGCAAGCCTTGGATCTTACCTGCCAAGTTTTGGAAAACTTATCGTCTGATAGACAGACCTGTCCGATCTAAAAAAGTTTCTCCTCTTTATTTTATTTATTTATTGATTTTTGGGTCAGTCTATGTCAGCAGTTCTCAACCTGTGGTTGCACCTCTGAGGGTGTGGGGAGATGTCAAATGGCCCTTTCCCAGGGGTCACATATCAGACATTTATATTACGAGTCATAACAATATCAAAATCACAGTGAGGGTTTTTGGTTGGGGTCACTACAACATGAGGAACAGTATTAAAGAGTTGCAGCGTTAGGAAGGCTGAGGACCACTGCGCTGTGTTTACTTTTACCTTGTCTTCAGCATGGCTTGACATTATTACATTGGAGTTATCCCTCCCCTGCCCTTCGCGTAGAGTCCATTGGGGGCTATAGTGACAGGAAGTACCATTCTGCATATCATTGGTGCTCGGCTCACTGCTGAGGGGTTGAGTGAGGATGTGAAATCTCAGTGTCATGGCGTGATAGATTCTTAGGGTGCTCTCTGTGTGTCCTCTCCTGTGGGGTCAGTGAGTGTGGGATAGTCATGGCGTGATAGATTCTTAGGGTGCGCTCTGTGGGGTCAGTGGGTGTGAGGTAGTCATGGCGTGATAGATTCTTAGGGTGCGCTCTGTGGGGTCAGTGGGTGTGAGGTAGTCATGGCATGATAGATTCTTAGGGTGCGCTCTGTGGGGTCAGTGGGTGTAAGGTAGTTGGTTGTTCCCGTGCATGGAGCTGCATCCCATTCAGTGCTTCCTTGCCTTCCGCTGTGCCTCCCCCAGTCCCCGCAATCTGATTAGAAGTGCTGCCCTCAGTCTTTGGCCACGTCACTTTAAATGTGCTTGATTTAGCCATCTCTAAAGCAAAGTAGTGTCAGGCCTGGTTGTACTTGGATGGGAGAAACACCTCTAAAGGCTTGCTGTTACCTTTCTGGGAAGGCCTCATGGTCTTGTTTATTTGTTTGTTTGTTTTTATTTTTTTTTGAGAGTTTCTCTGTGTAGTCTTGGCTGGGCTATTTATTTATTTATTTTATTTTATTATTTTTTTTGCCTGCATGTATGTCTGTGTGAGAATGTAAGATCCTGGAATTAACAGACAGTTGTAAGCTGCCATGTGGGTGCTGGGAATTGAACCCAGGTCCTCTGAAAGAGCTGTCAGTCTTCTTAACCACTGAGCAATCTCTCCAGCCTGTATTTTTTAATGAGCAGATTTTAAAAAATATTCTCTATGATTACAGTCAGGGCTCACGTTCTCGTTACACATATGTTTGTACACACTTAGGTGATGCTGTGTGGTGTGACAGTTATGTGATGACTGAGGATTTTGCTTTACCATTGGTTTTATAAGCCTTTGTAGTGTTCTGTCCCTTTCCTATACTCTCATTTAAGGGTACAGCCCTGGCTGGCCTGGAGCTCACTGTACAAAGATCCATCTGCCTCTGCCTCCCTAGTGCTGGGGTTAAAGGCATGCTCTACCATGTCCTGTGAATGTCAGAATTAAAAACTTCTTAGCAATTCACCATTATTGTACAAGTGTCCTAAATAGGAATATTATGCTATTCTGTATTGAGAAAGTATGGAGCCGAGAATCAAATGTGACTTTGTGTAATGGAAAGAGTTTGGGAGCCTGGGATGTAGCTCATTTGGGAGTGTGCTAGCCTCACACTCACGGAAGTCTGGGTTGGATCCTAGTGCTGAGTAAACCAGGTGTGCACACATCTGTAATCTCTCCACTCATTCACAGGAGAGGCAGGATTCAAAACAGGTCATTTTCCTCACAGGTTCAAGGCTAGCCTGGGGTATGTGAGACTGAAAACAAAGAACAAGAGAGGGTTTGGGAGAACTGTCAGAACCTGCCGTGTCCTGCACCAAGAGTGCAGAGACTTGTCACCAGGCGTCGAGTGAAGCTCTTCTGTAGGTAAACTCAGTGCTAGGTGTTCTGTGGTGACCCTCAGCTGGCTGACGCATCTGAAATGGAAATTTTACTTTTAACTTCCTCAATTTTGACAGTAAATATATATATATATATTTTTTTTTTTTTTTTTTTAACACAATGGATGCTCTTAGAAATGGTACAGAAACCAAAGCTTTAAGTAGATACATTTTTGTTAGTGATTTAAAAATAATGCTTTAGGGCTGGAGAGATAGCTCAGTGGTTAAGAGCACCGTCTGCTCTTCTAGGGGTCCTGAGTCAATTCCCAGCAACCACGTGATGCCTCATGACCATCTATCATGAGATCTGATTTCTTCTTCTGGTGTGCAGGTGTGCATGCAGGCAGAACACTGTATATGTAATAAATAAATAAATCTTAGAAAAAAAAAAGATAAAAATAATGCTTCATGGAAGATAGTTTCCTAAGCAGTTTTTGCCGGGAGAGGAGCAGACGCCCCGACCTTTAGGGACTTGTTTAGCTGTGATGTTTTAAGCTCTTCATCCAGTGTCACTGAGCTGTCACATTTGTTTCAGTTAGCTGTTTTGCCTAGTAGGTCACTTGTTTTAGTAGCTGAGGGTGGTTGTACTCTCACCACTTAAGCTCCACGTTTCTGTGTGTGCATGAATGTCCCTGAGCACTTTAGAGGGCAGCTTACAGGAGTCTGTCCTCTCCTTCCATCATGCGAGGTTCCGGGATCTAACGCAGGTTGTCAGCTTTGGCAGCAAACATGTTAATCTAGTGAACCGTCTTGTCAGCCCCGAAAATAACTTTTAGGAAAGATGATGGCTACTTAAAAGAAATTATTTCCAAACATTATCTGAGTGCTAGCTCTTTATATAGCATAGGTAATTGTAGAGCAGTTGGTCTCTAGCAGAGCCACCAGCTTCTGTGCTGTTTGATTGGATTGAGACATAGTAGAGTCACACGTATCCCACTGCCGGCTCGCCTACATTAACGATAGCCAACTGGCCTGTTTCTACGGAGCAAGCCCATGTAGATGGTTTTGGAGATGAATGGGTTAATTAATGATCATGGTTTTTCATGGTCACCTTTGTTCTAGTCAGCTGTGGGTACTAAGGCTGAACTTCTAGAAAGTGAGGTGAACGTGGCTTTTCCTGCTTTTCGTGACTAGACACTGCATACTGTTAACTTAGAGAATTGCTGTGTCGCTGGGCGTGATGGCACTCAGGGAGGCAGAGGCAGGTGGATCTCTATGAGTTGGAGGCTAGCCTGGTCTACAAAATGAGTTCAGGACCTCCAGGGCTACACAGAGAAACCCTGTCTCGAAAAACAAAACAAAACAAAAGAATTGCTGTGTCAGGCAGTCATGTTCCAGGAGCGGTAGACACCATGAGGGAGACAGTACAGGTGTGAGGCTGGCGTGCTCTTGGCAGGCAGAAGCAAATAAGGATTTATGGAATAGTCAGAAAACATTTGAGGAATGAATGGGTGTTGGTCTTAACCTTGACTTGAGTGTCGATTTAGAAGTGGGCAGTGGAAGATAAGACTGAAAAGGAGAAGAGAAGAGTAATGTAAATTATATTGTTGATTCTTGAATGACAATGCTGTGCAGTTGAGATTGATTAACAATCAGAAAATGCTTGCCAGTGACTTAAATAGCCTAGATTTGTTAAAAACAAAACTAAATTAACACAAAAACAACCCAGAGAAAAGTTAGGATGAGCCCCTTTTGATGTACAGTTTTCTTTATGTCATACAATCCTAAGAACATAATTATTTCATGATATTTTAACATAGGCTGTACATACCATAATCTGCCACAATTTCTTTGTGGTGAGCACTTACTCTCTAAATTTTCATTTTGGTGGGCAGCTTTTGCATATAAAGCTTATATTTGCTATGATGAAATGAGTTTCTAAGAGTAGACAGACTAGCAGTGTTGGCACACAAGGGCAGCATGGTCTACAGAGTGAGTTCTAGAACAGCCAAGACAACACAGAGAAAACAACTAATAAAGAAAGAAACAGAAAGAGTGGATTGAAGTGAGAACACAAGTGGGCTGTGGAATGGCTCAGCTGGCCAAGTGCTGTGTGAGCATGGGGGCCGGAGGCTGGCCTCTAGCGCCCATTCCCAGCCTGCTCTTGGGTCTGGCAGGTGCACACCTGTGATGCCAGTGCCGGGGAGGAGGGGACAGGAGGGCCGTTCCAGCTGAGTTAGTCAGCCCTAGACTGAAGAGAGGTCCTGTCTCAACAGCTGAAGCAGGGAGCTGCAGAGATGGCTCAGATTCAAGCCCGCTTCCCAGGGATACATTCACATCAATCAGTAGACACATGCATAAATAAAAATGAGCCTTAGAAAAGTGTCGCATGTTTGCAGCTGGCTTCTGGTCTCCACAGCCACATTTGCATGCAACTGTGCATTCACTGGTGCACACATGCAGTGGTGCACATGCGTGCCACACATACAGATGAGCAAACTGTGGGTCAGTGCTCTGCCTTGAGGAGTGCAGTGACTTAGTCTTGACAGTGCTGTGTGCTCTGTGAGCACATGAGGGTGTAACAGAGGTGAAGCCCGAGATGGAGCAGAGTTGAGGCTGCTAAGAAGGATGGGGCATATGGCGATCAGCTGGAGTGAAGGTGAGGGAGAAAGTTTGTCTTTAAAGGCAGTTTGGTTGTCTGTGTATAGCTTAAAACAACAAAAACCAAAAACGTCAGGCACAACTACGCAGACCTGTAATCCCAGCAGAGGCAGAGGCAGGTGGATCTTGAGACCAGCCTGGTCTACAAAGTGAGTCCAGGACAGCCAAGGCTACACAGAGGAACCCTGTCTTGAAAAACCTAAGGGAAAAAAACCAACAACAAACAAACAAACAAACAAACAACCCCCTCCCCCAAACCCAAATAAGAGATACAAGCAGCTTGAATTTAAACCGGCACAGAGGCCTTGCGGGGGCGCTGTGTGCTCAGGGCTGGAGCTGGCAGGGTGGCCTGTCACCACTGCTCTCTGACCTGGGTGGTTCCTGCTTAGGGCGAGGGAGTGAGAGTTATGGTGTTGCTGAAAGGCCCCCCCACCACCATATTTTCTTACTAATTTGAATAGTTTTTCATTTGTTATGTGTCGGCTGGTCTTATGTAGAGACTGGAGAGCAGTCATGCTATGCCTGTGTTCGGAGTTTGGCTGAAGGATCTCAGAATGAGGAAGCAAACTCCACTTTACACGTAGAGGACGCCTGGGATACATGTCTGTCTTGCCAGGCGTTTGGATGCTCGCATTAGTTGAAGCCAGTGGCATCTGAAGCATAGACCTGACATTATTACCAAGTGTGTGTGTTAGGATTGTGACAGCACCACCTCATTTTCCACAAAACTCCCATTGATAGTAAAATTGCAGGTGAAAGTTTGTAAGGTATAAGGTTTTGTTTTGTCAGAAAACAAAAATTAAAACATTGCTTTTGAAAACGTGAGAGGACAAAAACAGTTTCTTGCCATCTTTGGAGGCAGCTGTGTTTGTGTATATATTATGCCAGTTTGTAGTTTGCCCCTCCCCCAGACATCGTTTTCACCGTTGTTAGTTCACTGTGTTCACTGAACTTCTATGGGAGACCAAGTAGTGCTTTGTCCCCAATGGTAGATGTCACTTTGCTAAGTATACAGCAGTCACTGGAACACACTGATAGATAATGCTTATTCAGACCAGAAGGTATTGTGCCTGTAAGTGGATGGGGAGGGGTTTGAACACCAGCATAGAATGTAACAGTCTTATCCATGAGCTGTGGTGGCTGTCAGCTGTAGAGGGAAGTCATTTGCTGCTGAAGAAAGACGTGGCAGCCATATGCATGATGAGCCCAGGGAAAGGAGTTAGGGCTAGGGTTAGTGGCACATACTTGTAATGACAACACTTGGGAAGCTGAGGCAGGAGACTTGCCACAAGTTTAGGCTGGCCTGTCTTTACACAGTGCATTTGAGGTCAGCCTGGGCAAGGCCTTGTTCCCTAAACCAAACGCAGACACACTCAGTAAGTAAAGAAGCTAGCTGTCGGGGCTTATGGGTCAGTGTGAGCGTGGAGGTACTGGGGCTAGAGGAGCAGGCCTCCCACTTGTGATTTGGGCACAGTGAGCTGGGTGGTGAAAAGGAGGCACCCAGAAGCTTACAAGACTGATACCGAGTAAAAAGTGGGGCAGGGAAGTTGTTAGAGTGAAATGAGTGGCGAGCAGAGATCAGAGAAGCCAGCGCCTGTGGTCAGGGTCAGCGTGGGAAAGAGACGCAGGGTGTCTCAAATCCCAGCACAGCACTCGGGAGGCTGAGGCAGGTGAATCTCTGTGAGTTCAAAGCCAGTCTGGTCTACAGGACAGGCAAGGCTACACAGAGAGACCCTGTCTCTAGGAAAAAACAAACAAAACCCAAAATCAAGGAGTGTCTCAAGAGCACTAGTACGTATTCTGAAAGCAAACACACAGACTTTAATCCTGTTTAAGGCAGGCGGGGAGTGGGACTTGTTAGAGCAGGGCCTCTGATCCAGGAGCACCAGGAGCCTGGGCTAGAGCACCTGTCAGAGCACACTGTTAAATGAGTGATGACAAGGAGCAGAGAGAGGAGCTGTAGACGGCATCACACTGGAAAGAGAGACAGCGTGGAGGTGGCCAGGAACCTTAGCTGTCTCTGGACTGTTGCGAAGAGTGTTGGCTTTGAATGGAGGAGGCGCTGGCGGTAGGTGGCAGGTGTGCACACCGGGCGGTCCTGGTGAAGGGGTAGGACAAGCTGGGCCTCAGCGGATGGTTACTCTCTGCCACTGCTCTTCCTCCACGGGTTAATTTCTCCCCTGGGGACGGAGGGTTTGGGTGCTGCAGTTTTCTTGGGATCCAGGGTGGCTGGGGGTTCATTGGGAAGTCTGGAACAGAGCATCCAGGAAGATGCCCCAGTTCCTCTTTGGTGTGCTCCTTCCCTCCTTGAAGGGCTGGGCTTGGGCTGGGTATCACCAGCCTTTACACTCACAGTCTGAGTAACTAACATGTCTATGTGCAGTGCTAAGTAGGTGACAGCTGTAAAACAAGGCAGAGGTACTGTGCCTTTAGTTACCTTGTAGACCCAGGTGGGGAGTGCTGCTTCCAAAGTGCCTGTTACAGTAGCATTTCTCTGTAACAGGCTGTATGGGAAGAACCTTGCAGGCTCAGGAATGGTGTAGGAGAGATTTAAGTGGATGGCGATTGTGCTGTGGTCATTTCTGGACCCTGTTGTTTTTCTGTAGATTTTACATTCTAAGATAATTAAAAGCAATGGTTTATTAAGATTACACGTAGTTCTATGTTTATAAAACTATGGCTAACTAGACATATGTATACATGTATGCATGGATATAAATATATAGCACTTAAATTTAAAATTATGTATGTGAGCCATTGCACTTACAGACCATCTTACTTAGGAAAACTAGTGCAATCGGGAAGGGCAGAGCGGGTCAGTTACACCCTTGTCTTAGAAGTGGGTTTTGGAAAGGCTGCAGGCTGCTGATTGAACATGTTCTTTCTAAATGCTTTCTGGGATAGGTGGTGATTAGTTTAGGAAGTATATACACAAGTGATTACCCTAGGAGTTCAGATTAGGGAGGAAATAGAACAATAGATTGTGTGAGACTCTCGTTCTCAACCTTGTCTGGATGAGAGAACTACATACCATCTGCCACCTCCTGTACGTGTGAGAAAGTGTGAGCGGATGATTTGTGGGTGGCATCTGTAAGTACGCAAGCCAGCGGGGGAGGGCACAGTGCTTCGCGCTGTACTGTGTTCTCAGGTGGGCAGAGGCAGGCACCGGGTTCAGGTTTCCATAGTAAAGAACTGGGAACCGCCTACCTACACAATGCCCAGCGGTGTTTTCTAGAATGCGCTCAGGTCTTTTCAGTGGAACCTGTGAACCTATCAGATGATGCACATGTATTCTGTAAACTTTTACATTTTGTTGTGTGTGTCTTGTGTTTGTATTGTGCATATGCCATGTGCTCTTGGTGCGTATGGAAGCCAGAACATGGTAGCCAGCATGCATTGCTTACCGCTGAGGCTTTTCTCCAGCCCTGCAAGTAATTTCTTAATACAAAGTTACACGGATTTTACAACAGGAGCGCAGAAATCGTACCACCAAACTGTGGACAGTCAAGTTTTGTGTGAATTTTAGTTTTTTTAATAGTTAATATCCTTTAAAATAATTATTTTATATAAAAAGGTAGAAAGATCTGAAGTTTTGAATTTCAAATAGAAAATATACTCATTTTTAAGCAGTCCTACCTTTTGAACAGTATAATTATGCCTGAGGGGAGTAGACGGATGGCGTGACTGGCTTTTCAGGACTGTAGCTCTGAAGAGAATGGCCCTGCTGGGTCGGAGAATACGAGCAGCAAGTCCAAAGGAAACGAGGACCTTGGTGGGCCAAGATGGCGGTGCAGCAGTGAGGTCAGTTTGGAAGGCTTCGCTCTCAAGGTGAAATCTACCCCAGGAGATTATGGGATGTGCAGCAAGGGAGAGGACAGAGTCCTAGGTGATAAGAGCTCTGGCTTGAGATAGTGGGCTGGCAGTGACGTCCATTATCCAAGGTGGAGAGTGAGGAGGTTCTTCCTGTTTCCTTCCTTGGTTTTGAGGAAGGCAAGTGAGGGAACTGTTACATTCAGTTTAACATGGGGGCAGAGCCGCGGGTGTGAGTATGAAACGTCCTGTTTTTACCATGCTTATGTCTGACTTGCGCTTACTTAATTTTTGGGCCTTAGTTTTATCATGTGTAACAATGGATATGATAGTGTGATTTATGTAATTAATTAGTGGAGGTTAAGTAAGTTAAAAAGATGCTTCATGCAGTGAATCGTAACAGGGAAATTTGATTTCACTGGGTCATTGGAAATGTGGCCCTTGAACTGTAGAAAGCTCTAAGGTAGAAGAGAACCAGCCAGGCATTTCCTTGTGTCTGCTCTATACACTGCCCCTCTGGGAAGGGCAGCTAGGGTCCTCAAAGGCTCTGGGATCTGAGACTGAGAGTCAGAGAGAACAAATGCATTGCAGACTGGAAGAGTTCACCTAAGGCTATGCAGACGCCCGGGTGTGTCTGTGTGGACTGAGAAGACAGAGGACAGCAGCACCCCGGGGCATGGTGGGCAGATCTGTGCTGTTCCTGTGCACACGCTCTCCAGCTCTTGCTGTAGAGGAGATCCCGGGCCTCATGTTCCCGGGGGCTCACTGCTCTGGATCCCTTCCTCCTCTGCTGTACCTGCTGCTGTGTGTGGATACTTAATGTCTAAGTCAGTTTCGGGGCCTAAGTAGATTTTAGAGGCTGAATTAGAACTTTGTTTATTTGTTGAAGTAGCAAAAATTTGGGTCAAAATTTAATCTACTGAATTGTCCTTGACCTTCTCCCTAGGGCTTAGGATAGGAACCTGTTACTTCCATCCGATTCTTATTGAACCCCGCACTTGTTTCTTTAACACAGGCCTCCTTTCCTCATTCCCCAGTCAGGGTGTTTGTGCATTAGAGCAGCCCAAGGCCCATGCTGAGAGTACTTGTGGGTTGTCCTGAGCTGTCCTCTTGCAGCTGAAGGAGTATGCAGCAATCTGTTGTGTGTTGGAATCAAAATTTCCTGACTAGTTTGGGACAGTTGGCGTGTCATTTGCCTAAGGTAAATTTTTTAATGTATTAATTTATTACTTAAGGCTGTTGCTCTTCCATGTTTGAGGTAGAGACGGCAGGAGCTAAGGTCAGAGCCGTGCTTGCATGGACTCTGGGTCTTGTGTTTTTGTAGTTTTCTCAGCCATTCCATGATTTAATTGGAAGAATCTTGTTGGGGTGTGGAGCCCTTTGGCGCCTGACTGAGGTGGTCAGCAGTGGGGCCTTTGGCCTGCTAGTCTCTTGCCCCCTTGTTTCCCACATCTGTAAAGTGGTCGCTACAGCATTAAACATGTCAGCGCTCACTAAGCACCTGAGCTGCGGTGTCCACAAATATGCTTTTCCTTGTGGTTTCATCAGTAATGTTGGCAGCATGGTAGTGCATAATACAGGCTAAAAAAAAAAAGGGCCGTGATGAAGTCCCTGCTAGTATAATTGCTTTTTCTATAATGCCATTTGATCATCTTATTGGGAATTAGAGATATGGACTATTTTCTGTGTTTAGTATCAGAACAATGACATTTCCTTTCCTTTTTAACCACTTACCTATTGTAATTTTGGAAAATTTGCCTCTACAAGTACATGGAAAAGACTTTGTTTCCTTCTGCCGCATCCATTGTGTGATGGGCACAGAGTAGTAGGATGTTTATTAGCCATAGGGTATAGCTTTTAGATAATCACGGCTTTAATTCACGAAGTAGGGTTCTAGAGCTTTTCTTACATTTATTAACTTTCACATGTGTGAGTGTTTGCCTACATGCATTGTATGTGCACCACGTGCTGCCTAGAGCTGTTGAAAGTTAGACGGCCTCCGGTCTCCTGGAGCTGGAATTGCAGATGGCCGTGCATCTCCGCGTGGGTGCTGGGGCTGACCCTCGATACGCTGCATGATGAAGAAGTGCACTTAGCTGGCCCCAAATTTTAGATGTTTTATACGTAACTGGTTTTGTTTATTCAGTTGGTAGCTTTGGAACCACCTAAATTTCCTTTTAAATTCCATGATGCATCATGTTTTCTTCATATGGACTAAAATCACTTAGGAAGTATATATAAAGCACAGGAACAGTTAGAGAGCAATAGGAAGCTGTTCATTTGCACTCAGTTTAATAAAATGGTGCCTAATTATTCTTTGAAAGTCTTTGTATGAGAACATTTAAAAAAGCTTGCTTTTGTTGTGACTAGGCCTTACTGTGGAGCTCCAGGTGCCTGTGCCTTGTGCGTGCTGGGCTCAGGGTGTGCACGACCCACTGCCTCATCTGCCTTTTGCAGCAGGTCCCACCGCTTAGTGGAGTTAGAGACACTTTGGAGCTTGGTGTCGTTAGTGAAGGCTCCACACCCAGCTGAGTTCACTGGCCCTGGGTTTGATCTGGCCACACCAGAGCACTCAGTAGCCCTTGTAGTCACAGCCGAGCTGTGCGTGCCAGCTGGTCAGGGCAGCCTTGGGGAACGCCAGCGGGGTGGGGTGGGGGGCTGCTGCTCACTAGTCTCAGGGATGTGCAAGCGCAAGGGCCTCCCTGTGTACACCACGTGTCCACTGCCGATTGCCTCCCGGAAGACAAGCTGTTGTTCGTTAGATAACTGACAAGTAGCTTCCAAGTTTAGCTTTAGGAAAGCACATAAGCTCAGTTTTCGGATGGTTGATGGACTGTTAGTAGCCTTCGGCCGACTGTGAGCTGAAGTACACCGGAGGGTTCTGAGAACCAGGATGGACAGCTCCTTCTGTGGTGGTCGGGCGTGTTTTTATTAGTGTCTACAGCTACCCTCCACAGTTTGTGAATGATTCCGTTTATGAAGGAAAAGGAACTAATTGACTACATGTTTTCCAGAAATTAAAGTATATGACTGTAATATTTTAAGGCTCTTCAAAAAGAAAATCATATCCAATGGAGACTGCAGAAGTAGCTGTTGGTGTTTGCAATTACCTGTTTGCAGTGAAAGTCTTTTTATTTATTTATTATGTACTCCTGTAGGCCAGGAGAGGGCACCAGATCTCACTACAGATGGTTGTGAGCCACCATGTGGTTGCTGGGGATTGAACTCAGGACCTTTGGAAGAGTAGCCAGTGCCCTTAACCTCTGAGCCATCTCTCTAGCCCTGGAGTATTAGGGTACAGATTTCCTTTTTTTAAAAATTTAATTTAATTTATTTTATTTTAATTCACATTTCTATAATTTATTCCCACAAGGCAGCCAAGGTAAAACTTGAGCCTGGGGGGCCACAGGCCTCTGCGCCTTCCTCCATCCAGTAGGGGTGCATGCCAGGTCTTCAGGACTGTCCCACCAGCAGGCTGGTTTGCAGGCAGACCACCATGAGTGCCGGGGTAGAAGGGTCCAGGATTCACAGGGCAGGGGCCTCGTTCACACTTGGAGGGCTAGAGGTAGCACGGTAGGTCCTTCTCTATGACATGAGGCTCCTCCATGGGACCATCGCGCTTCTCCACGCAGCCAGCTGTTCTTAGGTGTGAGAATCTTCGTAGAATTCCATTTGATGGCATTTCCCAGCATGCCCCTGCCTTCGGGCTGGACTTTCACCCATTTCCACAGTGGGTGGGCATTGTCTCCATTACACAGATCTTGAGGTACAAGTCAAACTTGACACTGTAGCCAGCTGCAGACCCCCTGATTGCTGCCCACCCCCGATTGCTGCCCATCCCCAGTTGCAGAATCCCTGATTGCTGCCCATCCCCAGCTGGTTGCAAGGGGAGACCGGGTTTTGTAAAACACACTCCGCATATCGGGCACGTAGATTGACAAGCTAAACGTAGTTTACTTTGGTTTTGCTTCATTGCGAGGCTGCGTTGGTGACGATGCACTCGAAACCCTTGTACTTACCCAGGCAAACCATGTGCCCATCGATGGCTCTGGCTGAGAATTCATGTATGGAGCACCGCACAGAGCTGCCAAACATCATGGAATGTGCACATGGTGCCTGCCTGCCAGGCCAGGCCAGGCGCTGCAGAGCCCCACACAGCAGTGAGCTGGCTGCACATGAACCTTTTCTTCCTGAAGCTAACAGAGAGGGTGTATTAGAAACTTCGTTTAAAATGATGCAAGGTCCAGATTTCCCTGTGAACTGTGTGATGGTTAGGTGGTACAGAAGCCAGGAGCAGGTTGTGTGACCTGGACATAGGTTAGCCTTTTGCTGCTGCTGTGGCTGCTTCTCCAGTGAGTAGTGAGCCACGCATAGTGCTTCTGAAAGGTGTCAAGACTTGTTTTTACCTTTACATATTTAAATTAGTAGTGAATAATACTTTAACTTTTTATCAGCTTTTAATAAAAGGAATACTGGAGGCTGGAAAGATGACTCAGCAGTTAAGAATACTTGCTGTTCTTGCAGAGGACCATGCTCAATCCCCAGCACCCGTATAGTAGCTCACAACTTGCTGTATGTACCCTCTTCTGGCCTCCAGGTAGCAGGATGTACATGATGCACAGCGCACGCACACACACACACACACACACACACACACACACACACACACCACTAGGACTGTGTTTGATCCAATGTTGTAAAGGACTTTGATGGCAGTAGTGTCACCTGTTCAGTGTGTAAATGTTGCAAGCAAACAGCATGAAGAGTCAAATGCAGCTGTGTATAGCTCCGAACCAGACAGCTGACCCTTCTCTGTCGTTTCTGGTAATCCATGCCAGAATTTGAAAGACTGACTTAATTTCACTGACTCAGTTGTTTTTAGAAGCAAAGCTACTGTGACGGTTCCTTTCATTGTTCGTTCACCCGCTAACCATGCCCCTAGCCACACAGCCAGCCCTGTGTGCTGAGAGTTGGTGCACTTGGCAGCATGTGTCTTTGTAGCATCAGCGTGTCTGGAAAGGCAGTCCTTGAGCAGGAGGTAAGGGATATAGGCGGTGACTTCAGAACAGGCAGTTTGCAGTTTACAAAGAACCCCCAGATCCAGTCCTGGCTGACGGAGATTGCTCACCAGCAGTGCTTCCTGTTGCTGCTGTTAGAGGGCAGAGTTGGACTTTAACCTGAGAGTTCAAAAGTAGCAGAAATAAGTGAAAAACAAAATCGTTGGCAATAAGTAAGCACACACGCGCACGCACATGCACGCACATGCACGCACATACTACCCAGTTGCCTAAAAATACCTCATTTCAGACTTAGTTTTCCTATTATTTTGTAGTATTACTTGGACTTTAAGTAATAAGGCTAATTAGTACCATTTGTTGTGACTTATAGTCATTGATAAGAGTTGTTTCAGTCTAGGTTTTCCTTTTTTCCCCCTTCTTTCCCTTCCCCTTCCTTCCCTCGCTCCCTCCTTTCTCCTTTCCTTCCTCCCTTCCCCTTCCCCATGTATTACCTGAAATGGGCTACACTCAGTGTGACTTGGGATGGACACTTGAGAGTACATACTAAGTTGGAAAAAGGCTTCTGGAAGGATGGTTGGGAGGATGCATCCTGGGAAGTGTGTGGAGGTCCAGGCACTGGGATGCAGGCAGCACCACAGAGGGCAGCTTGCCGAGATGAGTTAGCTTAGATAGACTGTCTTTTCTTCCTCAGTCTGTAACACTTATGACTAACAGTATTTTTGTATTTGTTGGTGTGTTTCTTCCTGGTTTCCTTTCTTTAAAAAACTGTGTGTGTGTGTGTGTGTGTGTGTGTGTGTGTGTGTGTGTGTGTGTGTGTGTGTGTGTTTGTAAGAGCATTGGCTGCTCTTCAAGAGGATTAGGTTCAATTCCCAGCACCCACATGGCAGCTTACAAACTGTCTGTAATTCAAGTTCCAAGAGATTACACAAACATTCAAAACAACAATTCACATAAAATAATAATCATTAAAAGAATTTACATATAAAACTTCTTTAAAGGCTAGCAAACAAGCCCAGCTATCTCAGGAATCAATGTGCTTTGCTTGTTGGCTCATTCATTCATTCAGCTTGAGAGCTAGGCCCAAATAAGTAACTCTGCTTCCTCTGGAGTGCTCACTGAATTTCACAGTATCACTTAAAAAAATTTTTTTTTGCAAGTTAGGTTTTAGCCTGTTTGTCTTTGCTTCTCTCTTGTCACCACCTTGTGTTGTTCTCCCTTGATAGCCAGAACTTCCCACATCATCATGGAATTGTCCCAGTAGTCATTGAATCACCAGTGGAAGCAATTAATAGCTTCATTAATACTTAATAAATAGTTAATAATATTAGTTAGTTAATAAATAAAAAATTAAGATGGACCAGTTGGAGAGCAAGGGAGAGTGTATGGACGGGACACTACACAAGCGAGATGGCTCTGAACTTAATGCAGACAGTAATGACGGCACACTGTCTCTCCCCCAGGGAGCCTTCGTTATCTTGCCTTGACAGTTCCTATGAGAAGTGAAGTGAAATTCTGTGGTTTGTGCAGAGTGTGTAAGCGCAAACAGCAGCTTGCTCCTTTAGATTCGCTGCACAGAGCTGCACGGTCAGTGCTTATGCTTACTTGATGCCTGGAAATCCCCAACGTGTTAACTGCTCATAGGCACATTTTATTACTTTCTTCTTTTCCATGAAAAATGATTATTATATATGTTTTCTATATGCTCTAGATGAATAAAAATTACTCACATAAGTATAGTGGTTAGTGACTTACGTTGACAAATTTGAAGTAATTTCCATGTGTTTGGGGGTTGCACTTAGATCCTCCTTGGTTGGGGCCTTTGTCTTGCAGCATCATGTCTTATCGTAATCTGTTTTTCTTCACACAGTGTTGTAGTTTTGCCGCTGGACTCTTCCCTCCCTTCCCCCACCCCATCAGGATGCTATGAGACTTGAAAGAAGACGATGCATACAGGTGACTCAAGTTTTGAACTACGGTAGAGCTATGACTATAAGACAATGTGGGGAGGGTGGGGCTTCCGACAGCGCTTAGTGGAGGGAATTGCTCAGATCCGCAGATGCGCAGCGGAAGATGCTCAGTGACTCTGAGGCTCAGTTTAAACCTCAGTTTAACAGTGATGTTGACAGAGTACTTCCTAGTAGTTGAGCTTTTAAAAGCTGGCTCATGCTTTTAAAGTTGAAATATTTGTTCTAAACTAATAACATTTACTTTTATGTTAAATATGTCTCCTTGTATTCCTGTGAGTACATAGCAAATTTTCCATGGGAATGGATGTTAAGATATTTCAATGAGACTAACAAGTAAAGGTGAAAGTTGTTGGCATAAATGTGTGTGTATGTGTGTGTGTGTGTTTCCTTACACAAGTGTGGTCTGGGAGTTTGTGGTCCTTTGTTCCTTTTCTTCTTACGTTCTCATAGTTTCCTCTTCTCTTTCATCTTTATGTCATCTGAATTTATTGATGAAAACTAGTGTGAGGTTGTCCTGAGGTGTGTGTGTGTGTGTGTGTGCTTCATGGTTGATTGAGGGTAAAAAGACAGTGTAGCCAGCAGTAAAACATGCCTAACCATGGTATGTAGACAGGCGGGGACGTTCTGTTAAACAAGTTACTTTTACTGGTCGATGTGAGTTCTTATCTGATTATATCATAAACTAATATTTGAAAATGATTTTTAAGTGGAAAATAAGTCTTGAGTAGTTGTCTGGCATCTAATGATAATTGGTATAGCTGTGGGGGAGTTTTAATTTTTTATGACTCAGATTTTCTAAAATAAGTTTTATTTTGCTTTAGAAATAATTTTATTTTCTGTGACAAAAACGTGTTTGAATATAGCATTTGTAAATGAAATGATATGGGAAAGTAAGTTACCATGTATTTTACACATGGGGCCCTCTGTTTCTCAGAGTCTGATGGTAACTGTTTAATTAAGTCAGTGAGCACTCACCCCTCTGTTTGTAGGGGTGCCTGTAGGTAGCATGTAGGTAGCATGTAGACGTCCCATGAGCTAGCCTCAGTGGACGGCTGTTAGAGTCACTGTGGTGCTAATGCTGAATGCCATCGCCATGGAGGAGTCAACAGGAGTGCTGCTTACAGAAACGGGTTCTTTATATCGGATAACCCTGGCCTTTTGATGCATGAACAGTCCGTTAGCACTGTCAGTTGCTATCTGCTCCCTGGCCACAGTCTGTATAGCAGCTGGGTTATGCTGAGCAGATGCTGTCTGCATTGCAGTAGAGGTCAGTAGGAGAACAAAGTAGCTTTTAGTTGTCTCATTGTTATCTGTGAATTACTGATTGGGGACATTTTCCTTCATGAGGTTTTCCATTTGTAAATTTGTTCATAACCGAAGGTACAGTGTGTTCCTAAGTGTCTGTTTCTTTTAAAAACTTTATGGTCTCAATGGAATTAAATAGCTGGAGAGTAGGTGTTTAAAAAGATACCTAATTGTCTTAGGAACTGTTGGAATACAGGAGAATTCTGTGGACTTAGATTTGTGATATAAACCAGTCTTTTGGCTTTTTGGAACTTAACAATATTTATTGCCTTACAAAAGAAAAAAAAATGACCCAAGAAAGCTTGTATAACACATATGTACATTGTTGGTGGATTTCTCATTCATAACTGGAAAGCTGGGTCTTTTTGATAATAAAACCAGCAGCGTCCTGATGAGTTAACATGGTACTTTGGTCTTGCATTGTACTTTAGGCAGCACAACAGACACAAGCTCATAAGGAGTTCTCAGTGAGCCTGCTTGCTGCAGTGTTCACAATGTTCGGAGGTGGATGTTCTGTGCCCCTTGCTCATGGTGCTGGCCTTGCTGTGTCAGCCACGGGCATGGTAGCCGACTGTCCCAGGCCGTGCTTCTCATCGTGACTATGTGAGGTGATGATGGTGTGGTAATTCCCCTTGTTTTTGTTTTGGGTTACTGTGAGGTGATAGCTGTGTTTATTTCCTTAGTTTTTTTTGGGGGGAGGGGGTTACTTTGCTCTTGCACACATATGTAAAGAGTCATGCAGTACACCATAGGTTGTGACCTGTTGTTTCCCAGTTACACTCCTGTGACACTGCAGAGAAAGGAAGGTAGTTATTTACTGCCTGCTGAGTCAATGTCAGACCAGCCTTCTGATCTACCCTGTGTAAGCTCTAGGCTCCTTTTGTCATGTTAAATGCAATTAGAACTCTTAGAGCATTCAGAGTTTCCTTTGACTTTTGGAAGACTATGTAAACATTTATTTGTCTACTGCTTGTTTTGTAGCTAGTGCTGTAATGGGTGTTGTGCCGCTAAGGGTATCTAGGGCCATATTTCCTTTAGAGCAAGGGGTGGATTTGTAAGGACCTAAGTCGTGCAGTGGGTGTATGTCATAACATTTTAGCATTTTCCTGTTGAATTCAAGGCACCGATAGCAAAGCCAGGCTAACCCTGTTACAGTCATAGCTTCAGCTGACCGTTCAGTGCCCATGTTATAAAAGCCTCTGGTGGGGTCAATACAGAGTCTGGGTGGGTAAGTCTGATGGTGGTCCTGAATGTACACTTAAGAAATGTTTTTGAAACTTTCTCCTACACTTGTTTACTGATTTTTGTGTGCGTCAGTGTGAAGGACGCTGTGGGAGTCAGGTCTCTCTCCTCCGTCTGGGTCCTAGGGATTGAATTCAGGGAGCAGGCTCTGTCACTGGCTGAGCCATCCTGCTCCGCACCTCCAATGGCACTTTGTTTTCTGGGTCCTCACTCTGATGCCAGCTCCGGACTCAGGTGACTGCCTCCTGGTTGTCTCTCCTACACAACCCTTTCTGCTCATGTAAACATTGTAGTGATGGGATATGCTAGCTCACCCAGGGGCACCTGTGATCCGGAGGGCCTACAAGTAACCAGATTTGAGATCCAGGCAGTGTGCCTTCAGTCCCAGGACTTGGGAGGCAGAGGCAGGCAGATCTCTCAGTTCCAGGGCAGAGAAATCCTGTCTCAAAAAACAAACAAACAAACAAATAAATTAGATGTGGGAGCGCATTCCCATTAAAGGCTCCTGCAGGAAGGAGCCTGCAAGGTCAGCCTTCCTTCAAGGACTCCCCTTTATAGCTTGGCTTAAATTCACTTACATCCTGTAGACCATTATTTGGGATGACCCTTGGTCCTCTTCTTTGTTTTAATGATTTTCTTTACCCAGGTAGCTTTTTCTTTTTAAGCACATTAATAGTGACGTGCTAGTCTGTAGTGGTGGTGGGTGGCAGTGGCTCACTGGAAAAGTGCTCACTGTGCAAGTGTGAGGACATGAGTTTGGATCTCTAGCACCACATGAAAAGATGACCTGTAAGCATGCACCACACTCCTTGCTCAGGGGAGGTAGAGACAGGAGGATTTCTGGAACTTAATTCCCGCCCAGCCCAACCGAATCAGTGAGAGCCTCTGTCTCAGAAACACTGAGTGGGAATGAGCAGGAGGCTGCTTGCCTCTGTGGACACACAGCCCTCTACCCAAGAGGCCATTGGAAGTAGTCCAGAGCACGCTCCCATCTCACACCCCCCTCCAAGGCAGGCTCTCATGTAGCTCAGGTTTACTGTCCTGAGCCTCCTGGGTGCTGCAAGCCATGGGGAGCAGGCCTGTGGGGCAGCGCCCTCTGTGGCCTCTGCTTGAGTTCCCACTCTGACTTTCCTCAGTGATGGAGTGCCCTGAGAGTTGTTAGAAGGAAGTAGACCTTTTCTCCCAAGTTGCTTTTGGTCATGGTGTTTTTATCATGGCGACAGACGTGCACCAAGTGTTCAGTCTCTTGGCGCAGTGGCACATCCTCATCCTCATCTGTTGGCCTGCCCCCTATCCCTCGCCAGTTTCAGTTGAGATCACACTGAGCCATTCATGGTGGTGAGCTTGGGGAGAGTGCATTTGAGGCTCCTGTTGACTAGTGTTCCACCCTTGAGTGACCTGCTGACACTCGTACTGGTCCAGACAGACGTAACTGGTCTTGAAGGTTGATTAGTTCCAGCGTGTGCTGCTTTTTACCTTTTTATCATGTGAACATTTCCTAGCTTATGTTAGACATTGCTTATTCACAGCAACCCCTACCCACCTTTGTTGAGCCAGGGCTGTTTTGTTACTTAGCTCCGGCCATTGTGGAACTTCCTTTCTAGAGCAAGCAGTACTGGCCTAGTGCTCACAGAAATTACTTCCCTGCCTCTGCCCTTGGAGCTCTGGGATTAGAGGAGTGTGCCAGCCATGCTTAGCTGATCTTGATATTTATTTTATATGTATGAGTGTTTTGCCTGCATGTATGTCTGCACTATGCATATGCCTGGTCAGTTCAGAGGACAGAAGAGGGTGCTGGGTCCCCTAGGGCTGGAGTTGCAGGCGGTTGTGAACCGCTGTCTGGGTGCTGGCAATCATCTAGCTCACATGCAAGAACAACAGATGTTCCTAACCACTGAGCTAACACTCTACTCCAAGCTGTTTTTTTTTTAAATTAATATTTCCTCAGTTTTAAGAATAACTAACAGGTATTTATGAGTGTTTAGCTTGAATGTCAGTTTCTTATGCTTTGGGGTGACTCAGGTTGTGTGATTTGGAAAACTCTAAAGTTCGTATAAAACTTCTCAGAAAGCTGATGGTCAGGCATTAGGCTTGACTGGGACCTCTTAGGTGGCTGCAGTGGCTGCTACAGCTACAGCTCAGATGGCGGGAAAGCTCAGCTGCCTCAGAGACACTGGCCATGGAAAGCTCAGCTGTCTCAGAGACACTGGCCATGGAAAGCTCAGCTGCCTCAGAGACACTGGCCATGGAAAGCCACAACTGCACCCTTTCCTGAGTTACAGGTCAGGTCTGTGGCTCCTTGTGTGTGTGCAGGGTCCTTGGGAGTGGAGTGCCGAGCCTGCCAGCTCACTCCTGTCAAGCGGCAGCTTCTCCCAGTGCCTGCCTCAGGAAGCTCTTCACGTGCTTTCTTGTTATTTGCCGCTTCTTTTCATGTCTTACTTGTTTTGTGATTTCAGCTTTTATTTTCTAAGCAGAAGTGTTATTGATTGTCATGTATATACAGTATAAAAATAAAATAAAATCTACATGTAGGTATAATGGGTCAGTCTCAGTATATAGTTGAATTTCTTAGATAGTAAGGTCTTTACTCAAGGGCTAGAAGAAAGCAGATGTTTACATTATTTTAATGTTTTAAATTTAAATTTATTTACTTGTTTGTGTGCGTGCTCTTTTGCTGTAGTGTGCCTGTGGAGGTCTGAGGACAGCTTGTGGGTGTCACTTCTCTCCTACTATGTGGGTTTTGGAGGAAAGACCCATTTTGCTGGTCCTTACAGTACTTTTTATTTTAAGGCTTTTTTGCAAACGTCTTACTTAGGCTTCTATTGCTATGGTAAAATAAGATGACCCAAAGCAGCTTGGGGCAGCGCGTCGCAGCTTGCAGCTCATGACTTAGTTCAGCACGGAAGAAAGCCAGGCAAGAACTCAGTGAAGACAGAGACCCTAGCCGCCCAGGAGTTTTATATAGCCTGTGTGTGTGTGTGTGTGTGTGTGTGTGTTTCAGAGGACAGGTGTCAGGAGCAGGTTCTCTACTGCCCCCTTGTGGGATCCAACTGAGCCATCTTGCCACCTCTTCAATTGCTTTTTACATTTTACACAACCTATACATAGTTTTTATAGTTTGCATAAGAATTATTAGACAAAGAATCTGATGTGGTCAACGTCATTGTCATCTTCTGTCATTATTTTTTTCTTTTTGTTGCTGATATTTTGACATAGATTTTGCTTTGTTGTTGAGGGTGTAGCCACATCTAACTTAGAGCCCCAGACCTTTAGCCTCCGCTCTGGAAGTGCTGGGATTCTAGGTGCCTCTGTCAGGCTGGCTGCAGGGTAGTTCTGACAAGAGCGAGGAGAAGTGGGGAGATGTTCAGTGGTTAAGAACACATGATGACTTGGCTTCAGCCCACAGCACCCACACGACAGCTTACAATCACCTGTAACTATGATGTCAGAACCTCCATGAGCACCGGGCACATACATGGTATACATACATACATGCATATACATATACATACATGAATGCATACATGCAGACATGCGTGCAGACAAAACACATACACATAAAATAAAAATAATCTTCAAGAAATGTGGTAAAAGGAGAACCAGAAGGAACAGACTATCACAGAGATCATAAAAAAGCAGAAAAAAATGTCTGCAAAGTTTCCAGCGTGCTTTAGACCACCCAGAGAAACCGACAAGACTCATGGAAATATGGAAGAACAACATAAAATTGGGTAAAGAAAATTCAGATATTTGTTGATATTTTTGGAAAGGGGGAAAAATCTTGCGTAGGTGCTAGGGTTGTGGTTAATTGGTAGAGTGACGGCTCAAAATGATTGTGGCCCCCGTGTTGTACCCCAGCACTACAGACACTGTGTGGGGTGCCCCTAGAAAGGAGGAGGCAGGGACACTGGAAGGCTCAGAACCTGGGGCACATGTCAAGAACCTGGGCCTGTGTCAAGAACACCAACAAATGAAGGGGTCCCTGCCTCAAGTCAATAGATGATTTAAAAAAGAAGTTTCAGTTTAAGAATTCTTCAGATAAGTAGATTATGAGCAGCAGAAAAATGTTACAATGCAACAAAACGAAACTAAACAAAAAACAAAATGCAAAGCATATACGCACACATTTCAAAGAAAGTGATGGTTAGTGAAGAGCTGGAGCAACGAGCGTTTGCTGGAATTGAGCTGTTTTATCTACACTGTGAGAGAAGGAGGGGCGGGGCGGGGCGGGGCGGGGCACAGCAAAGTGCCCACCTGGATAGAATGCTGTGGGCAGGCCCAGGTATGTTGGCACACACCTGCATTCCCTGCACCCTGAGACAGAGGCAGGAGGATCTGTGCAGGTGGGAGGCCAGTCTTGTCTCCATAGAGTTTCAGGCCAGCCAGGTCTATATGGCAAGATTTTGCTTACAAAGAAACAACGAAACAACAGCCCCAAAGATGGACCATAAAGATAAACGTGCAAAGGGCCCAGCTACTTACTGAGGTGGGGACTGTCAACACGACCTGCCTTCTGATGGTGACTGCTGAGGCATTCAGGGAAAGCTAAGACTTTTATGTTTACTCTACAGTAGAAAGGCAGCGTGGACAGTGTTAAGCTGTGAGAGTGCATTGGGACAGCACTGCTTTCACGGGTTCTTAAGGGCTGCGCTAGAGAGCGAGCTTACACAGCAAAGAGATGGTGCGGGACCAGACACAGTTGTGGGCCACACGTCGGTGGTTATAAGGAACTGCCGTGTAAAGAGGGAGCAGGCCAGCGGGGCTTGTTCAGAGGGAAGAGTCTTGACGGCTCTGTAGTTACTAACTGGCCGTAAAAGAGTGTCACTTGAGCTTGGAGGCAGGTGGCAGGTGGCTGTTGTCTCTGGGTAAGGAGTGCTTGGGCCTACTCTTCTCTCAGAGACAGGACAGACAGATACAGTAGACAGAGACAGGACAGCGGCGACTTCACCCCGCCGTCTCTTCTTGGGCCACTGATGAGGATCATGGTGACAGTGGCCCGTGCCAGGCGCACAGCCCAGGCAGCACAGCCGGGAACAGCACTGCCGGGGACAGCACTGCCGGGGACAGCACTGCCGGGGACAGCACTGCCGGGGACAGCACTGCCGGGGACAGCACTGCCGGGGACGGGCGCTGCCTTTATCACTGGCTCCTAACGTCCCCTCCCGGGCTGGCCCTGTGCTAACTACTCACATTTGGGGCTGCCGTTTCTTAAATTTCTTACTTGGTTGAGAACTGGTAGATCTTGTCAGGTTACGTACTAATGCTCCACAGTTTATTTATTCTGCTGGTGTTACCAGTTCAGACTCATGTTGTGCACTAACTGGGAGTTTTTGTTAAGCCCTAAGTGTCTGTCTCTCAAATTACCGGTTACATTACAAATGGAGTCTGCATGGGCGGCTGTGCTTGTCAGGTCCTGGAGGTGCAGGCTCTGCTCCATCCCTCAGCATAGGCTCTATGCTTGTCCTGTCACCTGCTGTTTATAGGAGCTTGGTGAAGAGCGTTCGGAACAAAGCCAGAGAGTTAGCACATCATTTCTCAAACTTCTGCACTTGAGTTGCTTCTGGCATAAATATAACAGAAAAATATTTTGAGTTAATTTTTAGTTGAAATATACTTGAAATAATTATTTGATGTTCTTTCTGTCCTTGTAAAGTATAAAATACACCATATCTGTGATGGCAAAATTAATTCTGTCTTCTTGAGTTTCACTCATCGCCACTGGTATGTGAGTGTGAGAGTTCCTTAAATACTGTGACTCATTGGCTTCACAGATTCTTACTTCCCAGGGATCTATAATCACCACTGCTGTATGTGTTCCCAGTAAGACTGTCTCAGTTCAGGCTGGGGTGGATCTTAAGAGAGCTCCCCAGTGCTCCTTACAGGAAGAGGGCTCCCCAGTGCTCCTCACAGGAAGAGGGCTCCCCAGTGCTCCTCACAGGAAGAGGGCTCCCCAGTGCTCCTCACAGGAAGAGAGCTCCCCAGTGCTCCTCACAGGAAGAGAGACCGTGGTTAGTATCTGGTGGCGGTGTTATCTCTTGTTCCATGTACGCTGCTGAGCGCTTACTATGTCAAGAACTGTTATAAGCTATCTGTACAGTGACTGATTTTCTCTTGGTGATAGATGGCTCTGGGAAGGGGCCATGATTGAGGAGGCCAGAGGCTAGGTGACACACGCCAGGTCACACACCTCACATCCTGTTACCATTGTGAACTAGTTCTCAGTTCACATCTGTCTGGATGTGTCTTCATAGCACCGTGCTGCATAGCAGCTTTATGTTGTTTGCTTGTTTCTGGAATGGATAAGGCCCTAAAATAGAAGAGAAACATAATAGGTTTTCAGATCTGCTGAACAAATTAGAATAAAGCCATGAGCAATCTGTTGATGGCGATGACCTTTTATTTTCTGTAATGTCCCCCTTTAAAGAGATCTCTTTACATGGTGGTGGTGCATGCCTTTAATTCCAATACTTGGGAGGGAGAGATAGGCTGATCTTTGTGAATTCCAGGGCATCCAGGGCTACGCAGAAATAAACAAACAAGCAAACAACAACAAAAAGGAGAGATCCTTAGGGGCTTCATGGCTACCTCTCTGTTGATGGGATAAGGTGCAGTTGCTCACTAGTGCGGCTGTCGTCCGTGGAAGTAATCACTGGTTGAAACAGGAGCATGCTGTCTTAAATAGCCAAGTCAGAGGAGCATTATTAACAGAGATGTGAATGCTTGACTGAACTGAGATAGCATGCTTGTTTCTGAAAATGATTTTATGGAATTTATGCTTTATAGTTTAAGAAAATGTTATGGGTATATTTGACCAATTGTTTAAAATGTTTTAAATTTTAGTTCAAGAAGTAAAATAGAAAACCCAAAGCAAGAAACCAGGAATGACCTTGTCATGTGGGTGACCCTTTTAAAGATGAAACCTAAGGTTTGGTTTTTGTCAAAGACTTGTCCTGTCTTTACCTAGTCTCTAAAGACAGTGTAGAGATCGTCATATTAGTGGCTCTGTATTAGAGAGAGACTGGTAAGTTCACTATCATTTTGGCCTGGTTTGGTTTTGGTCAGCTTGACACATGCTAGAGTTATTTGGGAAGAGGCACGTCCATCAGGAGAATGCCATCATCAATCAGATTGGCCTATTGGCAAGTCTGCAGGGCATTTTCTTCATTGATGATTGCTATGGGAGGTCCAGTCCACCGTGGGTGTCCTGTTGTATAGAGAGCAGGTTAAACAAGCCAGTGAGCAGAGCTCTTCGTTGTCTCTGCCTCAGTTCCTGCCTCCAGGGTTCTGTCCTGGCCTCCCTGGATGATGTAATCTGCAAGCCAAGCAAACTGGTCCTCAGGTTGCTATTGGTATGGCAGGAATGGAAACCCAAGGCACAGTTGTACAGATCACAGCACATCTACAAGGAATTTGTTCTAATACACATGCTACGTATAATTGTTGTAAAGCATGGCTGATAATTAAAGGTGTAGTTCCCTCCCTGGAGTGTGCTCAGCTTTAGTGACCTTCCTACTGAGCACACTAGGCAGTAAGTACCACTGGTGCCTGGGTCTGTCTCTCTCTCTTTGTCTTTCGTAATGTTGTGAGGAAGCCAGGGGAGCTCATGAGAAAGCTCATGGAGATGTCTGCCCAGGTCCTCAGCTCTGATCCCAGGCAGCATCAGCTGTTAGCTTACATGAGTGAGCAGGTTCCTTGTGGACCCAGCCCCACCTCTCACCCCCCTCTTAAAGGCATCTACCCAACACTGAGTGGACAGTGATTGTCCCTACGCAGAGTGCAGGTTTATATGCAAAATAAATATGGGTATTGGGATAAACTTCTCAGTGCTTGAGTGTTGTCATGCCGTGATAATTGGACAGCGGTAGTTCCCAGCTGTGCTCTGAGAGTGTCACAGTGAAGGCTGGCCCAGGGATGCTGCCATAGAGGCAGGACATTCCAGTTAGTGACGAGCCACCTAGGAGAATGCACTGGGTGATGATGAGGATGACTTCATCATCTCTTCTGTAGAGTGGGTACCACTCACTGGGGGAGGGGCAGACACAGGGCTCAGGGCTGTGAGGGCTCTATTGTCTGTGTGCACACTCCCCTCCCTTCCACTACCCCGCCCCAGGACACGCTCCTTTACTGCTCGATCCCTCCAGTCACCCCTTGACTTCCACACGTATGTATGCATTTGTTGATAGGTTGCTGCCTCTTCTCTGGTTGGGTTGGCAGCTGAATGGGAGGACATTTGTTCATTACTAGTTGTTACTAACACTGGACAGAAAGCTACAAGCTGTTAAAATATGTGTTGTTTCTGTGGCCTGTTGATCATAACCAGTGTTTTACAAACCTTGTCATTCTTTGGGCCATATTAGCCCGTGTGCTAAATTCACACTTGTATTTTTCGTTTTTACTGTTCTCTAATCAGTTTCCAGGCCTGCTTTTAAGGGTTAAGACCTTTTGGAAATAGAAAGAATTACAACTTATTTTTCTTTCCCTTGTTTGCATTCTTAGGAATATCTTTTTAAATCATTTCCATCTTAAAGGTCTTTTCTTGATTACTTCTATCATTTTTAGATACAATGTTAGTTTACACTACTGACAGTCTGCTGAGAAGACAGAATAGTCACATGCACTGTCTTCTTCTTGCCATCTTCTCCTGGTCCTCTTTTTAATGTTTCAGGTTAGTTAAACATTTTATACAATCAATTTAAAGCCTCTCTCTTTGGACCCACTGATTTCTTTTCTTTTTTAAAGACAGGTTTTCATTCCCCAAGATAAGAGCAACCCAACTCATTCATAGCTACAGTGTATAGCACAGCACCACCGGATGTTTTGTTGTATAGAGGCACATGCACTTGTACACTTTTCAAAGCTATAGCTACAGCCCAGAGTTTTGTCTTAAAATACCTGGAAGACTGAAACCACAAGACTACTAGATAAAACAACTTACTAGGATCATCCAAAAGGAATGTGTGCCATGTGGCACTGTATTTGTATTTGTAGTACACTGTGTTTGTAGTAGACACAGAGAAAGGTTAGCCCTGGGGCTGAGATGTGATTTTTGTGCCAGGCAAATAGTTTACTTTGTGTGACACACAGTTGCCTGTCACATGAGATGTTTCGTTCTCTGAGGGTCGCGTATGGCTTTGTTGTATAGTGTTTTAGTCATAACCACTGTGAACCCTTGTTGCCCAGGCAGGATTGTGCACTTCTTCCAAAGGAGAAGAAAAAACCACGTGAACATTTGGTGTCTGTGGTGAGGCATATTAATAGGCTTCAGTGCAGTGAGTATACAAGCTTTGACCAGAAGAGTTTTGTTGTTGTTTGTTTGTTTTTTAAATCACCAGCTTGAGGTGGCCCTTTGGAGCAGCAAGGACTTGCGTGGTGTCCACAGTTAAGGTTCTACCCCAGGCTTCCTGGTGCGAGCGCTCTTTTATGTTGAGGAGCTGGTGTCTGTGTGCTGCTTGGTGCACAGACGCTTCCTTAGCGCTGAGCTGCTGGAGGGGGTCTCATGGTTAGCAGCCTGTCTTTCCAGCTCTCCTCTCCTACCCAGTGGGCAGTAGGTGGGGGTGTGGGAGACAGACACACAGACACGTGCACACGGCTTGCACATTTGCAGAGTTGGTGGGGTGGGCTGGTGCTGTCTCAGACTCTTCCCTGCTGCCCTGCCTTCTGTGTGCTGATATCATAACTATGCTGTCATATCTAGTGATGGTGGGTTTTGGTTTCAGCTTTTAGATAAATATTTTTTTTTAATATTTCTTAAATACTAGAAATGATCTTATTTATTACTTGTCTTGTAGAAAGCTCTTAAAATCCTTTGGCTCACTGATATGTCCTCACTCATATTTTAATTTTGTGATTATTACTATTCTGCTGTTTTTTGTTTTTTGTTTAAATTAAAGATGTTAACAAGTATGATTAGGCTTTTTCCTCAGGTGTCTTTTCCCCCTAACTTACAAAACTACGTTTTGGCTGCTCTCGCTGCTGCCGTCTTTCTGAAGGCTCCAGCTGTCTCTGCTGTTCTTCCTAACTGTAGCTGTACCTGTGGCTGTGCTGACAAGTAGGTGGCTGACCTGGCTTCAGCAAACATTGCCTGGTGCTAAGCAGCTGGGGGATGCCACTTCAAGTTGCCCCAGTGGAAAGCCACTTGTTAGAATTCCATCTGTCTTGAACCCTGTCTCTGTGACTTTTGAATTGGGATCTCTGCACGTTGTCTTCTGTCTTGTTTCCTCCCATATATAGACTCAAGGCCTCTTCTTCCTTCTGAGGTTTCAGTTGCCTAGAGCTGTTCCTGTAGGTGTTCTTCACCCTGAGGTTCTGGAAAGTAAAATTTCATATTGTTAGGAAAAAAAGAAATAAGATAAATTTATCCCTTAAATTTGTTGAGTCTGGGGCATTACTGTGAGTGTGAGGCCACCTTGGTGTACAGAGTATGCTCCAGGTTGATCGAGATCACATAGGAGAATAGGTCTCCAAAACAAGCATCAAGGCCTTGATCAGTAACCAAAGCTATATGGCTTTTTGTCAGAGGAATGGCGACTGGCAAGAGAGCACTCAGTGCATTTGTGCAGACTGGTGTATTAAAGGTGCTCCTGCTGTTGCAGTATAGCTCAGGTGTTCCTGCTGTTGCAGTATAGCTCAGGTGTTCCTGCTGTTGTACTGTCTCAGTGTAGCTCAGGTGTTCCTGCTGTTGTACTGTCCCTCAGTATAGCTCAGGTGTTCCTGCTGTTGTACTGTCTCAGTGTAGCTCAGGTGTTCCTGCTGTTGTACTGTCCCTCAGTATAGCTCAGGTGTTCCTGCTGTTGTACTGTCCCTCAGTATAGCTCAGGTGTTCCTGCTGTTGTACTGTCTCAGTATAGCTCAGGTGTTCCTGCTGTTGTACTGTCTCAGTGTAGCTCAGGTGTTCCTGCTGTTGTACTGTCCCTCAGTATAGCTCAGGTGTTCCTGCTGTTGTACTGTCTCAGTGTAGCTCAGGTGTTCCTGCTGTTGTACTGTCCCTCAGTATAGCTCAGGTGTTCCTGCTGTTGTACTGTCTCAGTGTAGCTCAGGTGTTCCTGCTGTTGTACTGTCTCAGTGTAGCTCAGGTGTTCCTGCTGTTGTACTGTCCCTCAGTATAGCTCAGGTGTTCCTGCTGTTGTACTGTCTCAGTGTAGCTCAGGTGTTCCTGCTGTTGTACTGTCTCAGTGTAGCTCAGGTGTTCCTGCTGTTGTACTGTCTCAGTGTAGCTCAGGTGTTCCTGCTGTTGTACTGTCCCTCAGTATAGCTCAGGTGTTCCTGCTGTTGTACTGTCTCAGTGTAGCTCAGGTGTTCCTGCTGTTGTACTGTCTCAGTGTAGCTCAGGTGTTCCTGCTGTTGTACTGTCCCTCAGTATAGCTCAGGTGTTCCTGCTGTTGTACTGTCTCAGTGTAGCTCAGGTGTTCCTGCTGTTGTACTGTCTCAGTGTAGCTCAGGTGTTCCTGCTGTTGTACTGTCCCTCAGTATAGCTCAGGTGTTCCTGCTGTTGTACTGTCTCAGTGTAGCTCAGGTGTTCCTGCTGTTGTACTGTCCCTCAGTATAGCTCAGGTGTTCCTGCTGTTGTACTGTCCCTCAGTATAGCTCAGGTGTTCCTGCTGTTGTACTGTCCCTCAGTATAGCTCAGGTGTTCCTGCTGTTGTACTGTCTCAGTGTAGCTCAGGTGTTCCTGCTGTTGTACTGTCCCTCAGTATAGCTCAGGTGTTCCTGCTGTTGTACTGTCTCAGTGTAGCTCAGGTGTTCCTGCTGTTGTACTGTCTCAGTGTAGCTCAGGTGTTCCTGCTGTTGTACTGTCCCTCAGTATAGCTCAGGTGTTCCTGCTGTTGTACTGTCTCAGTGTAGCTCTGGTGTTCCTGCTGTTGTACTGTCCCTCAGTGTAGCTCAGGTGTTCCTGCTGTTGTACTGTCTCAGTGTAGCTCTGGTGTTCCTGCTGTTGTACTGTCTCAGTGTAGCTCAGGTGTTCCTGCTGTTGTACTGTCTCAGTGTAGCTCAGGTGTTCCTGCTGTTGTACTGTCTCAGTGTAGCTCAGGTGTTCCTGCTGTTGCACTGTCTCAGTGTAGCTCAGGTGTTCCTGCTGTTGCACTGTCTCAGTGTAGCTCTGGTGTTCATGCTGTTGTACTGTCTCAGTGTAGCTCAGGTGTTCCTGCTGTTGTACTGTCTCAGTGTAGCTCAGGTGTTCCTGCTGTTGTACTGTCTCAGTGTAGCTCAGGTGTTCCTGCTGTTGTACTGTCTCAGTGTAGCTCTGGTGTTCATGCTGTTGCACTGACCCACAGCATAGTTCAGGAATAAGAATCTTTAAACCTAAAAGTCAGTTTGCAATGCATATTATTAATTTGTTAACTTTTAGCTAAATAAAAACGTGTTTTGGCTATATAAAAACCTATTCCTACTGTTTTATTTTCTTAATACCTTGCTCAGAGGAAGTGTATTTACTGCATAACCATGACTTCAGTAACACTCCAGGGGACTTCTGTGTTTTAGAAGAGAACAGTCTTAAACATGTGCCAGAGCATCAAGAACAAGGCAGCCCGCACTTGAACTTGCTGTTCGTGTCTTGGACGTCAGGGCAGGGCCACGGTTGCTGTGAAGCTGGAGACTATGACAACGGCTGGGCTAGTCTTCTGTAAAAGATGCCCAACAAACACTGGTGTGGCCAGTAGCAGCCGTCTTACAGTGTGGGACATTAAAAACTGGTCAAGATAGTGAAAATTTTTTGATGATTTTTCTAAGTAGATGACTTCAAAGTTTAAAACTTTATTTTTACATATTTAATAATTTCAAAACTATAAAGCTGTTTGTTTTTCTTGGGGTGGAGTGTGATGTGTCTCTGGAGCTCAGGGCAGTGGGCAGCAGGGTGACACTGCCACGTGTCTGGTGTGCATGAAGGGGGAGCTGATGCTTTTGGTGTACTGAGCATGCCTACAGTCAAGGGAGAAGTTACTCCAGTGTAGCTCTTCCTGTAAGACAGGACCTAACTGAAAAGCCTAGCTCTTTAAAAGCTAAGGATTCATCGGATGCTTATTTCCTTTACTAGAAATTCTACTGTCTGTTTAATGTGATAAAGATCCTAATTTAGTTAGTGAACTACTTTTGAATATTTTAAATGTTCAATTTCTGATTCTTAAAGTAGTACTTATATTTTCCTAAATTTTACTTTTTAATTGCTTTGAAAAGAAATGATGTTAAGCTACAACCATTAAGTGCAGGTGCTCTATCGCAGAGAGCATCATTACCAGACAGACGATGTCCCCTGTGTCTCCAGCCCCTGAGGAGAAGGCCGAGTACCAAGGCTTTCATTTCACCTCTTTCAAGGACAGGTGAAATTTTGTGATGGACAGTGCTTGAGAGGCATAGTAGGGCACCCCGTGGTGATGTGGAAGGTGCGCCTCATAAGGTTGGACTCCCAGTGTGGAGAGAAGAAAGGGCTCTGAATTCAGGGACTTGAAAGCGTGAGTGGTTATGGGTAAAGGTATGCGTGAAGCTAGGTTTCTCTCTTTTTGCTTCCTGTCTTTATCGTTGAGAATTTCAGGAGGCGCATAAAGCTTGCAAGTGTTTAAACAACAGGCCAAATGATCCTGCCCCTGGATGCGTGAGAGTGAGCTGTCTAAGGGTTAGTGAGTTTGAACCCTTCCCTAGCAGGTGTAGGCAGCTGTTAGTGTAGGGGTGATTTGCTCACCTTCCTCCATTACTTTGATATAAAAGGGAGTTTTGTTTGTTTCTGGGATGTGCAGGAAAAGGTCGTGATGATTCATCAGTCCTGCTTAAAAGTACTTAGATCTGGGAGGGCTTAGACGTCATCTGTAGGACTTTCTAACAGCACAGTTTGTAGGATGAGAAGTTAGTGCTCTAGCCTGACTGGCTTCCTTCCCCATGTCACGGTCTCCTGTTGAAACCTCTGCCTGCTCCTTTTAAGAAACGTGTGGTTTCTATCTTGGGACCAGTTGACCTTGAGTGGAGAGAGCAGGGGGAGGAAGAGACCAGGCCGGAGATGTGCGAGCAGGACCTGAACTCTCATGTTCTCTGTTTTTGTTTATATTTGCATTTGTTTTTTTCTAATTTTCCAGAGTGCTTGTGTTTCACTGTGTGGCACTTTTGTGCTGCTGCTGTACTTGTGTACACTCCCTTCCTCCAGAGCCCTGTCCCCTTTCTCCTGTAGGGAGAAGCGTATCTGCTCCTTTTGTCCTCCTCAAGGGAGGGTAAGCCACAGTGATAGGCACAGGGCTCTGCTTAGCTTAGCTTAGCTTAAAGGTGCTGTGTCTTCATAGGACACCTTTTTACAAATGCTACAAGTCATTTTGGAGACATTTACTGGCCTTTTGTGAAAAAATATTTAAAACTAGTAACTTCTCAACAGTGTGGGACAAATCTGCATTCTATTTAGGTGGGGATAATTGCTAGGAAGGATGGTGTAATTTTAAAATGTGTCCCTTGTAAGGTATAAGTGTTAAGTCTTTGACTTTAAAACTCTTTGACATGTTTTAAAGTACTTATGTGAAATTAAAGAAATTCCCTCAACCCAAGATTGTCAGAATACTGATTTTTTAAAAAAAGTTTTATAGCTATTAATATGTACTAACAGAATTAGAAGTTTCAAGAATGTTTTATTCATTACTGAAAAATTTACATATGTATATAGTGTCTATATCGTATTTACATACATATGTATATAATGTCTATATTTTGGCTACAGTTTTAGTAGAATGTTATTCTCAGTTATGGAGAAGTATTTACTTGGTTCCAGCCTGCACATTTTAAACCCTATATGATTAATATGTCTTACAGTTTCTTACTTTTGAAACTGTTACACAAGTGACATTTAACACAGTTATATATTGAAAGACACCATAATGAAAGATAAGAATCTGAAAAAACTCACTTGAGCTTTGTGTTTTGTGATACTCACCTTAGCTGTAGCTTCACAAAGACTTAACAATAGTGTGTGGGGTTCCTCTGAAGCGCAATGCCTGGGAGTCTCTTCAGATGCATAGAAAGGCACTTGTGTAATCTCTCTGAGAAGCTGGGAGAAAACTGGAAGTGTTGGAGGCCGCAGGTTTTATAAAAATGAATGTCTATAAAGTGAAAAGCTAAAACTGCAACAGATAACTGCGTAATAGTATTCTCTGTGTGTTAGCATCTGTTTGCCTTGGTAGTACAAAGTAGATCGAAAATCTAATCCTTTCTAGTTGTTTTTAATTTTGTTCTAAGCCTGAAAGTGTTAACAGCAAGTTGAGAATGTGACAAAGCTCAATTTCATTTCTTGTTTATTGCTTGTTTTCCTATTGGACAATTGGAAGTAGCTCTACCCTGGCAACTAAAATAGTCTATTTGCATAACCTAGTTTGATTGGCTAGCATTCTGACTAACGGTTCCAATCATATGGTCGCATTTTAGTGGTAGGCTATGCTAATTAGCTGCTGTTGCTGGGGTTCAGGATGGGTTCTGTGTGTGTGTCTGCATTGTGTTGCCTGGTGAGAGACATTGATACACGTGAGGTTAATGATCCGCAGCAGTTCCCACTCACTGCGGGCAGGCAGACTTTAGAACACAAGTGGAAATACGGATTTAATTGCTCTGTTAAATGTCTGTGGCCAAATAAGTGTATTAAATTATAGACATGAAGTTGTAAATCTTGATTAATTAAATACAACATAAAAGGCAGCGCTTTTGCTTCGTCTTTGAGAGTCACTCGGAGGTAGCGGCTCTCTGTGAAGAGCCCTGAAGCTGCTCCGTGAAGTCAGCCCTTCTCCTCACACGGAGCCTCGTGGCACAGGCGGTAGCGTGCACGGCTCTTCTCACAGTCGTGACTTCTTACAGTGATGCTGTCTGTAGGGAACTGCTCTAAGCCTGTGGATGAAAGTCACTTTGTACTACTGTGTCATCAGCAGACAGAAGAGTGAACTTCAGTCTGTTATTCATCTTCTGTTCAATTTGAAAATCACATTGTATTTATTTATGGCTGTCATTTTTCTAATTTTGACTATTTAGATGGTTTAAGATACTGATTTGCTTCTTGTCTTTGGTTGACAACAAACCTACAAGGTATTGCTAGGTGGATAGTTGATTGGACAATAGAGAGGTCAAGTCTTTGTTGATGAAATATAAGAGCAGAGACCTAAGTGACACGTGACTAGGTGGAAGTGCACAGTGACCACACAGAGGACACGTGACTAGATGGAAGTGCACAGTGACCACACAGAGGGCACGTGACTAGATGGAAGTGCACAGTGACCACACAGAGGGCACGGGACTAGGTGGAAGTGCACAGTGACCACACAGAGGACACGTGACTAGATGGAAGTGCACAGTGACCACACAGAGGACACGGGACTAGATGGAAGTGCACAGTGACCACACAGAGGACACGGGACTAGATGGAAGTGCACAGTGACCACACAGAGGACACGGGACTAGATGGAAGTGCACAGTGACCACACAGAGGACACGGGACTAGATGGAAGTGCACAGTGACCACACAGAGGACACGGGACTAGGTGGAAGTACACAGTGACCACACAGAGGACACGGGACTAGGTGGAAGTGCACAGTGACCACGCAGAGGACACGTGACTAGATGGAAGTGCACAGTGACCACGCAGAGGACACGGGACTAGGTGGAAGTACACAGTGACCACGCAGAGGACACGGGACTAGATGGAAGTGCACAGTGACCACGCAGAGGACACGTGACTAGATGGAAGTGCACAGTGACCACGCAGAGGACACGGGACTAGGTGGAAGTACACAGTGACCACGCAGAGGACACGGGACTAGATGGAAGTGCACAGTGACCACACAGAGGACACGGGACTAGGTGGAAGTGCACAGTGACCACGCAGAGGACACGTGACTAGGTGGAAGTGCACAGTGACCACACAGAGGACACGGGACTAGGTGGAAGTACACAGTGACCACACAGAGGACACGGGACTAGGTGGAAGTGCACAGTGACCACACAGAGGACACGGGACTAGGTGGAAGTGCACAGTGACCACACAGAGGACACGGGACTAGGTGGAAGTACACAGTGACCACACAGAGGACACGGGACTAGGTGGAAGTGCACAGTGACCACACAGAGGACACGGGACTAGGTGGAAGTGCACAGTGACCACACAGAGGACACGTGACTAGGTGGAAGTGCACAGTGACCACACAGAGGACACGTGACTAGGTGGAAGTGCACAGTGACCACACAGAGGACACGTGACTAGGTGGAAGTGCACAGTGACCACACAGAGGACACGGGACTAGGTGGAAGTGCACAGTGACCACACAGAGGACACGTGACTAGATGGAAGTGCACAGTGACCACACAGAGGACACGGGACTAGATGGAAGTGCACAGTGACCACGCAGAGGACACGGGACTAGGTGGAAGTGCACAGTGACCACACAGAGGACACGGGACTAGGTGGAAGTGCACAGTGACCACACAGAGGAACACAATAAATGGTGACATGTGAGTGATTTGGGGGAAGGTCTCTAGGACATATTTTTTTTTTCCTTTATCTGAACCTTGACTTTTCTAACTTAAAAAAAAAAACCCATATTTCTTTTACTTTCTGGCTCTGTGCTTGTATTTTCAACAATTTTCTGGTCCTTATTGAGGAAGTACATGTGGTCTGCCCTAGACACATGGAACCACCCCAGCCTGTGGACATGCTCTTTTGTTTTAGATATTCTCATCTGGACTTGAGGTTTTACAGTCGCCTGGACACACACCTCATGCAGATCCTGGTGCCTTCCCAACCATATTGATACAAACGTAAACAGTGCTATTGCCAGGCATGCAAGACAGCCTGGTTTTGTTAGAGACTATGTGGTCAGATACTGGACCATTCTCAGTCCTGCTGGAAGGACAAGGGCTTCCAGCTCCACACTGCAGGACCTGCCTGCTCCATCCCTCTGCTGTGCTTCCCACACCAACCATAGCACTGTTCCCAGGACATCATCCAACAGACCCCAAACTCCTTATGGGTATGCACCCTAAACAGAAGACACAGAGAAGAAAGAAGCTACCACACCACACCTCTTAGTCTCTAGGATTTTTGAGTAAGGAGCTGAAAGAATGTATAGTCTGAGAAAAAGTTAACACTGTGGTTTGGTAAAGTATGACTTACAGATGAAATAGCTGGACGAGTTAAAGGAATGGAGAATTTTATTTGGATGTGGAATCGATGAATAAAAGCAGCATTTGGTTGTCAAGCGCAGGGGTCACTGTGATCAAGGCCTCTGGTGCTTTACGTGTTTCCTCGCCTGAGCTTCCACACTGGCTGCTGCCGTCCTTGTCTTCAGCTCAGGGCGGGTGGCCTCCCTGCAGCCGACGCCCTGCTGCCTCCTCTCCCCTTTGGTCTCTGTGGTTAGCTTAGCAGTGCTCAGTATTTTCTGGGTCTATTAACACAGGCATTTTACCTTCTTTATCCTCTTGCTGGCCCTAAAGCCTTGAAACAGCCAAAATAATCTGAGTTTAGATGCTTGTCTTCAGTTTTCTAGGCTATTTCCCCATTTAATTGTTCTGCCCAGTATTAAAGAGCAGGTAGACAGGCTAGCTGGACCATTTTGCAGACTTGTGAAGAATGGAAATTAAAAATTAAACTGTAACTTGATTACTAATTATATTTTCTTTAGCTATATATTCTGGAGATATTTTAGAAAATAACCCTATAGGACTGCTTTTTTAGTCAGAGAGTCAAAGTGACTTGAATTTAAGCTATAATTTAATGGAAAGGTTGACTTTTCATGAAAGTTTCACAAGATGGAAGTGTCCAGGCTGTGAGAATAGTGGAAATGCAGGCCTGGGGGAGTTTGGGACTGGGACTAGACAAACACTTGGCGGGGAGAGAGAGGGGCACAGTTAGTTTTACAAGACAAGACAGGGTTTCTCTGTGTCGACTTGGCTGTTCTGGACCTCGCTGTGTAGACCAGGCGGGCTTAGATAACACTTGATGAAAGTAGCAGTTCACAAGGTTTGGAACTCTGGGCAAGTTCTTCACAGGTGTGCTGTGAAGTCTCTGGAAGATGGTTCATTACAGGTGGGAAAGGAGATTGATAATGCTGTTGAGGGCTTGGGAGAGTGATGCTCCCTGGATAGAGTGGCCCATGCCTGCACTCACACAGTTCAGGAGGCTGAAGGAGGAAGTGGGAGTTTGAGATGAGCTTGGACTCCAGACAAGAGGTAGGTCTTAGCCATACTAACGAGAGATGCTTTATCTTCCAACAAACAGAAAGGACCACAAAGGATTTAAAGATTGCCTTGTGAAAATGTGGGCATTTTGAATTCTTTACAGAATTGTTTTTTACAATTAAGAAAATAATCAAGCTGTCTGTGAAAATTTCAAGCTCAGATAGCCATTTCTTTGCTTATCAAAATAGGAAAATATTCTCTTTTAAGAAGCTGGTAGGGTTGAGTCGCCATCATCTGAGACAGGCTGTGCTGCGGAGAGGAGGGAGGAGCCTGCCTACCGGGCAGGGCCAGCAGGCAGTAAACTTACACAGAACACGCTGTTCAATGTATCCATCAGTGTTGACCGCTAATGGAGTGCATGTCTCTTCTGAAACCTACTCTGCCCTTTCTAGACACACACACACACACAGACAGACAGACAGACAGACAGACACACACACACACACACACACACACACACACACAGCCTAGTTTTCACTTAGTGTGATCATTTTGAGAGTCATTTATGTCATTCATATTACATATCAGTAGCTTTCTTTCTAGATTTATATTTTGTTGTGCAACCACAGTTCACACATTTGTCTATTGAAATTTTTTCTTTTCAGTTTTGACATGTTACAAATAAAAGCCCGTGTGTATTAATGCACAATTTCTTACATGGGTGTATATTAGTTTCTCTTGGAAAAGCGGGATGATAGCGTATAGGAGGCTTATTTATACATCATTCTTAGGAACTGTAACCTGGCTGCGTGTGTGTCATGTGTGTTCTCATCAGCACAGTGTGGAGTTGTCTTTCCATGGGTTGCTGTGTCCACCTGGTGCTCAGCACTTGCAGCTGTAAACGTTTGGTGGTAAGCAGTAATTACTAAAGGTCAGCTTGCCACATCATTATTTGCCCTTCCAATGTAGTAACTAACAACATTTACTTAAAAAAAAAAAACTTTAATAAAACAACTGGTTGCTTTCTTATTGAACTTCAAGAGTTTCTGATTTATTTTAGTTTTTCTTTCTTCTGATACATGATTTTTCAGGAATTTCCTCTTATTCCATGGCTTATCTTTCATTAAGTGTTTTATAGATTAGATGTTTAAAATTCTTAAGAAATTTCATTTATTAATGTGATTCTTTTAAACATTGTCCTTTTGCAAAGTCTTGACTTAACTATTTTGAGGCTGTAAAGATTCTATTGGGGTCCTGTGATGTTTCTCTCCTAGATTTGTAGCTTCAGATTTAACGTTTAAGTTGGAGATTCATTTTGAGCTAATATTTAGGAGTGTCAAGTAGCACAGCTTAGTTGTTACCACTGTTTGTTTATACATGTGTGTTCATGAGTGTACTCCCTGTGTGCAGGATGCACAGAAGAGGCTACTTGGTGCTCTGGATCTAGAGTCACAGATGGTTGCAAGCCACTCTGTGGGTGCTGTGAGCTGAACTTGGGTCTTCTACCAGAGCATAAGTGTTGCTAACTGCTGAGCCCTGTCACATTTAAGAAAACAAAAAATACAAAAGAAGAAGGGGCGGGGGGAAGAAAGAAAGGAAAAAAAAAATGCAAAAATCCTAAAGGTCGTCCTGTGCCGAAATGACTGTTCTTTGAGAGTTGCTGTGCGAGCCGTCTTCACAGTCAGTTCTCAGCATGCACATCAGGTCCTGTCCGTTAGTCTGTCTCAGTGCTGGCAGCGGTTTTCCCCTTAGTAAGATAGTGTCAATCCTACAGTTTTCATTTTCAAGTTGGTACAACTGCTTGAGTCTCTTTACATTTCTGTTTGAATCTACCCCCTCCCCCCAAAGCCTTGTGGAGCATGAAGTTAGATTGTGCTGCGTGAATTGTTAATAGTGTTAAATCATGACACCCCCCCCCCCCCCCAGATTCGGCTTCTGGCTGTTACCAATGTTGTTTGTTTGTTTGTAGACAGGGTGCACCACTAGGCCCAGCTCAGTATTGATTCTTTAGACTCAGCACATGTTTTATATATTTTACTTAACATCTCTGGTTTAAGACATTTTGATTTTGTAAATCTTTCATATATATTTTATCATTCATGACAAAATATTTTATATTTTTGATATAAATTTATTTTTATTTCAGATTCTGGTTGAAGTTAGTAATATATGAATAAGTTAATTTTTCTTGTATTAATCTTGCACTATTAACTCAAATAGGTTTGTTTATTTATTTGCTTCCAGTTTTTTTGAGACAGGGTCTTTCTACATAGCTCTGGTAGTCCTGGAACTCTCTATGCAGACTGGTAGCTTTGAACTTACAGAGATCTGCTTGTCTCTGTCTCCAAAGTGCTGAGATTAAAGGCCTACACCACCATGTCTGACTCAATGGTTTTTTGATAGGTAATTATTTTTTTCCTCAGAGATAATTGCCCATTGTTGAGAGACAGTTTTCCAGTTTGGTTGCTTGTACCATACCACATTGAATGGAGTCTCCATGGACTGTATTTACAAAGCATATTTAAAGAACATGGTATATAGTATTGAGTAGAAATGCAGAAAAAGGACATTATTTCTTGTTCCTTGATTTAGAAGGAGAAATGTTTTAAATGTAGATGGCTTTTTTCCTACATTTTGCCAGTATCCTTTATCACTCTGATCCTATTCCTACTTTTAATGAAAGTTTTTTGTTTGTTTGTTTTTAAAGTAACATGAATCTTATTGCTAAGCTGAAATTTTATACTGAAATAAAAGCTACTTGGTTATGTTATTTGTTCTTTTACACAGATTGTTGGGTTCAGTTTATTACAGTTTTTTCTTAACACTTTCACCTCTTTCATACACACAGAGCATTAGAAGCAGGAGTCATTTCAGAATTTTCTTGCTTTCTAATAAAAATTGATGGGTGCTACTAACCCAGCTCTCCTACCCCACCCTCAAATGTTAGTCATATCAAAACCTTGTTTGATTTTTGTTTTGTTCTGTTTAGAACACTTTATAGCTTGATTTCTCTTTTGGAGGCATGGCAGTGTAGAGCTGTGATCTGTGGGCTTTGCATAAATGCTACTGTTTTTGTTTACTTTTATTGTCAGAGAAAAGGTTTATATCACACTTCTTTAGTCAGGTTCACTTTCTGTGAGGTGTGCATTGGTAAGTGAGCTTTGTCAACTGCAAATGCATTGGCTGTCTTCCACTTTGATAGAATGCTCTTTTGATGTCATTTTGTCCGTAGTGCTGTCCATGTATGCAGCCCTTACTAATTTGAGGTGTTGAGATGTTGATGTATTTGTGTCTGTTCTTGGTCCTGCTATTCCTTGTTCCACATGTCTTAATGCTATGTTAATAGTCCATAACTATCATGGCTTCTTAACATGTGATACTTTTGTATTTCTGAATTCTATATTAATTTTTATTAGTGTTAGAAAACTATACCCTTTTCCTTAAACCTTTGCTCTTTTAAGCTCTTAGTGTCTTTATATTTGAAATGTGTTTCTCACAGGCTGCAGAGAATTTGGCCTTGGGTAGCTAGACTTTGTTCTGTCTGTCTGTCTGTCTGTCTGTCTGTCTGGACTCTGCCTTGGTGCAGTCACGGGTATGTGATTTGAAGGGTCCTGCCGCTTCTGTTGGACCTTCTCACCTGTCCCTGCTGCCTTTAGGTTATTAATTTTTTATGTCTGTTAGGTTATTCATTTTAACTTAAAACTTATTGTTGTCATAATCTACATGTTGATGACTCTGTTTCTCTACGTCATCTCGAATGCAGCCACAGACCTTACTGCAGGACACTTGCCTTTCTCTCTTATCAGCCCTTCAGAACTTTTTCATGGTTTTTTTTGTATCTATTGGTTACCAACCGCAAATACATTATTACTGTTGATTAACAATCAAGTTACAGTACGTAATTCTCCGTCTTTCTCCTGGGCCACATTCCCTTTCCCTGTGCCCTTGAGTTCAGTTGGAGTAGGCTAACTTCTAGTCACTCACTTGTTGGCTGCTACTGTGCCTGAGGAGCTTCAAGCCTTTCCTTTTGGCTACAGTGATCTGAAGGTGCTCGTGGACCACCAGACGCTCTTTTGTTTGTATTTTTAAGATTTTCTGTTGATCATTCATTTTGTGCAGCTTTATTGTAATGTGCCTTGAGTGTGATTCTGTGTAGGGTTTTGAGTTCTAGATGCTGCTGGTTTGTATACTAGTTCTTACCAGGTTGTGAACAAGTTTGTGCTCCCCCTTTATTCTCGTCTTCCTGCTCCCTCTTTACACGGCAGTTCCTTAAGAGTGACCCCCAAATTGTGGTGTGTGTTGTTTCAGTGTATGGTCTCGTGGCCCTGGCTGCCTGAGCCTTGCTTTGTAGCTGAAGCTTGGCCTGCCTCTGCCTCTGCCTCCTGAGGCCGCAGTTCTTCTGGTCACTTGCTACATGTAACATTGGGGTCTTTTGTTTTTAAAACTGTGTTGCATCTTACATCTCACCGTCTCGTCCCCCTCCTGTGGTGTAGTTATGGCCTGGTGAGACTCAAAAGGTTTTGTAAGAAGGAGCACTGCAGTGTTGGGCCCACTGATGGTTATCTTTAGTCCCTGGGAAGATGAGGATCCTCTGCCAAGTCCTCTGTGGCCATGTGGCTGGTGAGTTCTCTTCTTTGTTTGCGCCGTTTGCTGGCAGTCTGTAGATCTTTGCTTCTGCCTCTCCAGGCTGATCGCTGGTGGGGTCTTGTGTCTAGTGTTTGGCATAGACCCAGTCACATTGGATTAATGTCTACCCAGTGACTTTGTCTTCACTGACTGCACCCTTTTCTGACTATTTCCAAATAATTTCCTCATATTCTGAGGTCCTGTGGGCTCAGGTGTCCTTTGGTGAATTTAGAGAACTCAAAGCTCAGTGTGCAGCCTCTTTCCCCGTGGAATCTCGTGCACTCACAGCAGGGTGCTGGAGTCAGAGCTACTGAAGAAGCGGATGGTGCCCCCGTCTCACAAGCATCTAGCCTGTTCCCAGCACTTGCCTGCAACAGCGGGGAAGAATCACTCACCGCAGAGCCACCTCTAGTACTTCGTAACTAGCGGCCACATGAATTAATATGTCACGGATATATCTGAGTTGACAGGCTCTCTGAATGAGATATTTTTAGCAGAGAATAATATCAGGAAGGCCTGGAAGTTTAGAAAGGAAGCCAAGGAATTGAGTTTGGAGGGCATTTGTAGTAAGTCAGGTGTTCAGTATTTCTCACCTTGGGCTCACTGAGTAGAGAGCCCCTCACTAAATGCAGATAGTAGACCAGTGACAGTTTATAATAACCCTGTTCCGACGGACCTAACTAAACAGCCACATGGTAACACAGAGAAGGAAAATCAGGAAGGTTTTCCACAGGGCTCCTAGACTGCACTCAGCTGGTGCTGTGGAGGGCAGAGACTGCTCTGTAGTTTGTTTTGGTGACTTCTGGTCTTGTGGCATTACCTTCTGTATCTTAGTGCTAAGATGACCTCATTGCACTGTGGGTTCTGGAGCGATTGGTCATAGTTGTGTGTAAGATCCTGTGAACCTCTTGTTTTTGGACAACTTCACACTTTCTTCCAAGCAGAGAGGAAGCTTAACAGCTCTCCATATGGGAGCCTAGAAACCTTAAGAATAGGCATTTGTAATTTTTAGATGTGTTTTGCACGGCTGGTGGTGCTGTCCTTGTTCAGCTTATGTGTAGGTGGTCGTGTTGCTGAGGCGCGTGGGTGTGGCCTCTGAGACAACAGCCCACCACATCCCCTGTGCTGATTATGTACGTCTAGGAGTGGGGCCATCCGCAGAACACGGCCGGCCTCCCAGAGGTACACTCCTGCAGAAGACTGGCTCGCTCGCTTACACAGCCAGCTGTCAGAAGCTCCGTGGTCATGGACGGAGACCTTCTTCCTCCATTAGAATGCTGACCAGTTTGATTTTGTGCAGGCAGCCATAGCTGCTGTGAGTTCCTGGGTCCAGCGGTTCTGTCATGTTAGAGGACTCTGTTTTGCTCTGGTCTTCCTCCACTTCTGGCTCTTACAGGCTTTGTGCGCTCTCCTTCACAGTGCTCCCTGAGCCTTGGGGTGGTGGAGGCAGTGTCCTTTCCACTTGTGCTCAAGCACTCCACTGACACACATGTTTATTTTTTTTTACGGTGCTTATTTTTTTTTTTATTCACTACAGATTGGTCATTGCCTGAAGCAGCAGTTCCATCCTCAGTGTAGGTAGGTTGGTTGATTGGTTTATTGATTATAGTTGGAGAGGAAGGCCTTTTTTATGAGACAGGGTTTCTCTGTGTAGCCCTGGCTACCCTGGACTTGCCTTATAGACCAGTTTCACAGTGATCCCATCTGCTTCTGCCTTCTTGAGTGCTGGGATTAAAGACATGCGCCACCACACCCGGCTGGAAGAAGACTTAATAGCAGATAAATATACAAATATAAATCTATGATAGTTCCTATCATATATAAATACCTATATAGGGTGGGAGATAGCTCAGCCAATTACGTTCATGCCTTGCAATCATGAAGCACCTACCTAAATTCTGTTCGTACAATCCATGTTTTTAAAAAAATGCTGAGCTAGTTGTGGTGCTTCACACAGGGAGGGAAGTGTTGAAGGGGCTGTGGCCTGCCTACCCCTCACAAGGCGCTCACAGGTGTAATCTTAGCGCTGGTGAGGGGCAGATAAATGGATCCTTGGGCTCACTGCCCAGCCAGGTTGGCCTACTTGGAAAGCCCCACCGGGTCAGTGAATGACTCTGTGTAAAAACAAACACAAACCAAACAGCAAGCAACAAACTCACCAAGGTGGACTGCACCTGAGGAAGCACATTTGAGGCTGGTCTCTGGCTCTGACAGGAGTGTGTACTCACCTCTGACTCCCATCATCCTGTCCCTGTCTCGCAAGAGCACTGACACACATGAAAATACAGAACACTCACATACATGAAAACACAGAGCACTCACACACATGAAGGTACAGAGCACTCACACACATGAAAACACAGAGCACTCACACACATGAAAACACAGAGCACTCACACACATGAAAACACAGAGCACTCACACACATGAAAACACAGAGCACTCACACACATGAAAACACAGAGCACTCACACACATGAAGGTACAGAGCGAATGTGATGCTATTTTAGGTCTGATACTGGCAGAAAGTGTGTATTCAGACACACAGGTGTATCAATGAACATGTGCACACATACATGTAAGTTTCAGCATGCCTGAAACTGACACTGCTTCAGAGCTCCCAGATCCCAAGTCCAGCCTCTGCTCACTGTTCTGTCAGGAGTTTTGTTGGCACATGGCTGTGCGCACTGTGTTTTATAGCAGCTTTGTGCAGCACTAGCAAGGGCGGCTGACTGCAGATCGAGGCTGCGTCACACAGAGCCCAGCAGGGACCCAGTGCCAGGTAACAGTCCTAAGCAGGCAGCACGCCTCATGAGCAGCACTCAGAGGGCGCAGCGGGCTGTGTTCACACACACACTCATTCGCATATTCATACTCCCTCCCCCGTCACTAAGTAGCTGATGTTCTGAGTGTTAACATTATATAAAATAGTAAATATTTAAGCACATTCTTGCTATATTTCTCCTTTGTTATTTAGTTTGTTTGTTGCCTTAGTATCTTGCTATTATGTAAGCCACCACTTATGTGGTACAGGTTGCCATCAAACTCATGATCCTCCTGCCTCAGCCTCCAGAGTGCTGTCACTGTGTGTGTGTGTGTGTGTGTGTGTGTGTGTGTGTGTGCGCGCACACACACACACGTGCGCCTCTGCTGTTTATTGCTGTGATCTCAGATTGTGCAGTGTATTCGCAGGAATGCTTGTTGGAGGACCTATTGCCGCAGTCTGCTGAGAGACCTTGGGGAAATGTCTCAAATGCCTCAAACTGCAGAGCTGTGGGTGTCTAATATATTTGCTTAGCACGCTACGCAGACCCAGATGAGTGGTCCTGTGGCTAGAACCAGTCTGCTCTGTTGCCCCCTTCCCTTCCCTTTCGTGACTGTGGCTTTGGGAATGAACAGCGTGTAGACAGTCTGGTCTTTCTGCTAAGAATTTAGATATTTGGATAGACATTCCTGCAACATGCATATACATGTATGGGGAAATGCAGGGTCATGCGCCAGTCAGTGAAGAAGTGCCCTGTGTGGCAGGCAGAGCAAATGGGTCCTTGGCTCATTGTGGGCTCTGCAGCCCTCCTGCCTCACGGCCCAGATTTCAAGTAGCTCCTGTGGTATTTGAGGACAAGTAATGCTGAGTTGTAAGATGGAAATCATTCCATTCTGCATCTGCCGTTGACCTTTTACGTGCGTCTCTTCATCACACCTTTCCTGTTACACTGTTGTTGGTCCATTTGCTCATTCATGGACTGTTGTGAGTGTCACTTATGTTCACTAAGAGTTGGTATGACAACCCTTGCATAGGAAACTGTGTGAGCAGAGAAGTTGTATAGTGCAATTGGTGTGCAGTGTTTTATATTGTTAAGCCCAGGGAGGTGTAGGATCTGCCGAGGAGCGCCCTGTTCCCTAAATGGAGAAGTCCTGGGTAGGGCGTCCACCCACAGTTACTTTCTTTCACTCATTAGCTCATTGTCACCTTTAAGGCTTTGCAGCGTTGTAATAAGAAAATGCACAAATATATTGACAATTCTGGAACTTTGGTTTCTTTAAAAACACAGAAATATTATAAGATTGTGTTTTGTTTTACTCCCAGGTATGGGGCTATGGGGCTGCTTTGAAGCAGCTGGCTATGATTTGCCTTGTGCTCTAGCAGAGGAATGGTTTTGCTAGCTGCAGATGGTTTCTTCAACTGTGTGACATTTGGATTTCTTGGAACTTCTCAGAGGGCACATAGATGCTAGAAGCTGGGGTTGTTGGCCATTCAGTGGGATTGGTTGTAGTTTGATAGTAGTCATGCTCAAAGAGACAAGAAAGAAACTAGATTCAGAGATCTCTTTCCTGTTTAGTGAGAGAAATAATTGGGGCCAGGTTTCCCCTGGGTCCTGGTTATATTTCAAGAGCATAGTGATGCCTTTAGCATGCAGCACGCTCCCGCCGGGGGCCCAGAACAGCGTTCTTAGGGAGGGGAAGTAAGATTCTAGGGTGACATGAGATCTAGGTCTCAAATTCTTAGTTCAGAATATTAGGAACAGAAAAGGGAGCAGGCTGTGTGTAGATGACGGGAACGTTGCCTGCAGGCGTTCTCAAAGAGCAGCAAGATGGCCAGTGTTGTCCAGACAAAAGTTACTGCGCGACAGACCAGAGGTGTGAGCTTTAGCCTGCAAGGCCTGCGTGTTTCAAGTGGTGGGGTTTGAGACTTCTGAAAACATGAATTGTGGTAGCAGTGCTGAGCAGCAACTGAGGGCCTGGAGCCTGGGTAGAATCAGTTACTCTGGTCCCCGCTTTACTAGATAAGGTTTTGACAGAGAGCATAGAAATAAACTGGATTTATGAGTTACAGGCCAGAGTCCTGGTGTGGGGGAGGGGAGGGAGGAAGAGAGAGTGAGAGGGGGTAGAAGGAAAAGAGTGAAGAAGCTTTCTAACGTGGGTGGATGGATGGGTGGGGATGCCATTTACAGAACTGGGTCAAACTTGGCTTTCCTGCTTGGTTTTGAACCCCAAAAGGCTCTGTTAAATATAGTATGCCCTGCTCTGCAGCTCAGGCTGGAGGCAGCTCTGGAAGCTTTGCTCTAACAGCCGCTACACTCTGCTGGTTGTGCCTTCAGCGTGGGCTGTGAGGGTGACGAGGGAAGGGAGCGCGTGGCCTCCTCGCCTTGCGCCTGCTCAGTTTCCTGAGACCGTCCGGCCCTTTGATGGCACTCCTGCTCATACGTGGTGAGATGCAGATGTCCTGAAGGCTGGGGCTTTGCTCACCACCTTCAGTTAGGTCACTGGTGCTAGAGCCTTGTCTAGAGCAACAATGTCCATGTAACAAGCAATTCTAATTTTTTAAAGTTGAAAATTTAATTTAATTTTAATAATAATAATACAGTTTTGTTCAGCATTTCTAAGATACATTATTTAAGTCTAATCAGATTTAAGATGATAGTGGAGTACTTTACATTTATAAATTACCTTGGTTCTGAGCAGCACACAGACTGTGAGCCAATGCCTTGGGCTGTGCTGGGTGACCACCTGGATCAGCTTAATGAATGAATATGGAAAGAATTTGCTATGACGATTGCGTGTGGGATGAGGGCGTTGCTTTCTCTGCGAAGCAGTTGAATGTTTAGCTCTAGGTAAGCAGTGGTAAGAGATTCCCAGGAGCTCCCAGGGGCAGCTCTGGTTGCTGGAGAGTGCCCTGAGGAGGTGCCCAGGGGCAGCTCTGGTTGCTGGAGAGTGCCCTGAGGAGGTGCCCAACAAAACAGATGGGTTTTGTTGTTAGTTTTTAAAGCCAGGGTTTCTCTGTGTAGCCCTGGCTGTCTAGAACTCACTCTATAGACCTGGCTGGCCTTGAATTCAGATCTGTCTGCCTCTGCCACCCAGCCAACAGGTTGTTTATTAACTATTCCCTGATAAAACTGTAGGTATGTCAACATTCAAGTAGTTGAGGTTGAGGGTCATTTTAAAAGTTTTAAAAATTGAGTAAAGGGCAAAATTCTCAGGGGTTAGAGCAGGTGCATTGTCCTGGGTTCACACCCCTGCACTTCACCCCAAAGGTGAATGTGCTTTCCTAAATGACTTAGGGGAAAACTGTCTTTTTAACACGGGAAGTAGAAAACATGCTATTGGTGTGCGCCAGTATTTTCTACTTTAGATATCATTCAGCTGGAAAGAAGTATTTTTATGTACTAAGGACTAATTTCCTGAACCTGATTTTTAGAATTTATTATAAGTGAGATTATTTTTCCCAGACTTATTCCTTAGCCCTCATATACTTCAGTGACAAAATTATGTGATGTGTGGTCTCTTACATACTTGATACAACTTGTACCAGCCAGTGACTAACAAGTTCTCCTTTACAAGGCCCTCGGTAGCCTTTTTTTCCTAGTAGGTTTGGAAGGTTATGGAAGTCATTTGATAGAATGGATTTGTAGGAAAGCGCTACAAAGACCACAAACCTTCAAGATTAGGGAATTGCTATTTTCAGGTGTTAGTGTAAACAGAACTGAAGACCAGCACCAGGAGCTTTGCAGTAAGTGGGACTCAGGAGGACCGGCACCGTTCAAACCGGAAGACCTTTCATCCAGCCGGCGGCTGGATTCAGATCCCTGTCAGAGCAGCGCACGGTCCAGCTACTGAGTTCTCTCTCTGTCCCTCTTGTTTTGGTACTGAAATCTTCATAGTGTTTTTTTAAACAGTTTTAATTGTCTTATACTAGAAAATGTCAAAAGTACTGGATGCACCAGGAAGCAGCCTTTAAATTTCTGGTCAAGATACAGTTGCAGAAACACCACCTAGTGGAGTAAGTTTTGTTTTCTGACTTGTAGTAATCAGCACTGTTCTGTAGGTAGCCGTGTCTTGTCTAAACAGGCAGGTTCTTGTCTACTTCACGCATCTCTTTCCTGCTGGATACTGACCTCCCAAGGCTGTTGAATTGAACTGCTTTTCTTTGTGTTCTCCACTCCCAGCATGCTCTGGGTTATGGACTGCACTCGGGGGCTTTTGTGTAGGCTAAGTCTAGCTCTACTGCTGAGCTACACCTCAGTCAACTTGTGTTTCCGGCCCTGAACTGTTCTGTGTTGTTTGTTCATAGTTAAGTTGCTCCTTAAAAGAAAGGCCTGCAGGTTCCGCCTGAGGCCGGCTGGGAAGCACTTCCTGGTTCTGCGCTCTTCACAGGGCCTTTTGTGACTTGACCAGGAGATTCAGGATACTAGATAACTAGGTCCTTTCCCTTTCACAACGTGCTTTCTGAAACTTGCTTAAATGCTTTTTAAACTCTTTCTTCTCCCCCGTGGCTACAGCTACCCATGTAGGTTGTGCCTGGGGCACTTGTCCTCCCTGCGGCGCTCGCTGTCGCTCTCTGTCCGTTGCCAAAGACATGCTCTCTTCATTCCTATGCAGGTGCAGCGGTCTTCTTTTTGGGGGAGTCGGTAGGGTTTCTTAAGGGTTTCCCGAGCTTGTCTTTGACCTGCTGTGCCCTCTGTGGATGCTGTGTCTTCGTAGGGGGTGCTGCCAAGGGGCTTGCTACTTAGTTCTCCCCCAGAGAGGTAGCTGTGGTGGAGACTGGCACAGGCTCTCTGGCACTGACTCACTGGCACAGTGTGGCACAAAGTTAGGAATCGTAAGTGCTTTTATGTTCTGTCTTTGCTTTAGTTGTTGACAGCTGTGCACAGAACTGTGGTAACATGTCACAGAAACCCGTGGTTTCCATCCTGTTGTTACTGAGTGCTCCTGGCTTGTCAAGATGTGCTTCCTGAAAGGGGAAGGGAAGCGTGCTGTTACATACTTAGCGTTAGACCACTGAGCATAACGCTTTCCTTAACACGCCGTCTGTTGGCATGACCCCTGTCTGTGGTCCTGAGTAGCATTGAGTGTGAAGACAGGGAGATCACTTCAGTGACTTCAGTTGTATCGTTTAGACTAACGTGTGCCGTGTGTATTTAGGGGACTATGCAGCTTTTGGACGGCAGCGTTTTCTGGATTACTTTGGTTAGATATAGAATTGAAATGCACATTTTTTTTGTTTTTTTGGTAATGTTTATTTTTTTTACATATACATTTATATTACTACAAATATATAAAATACACTGCATACAGTGAGAAGAATCACAGAACATTCAGGAATTACATTCATGTTTTGGCTGTTTGTATTTGGCAACCTTGAAGAAAACATTTTCTTATTTTGGTAAGTCTAAAATTCTGAACCTAACTCAATATCTATCATATCTCATCTCTATCAACTTAAAACATTTATCTAGACCCAAAAACATACTAACCAAGTTTAATTGTGAAACTAAACTATTTGGTCTTCAATCCCATCAGAGAGACTTGAGAAGGAGCAAAATCAATCACCTGAGTAAAGATGAAGTGCAGGTTAGCAGCTTCCATAATTAAAAAAAAAAAAATGATAGAGACAGTTGGCTGCCTGGAGAGTCACCCAAAACTCTGGCCTTCTGGCCCAGTGTATCTGACCGACATATTTGTGAGGCAGGAACTATTGAGGACTTGCTTACCCTCTCTTGCCAGAGTTCAGCTGCCGACTGCCTGCATCCAAGCTTGGGACAGAAATTTGTCAGTGGTCAAAACAAGGACCAGTGGCTGGTTTGAAACCATCTCTATCTAGAGGTTCACTGATGCTCTTCATCATCCTTGAGGTTTTTAATTCACTGGTATAGAAATTTGTATATTGATGCAAAATAAGTTTAATTTTGATACATTGATACAGAATTCAAATTTAAGATTATTCTTCACACACATTATATATATTTCTACTCTATTACGAGGTGTTGTACCCATACCACTCAAGTAGATTACAAGGTTTACCTCCTGTTTTAAAAATGCTACTGCAACTGCAGGCTGTTTAGGATAATAAGTTAGACCAGCTAATTGTCAACTGATCAAATCGTGGTCACTTCAATTACTACTATCTTTATACCACAAGAATATACATCCTGGATGTAACAGATAGGTATGCTCCTATAACAGATACGTAAAATAGTTAGATAAGGTCTTCAGAAACCTCAGAGTCCTGCAGAATATGGCATTTAAAGATGTTTATATTGTGTTAATGATTCTTTGACAATAAGGCAGTTTGACTCCTGGCAGCACCCAGCCTACCTCAGAAATGCAGTGTTAACTGTGTTTGCATAATGTATGTGAAGAGGGCAAATTTTACTACATAAATAGATCTTTAATGAGGGACTTTTATTCTTAAATATTAAACCATTATTATGCAGTTAATTTGGTTTATTACATTTATTGATTGATTGGTTGAGACAGGGTCTTACTGTGTGTCCCTGAGTGGCCTCAGACTCTGTGTAGAGCAGGGCACCCTCAGACTGAAAGAGACCTACTTGTGGCTGCTGCCCATGTGTGGGGATTAGAGGTGATGCCATCAAGGCCACTCATGACTGACTTTTAAAGTATCTTTGTTCAGATAAATACTTTGTCTTTTGAATGGGTTGTGATGGAGATTTCTGTAAATACATAGTGTTTTAATTGAAATCATTAAGCCAAATGAAATCATAAGCCAAATCATTAAGCCTCGTTGGATAATTTTAAGTGTTAAGCTATAATTCAATATAGAGACATAAGTGCTTAACTGGCTTAAGAATGTCTTGCTTATTTAATAGCTGTTTAGCTGGAACTAAGAGCCAGGAGTATGCAATGGCCCCAGGGGAGAGAGAGCACTTTTCTTTCTCTTTTTCTAACTTTTAAAAAAATTTCTCAGCTATCTTTGTTGAACCTGCTTTAGAAGAAAAGGAAGGCTTGAAGCAGTGTTTTCAAAGAGACTGTGCCTGAGACTCAGTCAGTCTTTGGGCATTTTTATGCAGCACTGCTGTGGCTCTGTTGAAAGCCTGGTGGCCTGTAGTCGGCACAGGGCTCTACTGTATTTAAGTCTGGTTAGTTCCTTCTCTGGAGGAAAAGCAGCTAAGCAGTCAACTTCTGGCTTTTTTTTTTTTGTGTTTTTGTTTTTTTGTTTGTTTTTAGTGGCTTTGTGATGATTCAGTGTTTTTGTACTTGGTGATTCTTAGAAGATACTGTCAGTGTATTGTAAGGCCTGGACAGAGTTACAAGTGTGAGACTAGAGGAGAAACTGAGGCATAGGGGAGAGGTGATTTTAGGAAATGTGTATATATGTTTGTGTGTGTTGTATGTCATATGTATATATACATGGACATGCATACCATTGTGTACCATTAATTAATTTGACATAAATAGCATTTTACTATTTTATTGGATTTTTTTGATAAAATGAAGTAATTTGGAATTTTACCATTAAAAAAACTTTTAATATTCATAGATCACCTTTTGTGTCCTCTGGAAATTATGTAGTGTTTTCCTGTCCGCTGAGTATGGTGATTGGTTGTCTTGTTGGACACAGGAAAGTCTAACTTGTCTTTGATCTCGCGCCAGCATCTACCCTTTCACAGTGACCCCAATTTAGGAGCTGAACTGGCAGGACCCAGAACTTTGTTCTACAAATAGACGTGCTCAGTTTGTAAGTTTGAAAGGTATCTGAGTATGAACAGCAGGCCCAGGATGCTTTAGTGAGCAGCTGGGGGGCGCCACAGTTAAGCTGTGTAGATTGCTGTGGGGGTCACCCTGGAGGAGAGTGAAGAGACCTCCTCAACACACTAATGGGAAACGCTGTTTGTCAAAAGCACTTAAAACACTTCTGTCACTTTTAAAATGGCTGACAGTTAAGCATTTGATGTGCCACCAACTTGTTTTTAATCCTATCTCAGGTAAATGCATCTAAGAGGTAAAAGTGTGAAGGGCAGTTCAGAAATGAAGACTGGGCCCTCCCTTCCCTGTGTGTGACTGACCTGGGCCCTGCCTTCCCTGTGTGTGACTGACCTGGGCCCTCCCTTCACTCTCTGACCACTCTCACCACTGTAGAATATCAGAACCTATCTTACTATCTACTCCAAAGAACAGTCCATTATTAGGTTGTCTTATAGAATTAATTATTGAATTACAATCAGTATAATGTATCAGTGTGAAGAAGGAATTTTTGTACAATTTCTTACACCTTTGTGAGAATTGGGGCTTTAAGTATCTGCTAGGCTTTGAGCAGTTACTGCCTCTCTCATTGTCTATAGCACTGACCCAGAGAGTACTGGCGGGCAAGTGCCACTGTTCTCTGGAAATCCAGAATCCTGCAGACACTTCATCCTGACCCGTGCCTGTAGATGGCTGGCGTTTTCAGGGATGTGGTCCTGGTTGGCCTGCTGAGAAGCCCTGGCTCCACGGATGTGCAGTAGCAGCTCAGTGCTTCAGCAGTGTCTCCTGGTCTAGAGAGGCCATGGGATCCTCCTCAGGGCTCTGAAGTGACAGAGCTAATGCTAGGTTTCCACCAGACACGTGTTTGGTGTTTGCTACCTAAAGGTGGATGAGTGCTTAGTAAGGAAATAAATAAACTTGAAAAAAAAAGTATATATAATTTCTTGGGAGCCTTACATTGAGTGCTTACCTAGGAAGGATCGTAAAAGCACTGCTACAAAGTGTAACTATTTTTTCTTTTATTATATTTAGCTCAAACTTAAAACACCATTACATAAGTGGCTATTAGTCTAATTGCTGTTTTTTTTTTTAAAATGAGAACTGTTTCTAGCAAAGTATTAGTATTAAGTTTTTCAAAAGTTTTGTTTTAGTAAGTTAAGAGCTATTGGCCAGTCTTATTTGTTGTTACCATATAAAAGATCTTCTCTTTTATGCTGAGGTTGCTAAATCTCCTAGCGCACTGTGGTCTTGACTTGCTACCTGTGAAGTCTGTTCGGCAACTGTCCTCATCCTTGAGTCGCTGCCTGGCAAGCTGATTCTCTCTCTAGCCCGCCCTCCTTGTTTTTTTAAAAGTCAGATGACCTCCTTCAAAGCTTACTCTTCTTTTCCCCCTAGACTTTATCCTCACACACAGCATATCTCTGTTGTTCTGCTCCCTTAGCCTAGTGGGCTCAGAGGTAGCTGCGTAGCCACTAAGCGGGGCAAAAAGTTTTAGATGGTTTTATTTCTTAAGTGTTTAGAAGCATAGGCACCGTCAGGAAGATCACCTTTTCCCATGTGGAACAGTCAGTGCTGTCAGCAGCTATGAAGTGCCAGCTCGGATTACCCACTTTATATTTTTCCTATTTAAAATAGTTTTAGTGTAAAATTTAAAATAGAGAAAATACAAGTTTGCACATGTGGTGTCTTAACAGTACACTAGTTTATGACATCCAGCAGCTCTATCGGGTTATTTTAATATTTTTCATATTCCATGCTGCATTAAAGATTAAATTCTTGGCTTCTTATTTCAGCAGTAAGGGCCTAATTTACCTCTGACAATTGGGAGGTAAAAATACTTTTGCCACGAGGTTAAATAAAATTTTCCGTGTTTAGCTTTTAGGATAGTGCAGTGCCTCAGAAATTAGCAAGTGTGAGTTCTGCAGTAACGAGTGTTTGTACACTGGTCCAAAGGAGTCGTGGCTGCTCTCTGTGGCTCTCCCACGTCTCTCAGCTGTTCTGGGCTAACCTGAGTCCTCACTGCTCACCCCGTGCTGTGGCTGCTGTGCACTTTAGTTTTACAGATGTAAGAGCTCCAGAACATGCTTTTTTGCACACACAGTTGCCTTTTAGACATATTTTTTCTCTGGTGTACTTAATTTTTCCACGTGGAGCTTAGTTTCTGTCTGCAGTCATTTTCCTTCTCGGAGTCTCCCTGAACTTTCTTTTGAGTGTATATCTGATGTTGACAGATTCCTTCTTTGACTGAAAAGTATTTTGCTGACATTTTTTTGAGGATATTTTGAATGGATACAGAAGTGAAGGTTGGAGGTCTGTTTTCTTGGTTGTCGTGAAGATGATTTCCTTTCTTCTCATGGGGTGCATGGTTTTCATAAGTCAGTGGGTTAATTGCATGTAAAAACCCTCTGCCTGCTTTGATTTGTTTTCTTCATAGTCGATTTCAACAATTTGATTGAATGTTTCCATATGGTTTGTATTTGCTTTTCCCATTAGTGTTTTTTTTTTTTTTAGTTAATTTGGTCATCTATCTATCTATCTATCTATCTACCTACCTACCTATCATCTGTTATCTGTGTATCATCTGTTATCTATCAATCCTCTATTATCTATCTATCTAATCTATCGTCTATTATCTATCTGATCTGTGTATCTATCAATCTATTATCTATCAATCATCTATTATCTGTCTGTCTGTCTGTCTGTCTAGCTAGCTAGCTCCATCTCCCTCTGATCTTCTCTGGTGTCTGATCTTCAGTGAGGTCAGACAGTTTCCATGTGGTTCCTTTTAGAGGCTGGAGTTCTCTAGTAAGAGTCACTGCTGACTTACGGTAGCAATTTTTGTGTTTTCACTTTCTTATCTCTTGCTAATGATATTCTCAGCTCTTGCTGTCCTGGGGGTCTTGGCCTGGTGGGTTAGGTTGATGTTACAGTGTCTGTGCTGAGCTCCCGACATCTACATCTGCCGCCCTCCTTGAAGAGTGTGTGACTGCGTCTGCATCCCTGGAGTGAGTGAGTGAGTCTGTCTGTCTGTCTGTCTGTCTGTCTGTGCGTGCGTGGGTTCTCATAGTGCCTTAGCGCCTACCTTGCTGATAGGCTGTGTGCCCAGCAGCACCACGACCTCCATACAAGAGTCCAGGGGTGGCCCACACGGTGCTGGCAGCCTTGAGTTCTCCTCTGTCCACACAGCTCAGCAGTGCTGCCATGCTCCCTTTGGGTCTGACCCTGCGCGTCACGTGATGGGGAGACTGCACAAGATGGCTCTTTCTTCTCAGTGACCACAGACTTCTTGCTCTTCACTTCTGACTGAGCTTCGCTTTCAGAACAACTCCTTCATCCTTATCCTTCACCTCAATGATTTCTTGGTTGATAGATTCAGTTTGTCGTGGGTTCAACCACTAAAAACCAACCTGCTGGATGCAGAGGATGTGCAGGTAGCGCGCGTGCTGCTGCCGCTGCTGGTGAAGTGAATCATCACAGCCGCACGCATGGGTTCACAGTCGTTGCCCGCTTAGTCCCAGACCTTTGTTTCTCTGACATATTTGTCCTCCTTATCCTTTTGTTTTGTGCTGATAGGGAATTTTGTAGGTTATTCCAATGCAAACCTGGATCTCGGTGTTTAAGGAATTCTGTGCCAAGATTTGGGTGCTCTAATTTGAATTTACTTGGAATTATTTTCTTTCTTTCTTTTTTTTTGTCCCTTACTGTTGTTATACATACGCCTTAAAGTCTAATACAGAATAATGCGGTCACTAGTCTTATATTCGCACATTAATAGTAGAGACATTCAGGATAGCTAAGTGTAGTGACCTGTGGGGAGGTCAGGTATCAGACAAGTGCCTAGTTGCTCCTTGTTACACTTACTCAGGGCTTCCACAGTTTGCTCTTCCTTGGGTTTGCAGTGTTGAGTCATATCACATACCAGCCCAACAGTGTGCTGACGGACTGTTCCACACAGCCTGTGTCACTTTTCACTAGGGACCTCCTACTCCCTAGCCATTGCAGCTCCGCTTTGAACACATTGACAGTTTTTGTCAACAAAATTTTAATGGACTTTTGAAAGTTGAACATGCCTTCGTGGCAAAAACAGCTGACACAGTTCAGAAGAATAATGAAGGGACAATGGGATGTTGCATATTTGCTTCAGTGCTCTGTGGAACTGAACTTCAAATAATGATTAGAAAAATTAAATGTGACAACTTTATCAGGTAGCTATGTCATTTGATATGCCAGTGTATTGTTGTTTACTCTTGGGCTAAAATGCTGTAGTTGCTTGTTAGTTCAATAGAATAAGGATCATTTGTGATGTGGTAAATATTGGGTTGAATCATACAGAATTGTTACTTTAGAGCCCAAAGAAGGCTAAGTACCAATCATTTTGTATGATTCAACCCAGTTCTTCATTAGCATGTCATCTCTGCTAGAAGCTATGGAATGTCCACTTGGAAATGACCAGGGGAGTGGGAATGGGAGGTAGGCACTTGAGGAAGAATCCGCACATGGTAATTTCGTCCATTCAGAGTCAGGTTGAGACAAATGTCTGCACCAATTTGTCTTGGAATCTTACGGTAGGAAAGGAGCGAGTGGAAACCTGTTGTGGGGCTAATCTTAAGAGTCTTGAGGGCTTCTCTACTCCTGCTCCCTCCCAAGTAATTGAGGCAGAGACCTCTTGGAATCGTAAGAGCTTCAGAGCACAATAACTGGACAGATATCAGCCCTCTAAGCCATTTTACTATTTCCCAGCTGCACATCCCATGTAACTTGCCTTACTCCATCCTAGCTGAGCTGTTTGTGTTCTGTCAGGCCAGCACTCAGGGCGTGTGCTCAGGGCCCGCGCTGCCGCTTGGGGACTTCCTTCTTTGCCTCCTCTCCTCCTCCCCTATCTTCCTTCTGCCTCCTCTCCTCCTGCTCCGTCCTTTACAACCTAACATGTAGCATGTACGGACAAGAAGACACCATGTCACATAGCTACCAGTCGTGGACCACCTCATGTTTAAGGACCAAAGCCAGACTCACTGGGAAGGCGAGCACACTGGGAGCCGCTGGCATATGTGTGGTCACACAGTGCTTATTTTTAGATCATCTGGGGAACAGCTTTTCACCTGTTTGCTTGCTTGTTTATTTATACATTTATTTAAGACATTTAACCGTGGCTGACCTGGAAACTTGCTGTGTAGATCAGGATGCCTTTCAACTCTGCCTCCTGAATGCTGGGCTGACACAACCGAAAACTGGCATGAAGCAGTTCTGCATCCTGTGCACCCGATTAAAACAGCATCGACATCAACTGGCAGTTTTTTGAGATGTTAACTATCAAGCTCTATTTTAGAACTGCATATCCAGGTGCAGATAGCCTCTCCTTAGACTTCTAACACTGAATAGGGAAAACCAAGATTCTGAATGGTTAAGTGATTTGTCACTCTCAACCTTAACCGTACTAGTGTTACCGCTAATGTTGTTTATATTCGGCTGCTCCATTTTTTTGTTTTTGTTTTTAGCATATAGACTTAAAGCCCTGTCCATACTGTTTTGCAGTTAGAATTCTGAATTTTTGCTGTTACAGACATGACTGTCATCTTTGTTCACATCAGTTATTTGCTTAGCATAAGTTCCTGGGAGTTAAGTTTTTCTCCTTCATTGAATAGTTTTTCCATTTAATTAATTAAATTGACCAAATATCTGAAGAGTTTAGAGAAAGTTCTCTTACTTCTTAAGATAGATTTGATGTCACTTGACTAGTCTGATCTCTCAGTGTAGGTCAGATGAAGCTATACCATAGGAAGGCAAGCTGATCTTGAGAGCAGTGCCAAAGACAGGTTCCAGAAGGTGACAGGTCTGAACTCTACAGTTTAGAAAGGCCACTGTAGCCATCCAATTTTTTTTTTTTTGGTAATGCAGAGGTGTACACAGGACAGATGAACAGTCATAGGAATCCACTTTGATGAGCACACTGCGATGTGTGGAGGAAAAGGACAGCTGGCATTGGAGTGTTGGCCAGGACATGGCTCCAGCGGCTGGGGCTGGGGCTGGGGTGCCTCTTCGAGGGGCCTCTGCCATGACTGCAGAGTCTGCTCTGGTAGAAAAGGAGAAACAGACTGAAGTCGTGGGGCCTGAACGTTGTTTGTTCTCTTGAGTCTACAGACTTCATTCTGCACCCAGTTAAGTGTTGGGGTCGGCCAGGTTGCACGTTGTCTACATGATTTTTACTCCATCTCAGTAAAGTTAGGAGTGCTGGGTGTGCGGTGACGGCTGATAATATCTGTCCAATCCTGAGTTGCTGTAAGCCTTTCACTACACCTGTGTCAGGTTATTAGCTATGATCATGAAACTGGCCACACAAGGATCTTACAGGTGTGTGGTAGAGCTGAGATTGCAGACCTGTAGCTTGCCTTAGCCTGCGCTCCAGTTGAGGGCCTTTAAAATAGCAACAACGTTGGGCACAGTGTTCTGTTCTGCCCATGCGGTTTGGTGAATGTTGGACGTTCATTTAAGAGGAGACACAAATATTTGGGGCTATAATTGATTGACAGGGTTTTTAATCTGCCTTTTCTAATTACAAGTTTGCCTACAGAGAAGAAACTTTTTTTTTAAAGCAAGTATCCCCCTTTCCTTGGTCAGCCGTCAGTGGTTCTGTGGACTCAGCGTTCATCTTCCTTTTCTGCCGTGGGTAGTAGTGTAACCATGGTTCCTAGCTTACCTGTAAGTGGTTATCGAGCGCCCTGGTTTTCTTCTCTGCCTCCCTTCCGACTTTCCAGGTCTGTTTCGCTAGGACAGTATTGGGAAAGCCCAAGGGAGCCTTACGTCCTTGAATGAGGTTCAGTCAGATATTTGAATGTGCTGCTCACCGTGGTAACGCCTGTCAGTGGAGAACATCACAGTGTAGCTTCCTCAGCCTGGTTTTGGGGTGGGGTTAGCCCACGATGCTGCTGATGGATAGCACTGGGCCCTTCTCGAGAATTCTTCCTGTGATGCACAGTTCTTAAGTCTTGAGTATTTCATAAGTGAGAAAAAGTATTAAAAGTTGTTACTTGGTCGGGCGCAGTGGCACGCGCCTGTAATCTCAGCAGGTGGATCTCTGTGAGTGCAAGGCCAGCCTGGTGTACAAAGTGACTCCGGGATAGCCAGGGCTACACAGAAAAAACCCTGTCTCGAAAAACCAAAAATCAAAAACAGTTGTTACTTCTAGACAGATGAGATGACTCTGTGGGTAAAGGCACTCGGTGCCAAATCTGATATGAGCTCAGTGTGAACCCTAAGACTCACGCGGCCCACCTAGAGAAGCCGGCTGATGCAGGCTGCTCTCTGAACTCCATGTGTGTACACACTTAGAAAACTAAAAATAGTAAATAATTTGTTATAAAAAGCTATTTTAAAAAGATTTATTTATTTATTATTTATACAGTATTCTGCCCTCATGTGTGCCTGCATGCCAGAAGAGAGCACCAGATCTTGTTATAGATGGTTTTGAGCCACCATGTGGTTGCTGGGAATTGAACTCAGGACCTTTGGAAGAACAGACAGTGCTCTTAACCTCTGACCCATCTCTCCAGCCTATAAAAAGCTTTTAAAAGGATTCTCTCAAAAGAAATTTATACTCATTTTAATCTCTGTCTTATATATAGTTTAACACATAGCTTTTATATTGAATGACTACACCTGTAGGTTGTTACATAGGCTTTTAGTATTATTATTGACTGTCCTAAAGCACTGATTTAAGTAGCTATGATACATCAGTGATACACATTAGGATGTGAATACTTTGTAAAACTCGGCTTATGTGTTCGCAGGAGGAGAGACTTCAGCATGCAAACCTTCATCTGTCCGGCTTGCACCGTCGTTCTCGTTCCATGCTGCTGGCCTGCAGATGGCTGGACAGATGCCCCATCCACACCAGTACAGTGACCGTCGCCAGCCAAACATAAATGACCAGCAGGTTTCTGCCTTATCATATTCTGAGCAGATTCAGCAGCCTCTAACTAACCAGGTAATTTTATTATTATGCTAAGTGGTGGGGAAAGTACAGCTTCTCACTTTGAAAATACTAGACCAGTCAGATGGGAAAACCGCTTCAGTTTCGTATGCTAAATGAAAGTTCGGTAGGCAGAACGTGGTGTTCACGAGTTTGTATCTAAGTTTGCTGATTCTCCTCACCCTTTGTACATGTTTATTTTCCTTCACTGAAAGATGCTCAGAAGCAGCACAGCTGCTTATTCTGAAATAAAGAAAATGAAGTTATTTTTAAAGAAGAGTATTTAAAATAAAAAAATTATAGAATGGTAATTGTTAACTTAAGAAAGTTATAGGAAAGTAAGACTTACAACAAACTTACAGGAACTGATTTTATGTTAAAATAACTTTTATATACATTTTTAAAACTATAGACAAAAGTCCTTGAGACTCAAAGGATGAATATGGGAATTTTAAGCATGCTATTTATTCTAATATTCAGACTACAGATCCAGCCGTTTTTCATAAATTGAGGGTATAAAAAGGTCGCTGTAATCTCTGAGCACATTGTATACACATGTGCATGCATGTCTTAAATGTCCCAATCAGCGGCGCCCTCCTGTAGCCGCTGTTGGGGAGTCCCCCTCTGTCCGGTTGTGAGGTGAGTTCCTGTTGTCCGTGCTGAGGAAGGAGCACTGTGCTCTGCAGATTGAGGGCTTAGCTGGCCACGGCTCGTTCTGATCATTGGTACAGCAAGTGAGGGACACGGCATTTCTTGTAGTGGGTTAGTCAAGTGGAGTGTGCTTTCTCTTGCTGAATAATGTGTGGTTTTAAATGAGTAGTTGGCTGTGGTTGAGTGTCTGTGTTATGGGCATGCTTTGCCAGTGCCCTCTCGCAACACTAGCACAGCACAGAGAGCATGTGAACAGCAGCAGCGTGCTGGCGCTTAGACCTGTTTCCTGCAGCCGTCTGATTTGGGAGTTAGGCTGCGTACGGCAGCTGGAGCAGTTCATCAGCATGTTCAGGGTTAGAAAGCTCTTGTCATGTACCACAGGGAAGCACAGAGAGAAGCCGAAAGAGTGAAGTACCCAAAGCACACGGCTCTGCTTGACGTGTGCTCTGAAGAACCAGTGTGCTCAGGGTCACACTCCCATTTATTTCAAATCAGTGTGTCACACAGATTTTGCTTTAATATGCTCTCCAGCTGAAGCCCCACTCTGCAGTTCTGAGGTGTGTGTGAGTGGAGGCTGACCTCAGCGTCCAGCCCTGCTTGCTTCCGTCTTAGACGTGGCACTGTTAGATGGGCCCAGTTCCGTTTACAGAGAGACAGAGACAGCGCCCGCCAGATGCTCTCTGTCGTTATAGCATGTTAGAGGGCAGTGTAGCGAGCACAGTATCTGTTTTCACAGCCAGCTACTATCTGCTCTTTAAATCACTTAAGTTATAAGTTCATGTGATGTAAAAAAAAAAGCTATTAAGTAGAGGCAGGTGTGGTGATGTACACCTTTAGTCTCAGCACTTGGGATGCAGAGGCAAGTGGATCTCTTGAGTTTGAGTCCAGTGTTGTCTACATAGTGCGTTCTAAGGCAGCCAGGACTACCGAAAAACACACAAATGATTATTAAGTAATAATGAAGTATTCCTTTCAAGTCGAGAAGTTTCCAAGTCTAGTAAGGTAGTCTTGAAGAAGGTATCTTTCTTGGTGTTGATCCATGTGGCTCACCAAGGAGCATGCTAATTGGTGCGTGGTGCACGCCTGAGCTGCTTACAGGAATTGAGTTAAACCACACAGACACCTCATGTCTGATAGGCCCAATTTTGTTTTTTCAAGACAGGGTTTCTCTGTGTAGCCAGGACTGGCTTTGTATTCCAGGCTGGTCTCGAACTCACAGAGATTGGCCTGCCTCTGCCTCCCTGAGTGCTGGGATTACAGGCTTGTGCCACCATGCCAGCTCCTGGTAGGTTCTTGAATGTAAGATTGGGACCATATTCGATACCCCCTTAATATCTTCTAGTGATCATATTCTGTAAATTTTATAATTGATTTACATGTTTCTTACCATTTTGCCAGTGTCTTTCACATGAGACTTACTGTACAAGTACTTTGAAAGGAACTAACTTAGCATTTATTTCTAGTCATTAGGTTTTTTTTTCATAAGTGTGTTTGGTACAAAAATTAAAGGTTCTATTTAAAAATAGTTAAGAAATGAAAATTATAACAAAAGTGAGTGTAGATGAGTGTGGCTCCCACTGGAGCTCTGATCGCTAGGCTAGCCCAGCCCTCCTGGGCTCCACCGTGCCCTGGATGTGGGTGCTAAGTGCTGTTCCTTGCACTTCATTGATCTTTCTGAGAGTAAGCAGAAAGGCAGAAAACAGTGTTCTGTTTCCTGATGAATGAAAATAGTGCCTGAGTGTAACATGGGCGAAATGGAGCACTTGAGTGAAGAGTAGATAGACACCTAACCTAACCTGCTCAGTCTGCGCACCGTTACTTCCATGCATGTTTTTCGGGCGCAGCATGTGGTGCTGGCTGACAGGCTGGCCTGCTCTTCCCTGGGGATTCCTCCTGCTTTCAGTATTCCTTAGTTGCTTGTAGTTTTCTGTCTAGGGTTTCCCTTTTCCACTTTGGCGTGTCTTTTGGTGGTGTCCTTGTGTAGCTGTACTTGCTCTAGAACCCTGGTCATTTATTAGGGCAGCACTCAGGTATAAATGCAGGCAGGATAGTACTTTTTCTTATAAAATTCGTACAAAGTGTAGATGCTCACAATAGTTTTCCCTAATAGCAGCAGCTGCTGCTCGTGCTGTCTTACTGTTGTGCTTTGCTGGAACACCAACTTGTACATGGGTGGTGGTGGTAGTGGAGCAGTCGTGTTTGCTTGTGTGTTTTTATAAAGTCTGTGTGTTTGTGAAACTTCAAACTGAGGGTCCGTTGCATCAGCCCAAGAAAGAGCCTCTCGAACATAAGTTACTTTCATGAAACAATTCCAGGGACTTAAATTAAAAAACAAACCCCAAACAAACCCAACTGTTAAAAGCCTTTTCATTACTTCAAATGCTTACAGCATTAATTCACACAAAAGAATTGACTTATTACTAGTATTGTCTGTTTAACAAATTAAGTCCTCAAGGAATGGTATTCTTTGAATTTAGTTTTTTCTGTTTGCATTTTAAGAAATAAAGTATTTGGGAAGTTAATTTAAGTCCTGTTAATTAAGAGTACAGTAAGAACCACTGTGGTTAACCCTTGCTAGGTAGCCTTATTCAGAAGAGATGATCATCGTTAGACATTTCTGTGAAGTTGGGTAGTCCTTATTGCTTTGCCTCCCAAACTGCCAACCTTTAAGAAAGGTTTCATTTGGGGGTATCTTCTGGTCCCCAAAACTTGAGTGATGGAAAGGTCTGTAAGAGCTGAGCAGAGGCACAGGATGGCCTGGTGGTCATCATTGTGGGTGCCAGTGTCATTGGATTTGAGTCTCTTGACTGCAAGAAACCCTTTTATGAACCCTCCATGACTGAGGCACGGCACCTGTCGGCAGAAGGGCTCTGTGACCTCGTCATGCTTGTGCAGTTTTCAGTCTTGTTTCTGTGACAGGAGCAGGTGCTTAAGGGGGTGTTAGAACTATACTTTTTCAGCATCCGCCTGGCCTTTTTGAATCAGCTGGGTTAAGAAGATGCAGGCTGCTTCAGTGGCTAGGTGTGTTCTTATATGCCTGTTGTAAGCCAGCCAGGCTTTAGAAATAATGCAGAAAAAGACACTGCTCTATGACTAATGACATGGAAGAGGAGGCATGTGGTGCAGCATTGCAGATATTTCCAGGCTCATAGGTGGACCTGGAGTCCCACTGTCGGGGGAAATAGATAGCTGGGCATACTGCATCTTAATTTCATTGATTTGCTCCCTTACAATCCAGATAAAAGAAATTACTTTGAGATTGTATAGCCTAATATAAGTATATTTTTTAGAGAGTCTTTACTAGATTATGGTAGTGGGCACTTAACTAGGTTGTGGTAGAAGAGCCTTTCCTAGGTTATAGTAGGGAGAGCTTGACAAAGTAAGTATATGGCAGAAGAGACTTGACTGTTAGTTTTGGTAGCGGGATCTTGACTAGGTTGTTGTGCAGGGTGTTACACAGCTGCAGTGTAGTTAAACTGCTAGTCTTTCTGTCTATTTAAGGTGATGCCTGACATTGTCATGTTACAGAGGCGGATGCCCCAAACCTTCCGTGATCCAGCAACTGCTCCTCTGAGAAAACTTTCTGTTGACTTGATCAAAACATACAAGCATATTAATGAGGTAAGAGTCTTAATTTGCTATGGCATCATCTATAATTTCAACAGATCAAGGGACAAGTCTTCTATTGCCCCTTTAGACAACTAAATGTGTCTAATGTGTTTTGTGTCTAATGATTACCATTTATGAGTATTGTGAGTTCTAATAAGTTAATGATTTATACATAATTACAACTGTAGAAAATGTATCCCCAGGGCTGCAGGTAGGAAGGATATAGAAAGGCGTGTTTACTACTCAGAGTCGTTTCTATAGCTTTTCCTCAGAACAAGAAGGGGTGACTAATAATTACAAAAAGTGTGCAGGCAGCAGTAGACTTTGCTTACGTTTTCATATAGACCCTAAGGTCTGCTCCTCCCCTCGACGCCCCGAGGTGGAGGGAGGGGGATTGGGGTGCGCCTTGTGGTCCAATTGCTGGTTTTACTGTTTTTCTTGTTCTCTAAAAACTGGATGTGCCTTTTGGTCAGGTGCGTCTTACAGTCTGAAAAATACAGTATATATTATATTAAATATTAAAAATGAGTATATATTTTCTGCTGAAGTCCTGACATTTAACATTAAGTCAAACTGGTCTGCTTTATTTTAACTAGTCACATTTCTATTACACTTTTCTTAAAAAATTTTTTTCTTTTTTTACTTATTTTCGAGGCAGGATCTTACTCTGTAGCCTAGGCTGATTTTGAACTCATAGCAGTCCTCCTGCCTCAGCCTGCTGAATGCTGCGATTGCAGAGGTAATCTACCATGTCTGGTTTTGTGTATTTTCTTATCTATGTCTTCCCATGGTAAGATAATCAGAAACTTGCAGTGAAGAGTAGGATTAAAAAAAAAAGAAGCACATTGAATTATTTTTCTTGTAACTTGGCTTGTTGTCACTAAAAGTTAGTTTCTGGTGTTTGGCCCTTTTCTGCGTGGTTGCCATTTACCTCTGGCCTCCACTCTATAGCGTTGTAGCTCGTTGTTAGGCATAGAGGAGGCAGTGCTTCCCCACCGGGCCATCTCACCCTGAAGGCTCGGGAGCCGCTTGCCTCAGAGCTGTTCTTAGTGCTCACGCGTCAGCAGGGTCAGGGTGAAGTTAGAAAGCCTCACTTGCACACATTTGGTTATGATGCCTTGTGATTATCTGGAAACATCTGAAACATTGTTCCTCGCAGTGGATCAGTGTCAGTGCGTTATGTCATACCTGGGCTAACCTGTCCTTATTAGCGGTTTTGTTGAAGTTCATTCATCAGATGTCTTGTCACAGTGTATCAAGGTACCAATTTCTTAGAATGTTATTGTTGCCACCCGAGTAGCTTTAAAAACTAAGCTGTAAGAAAAATAACTTGGTTTAGGGTTGACCCAAAGGCATAAGGGATTAGCAGAGAGGTATGAGGCCGGATGGCCATGGCTTTTATTAGTCATTAGGTTATTTTCTCTTGACATAGAAATTGGATGATTTTAGTAAAACATCAATTCATTGGTATTTAAAGCTTTCATCTTAAAAATCTTTTGCTGTAAGATTAAATTTCAAATTAGTAGTGCTGGGAGATTAGAACATAAAAGACCTTGAACTTTGAGTTCATCTTTGAGGGAATGAAAGTTTGCTTCTTTTGTTTGGGGATTCCTCACTGTATTTCTAAGATCTGTAATCTCACTGTACGTAAACTAAGCCATACGCTAACAAAGTGTGAGGAACTGTGAGTTTTCCTTAATGGGATGCATTAGGCCACCCCTGTGCCTCTTGTTTATAAAATGCATCTGCAGCGCAGCATTGTCTTCCACACAGACGTGGCCGCATTGGTTCTGTTTTTGCATTCAGATGTTAACTGCAGACGATGTGTGTTTTGTTTTGCATTTTTTATTAGAGAAGAGTAGTTCATTTCCCACTGGTTTGTGAGGCGTGTGCCTGTAACCTGCATCTTCAGTAGTGATTGAGTAGTGTAACCAGCTTAACTTTGTGAAACTCACTGCAGGTTTACTATGCAAAGAAGAAGCGGCGGCACCAGCAGGGCCAGGGCGACGACTCGAGCCACAAGAAGGAGCGGAAGGTATACAACGACGGCTACGACGACGACAACTACGACTACATCGTGAAGAACGGGGAGAAGTGGATGGACCGCTATGAGATCGACTCCTTAATAGGCAAAGGCTCGTTTGGACAGGTGATGGAATGGAGACCACTGCATTTCATTAATTAAAATTTGTATTTGGTCATAGTAGTAAATCCTTAGTAACACACCTTTAATACTAATATGCTTATGTGAACCATGTATATTTAAATACTTAAAGGATCATAGTTCACAGCTATAAAAATTCCAGTAACCTTTTTATGTTTATAAATGTTTCTTTCGCTGCTGACTACTCACTGTTAGCTGTGACTAAGTGATTAACGTGCCTTGCTGACAGCTAGTGCCTCCTCTTTGGTCTGGGCTAGTCAGGACGCCGCCTGGCTGCTAGAGTTCTCTTGCAGCATAGCAAGAGCCCTCGTTCTCCCTGACGCTGGAGCTGGGCTCTGCGTTTCACCAGCCATTCTGACTGCAGCGGCTCATGCTAGGAGACCGGGTCGGGGCTCTCCGGACCGTCCGCAGAGCACCGGCCTTGGGGCCCTCTATGTCCGGTGACTACGCTGGGCCCGGCTGTTCTCCTGTGCTCACCTGAGCTCTGAGCCTCCCGTGTGCTCACCTAGGGGTGGTCACTCCCTCCTCGCCTTTTCTTTCTTTGGAAACAGGATGTGCCCGGGCCCTGGCTGGCCGGGAACTTTCCTGCTTCGGGTCCTACGGCTGAGAGCGCGGCACACACCACTTGTGCTCCGTAAAGCTTTCTCTCTGGCTGCTCCCAGCCCCCCCATCTCATGGAGTCATTAGGCTCTTTTTGTTAGAGCTTTGATTTACTGTTGATGCCATTAAGTTAGGTAGTTACATGAAATCCAAACCTACTTTTTACTGTGTAAAATAAAGTGGGAGTCAAAATGACTTTTTGTAAAATTCCTTTTTGCTTTGTTGATTAAAAACAGGCTGTAGGGGAAAAAACAAAAACAAAACAAAAACCCACCAAAACTGAAGCACTAGCTGTGGTGGCATATGGCTGTAATGCTAGAGCTTGGGAGGCAGTGGCAGGGTTACCAGGAGTGGACAGCGAGTGTGGGGCCAGCCTTGGGCATGTGAGAGCGTGTCTCAAGAAGCCAGACAGATACCTATAGGGTCTGAATGTGCGTAGTTCTCTGAGAGAAAACAGAATATGTTCTTTTAACTATGTTGGTAATATTCCTCTGTCAGATGTAATCTTGCTAAGGACTAAAGTACATTGTTGGCCTTAGCCACAGGTGACTCTTAGAGGCGCTACTGACTAGGGAAGCGGTGTGCCTGCTCCAGCTCCGCATGGCCACACCAGGCACGGCTGCTGCTGTTTGTGCTGTAAAGGAGGCTTGCCACCTTTTTCTACCGAGTCAAGGCTTTCATAGTATCTTAGGCCTCATTCTTCGTGTTTCCCGTGTCTCCAGGACAGTTGTTGAGCAAAGCACTGTTGAGGCCTGTGTCTTAATGAGGCTTGGGAACGCCCTACAAACGGACAGACGGAGTGCTGTCCCTACCCTGAGGAGTAGTCAGCAGGGCCTGTCCTCTTCTGTGGTCCTTCCACCATGGCGTGCTGCCCGTGGTGCTCCCCCGCCCAGCAGCCCTGGGTTCTCAGCTCCCCTCTCCACCTTGGTCTTGTGCTCCCTTGGCCCAGAGCAGAGGAGCGCAGTATGACAGGACAGGCGCATTTGGTTCTGGCTCTGTTTACCTGGCTGTGCTGATTGTCTGCTCCTTGGCCGAGACTGCAGTATTTACATTCACAGCTAGGACCTGTCATTCACCACATGGACGTGACCTAATTTATCTGAATTTTCTGTCAGGTCTGTCAAATGAGGGAATTTTCTTATTTCTTTTAGCTATTGTTTATTAGTCCTGATTATACATTGAAAATCTCCAGAAGCTTGTACCGTAACCCTACGTAAATAAGAATCTCTCATGGCTGGATTTTATGCATTGGCGCATTTAATGCATGCCTCAGGCTAACATATTCCTCCTACCCCACCCATTAGCATTTGAGCAGCTAGTTGTTGGCTAAGTCGGGAGGTGTTGAGTCCTTGTGAGTGACCTCTGGGCACAGGGTAGTCACGGGCCACTCTTGCTAATGTGGGTGTAGTTGTCACCTGAGTCAAAGATAGCAGAACTACTTGTCACGTGTTCCCAGGCACAGCGTCCTGTGTGAAAGGCGGTGGACGATGATATTGAGACCGCGCACTCCAGCTGTATGCCACTTATCATCTCGAGTGTATTTGAGCCTCGCTGATGTGAACATGGAGAAGGCTCCTCCTGCCTAAGCCAGTGGCCGCAGTCTTCATATTGGGCTCTTCTGAGGCTCGGCCGCCAAACTTAGTGAAATGTGTCAGATGTATCTAAAACCATTGCCTGTTCAGACTGTGTCATATTACAGATGTGTAATGTATTAATCGGCTCTACCATTTGTGTTTGGGTTAGAAGGGTTCAAAGCATCTAATTATAACATTCCCACTATAGTACTTTGCTGGCAACTTTTTTAAAAAACAGACTAATTCTCTTACCTCATTTTTGTATATAAGAATTCTAATTTAAAATTAGAAAAATTTCTGAGACGCATTAGAACTTTGTATGTATTCTTAGGATTAAATCAAGTTTTTCTACATTAAAAGAATAGTTGAGCTGGAGTGGTGGTGCATGCCTGTAAATGCAGAACTGGAGAGACAGAGGCAGGAAGATGTGTGAGCCTGGTCCATAGTGAGTTCTAGGCCAGCCAGGGTTATACAGTGAGACCCTGCCTCAACAATAACAATTAAAAAACCCAATAGTTGAGTACATTGTTTTATTTATTAAAAAGCATTTTAAAAAGCACATACTATCATACACACACACTCTCTCTCTCTCTCTCTCTCTCTCTCTCTCTCTCTCTTCTTCAATAAGAGTGAAAATTACCCAGCGTGTTCATCGGGAGTCATTTCATTTCTGAAGTAGAAAACAGTTCTAATTTTGTTAAAGTTCCTATTCTATGGATACCTAGAAATACTGTAAGGAGGATTCACGGAGAAATTCAGTTCTAAAGACAGATCTAGCCGCTGTGCAGTGAGTTAGATAGATGATCTGTTGAACACAAGTAGCTGCTCCTTAGACACATCAGAAGGTTAAGTGAGAGTAAAGTGGATATGCAGTGTGGAGAAGTGTACCCTGCACACCAGTTACTGACGGCACTAATGACCACTCCCTTTTCTTTGTAGGTCGTGAAGGCATATGACAGAGTGGAGCAAGAATGGGTCGCCATTAAAATTATAAAGAACAAGAAAGCGTTTCTGAACCAAGCCCAGATAGAAGTGCGCCTGCTGGAGCTCATGAACAAGCATGACACGGAAATGAAGTACTACATAGGTAAAGGGCTGTTGATGCTTTGGTTCCTACCTGAAAGTAGGCACATACAAGCTGCCTTTGCAGGCCTGAGTTCCCACCTGAAAGTAGGCACATACAAGCTGCCTTTGCAGGCCTGAGTTCCCACCTGAAAGTAGGCACATACAAGCTGCCTTTGCAGGCCTGAGTTCCCACCTGAAAGTAGGCACATACAAGCTGCCTTTGCAGGCCTGAGTTCTGCGTTAATCTGTAGGGTGGTACACAGTGCGAAATCTCTGACAAGAGTGTCTACGTGTCTCCTGTCTCCTAGCCACATCCCAGGAAGATGACGCCAACCTTAGATAACAGAAAAGTTCCTTATAGTTGTAGGTGTGCAGGGTCTCAGGCACTGCAGCTGGGATCTGAACCTGCTCCCGCATAACCTCAGACTCAGGGTTTGTTTCACTGCCATTCCAGAGACAAAATCAGTAAGGCAAAAGAGTTAGGAAAGTCGGGACTTTAGAGCCAGTTGGTTTACAGACAAAATGCCTTCTAATTATATCTTTCCATACTTTTAAGAGACTTCTTTCTTTGTGTGTATGTACGCTCATGGGTACAAGTTTCTGCAGGGGCCAGAGTCGTCCACGACCTTGAGCTGGAGTTGCAGATAGTTGTGTAAGCCGCCTGATACGGTTGTGTGGAATCCAGCTCTTGGGTCTTCTGGAAGAACAGCATTCATTCTCACTCACCCAGTGCTGTTTTTTAATGAGATCTCAGCTGTCAGTGCTGATGAGACACAATTGTTTTATTCACTGGCAAGGAATAAAACAAAACAAAACCAAGTTTACAGTACCTCTGTTGGAGCCCACAGCCACCTGTGACTCACTCAAGGGCATTTAATTCCTTCTACCTCACAGCTACCTGCACACATGCGACTCACAGACCGACACATACATAAAAATCAGTTTCTTCTGCTCTTTGACAGAGAGTTGGTTAACAGGCGTGCTGACAGAACTGTAACAGTTGGTAGTGTTATGCTTCTTTCCAGAAAGCCTCAAGGAAAAGCACTGGGAGCAGCAGAGGTAGCTATGGGGTCAGGGGTCAAAGAGAAGGGCGCAGAGAGTCTATCTGTTAGTATGAAAGTTGTAGACACCAAAGTAGTTCTCGATGAGCAGGATTATTTCCTATTTAGAGATGATGACATTGTTGGAAAGTGTGTGCACTGAAGTCACTCTTGGTACGGTGTCACATGGAGCTGCCCATCCCCCTGATCTTCTGAGCTGTTTCATCATGTAAATAGTCCCAGTGCCTTCCTTTTAGAGTAAACTGTTGATACCCAAACTAATGACGTCCGTTGTTCCTCAAGTTTAGTTTCCTTGTACTGTCGTAAACATTTCCAAGTCGACTAATGTAAATGAGGAGGGGAAAAAACCAAAAAAACCCCTGTACCACACACATGTATACATTGTTTCCACAACAAATATTGAATGGCCCAATTTGCCACAAATTTAATTTGTGGCCATTTTAATATTTAGCTGTTGTGATCAATTACCGAACATTCTTAGTACTTGAGTGCAGAGCACATGCATAAAGGGACGTGTCAGCACTGAGGGTTTTGCTTTGGCTTTTCTGGACAGGGTTTCTCGATGTGGCTCTGGCTGTCTTGGGCTGGCATTGCACACCAGGCTGGCCTCGCAGCCAAGCAGATCCACCTGCTTCTCCCCCAAGTGCCCGGCTAGCACTGAGAGCTTCTAATGCAGTGTCATAGGTCAAGCTGGATTTCAAATAATGAGCATCATTAAACAAGTCATAAGAGCACGTTGCGGCTTAGTCATCCCAGAGTTCCCGTGTGTGACCTTCAGATAGTGCAGACCACACACGATTGTGAGCTCCTGTTCCTGTTCCAGGCAGGGAAGGGAACTTGTGCCACTCATCTTCTTCTGGAAATTGTCGGAACAGTTCCTGACGGTAGGGGGTGTGTCTTAAAAGCTTTCCTTGTCACAAGCAGGTCTGATTCAGTGCAGAGGAAGCCCCGTTCTGTTGGAGGGGCATCAAGGGATAGACACGCCTCATTTCCCCGCTTCCCTCCCCCAGCCCTAGACAGGGTCCCTCTGTGTAGCCTTGGCTATCCTGGAACTCTCTGTAGACCAGGCTGGCCTCGAAGATCTACCTGCCTCTTTCTGGGTGCTGGGATTAAAGGCATGCACTACCACACCTAGTTTCTTCCTTATTCCTGTGCCTTGCTTTTTGGAGCGGTCAGGTTCTTGTTTAATAATATGGAAAATTCATAGTGACTCAGAACGAAACTAAGAGTTGTGTTGTGGATGACAGCAGCCACAGAAAAACTTCAGACACAGCAGTGTTGTGACCCCTGCCTTAAACTCAAGGTTTCTTTCTGATGGTACAATTGATAGCTACAATTTATTCTGATGACCTTACACTATATGGCAGATTTGTTTTTTAAGTTAAAATGTAACTTACTTTAATTGGCACAGAAAAGTTGTACAAACTGTACATTCTTTTAGCTACCATGTGTATTTTAGTGCATGTTCCTTATGTTAGGTTCAGGCCAGGATAAGCAGCTATCATTTGTTGGTGGTGGAAGCATGTGAAATACTGTCCTCTGTGTTTGGGTTTGTTCTGTGGTCCTTCTGCCCATGGCGTAAGTGTCAGAGCTCAGCCCCTTTTTACTGCAGATGGACCCTCAAGAATCTTCCCTGTCCTTCGCTTCATTCGCTTTATAGAGTTTTTTGTTTTTTGTTTTTTTCCTGGAATATTTAATGACAATGGTCTGGTTAAAAGTAATTCCATTTCATTTATTGGAGAAAATCTTACTAACTCTCCATTCTTTCAGAATCCAGTCAAAAAGATTAACAAATGTATCTGTGTTTGACAATGTTTCTCCTGCTAGTGTATCTCAGTCCATGAGTGGTTAGCAGGTGAGCAGACCTGAACATCCTGTTGCGCAGCTTCTTGCTCGGACTTGCACAGTCATGTTGGATTTGACTTTAGGTCTCTTTTGCATTTCTTTTGTCACTACTGCTTAACCAGGAGATTAAAACCTTTGAGCGGTCAAAGAGCCATTTTTCGTTTTAAACCTAGGAACTGTGATGTGACTAAGAACAGATAATACATGCTCTTAGGAAAATTCTAGAGTTTATTTTTGTTACCTTACAGTGTTGAGCAGTGCTGTGGACTTGTATTCGAGCCACACAGAAAACTCCTTGTGTGGTTCATCCCAACTCTAGATCACATGGGAGTGCTGTAGACCACTCAAGGCAGTCAGTGTGGGGCTCAGCTGAGAAGGCTCGTGTGTGTGTGTGTGTGTGTGTGTGTGTGTGTGTGTACACACACGTACACATACTTCTCACACAGTGGGTGTCTGCACACTGTCATACTGCTCTGGAAGGATTGTAAGACCATAGTGAAGAGTCATAACGTTGTTGGCTTAACGTCACACCAGTTGACCTACAGGCGCTTCCTGGTGTGTGAGAGAATGCTTGAAGTAAAGGTTGCATGCAGCTTGTGAACGACTTTGCCTGATTGGCTCACTGATAGTTCTGTGGAGAAGTCAGCAGCAGCCGCAGATGTCTTCTGGGCCGTCCCTGGCCATAGGCCTACTCATCCTTTCTTTCTTGTACTTGACCTGGACTTTACAGTTTTCCCAAAACCTTTAGTATTAACCAAGATTTTTATTTTCTCAATTTGCTGAAGGTAATAAATATGTCAGTTATCCAGGCACAATGGCGCACACCTGTAATCCCAGCACTTGGGGAGGCAGAGGCAGGTGGATCTCTGTGAGTTTGAGGCCAGCCTGGTCTACAAAGTGAGTCCAAGACAGCCAAGGCTACACAGAGAAACCCTGTCTAAAAACCATAAATAAATACACAAATATGTTGATTATGGATTCCCAAGAACTTAGTCTGCGTGATTTGCAGACACATGCTATGTTTTCCTAAAACATAACAACAGGCTTCTGTATGTAAGCAGTAGCCAGGTATTGGTGAAAGCTGCTACTGAACATAGCTTTATACATGTATCACAGGCAGTGGAGAGGGCAGTCAGATGCAGTGTCACAAATGGGTCTTAGCAGAGGGGATCCGTGCGGTGGTGCTACCTTATGTTCTGATAGACACTGTGCTGTGAGGCTCAGGAAGAGTGGGTTAGACCTTCCTAACGACGGAAGGTCAGGCTGCTACTGCTGGGGCTCAGACTAGCCTGGTCCCCGTCCGCGCTGGATGGGGAACTGCTAGGGACGGATGGAGAACTCTGTGTGTGAAGTCTCATCTTACCAACATGAATAACTTAAGTGAACTTTTTTTTTCTCTTTCAGTGCATTTGAAACGCCACTTTATGTTTCGAAACCATCTCTGTTTAGTTTTTGAAATGCTGTCCTATAATCTCTATGATTTGTTGAGGAACACGAATTTCCGAGGGGTCTCACTGAACCTAACTCGGAAGTTTGCACAGCAGATGTGCACAGCATTGCTCTTCCTCGCGACTCCCGAGCTGAGCATCATTCACTGTGACCTGAAGCCCGAGAACATCCTCCTGTGCAACCCCAAGCGGAGCGCCATCAAAATCGTTGACTTCGGCAGCTCGTGTCAGTTGGGGCAGAGGGTGAGTGTGACTGTAGGGCTTGGGACTAACCGTGGAATTAGGTAGGACAGTATAGTTAGCTACTCAAAGTATTGTGAATAATGTGTTCATAGCTTGGAGGCAGCTAACAGATGGTTGCTTATTTGAACACATAGCACGTGCTTTTATATTCTGCTGGCATCAGTTTAAAATCCAGGTAGCAATACTTGAAGTGAAAGATGATGATTTTTAAAGTGGATATTTAAAATTATGTTTAATGGTAAAAATTTTTAAGAAAAAAAAAGATAAAAGAATTAAATATTAGGTGATTTGCAGCTCCCAAATAGAGCTTTTAATATAAAAATTGAAATAATTTTAGCTTGAGCTAGGATCTTAACTATAAATTACTTCTCTTAAGTCACCAAGGTAAATGTTGCTCCTTAAAAACTGAGGAATATGGGCTCGAGAGATGGCTCAGAAGTCAAGAGCACTGACTGCTCTTCCAGAGGTCCTGAGTTCAATTCCCAGCAACCACATGGTGGCTCACAACCATCTATAATGTGATCTGGTGCCCTCTTCAGGCGGTCAGGCACACGTTCAGGCAGAACTTTGTATACACAATTTTAAAAAAATATTAAAAGAGCAAAAAACTGAGGAATACACACAAATGTGGTGATTTTGATGGTATGGTGTAGAAATAGCACAGGTGGTACACACACGTTTTGATAAATAAGTTAAGTCTTACCTTCCTCACTGAGTTAGAATTGATACACGTTGAACACAGCAGAACTAGTTTTCTCTACAGAGTTAATAGCAGACATGTTTACTGTGATTAAGTTGATCCGGGTCGGGAAATCAGAACCCTCCTGACATAGTTGGTGGCATCCGGGCATCTGTACCATTGATGTCCTTTAGATGCACACACGGGTTACAGCTTGTCCTCTCGAAAGAAACTTTTTAATCTAACATTCTAACTGTGCAAAACTGTGTAGTTGAAGAGAGAGTTTTCTAAATTGGATTAGGAAGCAAAATGTGCAGCTGTGGATGCTGCCGGAAAGCCCAGCAATGCCCCGGGGTCTGTGAGTAAGACCCCTGTGACCGGGGCGCACGCCTACGGTGCCAGGGCTTTCAATATGTTTTCAATTAGCAACTCTTCCCCTCAGTTTAAACCAAATCCTGATTTCGGTCCTAATATCCAACACCGTAGCCTCTGTCTAGACAAACTGAGATGACTTACACCTTCAGTGGCCATAGATGTTTAACTGCTAATGTGTATTGGTGTCACATGAGAAATATTTCCCAGACCCATGGTGTATTGTACCGACTCAGAGTCAGAAGACAGCAGACGGGCAAGGGATGCCTGGGAAAGGGCCTGCAGGGGTCAGGTGTAAACTGGCTTAACCAAGGTAGTCAGGCGGCTTCTCGGGTCTGGATTCTCATCTGTCTTTTTGTTTAGTTGTCCCTTTGAAATGTTGAATTATTTGGCCGTGTTTCTTTTGGTGAGTTGCCTAGCGGCTCTGTTGCTGTGGGTGGTGTTCTTAACCAGATGCAGATACAACTATAAACAAGGCATATTGAATTAATACAATTTTGAAATATGTTTCAGATATACCAGTATATTCAGAGTCGCTTTTATCGGTCTCCAGAGGTGCTACTGGGAATGCCTTATGACCTTGCTATCGACATGTGGTCCCTTGGATGTATCTTGGTTGAAATGCACACTGGAGAGCCTCTGTTCAGTGGTGCCAATGAGGTATGTGATTGACAGCGCGGTTTTTATAGTGAGGGTGTCTTCAGAGGAAGGCGCCTCCTTGTCAGCCTGACTGTTTAGGTCTGAGGTCAGTGGTCTTATTTTACATTCTCTTAATTTTTCCTCATTGTCAGTTAATAATGGTAGGTTTAGAATTCTGACCAAGTAATTGAGATAGCTAACATGTTAATGAAGGCGATTAGCTAGAAAGTGACATTTCATAGACAATTTACAGGTTTAAGTACAATAACAGAAAGCCAGTGGCTTCCCATTTTTCTCATTGTCAAAGCCAAAAGTCTTTTTTGCATTTGACATTGTCCTCGTCCCACTGTGCAGGGGTCTCTGCGCTGCGTGTCTACTCTTGCACCCCTTTTATTTCTAGGATTTATCTTCGAGACAGTAGAATCCAGATGTCTAGATTAGAGTTTTATTATACTTGGGATTATTTGTGTCTTAATGTTGATACACAGTCCTCGCGTTAATTGAAATAGTGTAGCTGTTGCTGCCGTAACTCAGGCCCATCCTACTGGGACTCGGCCTGCTAGGAGCACGCTCTGACTCTTCTCCTGTTTAAGGAGTTCCTAAACAGTACAGCATAAAGACTTTTTCTAGTATTTGTATTGTAAGCAATCTACAGAAAATTGAAGTAAAGGAGGATGTACACAAATTATATGCGGGTATTAATTTTGTACAACATAGATTTGGGCATCCACGGGGCGGGGCTGTGCTGCTCATGCCCTTGAGCGTGCTGGGGCGAGACCGTGTGCAGTTGGCCTCGTCCAGAGCAGGACTTCCTGCTCCCTCTGATGTGTCTCACGGGAGGCCTGGCTTCTAGCCTCATGGTAGGTACACTGTCACATGAGTGCGTAGCTTTTACTTAAACAGTAACTTACGTCTGTAAGTTAGTGAGACAGTTTGACTGGTTATTTAAAACTTCAAAAACTGACACTTAAAAGTACCGTCCCATTCTGTCTGAGGCATGGTGTCCGTTGTTGGTATTTGTATTTGCTGGTTATCTGTCTTTTCTTCTGTGGAGTGTGTGGTCCATGAGGGCAGAAATGTACCTGTTGGTTTTAGTGTCTTCAGTGTCCACAACAGAGCCTTGCACAGAGGATATGTGCACTGTGTCTAGGAGGGAGTTAGCACGAAGACGTGAGTGAATGTCCAGTTGAAGTGACAGGCTCTGTTGTTGTTTCTGATGCAGGTAGATCAGATGAATAAAATAGTGGAAGTTCTGGGCATCCCACCTGCTCACATCCTTGACCAAGCACCAAAAGCAAGGAAGTTCTTTGAGAAGCTGCCCGATGGCACGTGGAACTTAAAGAAGACCAAAGATGGGAAACGGGTAAAGTAGGGGCACACTTGTCCTTGGAGGGGACTTCCTTTTTTTCTCCCCCTCTTTTCTCTCTCTGCTGCCTCCCCCTTTTTTTCTGTCTCTTTTTTTCTCACCAGAGCTGTCTGCTTATAGCTCATTGCATTTATTTGATGACAGAGTATTAGAATTAGTAGTTTTGTTCAGAAGTTGACTAGAGTTGAGCTGACTGTGTATGGGCCAGTGTTTGCTTAGTGGTCAGGGGTTTCTGGCCTTCCCTAAAAACAAGGAGGCTGCTCTCTCTCTGCCTCTGACTGCTGATGAAGCCAGGATACTTCATTTCAGAGCTTAACCAGAAGTCTCATAGCTTGCACATAGGAGTGAAGTCACAGCACTGAGCAGAAGTTATAACTGCAGTCAGTTATTAATTTTTTTAAGTGGAAAAGATGATTTGTAAGCTTAAGCAGTTCACGATCCTTTTTCAAGGATATGAATCGACTGGAAATCTCCTGACAGATTTCAGGGTCCTCACTCAATGACCAAGGTAGTGGGGAGTCTGCATCTTTTAATGCTGCAGTCGATTGGAGGACTTTTCAGAGGTCCAATGTACTGCTTTATTAGGGTAAATGATAACAAATTTGCATTTTTCCATCTCTGTAATTTGCCAGGCACCTTAGTCTTTTGGGCTTTAGTAAATAAAAAGACTGCACAGATGCACAGTTGGAGTTGGTGCACGTAAGTTGTCTTGTGGTTGTAGTTCTGCATTTTCAGTAGTTAAGAGTTTTTTCTTTAGTTATTTTACCCTATATTTTAGTGATGCTGCTACCAGCTATCATCTTCAGGAAACTGAGGTGCCGCTTGCTTAACTCACATACACTTAATTGTAGAGTTTTTTAATGTCTAATGATTCTTGTTTTGCATTTCTTTGTTTGTTTGTTTTTTAAAGATCTATTTATCTATTTATCCATCCATCGGTTTTCTGAGACAGGGTCTCTCTGTGTAGCCTTGGCTGGCCTGGACTCGCTTTGTAGACCAGGCTGGCCTCAAACTCACAGAGATCCATCTGCCTTTGCCTCCTCCCCTGTGCTGGGATTCAGGTGTGCGTTACCATGCCAGGCAAGAGATTTCTTTTTTCGTCATGTGTGTGTGTGTGCGCGCGCGCGCCTGCAGAGGCTATAGGGGGCTCTGATCCCCTGGGGGCTGCAGTAGTGTGTTAGCCACCCATTGTCCATGTGGAAACCAAACTCCTGCTCTCTTGAGGAGCAGCAGCTAGTGCTTCTAATCAACACAACGATTCTTCAGCCCCACTTGCTTTGCTTTGCTTTGGCCTTTTTGTTTGTTTTGTTTTATTTTGTGACAGAGTCTCATGTGGCCCAGGTTGGCTTTGAACTTGCTGTGTAGCTGAGGTGTTAGGCAAACAAGTGACCTCCATCCCCAGCCCCAGGTGATTCTTTACAGTGCTCAGAGACTTAGAGTACAGTTATTATTTCTTTCATAACTGGTTTGCAACTTCTTGCATTCTGCCTTACTGTCTGTGATTGTAGGCCATAGTTTCCAGTTCCTAACTTGCACTTGTGGCCTCACTCCAGGAGTGTGCAAGCTGTGGGACTTCTGATTCAGGCTTGCTATGGAGCACGCTGGCTTCATCAACTGTCTCCAAATCCAGGAGTGGAGTAGGCTGTTTGGGGGGATGGAAAATACCTCACTCCCACCCCGAGTCTCTCTTACATGTAGCACATAGCTTATCATTTCTCCCATATTGAGCTATGTTATTATTTATTGATTATTGAGGGCATTTCAGAAATCAGTAGATTTTTTAAAAAATCATATCTTAACTTATATTTACTACACACTGATCAACTGTAAGCTCGATGAGAGTCCCCTGGCCGAGTTGGTCACACTGTGGGGAGGGGACATAAACGCAGACACCATCACTGGTTGTTGGTGTAGTTGACTTAGCTTTTCATATTTCAGATGCCTGTATTCAAGATTTTAGTGAAGTCTGTATTAGTCACTTTGATTGCTGTGATAAAGCACCTGACTAGAGCAGGCGCTGGAAGGGAAGGCCGGACTGCGCTCGGGGTTCCAGATGTGCACCAGACACCATGGTGGCCACAGTGGAGATCTGTGAGGTCACTTCCTCAGTGGCATGGTGGCCGCAGTGGAGATCTGGGAGGTCACTTCCTCAGTGGCATGGTGGCTTCAGTGGAGATCTGGGAGGTCACTTCCTCAGCGGCATGGTGGCTGCAGTGGAGATCTGGGAGGTCACTTCCTCAGTGGCATGGTGGCTGCAGTGGAGATCTGGGAGGTCACTTCCTCAGTGGCATGGTGGCCTCAGTGGAGATCTGGGAGGTCACTTCCTCAGCGGCATGGTGGCCGCAGTGGAGATCTGGGAGGTCACTTCCTCAGCGGCATGGTGGCTGCAGTGGAGATCTGGGAGGTCACTTCCTCAGTGGCATGGTGGCTGCAGTGGAGATCTGGGAGGTCACTTCCTCAGCCGCAGTAGGAAGCAGGGAAAGCCAACTGGGAATGCTGTGTGGCTTCACCTTGAAGTCCTGCCCTAGTAATATGCGTTGTCCAGCAATGCCACACCTCGGAAATTACCCCAACATCACCATGAGCCAACAAGCATTCTCAGTTCACACCCCAAAATCTACATGTAACTATATTTTTCTTCTGTAGTAAGAAAAGTAAGATTGCAGATGTTCTCCTTTTTTTGAAGCACAATTTGTTTGTAGCAGTGTGTGCGCACTTGGAGTGTTGAGTTCTCACTCACTACCTAGTTCAGGATACAGGACATTTCTACCAAGCTCCGCCTTCTTTTCTGACTCTGTTCTGCTCTTTTAATTTCTGCTGCAGGTGGATCTGATAAACAGGTGCACTTATAAAATTCTAAGATCTGGTCTTAGCACTGAAGGGTCAGTCTTGTTGCTGCAGCAAAACTCCTGACAAAAGCAACCTACAGAAGAAAGGGGTATTTGTTTGTTTGCAGTTTGTGGGTGCAGCTCACTGTGGTAGGGAAGACATGGCAGTTGGGAAACTGTAAGGTGGGTGCAGCCACCCAGCTCTCTTCCCTATTTATTCCTTTTGGGACCCCAGCCTTGTGGGATGGTGCTGCCCACAATATAGGTCCTGTCACCTCAGCTAACCTAGTTGTTCCTATGGTGACCTGTCCAGTTGACTGTGAAGATTGGCACACTTCCTTAGTAAGATAATATTTTGGGGTGGGGTGAGGGGGCATGGGGCATACTGTTGTATGTCTCAGGGCGTAATTCGTTTTATTGCTTCATGATATTTCGTTGACTATACTGTAATTTATTATCTGTCAATGAACTTTTTGTTTATACCTAAATAGGAACTATTTAGTTAAAGCTAGAGAGAACACACGTGGTTTTTTTGTTTTAATTTTAATTTTTTTGTGGCACTGTGCAGGAATTACTGTGGCCTTTGTATGTTTATCTTCATTAGGAAAGACCTAGCGGATGTTCCCAGCGCCTTACTGCTGCAGGGCCTGCCCGTCAGCACTTTCTCGTGGGCAGCATTTGCTTAGTCTTTGTCTGAACATGGTCTCTTTGGATGCCAAGGAAACCCAGTATTAGTCAAGTATCACTGAGAGTGGATGCTCAGCTCCACAGAACTTTCCCTCAGCTCCACAGAACTTTCCCTCCTTTCTAATTCCCACGTTGGTAAAGATACGCTTTCATGCTTCCTCCTAACAGTTCTTCGGATTTCCCCCTTTGTTGTGATTCCCTTAGAATTTATTTTTGAGCATTGGAGGGGGCAGCGATGAACATCATTTTTGTTGGACGGTTGCCTTTCTCTGTTGATCTGATTCTGTACAAAGCTAATCACCTTTTATATTTGCTAATGTGGACTCCTATCGCCCTGTCTGTAGTCCAGCAGCATGGTGCTGGTCTCTGCACACTCTAGGTGTTTTCTTTCTAAAACTTGAAAACAAGCTTGCACTTGAATGTCAAGTCCTAGTGGTAACTGCACTGATAATACACACTTTGTCACAAGCCTTTTCTGCACTGCAGACATGGTGATCGTGTGCTTTCCCCACCCTCACTATACGGTGTTTTTGTTTTGTTGTTCTTTTGAGACAGGGTTTCTTTGTGTAGCCCTGGCTGTCCTGGAACTCTCTGTATACCGGGCTGGCCTCGAACTCACAGAGATCCACTTGCTTCTGCCTCTGAGTGCTAGGATTAAGGTGTATGCCACCACCACCCTGCGTATAATGGATTTTTAATTAGTTTTAATATTTATCCTAGCCTGTGATGAAGCACACGTGGTCCTGGCATTTGTCCTCTTGTATAGCACTAAGTTAAACTCACTGTTCTAGTAAGAATATGCTGAGGTCTTCCTAATGTAGCTGTGATTTTTTTTTTTTTAAATCAGAATTATCTTGAATCTTGTACATAATTTCAAAATATAATGAGAATTTTCTAGACAAGTACTGTGCTTTCAAAATGTGATTTCACTCATTTAAAATTGGAGTTTGGTTTTATAGCCTAGAATGTAATCTGTCTTGCTGATTCTTTCATGGGTGTCTGATAGCAACTGTATTCAGTTGTAGTGGTGCGGAGCCGTGTGTGTGTGTGTGTGTGTGTGTGTGTGTGTGTGTGTGTGCGCGCGCGCGTGTGTTTCTGTCAATAGCAGAGAGGCAGTGGTGTACTAGCTATTTCCCTGTCACTAATACTGGCAGCAAGCAGCTTGGTGGGGAAGGCTTCCCTCAGCTCCTAGTCTGCCTGCCGGAGTGTCGCACTGCTTGCTTAGGAGATGCTGAATGGAAAGCCATGCCCAGAGCTTGTGCCTGGTGCAGGCTACGCCCCAACCACTGGCTTCCGTCTCAGCCCCGGCTCCTAAGGGTTCTTCAGCCTCCCCAAGCTGAGCCAGTGGCTAGGGACCAAGCATTCAGCACACGTGACACTGTGACGGTGCAGTCACTTTTAAACCAGTAGCGGTGGGAGGTATGTTGAGGCTTATCTTCAGTTGTGTCATGGTTTTTAATGTTTGTTAGTAATATTACTGTGATTTTTGATAACTTGATGCTTGTATTGCCAGTAAGTGTTCTTCATTATATTTGTTAGTACTGTGCCATGGCAGTTTTCTCATCCTGACTGTTTTTAGGATGTTTCTGTGTGTGCACACACCACCTTAACTTTAAACCTTTCTGTTCATTTTAAGTGTGACTTGTGTGCAACATATAGGTAGAGCATGTTTTAAAATCTGTCTTCCTCTATAGTGAATATTTATTTCGTTCAGAGCATTGGGTTTACGGTTTGTCTTGTTCTGCTTGTTTGTTTATTGTTTTGGGTTTGATTCCTCTCTTTTTGCTATCTTTAGGGCTGTTGGATGCTTCGGATACTCTAATTTCCTCAGCTGACTTCTCAGTTCTGTGTCTAACTTGTAGAGTTGTTTTACAACATGTATCCTTACGTCAGGTCACCTCAGATCCTGTTGTATCACTGTGTGTAACTCCTCCTAGCTCCTGAGTGCTAGTATACAAACATTGTTTCTGAGTGTGCTAGAGTCCTCAGATCACATTGGCTTTATCTCAGGCAAGAAGAGAAGCTGTAGGCACAGTGGGCAAGTGGTCTTTACCATCCTGTGTCTGTATCTCCTGCCTGTGCTTAGCTCTGTTTCCCTTTTCCTGAACGTCTTTCCCTTCTGTTTCTCAGTACGTGACTTGCATGGATGGTTTGCAGCAGTACGCTACCGGAAGGATACCCTTAACCACTGTCTGTTTGTGATGCTTTTCATGGATCTAGAGATCTAGGTTAGCGTGTCTCACTCCTTCAGAGAGGTGTTCTGGCTCCTTCAGAGTGATTAAACATTTTTGTCTTTATAACTTGATCACTGTGCACTTACTTAATGGGTAGTGAAAAGTTTGGATCTGTGGGCTGCTCTCTTCGGTAGGTCCTCAGAGGTCAAATATTTATTCTGCTCAGTCTTTGTTCTAGTTCTCGGCTTCCATGGATGGCACTGGTGTGCTCAGTGTTGCCCTGAGAGCTTTCCTTATGGGTTGAGTGGCTTCCTTGAGTGACTTGCTTTGGAGCACAGGCTCACTCAGGGCTCCTGTGGCGTGGGAGTGCAGCAGCACTGACCTTGCTCTTGTGTTTTGAGTTTGGATAATAACTGCTCAGTGTTAGTTTCTTAACCTCAGCTCCCCAGCACTCTACATCAAGTGTGCTGCTGAAACTGTCCCACAGGCAATGTGTTTCCCTCCTGAGCACAAAAGCCATAGCTTGTGCCCATTATCCGCCTAAACAGGATGATGTACATTTGTCACCCCAGCACTGGGAAGCAGAGATGGCCCTTCCTGACACACTTGGAGTTCCAGGCCAGTGAGAGACACTGTTTAAAAAAAAAAGAGAAAAATGACAGTTGAGATTGTTTGCTGCCCCCTACAAATGTGCACAGAGCACCCACATGTTAAGCAGGCTCTTCCTTAGTTAGTATTTTAGTTTAAGAATTTGTATTTGCCCTCATTTTAAAATATAATCTATTTATTTTTATTTTATGTGCATTGATGTTTAGCCTGCACGTGTGTCTGTGTGAGGGTGTCAGCTCTTGGAGCTATAGACTGCTGTGAGCTGCCATATGGGTGCTGAGACTTGAACCCACGTCCTTTCAAAGAGCAGACAGTGCTCTTAACTGCTGAGCCATCTCTTCAGCCCCTTGTCCTCATTTTTCATAACTAGTTTTTCCTCTCTGAAATCCCATGTATTCACACAGGTTGCCTGTGTTTTAAACTATATACCTTACACATTTATTTGTTAGTATAAAACACCTGCCTGCCAATTCCACTGCCTGGAACATTTATTAATATGGATTGACTGATATATCACACCCTACCCCACCTCACCCCCCACCCCCGCTAAATTATGGACTCCATTGTTTGTTTCCATCCCTTTTAAAAAGTATGTTAATCTTTCTGTATTTGAGAATGGTTGATGTGTAGTTTTCCCTGAGTAGCAAACATGTCTCTGGCACTGTCAGGTCAGAGGAGTCTGACTCTGTTGAGCCTTTGACTCGAGGTTTACTCACCATCTGAGGCGGCTTCTTCAAGCACTGCTTGTTCATGGCTGGTGGAGGCTCTGGAGCTCTATGCACATTGCTACCAGGAGCCCCACACCGTTTCCTCTGGCTGTCAGTAGTATGTGTCAGAACTAGGTGAGGTGTTCTTGCTCATGTCTGGCATGGTGCTCCCTCTTGGGGCTGGGGATTCGGCCAGTGGAGGAACACTTGCTGCACACGTGCAGTTGTGACTTGTCCTGCTTCCTGACAAAGGCCTACACTGTCACTGAAAGTCAGCGATGCTTTTTTGACTGGTGTTTGTAGAGAGGTGGAGGGACACTGCTCCCTGTTTCTAAACAAGTATCCAGAAATGCCGCCGTGTGGTTGAACAGCTTATGGACTGCTTCGGAAATGAGAAAGGACAGTTGGGGGTAGACTATTGAATGCTTCTTTACTCTGAGTGGCATACACAATTTAATGAGCCACCATTAGGGAGGCAGTGCAGATGTTCTCAGGTTCAGAGCAAACCTGGCACCGTGGTGGGCACCTGTAATCCCAGTTATAGTACCTGGGAGGCAGGGACAGACAGATCTCTGTGAGTGTGAAGCCAGCCTGGTCTGTGTAGTGAGTCTACGCACTGAGAGCCTGCATAGTGATTGTTTTAGGTTTGTGATTTCTTGGGTCATACTCTGTCTTTGTTCATTTGTTTGCTTTTTTCACAACCTTGAAAATAAGAGCGGTGTTCCTGGGTGAAGGTGAACAAACCTGGTTCCAGCTGCTCACCCCAGCCGCTCACCCCAGCCGCTCACCCCAGCCGCTCACCCCAGCCGCTCACCCCAGCCGCTCACCCCAGCCGCTCACCCCAGCCGCTCACCCCAGCTGCTCATGCCTGAGCCACACTGACCTCATAGTCACTGTTTGCTCTCAAAACTATATTGAAAGTGGTGTGTACAGTAGGGGCCTACTTATTTCAGTAACTGTCTATAGGTGTATATGATAAATCTACTTTATTTGGGTTCTTATAATTACCACCCTTTTTTATCCAATTCCTTCCAAGCCCCCAACACTAGGTTGGTGAGAAAGAAGGAGAGTAGATGTCTTTACCTCCTGCTGATCAGGCCGTCGGCTCCTTGGGGCAAGTACAGCTGTGGTTGGCAGAATACCCAGCAATCCAGCAGCAGCAAATGCAGCAGCAGAGGGAGCCGCCGCTGCCTTTGAGCGTCTGGCCCTCTCGGGGCTCTCGCTTGTATGGCCTCTCAAGATTCCTCAGAACTCCAAAGGTCAACTGTGTGCAGCCGGCAAAACCATGCCTGCTAGTGCTCTAGGCAAATAATCACCTGCTGTGAAGCAGCCTCTTAGCCCACACCTGTGATCGAGACGGCCATCACACAACAACTGGGTTTTATTTTTGTTTTTGTGGTTTTTGAGACAGCGCCTCTCTGTGTAGCTCTGGCTGTCCTGGACTCACTTTGTAGACCAGGCTGGTCTTGAACTCACAGAGATCCACCTGCCTCTGTCTCCTGAGTGCTGAGATTAAAGGTGTGCACCACCACACCCAGCTATAACTGGGGTTTTAAACCAGAATTCTCACTACAGTTGTCTTTTCTTCACAAAGCCTTGTACATGCAAGAACCTCAGATACTTGGAGTAAGTCATGTAAATGTTACGTCTCCTTCCCAACTTAGAGACCGTTTTTGCTCTTCTCTTAATAGGAGTACAAACCACCAGGAACCCGCAAACTTCATAATATTCTTGGAGTAGAAACAGGAGGACCTGGCGGGCGGCGCGCTGGGGAATCGGGTCACACCGTAGCTGACTACTTGAAGTTCAAAGACCTCATTTTAAGGATGCTTGATTATGACCCCAAAACTCGGATTCAGCCTTACTATGCGCTGCAGCACAGTTTTTTCAAGAAAACAGCTGATGAAGGTACAAATACAAGCAACAGCGTGTCCACCAGCCCCGCGATGGAGCAGTCCCAGTCCTCAGGCACCACCTCCAGCACCTCGTCCAGCTCAGGTCTGCTTCTCACTGTGGCCTTCCCTGTGCCTGCTTCCTGTTTGCTTAGCAGTGTGTGGGATTTGTTCTTGTTGGTTTTGTTTTGTTTTTGAGACAGGGTTTCTCTGTGTAAACAGAGCCCTGGCTATCCTAGAACTCGCTTTGTAGACCAGGCTGGCCTAAAACTCACAGAGATCCTCCTGCCTCTACCTCCCAAGTGCTGGGATTAAAGGCGTGCGCCACCACGCCCGGCTTCAATGTGGGATCTTTCAGAGTGCTTGTAATTTTTAAAATGTTGTAAATGGGTAACAAGGGGTTATTTTATTTAAATCTCTTCTTTGTGTGTCTTTGGCTCTGTGTGCAAACATTTGTAAGCTCCTCCCCTTCTGTACAGTTAGTACCATAATACCCTTAGTTATGCATGTGATGACTGTCTGCTTGGCAGTTGGAAACAAAGCTACTTAGCAGCCACAATTCTAAATAGCTTTAACTGGAGGTATCTTTCCACATCCTTGAGTTTTTCCTTGCTGAGGAGAGCCTGGCTGTGCTCGTGGTTGATGTGGGAAAACATTTGTGAGACCATAGTAACCTTGTGCATTTCAAGTTAATACTATAAAGTGTCAGTGTATGTGCTGAGTGCTGCATTCATTTGCATGTGTGTCTTCCTAATTGCTTAGATGTAAGAGTCCCACTGCACCAGAGGCCTGCTGGTTCATCCAGGTTGTCTGGCCTTGAGTTCTTGGGAGTCACCTGTCCCCCCTAAAGTCCTGGGGTTAAGTCAGCCTGCTTCTTCATTGGTTCCGAGGCTCCAGACACAGGTCCTAGTGCTTGAGAGCAAGTGCCATTCCTGAGCATCATCCTAGCCCCATGCTCTGAGTTGTAGGAATATAGTTTTAATGTACGCTCACAAGTTATTTTATGTCCTCATACTGAAGGTGGATCCTCAGGAACGAGCAACAGTGGGAGAGCCAGGTCGGACCCAACGCACCAGCATCGGCACAGTGGCGGCCACTTCACTGCTGCTGTCCAGGCCATGGACTGTGAGACACACAGTCCTCAGGTGAGTGGTCCTGCTGCTCAGTCACAGCCCTGCTAGCTTTAGCTGTGTTAGCTGCCAAGGACTTGAGGAGGAGCACAGCCTGGTAACTCCTTCCTCCGTAGAAAGAACGTGCAGGGGGCACACGCCACCGTCCTTCCAGACACTCCCTTGTTTATTTTCTTACTTGCCTCAGCAGCTTCTGAGTCTCAGCAGTTTGGCCCCTGCTTTTCAATAGGTGCTAGGCCTTCATAGATGCAGCACATCTCATGAGCTGTGCAGTCTGGAGCCCTGGTTGTCGAGTCTTGTGGCCTCCTGAAATCCAGTCCTGGGTCTCAATCAGTTTGTGTTGGATTTTTAACCTTGAAAGTATTTATTTTGCTTTTTAAACTTTTTAGATTTTAATTTAATTTATTTATTTTTAATATTTATTTATTATTACATACACAGTGCTCTGCCTGCATGTACAGCTACAGTCCAGAAGAGGGCAGCAGATCACATTATAGATGGTTGTGATGTGGTTGCTGGGAATTGAACTCAGGACCTCTGAAAGAGCAGACAGTGCTCTTAACCACTGAGCCTTCCTATTAAAGTAACTTTAAAATTCGTGTGAAGCAGACAGCAAGGGTAAAAATGCTGAGGTGGTGTTTTAGTTACTCCTGCATTGCTGTGCTGTGGTAAAGTCCAGACAGAGGCAGTGGGAGGAAGACACTGTGGAAGGAAAGACTGGGTTGTGTCAGGGAGGCCATGGCAGCATGCAGGTGACTCTGCTCAGAGTGCCTCTGCATCAAGAAACAGGAGATGGGGCTGCGCTGCAGGGCCTCAAGGCCCATCCCCCATGGGCCAGCCTGCTCCAGCCAGGGCTTCACCTCTGCCACTTGCTTCCAGCTGGGGACCAGGTATTCAAACACCCGAGCCTGTGGGAGGTGCTCCCTGTTCAGACAGAAGCACCTGTCCTTATGAGGTGACCCCCTGCATACTGTGTGCTGCATTTTCCTCCTTGATGGTGAGAGGCCAGCCGCTTATCTGGTGGAGTAAGTGAACCTTCTGCTCGCTTGATGATCACTCCCTTTCTAGTGACTGGGCCTCCTGCTTCTTCTGCTGGAGAGACTGTCACACAGTGTGTCTGTCACCACTGTTAGTGTCACCAGACTCTATGAGGTAATTACACACTCCTTAGAGAATGCTGTCTTCCTCTTTCCTCCTTGGCCTGTCTTCCCCACTCCCCGGCTTTGGGCGGAGTCCTCAGTTTCTCCACTCTGAGCCTCTGGGCATGCCTTCACACAGCTGCCTGCCCAGCCGTTGGCCTTGGGCTTTTTGCTGAAGGCCATTCCCATCTCCCCTCCTCCCTCCATGGCCCTGGCTCCTTGTGTGAGTGGCACTAGGCTCCTTTGATCTTTCTAGGACAAGGCCAGTCTTTCTCTGGTCCTTGTCTTGCTCGCTGTGCGTCTCCCCTGGGTTTCCCGCTCGTCTTCAGCGCAGTTTACTTAGCTTTCAGGCCTCAGTTAAACCGCCTGTGTCAGCCATGATGCTTACTGCTGTGTCCAGCGCGCTCTCCAGTGCTCATCTTCAACACTGCTTGGCAGTCTCTGGCAGTGCTGACTTGTGCACACACGTTGAGTTGCATGTGTCTTTGTGTGGCTGCTCCTTTGTCCCTCCCTTCGCCATCTTCATGTTTGGGTGTTACTGCCCACCACGCTTTCAACATGACCCTCGTGCTTCCTGTTTGGTCTCGTCTCTTGTTGGGAGTCACTGCAGTCACCGTTTTTAAAGCATTCCTTCCCGCTTTGTCTCTGACTAAACCTAACTCCGCGCCCCTGGACTGGGTTTGCTCTAAGCACCATTCTGAAAGCCTGAGCAGTGATTACACACTGTAGCACCTTCACAGGCAGAATGACCTCAGCTCACTTACTGCTGTCCTAAATCCAGAGCCTAGTAAAGTGTGAACTCTGAACTTTATACACACACTGTTTGCCCTTCCACTGCTGGAGCCGCCTGTGCCCTGGCTTCCTCGTCCCTGTCCCCGTCAGCCTTAGGCATTGCTGCTCCACTCTAGTCTGCCCCCTGCTTTCCTTGCCTTTGTTTCTTCTTGTACCTGAAACTACCATGTAGAACGTGCTGGGAGACCCAGGAGTCCGTACTCGGTCTCTCCCTGCCCGGGCCTTCCTCTGTGCTCTACACCCTGGGTGCTCAGGCGGAGATCTTTGACCACGTGGGTGTGCCACACCGGGTCTCCCGAGCTTTTCTTTCTTTCTGCGCGCTCAGCTCTCTTCCTGCTTAGTGACAACACTTTACACTTGGTTCTTAAACACCACTCACTTATTTGCAAAAGCTGCCCTAAATTATTTTGCCCTATCCTTTATTTCTCTTTTTCATACATATTATACTGTAAACACACAGAGAAAGTTCCCAGTGTGTGTTTTGTTTCACATTAGTTGTTGATCTTGCTGTTTACTTCAGGTGGCCCCCTCTGGCCTTCCCACTTAAGACCATGGTCATCCCGCCTCCAAGGGTCTGGAGTCACAGACACACTCCCTGTACCCAGCATGCTGCTCTTTCTTATTTTCCTTTTTGAGTTAAAAAAAATTTTTTTTAGTTGCTTGTTTATTTTATGTGTATATGTGTGTGGGTGCATGTGAACCATGGTATGCATGTGGAAGTCTGAGAGTCGTCACCGTGTCGGTGCTGGGCACTTAAACTCTCAGATCGTCGGGCTTATTAGGAAATGCTTTTATCTGCTGAGCAGCCATATTGCCAGTGAGCTTTTAAATAATTAATGCAGTCATGTGGGAAATAAGAAACAACATACTGGTCTGTGAGGAGCCCTCTTCATCATGTCAAGTGGGTTAATCCAAGGTTTTATATCCTTGGAAGAGTGCTCTTCATATGAAAGTAAGTCCATTTATATACTATCAGATTATATGTTAACTAGGCCACATTTTATATGTAGACACAGTATTTACACACATGCAAACACCTACCCTAGGTATATTATTCACTCCAGCCTCTATATAAATACTGTCATACTGTACACACTTCTATATCTAGGTTTTTCTACATGTTTGGCATAGATCTGGTATTCTTCCTGTGTCAAAATAAAGCTTTTATGCTATACTGTTTTGCAACATTACATTGTTTAGATATTCCAGGAGTCATTTCATTCATAGCTTATTAATGGGCATTTTCCTTACTTCTAGTCATTTTTACTATTTATGATAGCATAATAAAAAATTTTATATACATCAGTCACACATAAGCATATCGATTGTGTTATAAATTCCTGGAAACAATTGGGAGTCAAATTGCTGAGTCAGAGGGAGGTAACAGTAGTTTTGGTTGGTCATGATTGTCTTCTGCATGATCTTACGGCTCAGTAAGTTGAGTACTAGAAGTCATCACCAGCCGGGCGGACTGCTCAGTGGTAGAGCATTTGCTTGGAGTGCACGGTGCCCTGACTAGAATCAGTCTCCAGCAGCACATGGGCACTCACGCCAAAAAGAGAGGGGGAATGGTGAGGACGCGCACTCCAGTGTGACCACATTGCACACACCCGCCGGTGGCCTCAGGATATTAAGCAGAAAATTCGTAAGAATGGTTTTATCAGTATAGAATCATGTGCTTCCGACTTGCAGGCTGGGTTCTCACCGCTTGTGCTGGGTCCCATGTCAGGCTTTATCGGTGCCATGCCCACGGTCTCCCCCCTAGTCACTGAAGCGGCATCCTGGTCAGCAGGTTGCTGTTTGTGCAGCCACTGTGCCTGTGTGAGTGATTCTCATGATTTAAGACTTTATAATTAGCCATTTAATAGTAGGTCCAGCCCAAGAGCAGCACGGCAAGCACCCAGGTCTGTCAGAGCACCCGGCGCAGCTAGCACTCTGTAGTCTGCTCCACCTAGCTGGAGGTAGCGGGAGGAGCTGGCCTGTATTTCCTTTGTGAGATTGTCTGTGAGTTTTGTTTTCCCTACTGGATTTTCAAGTTTCATTTCCATATAATTTTAATTGAACATGTATTTTCAGCAATTTGTGCTAGACACTGGTGGTGGACTGTGCCTTTTCAGAGCTTTCAGTGACACAAGTAAACATAAAACACAAACAAAAATGACAAGATTGTTTACATAAAAAAAGGAAGGTTGGGGGTCTGTCTCTGAGGTAGGTGTTACGGCAGGACCTGGCAAAGCCCAGCATAGGCAAGGGTGAGAGGCTGAGAAGGACTTTGGTTAGACTGAGGCACATTGACTGAAGTAGCTTGAACACAGACACTCGAGAGAGAAAGGAGTTTAAGTGAGGGCTCAGGCTTTTGGGGTATCACGTGTGCCCCGTCTCTTACCAGCGTGTGACCCCACACTCCTCAGGCCCAGGTGCAGCAGCTATGGAGTCCAGCAGACAGACAGGCTTAGTGAGACCTAGTCAAGCTCCACTGACCACAGTCCACCCCGGCTCCACCCACCCTCCTGCTGATGGCCAGAGGGGACGCAGAGTATGGTGTGTGCTTGTGCGTGGTGCAGAGCATCAGGAAATGCAATGACTTCTACAAAGACACCTGAGCCCAGATTAGCAGTGAACGCCCTCACCAGGAGGGAACAGTGCGTGCAGGGCCCTGGAGCAGATGTCCAGGCTAGGCGGGGTTGGCGTTACTTTTTATTCTGTTTTATTGGAGTTTCTTACACCTCTGCCTCCCTGCCAACGCCCCATCACCAGGTAGGAGAGAGAAGGTTATGAGGGAAACAGGATGTAGCGCTCTTTAGACTCAGCTCCTTGGGGCAGTTACAGTCTTTGTAGTTAGTACATCCAGCCTTCCAGCAAACAGCAGACAAGCAGCAGGGCAACACAGCAGGAGCCTTCTTCCTCCTCAGACCGCTTTTCCTCTCAGAGTCTTCAGAATTCAGCTCTCTGCAGCTGGCAAAGATCACGCCCCTCTCTGAGCCCATGTGAAGCAATCCTAGTTAACAGCTCTGGACAAACTAAAAGCGGCCCCATATCCCATACCTGGGATTAAAACAAAAACATACTTACACAACCTAGCTGAGTTTTTAAAAGAAAGCAGAACGTGTATGACAAAGGGGTGGGAAGAAGGCCTGAGGCGCGGTGGGGAGCGGGCAGTGGCCGGCAGGATTTAGGAAGCAAGTTGATTGGTTTTTAAAAGATATTCCTGCTCCTCTTTATGTGTTGGAGAAGGGCAAGAGTGGAAGCAGGGTGACCAGTGACCGAGCACGCATCCGGGTGTAGGCCCAGGCATAGGGTGGCCAGTGACCGTTGCACGCGTCCGGGTGTAGGCCCAGGCATAGGCTGCAGGTGGATCAGTGCTAATGACCTCTTCACCATGTCCCCACAGGCGCACCAGCAGTTCCCGGCTCCTCTGGGCTGGTCAGGCACTGAAGCTCCTACACAGGTCACTGTTGAGACTCGTCCTGTTCAGGAAACAACCTTTCATGTAGCCCCTCCGCAGAGTGCACTGCATCATCACCACGGAAACAGCTCCCATCACCACCACCACCACCATCACCACCACCACCACCATGGACAGCAAGCCTTGGGTAACCGGACCAGGCCAAGGGTCTACAATTCTCCAACAAATAGCTCCTCTACCCAGGATTCTATGGAGGTTGGCCACAGTCACCACTCCATGACATCCCTGTCTTCCTCAACGACTTCTTCCTCGACATCTTCCTCCTCTACTGGTAATCAAGGCCATCAGGCCTATCAGAACCGCCCGGTGGCTGCTAATGCCTTGGACTTTGGACAGAATGGAGCTATGGACGTTAATTTGACCGTCTACTCCAATCCCCGCCAAGAGACTGGCATAGCTGGACATCCGACGTACCAGTTCTCGGCTAATACAGGCCCTGCACATTACATGACTGAAGGGCATCTGACGATGAGACAAGGGGCCGATAGAGAAGAGTCTCCCATGACAGGAGTTTGTGTGCAACAGAGTCCTGTAGCTAGCTCGTGACTACATTGAAACTTGAGTTTGTTTCTTGTGTGTTTTTATAGAAGTGGTGTTTTTTCCCAAAAACAAAGTGCAAAGCTGCTTGAGTCAGAAGGAGATGGACACACTGAACCCTGGCAAGAGGGCAAAGTGACTTTTTTTTAACTTGAAAAGATTGCAAAGGGACACTGAAGTTTTTAAGAGCCATGTCCACCCGTCTTCACGGAGAGCTCAGAGGTGTCCTCTTCTTGCCTCCCCGTTTAACTTAGCATCTCCTGGTCACAGTGGGTTTGTCTTTCTATCCAACAAAAGTTAATGTTCAGATGTTGGTCTTGGTCATTTGCCAACTAATTTTAAAATAAAAAGGCACTGCACATAATTTGCATAAAGGGCCCCATAAGGGTGTTTTGTTTTGTTTTTGTTTTTTCATTTTTATTTTTATCCTTTTTCCCTCTGTTTTGCTTTGTTTTGTTTTGGGTTGGGGGTGGGGTGGGAAGTTTGGGTTTTTATGTCCTCTCCACACTTGGGCACGGAAATGCAGTACTGTAAGGAAGAGGGCCCTCCAGCTCACACGCCATCACCAGCTGTGTGAAAGGGACGGTTGTGTTGAAGTCTGTAAGGCACAGTAAGCATGCTAAGTGGCGGGGATCAGGACTCTCCTGTCTGAACCTCCTGAGGAGCGAAGCATCAATTGCGTGGGATCCTGTGGGTCTCCTGGTGGAGAGGCCACAGGAAGATAGGATGGAGTGTGACTGGTCTCCTCACCAAGGCGCACCCACCGAGAAGCAAGCAGCGGGTCGGTTGTGGCCAGTCCTGGGGAGGTCTGAGTGGTGGTCCTTGGGATGACCTTTGGCCTTATGGATTTGGACTCGAAGTTAGAAGAGCCTGCCATGTCAGATGCAGTCACTTGTGGACGCGCTTCCGCAGACAGTCCTTAATGCTGAAAACACAGAGAATGGGTAACTCAAGAGGCCTTTCTTTTAAATAGACTTTTGTGACCCACTAATTGTAAGGTATTGCAAGGTCACTTTGCGTGTGTCATAAAGCTGACTTCTGTATTGGTTGAAGGCCACAGAGGTAGTGGTTTGCTTTGATGGAATAGCTACAGCTGTGTCCCTTCCTGCTTTTTACCTTTTCTTTGGCTTTTTCTCGGCACGTGGTGTCTTCACCATTTCTTCTGCACAAAGACGTCTTCTGTTCATCCTGAACATTTTAAAATGCAGATTTTATGTGACTGCTTTTTTGCCTCACAATTATGCTGTGAATTTTACAAAAATTTATTTTCTTTTTTGATAATTTATTGTACCAAAGCTGTTTTTATAGCACATAGATGTCTGTAACCAATAATGTAGCAGTTGTGCACTTTGACACAAGGTGTAACTAGACCATTTTTAAATGTCAGTTGAAAATTATGGCTGTACTATTGCTTAAACAAAACTGGAACTGTTGATGAGTCCATAGCTGATACCTTCACAGCAATTGTCCTGGACAGAATAGATGACATCTGACTCAAGATGACAACACCTGTCACATTCTAAATGTGGGGAAGGGACGCTGGAGCCAGCAGCTCTGGAGCCAGCAGCCGAGCCTCGCGCTCCCCACTGACTCACTTGTAAACCTGAACCCGAGACCCCGACTGACCCGACAGGTCCATAGTAGGAACGGGAGGAAGGCAGAGCTGAGCACGACCTGACGAGAGCACCTGGCTTAGCAGGCGCCTCCTCTGGAGAATATGCTGCCTTCGTGTAACACAGTCTGGCAGTGGCTAAATTTGTATTCCCGTTTAAATTGAGCAATTTTAAGCGGTTGAATTGGGAGAAGGAAGATAGAGTAATTTCCCTGTCCAGGATCAAAAGAAGCCTAGGAAGCAGCAGTAATCTACCTCTGCCGACAGCCCTGTGGGAAGCAGCCGAGCAGAACGCCGCCCTGTTACTTTTTATTGGTCAACTCCATGTGGCTGACTAGGTCAACTTTTTTTTTTTAATTTCTTTTCAAAGCAAAAGCAGGTTTTTATATGTAAACAGTGAGAAAAGAAAGGCCTAAAACTCTGTGAATGTGAATGGAAACTTGGAGAGCCCCGATTTTTATATAAACACAGACACTTTGGTTGTTAATCAGGAAATCCATATTTATTTTGTAATTAAATGTCAAGCCTGTGGATTGTTTGGAACTTGGTAGTTGATGAGAGTTTCGAGCACAGCACTGTCAGAAGGGAGTCAGCCGTTTGCTGCTGTGGAACCCAGACACCACACCAGGTGCCTCAGGTCATTGGTTTTTTCTTTCTGTGCTGGTTGCCACATTTTAGCAAGCACCAAAAAAGAAAGCAGTTTTTAAACTGATACGTACACAAGGAAAACCACACAATCCAGTGCTTCTGCACACTGTGTCGTGTTACAGTCCAGTTTTGTGTGCTTTACTACACAGTTTGGTTACAGGACTTCTGTGCATTGTAAACATAAACAGCATGGAAAGGGTTAAATACCTGTGTTCAGATTGTAAGATCTAGTCCGGACTTGCTGTGTATATTGTAACGTTAAATGAAAAAAAGACCCCCCCTTTGTATTATAGTCATGCGGTCTTATGTATGATAAACAGTTGAATAATTTGTCCTCAGACTCTTTACTATGCTTTTTTAAAATATTAATTTAAGGAAAAATGTAAACACAGTTTAAAAAAAAAACCACCCCAATCTTCCTATGCAATGGAGCAGATCCAGGTATGTTAGGTATACAGGTATAACTTAGTCACCTGTGTAAAGGGAAAATATTTGCGTGGCAGAGATATAGGCTTCAAGTATCGTTGAAAGTAAAAATTGGAGGTTTAACAGACGATTCCATTTTAAAATGGATTCTTTACCTGAGTGACTATCATGTGCAGTTACTGCTTCTGAGTGGTCAGTGTGAGCTGCTGCCTAAGGCTCTGGCCTGCTGGGGTGATGGAGAGGACAGTGCTGCCGCCCTCCCTCAGCTCCCGGGGGCGCTAGTCAGTTACCCTGCCATGGCGTGCTGTGCTGTGCCTAACTCACAGCGTTCTCCTTGTGGGCCCTGGCCTGCCGAGGGTCTGCTGAGGCGGCACTCAGGCAGTGAGGACCTCGCACGGAGGTCACTCTGGCGGTGAGGACCTCGCACGGAGGTCAGTGTGCCTGGAGAACTGAGAACGTCCTTTGTTCTCCTCTCAGGCTACGGGATTTCTTTTTTACTTAGGTATCAGCATATTTTGTGATACTGGACGAACGTACCTGAGACTTATTTTTACCTAATAAATGGTAGAACTACATTCTTTTGATGAGGATATAGTAACCTAAGGCCTCAGAAGTGACTTCTGGGCCTTTGCCACCCTCTTTGGTTCCCGTGTATTTGTCATTAAATGTGCTGTTGTGCTCTTACAGTGGGGAAATGCATAAAGAGGCAGTAAGGGCTGGAGAGATGGCTCCGCGGTCAAGAGCACTCTCTGCTCTTCTGAAGGTCCCGAGTGCAATTTCTACCAACCCCACGGCAGCTCACCACCATTATAATGAGATCTGGTGCCCTCTTGTGGCGGGAAGGCACACATGTGGCCAGAATACTGTATACATAATAAATAAATCCTGGAGTGGGGGAGGGGGGAAGTAAACACTGCATTTTAAATTGGTCCCCAGCTTTGTTTTGATGGGTCTGCTTTTATTTTACTAGCTCTGAGAATTCAGGCTCAAGACGCCTTCGGTGTCTGTTTTTGTGCTGGAGACCGTGTGCAGTTGGATGAAACGGTTTGTCTAAACACATGCCAGGACCTAGTGCTCTCAGAGGGGGGCTGTGCGTGTGGCTTTGGTGTGCTGAGAGCACAGTTCCTAGTCTGGCGTATCTGCAGGGCAGCATGTCGCCTCTGAACAGCCCAAGTGCACACAAGCCGCCAAAGACCCAGGCCGCTGTCCTGCACGTCTCCTCCTCATACCCTGCTTTGCCAGGGCCGAGGTTTCAACCACTGTCAGCAGGAAAAGGTAAGGAGCCAGGCTGCTCTGGGGGCTGGGCTTGTCAACGCTCTTAGTGCTGGCTGAGCACAAGCACTTTGTTGCTTCCAAAATTACTCTGTGTTGAAACAAAGCTTTTCTCCAACTGGACACTCACGTAAGTAAGCACCAAGTAACTGAATGGTTCTCAACCTGTGGGCCCCTCTGGGGTTCAACTACCTAAGACGTCAGGAAACACAGATTATGATTCATAACAGCAAAAATTGCAGTTATGAAGTAGCAACAGGACAATTTTATGGTGGAGGGGTCACCACAACATGAGGAGGTGTATTACAGGGTCACAGCGCTAGGGACGTTGAGAGCGGCTGCCCTGGATTCTTTAGTATTGAGCTGCTGTGTAGATGCTTTCTCTGTCCTCACCTGGAACCCGCCCCCCTCCCCCCAAATCCTGATCCTGTTGAGAGGGCTGTACACGGGTCTTTCACCTGCTCTCTAACCTACCCTGGCTAGGCCGAGTTGAGTTCTGAAGGAATTGCTCGGAGAGGAGTCAAGCTGGCTAACAAAATGCACCTTCACCCTTGGTGTGGGACAGCAGCAGCATTCTGGAAAGACCACGTCAGTGTTGCCACTTACCCTGTCTGGATGAAGATAGTTGATTTGATCATCTTTGCAGTTAAATTTCTAAGATTGCTACCTTTGGGTTTTCATTTTATTCTTGTAAGTGTAAGTTCCTTCAGCTGTCCCCTAGCTCTTTAGCTGAAAGCAGTAGACTGGACAGGGTGAGCACCAGCGTTGAGTGACAGATGTTTGGGGAGTGGGCCTCAGCCCAGCAGGTGTGGCTTGTGGTGCCTTGCCGCTGCCCATGAAAGAGGAGAGGCCTACCTAAGGTTGAAGGGTTGGCCTTTTGGGACACAGTCTTATGGGAGTTGGCAGTTCATCTGTCACAGGCCATTGTAGAGTGGTCCCTATGGAGGTGGGGAAGGATGGGTGGGCAACCTTTGGCAATGAATTACTTGTGTGAAATGGCTTTGCCAAACTCCTCTGCTTTGGCTAGTCTAGGGGAGACTCTGGGACTGGACGCAGAATTCAGCGGTATCTCAGGCAGCTGCTGATCACAAGAAGGGGGGTGGGCAGTATTCCATCTCTTGCTGCTGGGGACTGGCTAAGGAAGAAACCGTAACTGACCACATTTTTCCTGTAGCCAGGGCTGTAAAAGCAGCCTCTAGCCAAAAACTGCAAGGGGTTGTAAAGGCTCTCTGTTCTGAGATTAGCTCCTACAGAGGAGCAGGCTGTTACAGCAACCTAAAGCAAACTTCAGCCTGCTTATCTTAGAAGGTAATACCCTGAGTCTGTTAACTTGTTTATCTACAGGGAAATAAATAGGAGAGAGGCAGAGACAGAGACAGAATAGACCACTCAAACCACAAGCTTTCAAGAGGGAAAGGAGCATGTCTGACCACAGTCTTATACTTCTGAGACTAAGCTCTATCTAAGAAAAAGAATTACTTCATAGTCAAAAAGGTAATTAATCACAAAAACAGATGGATTCTGAAATTCTACACGTTACGTGGTTTTTCATAAAAAACTAAACATTTCTCATCTATGTATCTATTATGTAAGTTCATAGTTGAGAATGACAGGTTGACAAGGCCTAAAGGTTAACAAGGGTCCAAGAGGTCACAACAAGGTACGGGTCTTCAGTTAGGGCTGACCTGGCTACACATTTTCCATCTATTAGTTTATAGTGAGTTCAAGACAATAATTTCATCTGTCTTTCATTCCAAGATACAAAGTAAAATTAGAATGACAGTATTTTATGCCATAAGCTGCCAAGGTATAAGGAATTACAATGAAACAGTTTGTATATTTTGACATTAAGGTTTGTGCTTAATTAGACATTACTTGGTAGCCCTGCTATGATTTGGGTTCATGGGAAGTTAAGATCAACTTGCCTGAATTTATGGTGCATACCAGGATTCATTGTGTCGACTGAAGTCACAAATCTGATTCAAGGCTCTATCTATCCTAGTGAAGTTTATGTGTCACTGACAAGTGAAAAAAATCACAGAATTTCTAGCAGATTTAGTTATTCTGCAGGAAGGGCTGAAAAAGCCACTTGAATCAATTTAGGAGTCATCATCAACAATTATAAAATCCTCCTCATGATGATTCTGCAAGAACCTGCCCGGCAGAGGGAAGCAGTTACGTCAGAGCATAGACAATGAAAAAATATATACATCCGTGCTGTTTTATGTGTACGCTCTCACACACTCACATGGGAAGAGTACAGCAAATACACGCATGGAAAGGCTGTCAGCAGCAGGAAACAGTCTGGAGACAGCGTCCCTGGGGACTCTGCCTGCTAGGTCACGCCCATCACAGATACTGCAGCGTGGGCCACCTCCAGTTAGCTTGCTTGCTTCAAGTCCATTCCTGCATTATTGGCTTCTGGCAGCCTGTGTATTGAAAGCAAAAGTAGGAGGCAGAGAACCAGCCTAAAGAGACGTATGAATTGCTGGCAGACGTGAAGCAGTCACCTATGCTGAGGTACCACTCTTTGGGGGAAAGGATGGTTTTGATTAACTAGTGATCTTAGCAAACTGCTACCTCTGTGCCTACCTGTTTAAAAACAGGTCAGGGATCTTTGGTCAATCACAGAAGCCCTACCAAGTGTTTGACTCAGGAAGTTGGAATGGGGTCAGGTCATCTTTTTGGGTCTTTTTGTTGTTGTTGTTGTTTGATTTTTCAAGACAGGGTTTCTCTGTGTAGCCCTGGCTGTCCTGGACTCACTTTGTAGACCAGGCTGGCCTCGAACTCACAGAGATCCACCTGCCTCTGCCTCCCGAGTGCTGGGATTAAAGGCGTGCGCCACCACACCCGGCCGGGTCATCTTTTTAGAAAGCCTTGGTTAAGGTTCCAAACCAGCAGCCAGACATGACGAGAGCGAGGAGAGGCATGTGGCCACGAGAGCGTCCTAGAAAGGGCTGACTGCTGTCGTTTACATATATGGACTCTTGAGTTACACTTGGATTACACAGTGTTACAAGAAAGGCAGAAACTCAGGAAGTACAGTGCACAAAGCATGCGGTGTTACTTACGTTATCTTCCATTGTGGACGTGGGCATCCCAGCAGTAGTGGTCAGATGTCCTGTGAGAAGCCCTGTGTTCAATGTATTTCCCATTATTGATCTGGGATTTGCTTCCTTGTACCTCACTCCTGTGTGGCCTTTGGAGGCCAGTGGACTTCCCCTCCCCGCCCGGGCCAGTGGTTTGTGTAGCAGTTCAGGTTTCAGCTGGATCATGGGCAGGCTGAACACTGTCTGGTGCACCATTCGCTCTGGCAGATCCTCTTCTTCAGCCTCGGCCTGCATAACAGCTGTCTCCTGTGTTCACATGTAGCACCGTGTGTGGTGCAGAGAAAAGCCTTAGCGTGCTGTCTAGACGCACCACACCCAGCTTCAGAGCTTGGCGTAGCATCAGTGAAACCTGCATCTTCCACACGGAGTGAGTATTGAGCCGCCTGCGGTTACTCTGGAGCCTGGCTGGGCCTTACCTTTGTTTAGTTGGCTTGGCTACCACATGATGTCAGTTTACAATTGGGAAGGTCATTGGCTTTTGGGGTTTTTGATAGCGTCTTCCGTGTGACTGTGATAAGGACGGGCACTGCACCCCCACCCCCCACTGTGTAGCCCTGGCTGTCCTGGAACTTGCTATCTAGGAATAGTAGACTAGCCTCAAACTCGGATATCTGCCTGTCTCTGTGTCCCCACTTTAAGAACAGGAAAAGGAAAGTGAATTTATTTGTTGTTTGGCTAAACTAGGGAGCAAGAACCCAGTCCCTCTCCACCGTGCCTGCGGCAAGTGTCATGACTTATAGGAAGCAAGGCAAAAGGCCAGCAATGTGAGGTGGAGGAAGGGCTGGGAGGAACCCCACGACCTCTTCTCAGCGCAGGTTGAAATCACTGTTATGTGGACGTGTTTAACCTGTGCTTTGAGCAGAAGCCATTTGCTGTCCAAGGCAGAGCCTGCCAGCAGCGCAAAGCTTTGGGCCACAGCCAGGTCTCACCAACATCTGCTTGGACCCTGATGATTTCGCAAAGCATGTTATTTTTACTTTTAAGTTTTTTTTCCGTTGCTTTAAAGTTTAAATTTTTTATTATTGGGCTGGAGAGACAGCTTAGCAGTTACGAGCACTGGCTGCTCTTCTAGAGGACCTGGGTTCAATTCCCAACTCCCACAAGACCTCTTACAACTGCCTAACTCCAGTTCCAAGGGATCTGGCACCTTCACACAGTTATACATGCAGACAAAACACCAATGCACATAAAACAAAAAGAAATAATTTTATTATTATGTGTGCATGTGAGTGAGGGCCCCTGTACCATGGCACTTGAGGTCAGAGGACTCCAAGTGAGTTCCAGAGATTGAACTCAGGTCATTAGGCTTGGTGGCAAGTGCACTGTGCCATGGGTTCAAGAAACGGGTCAATACCTCTCTAGATTTGTGGAAAGCTAAGAGTTCCTGTTGCGGATGAGCCAACTGACAAGGGATTGCTCTGCCTTCTAGTCCAGCCCTCTTTCCAAATCTCCATGCACGCTGACTTGAGGTCCACAGACCAAACCCTTTTGGTGGCTATTTCTTCCAGCTGCAGAGACCACCAGCACAGTTAGGGGTGAAAGTGACAGCGACTGTTAATGCATTCCTTCCGGCTGTAGAGACCACCAGCACAGTTAGGAATGAAAGTGACAGCGACCGTTAACGCAGGCTTTCCCACATGGGTTAAGAATGACACACAGTACTGGGCATGGTGGCACATGCCTGTAATCCCAGCACTTGGGAGGCAGAGGCAGGCAGATCTCTGAGTTCGAGGCCAGCCTGGTCTACAGAGTGAGTCCAGGACAGCCAGGGTGGTTACACAGAGAGACCGGTCTCTGTCTCGAAAAACCGGGAGAAAAAAAAAAAAAAAAAGAATGACATACAGGGTTCCTACAAGGTTTTTATTTGGACAAGTCTACTGTGAAAATGGAAATGTTGGTGAGGTTTATCTCTGATACTGTCTGCGTTTACTGTGACATGAGAAGAGCTCCCAGAAGCCCCTGAAGAATCCACACTACGTTTCCCCTGCCTTTCCCTGGACCATTCGCTCTCTTCCAAGGCCCATGTATCTGCTAGATCCAGTGTCCACTTGACTCACTGTGGTGACAGGTGTGAATGGCAGCACACAGGGTCACTGGCACAGGGGCCTTGCAGTGCTACACCACCAGTGCCACACTGCCGGCACCACACTGCCAGAGATACACTGGCAGCCATAATTCCTCCTGCCTACTTGCACACCAGCCTTCAAGTATTGTTCCTCATCCACGTGAATTTTCACGTAGGCCCTTAGGAGACTTCTGAGGGCCACACCTCGAGTGCAGAAATAGAGGACACTGGATCCTAGGTGAAGGTGACACCAAGGGGATTTATTACACTCTAGCAACCATCAGAGACTGTTTCCTTTTTTGTCTCCTTGGCAGGAAAGTTCTGAAGGACTGGGTGAAGTGCTTTCAGTTTCCTGCCCCTGGCAAAAGATTGATTAAGCATCAGCCAATTACAACCCACTTCCTGTTTGTGTACGGCCCACCAAAGTAAGCACGGGCTTTACATTTCTAAATGGCTGGGAAAAATGGAAGCCCTCTAACTTGACCTTACAGTGTGAACAGGATTTCGCTGGAATTTAGCCACTCTAGTTTCTACATTGTCTCGTGGTGGTTTTGGTGCTGTGGTGGTGGTTGGGTGGTTGTTGCAGAGACCGTGTGCCCTCGCTGGACCTGCAGTGATGCGGCATAGCTTGATGACATCCTAGTGCCCCATGACAGACCAGAATTCCACCCAAGCCCAGCTCAGCGGGCCAGCAGGTTTATCCAGCATACCTAGGGCATGGTGAGGGGTTACTTACGGGGTGCAGCACAGTAGCCTCTCACCCAGTGGGTGAGGACATCCTCACAGCTGTGCAGATGGAGTCTTCCCTGCAGTTAGGGTAGAACCCCCTAAGACCTTCCCCCTGAGTCTTGTGAGGGGACACGAAGAGCCCAGTCTTGAGGGAGCCACAGATGCTCTAATAAAGATGGTCATTTCTCTTGTACTCTTCTGCAGAACCAAGTGCCACTATGCTTTGACGTAAGGTGGAGGATGGAATCTGAGTTGTTGAGGTAAGTGGCAGAGACATGTCAGCTATCATCTCAAGGGACAGTCTCTTGTTGCTATTCACTTCCGCTTCAGAGGGGTGCAGAGATGTCTCTCCTGCAGAGAACCCAGGCTCAGTTCCCAGCATCCACAGGGCAGCTCACAGCCACACGCAACTCCAACTCCAGGAAATCCAATGCCTTCTTCTAGCCACGTTGGGATTCTGCATGTACAGGGAACACAGACATACATGAAGGTAAACACATACAAGTAAATAAAATTTTGGTAGTAAAAAAGGATATTTTCAATTCACAAAGTCATGATCAGAAAAAATAAGAAATCACGTCATAGAATATAGGCTTTTATTATAATAGTGAGAGGCTGGAGAGATGGCTCGGTGGTTGAAGAGGACCAGGGTTTGGTTGCCAACACCCACATGGTGGTTTACAACCATCCATAACACCTGTTTCAGGGGGTCCGACTCCTCTGACTTCAAAGCACCACCAAACATATGTGTGGTACACAGACATACATGCAGGCAAGACGCCTACAATTAATAAATCTTAAAAAACGAAGTGGAAAAAATGAGCTGCTGACTGATCTGTTGGCCGATCAGGGCACCGTTCTCGGATGGGTATGTGAGATAGAGAACTTGCCTTCGTGTGCACAGGTCTGAGAATGAGTTGGCAATGGAGCCACACGGCTCGGCAGTCAGGAGAAAAGATGCCCCTGAGTGGCTTCCCGGACGTTTGTGGCAAGCCTCAGCAGCCAGCCTGGGTCCTCAGGGTGGGGAGCCAGAACCAGGCTGAAAGGGATGAAGACTGACTCTTCACCAGGATTTAGTCCTTATGTGTAAACCATTGATCCTTTGGACTTTCTCCCACTGTAGACCGCGAGGCACGGACTTATCTGATCTTTCTTAGTAGCTGGCAGGTTGTTTCAGTACTGATTATTAAAAAAAAAAATCTATATTCGCTGTGGCTGTGAAAGGCGTTTGTTTGTCGGGTGGTGAGCCCCGTCATACTGAAGTCCTCTGGGCTCCCTCTGGGTTGTGCTGGTCTGTAGGTCGTTCATAAACTGCACAGGGACGGGGAGGGGCCTAATATCTCACAGCCTGGCAGCTCAGCATTCACTCACCTTGGGAGTTTCCGTACTCCAGTGGGGGTGTTTTTCCGTGAATTAGAGAACAAACACATCGTTTCAGTGGGGCGGTCTTACTTCGGAGTGCTCCTGCGAAGTCCACTTCTGTGTCTCAGGAGGGCTTGGAAGCGTTCTGTGTAAAGATTTACTCAGCCTTGTTATGGTGACACTACGGCTCAGTTCTGTTTGTACTGTGAGAGGGACTTCCTCCTTCTCTGTGTCTTGCGTTTGCCTGTGATGTGGATGCGTGGAAGCCGGTGCGTCTCTCTGTCATCTGCCGGCTGAGCCTTTTGGGTTGTTTTTGTTTTTTTAGTTAACAATGTTATTGCCTGCTGACAGGATCTTTTATACTTTCTTCCCAGCACTTCCTGCTTTGTCACTCGCCCTTGGTGAGCCGCATTGGCTGGTGAATCTGTGCGGTCTGTAGTGAACTTGTCCGTGGACGCATGTACTGAAGATGTCAGCGTGCTCAGGACCCTGCCACCTTCTAAAAAAATCTGGCTGTCAGATTTACTGAATGCCACCGCCTTGGCAACCAAGCCTTCAACACATGAGCCTCGGGGGAGGCCACTTCTTATAGAACCATCCCAGGGGTGTTCATGCTGGGCAGTCTGAGGTGTGCTGAGGGTGACTGGAGGCAGGCGAGATGGAAACCTCAGTGTTCTGCTCACGTGTCCTCAGATATCGCAGCTCTTCATAGGACACCCGGAAACATCAGTGAGCTGCGAAGGTGTCCAGCTGGACACCCATGCTGGACTAAGTGAGGAGGTGGTGTTCTGTTTGTTGTTTTGGGTTGGCAGGTTTTTTGAGACAGGGTCTCTCTGCGTAACCTTGGCTGTCCTGAACTCACTTTGTAGACTGGGCTGGCCTCAAACTCACAGCGATCCATCTGCCTCTGCCTCCTGAGCGCTGTGTTGTGCATTCTTCCATGTTCTTAAGATGCTCTACTATGTGCATATGGCTGCTGTGATGTCTGTCCCGCTGTTGTGTTACTCTCATAGCCTGCCTTGCGGGTACTTACCTTCAGTCAGATGGTCAGCGGCTGTACCGCTGGACTACGCGGTGCCTCATGGTAGTGCTGATACTATGGTTGGAGGTGTTATGCGTTCTTCTGTGTGTGTGAAACTAGGTCTCAGTATTCAGACTGGGCCGGTCTCAAACTCAGACCTTCCCGCCTCTGCTTCCCAGCTGGGATTAAAGGCACGTTGCCACTGTGCCTGCCTGGGACTGCTTATTTTTCCTATCAGTTGTCTGCCTGTCTTGTGTGTCTCAGTCTTAGAAACATCTGTTCCTATATCTTCCCTTCTTATGCTACAAGTCCTGTTATTTTTATTTATTTATTTTCTGTCTGTCCCTGTAGACTTCCGCTAAGTCCTGGCATCCGGAGTGAGGCTGACCCCCACCCCTCGCTGGCGCCTCCATTTCTCTGCTCCTTATTCTCTGTGGATTCTTGGGTATCTTTCAGTTACTGTCGAGGTTTCCCTATTAGCTTAGAAATTGTACAACATCCTGCTTTTCTTTTAGCGGTTTCTATGGTGACCATGAAGGGACATTTTTCATCAAAGAGCATTGTTATTTAGGCACTTGCATGGCCTGGATGATACAAACACAGCCTCACCAACTGCAAACACACAGGTTACATGCCATCACTGGCAGGATCTTATTTTGCATGTTTTTTAGCCCATATACATTATCATTGTAAATATATAATTGTATATATATATTATACATGTACAGCAGTGGTCAGTGGGTCTTGACTTTTTAAGAATTTTTTTTTTTTGTATGGTGTGGTAGTACGCACCTATAATTCCAGCCCTTGGTTCCACAGTGAAATGGCCAGCCTGTGCTGAGATCCTGCCAGAAAATCAATCTATTTGTCTGTCTGTCTGTCTGTCTGTCTGTCTGTCTGTCTATCTATCGTCTGTTTGTCTGATCTATCATCTGTCTGTCTTTCTACCTTTCTGTCTCTCCTTCCTCTTCCTTGTCCCCTTCTCCCTCTTCCTCCTTGTCCCTCAACCTCTGTGTGTGTGTGTGTGTGTGTGTGTGTGTGTATGTGTGTGTGTGTGTATGTGTGTGTATGTGTGTGTGTGTATGTGTGTGTGTGTGTATGTGTGTGTGTATGTGTGTGTGTGTGTGTGTGTGTGTGTGTGTGTGTGTGTGTGTGACCAAGTGTTAATGTGTAGCTCAGACTAGCTAGGAACTCTCAGTCCTCCTGCCTGTTTCAATTTATTTCGAATACAGACAGAGACAGAGACAGATAGACAGACAGATATCACACACACACACACACACACACACACACACACACACACACACAAAGAGAGAGAGAGAGAGAGAGAGAGAGAGAGAGAGAGAGAGAGAGAGAATGAGAAAATGTTCTCTCCCTCCACCACGTGAGGCCTGAGGTTTGTCAGGATGCTTCCTTACCCACTGAGCCGCCTCTCCAGCTTACTTTACATTTTTTCACTCCTTGCTCTCGACATCTCTAGATTCTCCACCAAGATTGTCTTCCTTTTGCTCAAAGTGCATCTTTTAGCTTTTTTCTTTCTTAAAGTTGCTAGTTGTGAATTAGTTAACTTTTTGTAAAGAACACATTACTTTTATTTCTGAATATTTTTCATTACAAATAATATCCTTACAAAAAAGGTGACAAAAACAGTATAAAAGGTTTCTCAGCATTCCCAGCCTGACTGCTGTGCTGTGGATGCGCCTGGAGTCCAGTGTGAGGCTGGCTCTGACCCCTCTGCCAGCTGACGCACACTCGCTGAGCTGCAGGAGCGCTACTAACGCTGCTCTTCAGAGCTCCCATGTTGGGCTAGGCGGTCCCTGTCTCCCCTCTCCTTTAATCTGGATGGTCCCTCTGTTGTTACCATTCACAATCCTGACCTTTTATTTTATAAAACTCCTGTTAGTTTTGACTCCCTCCCTCCATGTTACGCACACACTTCGCCTATGCATTTTTGACTAACATACCAAAAAGTGATGTGTTGTTCTTGGTGTGCAACAGGACGCACCTGCCTCGATTTTGTGCTTTTGAAACAGGGTCTCACCACACAGTTCTGGCTGGTCTGCAACTTGATATGTAGATCAGGCTGGTCTAGAACTTGCAGAGCTCCACCTGCCTGGGTTCCTAGTGCTGGGACTAGAGGTGTGTGGCACCACGCCTGGCAAGCTGACTGCTTTTGATGCCCCTCCCTGCTGTTGGCTTTGTTTGATTAAACCTCTTTCCTTGGTGAAGTACCCAGTGATTCATTAAGAGAGCTGCTGTGTGGGAGGCCGTTTGAGGCAATCGCTGTGGAACAAGTAACCTATAGGTTAGTATCATGGGCACCACACATCTCTGACGTCACAGTTTTCTGGGGTTAGGAACTCTGGAGCAGTAGGAACGGGTTCTTGCTTGAGTCACTCAAGATGGAGTTGTACTCACTCCGGTCAGTGAAGGGTTCACTGTGGCTGGCGTATCAGTGTCTAAGACAGTGGTTCTCAACACGTGGGTCGAAACCCTGTGGGGTCAAATATCAAATACCTGCACATCAGGCATTTACATTATTATTCATAATAGAAGCAAAATCACAGTTATAAAGTAGCAATGAAAATAGCTTTATGGTTGTGGGGGGTCACTATGCATGAAGAACTGTATTAAAGGGTCACAGCATCACTCCTCACAGGCCTCAGCCACACACTGTCCCCTCAGCCACACGCTGTCCCTCAGCCACACGCTGTCCCCTCAGCCACACGCTGTCCCCTCAGCCACACTGTCTCCTCAGCCACACACTGTCTCCTCAGCCACACACTGTCTCCTCAGCCACACGCTGTCCCCTCAGCCACACACTGTCCCCTCAGCCACACGCTGTCCCCTCAGCCACACACTGTCTCCTCAGCCACACGCTGTCCCCTCAGGCACACGCCGTCCCCTCAGCCACACGCCGTCTCCTCAGCCACACGCCGTCCCCTCAGCCACACGCTGTCCCCTCAGCCACACGCCGTCTCCTCAGCCACACGCTGTCCCCTCAGCCACTCGCTGTCCCCTCAGCCACACGCCGTCTCCTCAGCCACACGCTGTCCCCTCAGCCACACGCCGTCTCCTCAGCCACACGCCGTCCCCTCAGGCACACGCTGTCTCCTCAGCCACACGCTGTCCCCTCAGCCACACGCTGTCCCCTCAGGCACACGCCGTCTCCTCAGCCATACACTGTCCCCTCAGCCACACGCCGTCTCCTCAGCCACACACTGTCTGCTCAGGCACACGCCGTCCCCTCAGCCACACGCTGTCTCCTCAGCCACACGCCGTCTCCTCAGCCACACGCTGTCCCCTCAGGCACACGCCGTCCCCTCAGCCACACGCTGTCTCCTCAGCCACACGCCGTCTCCTCAGCCACACGCTGTCCCCTCAGCCACACGCCGTCCCCTCAGCCACACGCCGTCTCCTCAGCCACACGCCGTCTCCTCAGCCACACGCTGTCCCCTCAGGCACACGCCGTCTCCTCAGCCACACGCCGTCTCCTCAGCCACACGCCGTCTCCTCAGCCACACGCTGTCCCCTCAGGCACACGCCGTCTCCTCAGCCACACGCTGTCCCCTCAGCCACACGCTGTCCCCTCAGCCACACGCCGTCTCCTCAGCCACACACTGTCCCCTCAGCCACACGCCGTCTCCTCAGCCACACACTGTCCGCTCAGGCACACGCCGTCCCCTCAGCCACACGCCGTCTCCTCAGCCACACGCTGTCTCCTCAGCCACACGCTGTCCCCTCAGGCACACGCTGTCTCCTCAGCCACACACTGTCCCCTCAGCCACATGCCATCTCCAGCAGCCTCTGCCCCTTGTCATGTACTCCCTTGTTTGTTTTTTGAGAAAGATCTTCAAGGAAGAAACTAAATAGAGAAATAATCAAGGTAATAGAAGTCATGAATCAAATAGACATCCACAGGATTTTTCACCCAAACACCCTTCTTCTCCCCACCACATGGAACCTTCTCCAAAATCGACCATATAATCAGTCACAAAACAAGCCTCAACAAAACAAAACAAAACAAAAACCTGAAACAATCCCCTGTATTTTATCAGACCACCACAGCCTAAAGCTGAGCATCAACAACAACAGAATTAACAAACAGCCTATAAACACATGGAAATGAACAATGTTCTACTCAATGATAATTGGGTCAAGGATAAAATAAAGGAAGAAATTAAAGACTTCTTAGAGTCAAATGAAAATGAAGGCACAATATACCTAAATCTTTGGGACACAATGAAAGTAGTGCTAAGAGGAAAGTTCACAGCACTAAGTGCCTTCATAAAGAAATTGGAGACATCGCATACAAGCAACTTATGGAACACCTGAAAAACCTAGGGGAAAAAAGGAAACAGACACACCCAAGAGTAATAGATGGCTGGAAATAATCAAACTCAGGGCTGAAATCAATACATTAGAAACAAAGAAAACAATTCAAAGAATCAATGAAACCAAGAGCTGGTTCTTTGAGAAAATCAAGATAGACACACCCTTTGCCAAACTAACTAAAAGGCAAAGGAAGAATACCCAAATTAACAAAATCAGAAATGAAAAGGGAAACATAACAACAGATACCAAGGAAATACAAAGAATCATTGGATCGTACTTCAAAAGTCTAATGCCATAAAATTTGAAAATCTAAATGATGATGGACCATTCTCTTGATAAATTCCACCTACCAAAGTTGACTCAAGAGCAGGCAAACAAATTAAATAGTCCTATATCCTATAAGGAAATCGAAGCAGTCATCGAAAGTCTTCGAACAACAACAAAGCCCAGAGCCAGGTGGATTCAGCTCAGAATTCTACCAGACATTCAAAGAAGAACTAATACCAATACTCCTCAAACTGTTCCACAAAATAGAAACAGAAGGATCACTACCAGACTCATTCCATGAAGCCACAGTCACTTTGATACCTAGCCACACAAATACCCAACAAAGAAAGATAATTTCAGACCAATTTCCCTTTTGAATACAGATGCAGAAATACTCAATAAAATACTTGCAAACAGAATCCAAGATCACTTCAAAAATCTCATGTTGCCCACTCTTCATTTCTCTTCAATATAGTACTTGAAGTCCTAGCTAGAGCAATAAGACAGCTAAAGGAGATCAAGGGGATACAAATAGGAAAGAAGTTAAAGTTTCTGTATTCGCAGATGATATGATAGTATACATCAATGACCCCTAAAATTCTACCAAGGATCTCCTACAGATGATAAACAACTTCAGCAAAGTGGCAATTTTCAAATAATATTGAAAAACTCAGTAGCCCTCCTGTATACAAATGACAAATGAGCTGAGAAAGAAATTAGGGAAACCACACCCTTCACAATAGCCACAAATAATAAAAGTATCTCGGTATAACTCTAACTAAGCAAGTGGAAGATTTATATGAAAAGACTTCAAGTCTCTGCAGAAAGAAATCAAAGAAGATATCAGAAAATGGAAAGATCTCCCATGCTCATGGATTGGGAGAAACAGTAAAAATGGCCTTACTACCAAAAGCAATCTGCAGATTCAATGCAGTCCCTATTAAAATACCTACACAATATTTTATGGAACTGAAAAGATCAATACTCAACTTCATATAGAAAAACAAAATACTCAGGACAGCTAAGACAATCCTGTACAATAAAAGATCTTCCAGACTTCAGATCTCAAGTTGTACTATAGAGCAACAGTAATAAAAACAGCATGGTACTGGCATAGGAATAGGCCTGTTGACAATTGGAGTCAAATTGAAGACCCAGAAATAAATCCACACAACTATGGCTATTTGATTTTTGTCAAAGAAGCCAAAACCATACAGTGGAAAAAAAGGCAGCATCTTCAACAAACGGTGCTGGTCTAACTGGATGTCTACTTGTAAAAGATGCATTTAGATTCATATTTATCACCCTGTACAAAACTAAGGTCCAAGTGTATTAGAGACCTCAACATAAAAATAGACACACTAAATCTGTTAGAAGAAAAAGTTGGAAAGGACCTAGAACTCATTGGCACAGGAGACAACTTCCTGAACAGAACACCAACAGCTCAGGCTCTAAGATCAACAATTAATAAATGGGACCTCATGAAGCTGAAAAGCTTCTGTAAGGCAAAAGACACTGTCAACAGAACAAAGCGACAGCCCACAGATTGGGAAAAGATCTTTACCAACCCTACATTCAACAAAGGGCTAATATCTAAAATATATAAAGAACTCAGGAAATTAAACACCACCAAACCAAATAATCCAATTAAAAAATGGGGTACAGAGCTAAACAGAAGCTTCTCAACAGAGGAATATCAAATGGCTGAGAAACACTTAAAGAAATGCTCAACATCCCTAGTCATCAGGGAAATGCAAATCAAAATGACTTTGAGATTCCATCTTACACCTATCCGAATGGCAAAGATCAATAACTCAGTGACAACACATGCTGGCAAGGATGTGGAGAAAGGGGAACACTCCTCCACTGCTGGTTGGAGTGCAAAACTTGTACAACCACATTGGAAATCAATATGGCACTTTCTCAGAAATAGTTCTCAGGAACTATTAGGAATAGTTCTACAAGACCCGGCTATACCACTCCTGGCCATAGACCCAGAAGATGCTCCACCACACAACAAGGACATTTGCTCAACTATGATCATAACAGCTTTATTCATCATAGCCAGAATCTGGAAACAACTTAGATGTCCTTCAACTGAAGAATGGGTAAAGAACCTGTGGTACACAATAGAATACTCAGCTATTAAAAACAAGGAAATCTTGAAATTCGCAGACAAATGGATGGAACTAGAAACGATCATCCTGAGTGAGGTTACTCAGACACGCATGGTATATACTCACTTATAAATGGATTTTTAGCCCAACGTAGGTGTCCTCAGAGTCTCCACCCAGCGGGGGATAGGGACAGATACTCAGACTTGGAGCTGGACTCTGGGCAGTGTGCTGAGTTGCAGGTAAGAGTGGGGACATGGGAGGGGCCTGCGGATTGAGCCACAGGGGGATTGCACTGAGTCTCCAGTCAAGAACAATGCAGTCAGAGAACCAAGACCCCTTTCTCAGATGTAGCCAGTGAACTGCCAATTCTCCACGTGGTGGAGGGGGGGACTGCTGCTGACCCTCTGACATGCACTCAGTGGCCCAGTACTTGGTCACTGCTCCTTAGCAAGGTGGCCTTGTGGGCACATAGTGGAAGGGGATGCAGACTACCCTGATGATAGGCTGTTCCCAGAGGGCTAAGGGAGAGGACTAAATAGAAGAGGGAGGGTGGCAAAGGGAAGATGAGAGGGCGGGGATGACTGTGGCTAGCGTTACCGTCTCGCCAGCAAGAACGACGCTGCACACACACACAGGAGCCTTCTGCAGTAAAGCTTTAATGCATCTTGAGAGGGAGAGCATAAGCTTACAGCAAGTAAAATGGAGACCCCAAACAGCAGAAACCCATCCCTTATATAGGAAACTGTCCTCCGCTTAGGATGTGTCAGTCCCCGATTGGCTGTTGCTCATCGGGCGAGATGACGCCACGGGAGAGGCAGAGCACAACAAGTGGAAAATCCCTTCGCACATGCGCAGATTAGTTGTTTGTCAGCATGGGACACAGGATGTCAGCGCCATCTTGTAATGGCGAATGTGAGCGCGGCCTTTCACAGATAACAATCGGGAGGTAAGGTGAATAAATTATAATAAATAAAATATACACTTAAAATATCTACATGGAGGAGGGTGTTGTTGCAGAGACTGATGTACCAACCAAGGACCGTGCATGGCGAGGACCTAGACACTCAGCTCAGTTGCAGGCCATAGGCAGCACAGTCTCCATACCACATGGGATGTAGGGACTACTTCTGACATAGACTCTGGTCCTCCAGTGTGGATCACTTCCTCCTTGTTGGGAGGACTTACCAGACCACAGAGGAAGAGGATGCAGGAAGAGCTGAAATCAGATACTAGGGGAGGAGGTCTGCCCGTTCTGAGGGCTAGGGGAGGGATGGAAGGGGGATGAGGGAGGGACGGTGCGATTGGTAGGTAATGAGTGAGGGGACCACAATCAGGGCGTTAAAATAAATAAATAAATAAATAAATAAAGCTGCAGAACAAGCAGGTAGCTTATATTCCTAATGCCACTACATGGGAACAGCTCAGAGACAGGCTGAGACATGAATGTCTATGCATAGACAATGCTTCTTGGCTACAGAACACATATGACTTAGGACCAGATGCCGTTCTTTGTATGGCATGAATGAAGATTTACAGATGTCTTTCTTGTGCTCTTGCAATGAGCAGAGAACCAGCCTTGATTGTCATGTGCACCATGCACACCTCATACACTTATAATTTTAGGGCTGTATAATGCTTGTGAGAAACTATGTTTTCAGAGCAAAAGAACCAGACTTTGAAGCTGGATCAGACCTGACAGGATTCATTCCTCTCAGCATGCTGGACACTGACATCCTGCATCCTTCATGTTCCAGCACCAAGTGCTTCAGTTGCCTTTCTCCATCAGAACAGGACAGCTTTGAAGAAAGCTTCTGTACCCAATTGGTCCAGCATTTCAGACTGTCCCACACAGGGCTTTTAATTAAGTCTGACCGCTCTCAACATTCAGAAACTAGACCACAAATAATATTCCTACCTTTTCCCCAATTTTATTTGGGCCTCTACAAAGGTGTTATTTGTTCCTTATCAGCTGGAAGAAACCTTAAGAGAATGACACCCGTGTTCCTTGGGCTCTCTCGGGCTTCAGGTGTTTATTGTCACTGGGAGTTGGGTATAAGTTACTATTGGTTTTACCCAGAGAGAAAACAAGGTTGGACTCAGGGATGTCTCCCTTTTCCTTTATCATTCTGTCTTGGGTGTGGAGATGGGGATGAAAAGAGAGAAGGGGGATGTGGAGGTGCATGGGGAAGATAGGACAAAACGTGGGTTGTTGAGTTTATCCTCAACTTAAGACCTTCACTGTACACACAAGGTTATTTTTAATTCATTGCTATAGAAATTTATATGTTGAGGCAAAATAAGTTTTAATTTGGATCCATTGATTTAGAATTCAAATGTAAGATTGTTCTTCACTCACGTTATGTATATGTGTGTATATGTGTGTGTGTGTGTGTGTGTGTGTGTGTGTGTGTGTGTACACTGTATTGTGAGGTGTTGTACCTATACCACTCAAGTAGAATACAAGGTTTGCCTCCTATTTTAAAAACGCTACTGCAGGCTGTTTAGGATAAATAAGTTAGACAAGTCATTTCAATTGCTACTCTGTTTCTACCACAAGAATATACATGCTGGATGTGACAGATAGGCATGCTCCTATAACAGATACGGTCTTCAGAAACCTCAGAGTATGGCATTTGAAGATGTTTACTCCTTCTTAAGTCTCTGATGGGCTTGAAGACCAAATAGTTTAGTTTCACAATTAAGCTTAGTTGGTTAGGGCTTAAGATGATTTTTAGGTCTAGGTAGATGTTTTAAGTTGATAGAGATGAGATATGATAGATACTGATTTACATTCAGAATTTTAGACTCACCAGATAGGAAAGATGTTTTCTTTGAGGCTGCCAAATTCATACAGCCAAAACACTAAAAATGTAACATGAATGTAATTCCTGATAGTTCTGTGGCTCTTTTGCTGTATGGAGTTTGTTTTACGTAGGTGTAATAATATAGATGTATATGTAAAAAAAATCAATAATGAAAAGTAAATTAAAAAAATTGAAAACAAGAAACAAAACAAGACAGACAAACAAGCAAAGAGAAAGTCTTACATAGCTCATACTGACTTTTGTCATTCAGCATCTGGCAGCTTGGCCTGGGCTCCGCATCCAGCCTGGGTCGGTCCAGGCACTGGCTGCCTCTGGACGAGAACGGACGGACCTCAGGATCAAAGGTCCCAAGGGCCAGTTTCTTGCTCAGAGGCAGCTAGGTTGCTTTAGGGTGAGTTCCCGCCTCACTGGGTGGTCAGCTCTGAGCTAGCAGTGGTGGAGCAGCTGCCAAGGAAGCTCCACCATCAGTGCCTTGAGCACCTTCATTGGCAGTCAAGCCCCAGGCATTCAGCAGCGCAAAACGGCTATCCCCGGAAGTCAGAGTTCAGCCTTATCCAGCAGAGTCCCACGACTTTGAATTCACTCTAAAGCTAAGGATGACCTTGAACTTCTGATCTTTGTGGCTCCACTTCCTGAGTGCTGGCCCTCACGCCGCCATGCCTGGTTCGTGCCAGGGACCATGCACAGGACTTCATGCCCAGGCAAGTACTCTACTGACTGAGCTACATTTCCAGCCGGCTATGACACCGGACAGTCCGTGTTTATAACCTCACGTCTGCCCATTAGTTCCCTATGGAAAACAGTGACGGTGGCTTTCCAGCCACCAGACCAGGCACCCAGCGCCGACCCCTGCCAGATGGACTATGTAAGAACATGAGGACGAAGGCCACCACTCTGCATGACTTACTCCTGCCCGTCCTTGCTGCAGCTGGCTGTGTCGGTGCCCACATCAGCCCTCTTCAACGTAGGAGAGGATTGTACAGTGGCCGGGGCAGAGGTTGCCGCATCTGTGTGTGTATGTGAGAGCGTGCATGCGTGTGTGATGTTAAGGATGCATGCCTTTAATCGCAGCATTTGGAGACAGAGGTAGCTGGGTATCTGAGTTCAAGGCAGCCTGGTCTACTAGTGAAGGGACCTCAGCCTAAGCATCCGTGTGAGGGACCTCAGCCTAAGCATCCGTGTGAGGGACCTCAGCCTAAGCATCCGTGTGAGGGACCTCAGCCTAAGCATCCGTGTGAGGGACGTCAGCCTAAGCATCCATGTGAGGGACCTCAGCCTAAGCATCCGTGTGAGGGACCTCAGCCTAAGCATCCATGTGAGGGATGCCAGCACAGCTTGGATCTTTGCCATGACGAGGAGCCCCTGCGGTTTCAGGCTGAAGCTTTAGCATAGCGTTTGTGAATTGTACAAGTATGACAGCCTTCTCCTGGAAACCAGCAGCTCCTGGGGCTTGGGACCTGCCAGGTACCCCGAGCCTTAGCACACACCCGCTATGTACCTGATCAGAGTTGGGCCCTGTGAGGAATGCAGCGGAGGCCACAGCGCCCCCTGCTGGAGCTGCTGCAGACTGGCCGGTGCGGGACGCAGCCTCTGCAGCCAGCCAGAGTCCTCTTTGCGTACATGGTGCTTAAGGAAAAAAAAAGGAAAGAAAAAAAAAAATCAGAACTAGGTTTGGTTTACAGTAAATTCCAGGCCCGTTGGATCTTGCGACCTTCTGAAGCTGGTGCACCTTGGTTCAGTGACTTTAGTTAGGTAGGTGAGAAGGGCGGGGCCTTCTCCTAGCAAGCCAGGGTAATGTGAGCGAGGAAGTTTTTGGGTGACACTGGTTTGTGGGCTCGGTTGATCCATTTCTGTAGCCCCAAACCTTTAGTATAACCTCATAGTTCATATACCTCATTTTACTAGCCTTCCAAGCCATCTGTTTTTTTTTAAAGTCAATTGTATGATTTTATGTGTGTAGGTGTTTTGCCTGCATGTATGTCTGTGCACCATGTGCCAGCAGCCCGAACTGGGCATCAGAGTCCCTGGAGTTAGAGTTACAAACGTCTGCGAGGCACAGTGTGGATACTAGGAATTGTGCCCAGGTCCTGCAAACCAGCGAAGAGCCCAGAGTGGCGAAGAAGCTTGTCCAGGCGCACACAACATAAAGAACAGCTACCTCAGGGCCTGGGCTGCCCTCCGGGGGCCACCTGCTGACCGGAGGTGGCCACCCGCCCGCTGGAGCGCCACAGTTACTTCAGCCTGCCTGTCTTCCAGAAAGGTTCTCCACAGGGCAACGAGGCAGGGGATTTATGGCTTGGCCTGATTAATGGGCCGGGCAGTTAGGAGTTGGTTGCCAGGCTATTCGCATAATTTAATGCCTCCAGGCAGGAGAAGAGGCCTCTAACTCATGCCTTTCCAGGGCTCTGGGAGCAGCAAAGCAGGCTCTGGGGTCATTGAGACATCGCTGCTCCTCACGTGAAAAGCCCTGCTGTCCTGTCTCGCCTCCCTCCACAGTCACTGGGTGAGTCTACGTGGGAAAAAGCCAGAAACCAACCGGAAGCCATCAGCGTTCAGCCCACGCTTCCTCGGTTGCTCGCCCGTGGGTTTGGTGTGTACCCAGCAGCCGCTCACAGGTTCTGAGTGCCTCTCGGAGGAGACACTCCCATCCCAGGGAACTGAAGTCTTCCCCAGGGAAGCCGGTGCAGTTCGGGTCGGCAGACAAGGCTGTGAAAGGCAGGGATGGCAGAGGAGACCCTGGCTCCTGTCCCTTCCCCAGCCGCTGTGCAGTTAGGAACATCCCTTACCCTACCTCTCTGGGGTTCAGATTTCTTCTTGTCCTGCAGAGAGATTGGACACGTTGTCCTGTTGACTTGAAAGTCTGTAATTTTTTTTTAAAAACTGTGACAATCGTGTTTTATCTTCCTCCCCCCCCCCCCCAGCATCTGGAACTAGTAATCTGTTTTAAACATTGTATCTCAAATTCTAGCTACTTGTGGGTATTTGGGCCTCTTCGTCTGCCTGCAGCTGGGGGTAACGAGTGTCCCTGGCAGGGTCCCTCTCTTGTCCTCCCCCCTTTTCTTCCTTATTACCCCCCCCCTTTGAGGCATTGCTTCTGGCCTGGGCTAGTCTTGACTTTTATATGTAGCCAAGGATGACTTTGAACTTAGGGTCTTTCTGCCTCTGCCTCTGGAGCCCTGGTTTGCCCCCCCACACCTTCCGGCATTCTACCAACCGAGCCAGGTCTCCAAGCATGGAGTCCCCTTTACCTTTCCTTTCATAGGTCTGGCCCAGGACTCCAGAGCTGTGCTCAAAACTGTGCTGTGAGGGAGGGCCAGGGAAGGGGACCCCCACTCTCCACCCCAACTCTCCATCACTTCCTGCTGAGAAACTTAGAACTGGCACAGAAATTCACTCTATTCACTTTTTTTAAAAAAGGTTTGTTTCCATGTTTTGGCTGCAGGTATGTGTCTGTGTGAGGGTGCCAGGTCCCCTAGAACTGGAGTTGCAGGCAGTTGTGCGCTGCCAAGTGGGTGCTGGGAATTGAACCTTGGTCCTCTGGAAGAGCAGTCAGTGCTCTTAGCCACTGAGCCATCTCTCCAGCCCCTCCGTTCACTTTTTATATGTGTGTTTATTTGATTTAACCTTTTACTGTGTGTCTGTGTATGTGTCTATACATGTGAGTGCAGTACTCCTGTAGGCCACGAGATAGCGTTGGACACCCTGGAGCTGCAGTTACAAGTAGATGTGAGCTGTCTGGCCTGGGTGCTGGGAATTGAATCGGGCCTTGTGCAGGAGCATCCTAACCAGCCAGCTACCCTCCCAGCCCTGTGTGCAGCTAGTGGCGGTGTTGGTGTGGGTGCACACGCACCTGTGTGTGAGGGCCAGGGCTTGGTCCTGGGCCTTTCCTCGATCACTCTCCACTGTGTTGGATGATGTCTTTCACTGAACTATCAATTTGGCTAAACTCGTTGGCCAGTGAACCTCAGGGATCTCCTGTAGGGTGGGTCCTAACCAGGTAGCTTGGTGTTTTTGTAGAAATGAGGTCTATACCTGCTAGGAAGGGCACATGTGAGGAGAAGCCAGCCATCAGGGATGCATCTCCAATCCAGGAACTAAAAGTTGACAGGGACCTGGAAGGTGGGTCTGGTACAGTTGAGGGGCACATCCCTGCTGGTAAGGTCAAAGTCAGACTCAAAGCCCCCAGAACTGCTAAAGGAGATGACTCTTTCACTCAAGTCCCGTTTTGGCGCTTTGATCTAGAAGCCCAAGACCAGGAAGAGAGTGAGTGATGTTGGCTGATTTGCCAGTTCTCAGGGTGTCTGTCAGTCCTGTGGTGGGAAGGGAAGGACAGCCTCCAGGTGGAGGTGGTGGGACTTTGCTTTCAGCCTGGAAGGCTGTTGGAAGCTTCTCTGTGGCCTGGGGGCTACCTCTGATACAGGCCAGCACGCTCTAGAGAGGTGATTTACACACATCTCATGACCTGTCCCCACAGAGGTACCAGGACGCCACATGGTGGCCTGGGTGTGGCTCTGGGAGGCTATAGGCCAACAAGGAGCCACCCTTCCCCTCAGCCCTGGGGGCTCATAAATGGGACATAGTCCCAGAAGTCTGTGTCACTGTTTGTGTAGCTTTGTGTAGGTGCCCTTCGAAGGCATCCAGTGGGTCTTTATGTACCGGGGTCGGCTGCGAGCAAGTTCTGAACCAGCGCAGGCAGGGCTGGTGGCAAGAATAGTATTTCATTGCTGGTGTCCTGGAGAAACGCAGGGCTGGGGGACAAGAGTGGAGAGGAGCTGTAATTAGCCAGGCTTGGGTTTGTTCTAGAAGGCATCAATTACCACAGAGACCACACACCCCAGAGTTTGCAGGGCAGGCTCAGTTTGGTTGATTCTGATTTTTTTTTCCCGAGAAAGAGGCTCTGGTGAGTGTGTATAGTGGGACTTAACATTACACAGGTCTGTGTTGCCGCTTACACATTAATTCATAGCTGCAAACAAACTCTTCGTCACGCCATGACTCTGCCTTTCTGTTATGAAAAGTACATATGGTCATCGCTGCCGTGTGCCCTGGGCTGCGGTCCTGCCCTACAGTTGAGGACTGGTGGAGAATTGGGAAGATGTTTGTCAAATGCAGGGTCTGAGGTGGAGAGCGGCACCTGCATGTTTGGCTCAATGTTTTGTGGGATATAAACCCAAGGAACAGGCTTTCCGGTTTCTGCCGTACTTGGTACAGACCATCTTCCATAATGCTCTGGTCACAGGTGTGTGAGCTGCTCTCTCTTCTGTGCCAGCGCATGCCAGATGTGTGCCGAAAGGGATGCTTCAGAGCAGGGAGGACCAGAGACAGGCACTCAGGCTGGGGCACGGGGTCCTGCTGCTGTGAGCCGTAAACTCAAGGACATATACAAGGCTGAGAAGCTCATCTCTGTGTTCTGCAGATGACATGGAGGAGGCTGGGCGTCTAGAAGATGACACGAAGGCCAGGTGTCTAGGAGATGACGTGAAGGCCGGGCGTCTAGGAGCCAAGGGCTATGAGGGTGGGGAACACCCATCCGCACTGGTGGATGGTCACTTTAGCGTTAGAAATCCATTTTTTAGAAATCTGGGTGTCTGCAACTATGAATCTTTTTATTTTTCTTACTTTTAGTCTTACTGCAAATATCTTCTGATTTGCATTCAGAGGATGAGAGGGAAGGGACACTTGATCCAGGGCAGCGGTTCTCAACCTGCGGGTCACCTTTGGGGTCAAATGACCCTTTCACATGGGTCACCTAAGACCATTGGAAAACACAGATGTTACATTATGATTCAGAACAGTAGTAAAACCACAGTTATGAAGTAGCAGTGAAAATAATGTTATGGCTGGAGGTCAGCACACCATGAGGAACTGTGTTAAAGGGTCACAGCATTAGGAAGGTGAGAACCATTGATTGAGGGGATTAAAAACAATTACTAAATTTTTTATATAATATATTTTAATTATATTCTCTCCTCTTCTCCAACTTTTCCCAGATCCTCCCCACCTCCCTACCACTCAACTTCATGTTTTCTCTTAAAAACAAAAACAAAAACCAACAACACTTAAGTGAAACAAACAGCTAAGAGAAAACAAAAAAAGTCGAAACAATTTTTAAGAACTTCAATAAGGTTAAAAAAAATTTACCAAAACAACAAAACAGAACATGGAGGTGGATTTTGTGTTGGCCAAGCGCTCCTGGGCACAGGGCTGCCCTGGAGCGTGGCTGGTGTGCCCAGTGTCACTCCATTGCTTCTTGGTGGGGAGCTTTACTGGCTGTTCACGCCCCACTCAGCGCTGGGACCCAGGTCTGCTCCGTGCTGTCAGGCTCTGAGTTCACAGGTGCGACAGTTCTGTTGTGACTCAGATGCTGTTTTCCCGGGAGTCACCCATCACCTTTCCCTCTTACGCTCTTTCTGCCTTCTCCTCCGCACAGGTCCCCGCGCTGTGAGGAGACGGAGAGGCGCCCACGTAGGGCCAGGTTTGAGGAACTCTCTCACATCCCTCAGCTGGGGGGCTCTGTGCTGGTTACCTTCTGGGGCAACAAGAAGCCTCTCTAATGAGAGCTGAGCGAAGCTCTGACCTGAGTCACAGCCTGGGGACTGTGGCAGCTGTCTCATCTAGTAACTTTCCATAGGCATGTTTTAAATCAGAGCTAAAATGGTAGTGACCATGGGTCTACAAGGAAGGCTGACCTGGGCATCCTAGGTGTTAAGTAACCCCTCACCTCCCAAGCGCCCCACCCCCACCCCCACCTACTTCCCTTCCCTGGGAGCCTACAGAGGGCCTGCACATCTCTAGGCTTCCGGAGGCAGCATCGTTAGACACTAAAGCCTGAGGGCATTGAAGGGGGCTCTGTGCGTCACCAGCATGCACAGCTGCAGGAGCCCGCTAACTACAGCCTCCCAGCTCCTCTCCCGATGCGCCGCATGGGTTTAGATTTCTGGGTGAAGGGATGAGGGGATCTGCATTTGCCTCACACATACCTCCTTGGTTTTTGTTGCATCGTCTTAGCAAGTGGAGCTGAGCTCCGAGCCGCTCCCCTCTGCAGTCCCTAAATGGGGAGTATTATTTTCAGAGCTCTGAGGCAAAAGCGGCGGAATTCCTTTGGTTTGAGTGGCGTGGCCATGTGTGTGTCTTTTTAAGGCTGACAGCACTGCCAAAAGATAACCACAGGTGGACTCAAAAGGCACATGCCGTTTCCAAAGATAGCAGCTGTCAAATCCGGCTGACGGTTCTGTGGGCCTGAGCGCGCCCGCAGCTGCACAGCCTTATATAGAGGGCTGAAGCCCCAGGAAGGCTCTGAAAGTCGCCGGCTCTGATACGCCTTTCTCAGCAGCTGATGCCTCCTGTTCTGGGACTATCTTTGGAGAGTGCCAAGCCCTGTTTAGTACACAGCTGACAGGTGCTTGTGGCAAGTGAGCTGGACAACTGAGCTGTAACCATTGCAAACATCTGGAGTGGATGGGATGGTGGAGGTGATTCTGGGATCTGGGGAAGATGATGCTGTGGTAGACAGATTGAGTGGGCCGTGCAGAACGGCCACCCCATCTAACTCAAATGCTGGATCCTCCAAGCTGGTGTCCTCTCCTTTATTTTATCCAAAGCACTCGTTACTCTCTGGGGTAAACATCTGTGTATGTTGTGGTTTGGAGCTCAAGGGTCTGCCAAAGGTGGAATGTTAGAGGCTTCAGTACCAGCCTGGGGCACCAGTGCTGAGCTGTGGTGCTTTCAGGAAGTGGGGCCTGATGGAAGAGGCCCGTGATCCTGTTGGAACTCCCGCCAGAGCCCACTGGCCGTGCCTCTGACAGGGCCCTGCTGTCTTGGGTTGGGGTTTAGCAGAGAGCATTGGGGTGGGGGGGAGGGAGAAGAGAGAGGTCAAGGCAGGATCAGACATGGAGGGGCCAGAGAGTGCATCCTTTCCAGTTTGCCGGCTGACGGCCTCTAGAATCACCTGGGAGGCGGGCCTCTGGCTAGCCCGTGCTAACTGACCCATCCTAACTGTGGGCGAGGCCATTCTGTAGGCAGAGGCTGTCGGACGGTATGACACGGGGAAGGCGAGTCGAATCACAGCAAGCACACATTCTCGTCTTTCTTGACCGTGCCTGCCTCACGCTCTTGGCTCTGTGACTCCGGCCTTTGAGGGCTTCCCCCTGGGATGAACTGTGGCCCAAATCTCTTTCCCTCTGGGGATGCCTTTTTTGAAGGTGTTTTGTCACAACCACAGGGACGGTAACTAAGACAGATGCCCTGGCTCATTCTGTCTCTTTACTTTGTATGAGGGGCTCTGAGACAGAACTCAGTCCTTTGGGTGTATGGTCAGCGTGGCAGCTGGGTCACATGGTGGTTCTATCTTTAGCTTGTGAGGAACTAGCTCTGATTTCCATAGTGGTGTATCGGGGTACACCTCACTAACTTTGTACAAGGACCCCCTCTTTCTCCACAGCTTCAGCAACGTTCCTGTCATTCCCCGGCCCCCCTCCTCCAAGTCCCCCTAGCCCCCCCCTTGGTTTCAGCCATTCTGACTGGAGTGACACAAAAACCTCAAAAACAGTTTTGATTTGCATTTCACTGATAGCTAAGGGTGTTGAACACTTGGAAATATTCATTGACTGTTTGTATTTCTCCCTTTGAGAATCCTCTGGTTCATTGGCTTATTTACTGGCTGGAAGGTTGGTTTGTGTGTTTCTTTGTGTGTGTGTTTCATTTTTTTTGAAGACTTTCATATTAGTTATGAATCTGAAGTATATAGCTGACAGAGAGTCTCCTCTCACTCTGTAAGTTCGCTCTCCACATTCTGCTGTGAGGAGTTCCAGAATTTCCCAGAATCCCATTATTAATTACCGTGGCTCTTTCAGAGGGACGAAGAGAGAGGAGTGAGGGAACAGAGGAGGGAAGAGAAAGGGGAGAGAGGGAGAGAGGGAGGGGAGAGGGAGGGGAGAGGGAGGGGAGAGGGAGGGAGGGGGAGAGGGAGAGGAAAAGGGAGGGAGGGGGAGAGAGAGGGAGCAGAGGCCTGATTGGTGTCGCGGGACAATCATTACTTTGCAGCTGACAGCATTCAGTGTGAGTAATCTTGAGGTGGTTTGACTCTCTACAGGAGAACGCATAGATTATATGTTAAACACCGCACCATTTTGTTTAGGGGACTCGATCGTCTCACTTTTGGTATCCGGCTGAAGGGAATCCTAATCTCCCAGGCATTAGAGGATGCATGTAGGAAGGGAGAGGGGTTGACTTCACAGGACGTTGTCTGTGATGACACCTGTTGGGTGCCCCAGGGAGGGGTGGCGCCTGCCCGGCTGCCTAAGCACCTGGGATCTTTCTTCTGAGTGCGTGGGCTCTGGCCCAGTTCGGAAGCCTCTGTCTGCTCTGTGGCCGACGGGTTAGGGTCTTTCAGGCATGCCATCACCACTAAAGTCCATTCTTTAGGCAGGGCCCAGTCACAGTGCCCAGGTCAGATGAGGTCCCACTACAAGCCCCTCTGAAGGATCTTAGGTCACTTAGGATCAGGGAGGGGTGTGCAGGTGAGGAGATGCCACGTGGCCGAGACAAAAGGTCTAGGTGTGGGCAGGGCAAGGTTCTCATCCTTCTGAGCTTCAACGCCTCAGCCGGCCTTGGGGTGTGGTTGCCAAGCACACTGAACCTTTGGGCAAGGAGACGCTCAAGGGCTGGGCTCTGGCCGCGCTGGTCCCGTGACAGCGGCTCCGCTTGGCGGGCGCCTTGATTGGTTCTCTGCGCGGGGCGGGTGCAGGTTTCCTTTCCGGGGTGCTTTGCGCGCGTGTACGGGAGCGGGGACGCGGTCTCCCTGCAGAAGCCCCAATGCCGTGTCCCCTTGCAGAATGCTGATAGGACCTGAGTAGCCTGCGGGATCCCAGGGTGCATCTGCGCTGAAACTCCAGCGTCTTCCCCGGGAAGGCTGCTGTTAACTTCCGGGAAGAAGGCAGCAGGCGGATACTGGCCTGTGCAAGTCTGGGAAGTCACGTGCGGTCTTGACGTCACAGCCCGCTGACTAAGGGATTCCTAGCAGCCTCCTCCCACTGTCTGCTTGTGAGTCAGGAAGAAGGCTCTTTGCCCAGAAGGCGCCTAGCGGCAGAGAAGGGGGAGCCCGGGTCCCTAGCAAGCGGTGCAGCGTTTCCGGGTGTCACCCCCACGTCCTCAGCTCCTATGGGTTATGTGCCGTCTCCTTTCACCCCAGAGGACTGAGACTCAAGAGGTGACTAACTTAGGTCACACAGCTGGTATGTGGCACAATTAGATTTTGGATCCAGATCTTTCTGATCCCACAATTCAGGTTCCCCACAGTCCAGCCTTACCCCTAGTGAGAGCAGTAAGGTACTTGAAGCCTAAGCCGGCTGCTTTGCTGTGGGCACTCACCTGTCCTGGCCTTGCGCCCAGTGCACGGGGACTGCGGTGCCATATCCATCACCTGTTGTCCTGTGGGTCCCCAGCTCTCAGCGTCTCCCAGGCTGCTTGTGCCTGAGCGACCGCTCTGGCTGCTCGCCCTCAGTCCCGATTTCACTGGGACTGTAGCCCAGGTTGTCTCAGGCACTGCCCCTCATATCCAGTTGCTGGCTAACTTCCATCATCTTCCCCTTCAGGATGTTCTCAGTTTTTGGTCCTTTCCAACCCCATGGCAGTGTAGCACTCGGCCTTTGCAGCAGTCAGCAACTATATTTCTCCCTTCGCTGGTGAGCATCTCAGCCATCCATCCAACCTACATACGTGTGTGTGTGTGTGTGTGTATTCTATTTACTCCAGGTGGCCATCTGGGCTTTCCACTTGTTCACATTGTGTGTGTGTTACACACATACCATGGCATGTATGTGGAGATCAGAGGTCAGCCTTCAGGTGTCACCTTCACTTTCCACCTCGTTTGAGACCGGCTCTCTTTACTGTTGTTAATGTCACATTCTAGAGTGCGGGGTCTCAACCTGTGGGGCGGTGAGGGACAAGGAGCATTTATTTCTAACAGTCCTAGAGGCAGTGCCACGGTCCTGGGCGTCACCTTGGTTCGCCATCAGCCAGACTTGTGGAATAGTTCCTTTGGTTTGTTCTTACTGTTCTTTCTGAGGTGAACAGACATTTGCTCCTGTCTCCTCAGGAAAACTCACACAACAGGTCCCCTTTTCCTGGGGAAACCCTGGTCCTCTCCTGGTGCTCAGAAAATTCCCTGTGAAAAGTCTAAGGGCTTTGTGTGAGCAAACTCAGGGCTGAGAACCCGGATACGTGCAGGCAAACCTCTGCTGCCGCTGGGCCCAGATTGTAGGGCTTGGGGACCACTAAGCCTGGAAACTGAGCATAATGGAGCCCCGCCTGAAGGAGGAGCTCCTGGGCAGAAAGGGTTCTGTGCAGAGCACTGAACGAAGAGGCTGAACTGCTGGCTCCTGACTAGTGAAACTGGTCACCTGAGGGACACCGGTCTCTTGATGGAGTGATGCCTTTTGAGGGGCTGGAATTTGGGGTCCAGAGCAAACTGGTGGGTGGAGTAAACTGGAAGGTCTACAGGACACTTGAAACTGAGCAGACACAAAAAGGAGCTTTCTACATATATTAGAGAAACCTCCAGAATGCCAAGCAGATGTCGGCACCCTGAAAGATCTGCCTACAGTCCTGCAGCAGCAGCTATGGGTGGTGTGTCTGGCATTCACTCTTCCCTGTCAGGAAGTCGCACTGCAGCTCCCGGCAGAGCCTGTCAAACAGACGCCCACGGGGCTCCTCACACAGGCAGGAGGATCCGTGAGTGCAGGCGCCCTGTCTGGTGAACACCTCCACGCCTATTCAAGATCCATGTCTGATCATTGCAGGCTTGCCAGAACGTTTGCACCTCTCTGTCAGGAGAGAATTGAAAGCAATTCAACAAGAAGACTGAAAAGGGAAAATCCCGTAGGTGAGAAGAATTCTGAGACGGGAAATCTCTTCAGGCGAAACTATCTGAGGCCACCGTGCCGCTGTAAGCGCCCAGGCTAGACTGATCAAGGCCTACTTAGGCAGCTCTGTCTTTGTATGCCACCTAGGCACACGTAAGGCTGCAAGGAAATGAACCAGCACAGGTGTGATCGCGTGACAAGTCTCCACAAGGGCCTGTCATGGGGTTAAAACGGCTCCCCAGGGTAGAGTTTCTTTCCTAGTGTGGGTTTGTTCCTCACCTCCTGCCATCTTTCTTGTCAGGTGTGGGGCTCTCTGAGGGGCCAGAAACTCAAGCCCCCAGGGCAAAGTAGTACATTGAGAGGCGAATTTCGGCTGCTTGAAGGCCCTAGATTTTGGCAGCCTGAGGCCCTCAGACCCACTAGGCCTGAAAAGCAGCCCGCGGTGACAGAGGACCACAGTTACTGGAACCGTGGTGACTTGTTATTGGCCCTTTGTGAATTCCACGTCATGCACCCCACTCTCACTCCCCTTCCGCTCCCCTGGTACCCACTCTCCACCCTCGCAACCTCCCCCTAACTTCTTTGCTTGCAAATGCTCACTGCAATGACTCGTTGGTCTGGTCCGAGGCCTCTGGCTTCTGCTACACAGTCAATACTGGGTCCTTACCGGGACACCTCCTGGACATCCTGTTGCTGCCCTGTGTCACAGAGATGCCGGAACTATGCATCTGCAGGGCCTGCCCCTTCGTGCACTCCAGCAGTTCAGTTGATGACTCTTTTAAAAGATAGAGTCTCACTGTGTTGCCCCGGCTGGTCTGCAACTCACAGAGATCCACCGGCTACTGCTGCCCAAGAGCTGGGGTTAAAGGGTGACCACCACACCCACCTTCTGCACTCATCTTAAGCTATTTTCCCCCATTTCTCTTAAGAAAGTTATTTGTGGTGGTGGTGGTGGTGGTGGTGGTGGCCTGGAGAGATGGCTCAGAGGTTAAGAGCACTGTCTGTTCTTCCAAAGGTCCTGAGTTCAATTCCCAGCAACCACATGGTGGCTCACAACCATCTATAATGAGGTTTTGTGCCCTCTTCTGGCCTTCTGGCTCACATGCATGTGGAATACTGTGTAAATAATAAATAAATAAATCATAAAAAAAGAAAAAGTTATTGGGGGTTTGGTGGGATTGCTTTCAATATTATGGCCTGTTTATAACATTAGTTCTGCAAAATGTTTGTTGCTTAAGTTAACCAGTTTGTGGGTTTTTTTGTCTTAACAGCTCAAGATGACTAAGTTGCTCCCCTCTTTTTAGTCTAGATAATCTCAGATGATTTACCCCCAAAATTGCTTTGAGTTCTGCTAGTGAACAGAAATAGCAGGTTTTTTGTACTTTTTCAGTTTCAGAATATTAACCTCTTCTTTTTCTTTATCTGTCTGTCTGTCTGTCTGTCTGTCTGTCTGTCTCTGCCTCCCGCAACTCTCTTGGAATTGTCTATAGGCCCTTTCAAATAGCAAATATTAGGCTCCTCTGTGTCACCCACATCTGGAGGCCTCGTGGCACACAGGCCCCTCCGTGTCACCCACATCTGGAGGCCTCGTGGCACACAGGCTCCTCCGTGTCACCCACATCTGGAGGCCTCGTGGCACACAGGCTCCTCCGTGTCACCCACATCTGGAGGCCTCGTGGCACACAGGCTCCTCCGTGTCACCCACATCTGGAGGCCTCGTGGCACACAGGCTCCTCTGTGTCACCCACATCTGGAGGCCTCGTGGCACACAGGCCCCTCTGTGTCACCCACATCTGGAGGCCTCGTGGCACACAGGCTCCTCCGTGTCACCCACATCTGGAGGCCTCGTGGCACACAGGCTCCTCTGTGTGCCAGAGAATCAGAAGTACATCTATTTGTCACCCACAGTCCTATGGCCAGTATAAATCCACTGCCTCAAATGCCTCCCTACAAGGGACGAATGACAACAGAAAGACCAAAGAGCCTGATTTCCTGATCTTAATATGAAGTGTTCTCTGTTGGCTCATGGGTCTGAGCCCTCATTGGTGGCTCTTGTGAACGTGATGGAACGCAGCGGTGGGACCTTGCTGAACTATGTCAGGGGATATGTGGTGAGGTTCTATAGCCTGTCCCCTCTTCAGTCTCTCTCTGTCCTGCTCCTTTCTTCATGCTACCCTGTGGTGATTGGCTCTGGGGCTGGGAGCCAAATAAACCCTCCCTCCTCTAAGCTGCTTCTTGCCAGGGTATTGTATCACAGCGACAGGAAAGTAACCGTGCTGGCTTGTTTTATGTGAACACAAACTTCAGTCATCTGAGAAAAGGAACCCAAAATTGAGAAAATTCCCCTACTAGATTGGGTGTAGGCAGACCTATGTGGGCATCTTCCTGGCCTGGTGGTTCTGGGAGATATAAGAAATCAGGCTGAGCAAGCCGGTAAGCAGCACCCTCCATGGCCTCTGCATCAGCTCCTGCCCCCAGCTCCTGCTTGGGGGTCCTGTCCTGACTTCCCTCAGCGATGACTGTGATGTGGAAGGTGTGAGCTGAAATAAACTGTTGTTTTTGGTCATGGTGTTTTATCATAGAGACAGAAACCTTAATAAAGAATGGTGACTAATACAGTCAGACACAGGGGCCTGCACATGTGGCCAGGGGCCTGCACATCCGGCCACTGGATTCTTGGCATGTTCCTTCTGAGACTCAGACTTGCCGTGATTTTGTGGTAGTGTCTCTACCTTCTGCATCTGACTATGTGGAGCCCAGAGCTCGGCAGAAGACTACTTCTTCTTGGTGTCGCCCTTGACGGGCTTCAGCGTCTCATCCTGTGGAAGCTGCTGTGTCTCCCTCCTGTGAGGGAGTCCCTGGGCGGAAGCGGACACAGAAAGCAACTCAAAGGAGCTGAGGCATCTCACAGATGGCTCAGAGGCGCACTTCCTGGGCACGCCCTCCCCAAATGTCCAACCCAGCAAGTTGTGATCAAGACGTGCTTCTCTGAGGCCTCTGGGCTGGGGGTGGAATCCTGTGGAGGACACATGAGGGACGGAGTCGTGAAGTGGCCTCCATGCTGTTTCTGGGGATGAGGCTGTGAGAAGGCCGCGCCCTGGGCACCACGGCTAAGACGTGACATCTCCCTTCCATCTGCACACACAAGCCTTGCTCTTCTGTCATAGCTAGTGGACCCATCCCCACTAGTCACCTACCCACAGGCCAGGACAAACATGTAACACTGGCCCTTGGTGACAGAGTCGTGACTGATCCCAGGAGATCCCTGTGTGTGTAGAGGTCACTCAGAGTGGACATGCTGGCCCAGGTCACAGTCATTCCACCAAGAACTTCACTCTGGTCCTGGTGCCGGGAGCCTCCACCCAAGTAGAGGTGGAGCCAACCTCTGTGGGATGGGTGTATACTCACAGATGGGCCCAGCATGTCAGTCATCGGCCAAGAGAAAGTTCCAGGCTTTCTCACAGGTGCATTTTCTCAATGGATGAGTCTAGTTTGTGTCAAGCTGACAGCACATTCGCATTCCAGACAAGCTAGATGGCCGAAGGGCCCCACAACTTGATTTCTCCTCTTCCAGAAGGCCATACTCTTTGCCTTTCAGGTGACCAAGGCCACCCTGCCTGGAGCCCACTGATGAGCAGTCACGTGACAGCAGCATCCACACACTCCGCACTCAGACCAGGGACACATGCATCCTGATTTCTTCACACCAGTCATGCAGTCGGGCTTCTTGCGATGACCTTCACTGCCATCGAACCCGCTGTCCACTGTCTGAGAGACACAGTCTAGTCAGCTCCGTGGTGGATAATGTGGACAAAGAAAATACCCTCGGAGTCCAGCCAGCTGAAAAGACCCACCTGCTCTGTTGTCTTTCACAACCTTCTCTCAAGTGTTTTTAACAACAGGCTTTCCAGAGAAACTTAAGACATTGTTTATAGAATGTGTCAATCTCCATCGTTTAAAATTTCCCACCAAGACTGGCTTTGAACTCCCAACTTGCTGTCAACAACTATGGAGCTGGAAAGGGACATGCTGCCACAGGTGCAACAGGTAATTATCAGATCTAGTTAGACAATTAGGAACAGGTGATTTTTAAAAATGCTTTTCAACTGTTTATTTTTTTTAAACGTAATTCAGTTGTAAATTGTTATAATTTGTGTTTAGTAACAAACGAAGACTCCTTGGAAATGTACAGGCTGGCACTTGAAGACAGTCCCAGCCTGTCTCAGCCTGTCTCAGCCTCCATGGCTGGATGACATATCATGGCATGTGTGCTGGCTGTAGATGAAAGCAATGAAGCTCAGGGCAGCATCACCCGTGGGGAATGCTTCCTGTCACAGTTCCCCCCCCCCACCTCACTGTGCTCTTTTGAGTCCCTGTGGGTGTAAAGTCTATCCCTTTTGACTAGCCCCGCGTGGGTGGGGAGTGTGGAAGCACACGTCCTTCCGTGGCCATGTGCTGACTGAGGGACCGAGTGCGTCCTCTTCTCCTTAAGTGCCTGGCTCACAGAGTGAGCGGTGGTTCCCCACAAAGGTGTTAGAAGGGTGGTGCAGTTTGTCAAAATGTTAGACACGCAGAGAATAAACAGCTGGCTGCTGAGGGTGGGCGGGAGCACTAGATAATAGTTCCCGGCTGGTGAGTGAGGTGTTTGCAGGCTAACGTGTTTATGAACACAGCAGTGGGAGTGCGTGCCCGTGGAGTATTCACCACCCACCACTGAAAGAGAAAGAGGGAGCCCTGGTGCCTTCCAGTCCAGAATACTGAGGAGGTCTAGGCAGGAAGGTCACAGAACAGAGGGAGAGACAGGGAGAGGAAAACAGGGGACACTGCACAGTTATGATGCTGTCCATGGATTTGGGGTGCAAGCTCCCATATTTTGAATGACTCTGTGGCAGCCCATAGCACGTTGAGATGAATTCACTCTCCCGCCTGTAGAATAGATTGACTTATTTGGATGTACTTATATAAAAAAAGAAACCAAGGCCATATCAAATTATTCTTTTATTGTTCCAGTCAAAAAAAGAGGAGCGTCTCAATATGTAAACAGTTTCCCTAACACAGCAAGTTCTTAAATATATATATTTATTTATTTACTCTAAAAAAATTTGGCATCGTAGAGATTTCTCAATACGTAAATTTGTGCTTTCGCATTTAGCATGCTTTCACCTCGTTGTCGGTGTGCAGACATACTTGGAGCTGAGTAAAGGGGATTACAGAAGGGTCAGAAGGTGAGTCGAACTGGAGCTCTGCCTGGCTTCCGTGCTTAGAGGTTTGGTGGGGAGGTTGGCAACAGTGGACTCAGAGCAGGTGTCAGCTGCTTTACTGCGAAGGAAGTTGAAGCCGTGACAGGGGTTTTGGGGAAGATGTGTGATTCTCGCTGTGCTCCCTGTACATCGCTAAAAGATCATTGGTTTTTGCATAAAGAGAGCTACAGTGAGAGTTCCCACGTTCTCTGTGTATCATTTTGCTGGGCTTGTAATTTGCTATTACCTGACACTGAAATTCCACTTTCTCTTTCCTTTCCTTTCCTTTTTTAAAAAAAAAAACAGATTTGCTGAATTATTTTAGAGTGCTTGATGGCTGTGTCCAGGACATCTTGTTTCAGGTCAGTGGAAACTGTCCTTTTGTTCAACCTTAAAGAGTTAGGAGTTTTTTTTCTTTTTTTTTTTTAAATTAAAGATTTATTATGTATACAGTGTTTTTGCCTGCATGTACACCTGCAGGCCAGAAGAGGGCACCAGATCTCATTCTAGATGGTTGTGAGCCACCATGTGGCTGCTGGGAATTGAACTCCGGACCTTTGGAAGAGCAGGCAGTGCTCTTAACCTCTGAGCCACCTCTCCTGCCCTAGGAGCTATTTTGATACTGTGATGGCTTTAATAAACTGCAGCCTGTGTTCCTCCACCCTCAGCACAGAATCATCTACAATTTAGCACCAGTTTTCACAATGAATTTTTACCAAATCCCCTGGGAAGCCACATCCCTTTGCAGACCAGCCTAGGCACTGTCCCCTGACCCTCTGCAGCCAAATCTTCAATTTACGTCTCAAGCTGGCCCCATATTATGGCACCCCTTTGCCCTGGACCCCCAAGACATGCCCCTTCCTGCCACGTGATACATTTGCTGACCATCTACACAGAGGCTGCTTTGCTGTCCTAAACCCCAGGCAGTTGGTTCTGGAAGGCCCCTCTGGATTAGAGTCACTCTCTCCATGTGTGATGTGGGAATCAGCATCTGTTCACAGGGGTTTGTGTGGCCACTCAGTAGGAGCTGGTGGCCATAGGGTGTCAGCTTGTTGAGGACAATGGAGATGTTACTGTTTATTAGTGAGTGTCCCCAGCATGCCTTGCTTAAAGATGTTGCCCACTGGACAGCAAGCCCTCACTAAGTGTCCATAGCCAACACTCAGACACCTTCTAGACGCCGTTGGCCTTGCCTAGTTGTAGTTAGCTGCTTGGATCTTTTAGGACAAAAACAAGTTCTGGCATGTTCTCAGCCTTGAAGACTGCCACAGGCCTGAACGTGGAAACATTTCTTTGTAGGACGACAGTATTTTATAAAAACTCAAGTTCTTAGGAAAATTGCAGAGACAGAGTTGAAAATTAAGTCTATTTGTGTTTTCTTTTTTGGGGGGGAGAGGATTTACTTTTTCATAAAATATTTTAAATTTTAATTTATGTGTATGTGTGCATGTCTGTGAGTTTATGCCACTTGTGTGTGGGTGCCTGAGAACTTCAGAAGGGGGTGCTAACCCTCTGGGGCTGGAGCTGTGGGCCGTTGTGAGCTGCCCACCATGGCTACCGGGAGCAGAGCTTGGCTCCCCTGGAAGAAGAGCGGCACTGACCCCTGAGCTCCGGCTCCACCCTTGCTGTTCCTTAGGAGTGGATTCCAGTGGGGGCCTCGTGACACCTCCACTTCATGATGCAGTTCTAGGTCTTGGCAGGGCTGTGGGGGCAGCTCGGTGAGGCTTTCATGGAAGCACAAGTGAGCGTTTCTGCAGACCAGACCCCATCTTACCCTCCATTTCACAGAATCACAATAAAAGGACGTTGAAAAGTTGACACTGATAATGGACTTTTGAAGTAATGGATTTTCCAGAATACTTTTTTTTTTCCTATCCTAGGAAATAGCTTACAGAGAAACGACTTATTTTTCTCAGCCACAGCAAGCATCTGACCCTTTACTGGAAAAGGAATATACAAGTCATTATTTTTAAACTAATAGTGAGCAGGATTTCTTTTTTCTGCTTTTGGGCAAATAACTAAAATGGCAGAAAAAGAAAAGTGACAGTTAGCATTACAGCTAAGACACAGCGGGGCTATTGGATGTTCTTAAGGCTTAGGCTGGCTTCTCTTTACGATGCGTTTGGTTTACTATTAACATGATTTTGGTGAAGTCCCTACATGTGTGTTTCCTGCAGGGCAGAGCTGGAGTTGTGTTGAATACCATTTGCCAATAACATGCTGGTATTGGGTTACTTAAAAATGATTTTTATGATGGGTATCTGCTTGTGCTAGAACGCACACAGACGTTCAGGTGCCTGGGATGCCATGGCTGGAGATACAGGTGGCTGCCTCCTGACACAGGTCCGGGAGCCAGACACTGCTCCTCTGCAAGTGTGGTGAGTGTCTGTCCCCTGGAGGACTTTCCCACTTAATATGCAGCTGTGTGTTTATCTTAAATCGGCACTGCTAAGCCTCCGTGAAGTGTTCTTCTACTGTGGAAGAGGTCACTGTGTCTTAACAAAGTACCTACTCACAGCAAGCCTGTCTGCTCCCTGGGGTAGTATGGTGGGAGATGGGATGGGGTGTGGTTGGTGAAGGGACGCAGGAATATTTTAGGTAGCTGAACTTCACCCTTGCAAACAAAGGAAGAATTTTTTAAAAAGTTAAAAGTTAAAAGCTGACTCAATTAGGGTCATGAGTTTAAGAGTGACATAGGCTTGAACTGATGGAGGTGTAACTAAAGTTCATGTCAGGGTCATAGAGACAGAGACAGCGGGGGCCAAATGGTTGCTGGAAAAATAAGGAATCGAACATCAGGTGGCAGATTTTTCTCAAGGTCACAGGGAGAACATTCATTAGTACAATCCCTCTGGGCCCTCAGACACACCTTACCACATTCATACTAACATTGCGCAGTGTTTCCTTTCAGAACACAGTGGGGTTAAGCTGGAAGTCAGTAATGGAAAGAGAGCTGGGAGGTCGCCAAACACTTTAAGGTTAAACAACACAGTTCCTGGTAACTTGGGACACAGATGAAACAGCAAGAGAAATTAAAAAGTATATATATATATATATATGGACTTTGAACTAAGTGAAGATGAAACCACAATTTTAGACACAAAGTGAAAACAGAGCCCGAATGTAAATTCATAGCATCGAATGCATCAATCGGAGAAGAAATCTGAGCTCAGTCATCTAGGCTGGAGGAGTGATTTAAGTCCAAAGTCGGCAAGGAAGTAAAGATGGGACACAAACCAATCGCATTGAAACCTATGACGCTGAAACCAGGAAGTCAATTAAAACCGATGGGATCAAGAGCTAGCTCTTTGAAATAAAATAATTACATTTCTATTGGGGGGGGGGAGAGAGAGAGAAGAGAGAGAGAGAGAGAGAGAGAGAGAGAGAGAGAGAGAGAGAGAGAGCGCAAGAGCACTCGTATGCTCAGAGGCGAGCAGGGGAGCCTTACAACAGACCCCACGGACATGGAAAGGACACCAAGGGATGTATCCACCGTTCTCTGCCTGGGAGAAGTAGACTGACTAATAGAAACATACAGTTTGGCAAAACTTACATGAGAGGAAATAGATAACCCAAAAGGTCTATACATTAAAGACTTTAATGCAGTATTTATTTTTATTTATGTGTATGAGTGTAGATGCCTGCTTGAGTATATGTGTATCACACACAATGCAGTAGCTCACGGAAGCCAGAAGAAGGTGCCAGGTCCCTCGGAACTGGAGTTATGGTGACCGTGAGCTCGCGTGTGTGTGCACTACGCACTGAGCCAGGCCCTTTGCAAGAACAGTCCAGCGATCTCAACCGCTGAGTCATTTCTCCAGCCCCGACTTTAAGTAACTTATTGATGACCCTTCCCAACCAGAAAGCACTAGATCCAGATGATGAGCTCTTCCGAGTAGTTAAGGAGGAAAATACATCAAGCTGTAATCTCTCTCAGAGGAGGTAATTAGAAGAAACACTTCTCAGTCCACACTAGGAGTCCAGCATCACCCTAAGAGCAAACGAGGAAAAGATACTTCAGTAAATGAAAACTTCAAATCAATCGCTTCCACCAACACAGATCCAAAAAGGCTCAACATCAAACCACTCGCAAACCGAATCTAACAATTTGAAAAGAATTATACACCATAATCAAGTTCAACATTAGAAAATAGATGCCTATAATCCACGTTGGTGGGCAGAGTAGGACAAATTAAATGTGGTAATATTGGAAGATACAGGAGAGTCTGATAAAACCCAACTTCTATTCGATATGAAAGTCCTCTGTAAGAACCATATAGGTGAAGTCACATGGTATTGTGGTCTTTCAAGAATTTTTTTTTAAACTTAATAATGTGTGCTTTAAGGTTATTCTGTGTTGCTCCATGGTTTTATGTTTTTCAATTATGAAATGCTTCATTGTTTAGATATATGCTTGTTTATTCATTTGTCATAAGAGTACATCTTGATCTCTAAGCCATTTGTGGTTATTAGTAAAACTTTTATAAACAACAAAAGGGTCTCTCTCCATAAGGTATGATTAGAGAGATGTTTTTGAACTAAGGGGGTGGTATTCAAAACTTCCTTTTGGGTCATTTCTGTCAGAAACTTGTTTTCTGATTAGACCCAAAACAGGAACCATTGTTTTTTAACATGATTCTAGAAGTCAGATGATGCAATAAGACAAGAAAAGTTAATAAGAGATATACAGATTAGAAGGGAAGAAAAATTTATCATTTATAGATGACATGCTCACCTCTAGAAAAACAAGAATTGACAAAAACAAACAAACAAACAAGCAAACAAGCAAACAAGCAAACCACAAACTCAAGTTATTTTTTTCCTAAGACAGGTGTCTCTGTGTAATCCTGGATGTCCTGGATCTTGCTTTGAGGATCAGGCTGGGCTTGAATTCATATAGATCCACCTGCCTCTGCCTCCTGAGTGCTGGGACTAAAGGCCTGTGCACCACACTTTACAAAACCAAAATTAAAAAAAAATTACATAAGGGTGTTGGACACAAATTAATATACAAAACCCAACTGCTTTCTTATATATCCGCAATGGCCAATTAGAATATGAGATGAAAAACAAGAGCGTTTAAGTTAGCACCCCCTGAAATGACATACATAAAGTATGTACCAGAATTGGGTAAGGAAAAGTATAAAAGGTTAAAGATACCGAAGAACTAAATAAAAGGACATCGCATGTCCGTGGGAAGGAAGGACCAGCCTTGTCAGGGGCTCAGCTTGATCTACAGACGGAGTTAGCGTGATTGCAGTCCAGTGTCGATCAGCTATCACGCTGAAGGTGATAAGAGAAACTTTAAAAGACCCAGAATAGACAAAATTGACCGTTCAATACTGAAGAAACCGCAAAGACAGAGGACTGTGCTACCAAAAGCCAAGACTGACTACCACTTATATCAGTGGAGACAGCGAGGTCCTGGTGGAAGAGGGGGTCCCCAGGCAAAGAGTGGGTGCCCAGGCGAAGAGGATAACACAGAAAGCGCAGAAACAGGCCTCATGAGCTGAGTGGTCGACCTGTGCAGGACGGACTTGCTTTTGACAAGGGAGCAAAGGCTGCTGCTATCTCAGCAAATGGTACTGGAGCTATCAGGCTCACTGCTAGAAGAAGATTAAAAAAAAAAAAAGAATCTGAACACAGACTTCACACAAGTCACAAAACATCAACTGAAAACCGCCATGGACTAGGTAAAAGGATGAAGCTCCCAGGAGAGACGGAAGGTCTGGATGGTGGTGACATCTTAGATTCAGCTCCAAAGGCTCGGTCCACCAGGGACAGTTGCCAGGCTGGAACTCATTGAAATAAGAAACTTCTGCAGAGCAAAAGATGCTCTCAGAGAATGCCCAGCAAAGAGGAACATTTGCAGAACACACAGCTAATGAAGCACAGGTTCCTAAAAGATACTGAGAGCCTTTGCAGTTCAAGAACAGGGAAACGGACAACCCACAGACAGCATGGACAAAGATGTGACCAGACGCTCCTGCAGGACCAACCTACAGACAGGAAGTATCCAAGAAGCTGTTTAATGCCACGGTGAACTGCATGGCACAGCCATAACACAACCACGGCACACCTATCAGAAGGGCACAACTCCAAAACACTGACACCGCTAAACACCAGGAAGGAGCTACCAGAGTTTTCATTTACTCCTGGGAGAATGGGGGGGGGGGAGTAGTACAGCCACTCAGGAAGACACTTTGCCAGTTTACAAGAGAAGTGTCGCCAGGTGCGGTGGCACCCGCCTGTAACCCCAGCACTCAGGGAGGCAGAGGCAGCCGGAGCTCTGTGAATTCAGGGCCAGCTTGGTCTACAAAGCAAGTCCTACAGCCAAGGCCAGACAGAACAGCCCTGCCTTGAGCTGGGGGAAACCATCAGGGAGATGTCTCACTGCACAGTACGGGAACCCTGATCCCTGACACTTGCCCAAAGCTTATTTCTATATAACACGCACAGACACTAGTGCATAAAATGCGGACAGCCGAGCAGCCGAGATGCCATTAAGTCAGTGGTTAAATAAAGTCTGGTCTGTCCAGAAAACGGAGCATTGTTTAGTACTGGAAAATGAAGAGCTATGAAGCCATGAGGAGGCACTTTAAATGCATCTGAGCAGGTGGAAGAATACAATTTCAGAAGGCTTTTCACGGGGGACCCAGCCACGCTCTGTTCTGGAAGAGGCCGAGCCGTGCAGGGTAGGGAGGGAAACTCAGTGGTCTGCAGAGGAGCCGTGGGGCAGGTAGCCTGCCTCAGGTGACATGGTGACAGTGGGAGCCTGTCGTACCTGTTCATGGTCAAGAGTGTCCCCTACTGTCATCTCCGAATGTGGGTGATAGTGGCATAGTGAGGTAGGTTCATGAACGGCGACAAACATACTGTGGTGCGTCTCGTCAGTCATGGGGGAGGTTGAGAAGGGGAGGGACAGATGGGGGTCTACTTTCTGCTTGCTTTTTCTGTGAGCTGAAAGTGTCTCTTAAAAAAAAATTGAACTTGTCATTTAAGAAAAAAGTTTGAGAGTGGTTCAGTGATGCACCGAAGAGCACACAGCTCATCAGACCCAGGACCAGGCTCCCAGGCTCCAACGGGACACCCATGAAGGGTCCTTACCGCCCATTGCCTGTGTGTGAGGCAGCGATGTGTAAGACTGTTTAAGAGCTAATGTCACTGTGATGACAGGAGAGAGCAATCCTCATTCATGTTTAGTGTGTGTGTGTGTGTGTGTGTGTGTGTGTGTGTGTGTGTGTGTACAGGTGTGGTTGCCTGCATAGTTCAGAGCTGTCACATTGCCCTGGAGCTGGAGTTACAGGTGTTTGGGAGATGGCTGACTTTGGTGCTAGGAACCAAACTTTGGCACCTCTGCAAGAGCCGCGAGTGCGCTTAGCTGCTGAGCCATCTGTCCAGCCTCAGTCTTCTGCAGACTTATGTGGACTCGGCTGTCTCCAGCTGGGAGGCGTAAGAGTGCGGTGGTCTGCGTGTGCACATGGGTTTGTGAGCGGCTATTTTATGTTTTCCAGTTGGTTAGCTGTGAGGGTTTGGGATCAGCTGACCACACTGAGTAGCATTCAGGGTCTTTGTTCCTTCGGCACAGGGGGTGGGTGGAGGGAATGCTGTAACGCGGAGGGATTGTGTGGGAACAACCAGGAGCCTTGATGGCTGTTATAACAGAAGCAGAAAACCAGACGGGGGCCAGTCCTACAGTGTGGTCTTCGGAGGCTGTGGGCAATGCTCATTGGACCTTCGATGTCCCTGAAGGCAGCAAACCCACTGCGTGAGCCCTGGGTGCTGAAATGAGTGTGCAGAGGTCTGAGTACGAATGTCCCTCTGTGTGAGCAGGTCCTCACAGCTCTCTCATCTGAGGGCCCGCTGCACCCCAGTTCCCTCCCTCTGCCCTCTGAGGTTGCTATAGAGCTGTGCCTGTCCAGATGACCCTGTTTCTGTCTGCTCCAGAGGCCAGGCTGCCTTGCATGCTGAACACTACAGTGTGTTCACTGTAGCAGGAGCTTTTTCCCAGGCTCAACGCCAGATGGAAGTGGCTCAAGAAGAAGTAGAATTCTGAGAACTCTGAATGCGGGATAAAAATTAGTATCTCTAACTTGAAATAAGATTTCCAACAATAAACTCTACGTCAATTTATTTTCACTTTTTTTTGTTTTTGTTTTTGAGGTAAGGTCTCATGTAGCTCAGGCTGGCCTTGAACTCCTGATCTTCCTCCATCCACTTCCTAAGTGCTGGGATTACAGGCATGTGCCACTACACCCAGCAATTTTGAATAAAATGCTTTTTATTGCTGTTATTGAACCATTATTTGTTTTTGGCCAATCTTAATTTGGCAAACAGTGCTTATTTGTTGATTAAGAAAATGGCAATTCTTTGGGCATCTGTTACATTTGATACTGTCAATGTAAACAAGTGTGATTTTGTGTGTATGTGTGTGTGTGTGTGTGTGTGTGTGTGTTATGTGAGTACACACTTACTGGGTGCTACTCTCATTTCTTTGGGCTCCCTCAAGGCTGTCTGCAGGTGGTTCACCCCTCAGACTTTCAGCCTTTGGGGCCTCCTCTAAGCCTGCTTCATGCTGTGCAAGAGTGGTCCCTGCTCACAGATGGAGGGTTGTCATGGCAACAGCTGAACAACACCCCCTTGGCAGCAGTCATCCCAGAGTGCTGGGTGTTTCTCCCAGAGCACAGTTTGTACAGACTGTGGGCAGGGAAGAGGCCGCTCCAATGCAGTCACGTGTGTGTGTGTGTGTGTGTGTGTGTGTGTGTGTGTGTGTGTGTGTGTAGCCCCCTGTTGCCTCTGATTTTAGAGGAGGGGTACTGAGCTGATTAAAGGTACTCAGGACATTCCGGGGGAAGCTGTCTACATAATCACAGGTTACAAAGGATGGAAAGAGAAAGACCCAAGCTGGCAAGCCCATCTGTCCTTTCCCCCTGAGGCTTCACTTGACCCTGCTCTGGTCATTTGCTGCCTGGGGTCAGAGGTGTACAGACACCAGTAATAAGCTCAAGGCGTCTAATGGCAGGAGCAAAGTATTCTTTTTTGTTTGTTTGTTTTAGACAAGGGTTCTCTGTGTATACTTGGCTGTCCTGGACTCACTTTGTAGGCCAGGCTGTCCTCAAACTCACAGTGATCCACCTGCCTCTGCCTCCCAAGTGTTGAGATTAAAGGTGTGTGCCATCACTGCCTGGCTGGAGGAGCAAAGTATTCTAAGCGTTTGATTTCAGGTGTCAGACTCCAGCAAATTCAGCATCAGTGAGTGAGTGGAAGAGGCAGTGCTGCAGGTGTGGCCACTGCTCAAGGATGAAAACAAACAGCTGGCCTCCTTTGGCAGCTCTGTTAGGGGAATGTATGTAGATGCTTTGACCTGGGTGGGATTAATATTGGCTGTAAGGTGAGTTCCAACAGAGCAACTCTGAGACTTGCTTAAACAGAGGGGACAGGTTCAACTACCCAGAAAGATGATTGATATCTTAAGTGACTTCCTGTCCTCACAGCACTGTGAGGTCCCTAAATGACTGACTTCCTGTCCTCACAGCACTGTGAGGTCCCTAAATGACTGACTTCCTGTCACCACAGCATTGGAGGCCCCTGAGTGACTGACTTCCTGTCCTCACAGCATTGGAGGCCACTGAGTGACTGACTTCCTGTCCTCACAGCATTGGAGGCCACTGAGTGAGAATTTCTTAGGTATGAAGAAGGTGATATCTAATGCAAAGAGAAATACAAAAACCACTGAGATGACAACTCTGGAGAGAAAGCAGGGCTGCTGGGGATTTCCCTGTGTGTGCTCCATTTGCCTCAGTACTTTGTTGGATTTACATATGGGTGTGGTTGGTTCCCTGGTACCTAACAAGTCCAAAGGTCTAAATTCACTCCTGACCCAGGAAGTGCTCTGTGGAGTCAATGCCTTCCAGGTATCCTTAAAAGTTCAAAGTCCTCAGAAGACACCTCTATGGGGAGGGATCATTGTCTAGATGTGCAAGAAGCAGCTCCTTTGTGGGGACACTCATTCAGAGAGGCCTCAGCAGGTGGGCGTAGTGACCCTAGTGGACTGCCCAAGCTGAGCTCGAGAGGGTGCTGTTCACAGTCACTCTCATAGGCAGAGGGCCTGAGAGAGAGTACCAGGGCAGATCTGAGCATAGTGTTGTCTCTTCTCGGAGAACACTGATGGAGACGCAGAGGTTCTGATGCCCACAGCTGCCTGTAATCTGACGCTGTAGCCCCAGCTGACCTGTTAATTGTATTTTATGACTGCACATCTAGCATTGGAAAACTCTGAAGGGCCTTCAGCCTCAATTTGGGTCTGATCTTAGACACCTGAGATGTCTCTTGCTTCTTCGGTTGAACATACCATGAGTGCTGTTTAAACTTTAGAAGCTCTGATGATTGGCACGTTTCTGTCACTAGTGCTTGTTGGCAGCGGATATTTACATTGCCTGAGGAAAACAACCCTTCGTGTCCTTATAAAGATTGGCTACGTTGATGTCACAGCTTTAATGGTGAGTGTTGTTAATACAGTGGGCACTTGAGCCTTGATCTTAAGATGGTGAATTGCATGTAGGAAGCTTTGTACCTCAGAAACTGAGACCTGAGGACTCTGTGGACATTGTTGCCTGCCAACCACACACTTCAGGATCCCCCCCAGATTCAGATCTGGGGGGAAGCGTCTAAGAACATCACAGACCCGTGTTCAACAGCGGCAAACTCAACACACTCGTGAACTTATCTCGTACATCTTAGAGCATCACCGTCTTCCCTTGGGCTGCCTCACACGAGCAGGCGGCTGCCTGGAGCCTTCTTCTGCTAAGGCAACAAGGCCAAGGAGAAGTTTGGCTCCTTTTACACTTATCTGAGTTTCATGGTGTTGGACTTGGAGGTGGTGTGACCTGGTTGTTTCTTCTAAGTGGTTGAAGACAGGTAAATGTTATTCTGCATGGCCTCTGAGGCAGATGGCATTACCTACTTAGTTTGGGATGTGGGACCACAGCTGTCATTTGTCTGTCAGCAACACAACATGCAATAATTTTTCACAAAATATTTTCTTGTCCATCTAATTTCCTGGAAAGCATTCATAAGAGAACATGGTATGTTTGCTTCCCCCCGGCCCCCCCCCCCATCTCTCTCATAGAACTGATAATATTAAAGGGCCAAATTTGGATGACTGGTATGAGAAATGTTTCCACAGAACAAAAGTAAAGCAAATTTGTGACTCTAAACAATGCCATTGAGTGTCGTCACATCTAAAACTTTAGTCATTGTGATTTGGTCTGTTTGGTCTTGTCTCTCACCCTTCGCCTTCCCCCACGCCCACAGAGACGTCCCGAGGCCTCAGAGAAGGGCAGTCAGTCATCTGTATGCTGAGCTTCTAGCTGAAGGCCAGCGAGGGCCAGGGCCAGTGTGAAAACAGTGACAGTGGCTCCTGAGTCCTTTTCACCACACACATTAATCCTGAGTTCCCGTCAGGCTTGTGAGGACCACTGCAGCAGCCGGGTCCTTCACCTCCCTGCAGGCAGCCTCACCGGAGCAGACACCAGCTGAGCGCTCTGTAGACCCTAAAGCCCACGGGCACCAGGCACCAGAGAAACCACATTCGATCGATGGGCCAGGAACTTTTATGTTGTTACTGCTCATCAGGGAATAGTTTCCCTCTAGCTACTTCCTAGGTGGATGCTGGATCCCAGAAGGCTGTGTAGGAAAAGGAACCCTTCTCTCTGACAGCCTGGCCTATAGGATCTACTCTAAAACAACAACAACAAAACAAAACAAAACAAAACAAAATCCACAGTATGTTTTCCTGGAGATTTGGGATGGGAAAGGAGGTTGTTGTCTGATGTTCTCAGAAGCCCACGAGACTAGTTAAATTCTTAACAGTCCTGACACACACACACACACACACACAAAATGGTTAGTGCTATTTAGTAAATCCCTCTTGCAGTTGCTCAGCTCCCCTAGTACAGAGTCCAAATAGCCACAGGTAACGCATGCACTGACAGTATGCTGTGTTCCAACGAAACTATGTATGGACCATGATTTGTATTGTCATTTTCTTTTGAGGCAGGGTCTCATGTAGCTCAGGCTAATCCCAAACTCTCTATGTGGCTGAGGATGACCTTGAACTTCTGACCTTTCTGCTCCACTTTTGAAATGCTGTCATAGGTGTGTGCCAATATACTTTGTTTATGCAGTGCTAGGGACCAAACCTGGGGCCTTGTGCAAACTAGGCAAGCATTCTACCATGTTCCATCCCTGGCAGCTGAAATTTGAATTTTATGTGGACTTCAAGTATTCTTTGTTTGTTTTCCTCCCAACCATTTATAAATGTAAAAATTAGCATCTGCTTGAAAGACTGTAATAACATCAGACTGTCTCCGCAGGTGGGTATGCCAAACTTTTTTTCATAATAAAAACATCTCAGGCTTACAGCTTTGTGACCCGCATGGAGACCAGGATTTGTCACTCACTGGCCTCCAGGCCAAAGTTATTCAATTGGCCCAAGCTCTACGTCTCCAATTATAAAGGTGTCTATGACAGTACTCAGCCTCTCATGGTGGCCTAGAGCTCTATGAGGTAATTTGTGGGAGTGTTCTGAATGTACAGTGTCAGGCAAAATATTGTTTTGTTGTTGTGTATGCACTGTCAAAACTGTATGTATTGTCCAAGTCCCTTAGCAAACTGCTGACAGTCTGGACATCTACTGTGACATCAGAATCAAAAGTCCCATCTGAGACTCTGAGGGTGCACACACTGGGAAGGAACGTTCTAGTCTGTTCTAAAGCAAAAGCTAACGGTTTCTTAAATACAGTTTGGACATAAAGTCTTAACTCAAGATAAGTTGTTTAACTGTGTTGTAATATCAGTCAATCTATTATGTAAAAGTTGCCATCCACTGAAATAAAGCCATAGAAGTGACCTTGTAGTAATGCTGGTCATGCATACGGGTCATGTCATTTTAAGTCGCCTCCTCGGCTTTTGTGTCACGTAGAGCATGCCTGCAGTCGGGGAGGAGTGAAACGTTGACTCTTGGTAAGTGGTCTCAGTGGTGGTGACTCTGTGCGTTCACAGTTTCTCTCAGCTAAAGGGTCTGGCTTTTCCCAGTGTGCTCATGGGCTCTTCCAGAGCATCTGTGCACTTCCTCTTGCATACCTTGGTCAAACAGCCTCCAAACACTCCAAGATACAGTCTTAAATTCAAACATAAAAGCAACAGGTAGGGGGGAAGAAAGCAAGAAACTTGAACATCTGGGCTTTAAAACGAAGCAGTAATTAACTTTTAAATTAGAGTATAAGGCAAACAACAGGCGTCTAATTTGGTTAATTAACCCTGTGAGAGAAAAGTTGTGCTGAAGAGATAGGTGGACATTTTGACACAGTAGTTAGATTTCTGTTAGGGAACTCAGGTACCAGATTAAATCAGTGAGTATGGGACCTAGAGAGAACGGGGGTGGGGGGGGTGGGGGGTGGGGTGGGATGGGGGGGGCGGGGGCGGGGGCGGCAGAAAGGAAGGGAGTAAATAAAGGAAGAGAGGATTCTACCTCGTGGACGCAGACACAACCACACCCCAACATGATACGCAGGAGGACTGGGGAGGATGGGCCAAGTCTGCCGTGTTGACACAGGCATGCCATGTGCCCAGAGGATGTCAGAACCAGACAGCTGTAGCAATGACATAATCTCAATCTGTAAATGGAGAGACACACTTCCTGTTGGAGAGCCAGTGGGGGGGGGGGCGTGTCAGTAGAACAAAGCCTGCGAGGGTCTCTTTAGCCCCATCCTTCCAGACAAACTGTCTCTTTCCTCAAGGAGCTAACGTGCTCTGTCAGATTGGGGTCAGCTGCGGGGGCTGTCAGCCTTGGGTTTGAGGTTCTTATCTGGCCCATGGATCTTACTGTGCTTTGTGGGCGGAAAATGACTCAGAGTCACCAACCAGGTAGCCCAGAACACCAAGGAGAGATAGATAGATAGATAGATAGATAGAGAGATAGATAGATAGAGAGAGATACAAAAGCAGAGATCTCTCTCCAGTGGTTATGGGTCTTGGTGCATTAATAGGCTGACATATTTGCATAGCACTTGATCTACTGGTGGAGATACAGTGGGGATAGGAACTTGGGACTGAGGACTAGAGAAGGCGGCATGGGGTCCCTTTTGTTGAATTACCTTAATGAAAAAACCCCACTGACTACTTGCTGCTTAGAAAATTCAGTCATAATAACCTTTTAACAGTTGACACAAAATACACTGTTAAACCATTTTCTCAGTAACTGTAGAAAAATAGACATGTTTGATAAGGACATTCTAATAAAAAGTCCTTTAGGAATGCTTTCCTTTAAAGATTCTGAGCTCATATTACACACAGGAGTTAGTTCCGCTTGCATCACCAGCCACGGTGACAAAGACATGACAGTCAGAGCGGGACCTCCCGTCACAGTGCCCTGTTGAGGTCACAGCATGGCTGTGGGGATGAGGCAGGTGTTGCTCGGGCCTATTGTCCAGTGGTGCTGAAAAGCAGGCAGGAAGCCACCAACCTCAGCACTGCTCTTCCAACCCATCAATGGGTGATCCCTCAGACCTCAGTAAGGGATTTTAAAAGGCCCAATGAGCCTTCAAGAGCTAAGTCAGCAGATAATTTGCAGGCTTTCCCCATCTTACTTTGTGCTACACAGGCCCTGCCCTGGGCTGCTGCAGAGTACCCCAAAGCAGGGCGTCTAAAACAAGGCCAGGCCACGGGACGTCCCAGAGCCTCTTGGCAATTGTGTCAGACTTCGTCCACCACCACCTCCAGCTAAGAGTGAGCGCCTGGCTCCACTGATAAATAGCCAATGCCAAAAGGAAATGCTGGCAGGCGGCAGGCAAGGGAGGGCTACAGCCGATAGCTTTGTTTTCCAGAATCAGTGCCAAGAAATGGTTGTTTGGGTGGCAAGATCTCTGCAGAGGGAGAGGAGCAACCAAGATGCTGCGTGGAGGAGCCACTTCCCATAGTTTCTGGGGGCAACTCTTTTATAAACAAGGTCCCAGACTTCAACAAAGCCCTGTGCAGTCTGGTCAGGGGCAGCAGGAGGGGACGGCTAGTTTGATCTCTTTGACCTCCACGGTGCAGAGACGCAAACTGAGCACCTCTGCAGGAACTGAAATACATTTAGGTCCCTTCGATGTGTAATTATGATGGGCAGTGGTGTCAAAGGACAGCTTATAAACGAAACATCCACGAGAGAGAAAGGTCGGTTACAGTGCAAAATCTCCACCTGCCCCTGAGCTCCCACTGAAGATTTCCTTCCCGGTCTTACTTTCACTTCGTTTTGAATTTAGGTTACTACACATGTTGCCTGCCTCCCTTTGTTCCTTCCTTCCTCCTTTGAAGACTAAAATGAGACAGAGGGAGGGAGAGCTGTTTGATATCTGTTGACGTTTGTGATCTTGATCGAGGGGACACTTAGATTAGATTTTCAAATGGTGGCATATTCCCACATCCTAGAGAGACTTGTCAGTTGCCACAAAGCCTGTTATGTACTCTTTGTATGCCGAATTCTGGTCATTTCATGATAATAGTAACGGTTATAATGACAGAAGACAAAAAAGTCCCAGTGTAAGAAATGGTAAGGCCAGGCCCCCGGGACAGACATGCCGGGTGGAGTGAGGGGGCAGGAAGTCGGTGAGACAGTAATCGTTTCCCTCACTGCGTGCCTTCCTGGAGGCTGTGGCTTTGCCCCCAAGCCATCTCCTGCCGACTTGGCAGCTCACGTGAGAAGGCTACAGTTTCTCATGATTAGATAGAGAACAATCAATATCTTTACCAAAAGGCTTCTTAAACTGCGACTCCCCAAGTTCACAGGAAGCGTCACGTGGGGCTGTGCTAGATTCCCGTGCCTGGCAGTCCCTCCCAGGCTGGTCAGGGAAACCCCTTGTTATCTATGAACAAATGACACCTGTTTTGTAAGTGTGTCACAGTGTTATCAGCTTTTTGGATGGTGGTCTTGCCATCTATTAGGCCTCTAGACTGTCCCCAGACCTATGGCTTGTTAAAGTTGACAGAAAGAGGACAAGGGAACAGAGAGGGACCCTAGGGACTGTCAGCCTGGCACCTGGAACAAAGGCCATGCATGTAGAGGGCCAGCAGTCAAGGGATCAGAGTAGTCAGAAGACTCAGACATCAAACCAGAAATGCCTGCTGTACATTGGGAATCTTTTTTTCTCCTTATTTCTAAAGTTATTTATCTAAAGCTACATGAATGATACATTATGTACATTATTAGGAGTTCTGCTCCATACTACGTTTGTGCATGCTGTGTTTGTCACAAATTGCCAAAAGAAAAATAATTCCAGAGGGCAGATCTATGTACAGAGGTCTATCCTTAGCTCACCAGGGTACAGTGGTCTATCCTTAGCTCACCTGGGTCCTGTACCATCAGTGTCTCTTTGGGCAAGCACCTGCCCTGTGCTAAGAGATGGACTAGGCTCTATAAAACTGAGAGGCTATTCTGCATGACCGGTGGCCACAGTAAACAGGTTGTGTTCTTTGTGACATTGGGTAAAACCCTGACAGCTCTTTTGAGTAGTTTGTGTTGGACAATAAAGTGGGTAAGTCGCTAAGTCTCTTCTGTGGGTGGAGACCAGGCTTGGGCACAAATGACCTTAACCAAATCCCCGACTACTTGTCCATCTGAATGTCTGAGGAAGGGCAGGTAGGTATTTTACACCTTGAAGATTTGTTTTCTGGAAATGCCAAAATTAAATATAAACAAATCAAGATCAAAGTGAGAGAGACAGAAAGGAAGGGCACTGGGAGACAAGGCCTGGCCATGGCTGAGGGGAGGGAAAGGCTGACCCGGCAGGGCCTACACTTTGGATTCATTCTCTAGATTTGCCACGTCACCATTCCTCTCTGTTTGTTCTTCTGGGTTCTTCTCTTCCTCCTCCGTCTCCAGTTCTGCGTGTTGGTTCAGTTTGCTGGACACAGACCAACTCAGAGGCAGCTCTGCCCTGTTAGCCAGCTCGGCCAGCTCTTTGGCACTAAGGGATGGGGTGCTGGTCTCATAGGTCTCATGGAAGCTGTTGTAGTCAACTTCGTAGAACCCGTCCTCCAGTGTTAGAACAGGCGTGAACCGGTAACCCCACAAGATCTCACTGGTGATGTAGGAGCTTCGAGCTTGGCACGTCATTCCTGTGGAGAGGAGAAAACTGGCTTTAGGATGCATGCTTGGGCTTTCCAAGGCCAGGGAGACTGAGCAGGGCTTTTATGTGCAGATATTTATGCTGACTGTGACCTGCATTAGGAGGGTGACAGCTGTGGGGCTGTCTTTCACATTATAGACATATGCCATGGAATTCCAGGACTTGCTGAAACTCAGTCACCCAAATCTCATGTAAAGGTGGGAGATTCCTGACTCCACAAAGTTGTCATTTGACTGCCACACACATACAGTGGAGATGCATCCTCCACGCACACAATTCATTTACACACTCACATAGACATTAATAAATAAAAAAATTAAGAAACTCTTCTTAAAGGGCAGCGAATAAGTGACTATGGAGTGTTCAGCCACAGAAGGGACATCTATATGGCACTCCCTCTTCCAAAGGCGGCTTCTGGACATGACAGGACTGTTACACTCATGGACTCACAGCAGTCATGGCTGCCTGCACACCATCAAGCCAGACCATATCCCAGCATGCCACGGGAGGGGTTCATGGGCTTCCACTCCTCACTGAGAGGTTATGGACAGTTGATGGCTCTGAGGTGAGAGAGAGTTAGTTTTCTCCAAGGAGTTGGCTTCTGGTGTGCTGGTCACATTCTAGTGGATGGCCCCACAAACAGAAGTAATGGACAGCATAAATTGAATTGATAGGTTATTAAAAAAAAAAAAAAAAGAAGACATGAATTGGTGTTAGGTAAGGAGGATCTGGGAGGAGTTAAGGGGAGGAGTTCGTATTGAGAATGATCAAAGTACACTGTTTGACATTCTTCTTTCTTTCTTTTTCTGAGACAGGGTTTCTCTGTGTAGCCTTGGCTGTCCTGGACTCACTTTGTAGACCAGGCTAGCCTTAAACTCACAGTGATCCACCTGCCTCTGCCTCCTGAGTGCTGGGTTTAAAGGTGTGCGCCACCACACCCATCTCATTTAAAAATTTAAAAAATTATTATGAATACAGTGCTCTACTTGCATGTACACCTGCATGCCAGAAAAGGGCATCAGATCACATTATAGATGGTTGTGAGCCACCATGTGCTGGGAATTGAACTCAGGACCTCTAGAAGAGCAACCAGTACTCTTAACCACTTAGCTATCTCTCCAGCTCCTGGCATTCTTAAAGAATCGATAAAAGTATTTCTTGCAAAAGCAAACAAAACAGAAGTGGATGCCAAAGGCACGTATTGACCTCAGCACAGCCAACTCCACGATGGAAGTGCCACTCGGGCTATACAGCTTAGAACAGCACATAACACCAGCCGAAACGAAAACAAAGACCTAATCCATCGACGTCCACAGTTCTGGGGAAGCCTCTAAATGTACTAACCTTGCTTTTTAGCTTCTGAAGTTCTGCTTCTGGCTAACTGCTTTTGTTAATTGAAGTATGTAAACTCAGGACATAGTTTTTAATGTTTAAGACCTCACCCCAAGAAAGGCTCTATGCTACACTGTGATCCCAAACACCCAGTGTACTCACTGGTCAGTTAATACTTTCTATTGGCTTAAACCCATGTCAGAGTGGTCTTCTCTGGCAGATACTCTGCAACGGGCAGTGAAAGGACAGTTTTCAAAATACTGCATGGAAAATACTGCCAACTGAGAATACTATACCCAGCAAAACTATCCTGTACAAATTGAAGGTTGTATGAAGGCAGTCAGTGCGCAGAAGTGGAGAAGTGTCTTTGGTAGCAGTTCTGCACTACATGAAACCATGAAAGGAGTCCTTCAAGGAAACGGAAGGACTCTGGGTGACAATGTAGATCCACATGAAACAGATGCTGGTGTGGAGAACTGTGAAGGGAAATACAAATTTTTCCCTTCAGTGTAATTTTGTGCTGACTACATTCTATGATAACAATTCTGTTTCATGATACAGTATACAATAGCTTATTTATCCACTAAAACAAAGTAATTCAGAAGTGTTTGGTGTGTGCCATCCTTGCAGCCTGGGAAGGCCTGGTTCTTGTAGTGCAACTTTCACACCTGCGCAGGCCGACCCAGTCACGTTCACAGGCATTCTTGGGTTCCATTGAATTTGGATCAACCCTGTCCCTGCAACCAAAAATCAACAGAAAATCTAAGTATCCTCCTACCAGCTCTTTGTACCTGATATGAAATCGACAAACACAGGAAAACCAGAAAACTGAAACCAAACTTTCACTCAGCAGAGGCAGGCAACTCTCACATCAGATATACAACCAACAGAAGAAGTTCATACATACATACATACATACATACATACATACATACATATGTATTCATATGTATATGTGTATATATGCATATGTATATATTTGTGTAAACAATAATAATTAAAGGTAAGAATGTGAGAGGGGGTGTGGCATGGGAGGGATTGCATTGGGGAGAGGGAAGGGTGGAAGTGATGTAACTACCATGTTCTCCACCATAATTTTTAAGACAGGATTTCTCACTGAACCCGGAGCTCACTGGTTTGGCTAGATGGTGGTCCATCAGTCCCCAGGGATCCTCTTGTCTGTGCTTCCCCCACAGTGGGGATTATAGGCATGCGCTGCCATGCCCAGCTCTGTATTTTTGTTTTATTTACTTTATATTTTTATGTGGCTCTTGGGGACTGAACTCAGGCCTCTGTGCTCATGCAGGAAGCACTCTGCTGACTGGACCATCTCCCTAGCCTTTGTTTTTTTTTTCCTAAAAATTATTTAATCTTACAGTTCCTTTACTGAGAACTCTGTGTCCACACTGCGTTTCCTGAGTGTTGCAGGGCGGTACGTGGACACAGCCTGTCATTGGTTATCCACGTTGCTCCTGGATAAGACCACAAGTGAAGGAGTGCAAGGCTCACTCCATCTCCAGGAAAACACACAGACATATAGCTAAGGAGTCTGCAGACTCCTTGCTCTGAGGCAGACCCCGCAGGATTTAAATTTAGCAGCCGAAGTCCTATTTTTAGACTCAGTGACAAGTTACAGTGGGAGAGGTCTGTGTGCAGAATAGTGACAAGATGAAAGCCACCCCGAGAGAGGTGGCAGCAGCAGACAAGTGACGCGCCAAACCTGCCTCGTCACAGTAAAATAAGGCACCCCACTTCTGAATCATGTAAAATAGATCTACACGGCTGGCATTCCACAGCAAAGAGGGACTCCATTACAGACACTTTCCTACTTCTCATTTCACTTCAAAGATCAGGTCGTGTGACAGCTGTTTTCCTTTTTTTCCCCAACACTCACTCATCTCAGGAAGAACTGCACCAATCAGCAGTGAGCACAGTGCCGAGCCTGGCTGTGCTGGAGCCTCAGCGCTGGGCTGTGGGCGGATGCCGACTTCCTGAGCCCACTGCCAGATGCCTGCAGGGCAGTGTGCTCTAATATGACGCAAGGATGTAAACCTGGCTGAATCCAGTGTGAAAACACAACGTGCTTTATGCTCGGGCTCAAAGTCCCTTCGATGAGCAACCACGCTTTCCTTCACCCTAAATTGGTGGTGGTCCACTGCGGCTGGCTTACAACTATGCAGAAGCAAATTGAAATGCATGCTTTAAAAGGTTTTTTTTTTTTAAATCACTTTGCAGCCTGTTCCCAGCCCCCTCCCCCCTCTCCTCCCAGTCCCACTCTCACACCCCCTCCTCACATTCCCCCCTCAAATGACCCAAGGAAAGACACTCTACATCTCTGCTCTTACTCTTGCTAAAGTACTTGGTGCAGTCATAGCTTAAATATTGAAACAAGTAATAAATGCTACATACTGAGTGGTGCTCTGTGCCAGGAACTGATGTTTTCTGACACCACATCTGGGCTGAAGATTCTAAGGAATGATTGGCTGTCCAGAACTATATGATTATGGAGAGTTGGAATGTTGCCAGAGCTGCGTGACTGTGGAGAATTGGAGTGTTGCCAGAGCTGCATGACTGGAGAGTTGGAATGTTGCCAGAGCTGCATGACTGTGGAGAGTTGGAATGTTGTCAGAGCTGCATGACTGGAGAGTTGGAATGTTGCCAGAGCTGCATGACTGTGGAGAGTTGGAATGTTGCCAGAGCTGCATGACTCTGGAGAGTTGGAGTGTTGCTTATAAAAAGCCCAAACTATCTCAGGTTATCTTGGTCCTTGTAATAGCCAATCATTGCCAGCCTCTTTATTGAACTAACAACTTTGTGGTTATTAGGTAGAACTCCTGGAATGCATTAACTTAGCAGACCACTAGCTTCCACCAACTCAAAAGCTAAGGACACTCTCAGATGGCACCTGAGGACGATAGAGGAGGTCCCCTGCCTGCTGGCCCGCTTCCTGCCGGCGTGCTTGCTGCCGACTTGATTTACAGCTGCCCTCCATTCCTTACAGTTCCCGTAGCCACTGCCACGGTGGAACATGCCTTTCAAGGAGACGTGAACGCAGAGTCCCAGGCCATGGTCAATCAGGATACACTATGGCTTAATCCCTTTGGAGATGAGTCATGTTTTGTTTGCATGGGTCATCTCACCCTTGCAGCAGCCCCTGAGTGGATGCTGCAGTCATCTCTAGCCTGCAGGTGAGCACGGTAAACAGAGAGAGGGTTAGGAACTCTGGACAGCACAGAGCTATGGGCTCGATGCTGCGGTTCTAACTTCACGTCTTGAAAACCTGAGTATATATGGAGATTGTGTCTTGTGGGGACCGGCTCAACACTCCCATCACTTCTTCAGTAGAGGAAAGGTCCAGGAGTGGTGGCAATACCTATAATCATAGCACTTGGGAGGTGGGAGGCAGGAGGATGATCAGGAGTTCAAGGTCATTCTAAGGCCCAACAGTGGGTTCCAGGCCAGCCTGGGCTACATGAGACAAGACCATGTTTTAAAAACAGAGAGAAAAAGAAGCGGAACCAGAAAAGCCAGAACATGGGCACTCACACGTAGGGCCTACCCAGAAGACCATTGCCCACGAGCCAGGTACAGAGCCTGCCCAGGGAGGGCTGCTGCTGCTGGGCTTCACTCTCAGATGCCTGGCCTAGAGCCAAGAAGAGAAGAGCCCGCCCTGGGAGTCTCCCTGGCTGAGGTCCTTTGCTCTGGCCTCCTGACCGTCACAGTGAGTGGAATCTGGCCTCCCATCTGGGAAGTTGGGCTCCAGAGGTATTTTCATATTCTTTTATTTTTAAGTCAGGGACTGTGTGCTAATTTTGATCTACGTAACTCTCACAGCATCCTACACTTCAAGGTTTGTAGTGTAGTCACCAAAATATTGTATATTATATGAAATAAAGTAGGTGCCTAGGAGCTGTGCAGCAACGCAGCCATGGGTGGTACCTTTGCAGCCGAGCAGCGCTGCTGCTGTTCTCTCCAGGCTGCCTTCCCCATCACCTGGTTTCCCTTTACCACGCGCCCTCTAAGCCTCTCTGTGCTTCCCTCGTCTTCCACACAGGTTCTGTATCTTCTACCATGATTGGGGCACTTACTACCATCTTCAGTAAATTGCATGGAAACACAAAAATAATATTTATTTATTATTGTTTGTGCTGCTTGGTGTGTGTGTGTGTGTGTGTGTGTGTGTGTGTGTGTGTGTGTGTGTGTGTGTGTGTGTCCAGAGATTGATGTCAGGTGTTTTATTTTCTTCTTTGATTGCCTCTACTTTATTACTGAGGCAGGGTCTCTCATGTCATCCTAGAGCTCCTGGATTTGGCTAGGCTGTCTAGGCAGCCTACCCTGGGGATACCTTTTACTGGCTTCCAGGTTCTGGGTTATATAGGCTAGCTACTCTGTCCTCCTGGGCTTTTTATTGGGGTGTTGGGGATCTGAACTCTGGTCTTCACATTTGCACGGTAAGGCTCTTGAATTTTGTGTCTTGGTTTTATATCCTGCTACTTTGATGGATGTGTATACCTGGGGTAGGAGTGTTCTTGTGGGGTCTTTAGGGTGTTATATGTGAAAGAGTTAAAATGGAGCTATCCTATAATGGGGCGACAAGCCCTTACTGAATACCACAGGCTAACAAAATGCCCAGAGCCAAACATGTGCTACCTCTTTTGGAGTTACTGGCCAGTGAGGTCTCATGTACCTTCAAACATTGCAGACAAGTGACATGTTTTGGGTTACCCTCCAGAATTTGACAATAAGATGCTATTGTTGAAGACACCACACAGCTGAGTCATAGAATTTGGAGAAATCAAGATGGTACTCATTTGGAAGTATTTCCTTGCTGGCTAGCTTTCATAGTGCTAGAAGGTTCCATGCTCACCTCTGGAGGAGAAAACTAGTCATTATTCTTACCCCGTTGTGAATGCTGCAGGATACAGTAGTGACTGACCTGGTGAGGTACGCCCACTGGTGCAGTAGTGACACAAATGCCACGGGAGTAACCAACCATTTTCTGATTCAATTAAGACCCACTCCACAAAATAAAACCACAGCTGGCATCGTTACCTGGCCGAGAACCTGTGGCTAGACAGGCCCTAGGCCCTAGGGGAGAACCTAGTAATTTTTTTTTCTGTTAAATGCACACAGCATTAAACTACCTCCTAGGACTTTTATAATACATATAGATTAATGCATCTCTCAACCATCATCAGAGATGTATTTATTTGCAGTAGATGGTTATTAACCCAGAGACCAGCAACTGGCTGAGGTTCAGAGACGGCACAATGATCACCCTCCAATGGAACAACGATATCACATCCCGCCCTCCAAAGGCTCAGGGGTCACAGCACATGAGAGGGTGGAAAGCCTGTAAGAGCCAGAGCCAGAGGGTGACGACAAGGGAAGAGTGTCCTCTGAACACGGCAGGGAAAGCTCTCATAGGAATTCACAGTAGTTATGACAGAGCGCACAAGACCCGTGCATACTCAAGCCGTACCAGATCCCAGCGTGAGAGGGGCGGTGGGCATGAAGTCCCGCCCCGAGCAGAGGAGCAATTGGCAATTGCCAGCTCCTGGGAGAGTTGATTTTCCTAAGAGTGTAGCCCCTGCTAAGTCAACCAAATACCCAAGTGTATATGGGTAGCACAAACTGGACTTGATAGGTTAAAAAAGAAAGAAAGAAAGAAAGAAAGAAAGAAAGAAAGAAAGAAAGAAAGAAAGAAAGAAAAAGAAAAAGAAAAAAGACACAAAACTGGGTGGTAGGGAAGGGTGGAAGTTCTGGGAAAAGATGGAAGCGGGATTAATATGATCAACAATGTTGAATGAAATTCTCAAAGAACTAATTTTTAAAAAGTCTTTAAAAGTTCAAGTTGTGAAAACACACTCATGCGTGCAGAGAGGTCATGGAACACCCTCAACTCAAACCTCAAGTCCCGATTCCTGTGTCATTGGCCCCATTCTATCTGCTCTTCAACAGGGGTCCCTGAGGTCCTAACGCAGCGTGTTTACCACCGTTCCTCTACAAAACCTGAGAAGCGTCAGAGGGACTGCTTACACAAGACTGGCTCTCCCAGACCCACGGACCCAGCACTCTTCCAGTTGAAACAGGGAAATCCACTTGGCCTTACTCAGCCCAGAAAGTCCTCGATACACACCGCATAGCATGAGCCGGAGACCACTGCATGCACCCTAAAGCCAATCAGAAACCTTCTCTGCTTTCAAAAGCCCGCCCCTAACAGAATGCCTACCAATCAAATCTGTCCACTCACTGCCGTGCCCAGGCTCCTTTCAGTCAGCAGCCTTTTGTGCATCCTGTCCACGTCACTGCTTTGACCCCACTGGCCACAAACCTGGGTGATATCAATGATTTTTAAAAAAATAATTATTACACATATATACAATAGATAAACTATGGCAAGAAGAACCGCGACACAATCAGGAATTATATGAATGTTACATTCTTAGTGTTCTGGCTATTTGTACTTAACAGCCTTGAAGAAGACATCGTTCCTATTTTGGTGCATCTGAATTTCTGAATGTAAATCAATCTTCATCACATATTGCCATTATCAACTTAGAATACCTATCTAGACCTAAAAACATCTTAACCCCTAAACAATTAAGCTTCGTTGTAAAACTAAGCTACCTGGTCTTCAGCTCCACCAGAGACTTGAGAAGGAATAAACTTGATTACCTGAGTATGCTGGGAGTGCGGGTTAGTAGCTTTCCAAATGAAAAGATGACAGAGACAGTTTCTTGTTTTTGTTTTTACTTTATTTATTTATTTATTTTTACCTGAACAGTCACCCAAAACCATAACGTTGGAGTATCTTCTTCAGCCTTCTGGCCCAATGTATCTTGCAGACATATTTGTGAGGCAGGAAATATTGAGGACTTGCTTACCCTGTCTTGGCAGAGTTTGGCCGTCAACTCTGCTTGCATCCAAGCTTGTCCTTTTTTTAGGCAGAATTCTGTCTGTGGTAGAAGTGAGGACCTTTTGCCCAGTGGCTGGTTATGGCAGTGAATTTTTTTCTAAGCTCAGAATAGCCGCATTGAGGCCACGAAGTCAGCCTTACATCTCAGTGTTATTTCATCACCGTCTCTTATATTTGTAGTCATGTTGCCCCTTAGACAGCTAACTGCCTTCATTTGTTTCTACCCACAGTCTTCTCTCAGGGTTTACTTTGTTTTTGTATTTAAATTTGTAAATCACTTGAATGATTAAAAACTTGGTCAGCACCAAATGACTTATCTAGTCTCATTCCCATGTCTGCCCGCCACGCCGCCTGCCCCGCCCCCTCCCGCATCCGCGGTCTTACTCCTGACTCTTTCTCTGTGACGGAAGGATGGCCGATAGGTCCCTTTTACTCATCCGAAGTCACCAAGTGTGCTCACCAGGGCGGGGCACGTGGGCATGGGCATGGAGTCATCCTGAGAGAGATGGAGGCAGGCTGCAGAGTGGCTATGTGACCTTGCAAGGGGACAGAAGACGCCCTCGCTCAGTTGTTCCTGTATCGTTACTGAGAAATGATGCGCAGGCTAGAGGTACCAGGTGGGATTGCGCACCCGAAGCTGTCAGTACAGGTGCGACCAATGAGTCTTTAAGGGGTCACGTTTGTGTTGGAAGCGCGTTCACATAGCCGGGTGCAGGGTCTTGCGCCTGCAACACCAGCTCTCGAATGGAGGCAGCAGGCCCAGGAGTTCACGGTAAGTCTTGGCGACATTATACGTTTGAGGCCAATCCGAGTGACATGAGATGTGAGCTCAGAAACAACATCAAAAAGAGTTGCCAGGTTGTTTGAGTTGAGCTGACTGAAGCGCCATGGCTTTGTGGGGAGATGGACGATCGTAGATCCCAAAGCCGAGCTTTCTCTGAGGTGCCCTTAGCTTCTCTCTGGAGCGGTTTGTTCTCGGCGTGGCGTTTTATGGGTCCTGCATAGGGTCAGCCTCAGGCTGGGGATGAATTGGGCTGCAGGGGAGTAACTGCCTTGCGAAGGCGGAACCGGAATGTCGTGGGAGACTTCCTCAGTCTTGTTTCCCTACTTGGTGAGTCCAGCGACGTTCTTCTGTGATTATAGGAGCTTGTATAACCCTTTCCCAGGATGACCACAGTCCGGAGGACCCATGTCACTTTGAGTAACTTGAGTTTGTATTTCCAGAGGGTAGCATTTGCGTTTTGGCTTTGCATAAACTATTTTATTAATTTGAAGTTGTGATTATTTTCTGGCCAAATCAATTGAGTTGTCCTGATTGCTACCCTCCCTTCCTTCGTGGCCTCTGAGAGCAATTGCTGATTGTAGTCTGAGCAACATAGGTCAAGATTGCTTGTTCCTCACAACCAGTGTTTTGTTTTGTTTTGTTGTTAACTGGTTCGTGTGGGATAAAAGCCCCTCAGGGAGCCGCCGGGTGGCGCTGTGTCTTTGCTTGCTGAATTTATCGTTCTCTGGACATCTCACCATCTCCACCGCCTCCTGGTAGTTAGTTTCTCAGGGGGCAGCTCTGACCATTTCACTCCAGGACCCTTCAGGGAATCTGAGGAGACTCACGGATCCCTGTCTCTGAAAATCAGTGTTGTGCAGGAGTATCCTCGGACCTAACGGCGGCTGCCATGGGCTTGAGATCAACCTCAGCTGGGCTTGTTGACTTGACATTCCTCACAGAATGAAGCCCAGGGGGTGGGGGAATCCGACTATCCAGTCGCTCCTCACAACCATTTGTGTACAATTCTACCCTAATTGTATGTGGCCAGCTGGGAATGTGAGGGGCGGGGGGACCGGCGGCTCCGTTCCTGTGACTGTTGAGTCATCATCTGCCCTGGGTGCAGGCCCTCCAGTGTGGCTTCTGTAAGGTCCCTCAAGCTCCTGCTCCTCCCCGTCCCCCCTCTCCCACTGCTCTCTAAGCAAGCCTATATATAAACCCACTGGCTCCCCAGGGTGGGCTTTGAAGCAATTGTATCTGTGTTTGTCCTTGGGACCTTAGGGGGAGGGGGAGGGGCAGGTGCTGCTTACTCTGCCCCCCCAGAAGGAGTTTTAGCATCATACACACACACACACACACACACACACACACACACACACACGCACTTTGCAAACAGCCATGTATTCATTCCCTACTAAAGCCAGTGGGGTTCCTGATTCAAATGAAACACAAGGAAAGAAAAGCTAAGGAAACCGCTGTACTCGGGAGGTGTGTGCATGCGTGTAAAAGTGGCGTTCAGGGGAATTCAACAAGGAAGGAAAAGGATTTGCTTAAGCTGACTGAATTCCAGGGCCCCTGCGTATCCCAACGCTAGCTGGTACACATCCCTCACCACCCTGTAACAGTCAGCGTTGTTCGCTGTTCTGAGGACTGGAGCTCTGTCTTGGCTTCCTTACCCCGGGTTCGTGTTTGATGAAACATCCAGCTAATATTTGGAAAAGTCAAATGGACAGAAGGATGCAGGTGGCAATCATTGTATCCATCTTCAGCTAACTAGAGGCCTGTGTTGTGTCAGGCTCTTGTGTGGACTCTGTGGGTAGAAAGACCATGGTCCCCAGATTCACCAGACGCATGTTCTGCTGAGAATGAAGGAGACTTTTCACATGAATGTAAAATTGCAATTGTAGAGATAAGAATAAAAAGCAGGTTTTTTCATATGACCAACAGAAAAGGCCACTGTGCTCAGGTGTGAGAATTAATAAAAATATCCTAGAGGGTATAGTGTTTGAGGTGAGACTTGAAGATGAGGGAGGGGGCATGGTCTCTGTGAGCAGAGCAACCATCAGCAGACAATATGGCGGAGGGAGCTTGGTTCCACATGAAAAGGTTGCTGAGGCTGTGGAAGGGAAACAACCTGGGGGAAGAAATAGTAGGAAGATGTGGAGGGAATAAACAGGAAGTGACACAACAATGCTATAGAGATGACGTCAGAGACCCCAAGGGTCTGGGTGTTCACTGCTCTGACTGTTGGCCAAGGAAATACTACATGCTAGATTATTTGTGGAGTCTGGACTTTTCTGGAGAAGGAAATGTGGAGGGAAGTCACTCGAGGTCTGTATTTTGACCATGTCTCCTGCTGTCCTTACTGACTTGTGTCCCTGGCTGTCTTGGATCTATACTTCATGGAATTGTGGAGAAGGCTGGGGTGCGGGTCATGTCAACTCTGACACACTGCGTGCTCTCACGGTTTTGTTTTTATTTGTTTTAGAGACAGGGTTTCTCTGTATAACAGAGCCCTGGCTATTCTGGACTCACTTTGTAGATCAGGCTGGGCCGTTCACACTGCAGAGAAATGAAGTCGGGTCCATTTGCTTATCTCAAGTGTTGTGTGTATAAATTATGAACTCTCTTGAAGTATATTTAAAAACTTTGGCTTAGAATTTTAAAAATCCTTTCGTTGCAAATAAGACTAAAAAATGTGTTGAAGTACCTTCACTAACAAAGGGCAGGGCCTGAGATCCTGACTGCCTTTCCAGGGAACAGAGCTTCAGGGTGGCAGGGTAGCTCCTCTGTTGTCTTCTTTCAATAGATTCTAAGAATATATTTGTTATATAATATATAACTATGTACTTATACAATTTAGAGAATGTATATCAATTATATAAACAACAGACCTCAAAGTTTGAGTTTGATAATTAGAGAAACGACACTATCATATCTATCTATCGTCTATCTATCTATCTATCATCTATCTTTCTATTTATCTATCATCTATCACCTATCTGTCTATCCTCTATCAACTATCAGTCATCTATTATCTATCATCTATCAGGCATCTATCAATCAATCTATCATCTATCTATAACTCAAGCAGACTTTGAGTTTGATAATTAGATCAAGGAAGAGATTCAGGGCGGCTGTGGCTGAGAGGCAGGGTTTGTTGGGGAAGGACATTCCCACGGCCCGTGTGATGGGTCTTTGGGTTCTCGCTTAGCAATGGTTCTCGCTACTTAATGGGTCCGTGAGAAGACAGCAGCTCACGCAAACCCTGAGCATGTTGTGTCTCTTGCAGTTGGGGCTGAAGACAGAAGAGGCTCTAGATCCACCCCCCCTTAACTAACTGCTCACGAGCCAGCAGCTCAGCGGGAGCTGCCTGATGGGTACATCGGTGGCAGACTCCACTACAGCAAAACATTCCAAGTGCTTGTAAGAGTCACTTAAGTAGTTCTGGAGTTTCTCCCCTATGAACGATTGCTACATGGCCTTGAACCTGCCCTGCCTGCTATTCCTTACTCCAAGGCCTTCAGGATCCTTCTCTGAGGTCTCCTGTCCCATCCACAGCACTTTCCATCTGGAGTGACAGCACACACAGGTATCTCTATATAGAGTCACTCCTGATCTCTGTCCCCTGTATCCCCATCAGTTAGGTCTCTTTTCCCAGATAGCTTAGTTAAATGCCCTTGACCCAGCATGGCTAACCTTTCCCCTCCAGACCCCGCCCTCACCCACAATCTGGAATTCAACCAATTGGCTATTACTTGGGCCCAGTCCTTTTCCTGGTCCTAGCATTCAATCCCTTAATGCACATGGCTGGTGGGACATTTGGGATCTTCTTGGACCCCTGGCACGAATTCATTGCTGTCCCCCCCATGCCACCCCATCTCTGTTTCACCTCAGGAACTTCATCCAAGCCTTGCTACCCTCTTGCTAGTCACCTTCCCATGACTGGCGTGAGCTCAGAGCAGGCGGTCTTGCTCTGTGTTGGTCAGGTGTCTGTCAGAGCAACTAAGATGCTGAGAGAACAGCATCAAGGGAAGATGTACTTGTTTTGGCTCATGATTTCAGAGACTTCAGTGCACAGTCTTTTGCCCTAAATTCCTGGGTGGCTCTCATGGTGGGACCATGTGGAAGAAGAGTTCCTTTAGGGCAGGCAGGAAATGGAGAGAGCGATACAAGAAGAGGCCAGACAGACCCAGTGACTGGCACACCCCGTCTTCACCCACCCCAATAATGCCTTCATATATTATGAGCCCACTTAGCGATCAAACCGTTCATTGGGTCAAGATGCTAGAAATGCCATTATGAAGGTAAAAATTTAAATTCAATCGAACTGATGATCAGAGTTAATCACCACATGCTCCTAAATGACACCCGAACTCCAACAGCATCTTTTGATGTCCCTCCTCCTCCTCCCTTATCTGGCCACACCTTCCTCCTCTTGGCTGGCTGTCTCCCTGCTGGAGGATAGAGTTCCTCCCGCAATGGGTCTTTGCTGATGTCACACTGGGTCAGATCTTTGCCACCATCCACCACTCTCAGCTTGTCCCTGCCTGGGGACACCTGTGATGCTTTACCAACGACTCTTCTCGGATGGAGAAGAGCTCTGATGGGAAGAGCTTAGTAAAGATTTAGGGCATAAAGGTCATACATGACAATCACATTGTAGCCAATGTTTCCTATGCTAATAGCCTCTCCTAGGACACAGATGCAGTCTGAAAGATGATGTATTTACCCATGAAAAAAATGTACCGGATAGTGAACAGCTGTGGGTGGACGAGGCCACAACGAGAAGCTTGCAGGTCAAGGGCCTCCTGGCTCCTCGAGGCCAGATAGCCTGGCAGAGAAGATGCCTCGAGCGTGTCTTAGGGCACAGGGGTAAAGTCATGATCTAAGTTCCCACTCTCACTTTCCACTGCCATTTCATTAAAAAAAATTAATTATGTATACAATGTTCAGCCTGCATGCACACCTGCAGGCCAGAAGAGGGCACCAGATCTCATTATAGACAGTTGTGAGCCACCATGTGGGTGCTGGGAATTGAACTCAGGACCTCTGTTTGAACAGTCAGTGCTCTTAACCTCTGAACCATCAAGATGAGTTTAAGGCACCTTCTCATTAGGGAGGAGCGGGTATGAGCAAACAGCAAGTGAGAGACTATTGACTAAAAACAAGTGATTTTCTTCAGCAAAATAGACTTTAAAGGATTTCTAATTAAAAAACAAAAACAAAAACAAAAACCAAACCCAGTGGGGTTTTGAAAACACACATGACATTTGCAGAATGATTCTCAAGTCCAGCACCAGCGTCTTCACGCGGTTTCTGTTGCGTTGCCATGCCTGAGACAAAGTGGCTTGTAATGAAGAAAGGGTGTTGTAAGCATGGTTCTGGGAGCTGGGTTGTCCAAAAGTAAGGGGCTACCAATCTGCCTCGTCAGTCAGAGCCTGCCATGCCATAGCCTGTGGCAGACAGGGGAAGCACCAGAAAACTGGTGCGCACGAAGGAAGCAGGGGCAGGGCAGGGTGGGGCAAACTACCCAGAATCCTTAGTTCCTGTCTGAGGGCTCTGCCTCCATGAGCTAAGTGCCTCCCACCATCCCCTGCCTTTGCACACTGCAGTGCTGTGGGATGGAGAGCCCACTACATGAATTCACAGAGGGCGTACTGAAACCACAGCAACCAGAAAGGTGAGCTAAGGACATACAGAAAAACAACGGCCGCCGCCGCTGGTTCATCAACCAAGTGCAGTCTCAAACTGAAATATCGGACAAACATTGGAAAACCAGTTTGTATCTTGTATGTTTATGAAGGTCCCTGGAAATTAGCAACAGTGGGCTGGGTGAGCGCTGTTCAGTAGGTAAGCTTCCTTGGGACGGTCCACTGAGTGCCCCAGGGCAGGTACGCATCCATACGTGTCCCAGGGCGTATTGTTGTCTTAGTAAAATCTAAGCAGAGTCCACAGCACCTCCAGTGTTCCTCACTAACCCAATCCTTGGCGCTCCCCGTCCCTCGGTGCCCACAGGCTGAGCACGGCCTACGCCTTTCTTGTGACGTACAAGATGGAACCCAGTTCTTCAACTAGCACTGGGTGGTCAGTAAAGTCGGGGTAAAGTCTGCTTGTGACTCCGTGCAGAGCCCTCACACGCCCTTCATACTTGGAACACTGCCCCGGCTGTCAGAACCTGGTTTTGTTTAGAGTGTGAGGCAAGCTCTCTGAACCAGGACATCCCTGCAAACGTATGCATAATGATGTTAGAAGTGAGTCTGCATCCAGTGTTGAAGTATTTTTAGACTACACATCCCAGCTAATCTCTGTAGTCCTTCTGCTGGTCCATGTATGGTAGAGACGTAACCCAGGAGATTCTGACGGCACCAGGTACAGACTTTGGATAGTTAGTTAGAACCGAATACTTCCAGGCACAGATGGAGACCTGGTGTGACGGAACAACCCCATGCCACGCCGAGAGTCAGCAGCAGGGGACCAAGCTGTACCCTGGCTGCTACGTCCTGGTGCTATATTCACGTGCCGAGCACGTCGTCATCCCTGGAGGACACTTGCCTCTGGTTTTAAGAGAAGGAAGAACTAGGCAACACGTTGTACTCCTCTTTGAGCTAACCTCTGTCCTTTCATCAATCTGTTCCTCCTGGGAGGAAGATCCTCCGTGTTCCAGCTGCTGACGCCATTGTGACAAGCAAGAAGATACAGAGAGAGCGAGAACTTCCGCAGCGGTGAGGCAGACTGTGTGTGCATCAGACTAAAGGGGAGGGTGGGACCTTCCCGTCTCTCCTGCAGGGAAAGCTGAGGACCAGATGGTGTAATACGCGGGTGTCTTGTTCACCACAGAGTGTTTAGCATCTTAAGGACGTTGTTTATGGATCACAGGCTATTATCATTAGGCTTATTATGGTCTGAAGGTGCGGATTGAGCCTTAGTTCTTAGCTCGTTTGTTTTGGATCCCATAAAGATACTTTTTTGGTTTTTCTAAAGGAAGTAAAGATTGAGGAGTTCCCCCCTTCCCCCCCCCCCCCCCGCCGCCTCTCTGCACACACATGTGTGTACGGGACAGAACAGCAGTGTTTCATGTCTGCTTCAGAATCCGCTTGTGTGTTAGTTACTTTCCTGTTACTGTGATAAGACACCAGTAGCAAAGCCCCGCACAGAAGGAAGGTGGATTTGGTGTGCGGCTTCAGAGGCGTGGGAGCCCATTGTGGTGTGGAAGCGTGACAGTAAGCAGCGGGCACGTCAGCCAGAGCAGAAGATGAGGGCTCAAGTCTTCAACTGAAGGACACAGCCGGGTCTGTGAGCTGGAGATGATGTGAGCCTTTGATGCTCAGAGTCTGCCTCCAGTGACACACCTCCTCCAATGAGCTCACACCTCCCACGCCTCCACAGACCACCACCAATGGGTACCAAGTATAAGCACCGGAGACCATGGGGACAGCTCCTCCAAACCACAAGGGCTGGATGCTGGGCCACTGGACTGAGTTAGCACTTTTGTTTTCCGTGTTCCAGTTCTTTCACACTTAGAGTTTTGCTGACCAAACTGCTAGAGGGAGCGTAGGACTTACTCATGGGATTGTTTTCAAATGCAGACCATCCAGTCCAAAGCCTATGTTTCTACAACTGCCTCCTCCACTGTGGGATCTCATAGTCTGGGTCACCGTATACCTGCCCATATGCCCAGGGTCAAATGTCACACAGCCAGGGGCAGCTGTGTTGCCCAGAGTCTGTGGGGATGACTGTATGCCAATAGAGCCTGTCCACTCCTCCTGGGACCATCGGAAGGCACACGTTCCCAACTGCTCTCATTTTCTGCCTCCTGACCACCTCTGATGGCTACCCAGGTGTGGCCCAGTCTGTCCTATGTTGGCCATCACACAGCTTGCCCATTGCTTTTCGCTTGACTGTATCTTTTGTCTGATTCGTTACTGTTATCAGAACAGTTTTGGTGGACATTTCCCCTCTTCAACCAGGTTGTAAGTCCCTAGAGGTTAGTAAACCTGTTGGCTTTGTACACTTTTGTGCACCCAGTTTCACGCCCTAAGTGGGTTACTTCACTAGGATTTTATATCTTCTGCACACAAAACCCAATAAATACTTAATGGCAGCCAGTAGATGAAAGTACTTGACAGCAACTCAGAAGTGGGCACATTATGGCTTTTACAGGTACTGTGGCTCTTCTGTTATTTTGAAGTGTCTCATAAATCAGGTGAGATATATATTATCTAATAAATTCATGTATATGCATCAAAAGTCAGTAATTTACTAAGTGTTCACTCTTAGTATCTGAGTCAGGTCCTACGTCGATTTGGGGACAAAAGAATGACCAAGCGAAGGGGTAAAGAGATGGCTCATGGTTAAGCGCACTCGCCGCTCTGGCAGAGGGTTGGAGTTTGGCTCACAGCTCCCACGGAGGGTGATTTACAAGCACCTGTCACTCCAGATCCAGGGATCTGATGTTCTTTTCCTGCCTCCATAGGCACCTGAACTCACTTGCATGCATGTACACACATGTGCACACACACATGCACACATATGGACATACACGCATGCACACACATGTATACATGTACACACATATGTACATATGCACAAAATAGATATTTTCCTCTTGGAGCTGCCCACACACTTGAGCCATTAGCATTTCATTTCATTGCTGCAGTCATACATTCTATATGTGAGGTCTATGAGGTCTAGAAGACACACGCCTGGTTCTATCCACTGGCTTTATACTCCTTATGCAATGTTGTGTGTGTGTGTGTGTGTGTGTATGTGTGTGTTTATGTGTGTGTATAAAAGAGACAGACAGAGAGAATGAGAGAACAGACATACGTCTCCAGTAATAATGTGTGCCTTTGAGCTGCTAGCCGTGTCCTCCACAGTGGAAGCCAGATTACTTTATGAAGTAATAATGACAAATCAAAGCTATTATTTATACAGAAGCCAAGTGAACTCACTAGCTGTTATTTAAAAAAGTTGCATGCATTTTTGTGTATGCTAGTGTGTATAGTGTGTGAGTGTGTGTAGTGTGAGTGTTTTTGTGCATGTGTGTACTCTCGCACTAGTGATGTCGAGAGTTAGAGAGACGGGCTGGGTGAGAGGGGTGACGTGAAAAGCATTTGCAAAGCGGAAAGTCTTACACACGTGATCTTGGGTTCAGGGTGCGTTGGCTAAGACTACTGTTTTGCTCAGGGGACTTTCTAGGTTATGAACAGACACAGAGTGGTTCCTGATCAGCCCACCCCCTAGTGGAGGTAGAACTTCCCCTCAGTGACCCTGAGCTGGGCCTTAAGTCATAGGAGAGGTAAGGCTGACCCCAGAGCTGAGCACAGGGACATGTCTCTCCCTCTCACACTGCTGCCCGACCTCAGGAGTATAGCAGTGGACTATACCGCGACCCCAGGAGTGTGGCAGTGGACTATACCGCGACCCTGGGAGTATAGCAGTGGACCATATCGCGACCCCAGGAGTGTGGCAGTGGACCATATCGCGACCTCAGGAGTATAGCAGTGGACTATATCGCGACCCCAGGAGTGTGGCAGTGGACTATACCGCGACCCTGGGAGTATAGCAGTGGACCATATCGCGACCCCAGGAGTGTGGCAGTGGACCATATCGCGACCTCAGGAGTATAGCAGTGGACTATATCGTGACCCCAGGAGTGTGGCAGTGGACCATATCGCGACCCCGGGAGTGTGGCAGTGGACCATATCGCGACCCCAGGAGTGTGGCAGTGGACCGTACCGCGACCCTGGGAGTGTGGCAGTGGACCATACTGTGACCTCCTATGTCAGTCTCTTTCTTTGCATTCCTCTCCAGTCATGCAGGAGCACTCCACAGTGCATGGGTCAGACGTGGCAAGGGCGGGGTACAACAGCGGCTGCAGAAGATGGTGACTGGGTGCAGAGTCACCTGGAGACACCCTCCGCAGATGGTACACCCACGCTGTCCCCAGCTGCCATCTCTGTCCTTGCCCAAGCCCTATGAAAAGCTCCATACGCTGGGTCACGATACCCATCTGGGTGTTGTGGTTTCAACAAGCTGCCGTCAGGGTCCGAGGAGTTTGGAAAATTCCTTCCTGTCCTTCTCCCTTCAGACTCCTCAGGAACAGGAACTCCTCAGCCTGCTGTGGGGTTGCAACAGCCGTCTTGTTTGTTATACTCTTCTGAGGTCACTGTGCAGCCTTGGGCTGACACGAAGTGGTTGGTTTGGGCATGTGGACAAGGAATTCTGGTTTTGGGGCCTTCTACCCTGGATAGCATCTGGCCCCTCCTCTTTTTTTAATTTTTTTTTTGTTTTTTTTTCGAGACAGGGTTTCTCTGTGTGGCCTTGGCTGTCCTAGACTCACTTTGTAGATCAGGCTGCCTTGAACTCACTGCGGTCCACCTGCCTCTGCCTCCTGAGTGCTGGGATTAAAGGCCGGTGCCACCAAGCCCGGCTCTGGCCCCTCCTCTTTAACCAAATGCAGCCCCTTTCCTTCTTTGCCGTGGGTAGGGGACATTGTGGCAAGGGGCAGTTTTGAACCCAAGGGGCTGGGCTGTTGTCCTCAGAGCTGAGCTGAGAGAACTGCCAGCTAAGGTGTGCCTGTGGGTCTCTCATCTCTCTGCTCTGGGGAGGTAGGGTGGCTTTTGTCCTTGCTTTCTTCACCCTGATGGAAGAGACTGGGGAGAACCAAGGCTTGCTTGTTTGTTGGTTTTTCTCCTCCAAGCAATTGAGCTTGGCCTGAGATAGAGCCAGTCTGTTCAGAACCCACGCCCTGGCCTGACCAATCCCCAGGCACCTGGGTCCATGGCCTGACCAATCCCCAGGCACGCGGGTCCCTGGCCTGACCAATCCCCAGGCACCTGGGTCCATGGCCTGACCAATCCCCAGGCACCTGGGGTCCATGGCCTGACCAATCCCCAGGCACGCGGGTCCCTGGCCTGACCAATCCCCAGGCACCTGGGTCCCTGGCCTGACCAATCCCCAGGCACCTGGGTCCCTGGCCTGACCAATCCCCAGGCACGCGGGTCCCTAAAGGCCTTGAGCTGGGGTCTGTAGATTGGAGTCCTAGCGTTGTTTGTGTGGGAACTTGTGGGTACTTCCTGGAGTACCTAGGCCGTGGAAGGATTGCTAGCCTCCCTACTAGGGATGTCGCATACGTGCCTTCTGAGGCCCCTTGGTGAACAAGCGGGGCAGTAACGGTTGTAGAGAGGAGGCTGCCTATGGCTCCACCGATGTCCCTGTTCTGGCCCTGCACACTTCAGGGGTGGCCTTCACTGAGGCTCATGCCAGGGGCTCTTGGCAGAAATCTGATGTGGGGATGACTGATTCTGAGGTAGGCAGAATTTGCCTTATCATCACAGGGGTGGGGTCGGGGGCAGCCTGGCTCTCTGTTAAGGATGAGAGAGCTAGGCTACGGAAGCTGAACAGTGAACAATAGGGTGACAGTAACATTCAGAACTTGGTGAAAAAGAAAAATCACACGTCTAACTTTGCAGTCTTCTTCTGGATGAAGAGTTAGTTAAGAGAACGAGGAATTAGAAGGCAGTGAAGCCAGGCTGCGATTTTTCTCTGTTACCCATGCGTACATGGGAGAAGAGTCTCTGGGACGCCAGGTTCTCAGGGGGCACATGCTGTCTTCCGAAGCCGTGTTTTACAACGGCACAATTATATCTTTCCTGTGGTGGTTTGCAAGCCGCTGGGGTGTGAGACAGGATTTGAACTCTGGCCCACGTTCATCTCACCATGCTAAGATGGCTAGGCTTAAGTATGGAGACTCCCATTTGAAATGTGGGGTTTCCCCCCTTGGGACGGGGCTCCAGTTTCTGTTAGTGTGCATGCGTGGCTACAGCAAACAGGACAGGGCTGGGGCGGGGCAGTGGCCTATGGCAGTCAGGGCCCAATTAACTGATTTCATAGTGCCGCAGCATGACCGAAGCGTTCATTTTTGGAGATTAAGTAGAAAATAAAAGCAAGACTGGGGCCACTGCAAGCGCCTGACAGGAACACACGGTGAACTGAGGGCGTTTGGTTTCTGAAGACAAGCATGACATTGCAATTTAGTAGTGATGGGAAAACTGACGCCTCTTGGAAACGCCAACCCACGCATGCCGGCTTTCTCTAAGTTCCTGTTACTGCGCAGCCGCAGCCGTTTAAAGCCGGTCCTAAAATATCTGCAGTGCAGAACGCTGAGGAGTGTTTCTCATTTGCCGGGACGCTGCAGCAGGCAGAAGGGCTGTTTGTGTGTGACTTTCGATGGATTTAGAAAGCCCGCAGAAGTGGGTGGTGCAGATAGAGAGATTTCTATTTCTTTTTGGCTTGTCTGTGGAAACAAGAACACACACTTGGAAGCTGTACACCTTCCCTGGTACACCCGGTGAGCGCCAGAGATAGGTCTCAAGGGTAGAGAGAGCGTGACCCAGCCAAAGGCAGCCAGTGCGTATGGCTTTTCTTCAGAGGCCCCTCCTGGTACAGATAGGGAAACAGGCAGCGGCCACGGGTGCTGAGCCTCTCAGCTGCCCAGGAACAAAGCCCAGACCTTTCCCCTTTTCTCTGCCTGGAAGTGTTGGCGCCCACATTCAGAACATAAAAACTCCTCCCTTCTCCCCAAAGGATTAATTTGTTTTCAGTGTTTACATTAGCCAGAAACCAAGTGGGGGAAAATCCTAACTCATTTTTCCAAAGAGTTGTTTTTTAAATAGTTTTCTTGCGAGGGCTGCTCTGCTGCTCTGCTGCTCTGTCAGAGTTGACTTTGCTCAGAACTCAGGTCAGCTACATCAAAACACTGCTCCAGGGCCCCAGGGGCTGCTCACGGTTGTCAGCCATGCAAACTCTCAACTTCCTGTTTTGTTTTTCCCCCCCAAGTGTCCTGGAAACAGCATCAAAGACTAGACAGTATCATCCCAAAAGAATGGTGTGCAATTCTGGGCTGTTCCCAACTGAAGCTGAGCGTGAATAGATCAGCAATGGGGAAGAAGGGGGTGTGGACAAGGAGGATGAACCCACACGTGCTTTTAGGACACCTGCAAGGCCGCAAAGCTCTTGTGCTTGGAGAGGCGGGCACGGGGGTGGGGGTGGGGACGGGGACGGGGGTGGGGACGGGGGTGGGTGGGATAGGGGGGGGTGGCTGCTCCATCTCCAAGTGCTGCAGATGGTATCCTCTGTTTGAGGTGTACAGGCAGGCCTGGGGTGTCACTGAAAATAGGGTGAGAGCATGGAGAAAGAAAGCAGGTACAAGAAATAGAAGGGTAGCCAGAAAAGAACAGCTGGCAGTGGCTAGGGGCACACATTCTAGGTACTGTCTCAGGGGCCGGCTGTGGGGGCTGTGGAGGCTGTAAGGCTGGCGGGGGTCTGTGGAGGCTTGGGGAGGGAGAGGCAGTTTTCTTCAGGGGTGTGGCTCCTGGAGTCCATGCTCCGGTGCCTGGCCCCGCCCCACACGATGCGTGGCCCCGCCCCACAGCCACGTGCACATGGCAACATTAATTCAGTGGGTCAAAAACAGAGGGCGTGTGGTTGGGATAGGGCCATGGTGGAGGGTCCTGAGAGGGGTTGGAGGGGAGAGTGAGAGGCAGATGTCACCAAAATACATTGTACACATGTATGAACTTCTCAAAGAATAAGTAAAGATATGTTAAAAGGAGTAACAGAGTTAATAGTTGTTTGATAAGTCTTGATGAGTCATGATCAAGGACCTGCTCCCCCCTCCCCCCCCCCCCCCCCCCGTTTAAATTCCTTGGAGGAGAAGGTGGACCATGATGGTCGACAAGCCCTTCAGCAAGCTCAGTGGCCATGATAGTTGTTTTCTACTAAACTTAAGTAGAGCATAATTCATGCATCGGATTTTCAATCATTTCAGATGTTTTTTATAACCGATATATGACTAAAACATGACTCCAGTGGTGTGGCTCCCGTGAATGGCCTCACACCCATACACATATGGTCAGCACTAAATGGTTAAAAAAATGGCATGAAGTTGAGAGGGTGATGTGTTGGGGATGCCCTGGAGGAGTGGAGGCGGGCTGCAAGGTGACTGTGCTCAAAACGCACTGTATTCAGTGTGTGGTGGAGGTGCACGCCTTTAATCCCAGCACACGGGAGGCAGAGGCAGGCGGATCGCTGTGAGTTCGAGGCCAGCCTGGTCTACAAAGTGAGTCCAGGACAGCCAGGGCTACACAGAGAAACCCTCTCTCAAAAAACCAACAACAACAACAACACACACACAATATTTAAAAAAGACTCTTAAGGACTAAAAATAAGCTTAACTAAGAGAGTGATAGACTACCACACAAGGTAATGCTGAAAAAAATCCAAATAAGTGAAATGATACTCTGTGTTCACAGGTGGGAAGACTCCATACCGTTCAGATGGCAACCCTACCCAAAGTGTCTATAGCCTTAGTGCAATCCCTGTGAAAAGCCAGTTGAGGGAGCCCCACATGGTTAAAGTAAGGGGGTTACAGGGAGCCCCACATGGTTAAAGTAAGGGGGTCACAGGGAGCCCCACATGGTTAAAGTAAGGGGGGCTCACAGGGAGCCCCACATGGTTAAAGTAAGGGGGGTCACAGGGAGCTCCACATGGTTAAAGTAAGGGGGTTACAGGGAGCCCCACATGGTTAAAGTAAGGGGGTTACAGGGAGCCCCACATGGTTAAAGTAAGGGGGGGGTCACAGGGAGCCCCACATGGTTAAAGTAAGGGGGGTCACAGGGAGCCCCACATGGTTAAAGGGGGGTCACAGGGAGCCCCACATGGTTAAAGTAAGGGGGGGTCACAGGGAGCCCCACATGGTTAAAGTAAGGGAGTCACAGGGAGCCCCACATGGTTAAAGTAAGGGGGGGTCACAGGGAGCCCCACATGATTAAAATAAGGGGGTTACAGGGAGCCCCACATGGTTAAAGTAAGGGAGTCACAGGGAGCCCCACATGGTTAAAGTAAGGGAGTCACAGGGAGCCCCACATGGTTAAAGTATCACTGAAAAGGAAGGGCAGACATGAGAGCATTTCACCTCCTGGTCAAAACTGCAGTGGTCACTCTGACTGGATTTTACCACATAAAACAATGCAATAAAGCTGCGCATCAGGGACTAGGGACAATCACCCACGGCCATTCAATTTTCAGCAAGGATGTCACAATCGTGTAATGGGAAATAGCAGCCCCTTTGGAAGTGCCCCTGGATGCATGGGAGCACAGCACAGGAGGCGGCCATCATGGCTTTGGGTGTGTTGGCAGGTGCTTCACTAGACCCACAAGTAGACGCACTAAGACTTTGTCAAGATATGACTTCATCAAAATAAAGTCCTGTGTATTAAAGGTCAGTATCAAGAAAGTGGAAAAACATCAAGGAGTGGAGAAAATTGTTGAAAGTATCAGCTAAGGGCCTAGCATCTAGGACATCTACAGGATGTGCACAATTAAAAATAATTATTATACATTTATAATACGGCTAGGGAGATGGCTCGGCAGTTAAAAACGCTTGCTACTTCTCCACAGGACCTGAGTCCAGTCCCTAGCACCCATGTCTGGTGGCTCACACCTGCCTGCGACCCCAGCTTCAGGGGATCTGACACCCTCTTCTGGCCTCCTTGGGCAATTGCACTCAGGTGCACACACACACACACACACACACACACACACACACACACACACCTAAAAATAGCAATAATTAACTTTAAAATAAGCAAACCACCTGGGTAGCCAATGCACACACACGAAACCTCAACAAGTTAATACTTTTTCTACCTCACCTCAGGCCTAAAGCAACGAGGCCAAGTCACCTCAGACCCCCGGAATCCACACGAACTTCCTCCCACTTGACTCGATTTCCTCAGGCATTTTGTCACACGATGGAAAGCTGACTGACCAATGCACATTCCTTCTGGCAGGAATTGGTTATGTAAGCCACAGGGCCCTTTGTCGTTTCCTGCTTTTCTTTTGCAGACATTGGTTTGGTTTCTCTGATATTGCTTTTTGATTAAAAACATTTTTTTTTAAAGTTCCAAGATACATGTTTAAAATTTACTATCCCTGGTTGTTTCCTGTAGACTTTTTATTTAATCAAAAGATAAGATGTGTGTGTGTGTGTGTGTGTGTGTGTGTGTGTGTGTGTGTTCTTTTAAATGACAAATGCTTTTTTTGTGTTAAATTACCTTTATAATGTATTTTTCTCTAGACATTTAAAATGACCTGTGGTCATTATGGGATATTAAATGAGATAGAGCGGGTTGGAGGGTTTGGAGAAAGGGGGCAGGTGAGACGCTGAGGGAAGAGGAGTGAAGGCAGGAAGTGACTAGCCCTGTCCGCGGTGCCCACGTGACCTGGCTCACACCAGGCTGGCCTTTCAGGAGGGTTGAAAGCAGTCCCACTTCTGGATGACTCCCAGTGTCCTCTGACAAACTGCCCCCCAGCTCCTGAAGGCCAGGCATTCCTGTCCCACCTGGGTGACAGAGGGGTGCCAGGGTGGCAGCCTCCTCTAGCCATGCTTTCTTGTGCCTCTTCTTCCCTCAGGGAGCTACAGCTTGCTTGTTAAATCCTGATGGCTCTCCCCATACACTGGACGCTGCACCCAGTGACACAGTAAGCCGATGGGTGCATCCCATAGCTGTGAGGGGTCTTTAGGGCGAGAGGAGATGGCAAGAAGGAAGAGGCTCACAGGGTGGCAGTGACACAGGGATGTTCTTACAAAAGAGGGCTGGGCTTTGAAGATGAGGAGTTTATTAGGGAAAGCTGAGGGAAGAGGGTCCCTGAGGCACTTGTGGTAGCTGAAGAGGCTGAGAGTCAGGGTATCTGCGCTGTCATGCACGCACGCACGCACGCACGCACGCACGCACGCACGCACGCACAGCTGTTCAACCGAGGCTCCCCTCACAGTTACCCACCACCCTTTTGGCTGGAGATCGGTGGGGAAGCAGGATCAGGCTGCTCTGGGGTGTGCGGCTGGGGAGAACCTGTTCCCTCCTGTACACTCCGGGTGAGGCCTTGGAGCTTTCTGGAATCACTTTTTTCTGCCTCCTTATCCCACTCAAGCTTAGCCCTGAACGTCCTACTTCCCAGAAACCCCTGAGTTCCCACAAACCAAGACCCAACCCAAGACGCTGGTCAGCCATAGCTCACGCACCAACACCAGCACAGAATACACCCAAAACTACTCTCTCAGAGCAAAAGCCACGTCTTTACAGAGGCCTGCGAGTCCCTCCCAGTCTGCAGCGCATGTTGCACCCCTATGTGCTGCACCCTGCTTTCCCCAGGCCCTCGGTTTCAGCCTCGCTCACAGGCTTCCTGAAGTTTTTCAAAGCCACCCTTCTGTCCCAGGCCCCTGCACTCCTGTCTGCTCGGAAGGAAGTGCACCCTAAGGCCCGCAGGGCTCTCGCCTGCTCCTTCTGCCTGCTCAGGGGCATGGTCCAGCTTCCCACCCCCCACAGATCCCTGTCCCCTTCCTGCTCAGCCTCCCCGATCACTTGGATGTGTGCGTGTGCGTGTGCGTGTGTGCGCGTGCGCATGTGTATTCCCTGCTGGACAGCTGCTTTCTAACTCGCTGCATGATGGGTAATATGGGCAATTGATGGACGGATGCAAAACATCTGGACAGCTTCAGAGTGACTAAGGGTCCCCTTCCCAGAGCGCCCCCACCCCGCCCCGTCTCCCAGCCTTTCAGGTGGATGAGGAAACATCTGCTTAGCCTAGATGATCCTCCCCCCCTGCCTCCCTTCCGCCCTCCCTCCCTTCCATGTCTCTGTGTGTCTCTCCCTGGAATCTGAAGGAGTCAGATTTCCTAAACTAGACTTCCACGCATTTGTGAGCGGCTTGCTGTGGGTGCTGGGAACTGAACCCTTGGTCCTTTGAAAGAGCAGCAAGTGCCTCGACACCCCTCCTTTGCACAGCTCCCTAGGTGCCTCCTGGGGCCTGCATTTTCCCATCAGCTGAAGTAGCGCGTGGCTCACTTCGAAGCAATGGCCTCTGAAAACCCAAAGTCTTTCCTTGCGTCTGGAGTTTTACAGGCAGCAGCTGCATTTCAGAGATGTGACTGTTAGGCCTGTGACAGAGGCTCTGCCTCCGCCTTGGCACAGGCGGGCTGTGTGGCTGCTGCGCCGCCAGGTGGCGCTGGAGCCTGCACATCTTCATGCCTGGTCCGAAGCTCCAGGTTACTGCCCGGTTTGTGGCTTATCGAAAAGCTCCGGGTTCTGGGGTCACAGGATATGTCTGCTCCTCAGGCCCCTGTACCTCTGAGAGGGGCAGTCGTGGTGTCTATGGCTCCAGGGGTGCTCTGAAACCCTGGTCCCTGGATACAGCCAGTTTGCCTTGCCTAGGCAGAATCTTCCATTCGCAGAAGTTGGGAGGCCCTAAGGAGCTGAACTCTAGGCTCTGAAGATGTCCCTAGAGACTTTGGAGTTCTTCGGCAGGCAACAGCAAACCAACAGGCTCACTCTTTCATGCCTTATCTCCCTCTCAGAACGGGAGTTCCATTGGTTACCCTGACTTGCACATTTATATTTCCAGAACCATCTGTAAGTCGAACAGATCTTCAGAAGGCAGTGGAGAAACCTGCTGGTGAAGTTTCTAGCTGTGGCTTGGCACAGGAGGTCCGCAATCGCACTGCTCCACCGGGGGAGGGGGTGGGGGTGGGGCTCCTGCCAATGTGCCGGAAATGTGGATGCCCTGTTGGCTGACTCCGAGCCAGCATTTCAGCCAGACCCACATGTGACCTGGGGCTCTGTACAGTTACAGAACTGCTGTGGAAGACCCCTTGGCGTCTGTAGTCTAAGGCAATGACCCCTGGGCCAAGACTAAGAGAAAGCACAGGAGCCCTTCTGGAAGGTTCTGGCATCACAAGGAACTAATGTTTCCGTAGACAAAGTAAGTGCTGAGCTTATCAGGGAAGTCCTGCTCTTCGCTCACACACTGAGCTCTGCAGCCAGGCAACACCAGGCAGCTGTTTGTTGTCGCCTCAGGAGTGAAAGGGTGGAGAATCCTAACGGCCTGTAAGGTGCCATGGAGAATCCAGTGGTGTACGTGGTGAGGGTGGGGGTGGGGCGTGTAGGGTACCCAGAAGCCCGGCTTGGTCTGTGGATGCTGGGACCTTGGCACAAAGGCTGTATTCAAGATAGACTTTTTTCACCTTTATTTAACCGGTGCCCAGGGCCTGCGGGTTGAAGGGGTGGAGAGTGAGTGAGCAGGCCCTGGGGGATGGGCTGGTGAGGAGCCCAGGTACCCCGTGTCTAGCAAGAACCCTAGGTTCATCTTTAGAGTTGCAGAGGAAAAAACCAAAACCAAAACAATCCAAGGGTAAGAAAGGGGGTGACATTCAGGTCACAGCGGGGAATTCTAGGTGTGTGTGTGTGTGTGTGTGTGTGTGTGTGTGTGTGTGTGAGTGTGTGTGTGTGAGTGAGTGTGTGAGTGTGTGTGTGTGAGTGAGTGTGTGAGTGTGTGTGTGTGAGTGAGTGAGTGTGTGTGTGTGATTACCCACCTGGGGAAATCAGCTCTTGGGGGACATTTTTGATGGTCACAGCTGATGGGGCATGTTACTGGGCTTAGAGGACAGAAGTCAGGGATCGGTAAGGACCCCATCACGTAAAGCACACCCCTATAACTTTGACAATCCAGCCCCAATGTCACCAGTGCTGAGCTCAAGGACAGGAGAGAAAGCTGCAGGTCCAGTAGCTTTCAACTCCTGCCCTCAATGCAAAGGTCTGAGACCTTATTAGGAGTGACTGTGGCTCTGGTCTGCCCGCCCACCCGCCTGCCCGGGGTGGCTGTGGGCACAGGGCTCCCAACTGGGCTCATGCAGTGCCCAGCAGCCAAACTGACTAGAAACGGGTAATTGCTTTGAGCTCCGTCCCCAGATTCCAGGGATGCTGTAGTGCCCTCTGCCCTACTAGCAGCGGATGGTGGCCACAGTGACCAGTCCCTCCTCTGCCTCCAGCCAGTCTGACGCTGCATGCTCCCTAGGATGGGGAAGCTTGGGAAGGGCTCCAGCAAACACAGTCCTGAGCTGAGGCTTTTCCATGGTGACAGCTCAGCCCTGGGCGTGGCAGATATTGGGCAGGTATCCCCTGCATCCGACACAGAGGCAAGCTGGGTAAAAGGATTGGCTTTTCAGTTCTTTAGAGGAAAAACAAGAAAACAATCCCAAATAGCCTTTATTTGGCTAGAAAGAACAAAATTCTGGGATGTGCAAATTATTATTTTATTTGCCTTTCCTTCTCTGCTTTTCCCATCTCCTGCTTCTCTTCATCCCTTTTACATTTGTAATTAAGTTTCAGAACTTCTTTTTCATATGAGTTTATCCTGATTAGCTATATTTTCTGTAAGTTTCATTCATAAATGGCTCTAGAATATATAGTGGGTACCACTTTTACTTGACTCCATCAAATCAGAAACTTGCCTCTTCCTTCCTGCCTTTCTACTTGATGACATATACAGCCATCCATCCATCCATCCATCATCTGTCCATCCATCCATTCATTCATCTGTCCATCCATTCATCCATCTATCCATCCATCCATCCATCCATCCATCTGTCCATCATCCATCCATTATCTGTCCATCATCCATCCATCCATCCATGTACCTGCTCATTGACCCACCCACTCATCGTCAACCTACCCAGCAAACCCTTCATCCACTCACCTCTATAACCATTCACCCATCATCCATCCATCATCTGTCTGTCCGTCCGTCCGTCTGTCCATCCATCCATCTGCAAACACCTGCAATGCCCGCTTTCTTTCTGCCCATTGAAATATCACCCAGCATCTCTCTCTAGTGGAGGATAGATTGGGCACACGTTATTAAGGGCAATCTGACTGTTGTATACGAAGTCCTAGGGGCTGCAAGGCGAGCTGGCTGCTCTCAGGTACTAAGCTTTGCAGCAGGCTGTTGTGTAGCTGACTGTGATGTGTGTGTTCTTGGGCAAGTTAATTGTGTCTCCTGTGCTTGTGGGCCCTCCCCTGTGTAGGGTGCCCTGAATGAAGGGTGCATCATAGCGGAACTGTGAGGATCTGAATGAATTTGTGTGAGGCACGCAGAGCACACACACACAGTCATTGATTTGTGAGTGAACACGTGTGAGGCACGCAGAGCACACTCACAGCCAGTGCTCTGATATCAGACAAAGACAGGAAAGAGATCAAGTTCTTGCCAAATGAGTGGAGGGTGGGGTCAACAGGTGACCAGCTGGCAAGTGTTGCTCATCCCACCTCAGCCTAGGGGTGGTCACTGGTCAGTAGGGGCTGAGGATGCTGAGCTTCATTGGGAGGGATATTCCGTGTACAGCAAGGATTGGACAAAGCCTCAAACCCTTCTAATTTCAGTGATTTCTCTTGGCTGCCGTTGGCTGTGTTTCAGCACCCCACATGCACATAGTTCTGTAGGCAAGCCTGCGTGAGTCCTGTGTGGCAGAGGAGGTCTGCCAAACTTCTGCATGTGTGTGTGAGACAGCCAAGGGCAGCACAGACCGTGGTGCTCAGGGAAGCTCTAGCCAGGAGGAGAGGGCAGCCGCGACTGTGATCCATGTTCAGCATAGTCAGGCATTGACTGATCTGGTTGAAAGTTCAAGTCATGAGTCTTGCTGCTTTTCAGCTGGTACGCCCATTGGCTGGAGAAATGTTCAAATAGTCATTTACTCATTTTTTTTTTTCCTTCTAGAGTGGAAAAAGGTTATGAAGTTCTAACTAGAGAAGACATTTTTGAGGAGGCAAGCTTTCTTAAGACAACTGAGGGTGACAAAGACTAGTGTGTGGAGTGAAGATGGGGGGGCGGTCCCTGAAACATCCGAGTCTGATTAGCCAGGGTACAGGCAAACACCAGCTACAGTGAGGCCCTCCCTCCCTCCCTCCCTCCCTTCCCCCCTCCCTCCCTCCCTCCCTCCCTCCCTCCCTCCCTCCACCCAGTTTCCTTCGCTCTGTCCCTCCCTTCCTTCTTTTTTCCTTCCTTCCTCCTTCCCTCCCTCCCCTCTCTCTTCTTCCATTTCTCCTTCCCTCCTTCTCATCCCTTTTCCCTCCCTCCCTTTCTTCCCTTCTCCTCCCTCCTCTCCCCCTCCCTTCCTGCACTCTTTCTGTGTACTCTGAGGTATAGAACATGGCGCCTGTCTTCTTTGGTGAGTGTCTGGTGCCTCATTTCTTCCTTCACCGGTGGGAAGGTCTCAGGCTTGCCCGAACCCCGGGGACTGTCCTGCCTGCTGCCCTCCTGTCCTGTAGATTTCTCATTTCACAGCAACCCTGTTCATACAGTCACTAGGCGAGGGCCCACTCTCAGTACAGACGCAGCAGTCTCTCTCCTATGGTTACAGAAGGGGAGGGGCTAACAGGACTCAGAACCTCAGAACGTTTGACGCAGGTCAGGAGGCAACAGGTGTGAAATCGAGATGTGGAAGGGCTGTGCTCCCCACAAAGGCTTCTGGAACTCCTCTTTGCTTGTTCTACTTCTGGTGTTGCTCGACTGTCCTTTGGCCTCCTGTCTCTGTGTGTCTCTAAGGACACGCATTGGGCTTTTGCCCATCCATCATCCAGGACAACCCCATCTTGAGATCTTTAAGCTAAGTGAGTAAGCAAAGACAAGTTTCTGTGCAGCACAGGAGCTTATGGTGTACGCACGTCTTTGTGGTAGCCACCAGTCAGCCCGCTACAAAACGGGCATGGTGTCTTGGTGTAGTGACCAAGGTAGTTTTCTTTTCACCAAGAACAGCTGATGTATGTTCCTTGGGGTGGGTGCAGAGCTGGTCCTACTGGGTGCCCTGTAGCCACCTGTCCCTCAAGCCTGACAGGAAGCTGCTGTGAGCCGATGGGGAAGGCAGACAGGAACCTGATTTTGTACAAGCCTGACTTTGTTTTTCTAAGCTCGGACACCTTGCTTCTGCCCACAGTTTCACGGTCTCTAGTGACAAGCCAGGGAGGCGTTCCTGGAAAAGCTCCTCTTCTCAGTAACATCACTTACATTATAGTTCCTTCGGCTACGTGTTCCCAGGGGAAGAAATTGGCTGTGGGATATCACCAAAAATTCACACACAAGCATACAGCGAGCTTGGAAGAAAAATGCTGTGTGCACAAGGGAAGGAGCTCTTGTGCCGGCTCTGGCTTCCCCGTCCCGGCGATGGCTTTGGATCCAGGCTCTGTAGCAGGGGAAGCTTCCTTCCTGGTGGCTTTCAAAGTCCCTGCCTTTGAAAAAGCACACTTAGAAAGGGACAGCTTTGTCTCCATCCCAAAGGTTCCCTAAAACCTCATCTTTTCTCTGTCTCCACCTCCCCCTCTCTCTGTCCCTTCTCCCTCTTTCTTCTCCTCCTCTTGGTCCATCGGTTTCTGGTAGCTGTCTTCTACACAGCCATGGGACCGCTCTCTGCAGGTCTTCAGGCGCACTGTCTCTTTAAGGGTCGCAGCAGTATTTGCTCTGCTCAGCACAGGACAGGGGGGCAGGATGAAGAAGGAAGAGAGGACCTAGGAACTCCAAGGCAGTGGGAGGAACCTGTAGGTTCTCGCGAAAAACCACCTAACCCTGGGCTGACGGTCTGGACCGTGGGCCTTTCTGATGTGTCTCAGAGAAGGGACACTGAGTGGAGCTTGCAGAGGAGCAGAGGGTGGCGTTTGCAGCCCGCGAGGAGCTGGCTGCATGCAATGCCTGCTGAGCTGGTGTGGCATGAGGCCAGGAGTGAGCTTTTCTGGCTGCCCAGGCTGCACAGGGACTGTGTTCTCTGAGGGAGTGTGGCAAAGGAGGAATGACTGCGTGCACTGGCCTCCAGCAGCAAAGATGAGGCTTCAGAATACACGAGACGCGTCTCTGTGTAGGGAGTGTGTTCCAAGACCCCTCAGCGGATGCATGAAGTCACAGACCACACAGGTATGATCACCCACAGCGATGGTGCTGTTTAACTTGGGAAGTTAGTGCCCCGTGAGAGTGATGCCAACTCACACACCTGAGCCGCCTCAGCATGCGCTTTTTCTTTTTTTAAAATAAAGAAAATCTCTGTGTAAGTTTTTATTGCCAACCTTATACATCTTAGCATCATCTGGGGAAAGAGTCAGCGAGGGATAGCTACATCAGGCTGCCCTAGGTGGCTGTCTTGATTGTTAATTCAGGTGCGAGGACTCACACTGAAAGTGGGTGGCACCATTTCTCGGCCTGCTTGAGGGTGAAGACACAGTCCATGGAGCCATAACAGCAGGACTATTTGACATTTTTCTTTTGCTGAGAGGGTCAGGTAGAAAGAGGAAGCACAAAGCTTATGGCCACTCTGAAGGGGGCGGGGCTGTCCTAGGGACAAGCTGGTTGCCTTACTGAGTCTACTGCATAAAAAATTTCAGCCAGAAACAAAACAAAACAAAACAAAAAAATACAAAAGCAGAACACTGAAAGCTCTGTAAGGAGACAAGAGAGTCACCTTGTGGTCAGCCGGGAGGGCTAGAGGAGGCTCTCTGAGCGCTTCCTAAACAGTGGCTACGTGAGGAAAGATGCCAACAAAACTAGCCCCATGAAACATAAAGTCCTATAGCCAAAAGGCTGTAACAAAAAATCAATTACTAAAGAAACCTGTGAGGTGAGACAGGCTGTGAGGGATGTTTGCAGAACTCGTGGCTGGCAGGGGGCTGATTGACTTTACGTCTTGTCATCCAGACGAGACAAAACTCCCCAAGAAAACACGCAAGCAGCAGCAAAAGACACACATCAATATATTCCCAATTACACTCCAAGAAATACAAACGCTACCCAGCTCCACTGTCTTATTGGCAAAGACGAATGTGTTGCTCATTTGCAGAGTGTCTGGGATATGTACACACACGGCTGTGCTTGCCCCTGCAGAGAGACAGTAAACTCACAATGCTATATAATTCGGAACTCTTTAAAACCAGTATACGCAAGCCCTTTTTAATCCCATCAGTCTTCTAAGAACCATTCCTGTGGAAAATCAGAGGCTCGTTGCAGTGTTGTTGAATGAAAGGGCGGCTCCCTTACATGGCCTTCCGAAGGGAAGCACCCACATAAACGAGTGATACCCACCAAGTGGGGTAGTGCTTTGCAGTCGGAAAAAAGGACAAGCCTGGGATTGTGGGTGAGAAGCTGCCTTCTGTGATGCGAAGAGAAGGGTGAAGAGCAGACTGCACTAACAGATAAGATGGGAGGAACTCTGAGATCGAAGGAGAGGAAAGAAATGCTACAGGGAAAAGGCGTGGCAGCCCATGGCTCCAGTGTGGCCCCTGGTGGGGTGGAAGTGGCACACATAACCTCCATTTAGAGCTAAGCAGGGTGTCCCTGGTGAGGGCCGACTGGTAGTCCTGACCACAGGACGTGCCCACAGCTTTTGGGGGCCATTATTAATAAGATTCAGTTGAGAGATTTGGGGAGGTAGTGGCGCCTTGGCAGGGAGACAGTGTCTGTTCCGTCACTGCTCACGTCTCCTGAGGCTGAGGCCAGGTGATATGTGAAAAGGATGTTGACTGACTGAGCTGTTTTGGCGCCTGCGAGCCTGATGATGACAGGAACAGCTCCCAGGCAGGAGACAGCCAGGGCAGGCAGTTACAGAGAGCACTGAGGGCAAGGTGCAGAAGCTCGGATGGAGAGAGGCTCAGTTAGGAGTGACTAACCGCACCCTCTGTCACCCAAGGCTGACTGCAGAGACGGATAGCCTGATGTGGCCTGCGTTCTCTCACATGCGTGTATGTGTGCGTGTTCCTGCTGAAGGGCTGTATGGGGCCAGTAGGATCAGTGAGAGGAGGAAGGGGGCAAGGAATTAGTAGTGGGGGTGAATGTGAACAAAGTACAATGGTGTGTGTGTGTGTGCGTGCATGTGTGTGTGTGTATGTGCATGTGTGTGCACGTGTGTGTATGTGTATGTGCATGTGTGTGTGTGTGTGTCTGTGTGTGTGATGAGGGCCGAGGGAGATGGCTCAGTGGTTAAGAGCACTTGCTGCTCTTGGAAAGGATCTGGGTTCCGATCCCAGCACCCAGCGGCTCATAACCGCTTGTAACTCCTGCCTGGAGATCTGATGCCCTCTTCTGGATTCTGTTGGCAATTGCACACACACGGTACACACACATATACCCTCAGGCACACATGTACACAGAAATTAAAAAAAAATTAAATACTTATTTTAAGATATCATAATAAACCTATCATTTTGCAAGCCAGCTGATAAACAAATCCCATTTCTTTCTGAACACTGAAACTAAGGTAACCTGTCAGTGTGTTAATAAAAATCTGCTGCACATATAATATTTAGAAACAATTAATGGAGTGCAGATGCAAGCTCTTGTGTAGATAATACACGATTCAATGGTGCGTATTACACATATTTTAATAAGAAAATAACATTTTTGGTGACATTCAAGCCTGCATGGGTTCTGCGTGCTAGAGGAGAGAGTCTAGCAGGGGGCTTGTATTTTCATTGCATATTCACTTGTGCTATTTGAACAGGTTATGTGCAAGTATGACTTTTTGTTTTAAAATGTCAACATTAAAGATGGATAATGAGAATCAGGCAGTGTGCCCTGCTCCACAGCAGAGAGGGTTTGCTCTGGGTCGTCTTATGTGCCCTTCCAGGCTTGCTTGAGGACAGTGACAGGAAAAGCCAGTTGCTTCAGACTGAGGCAAGTGAAGGGAAACACACCCCAACAAGCATGGGGGGTGCTGTGCTGGGGTGGAAGGACCCTTTGATTTGAACTTGGTCTTTCTGACCTTTGACCCGACATGCTTACTCTCCCATGGGAGGTGCTAAGCAGGAGTCACCTGAGACAGCACATGCGCATGGCTTGTGGACTCGGCCCCCCAGGTTCCAGGAGGCAGATGTGCATGCTTTCTGTGTGATGGCTCCCTGGGGACTGAACCAGCAGCTCTTCCTCAAGGCATGCAAAGGTGAACCCCCAGGGGACTTACAGAGTAGGGAGCCTGCTGCTAGGCAGCTGTGCACAGGACTTTCTCCCCAGGCCCCGGAGCCTCTCCTCTTTCTGCTACAACCTTCTGACCTCAGAGCCATGGCTGCCAGTGGAGGCCTGCACCCAGCGTCCTGCATGGACCCCTAAGGCTGAGGGCTGGCTACTCCTGGCACTTAGGGTAATGGCTACAGGCTATGGCGGCTGCTCCTAGCTGGCTGGAGTTAGCATGGCATGGCGGGGGGGTCTCACAACTAAGAATGCCTGGGCTGGGGCAGCCGTGCTGGGAGGAAGAAAGGGGAGCAGCTATGGCTCAGCTACCAGGTCAGCCATGGGCTTGGGTCTGTGGCCCAAGATGGGGCTCCAGGCGATGGAGGAGGCTCATCTTTGAGCGGCAATGTAAGCAGGTGCACAGCTCCTAACTGAAGGCAGCTACCCTGCAAAGGCCTGCGCCACCACACCCGGCTCCATTTTAGGGTTTTTAATTACGGATCTTTGATGGATAAGGTTGGTGGACCAAGTTTTCCTTGTCCTGTTTGTGACGTGCAGTTACTCTAGGTGATGGATTGTTTACCGCGTCCCGCCACTGAAGATGAGGGGTATCCCTTGGCCTGGCTCGTGTGAGGTATAAAATGTGTGGGTGAGACACAGAGACCTTTCAACTTGGGATTATTTGGTGGACAGGTGTGCCTTTTTCTTCCTTTGTTTTTCTCGTATGGGGATATTTTCAGAGCTAAAGTGTTCTAACATATTTGGGCTTTACATGTGTGGCCTTTCTCATCAAGAGCCCATCCAGGAGGGAGTTGCCAGCTACTGAGGCCAATAACCACGTTTGCTAGGTTGACTTTTTTTTTTTTTACATGTTTGAACCATCTGCCCTTTCACAGGTCAGTGGGGACTCCAAGGGCTCCAGATGTCCCAGTGTTTAACTGTCTACTTCACATCACATTCCAAGTGAGGCTTTTTATTCTGCCATTTAAGACTCCTTGGGGCCAGGCTGAGCAGATGTCACATCAGATACAGGGCCTGAGGTCCAGGAAAGTCAGATGACCGGAAGAGACACAGCTAATGGGCAGGAGGGTCAGGACCCTAGTGTGACGGTGGCTCCAGGCCCAGGGATTGTCCTAGCAATCTGTGGCCATCGCTGGTCAGGCCTGTCTGTGGCCATCGCTGGTCAGGCCTGTCTGTGGCCATCGCTGGTCAGGCCTGTCTGTGGCCATCGCTGGTCAGGCCTGTCTGTGGCCATCGCTGGTCAGGCTTGTCTGTGGCCATCGCTGGTCAGGCCTGTCTGTGGCCATCGCTGGTCAGGCCTGTCTGTGGCCATCGCTGGTCAGGCCTGTCTGTGGCCATCGCTGGTCAGGCCTGTCTGTGGCCATCGCTGGTCAGGCCTGTCTGTGGCCATCGCTGGTCAGGCCTGTCTGTGGCCATCGCTGGTCAGGCCTGTCTGTGGCCATCGCTGGTCAGGCCTGTCTGTGGCCATTGCTGGTCAGGCCTGTCTGTGGCCATTGCTGGTCAGGCTTGTCTGTGATCTTGATCTCTATGGCTGTAGGGTCAAGGACGTTTGAGTGAAGTGAAGTGCCTGAGATTATTTGGTGATAACACCTGTTCCTTATGATACTTGTCTGGAACCCAGGCCTTCTGGCTTGGATTAATCGATGCATGATTTATGACACCCACATACATGACAAGCTATCCTCTACTGTGATCATGTGCCACCATGAGCCACTCAGTGTCCAAAGATCCATCAGTTCTCCCTTCTCACCCTTTTCCTTCTCCTCCTTTTAAGACATTTTCCTGTTCTGCACCATGAACCCCACAAAGGCCCGAGTTTGCTGGCATCTTCAGGTATGCCAGTGCAGGTAGAACCCACTGAAAGAGGGAGACGAGGAGAAAGCGCCCATATCTCACCAATTCGTTGTAACTGGGAAGCCCAGGGCTGCTCTCCACCAGCAAGACTGGCTTAGACATCTGGAGCCTCAGAGTGACCCTAGAGGCCAGGAGCCCAGTGTTGCTGCTCCTCACCACTGCCTCACACAGCAGAGTCCCTGAGAGATTCATGAGTTAGTCAACCAGCTTGGAGAGTGGGAGACATTCCACTACAACCTACTGGAATCTACCTCACTAGAAGTCCCCGTCTTTCAGGTATAGGGTGATGTGTTTCAAACTAAGTTCAATCAATGCATTGTATAATTATTTTGAGATGTCCATACATAGGGTAAATTACCTACTACTGTTGTGTGTTGTCATTATGAACTACTCAATACACAGAGATATACTCCCTGTTTCTCCCTACCTCATTCCCCGCTCTACACGAACGTGATGTGACTCCTGGCCCCCCGAGGAGACCAACGTCTGAAGATGCACAAGCCCCTTATATAAACTGGTGGAGTGTTTTCCTAAGTGATGCACTTATTCCTGCACACTGTCTATTATAGATTACTAACAATATCTAATGTGAGGCAAATCCTATGTAAATACTTAAATCGAGTTGCATGGGGAGTGACCAAAGCAAAGGTTTCTGTTCTACCCTCCATCTGGGGTTGGTTGAAATGCCGAATGTGGACGCGGTTATTAAGGCCTGGAGAGGCTCAAGGCCAGCCTTCCTGATGACCTCTATGGGATGCCTGTGTGCACGGGAATGCGTGAGTGCCCGTGTGCACGGGAATGCGTGAGTGCTGTGCGGGTGAACACCTGTACCTCGTAGCGCTCTGCAGTGAGCAGTGCCTGGACAAAAGGAGCTGGGAAAGCTGTGAGATGTTTGAACTTGAGGCCTGAGAGGGTTTCCCTGGAGTCAAGGTCTGTGCGACGTCACAGGCCCAGTTAGCCTGCACCTGCACTCAGGTTAGGGACTTAAAAACTGCACAGAAGCGTCACGTTTCCAAAGAAGAGAACGGACACAGGCAGAAATCAGCCAAAGTGATGTGTCCCTAGGTGAGATTTCATTTTACTTTTCAATTTTTAGCCACAGCAGCTTAAGCGGGCACCTTGGAGGTGGAAGAAAGGATATGGGGGATTGTGTATGTGTGTGTGTGTGTGTGTGTGTGCGCGCGCGTGCGCGCGCGTGTCAGATTAGAGAGCCCCTACACGGGGCCCCTAGCTAGCTTTGGGTCAGAAAGCAGTTCCGTGGCCCTCTCAGGCCTCAGTGGGTGTATGACAGGAACTTTGAGGATTTCTACGAGTGTTTTATTCATTGGCAGAAGAGGGAGACATTGTCCCCCCCAGCTCGGAGACTGTAATAGGCTCCCAACACGGGGACTATAATGGTCCCAAATCACACTCTCTCATTTTGGTGTAAGGTCATGTAAGGTCAGTGTGGGTGGTGAGTTTGGTGTGCCACAAAATTGGGCCTGAAAGATTTGCTCTCTGCAGCCTGCAGCTGTGCTGGGAGCTCTGGGAGGGAGGGCGGGAGCATGGGCGCGCAGGGAGGGAGCTTCTGAAGCGCTCCCTCAGGCGGCTTGTTCTGCTCTGATTCATCATTTGGCCTCTGGCTTGGACAAGCCCCAGGAACAGCTTGAGCCTGCCGCTCCATGGCCACTGCCTCTGCTCCAGCTTTGCTCGGTCTTGGCATGAGTTAAACCCCAGCGACACCAGCGGGGTGTATTGGACGTAGCCGGAGGCCACTTGGCAGGGTAGGGTCTGTGTTCTTTGGGTCTAACAGGACTTTTTGATCCAATGGTCAATACCTTCTCCCTCTCCTGGGCAAGTGTAAACCCTGTCCCTGCGGTGAGTCAGAAGGATGAGAAAACACTTAAAATTATCTCTCAAAGAGATGAACTGTAGTTTCATCAGGAAATATGCTCTAAAACACTCAGAACCACACCCAGTTCTAGATCTTATACTAATGTTTTATGTGTTCAGACCTTTGATAATGTAATTACGTTACAAAATGCGTATTTTGTAATTACCCATAGAAAGAGTTTAAAAACAATGACCAATGATACAATGTAGCCACTGTAGAAGAGGACAAGGTAGCGGGATCTTCACCTCCACCACTCTTGTACTTAGGGGCCATTGTTGGTGAGCACCTCCACCACATAGTCAGTCTGGTAACTGAGGTGGCCATGTGACTGACATGTGTGTGTCACACAGAGTGGATATATGGGACAAAGAATGATTCAGATTCCTGAAAGTGAGGGATCAGATCACACCTCCATAAATGCCATGTAATTAAAAACTTGGGGGTTATTTTTGAACTTTTTTTTTTTTTGTTGAATGTTTGAGTTTCAGTTGAACATTAGTAACTGAGGCCAAAGGAAGAAGAACCAAGCTCCTGTCTGCGGCCTCGAGACACCACTTACACCCCAGCTTTGCTTGTAGTGTTAAAGAAAATGTCAAGGGAAAGGCAGAGCTGTTGGTGGAGTATGCTCTGTTTTAACATCAGGAGATAAATCACCCCAACCATGTTTGAATCACCAAATAACTTACTTAGATGTGGCACGTGGGGGCAGAGAAATGGCTCAACAGTTACGAGTGCCTGGAGAGACCAGGGTTAAGTTCCCAGCACCCACATGGTGGCTCACAAATGTTTAGAACTCCAGTTCCAGGGGATGCAGTGCCCTCTTCTGGCCTCCAGCGGCACTGTACATATATGGCACACACACATACGTACATGAAGGCACACATACACTCACACATAAAAGGCTTTAAGTGTCACCCTTTCTTTCTGAGATCATACCAAGTGCTATGTTGTGGCTGTTTTCCTGCTACCTACAGACAAAATGATGCTTTAAGAGCACTGTTGACCAAAGGCTCATATTGAAAATGCTTGGTTCCTGGTACCAATACATACTGAGAGGATGTGCTGGGTGTTGATGAGAGATGGGACATTCTGGAAGGTGGCTAGGTGACTGAGATGTACCCTTGAGGGTAGCAAGGCGAGGCCACTGGCTGTCTTCTTTGTTTTGTGGTTTGTGCAGTCAGCAGCTCTGCTCTGCCATATGGAGCCATCGCACAACACCTGAAGCGATGGCAGCTGGTCAGGGGCCAAAATCTCCGAAACTGTATGCCCAAACAAACATTATTAATTAATTAATTAATTAAAGATTTATTTATTATTATGTATACAGTGCTCTGCCTGCATGTATACTTGCAGGCCAGAAGAGGGCATCAGATCACATTATAGATGGTTTTGAGCCACCATGTGGTTGCTGGGAATTGAACTCAGTACCTCTGGACAAGCAGTCAGTGCTCTTAACCTCTGAGCCATCTCTCTAGCCCCATTATTTCTTTATAAATTGATCATTTCAGGTATTTCATCATAGTGACAGAAAGCTGACTAACTCAGTTTGTGACTCAAGCAAGGACAAAGCTTAGTGTTGTGGGATGAGGTCTGACAATGCTGCTGCGTCTGATTAATGTCAGTTTTGGATTATGGTGGTGCCATGCCATCTGTGACAAGGAATCAGGATTGGCCTGAGTGAACAAAGGGCACCTAGGACTGGCTATGACAGATGAGTCCACAGGCAGGCTCCTTAGGATTAGTGGCAAATAAAAGCCATGACCCAAATGGGTCATATGGACCTTGCGGATGGGCCGGGCCAGGCACCTGCCCACACCCCCAGGATCTTTATAGCAGTGAGTGCTCGCCTCTGAGGATCTGCAGCCTCTAGCAATCGCTGTCAGGGTGGGACTGTAGGAGCCTGGGCCACCCAACAGGATCAATGGTTCAGAATGACTCTGTATTGGATGTTGGGATAGAGCTGCATACAGCACTGGGTGAATTTGAATAGTGCCCTTCGGACCTGTGGACAGCAGTGCCAAATGCTGTCCCAGCCGCCAGACAGTGTCCTTCCTGCCAGTGACTGTCTCCTGTGAGCCTTCCTGGATGCTGCTACAAGGTGAGGAAGGTGGCTCTAGAGTCCATGTCCTGGTATTTATCTTGTTAGCTCTCTCTCTCTCTCTCTCTCTCTCTCTCTCTCTCTCTCTCTCTCTCTCTCTCTGAAATAATTATTTCTTTTTATCTTATGTGCATTGGTGTTTTGCCTGCATGTGTGTCTGTGTGAGAGTGTCAGAACTTGGAGTTACAGACAGGTGTGAGCTGGTATAGTGGGGCGTAGAATTGAACCTGGGTCCTCTGGAAGAGCAGTCAGTGCTCTTAACTGCTGAGCCATCTCTTCAGTCCCCTTGTTGGCTCTCTTCAGTAGTTCTTGCCACCTATACACAGATCCCCTCTGCCTTTTTGCCCTGGATGATTTTGCTCTTAAAGATAGAGCCTCCTGTAATCTAGCATGGCCTTGAACCTGCTATGCAGCTGAGGATGACCTTGAACTCCTGATTTCCCCTCCCAGATCCTGGGGTTGCTCCTATGTGCCTCCACACCATGCTTCTAGATGCCTCTTTTAGCAGTGGGAAACTCACATACTCAAATACAGAGGGGAAAGTAGGAAGCTTTGGACGGGGCAACAGGATTTTTGGCCTTCTTAGCACCACCAGATGGGAGAAAGAGCTAGCATAACGCAGTCAGGATTTATGTGAGGAGTTTAGCACTTACAGGAGCAGCCCTGAGCTTCAGCTGCAGAGGCCATGCCCTCTGTCTGGGTTCCAGTGGAGTGTGGGGAACTGAGGCGGAGGGCAAGGATCCCTAGTGACAGTGGAAACGTCGTGTTGTCCCTTTACTATTACCCTGGCTTGACTCAGAAAGGATGTAGGAAGCTTCTGAAGCCGCGTGGACTGAACTGTGTCTCCCCCAAAGCCATACACCGAGGTCCTAGGCCTTGATTTGTTTGAGGGATGAGGCTACAAGAGTAATTAAGGCATAGTCATGGGCAGCGAAGGGAGTTGGGTCCAACAGGACTGATGTCGTTACAGGAAGAGGAAGTGAGTGAAAGAGGAAGTGAGTGAAAAGGCCCCATCTGTGCCTGAGGAGGAAGGGCTGTGTGAGGAGGCAACCCTGGGCTAGGAGGGGGCCTCTCACCAGGAAGAAACTGGACTTTTCCTCCACCCGAGACTCCCAGTCTCCAGACTTTGAGGACATAAAGGCTGTTGAAGGCACCAGTTACTCCTAATCTGTGATGGCAGCACAAGTCAGCAAGTGCACACAGCATAGGAACAGCAAGCATCACTCTGAAGGCGGGACTTAGGCAAGAAGGTCCCAAAACATCACGAGGACACACAGCATGGTGACCCCAGATTGCTGCCCCTTGGATCTGATGCTAGGATAGTTCTGATGACAAGGGAGCTTACGGTGTCTGCCACCACTGAGGAGGCCAACTGCCTCCAGCGACAGGGACACGGAGCAACCAGGTGGCTGGGATGGGCTCAGTCCCCTGTGTCGGGTGGCTCAGTGGAGACCTTCCCCCTGTATCTCCACTGTTGGCTGGTATGACCATTGTTCTTCTTTGGGTACCAAACTTTGGCCAGCACGCCATAGAAGGATGGAGAAACTGTGGGACGGCTGGAGGGAACGGGCCTGGGATTTCCCCACGAAGAGTTCTTAGAGGACCATGACTTTAAATGTTACCAGTTTGGGGAGCAGTGGAGGTTGACCCTAGGGCCTCACACATGCTAAGGAGGCGCTCTACTACTGAGCTGTATATCCCAGCACAGGAGGGAGGTAATCTAGACCTCCCAGTTTAGTTTAGGGATGTGCACTTGGCAGACATTGGGCTTTCACTGTGGTAATCTGAGGATCCTGATAAGAGGAAGGCTTGCTCAGCATGGCTGTGTCAGCTCTTGGCTTCTAAAGAGCGTTTCTGACTCAGAGGTGCAGTGAGCCTCCATGCATGCCCACGTGGAAAGCTGAGGTGGGGAAAACCCAAGGTGAGTTCCTCAGAAGTGTGAGGAAATCCGATGATGGGGAAACACCAGGCTAATGTGAGCATCATAAGTAAATAATGGAAGCAACGGATTAAACTCACCGAGGAAAAGAGTCACAGATACAAAGGCCAGAAGACAAGAGATGGGTAGGGGCTATTTTCATAGCTAAAGCCAGAACAGACTTGCACTCAGTTGAAGGCTGCCACTTGGTGGCATAGCCAACCCATGAGCCACTAATGACTGCTCAAAGACAGTTCTACAGGAAGCATGGCATTATCCAGGAACTTGCCTCCATGTCAGAATATTTACTCAGATGGCAACCTTTACAAATTAAGAGACAACAATTTCGCAGAAAACCCCTTCACCAGCCTCAAAGGTAACACGGCTCCAGCTGGGAACAATCAATGTGCATGCCTCCTGGTACCATGTCTGACATGGGCACAGCCCCCTTTCCACTGACTGCATTCCCAAACACAGGAGGAACATTCTACCCAACAGTCGACTTGTACTCTGAGAAAAAGTCAGCAGTGTGAGAGGGGGGTGGGGGAGAGAAGGGGGTTCAAAATGAGGCAGCACGGAGAATGCCGATGATTCCCTAGCTGGTATGAGAAAAAGCCCAAAGAAAGCACCGTGGAAAGACAGGAGAAACAGCCATAGAGAACCAGATGTGTTTTCCAACCAAGATCTCCAGTAGGGAAAAGTGGCTTTTTTCCCCCCAGGCAGGTCCAGATGTGTCCTGTTAAGAGCTTGTCACAATTACTGTCACTCACGATCTGAGGTCTTCGTGAGCTTTCTACCTGCCGTGTTTTGTCCTGCTTCTGTTTTGTTAGCGTCTCTATTGCTGTAATAAACACCAGGAATAGAAGCGGCCAGGAAGGAGAGGACTTACAGCTTACAGCTCTCAGGTCACAGCCCATCACCAAGTGAAGTCAGGGCCTGAAGTTTTCTCGACTGAAGTTCCTGTTTCCGAAATGATTCTAACTTGTGTCAAGTTGGCATAAGACTGGCCAGGACAGTTAGTGACTAGGAAGTCTGAACGGTGTCATGTGGGTGCTGCGTTGGCAGTGGCTGTTTCAGGCAGGCTTCCAAACTGGCCTGACAGGCATCAAGGTTTGCAGTGTGGATATGGAATCCGTTATTTCGCTTTGAGGCTTTTAGGTTTACTTACCTTATGTGCACGGGTGTTCTCCCTGAGTGTATGTGTGTGCACCATGTCTATGTCTCGTGCCCTGGGAGGGCAGAGGGAAATGTTGGGGTTCCCTGGAATCTGAGTTGGGGGTAGTTGTGAACCGCACTGTGGGCTCTGAGAACAGAGCTGGGTCCTCCGCAAAGCGTATCAAGTGCTCTTAGCTGTCGCGCCATCTCTCCTACCCTACGGACATGCCATTTATAGCAAAGGTGCCAAGCTCTGGTTGATGACTAATGGCCAGAGGGTTCTTAGCCTCCTGCAGAATCTGGGGGTTGCTGGAAGAGAGGGTTTGGACAAACCCTGGCTCTCTTGGGGTGGGATGGAGTTGAGGACCTTGAGACTCCAAATGAACCAAGGCTGAGAGTAAATGTTCCTTGGAGAGCAGCTGGGGAGCTTGAAGTTGGGGAGAAGTTTCCATCCAAGGAGACAAAAGCAAGTCAGAAATGGAACGAGTCCATGCGAAAATCCATTAAAGCAAAATGGTCTTTTTCTTTGAAAATACAGCGCCAGTAAGAGCACTGCTTACTGACGGAGCCCTGCTTCCACATGCAAGCTCAGTCCGAGCTGTGCAAAAGGTCCGGTGACCTCTGCTTCCTCGTAGATTTCCACTCAGAGGAGAAGTGCAAATGCAATGTGGGCTCTCCAGGCTCAGGCAGGCTCCTTCAGCCGCGCAGCCTGCTGGGGCTCAGCACTGGTCTTGACCCATCTGAAGCAAGGTGTGTAGCTCTCTCGTGCACCCCCTGCTGTGTGAGCTGCCTTTCTGTTCACGCATGACTAGGGGAGAGAGAGCTAAGTGTGCTTTTGACATTCTTTAAAGGGTTGAAAAGAAAGTCCCAAGAGGAATAACACTTTATGACACATGAAAATGACAATGTGTCTATAAAATACAATTTTGTCAGGACACAACCCTGTTTATTTTTTCCCCTTACTTCCTGTAGCTGCTTCTCAGTAGTTAACAAGGCTGAGCGGTTATTGCAGAGGCTGGGCTGTCCCCCCAGCCTCTCTGGCCCATTGGGCTTGAAGGCCTGCTCTAAACTGCAAGGCCCTCAAAGGTGGGACTGATTCTTTCGTTGCACAGAGCCAGGTGTGGAGCTCCTCACTGAGGACAGAGCACAGCCTGAGCCTTTAAAAAAAAACCTTCAGAATGGTCTTGTTAGGAGCTTGGGGCCTGTAGCTCGGTGCATAGAGTTCCTGCCTCGCATGCAGGAAGCCCTGGGTTCCATCCCCGGGTTTTCATGAAGTGGGTTGGTGCTCCACACCTGCGTTCCCAGCAGGAAGACTGTAAGTTCACAGCCATTGTCACTTTCTTCAGTGGTGTGGTCACTAGCGAGTTGTCTGCGCTTTTGTGAATAACCCCCGCACACACTCATGCAGGCGCCCTAATTAAACTCAGTTGGTCACACACAAAACAAGGCATGAAAGTGGAAGAGGACTGTGGTGTGAGAGAGGCATTTCAGTGGGGGGGAAACAGGGAGGGGGTGGGACGGGGGCTAAAAAAAAAGCCCAAACTCCTCACGAACATGTGTAAAGCTGTCAAAATAAAACCACAAAGCAAATTTAAGAATTACTCAGAAAACAAAGTTAAGACTTGTCGTGTTAGCATATCATGCATGCGTGTGGTAAAAAAATCATGTTATACATAATAAACACAGTTTTACTTTCTTAGTTAAAAGTAAAGCTCTTGGAAGGTGGTGGGAGGTCCTGGATGTGTCCTGACCTTTGAGCCTTTGTTGTCATCGCTGCAGTGGGAGGGTGAGTGGCAGACTGCCTTTGGCCCCTTTCCCACACCTTGTCTCCTGAGAGGCTCGCTTGCTGGGACTTGGTGATAAAGCATCAAGGGCCTCTTAAGGGGAATAAAGTCCTAGAGACCGCCCACCACAGCCCAGCCTTCCCACCTAACCGGCTTTCAACAGACAACGAGGTCTTCCTCAGAGAGGATGGGGTCCGACTTCTGTAACGCAGGACCTTGTGTGAAGTTCTGAGACTGGATTTGTCCAGGCTGGGTCTAAGTTCACCTTTTGGATTACCGCTTCACGTCAGATAGAGTTTCCTGAGCTGGGAAAGGACTACACAGAATAAGGAGAAGACCTTCAATAAAACACCACACGCTTTTCTCATCACCGTGAGGACTGCCGACGGCAGCAACTTAAGAGAGAAAGGCTCTATCCTGGGTCACATGAGTGGGTGCAGTCTGTCTCAGAGATGCCTGGCTATGCTTGTGGCATCAGAATCGCGTTGGTGAGACACCTCCTAGCTGGGCAGATCAAAGAGGCAAAGAGCTTGGACTGGAAACAACCAGGCCGAATCTCCCAGCATCTCTTCCAGCTAAGTCCCACCATCTGAAGGCTCCACAGACTCAGTACCACAAGCTCTAGACTCTGAGTACTCAACCCAGGAGCCTGCTGGGGCCATGTTTAAACTCAAGAACAACAAACAGGAGCAACATGGCGGCTCCGGAGGAAAGCTAGGTGCTGCCTGGCTGCCGATGCCACACAGGTGAGGAGGACACATTCAGAAAGGTCGGATCTTGTGTGTAAGAAATTACTGATTTTATCTCTTTTATCGAGCACCAGTCACAGGCCAGGTTGTGGTACATGCTAAAAATAGAAAACAAAGGGCGACTCTTATCCTAACAGTCAGATGGAGCCACCTACACGTGGTCTGTCACCTCCATGGAAAAGCGTCAGGGACACAGGGTGGGCTCCCGAGTCTGCCAAACCCTCCAAATGGCTCCTCTGGAGGTTCCGGGGGTGAACAGTTGTCAGAAAGGAAGACACAGTAGGTGTAAGGCTAGATGCAAGCTTAGGGCTCATGTGCTTGTGGGTGGCAGAGTGGAGGACAGAGTTTTTGTATAGGCTGCGCACTGTGACATGCAAAAGTGATTGGTTTTTATACTTTAGCTCCACTGAAGTGACCAGGGATGCTTGGTTAGGGGATAAAGAAGCAGGATTTGTTTCTGCACAGTGTGGAGGGGGACATCCCAAATGAGGTACCACAATTAGCGAGCGAGACCAGCCTGGAAGCAGTGTAAAGGTCCTGGGACAGGACACAGTGATGTGAACCCCAAATACTGGAGAGTGAGGATGTCTGGGTATCAGAGACAAGTACAGGACCACGTGGACAGGGTCGCCTGGGGCCACCATGTACCTTAGGTTGTGTAGGTTGTTTACTGCACATCTCAGTTCTGAGAGGCATAGATTTGCATAGTTATGACATGAATTTTCCAGCAGATGGCAGTGGAGAGTCCAGAGGAAGCATGCCTTCCCCTTTGCATCAGGAAGCCCCATGAACTAGCTGCAGCTCAGGGCTTGAGGAGTTGTTGGTCAAAGCATTAAGAGAAGGAGAGAACACAGGGCAGGATTGTCAGCCAGATTTGTGACCTAGGCAGCTGAGAGACAAGCGTTCCCTTCACTGAGGTGTGGAGTATCAGAGGGGTAGGTGAGAGCTTTGGACTAGGGGTAGTGGTGGGACCCCGGATAGAGAGAGCTATCCAGGATAGGGGTCTAGTTTGCAGCTCAATGGAGTCACCTGACCCACCTGGCTCTCTGGAGTGAGTCCCACAGAAGACAGAAAGCTTCGGGCTGACCACGACTGTTGACTTTGTTGACTTGGCAACTTTAAAAGACTCTAGCCCCTTAAGAAGTCAAACTGGTTTGTGACCATACAGGATGATTTAATTGATTCTCAATTTGCTTGGTTCTGGGCTCTGTGAGCACAGCACTGAGCAAGGCAAGGTACCATTCTTCCAGAGTCCACGGCCTGCCTGCTAATAATAATTGGATGATTGAGGGACGTTCGCCAGCAGAGATGAGCACACAGCCTGTGCCGTGTTCACTGTGCAGGAAGTGGCGCCTATTGATGGTTTCTGAGATGGCTTCTCTGGGATAGAATTAAAAACTCAGGTGGCTCAGCTTGAGTCAGCTGAGCAACTGGCTGGAGACAGGAGCAGGGCACACAGGGTGCAGGCCGGGGGGCTCTGCAGGGTCTCAAGAGAAAGTATCTAGATTTTTCTAAGGCAGTGGGACTCTCTGGAAGCTTTCAAATTTTAATGACTTATTTATTTTTGAGACAAGGTCTTACAGTACAGCCCTGGAACTTGCTCTGTAGACCAGGCTGGCCTCAGAGTGCACCTCCACAACCAGCCTGCTGGTGACTTTTAAGCAGGGGAAGTTATTGTCTCCTATTAGTATTTTGTTAGGAGAGCCTTGGCTTCTGTGAGTGTCAATCACAGAGGGACCAGGTGCATGCTGTGGCCCTTCAGCCCTGACAACTTGATCTGGGACATCTGCTGTGGAGGTAAAAGAGGTAGAAGCAGGAAGATGCTGCCTTTTTGTCCCATGTCACTGTGTGGATGATGTCCATGATGCTCATGAGGAGGACGGAGAAAGCCGTGCGTGGGTGAACTGAGCAGTGCCACCTCCTGCGTTGGCTGCATAGGTTATGTGAGCTCATGGGGGCACCTGGGTACACAGGAGTAGGCCAAGCATGCAGCTGGATCTCCCAGCAGAGAGGTTGGGAGAGGAGGTTCTATGGCCCAAGGCCACACGCAGAAGTTAGCAATGAAATCCTGGGGTCTGCCTGGAGGTACCAGGAGAGAAGGAGCTCCGGATGGAGCAGGCTCAAGGGTGCTGGGGAGAGAGTGGAAGCAGGGAGCCATGACGTCAGGGAAGAGCGTTAGGGAGGAGGCAGCTTCCAGGGGCAATGGGAGCAGCAGGCGGTTCTTTTTAAGGTGATGTGGGAGGAGAGCTAAGAAGCAGGGGGGAGCTGAAAGGGATGTAGAGCCATGAGACGCATCGGTTTACTTTTGAAGGTGCGGTAAGGGTCTCCCGCATAGCTGGTTTGTAACTTACTGTGTAGACCAGGCTAGCCTTGAACTTGAGATAAAAATCTTCCTGCCAGTGTCTCCCAAATGCCAGCTCACAGGCACATGTAACATTATAAGCTAGAATGCTTTTAGGATGGCAGACACTATGAATGTTTAATGTTAATGGAAATGTTGGAGGGTGAGGGGGTTCAGTAGAGAAAAAGGAGAGGTGGGCAGACGAGGCTTAGTGTCAGAGAGTAGGAGCAAGAGCTAGCCCTTGGCGAGAGGAGATGGGACCAGAGAGATGAGACCCGACATGGGAGGTCCATATGACTTCATGAAGATGCGCTTCATCCAGTCTGATCAATTCCCAGCTAACATAATGCCGGGTTTGTTAGCCAAGAGAAGACGGTGCTAGAAGGGTAACGGGAAAAAAGGGAATGAAAATCCAGAGTGTGGGGGTGGGAAGATGAGCAGATGGAACACTTAAGTGTGTACTCAGACCCATCTGCGGCTTCACTTCCTCACAGGAAGAGACCCTAGGATGAGACATGTGACAAGAAATGTCCCCTCATCCTGCGTTGTGCTTGGCCACTGGTCACGAGATGCCCTGCTGTGCCCGGTCTAACGCTTTGCTAGCGTGTGCTCACTCTATCTGATGCTTCGCCATTCTTGTCATCCTATCTGCTTATGTGACAGCAACGAATGCTTTGCTTTGACAAATGGAGGCCGTAGAGTTTCCACAGTGAGTCTCTTCCATACCAGGGATGGGTGTGTCCAGCCAAGGTGAGGGTTTTCTGCCAAAAGCTGGAGTGTGTATGTACAAGACTCCACGATGACAGTGGAGAGTTGGGGGTGCTCTACCGTGCTTGTGCTGGACATGGTGACCGCACATATAGTCAAGCCCCATCTGTAGTGGGTCAGTGAGTGTGGCCTCTTGCTCCCCATAGCCTTAAAGTATCATAAGCAAATACAACCTTTATTATTACGTAGTTTTCTGAGCTGAACTAAGCCATCTGATTTGGGGCCAATGGCAATGTAACATTGGACTACTTTAGAATTGGTTTTTGGGGTCCTTTCTTCTCAGTGTTATTCCGAATACTGTTATCCACAAACTCCTATTATAAATACCATGTTACATAAAACATCTGAGAAAATGTAGAAGGAAACGCATTTAATTAATAGATAACTAAAATCTTCTAAAGATGATTTTGTGTCTAGGGAATTACCTTCACCACTATCGCTATCATCGCTACCACCCCCATCACCCCCATCACCCCATCACAACCATCATCATTGTGACACCTCCATCATCACCACCGCCATCACCATCATCCTAGTCACCCTTACCCCCATCATCATCACTATCACCACTGTCACCACCATCCTCCTCCTCATCACCCTCACCCCCATCACTACCATCACCATCATGACAGTCACCACCCCCATCATCACCACTGTCACCACCACCATCATCCTCATCACCCTCACCCCATCATCATCACCATCATCACCAAAGTGACAGTCACCGCCCCCATCATCACCACTGTCACCACCACCATCATCCTCATCACTCTCACCCCATCATCATCACCATCATCACCATCGTGACAGTCACCGCCCCCATCATCACCACTGTCACCACCACCATCATCCTCATCACTCTCACCCCATCATCATCACCATCATCACCATCATGACAGTCACCGCCCCCATCATCACCACTGTCACCACCACCATCATCCTCATCACCCTCACCCCCATCCTCATCACCATCATCACCAAAGTGACAGTCACCACCCCCATCATCACCACTGTCACCACCACCATCATCCTCATCACCCTCACCCCATCCTCATCACCATCATCACCATCGTGACAGTCACCACCCCATCATCACCATTGTCACCACCACCATCATCCTCATCACCCTCACCCCATCCTCATCACCATCATCACCATCGTGACAGTCACCGCCCGCCCGCCGCTGTCATCACCACCATCATCCTCACCCCCATCACCATTGCCATCGGCATCGCTGCCACCACCACCCACCTCCTCCTCCTCCCACGAGGAGCTCTCGCTGGTGTCTCACAGTGAAGTGGAAACCCCAGCCAAGCTGAGCGAGGCTGGCCTAACGGACTCCCTGCCCATGGGGCTTTCTGGCAGGGAGCTCAGACTTAGTATTGATTCTTCTTTTTTAACATTGGATTTTTATTTTTCCTTCCCTATGGTCTGTCAGCTGGCTTTTTGGTTGCATTGTGGGTTGTTCTTGGCACCACACTGGGCCACATGGGCTCAGGTTGGCCCAGAGCTTTTTCTGGCACAGTCACCCAGTGAAATAACATTGAACTGGTTAGACCTGCAGAGAAAAGGCTCATGGACTGTTTTTGTTTTATATTTTTAAGTTTATTCCTTTATTTCCTGTATGTATATGTGTGTGTACACATGTGCATGTGCGTGTGCGTGTGCGTGTGCGTGTGTGTGTGTGTGTGTGTGCGTGTGTGTGTGTATGTGTGAATGTTTGAGTGTGGAATTTAGGGATAACCTTAGATGTCCCTCAGCATCCTGTCACCTGTTCTTGTTGGTTTGTTTGTTTTTCCAACTTGTAACTTGTTCTTTACTTGCTAGCACTGACCTTATACACATCCACTATACTTTTAAATACCTGGGTTCTGAGAAGACAATCCCAAGCCCTCATGCTTATAAGGCAAGCACTATACCTTCTGATAGAAAAATGTCATGATGACACTGTGACAAGCCAGGCCTGTGGGTCACCCTGCTTGCCTTCCGTGCTCAGGCTAGGTGAGCTTAGGACAGGAAAGTTAGCGGCTAAGAGGTCATAGCATCAGACATTGTTCCTGCTCAGTGATGAACTGCAGTCAGGGTCAGCATCGCGGTGACCCTCAGGTGGAGAGGCAGGTGGACAGGTGGCGGCTGGGAGCTGGACAGCCCTGGGGCTTGACTGTGATTTTACCACTGCAGCCGTGGGACCCTGGGCACGTCACTTCCACTGTACCTTCATCTAAGAGCCAACCTTCATTATTTGTCAGATGGGAATGGTTTTAACCTTTTGGGCATGAAAACAATCCTTGGAAGACATCTACTGAAATAACCACTGGGGCCAGTGAGCTAGCAGAGCAGGTGAGGTGTGTGCTGCCAAGCCTGGTGACCCGAGTTTCATCCTCAGGATCACGAGAACTGACCTTTGATTTCCACATAATGGGCCAGGATATATGCATACGCGTGTACACATATACTCAACATAAATAAAAGTAAATAAATAAGTGTAAAATGATAGCCAGTAGTTGCCAAATGCTAGATAGTGATGAGGCTAAAAAACATGCATAATCACAGTTTCTCCTTATATATATATGAGGCAGTTAGTGTATATCAGGTCCCACCATAAAGGTCTACATGTGATGTGATGTGTGTGTGTGTGTGTGTGTGTGTGTGTGTGTGTGTATCTACACACATACACATACATATTTATCTACCTATAATATATAATATATACGGAGAAGAGCTATGGTAAAGTTAAGGAATGTGATGCATCCAGACACACCGACTTACAGGAATGGAGACAGATTAAGTTCAGCTTGTTTGGTATTAGAGTCTTCCCCAAGGAAGAGCAAATTTACAGCAGGACGAAGACATTCTGCAAAGATGCTAGCTCCAAACGCACTTCCTGGCGAGTCTGGTGTGCTTGGCGTATGCAATGGCCCACTTGTCACAGTGTCATGGTGACATTTTGTATCAGGCAAGGTGGGCTAGATTTGCCATGCTAACAAGCAACCAGTCACAGTGACCTTGCTCAAAGTGATGTCATTGCTCAATCATGCTTCCTGCCTTCGGTGACTTGGCCAGGGGTCGAGGACTCAGACTGTGCCATAAGAACCCAAAGTGGCAGGGCTGTCACACACCAGCTTGTAGGTTTGCCAACAAGTGGATGCCCACCATGTCTGCTTCCGTTGATGGGACTGCTGATCCCTATGGCCTCAGGTCAAGAGGAACGGGGAAACACAACTGTAGCTCCTCTGATCTCGGATCCACATCCATCTGAGGGCTGGGTGGCTTTGTAGGATGAACTAATGATGACCACACGTCTTAAACTGCACCTCACAGAATGTTTTCAGCTCTAGGCACCATTTTCTAAAAACTCTGAGGGGATCTGTGGTAGATTAAGTCATTGACCTCGATTAATTGCTCCAAATCATCCTGAGAGAAGTATGTATATTGTACCATTCTACCACAGACTTTCTATGCTAATAAAGTGAGAGCAGAAGTGGGGCATCTTTCCATTTCTCTGTTTTCCTCTGATAGGAGAATGGCATGTCCCAGGCCTGCATCGTGCAGTGACCCGGATAGAGACAGAACTGCAGAGGACACATCTTATGAATGAGAAATAAGCCTTCACTGTTTAAAGCCCTTGGGTCTATTTGTTACTGCAGCACAACCAAGTCAGGGCAGACTGGTACAGGATCGTTATCATTTTTTCTTAGGAGAAAGTTCTATTTGTTGTCCATGATGTAGAAATAAGTCTGTATTCTAGAGTAGAGGCTTCTGGGAGTCAAAATGGTTTGGTTGGGTCAAGTTAATAGAATAAAGCTGAATCTTCCAGACAGGAGTATGGGCAGATGTCTACAAAAATCCCATGAGACGTTTAGAAGAGGGATAAGGAACAGTGAAATATTATTTTCAGATGCACTGTTTGTCCTGTCCTTGCTGGCCTCAGAAGAGCTCAGGGTAATCTGCATTCACGGCCACCCTTGGCAGACACTGTAGTGGTGAATGCTGCTATTTATGGGGATGCAGGATCTTTCCTGACTGGCTCGAGCGTTCCTCAGTATCTCAAATATCATCAATTTATAATTCACGGTAGGTGACCAGGGCAGAGGCCACCTTGGCTTGTGTGCACAGGCTCACATCAGTCATTATTTTCCAGGTTGACTATTCAGGCAGGGGACCTTCAAAGGGGATCATTTGACATTCTGTCCAAGCTTCAAAGTCCCCGGAAACAATGGAGCCTCTGCGAGGACCGGTCTTCCTCTCTGCCTCCCCGCAAAGCGCAGAGCTTTGCTCCTTACCGTGCTGCACCGTGTGGCCTGTGAGAGGGAAATGGTCTGTCCTGGAGGGAGTCGGTGCGCAGGAAGGTCACCGGTGTGGGAAACAGTGTTGCTGTTCCCATTTTAGAGCTGGAGAAACTGAGGCAAGGCAGTGAATGATGCAAGCGAGGGTTGGAATTGAGAGGGTATGGATGAGCAGGCCTGTGGCCGGGACGTGGTTCTCAGAAAGAAGCTAAGTAACTAACAGACAGGGCCAAAGGTGGGTGTCAGGGCTTGGCTAACTGAGAGGCACTTCTGGCTGTGGAGTTGTTTTGCAGGAGTGTGTGCTCACATGCGTATTCATCAATAATTTGCTGCAGTTTCCCCCAGCGATTCTCTTCTGGGCATTTAGAAATTGTCAGGTTGAATTGTTTCCTTGGTCATCTGCTGTCAGCACTCATAGGAAGTAAAAGACTTCCCTGACTTAAGGGTGTGGTGATTAGAGACACTGCAGCACTTGACAGCCACCTCCCAGTGGGAGCGCCGTTGTCTCTTTGTAAGATAAGCGTGCTGGTCAGCATCTGGGTCATGGTTGGTTTGGACACTGGCCCGGTGTGGCCTTGGGATGAACTCCATGTTGTGCATACCATGTGACCATCACTAATAGCTCCTGGGCAGCTACCTGTGGATCTCTGCATAGTCCATTTGGAGAAAGAAGAACAGTAATTTTCAGGTAAGGGTGTTTTAATAATGAAATATTTTACCTAGTATTTTAGTCTTTTCAACCAAAATCATTTATGGTAATCTTGATGCCTCCTTACTTTTTGAGTTATGGAATTCTGCCAGTGCCCTCTGAAGTATGAGAATTTGTATTGTTTGTAATTGCAAGTGTGTGTGTGTCTGTCTATGTTTGTGTATGTATACATGTGTATATGTGCGTATGTATGTGTGTATATGTGTATGCACACAATTGTGTGTGTATTTATGTGTTTACTGCCTGTGTGTGTGCAGATGGGATAGATGCCAGAGGTCAACGTTGGCTGTCATTCCTCAGGAGCTACCCACCTCTCTTTTGTAGACAGAGCCTCTCCTTGGGCTGAGCTTACGAGCTCCAGGAACCTGCGTGTCTCACCTTCCCAACTCTGGGATGAAGTGTGGCCTACCACACATGGCTTCTTACATGCATGTTAGAGATCCAGGCCAAGTCCTCAAGCACTTTATGGACCAAGCCTTTTCCCCAGCCCTGAGAAATGTTTGCAGCAGCGGCTGTGTTAGGTCTCTCACAATGTTTTGTTTTAGAAGAGAGGGCGTGGCAAGCCCCAATCTCTGTGTGCAGATACTCCACTGCCTCAGCCTCACACAGGACAGGGAGCAAGGTCACACACAGACTCCCCAGCTGTAAGACTGCTGGCTTCACCCTCTTCTGGGGGCGGGGCCGTTTCTACACAGCAAAGCGACTCCTGGGATAGCTGATACCAATACCTTGGAAAGAAATTTTGGTAGATGAGTAGAGCACTAAGAGGATGGGTGGGTCTCTCCGAATGGAAGTGACACTCTGACCTTCTGTGACTGTCCTACGATCTCTCTCAGTAGGGGCTTAGCAAAGGTGTCTCTCTTTGCAGAGGGCTTTCACTCACCCGCTTAGCATTTAAGATCTTATCACTTAACTTCCTCCCCAGATGAGGTAACTGGGCTGACAGCTCTTAAAAGAAAAAGAAAAGAAAACAACAACAAACAAAAACCAGTGGAAAATCTGGAGGCAATGGCCTGCCCAGGACGGAACTAAGGCTTGGTCATGATGAGGGCTCCGGTGACTGAGCCCGACGAGGGCATATAGGAGAGCTGCCCCACCAGCTCTCAGCCCTGCGGGGTGCCTGCTCTCCCTCACACTCAGTCTCAGTACCCTCTCCTATCAGAGCAGACTGGCATTTTGATTACAGCAAATAAAAACAGTTCTTGGAATCGAGGCCCAGCAGCAGCAGCGGGTCTCTCAGGGGTTCCTATAGACAATGCTTAACTTCGATTTCAGAGCTGCCGCACACCAACACATCTTGTTTTAATATATGGTTGTTACAAATCTCATCAGGGGTTTTAAAGAGAATTGATTAAGTTGGGAAACCAACAAAGGAACCTTAAAGAAAAACCGAGGGAGAAAAGATGAGAGCGCACTGATTGATGCCTGACGTTTCCACATTTAAATACTAGTTCACTCTTCTGGGTACATTTCTCTGTAGCATCTTCATGAACCACAGAAACGATGATGCCCAGAACCCCACTCAGAGAGCTCAGCATCAGTACCAGTCCCTCGAGCCCCAGAGACCTGCCCTCTAAGTGCCTACTTAACCTCAGCCACATCGGCTTCTTGGATTTGGAAACTTTTTCCTCACCCTTAAATCAAGAGCTGGGTGAAGAGTTTGTCTCAGAAGCCCCATGCTCTGTGATAGGCCTTTTTACATGAATACATCCTGAGGGGGCGGAGCGGCAGACTCCTCCGTCTCCAGAGCTTTCCTAGCCTCCTTGGTTACACAAAAAGTGGTCCTGCTGCCTGGTCTGCGTGTTGCCGGAAAGAACGGCTTTTGGAGGTCTTGGGCGGGTGGGAGGGGGTGGGGTCGGGGGGGTAACTGTATCCACAGGAGCTCAAGTCCTCATAAAGATATTAATAGATAAACATATTTTGGTATAGAATTTGCATAGAACCTACACATATCTTCCCATATGCTAAATATTCTCTAGACTGCTTATAATATCTCACATAATGTCAACGGCACAGAAATAGCATCTATACTGTATCGTGTGTGATAACGACGAGAAGTAGTCTCTGAGTGTTTACAACAGATGCATTTTTCTCAAAAAAAAATTTAAATGTCTATGTACTGACTCTTTAAATGCAGGGCCTGCAGATGTAGACGGACCGACACGGGGTGGTATACAGCAAGCTCCGTCCTGTGTTTTGTTCTCTCCAGTTTTCTGCAGTTTGTGAAACTTTAGTATGTTCTCTTTGCTGGGGACAGGGGGGGGGAAGCTTACAGGGAAGAAACAAAAATCACAGATGGAAAAAGAAGTAAAAGACCCCAGGGCTGAGAAGAGACCTTCCCCAGCTACACTGAGTTAACCATGCTTGAATTCCCGCCCCCTCCCCTGCGCCTGCGCACGCATCATACGCACACGTTCATGGCGCTTGTCCTCCTGTCTTGTTTGGGACAGGTTCTCTTTGCTGTTTCTCTGCATATACACTAGGCTAGCTGGGCCGTGAGAGTCAGGCCACGCTCTTGTCTCCCAGGCGGCTTTAGGAGCTCTAGGATTAAGATTCACACCAGTTCCTCCAGCTTGAGGTGTGCTCTGAAGATCTGAACTCAGGACTACAAGCTTGCGCAGAACTCACTTTGCCCCGTAAGCCACGCCCCCAGCCCCCCATCCCGACCCCAGTCTCCCACTGGTGAGATTGTTGAGCAGGGAACGTGCTAGCTGTGTGGAACCCACGTGGCAGGAGGAGAGGACCAACTCCCGGAAGTTGTCCTCTGATCTCTATACCTGTGCTGCAGCGTATACTCTGAAACCCGCCCTCACCCCCCCCCCCCCCGCCCCAGACAATCATCAGTCAATCAACTAGTTAATCAAAATACAATACACTTATCTATGAAAAATAAAATCTTTATCTTTTGTATGGAAGGACTAAGACATTTATAGCTAAAGTCGTGCGATGCTGGAGAATTTTAGTGACAATGGAGATGGAGCATGTTTGGTCCTGAATTGACAATTATCGGAACCAACTGGCAGGCACCCAGGGATTTATGACATAGTTTGGCTCATTTTTCTATCAGTTTGTACAGTTTTTAGAATAAAAAGTGTGAAGTCCAGACTGAAAAATGCTTAGTGGAGGTTTGTGCCACCGAGGCACACGCTCGGGGTATTGGGCCAGGCCGCCTGTCATCGCTCCATAATCCCCTCGGGGTAAATATGGAAGTTCAGTCAGAAAGGCTACAATGAGGCATCGGTTGGCCCTGGGCCCGGCGCTGGGTGGCTGTCTTCTAGCTGCGAGGCCCATTTGCCCTCTATAAATAACAGTCTGTATGAATGCTCTACTATTTTAACGCGCATTCGCCACAGCTGCTGAGCGTTGTTTACGTAGCTAAGAAACCTTCTGTAAACAGCAGTACCTCAAAATTGCCCATGTGCTGGGGACATAAAGGCCCCTTCAAAAATATATTTGCAGATGACACACAGCCAGCTCCGGGGTGTCTGGGTGGCTGATGCCAGAATTTTCCAGGGTTTGATTTATGCTCAAAAATAGAATCACATGACTGGAAGTTTCTCAGGAGGTTGCCTCCATCACCCTCCCGTCCCCTGGACTACAGGCAGGACCAGGACCAAGCAGTCCTTGGAGAATGTGTGCCTGTCCTTTACGGGTGTCAGCTGGACTTTGATGGCATCCCTTCATGGCATTAAGCGTAGACAAGGCTTGCTTCCTGCCTCCCAGGGGCTTTTGCCATTCTCTCTTCCCCTCCCTCCCTCTCTCCTGTATCCCGTGCTGTCCTGAAGGTTCACGGGGTAGCGTGGATAATGACCTTGGACTTCTGATGCATCTGCCTCTTCTGTAGCAGTGTTGGGGTTACAGGCGTGTACCACCACTCCCAGTTTTATGTGGTGCTGGGGATCCAGCCAGTCTCTAGTGTGTTAGGCAAGCAGGGCACAACCCATGACTCACTCTGTCTCTGTCTCTCTGTCTCTCTGTCTCTGTCTCTGTCTCTCTCTCTCTCTCTCTCTCTCTCTCTCTCTCTCTCAGTATTTTTCAAGACAGGGTTTCTCTGTGTAGCCTTGGCTGTCCTCGACTCGCTTTGTAGACCAGGCTGGCCTTGAACTCACAGCGATCTGCCTGCCTCTGCCTCCCAAGTGCTGGGATTAAAGGTGTGTGCCACCGTGGCCCGGCAACTCTTGATTTCATTTTCTGGGGCGGAATTGGAGTCTGCAGTACAACTGCTATTGGAACATGAGGATCTCACGAAGTTATCACTGTGCCGCCCTTGCTGCCTGTCCCACTAGCTGAGCTCCCAGCACGCCCCAGACCTTGCTGCCTGTCCCACTAGCTGAGTGCCCAGCACGCCCCAGACCTTGCTGCCTGTCCCACTAACTGAGTTCCCAGCATGCCCCAGACCTTGCTGCCTGTCCCACTAGCTGAGCTCCCAGCATGCCCCAGACCTTGCTGCCTGTCCCACTAGCTGAGCTCCCAGCACGCCCCAGACCTTGGTAGGTCAGGTCACTTGCAAGACAACTCAGGCATCTAGAATTTGTTAACGTCACTGAGAGCCCACGATGTCTGTGACGGAAAGGGCATGCTGATGGTCCAAGTGCAGAGACTAAGTGGCCGTGACTGTGGAGCGCTCTGCCACAGACAGGACATCTGTGAGACCCACAACTCCAGGACGATGGAGTAGAATGGAAACATTGTAGGAGCCAGAGATCTGGGAGAATGTCTGTGAGACGGTGTCTCCTGGACGTGACGTGACAGGACTGTTGCCCTCGAGAACCCACGCGGCTGGGTTGTCTGCACAAAGGCTGCACAAGACCAAGCTGGTCAGCAGTCCAGCGCGGGTGGGGGAGGGGCCCACAAGGCCCTGCTCTGGTTCAGGAGCTGTTGGCAATTGAGGACATCAGGGGAAGAGAGAGCCAGTCCCGCCCTCCCCCAGGGCTTCAGGGGGTACAGCACTGATTAGACTCAGAGGTTATTGAACAAATTAAAAAAAAGACAAAATGCTATGAGGAGGTTATGGTAGGGGGCGACCCAGGAGTTACTACACATGTGCAGTGTACTTGGAGCCCAGAGGAGGACGATGGATCCCTGCAGCTGGGGTTGCAGATAGTCACGAGCCACCGTGTGGGTGCTGGGAATTGCAGCTGGGTCCTCTGCGAGAACATCTAGTCCTCTTAGGCTCTGAGCCATCTCTCTGGGCTGGGGGGACACTTTTGAGAGAAGCCTTGAGCTCTTGGAAAGCTGTTCTCGGCCGGCACGCTCCAGCCCTGCGTGCCAGTGAGTAGCCGGAACCTTCTCAATTCGTTTCCTCCAGTCTGTACATTTTTCTTTTTCTGTGCCTTTGAGACACTGAAACATTTTTTTTCTCTTTAAATTTTTTCCCTGTCTTTAATTGCCTGTAAATCCCAATTGTGGTTTTCATTTTCAAAGAACACGTCTTGCTGAAGTTTCAGAAATGAGTTCTGTGGGAGGTACTAAGCAGTAGGAAACCCACATGGAAAGGGCCAAGACATGTTCAGCTTCCAAACACCCCCCAGAACATTCTAGAACACCTTTCTTCTTCTAACTAGAAGGTAGGAAACAATGTGTGTGTGTGTGTGTGTGTGTGTGTGTGTGTACATATATACCTTATATGTGACTATGTATACATATATACACACAAACATACATATGCATATATACTGTCTATATGCATATAATACATACATATGTGTGTATGTTTATGTATGTATTTAACTATATATCTGCATTTAAGTATATAAAGTATATATTTAAAAAGAAAATCAATACTGGCTGCTTTTTCTCATGAGTGGTAGAGAGTTTGATTCTTTTTGCTGGCAACTACCCAGGTGTGGCTAAGAACCCCAGAAAGACGAGAATGCTTCCAGGCAAATATCACTGTTAATTACCATAAAAAGGAGTTTCTCACTGCAGATAGTCTTGTTCCACATAAGCTGTCATCAGAAAGACAAGGTCTACCCCGGGGACGGTGCATAAACGATTTTCTCGCTCAGATTCATTTATTTTTTGAGGCCGGGCTTCGGTTGGAGGGAGCGCAGAGCTTGGCTGCTGCTATGTGGAGGCGGGGCTGGAGCTGGCGCTGGGAGCCAGGGGCGTGGTGCTGGGAGCCAGGGGCGTGGTGCTGGGAGCCAGGGGCGTGGCGCTGGGAGCCAGGGACTGGCGCTGGCGCTGCGAGCCAGGGGCTTGGATTCTCCTGTGCATAGGCCCCACACAGGAACAAGCCCTGTCCAGTGGGAAGGACCCTCTGCAATGGCCAGCACCTGCTGCTGGAGGCTGTGTCTCGCAGACACCACTAGGGGGAGTCCCTGTGCTCCCCAGAGTGCTGACCAGGCTGCTGGTCTGCCTGAGAGTGGCCGAGTTCCCTATCTCGGGGGGAACCCACCCCTTCTTGTTTCTTTCCTCACTGCCCTCAATCCCTCCCTTTCCTCTTTACTTCAACCTCTTCCTCCTTTCTCATCTGTTCCTTCCTCCTTTCCCCCGTTCCTTTTCTACCCCCTTCCCTCCCCTTTCCTCCTTCTTTTCCTCTTCTCTCACCGCGCCCCCTTTCTTCTCCTTAGTTCTCCTTTGCTCCAGTTAATTTTCCCTCAGGAGAACAGGTGCCGCTAGCCCCGCTACTGCCTGCAGTACCTACTTAGAGTTCTACAGCACACAGCCAGGGCTCTGGGTCGGAATACAGACTGAAGTCTTTTAGGAACCAAGAGCTTGTGACTTAGAGGTAAGCGATGGTCTTTCCTATGGCAGTGCAGGCTGGAGCAGCAGCTGCCCCCCCCCCCACCCTGGTTCCCCCCCAACGTGAGGGGGGAGTCAGTTTCTCACTCCTTTTTGCATACCCCGCTTACAGGCTTGTGCCTGGCTCCAGAGCAGGTGTGAGCTAAACCCCTCATATCCAGAAGGCAGGGATCCCAGGACTCCCAAAGGACACCCAGGCCGTCAAATGCTTAAGTCCCTCTTACAAAATAGTAGTGTTTGCATAGACACACACGTATCCACATATTTAGATCATCTTTAGATTACTTATAATGCCCAGCACCATGTTAAATATTTATACTGTATTATTTAGGAAATAATGGCAAATGCTGGGAAAGTGATCATTGCCAGATGCTTCTTCTTCTTCTTCTTTTTTTTTTTTTAACTTATTGAGACAGGGTTGCTCCGTGTAACCGCTCTGGCTGTCCTGGGGTTGGCTCTGTAGACCAGGCTGGCCCCGAACTCACAGAGATCCACCTGCCTCTGGCTCAAAAGTGCTGGGATTAAAGGTGTGCACCACCACTACCTGGCATCAATACCAGATTTTTTTTTTGTAATGTGTTGAATCCATGGCTGGTGGAATCCATGAATATGGCTTCCTTAGACACTGAGGGCCAAGTATATATTTTTATTCTTTAAAATTCTGCTTGTTCTGTGAAAAGCAAAGCCCTGGACCAGAGACCCACATTTTCAGTTTGCTGAGCTCTAAACACTTACTGGACAAGTTGCCCTTCCCTGTAAGAACTACTTGGTTGGAGCTGTGGCTTTGCCTCCTTTTGCTGTAGGAGACAACAAGACAGAAGTACAGGACTTTCGTTTAGAAAAGGGTACCAGGTTAGTGAAGAATTGGGCTGACCCACACAGTATACATTTTTCCCATGACAGACCAACCTGAAGCTTCAAAGTTGGAGGCTTCTAAACACAAGACAGGCTGTGCGGAGGAAAAAAAAGGGGGGAGGGGAAGCCAGGTTGGTAGCCAAAAAGGGAAGCCAGGCTGGGTAGCAGTGGTTCAGAACTCAGAAGAACAGGTGAACAGCAGGGATTGGATTCATAGGCTTCCTGTAGCTCTGTTCAAGACTTCTGACTGTTTCGTGGCATACTGCCAGTAAATGTGGGCCGAACACACTTTGCTCTCAGAACATGGACTGCGTATGAAATTTTGATGTGAGCAAAGACCAGGCTGGCCTCAAACTCACAGAGATCCACCTGCCTCTGCCTCCCAAAGTGCTGGGATGAAAGGTTTGCACCAACACTGCCCAGCTTTAAATAGCTTTTTACAAAGGTAAATGTGGAGCTGGAGAGGTGGCCCAGCAGTTTAGCGCACTGGCTGCTCTCCCAGAGGACCCTGGTTCAGTTTCCCAGCCTTCTACATGGCGCCTCACAACTGTTTCCGTGACTCCAGTTCCAGGGAACTTGGCGCCCTCTTGTGGCCTCCACTGGCAGCAGCCATGCAGGTGGCGCACATACACACACTCAGACAAAACACTCATGCTGATAAAAACAACAGCAATGACAACGGCGACCAGATCTTAAAATTAAAAGAATTGAAAAGTGAAATGGCTAGACAGCCTGGAGTGCGTACTTACAGTTGCAGGACACACGAGGGCACCGTATTATTTCACATCAGAGTTTCACCTGAGTGCATTTCCTGCAGAGAACCCAGAGTGAACCCCCTGTCTTACCTGTGGCTTCCACCATCCCCTCCAGAATGACCACAATCTCCAGTTCCTCTTTAGGCAGCTGGGCTTTGGAGATCTCCCAGAAGGGACTCTGTTGGTTAATTTCGTGGCTAATAATCAATGGCGACACCAAAAAGAGGCGGTCGTCCCCGGTGTAGTACCCCACGTTGATATCTGTCTGGTTGAGGGGGATGAACTCCCCTTCTGAGGTCTGTTTGGACTTGATCAGCTTGGCTCTGATGGAAGCCTCCACGATGTGGGAGTTCCTCAAGTCCCCCACGCGGAACATCAGGCACAGTTTCCCGTCCCGCATGGAGATCACTGCATGGGTGGAAAAGACCAATGTCTCCGCCCTCTTCTTGGGTTGGGATATTTTCACAAACATGCACCCTACCATGAATGCGTTGACGATGGACCCCAACACAGACTGGATTAAGAGGAGCACAATCCCCTCGGGGCACTTGTCCGTGATGACTCGGTAGCCATAACCGATGGTGGTTTCTGTCTCTATTGAAAATAAAAAAGCAGAGACAAATCCATTGAGGTTGGTGACACAGGGAGTCCATGAGGGGTCTTCTATGTGGTCCATATCTCCTCGGATGTATGCAATTAGCCACCAGATCATCCCAAAGAAAAGCCACGTCACTGTGTAGACCATGACAAAGATGAGCAGGTTGAACCTCCACTTCAGGTCCACCAGGGTGGTGAAGATGTCCGTCAGGTATCGGTACGTCTCCCGCACGTTGCCGTGGTGGACGTTACATTTCCCGTCCTTCCTCACGTACCTCTGGATTTTCCGCTTGGTTCTGTCTCGGCTGATGTGTCTTGGAAGGTCGTCCCTGGCCTGCTTTGGCAACTTTGGTTGGTGAATGGCCACTGGGCTTTCCACGTCCTGGTCCATGGAATCACCCTCCAGGACGTTAGCTGGCGGTTTGAAGAAAAGAAAACAAAGTTCAAATGAGATGCTGGGTGCTTTTGCTTTTTCTGCCATGCCTTAAAACTTCGAGCCAAAAAGAAACATCATCCTTTAAGTTTCTTTCCTCAGGTGTCCTGTCACAGTGACGAGAGAAGTCATGAATACAAGCTTTCAAAGATATAGTTACAGGCTGAGCAGGGCCTAATCTAATTCAAACCAAGCATGCCCTTAGGAGAAGAGAGACATTGGGATGCTTGGAGAAGTGGAAGGCCACACAGAGCAAAAGACACCATCCCAAAGACACAGAGAGAGACAGGGAGGGAGGAGGGAGGGAGAGAGAAACAGACAAAGGCAGAGAAGAGAGACAAAGAGAGACATAGAAAAAGAGAGAGACACAGACACACCCACCCACCCACCTACCACCCCCCCCCACACACACAGAGCGACAGAGACAGAGACACATCTCCAGAAACCAGCCCTGCAGACAGCTTGACCTTTGCCTTCCAGTCTCCAAACAAACTATCCAAATTCACAGCCTGCACTTCTTCATTGCAAAATGCCCACTGGGCCAAGTCATGGGGTCATTACAGGGGGACACAAAGCCACACAGGTGACACGGGTCTACATGGCATGCCCTTAAACACCCTTCTGCAATAACTTGCTTCTTTCTATTGAGGGCAAGAATTTTGAGCAAGCTCTTTAAGTACCGCTCAAACATTTTCTCGATTTTGTGGGGAAGGAAGCATGCCTCATACTTTAATGGTTGGTTCGATGCCAAGGTTAAAACAGAAGCACGGCACAATGTTCTCTCTCTGTGTATTCACACATTTGGTTCACTCTCTGTCTTGGCTTTGAGCATCTGCACTTTGGCATGCGAAGCTATTTCCTTCTGATAGCCTTCTTGAAGAAGGTACCAGTTAGCAACGCATTAGGAACGCGCTCTCTCTCTGCTGCAGAGTGGGGCAAGGGGAGTGTTAGACCGGAGTCTGCTATTAAATGCATAGAAACCGCTGCCTGCAATGACTTGTTTAGCTGGTAATTTCAGAGCTGCTGAAAGTTTTATGAGCAGTTTCTTCCCCCAGGATTTCACTTGGGTCCTTCAGCTGAGCATTTGCTAGTGGTGCCTGAGTTTCCTTTTCACGGAGAAGCGAAGCTGGCCACTCTTTTGAATAAGAAAGCAGCCAGAGCTGGGACCCTTCCCCTGTGGCTCAACCTTGCTTATGATTGGTTAGTTCCCTTTAACATTAATTGCATGGATCTGTTTTTTGGCTCCTCCCCAAGGATGGACCTAATGACTGTATAGAGCCTATTGTGTGACTTGATAGCTTTGTCCTCAGATCATTGGCCTCAATAGTCCTTCAATGTGTAGACAACAGATGCTGGGCCTGGATCGCAGAAGTAGGGAGGGGCTGCAGGTAGGCTATGTATGTGGGTGGAGGGCTCCATCCCTACCCCCTGCCAAAGCCCTTATGCAGGAGGATGCTTCTGGTCCTGGTTCTTGCTCACCCTTCCTCAGTGGCCTCTAAATAGGATTGCATCTAGGTGACAACAGAGACCAACCCATGGCAGCGTGGGAGGGCTTTGCCGGCAAGCTCGCAGAGTCCCCAGCGGGCCCGGAGCATGCTGAGGCCTGGACCACTGGCCGGCCGTGTGGTGCATGGACACTCTGAACCTCTGTCTCTCTGAGCCCTGAAGTGGAAGGAGAGGGTTGTGTATTAGCCACCTCTGAGCGGCCTTCTGGGTGTTTTATATTTGGTCCACCATGGAGGGGGCATCAGCCTCCAGCTGGAAGCTGTTTTGACTTGGTGGCTTGGCCCCAGCTGCAGGTGTTTATCGTGAACTGAGGAAGGCCTCTGAAAGGCTGAGGAGCTGCTAGTGCTCTGGGCAGGCTGGACGGAGTATCTGCTGAGACAGTCTCAGGAACTGTGAGCGCCACATTCCCATCTTCTTTGTGTTCAGGGCTCAGTAAGGTAGAGATCACAGCGAGGCAACCAGAGGCAGACAAACTCTGGGCCCCTGGTTGTTACCTTTCGATTCAATTACTTTTCTCCTCACTATGACAAAACACCTGACAGACGAAGCCCCAGGAAGGAAGGGTTTGTGCTGCTCACAGTTGGAGTGTGCGGTCATCACGCTGGGGGAGGCACATGGCAGGAGCCTGTGGCAGCTGGTCACGCGGTCAGGGAAAGAGATGTGTGGAATCTCGTGTTTGTTACTGCCCGCCCTTTATGGAGCCTCATGTCAGCTGCCTTCTTGCTTTGATGATGCCAGCCCGTGAGGTGGCATTGCCCAGGTTTAGGTGGGTATCTGCCCCAAGCAACTGAGTCTTCAGATCCCAGATGCTTGTCTTCTAGGCATTTCTTGATCCTGCCCAGTTGACAGCATTAACCATCGCCGCCCCTATAGAAAGATCAGTGCATTTTCCTCTGATCCCCCTTCAAGATCTATCAACACCGTTGTCGTAAATGCCAGACCACAGGCCACTGTGTTTATAGAGCGGGGAGCCTTATGATCTGACCAAGCTCAAATGTGCAGGGTCTGAGAGGACCAAACAGCATGACTAACAAAGACAAGAAAGACCAGCTGCTGAGTGAAGCCTCCGTCAGCCCAGTAGACGCTTTTGCTCATGGTTGGCTTAAAACCCACTAACTTTGGAGGTCACACTTAACCCCACTCATTTGATAACACCCCAATGCATGGACTACGGTAAGAGTTGTCTGGGTGCCCTCTCAGGAACATTCAAAGCTATGTTAGGCACCACCAATCCTTGATTGCATCATTGATTAGGCTCACTGTCTTATGCACAGATCTGCCCCTCATTTGAGAAACGTTTTGACCGAGGCTCTATCTCAGAGTCTTCCAGGCCTAAGAGTCTTGTGCATCAGAGGAGAAAATAAAAACTGCTTCATGTCACATCCAGAATTGATTGATTGAGGACGAGACACAGTAGGTGCCTCACCCCACATTGATGAAGGCTTGGTGTGCCCTGTGTTGACAGCCTGGTCACCTCTGCTCAGTGCTGCCTCCTTCTGGCTTGAGTCAGACAGCTGAGCTGCCAATTAAGACACTTCGTCTTGTTGAGAGCATGTGACTTGGCTCCCTTTCTCCTGTTACTTCTATGCCAGAGTCCTGTCACCTGGTGGCCTCAGGGACAATCATACTCCATCTAGACTGGGGCATGACCTTCAGGACCAAGCTTTTGAACAGCAGGCATGGATCCCTCTGACACCTTTGCCTTTTCTGTCATATGTGGGGGGGCTGAGAAGTCAAGAGATGAAGGAAGCTGGGTCCCGAGCAGTGTGGGTGTGACCTGCCGTCTGTCTAGGAGCAAGACAAACCAGAGCTATGATTAGCATTGCACATTCTGCCTCTGTTGTCAAGCCTACCTCTAATTTTATAGCCAGGAGTACACACTGCCTATAAGACGACGGAAGCGTTTGTTACCAGTCAAGGGAGCAGTTAAGAGGAAGACCGAAGGGAGGCAGGAAGAAAGGCAAAGACGGAATGCCTGCCTGAGTTAGTGCTTGTAAGAGCCAGTGTGTGGTTAATTGGATGCTGTGGTTAGTGGCGGGGAAAGTGGAGATACACGCACCACATCAGTGACCTCAAAAACAGGCAGAAGGAGCCAGGCCTCCTCGGGAGTGTGAAGAGAAGGTGGTCTTGGTGGGGCTCCCTCATCTGAGGCGATGGGTGCTGGCCACGTGCATCATGGGAGAATGGGGAGTAGGCAGAAACAGCACAGAGTTGAAAGAAAAACCCAAGAGGACGGACTGGGAGAGTAGCGGAGGCTGGTGTTGGGGCCTGGTCGGTGCCCAGAGGAAGGGCAAAACCATGCAAGAGAGTACGGTGTAGGGAGGGCTGGTGATGGGACCAGGACAGCTTAATGACTGTGACATCACAGGGACTGTGTCCAGGGGGAAGGGACCACTGCAGCTGTGAGCTGTGAGCAGTGCCCATGAGTCCACGTGCAGGCGTTCCGAGGAATTACAGAAGGAAATGCCGTTGGTGCCGGTTAGCAGCTCTTTCTTACGATGTGTGTGGACCTGAGAGATGATCTAAATGACAGCTCTAGAGCTCTCCAAGTTGCGTGGTAGTGCAAGCTGCAGCTGGGAGCGTTTCTTCTGCGTCTTTGCACAGCCTGTGACACACACAGTATCTTTGGAGCTGCGGCAATTTGAATTAGAAATGTCCCCACAAGTTCATGAGTTTGAATGCTTGGTTCTCAGAAGGTGACACTGTTTGGGCAGGTGATGGGACCCTTAAGAGGTGCAGTCTTGCTGGGAGAAGTATACAACTACGCATACAGTGGAGTTTGAGGTTGTGTAGTCTGTCCCCTGCCCCTCTCTGCTTCTTGACTGCTGGCCTCAGGTTCCTGCGGCTGAGGCACGGGTCCTGTAGGAACTCAGTCTGCCTACGATTGACTGTCTGGGCTCACAGGAGGGGGCATCTGTAGCCTGTTAGCCTGGTCAGGCTCTTGCAGCAAGTGTCAGGAAGGGCACAGGGACATGGTCCCCAGTGAGCTGGCCTGGTTTCAGTAGTTCAGGCAGGGTCCTATGTGCATGGAAATGTGGTCGCTGTTGAACATGGCTTGCTGCATGGAAAGTCAGACATAACCCACAAAACGGGAGAGAGTGGGTTCCAGCCATGCATGCTGCAGGGCATCAGTAGCCAGGAGGTGTGAGGACCAACCTGTGCAGAAATGGGCAAAGGACTACAGATAGCTCTCTGAAGAAGCCACACAAATGCCCAGTGAGCCCACAGACTATATTCAGCATAGCTAGGCACTGGAAAAATGCAAATCAAAACCATAATGAGCTACCAATTCATAGACATTACAAAGGCTATTATAAAAAAGGAGGAAAAAGAAAAATGACCAGTACTTGCGAGAAGCAGAGACTCGGAAACCCTGAGACATGGGTGATAGGTGTGGGAGGTCCTGCAGCCACCATGGAAGGCAGTGTCAGTTGCTCGAAGTTAAATTTTACGGATCTGGAGAGATGACTCAGCAGAGGGCATGGGTTCAATTCCTGGTACCTTCATGGCAGCTCACACACAGTTCTAGGGGACCTGGTACCCTCTCCTGGCCTCCTCAAGGACAAGGCACATGTACAGTTCACAGACAGACAACTCCCCCCTGCCCCCAAAGTTAAATTTAAAAAAGACCCAGACTGATCACCTGGTCCAGCAATGACACTTTACTATCCAAACCCAACAGAGTGGATAGCAAGGCCTGCGATGGCTTCTTGTGTGTCAGCCCCCCCTGCCCACCCCCTACCCCCTGCAGCCTCATTCACAAAGGCTAAGGGGCAGGAATAACTGTTTCCCATCAGTTCTGGAATGGGTGAGCAGAAAGAGAAACAGACACCGTGGGAGGGTGGGGCGGGGAGGGGTGGGATGGGGATTTCACTCTCAAAGTAAGACAATTCAGACATGGATGCTCTGTGAGTGACCTTGATGACGCTGTACTGGGTGATGGAATACAGAAGACCCCACTTCTATGGGGAAGTGTGGAGAGGGGGTAGAAAAGTGCACAGCAGGGGCTGGAATCCTTTGATTGGGATGACAAAAGGTTCCAGGAAAGGTAAGCAAGGGTGGCTCCAGAATGCGACTTTCCTTTCCCCTCAGCGCTGCTGAATTGTGTGTTTAAAATGGCTAAAGTGATAAATGTACGACCACGTATGCTTTATCACAGTATGGCTTTCTTAGATAGTCCCTGTGCTATTGAGAAATAGTCCCTATAGTGCCCAAAGTTGCTGCTCCCCTCAGCTCCTCTGCTGCAGCCCCCAAATAAGACAGTGCTGTCCCTTTGTTTTAGGACTTGTCAGTAGAGTGGGGTAGGGTGGGGGTGAAGAATTGGGCATCTTGCCACATGAGACCTACTGCTTAGCTCCAAAGGGGGCTAAGACGCCAGAAACCTCAGAAGAAACATCTCTGGACAGAAGGAAAGAGGTCAAAAGGCGGGGTTTGTCTTCTTCCTCCCTTCTTTCCTTCTTCCTTCCCTCTCTTTCTTTACTTCCTCTTTTGCTTTCTCTCCCCTCATTTTCCATCCTTTCTTCCTTTCTTTTCTGAAAACTTTACAAAATTCAAAACTGCTGGGATTGCCAAGCCCTGGATTAGAGGTGTGCTAGAAGAAAGATTGACCCAAGGAAGAAGCTGCCAGCGAGAGGAGGTGGCCATGGGCTGAGGCTGAAGAAGAGGGAAAACCAATAAGCGGGGACTAGTGTGTGTGTGTGTGTATGTGTGTGTGTGTGTGTGTGTGTGTATATGTGTGTATGTGTGTGTATGGGTATGTGTGTGTGTGTATGTGTGTGTGTGTGTATGTGTGTGTGTATATGTGTGTGTGTGTGTATGTGTGTGTGTGTATGTGTGTATGTGTGTGTATGTGTGTGTGTATGTGTGTGTGTGTGTGTGTGTGTATGTGTGTGTGTGTGTATGTGTGTGTGTGTGTATGTGTGTATGTGTGTGTGTGTATGTGTGTATGTGTGTGTGTATGTGTGTGTGTATGTGTGTGTGTGTATGTGTGTGTGTGTGTATGTGTGTGTGTGTGTGTATGTGTGTATGTGTGTATGTGTGTGTGTGTATGTGTGTGTGTGTGTGTGTGTGTGTGTGTGTGTGTATGTATGTGTGTATGTGTGTATGTGTGTATGTGTGTGTGTGTATGTGTGTGTGTGTGTGTGTGTGTGTGTGTGTGTGTGTGTGTATGTGTGTGTGTGTGTATGTGTGTGTGTGTGTGTGTGTGTGTGTGTGGCGGAGTGAGGAGAGGATGGAGCTGGGTTAGTTGGAAGCATCCGAAGACACCCAGGTGACCTGTCTGGAAAGAAGACAGGGGAGAGGCAGGCTCTAGGTCTGGACGATACCCTCAGTGTGAGCGGAGAGCTGCGGTTACAGGTGTGGATGTTAAGTTGGGGGGAAGGGTCTGACCAAGTGAGCAGAGAACAAATCAAAGGTTGGAGAGTGAAGAACAAGCAGGACACAGAACCCGGAAAACAGTCACATGAGCGACAAGCCAGAGGAAGGGGCGAGGGGGGCGGGGTGCGTGCTAGAGGATGGGGACCACCAGGTGCAGGACCAGCAAACAGTATTTGGGGCCTCATCCTGCACATGCCGGGCACGGAGGTGGCCCACTTGGACGGAGAAGAGACTCTCCTTTCTTTATTTGTCACAGTGAATTCGAGACAGATCAAGGATTTGAATGCAAAATGTAAAACTACAGCTGTAAGTGAGGAAGATGCTATTTTTAAAAGTAACACCAAGAGTTTGAGAAGGCCCCTTCTAAAACCACGTTAGGAATCTAGGAGATACACTAAAAGACTGGTATTTTTGACAGCATAGAAATTTAAATGTCTATTAAAAATATAAGGGGACAAACCAGGGAAAATATCTGCCGAATGCAGCATGCATGCTCCCCACTTGCGAAAGCGCAGACAGTTGGCCAGAAAAGTGGCCACACAGCAGATAAGACATTTCTGAGAGAAGAAAATATCAAGCCAGAAAGTTCAGGTTGCACTGGTCAACCACAGCGAAGCAAAAGCAAAGCACATAAAATAACATTAAAACCTCCAAGTAAACCAAAATTAACAATAAACAGAATATACTAAGCCAGTTGTCTTTCAGCAGCCCTCACTAAACGCTGGCAGATGACATCAATGGACTCCCGTGTGGTTGTAACTAAACAGTTGGCATATGTTACAGTCTTGTAGGGCCTGCGACTGGCCATCTTTCCAAGGTGGCTGCCATTTAATGTCACGATCCCTGCCTCCCAGGATTCTGTCGCCATTGCTTGGTCTTGCTTTTCCTTGGCTCTTTCTGCCTCCAGCATGGGAGACGTGACCCCCTGGCACTGGCAAGAGGGCCCTGTCCACGCAGCGGGCCCCCAGTGCGATGCCCTGATGAGGGGCATGTGTTCATTGGCCTGGCCAGTGGTCCACACTGCCGTGTTGAGGAGAACACGCGCCCACTTTGCATATGTTGCCCTTCTTATAGTAGCATGTATGTGCTTGTGAATGTGTGTCATATGTACATGGAAAATGTTCTCCGAAATATGAATTTTGATCCATTTCTGAGCTGTAAGTTTGTGAGGGTGTTTTTACTTTCTCTTTCAATTTTTCTATATTTTAATCTTCCCCTTAATACATTTTCTTTCACTTAAAAATATCAGTGGGAAGCATAATGGTTTTTGTTTTTTCTTTCTGGTTTTTGTCATCCCAAACGCGTGTTGTATAAGACACCAGGAGGCTGCTGGACTTGGTGATAGGGTGCAGCGGTGTGGGTTGACGGGTGTCCTCCCAAACTCACGCCCACTCCAAGCCCGGAAGTGTGATCTCACTCGGCAAAGGGGCTTTGCAGAATTAAGTCGGCTGAAGACCAAGGTAAAGTTGTACTGGGTCAGGTCAGAACCTACACCCACTGAGACACCTCATAAGGGCCAGGGCACACCAGAACGCAGAACATGACGGTGACGGTGAAGGAGAATTGTGTGGCCACAAGTCACTGAGAGCACGTGGCCCCTCCTTTCAGCTTGCAGAGCAAGGAGGTTCCGCTTTTGCCTCGACTTTGAACTCTGATCCCCAGGACTCAGAGAAAACAAGTTTCTGTGCTTTAGAGCTTTCAGTTCACAGTGCCTTGTTGCGGGTTCCCCAGGAAGCCACACCAAGGGAGGTGTTTATGGAGTGACAGGTCAGAGCGCTGCTGCAGTGTGCAGAGGCAAGGCCGGGTGGTGGAGACGGTGTGACAGGAGGCAGAGAGGGCTGGAGGGGAGCTGGTCAGAGGAGGGACTCATGTGTGGGCCATGAGTGTCTGAGAATGGGAGAGGCCTGGGTACACTTACCAGCAGAGACAGAGCCCAATGTGGGGAACAATGGGACGCTGGGGACATTTCCTGCAGGCTTTGCATCCTGAGAGAGCCTCGTGTTGGCTCTGTTTAGAGAGTGAATTTCATGGCCTGCCATACACTGGGTCATAGGAGCGCTGTGCTGTTCACAGGATGCCAAGGTGGAGTTTATGTACAGATTAGTGGTCCAAGTGAGCATAACTTCACTTGGAGGAGAGAGGTCCTGACACATGGATGAACCTGGGGGATGGTGTGCACACTGAGGGAAGTTAGTCACAGGAAAACAAATATGGCCGAGTCTGTCACACTAGGTGCAGTCCCTAGCAACATTCACCTCAGAGGCAGAGAACATATGGTGGACAACGGGCTGGAGCTGGGGAGCTGCTGTCTCAAGGTTCTGTTTGGGAAAGTGGAAAGTTCTAGAGATGGCTGGCAGTGATGGTGGCACAGAGCGTGAATGCACCCGAGTGGCAGCCTCAGGAATGGTGAAAGTGGCGCAGAGAGATGGCTCAGCCAGTAAAGACCATGGGAGTTCGAGGACCCAGGGTCAGATGCCCAACGCTTCTTTGAAAAACAAAACAAAAGTGGAATGGTGGGGCCTGCCTGGAGGCCCCCTCCCAGCACTGCGGAGGAGGAGAGACAGGAAGGTCTTTTTGGCCAGGCAGCCTAGCTGAATCAGGGGCCTCTGGGTTCTCTGGGCCTCAGGTTATAAGGAGGAAAGCCTTCTAGAGGATGCATGGCAGTGCCCTTTGGTGTGCACGTGGCATGTGCACACATCACATGCATGTCTGCACATGTGTGGTTACATGTTAATCTTTGTGTTGTAAAGGGGGAAGCCAAGTAGACAGTGAGAGCAGGCATCGCTTGTTAGGTGGGTCCCTGTCTCGGTGCAGAGGTTTGTAGAGAACTGAGGCACTGCGGAGGGTAGAGGGTGGCTTGCTCCCTTTCCAGCCTTTGAGCTGTCCTATTTCTCACCAGGCCCTGAAGCCTCTGGGCGTGCAGTAAATGTCCGTAGTGTAAAGGAGATGCAGAGAGGGAGAGAGCCGATCCCCTCCTTGTCCCAGTCACAGGGGAGAAGTGGCTGCTCTTGAGTTGTGTTTACAGGAACTGGCTGAGCCCAGCACCAGGTCCTTTGCTGTCCTCCTGCTCTGCATCCTTATCTGGGGCCTCACCCTGCGGGGCTCGTCACTTGCTTGCCCGTCCTGTCTGATGTGCTGTGTGAAACGGCTTTCCAGAGGGCTCCGTGCTCGAGCTCGTGTGACCTCTGCAGACGGTATAATCAGGAGTCTAGACAGGACCGCAGGTTTCAGGTCACAGGTGTGGGTGATGAACCAAGTCCTGTCTTGCAGTGGGAGCTTGTGACGGCCGCTAAAGGGCAAAGGAGCCTGTTAGAAACTTAGCTCGGGGGTCCCGGGATTTGAGTGTGGATTTAGGATGTCTGCTACGCTCTCGTAAGGTTAGGACACTGATGCTGACTTTGTGAAATGTGAGGTTATTGCTTGAAGGAGAAACACTGACAGGTCACCCTGGGCTGCACTGAGGAGACAGACACCCAGTGATTTTTCTTTGAAAGGCATCTCAGTTATCAGACCGCAGCAAGAACTTTTGGGGGCCTCTCGGGATTACCACAGTCACTTGCAGAAGCTGTCATTACCTGGCAGAGAAGCCAGAAGACCCTAATCCAGTGTTTGCCAGTCAAGCCGTTGGCCCCTTCACAGGCCCACGTTTGCTCACAGCAAGGACACCTTTGGTAATCTTCACCGAGGCTTAGTAAGGGCTGGCAGCCTGTCTAGAGCACTGGGCCTCAGCCAACCTTCCCCTTCTTTCTTTGTTATTCAGCACAGTGAAGACCTAGGCAACCAGGAGGTGGGGTCTCCTGGGGTCCAGTCTGTAATTAGCACCTTCTGTGTTTTTAGAAGTGGTGGCTGCTACAGGCCTGTTTTCTCCCTAGGGACCCGGGTGGTGTTGTCTTCCTTCCTAAAGCAGGAAGGCCAGCCTGTCGGAATCAGTGAGTGTACGAGTACGTGCATGTGGTGTGTGCGTGTGTCTCAGTTGCTCCTTCACACTGGGACCCACAGCCTTCAGGAAGTGGGGAACCCACCTTCCTGGCTGCCGGAAGAGCTAAGAGACTTAATACACATGGGGAGGCGCAGGCTGGTGTCCCAGGCGGGCCTGCTGGGAATCCTGCTCTGCTGGCTGTGCGTGTCTGCTCTGGCCACTTCTACCTCTGAGTCTCTGAGGTGGGACTAGACCAGCAGGACTTTGTCCAGCTCAGTCCCGCAGTGCCAGCACTTGGCGGGGGCTCAGGTGGATTAGATATTGGGGGCATCTGGGTGTGTAGTAAGTTCCAGGCCAGCCAGGGCTGTATATAAGGAGACCCTGTCTCAGGAAAAAAAAAAAAAAAAAAAAAAAAAAGAAGGAAAACAAAGAACAAAGGTCTATATTGAGGAGTGACCACGAGAAATCAAATACAGACTTGATCACATGGTAGCAGTTACACTCGAATCTGTGTCCTACGAGGGGCACCATTTGTAAGTAGAATAGTCCCTATTTTTATAAATCCAACATTGCCCTGGAAACTGTGTGAAATCCAGAAACAGCCTAAGACACAGATGGGAAGAACCATCTGGAAGCTCAGAGTAGGGCATGGTGACACAGAACTTGCGCAAAGTCCCGTGTGGCCACGCGCGTCCTTCACTGTGGAAGAGAGCCCACGAATGTTCTAGCACATGAAAAGCCACAGTTGGCAGTGGCTGGAGTCATCGGTGAAGGTTTCGCAAGGGAAAGTGGGGACGACTGGCTCTGAGGAGGGAAAGGGGAAAGTCGATCTTCACCAAACATGTACTCCACCTCAGGCAGGGGATGAGCCCAGCAGTGACGCCCACAGGAAGTGATGCCCACAGGAAGTGATACCCACAGGAAGTGACGCCCACAGGAAGTGATGCCCAGCCTTACACACAAGGAAGGTGGCATGCACAGTTCAGGTGCTCGCTAGGGCTGACACAGTTTGTGTGTGGTGGAGAGGAGAGGCAGATCTGAGGGCATGTGGCCTTGTTCAGCACTGCAAACGCTTTCCTTTCTAGCACTGAAGAGAGGGGAGGGTGTGTGTGTTTGTACATGTGTATGTGAGCATATGTGTGAGTGAGTGCATACTTGAGTTTGTGTGTGTGTGTATGTGAATGTGTGCATGCCCGAGTGTATGTATGATTGAGAATGTGTGTATACGTGAGGGTATATGTGTATGTGAGAGAATGTTAGCATCTGTGAGTGTGTGTATGCGCATGCATGTATGTATGTCCATATGTGTGAGAATGTTTGAATTGTGTGGGTGCACATGTCTATGTGCATGATGCATATGTGTGTGTGAGAATGTTAGAATTATGTGAGTGTACACATATGTGTATATGTATATATATGTTTTATGTGTGAGAATGGTATCATATGTGAATGTACATGTGTCCATGTATATGTCCATATAATGTATGTCCCATGTGTGTGAATATATGTATTTGTGAATGTATGTGTGTGTGTGTGTGTGTGTATACACATTTGTGTGTCTTCACAACAAGAAGACTCTGTTCTCCCTGTGTCATTTGAGTGAAGAAATTAAGCTTGGCAGTTTCATAAATACCTTAGGTTCATTCCCATCCGTCATGTGTCCGTGTGGCAGATGGCGTCATAGACTTGATGTAGGTCTAGTTCCCAGCCTGGGGCTGCGTAGCTAGGGCCAGCCCAGCAAGGTGAACAGTCCCAGTTCAGGGTCTACAGAAACGTGAAGAGGGACGCTTGGAGGACCAGGCTGAGCAAACACCAGAGGAGATATCCACGGAGGGCTCAGAAGGAGCAGAGAGAGCAGGGGGAGGGAGCGAGGGAGGGAGGAGGAGGAAGAGGAGGAGGGGAAGGAGAGGGAGGACGAGGAGGAAAGGGAAGAGGAGTGGGGGAAGAGGAGAGGGAGGAGGAGGAGCAGGAAGAGGAGGAAGAGGAGGAGGAGGAGGAGAGGGAGGAGGAGGAAGAGGAGGAGGAGGAGGAGGAGGAGGAGGAGGAGGAGGTTCTGTTGGCTGTCAGGGCCCAGGGCGGGAGGCCGGGGTATGCATCTGATAGAGAAGAGGCCCTGGGACTGACGCTCAGGAAACCATGAAGGCTTGCACAGGATGGCCAGGGATAGATGGTGGTGTTACCCATGATGCATCAGGAGATTCCTTTGTCTATAAGTAGAGGAAGATGGCAGAGTGACTGCTAGGGACAGTGACCCAGACCCAGTTTTCTAGACGATGGAGAGGGAGCGATGAAGCAATGGACCAGCTCTGATTGGGAAGCGGCGAGGCCTCAAGAGACCAGGAGGAAATGCAATGAAGGTCAAAGTTGCCTTCAGAGAGAAAAGCAGCCCTTCCCTGTCTGTGGAAGGTCTGTCCCTCACCAAGATGGAGACAGCTGTTCTGTCTTCCTTCTTCCTGTCGGTGGACTGAGGCCATCCCCTCTACACAGGCGCAGGTGAGGTGAGATGCTCGAGCCTGAGTGTGAGCTGCCTTACCACAGGCTCGTGTGTCGGGACACTTGGACCCCCGCTGATGGCACTGCTCTGGAGGCTGTGGGAGGAGGTGGCTCACTGGGAACAGGCCTTGGGGTTAGCGTCTGGCATTGCTTCCTGTCCTCTCGGCCTCCTCAGTGCTTGTGTGATCTGAGCAGTTGCCTCACACATCCGCTGCTATACTTTCCTTTCATAACCTGGAGCTGCAATAACCCTCCCTCCCTCAGTCGCCACGTCTTGGCAGTTTGGTCATAGCAGCAAGAAAAGTAGGCTGTCCACACGGATGTAGGTGATGGGCAGCTCAGGGTTCCTGTGGGTCCACTAGTGAGGGGAGCAGGGGCTGCGTCTGATATGGACTCTGTTGCCAGCGTTTCCATCCCTTCCCCCTGATGGGACTGCCTTGCCAGGCCGCAGGGGAAGAGGCTGCAATCAGTCCTGATAGACTTGATGAGCTGGGATGGGTGGGGGAACCCCCCAAAAAATAGGGGTTCCATTTCAGAGGAAGGCCCCACTTCCCACAGACCTGCCAGTCACTCAGCAGAGCAAGTGGAAAGTTGGGTTTCATCTCCTCGCTCTTTCTCTTCCTGCTAGTGACAGGAGCTAGGGTTCAGAGAGGGAAACCCAGAGAGGCCCTAGGTCCATGTCACACAGCAGCTGCTGTGTAACTGAGGGCTCTAGACAAGTGTGCCCAGGACTGAGCGCCCGTGGGTGGCCCTGCCTGTGACAGCACAGAGAAAGGAGCCTGGCAGGCAGGGGAGTTCACCTTCTCTGTACTCATGAAATGTGCTTAGCGTTACAGGAAAGCCATTATGTCCTGGCATGCCCTTCCTGTCCCCTCCGCCCGTCACCATGCTGCACGCAGGTCAGGTGGCCACAGTTTGGACATATTAATGCTAACACTTCCTCCTCTGTGAAAGCCTGAGCCCCTTGAATGTTTTCCACAACCACACGAGTTCCTACATCAGTAAAGCAGAGTTACGTTTACCTCAGTGTGGTTTGAATTGCTGAGGCAAGTCACTCAGAATGCAAAAGGCCTTGCTTTTTATACTCCATTAAATCCTCATTGCTCTGGAAGACCGTGCGTGAGCGTCCGAGGGGCTCTCCAAGTGAAGGGCGCCCACCGCCATCTCAGCATGTTTGCTTTAACTCTCGGGAACTGTTCCATCCTCTGCCTGGGGTGGGGGCTGATGAAATGTGTGTGTGGAGGAACCCGCTTGAGGCCCGAGGACTCAGCACTTCACACACCCCTGGCCTAACCTCTGCGTCTCAGTGTCCCTCTTCCGGCCACCGTCGATGGTGACCTGCCCAAGTGCCTTGCTCTTTGATTGAGATTCCGGATGCATCTGTGGAGCGTCTAAGTTACGTCTTCTTGTTTATGGTGTTGGGAATGGAAGTTGGGCCCATGTGCTGTGCACACTCGGCCGCATCTAGCCCTTTCATTTGCTTTGAAATATTTGAGACAAGGTATCACCAAGTTGCTCAGGCTATTCTTGAACTCACTCTGTAGCGCTGGGCTGACCTCACACGTCTGATCTTACTGCTTTGTGCCTGTTGGAGTAGCTGCAGCGGCTACAGGGCTGAGTGGCCAGCTTGGATGCAATGAAACGTCTTCAGTAATGTGTCTCCACGTGGCTTCAGCAATGCTGGGAACCAACCAGTGTTGTCTCCTGGGGCCTGTGCTTCATAGAGGAAAGCCTCTTGCTTCCACGGGGCCCTGTGTTTGTCCTCTCCCACAGTTAATGCTGCAAATCCTACCAGGACAGCCTCTGTTCTCCTTATCGGCTGGAGTCAGCACCGCCCCCCCCAAGCCCATGCTGGCCACCAGGGTCAGAGGATATTTAATCTCCCGCTTCATCTTCAGCAGCCTCCTGCATGTGTTTTCCTTACTCACTGGGCCACTGGGATGTGCACCCGAGGTTCCCTGGATAGGCAGACAGGACCAAGCTCCTGGACACTGGACACTTTTGCCAGATGAGGACATTTTATTAATAATAAGTACTAGTCACTGGGGGGCAGTGGGGGGCCACTTAGTACACGTGGAGCTGCCATGTGAGCTCGAAGGCCTGCGTACCTGCCTCCGCAGTGCATACACTGAAGTTATAAAGGGCCCTTACACGTGGGTGGCACGCAAACTTACAACGCAGTCCACACTTTACACATAAAACTTTAAAAATCCTTAAAGCAAACAAACGAACAACAACCACCACACAAGTCAAACATGGCTGCGCTGCTGGCTGCTGACAGCCCCAGAGCTGGTGGGGCAGACAGTGGAATGCCTGGGGCTCTCTGACCACCAGTCTGGCCAAATCGAGAAGCTCCAGGTGCAGTATGAGAGCCTGTCTTAAAAACTAAGGTGGAGAGCACTGTATAAAAACACCTTTCGCTAACCTTGAGCCTTTATGTGCTTACATGTACATGTGCACGAACCGCTCCCGCCCCCTTGTACATAGGCCCCCTCAAACACACATGCATAGGCACTGCCCCCAAAACACAGACACACGTACATATGGAATGGTAAGTGGTGCAGTTCCCTCTTTAGGATAGTTTGAGGGGTTCCCATTGTGGGAGTGGAGTGACCTGAGGCCTCTGTGTGTGTGTGTGTGTGTGTGTGTGTGTGTGTGTGTGTGTAGTTGCTGCGGCCTCAGAAGGGTTGTAGAGCAAGCAGAACGTGGTCCAAGAGTTCTGTGAAGGAGCGAACAAGATGAGGGGTCCTTAGGTGCCAGGGAAACTCGCCCTCTGCAGGAAGATTCCAGAGAGTGAACTCAGTGGAGGGGGTGCTGGTGAAGGGTCGGGGGGGCCCATGGGGATCACTACCAGCTCTCCACACTCCCTGTCTGACACGCTGCTGCCAGAGGCTTGTGCACACTCATCTGTGCGCTGCACTAGATTGAGCAGGGCGGGGTTGGGGGGGGCGGATGGAGCCTGTTTATCTGGGAGCTGGTGGGGAGTAGGGGGTGAAGGGAAGGGAAACGGGGATAAAGGTCTGGGAAATGCTGCGTTCCCTGTGTCTCTAAACATGCCAGTGCAAGGAGTGCGCTGAGATACCCTACGTTTATGTATGCTGCTTAGTTTGTTTCCCCAGCATTCTCCAAGCTCTTTCAAACCCAGGTGGTCAGCGTCCTTGTTTTGGACTTCATGGCTGCTCACTCAGAGCCAGTCCAGCCTGTGCTCCTCTGCCTCTGGCACAGCCCAAAGCTGCCAGCCTCTGCATCACTGTCAGCCCCCCGCCACCCGCTTGACTCCCCCTCTCCCCCTCTTCCCTCCCCTCGCCTCATCTCAGCCGAGGAGGAGACGTGACTCAGTCAACCAGCAAAGAACAAAAGTAAGAGTGGCATATTATCCAAATAGAGGAAGATTCTCTGACACAAATGCTAGGTTGGCTTAGACTGTTGTTAGACTCTGAGCGGAGGACAAAGGAGACTCCAAAATAGACTCACAGAAGGGAAATCAAGGCCGCCCAAGGCTGGGATCCCCCAAAGACTCCTGCTGACTTCCGCCTCCACCTCCCTTGGTGATTCCTCCCAGCTTAAAAATGGCACAGCTCTGTGTGAGCTGGGGCTGCCTTCAGGGCAGCAGGAACCCCCTCCCACCCAGGTCAGCATTCCTGGCTGCCAACCTTTCAGAGCTTTGACCCTTACCCTCCCTTCTCCCTGTGTGTCTTGGGTCAAGGGAACCATGATTCCTGAGTGAGGGAGTGCAGAGCCAGCCTGACCCCCAGCCAAGCCCCTGGTCACTCCCCAGGTGGAATTAGAGATGGAAGGTTAGTTAGTTAAGGCGCTGTTTTAAAGGTTGTTTTGAAATGGTAAGTCACAGTTCCACACACATGTGATTTCCTCTTGGGGTGGCTGGAATGCTTTACGCCCTGAAATGGCTGCATAGTGCTGTCAGAGCATCTAATGGCGCTGAAATACACACTTCAGAGCCGCTTATTTTGTGGTGTGCAGATTTCCCTTAAAATACAGCTGTGGGGGGCTGAAGAGCTGACTGGTCAGTTAATGGTGCTCGCTGCTCTTGCAGGGGACCATGATTTGGTTCCTAGCACCCACACCAGGAAGCTTACAAACACTTTCCAGTTCCAGGGAATCTGACACCCTCCTTTGGTACTTGAGGCACCTGCGCTCGCGTGGTGTGTACAGACTCACACAGGAGCACGTACATATGCATAAAAACGTAGCATTGCCTGGTGTATGTCTAGAAATTAAGGATCTCTGGAAAGTCATGCCTTCCCACCTGCCTACGCCTGAAGATCCAAACCGTGGGCTCAGGCAGCTGGGTGGCTAAGCATGTTGGTTGGCGGCCACTGCTGTGTGAGGCAGTAGGAGGATGGTCTCCATCTCAGCCTGGATGCTGTCCCACTCACCTCCGTGGCCCATGCTGGAAGCTAGGCCACCTCACCTAGCGTGACAGTAGCTAATAGCCACATGAGACTTTGATAATCACCTCAGAGTTCCAAAGGCCCCTGGCATTCCGTGGGCCCCCAGCTGGAAGCTCCGGGAAGCGGCCACTCAGGGCTGCTGCAGTTGGCAGGGCAACACTGTTCTTTGATCAGCTTTGTTGGGAAGGTGGACTTTCCCTGTCATCGCTCAGCGTCCTTCCCTGGGCTGCACTGCTGTGTGGTGGGGAGCTGCAGTTTCCTTAGACAGCACGGTTTCTTCCCTCTCTGCAGGCCTCACTGCCCTGCATCAGCACCTGATCTAGCCAGAGCCCCTTTCATTCGGTGTCTCCTTGTGCTGAGGAGGAGGCCTCGACCCTGAGTGAACCACACTGGTGCCTGTCATTTGTTTGCTCCTGGAGGCGCTTCCTGCCCCAGGCTGACATGGGAAGATTGCACGGTTCTTCTCTTCCCAGCTTGCAAGGTTTTTCTCTTGTAAAAGGAAGATCATTTGTGAAGTGAGGCGCAGGGAAGACACAGTCTACTGAGGGGAGCCCGGACTGCTGGGGATAGGGCTGACCTGTCACAAAAGCCACCAAGCTATGCATCCTGCCTCTCCACAGGAAAGGGGAAGACCCCCCCCCAGCCCCAAACCCCTGATGGATGGCTCCAGTGGACCTGTCTGGGTACCCTGAGCCATTTTGCTCCTGTGTTTTCAAAACCAACAGTTTAAGCTGATTAGAAGGGTCTGTGGCTGAAGTGTCCTACTCATAGTGGCTACTGTAGGGAGTGGTGGGGCTGGGATTCAGTGTGGGTGCTTCCTCCATGGGGGCATGCTGTCCCAGGTTAGCCCTCTCCCCCTTGGGGGCATGCTGTCCCAGGTTAGCCCTCTCCCCCTTGGGGGCATGCTGTCCCAGGTTAGCCCTCTCCTCCATGGGGGCATGCTGTCCCAGGTTAGCCCTCTCCTCCATGGGGGCATGTTGTCCCAGGTTAGCCCTCTCCCCCTTGGGGGCATGCTGTCCCAGGTTAGCCCTCTCCTCCATGGGGGCATGCTGTCCCAGGTTAGCCCTTTCCCCCTTGGGGGCATGCTGTCCCAGGTTAGCCCTCTCCTCCATGGGGGCATGCTGTCCCAGGTTAGCCCTCTTCCCCTTGGGGGCATGCTGTCCCAGGTTAGCCCTCTCCCTCATGGGGGCATGCTGTCCCAAGTTAGCCCTCTCCCCCATTGGGGCATGGTGTCCCAGGTCAGCCTCTCAGAAGCTGGTAGGAGAAGTCACTCGGGGCTGTAGCTTCAGGTACTTCCAAGGACTGTGCCCATTCAGTATTTATATCTTGCCCCTTTCAAGCTGGGAGGCTGTGGGTCTTTCTGAGTCTGCTCATGCAGATAACTGGTCCCTGCCATGCAGAAGCCCTGGTGTGACTTTGATGCCCACTTGGCATTCTGTCTCCTGAGGCCGACTTGTGACTAGCCTGTGGGTGGCTTGCTGCAGTACTGTCTGGCCTTTGTGTGCTTAGGATATGGATCCTTTTAAAACCAAATTTCTCCTTGATTCTGCCATCATCCCCCGGGGGCCCTGGCACTTCTCCCTGCTGCTCTTAGCTTACTACTCAATCACGCCTGCCATTTGGGTCACCAGCAAAGGCTTGTTTGATTTCTTTAAAGTTTCTTGATAGAGTTCCCAACTCAAGCACACACACCGGGGCCATCACACATGTCCTTTTAGAAGGAAAGCTACAGATCTGTGCTCCTGTCTGTGCACTACCTGGGCCGTGGAATCAACATCTGTCACAGACATGCCCTTGAAATGTCACTCAGCCTGCTAAGCCTCTGATCTGTAACATACATTTAGAAGTGTGGGTGCTTCCAACCTGAGTCCTGACATTCTTATTTCCACACTTTTCAAGAACATTTCCGAGACATGCTCCTCAGGTAAGTTCTCTCCTGGGTCCGGGGAGGCTTGTCTGTGTGCAGGTGTCCTGTGGAGCCAGCTCTGACTCAGTGCAGCTGTCACATGGAAAGGCGTGGCAGGGTATGAGCTGGCTAGCTCTTCTTCCAGGCCCGACTGCATTCTGCAAATTCTTGTTGAGGGCCAGTCTGATGTATTTTGATGCATCCCACCTAGGCAGGGCGGAGGAGATAGGTGTGGCTAAGGGTCCCAAGGAGGAGAGAACGGAATCCTGGGAGGAAGAGAAAGAGCACCACGAGGAAGAAAAAAAGAGACCCCAAGAAGAGGAGAGGAAGGCTGCCATGGGTTAGATGGAGGAGAAGCACATGGCCGGTGTGGATGGAGAATCCGGGCCCAGATGAAGAACATTAGCAAGTATGTGGGATTATGGATGAGAGGTAGCTTGATAGAAGTTATTAGAAGCAGATGGCATGGGATTGGGGCAGGGATCACATACCTGCCCCACTGTGGGAGTAGTTTAGAGGATTAATGTCTGCCCTGCCCCAGGTTACTAAGGCTATATTAAAATATAACAAGTGTCTGTGTCTCAGTTGATCGCTAGCTGGGCCTACTAATAGCACTAGCAATTTTAAAACAATAAGTGGCGCCCAAGTGGGGCAGGTATCCACATTCTTAAAAATCATATTTTGCCATAGTCTAAAAGGTGGTAATAGCTCCCAGAAAGCATCCATGAGCCAGAGCAAAGACAGCCACATTCACATGGCCAGTTGGAGAGGCGGAACTAGGAGGCTGGCAGTCTTATAATCTGGCCTAGAACATGGAGTTAACTGCCTAAAATAATAATAAAATAAAAACTGCTATGGTCCCTTTCCAAGGTGCCATGGCAGGAGGCTCCTGGATCCTTTCTGGCTTTGTTTTGGTGTTTATGAATTTGTTTGCAATGGGCTCAGTCATAATCACACTTCTCCTTACCTTCTCTAAAAAGGTTCATGGATAAAGGCAGAGAGTGGAGAAATGTGAGGCGGAGTTTCTGGCAACTAGAAAGGGAGAAGGAACTGAACTTTTCTCCATAGAGTTTAAAGTGGCCTAAGGGAGAGACACAGGCAGAGCTGCGAGAGAGAAGGCTGCAGGTTCAGACCACGAGGTGCTATCGCTTCTATCGGGCAGAGGATCAGCATGCAGGCCTGGAGACACCTAGGGATCCCTCCTGTGGAACTGATACACAGAAGGTTTATTCTTGTTCCTCTTAACCTCTTTCCCCTCCTGTATAGGATAGTTGGGTTGTATAGTAAAGTCTAATGGTTAAGAAACAGAGCCAACAAATTCTCCCATGGAGAGAGAGAGGCTGAAGGGTAAAGGTTGCCTGGGAGGAAAAAGGTCAACCATGGTGGGGAGAATTCTGGAGGTCACCAGAGGCATAGGAAGTGTGTTGTCATCGTGAGGACTTGTACTCTCCAGGATGGCAGCCACCAGCCATGGGTGTCTACTGAGCATCTGAAGTGAGTCTGGTCTTAATTGAGACGTGCAGTCAGCCCAACCATGCATGCCTCTTGGACATGGGATGTGAGAGTGACACATGATCACATGTTTGAATGATGATGCTCTGGCTATAGCGGGTTACACAGTATATCATGTGCTAAGTGTGTGTGTGTGTGTGTGTGTGTGTATGCACACAGGCACATAAGTTCAGGTGTCTTTGGAAGAGGCAGATGTTGATACCCAGAGCAGGATAAGCTGATGGGGACTGAGTGAAGGCCTCTACAAGAACAGTGTGTGCTCTCAATCCCTGAGCATCCCTCCAGCGCACAGTTACTTTTTTTTTAAGTTTTCACACTATAGAACTTGAGACACATGAGGCTGGCCTCACATCTGCAGTGTCAGGGCTCAGCCAGGCCCTAATGCTGTTTGTTGGAGGCAGACTGGAAAATGCAGGAATCAAGCTTCTGGCTCATGCTGGATGAAAAACGGCAAACGCTGAGAGGTACACTTCAAACGACGACAGTCTCCCCTCAGCCTCCTATCCTTGAACCTGTGGGCCAGGAGTTGATTTGAATCTATTCCTTTTGGCTTCAGTTTTGTTTCATTCTAATCCAAAAGGTCAGATCCTACGTAGTGTCTGTCTCTCGTCACTCCGCCCTCTTCAACCCAAAAGGGATGAATTGAAAGGCTGGTTGGATGGCTGAGCAGGTAAGTGAACTTGCTGTGCAAAATCGATGACCCGAGTTCGATTCTTAGAACCCTCACAAAAACCAGATGTGTTGGGGCATCTGTAATCCCAGCACTCCTAAGGTAAGACAGGAGGTGACACAGGAGAATTAGCTCTAAGCCCGTTGGCTAGCTAGCCTGGAGACTATAGCAAACAAGAGAGACCTGGTCACAAGAAGGTGGAAGGGGGAGAACTGGCTTCTGAAAGTCGTCACTTCCACATGTGTGTTGTGGCACTCACATGCCCACATTCTCACACACACACACACACACACACACACACACACACTCCATGCTAATTAATAATGATAATAATAATAATACAAAATAATACACAAAAGGAACATAAAAAGAGGAGCGGCTCACTTTGTCTTGCAGCTGTAGTTTTCAGCTGTCTCTGGTTTAGCCTGGTTGCTTGGGGTCTGAGCTGGCAGAGAGCATCAAGGTGAGCACATGGGCTACAAGAAGCTGGGTCACCTCATGGCCAAGTAGAAGAGGAAGAAAAATAACCCAGACTCCCATAGTCCTCTTCAAGGACACGTTTCCAATGACCAAATCTGGTCACGAGACCTCACTTTTGTTTTTTGTTTTTTTCCGAGACAAGGTTTCTCTGTGTAGCCTTGATTATTCTGGACTCGCTTTTGTAGGCCAGGTTAGCCTTGAATTCACAGAGATCCACCTCGCTCTGCCTCCCAAGTGCTGGGATTAAAGCCGTGCATAAATAAATAAAAGCCTGGCTTTAGACCTCACTTTTTAACAGCACCCAATTGAGGACTGATTCTTGAACACATGGCCTTTTGATGGGGGCGGGGCATTCCAGACCCTGATCATAGTGGATACAAGACCCTGATAACCACTGTGATACTGCTTTCAGGACTTGCGACTAATTCTCACTGAGTTTCCCCTCCTTCCCCGCCCCCCCCCCCCACCTGCCGCGTGGCTGTTGCCTTCTCCCAGGGTTTGTCTCAATCCTGTGTCCCTTCTCATCGTACGTGCATGGCTGATTCCCCAGCTCACCCTGAACTCCAGTCTTTTCTTCCAATTTCCTCACTGCCAAACTGACTTATGAGACACCACCTGGGTTTCCAGGAAGAGTTTCAAAATCTCAAGATGGTGCTCACCATTGCTGCGCGCATGGTCTGTGCCCCCTGCATCTTGCACACCTTCTCTGAACCTCATGGGCGTGACCTTCCTGGGTGCGTCCTGCTCCTCATCTCTCCCTCTTGGGTTTGGCTCACGGAAGGCACAGGTAGGGCACACCAAAGCAGGAGCAGGATGGGCCACCCCTCTTAGGGCTTTGGCTGGATTGAAATGGGTTTGGTCCTCCTCACCATCCCCAGGCCCCATCCGGAGACTCCTCTCTTCTAGGTAGATTCCCTCCTCTTCTGGTCCCTTTCGGCTCAGAGGTCTGATGGGTCCAGCTGTGTCGGCCACAGGCTACCTCTTCGTATGTCCTAGTGCGCGTTCTGCTGCTATAACAAATACGACAACCAAAAGCAACTCTGGGAGGAAAGGGTTCATCCGCCTTACAGCTGACGGCCCATCGACAAGAGCAGCCAGGCAGCAACCATGGCGGGGTGCTGTTTAGGGGCTTGCTCTCTCTAGCTCACGCAGTTGCTTTCTTACACAACCCAGGACCACCTGCCCATGGCTGTCACTGCCCACAGTCAGGAAAATGTCCCACAGACTTGCCTACAGGTTACTCTGATGGAGGCAGTTCCTTCAATGAGGTTCCCTCTTTCCAGATGATTCTAACTTGTGTCAAGTAGACAAAAATTAACCAGCACCCCCCCCCCCCGCCTGTACCACCTTAGAACTTTTCTAATATCCCTCCATTTCCCTCTATGTCTGCAAAGCTCTGGGCCCAGGCTCTTCTATTGGCATGTCCTGTCCCTCTGCATAAGTGTGGGTGACACCAGCTGAGAAACCAGTGGCATCTTTGCTACCACGGCGACTAGACACAGACTCTCAGGGTTTTCTTTCCTACATGCTCCTCCCTGTGGCCTCTTTAACAGGACCATGTCGATTGTGGAGAATAAATAAACAAAACAAAACAAAACAAAACAAAACAAAGCAAAACAACCGTGTCACCATAATGAAAGCCTAAAGCTGTGAGTGTTTAAAAAGAAAAGAGGCTTCTTTAGCGCAAGGGCATGCACAGTACCAGCATCACTGTGGCTCTGGTGAGGACTGCCCAGCAGATGTCAACATGGTGGGAGTGCATTGCGAGAGGCGAGACAGGAAGCCACAGTAAGTGGGGGGGTGGGCAGATGGAGGGGGGAATGGGGGATGGGGGTGGGCTTACTTGTCTACACTAATCTTAGGGAGGCCAACCAGATTCCTTCATAATGACATAAATGACTTTTGGACATATCACATCCCTGACCAGTGACCCAGTGACCGGCTGCTAGCTCCTACCTTTTAAAGGCCCCACCATTATCTGCAGTACCCTAACTCTGGAGTCTTGGGGACACCTCAAATCACATATGAACTACAACACCATCCAAATCAGGACAGCTGAGGCGGTTCATCTGGATTGGTTCCTGCAGAGAGGCCGCCATCACCACTGCACTTAGCAGGGCTGGAAGGATGACGGGAGTGGGATGACGGGTGGGTCCTCAGGAAAGCTGTCACCACCGGGAAGGGAGCACCCTCCTGATTGGATGGGAATATTTTTGGGTTCTCTGATTGGTTGTATGTTCAGGGAAGCTGTCAGTCAGAGTTTGGTCTCAGGGTCAGTTGTTATGAGTTTCCTGGATCAGTCCTAGACTAGCTGTGCGCCTCGTGCATCAGTCCTGGACTAGCCGTGCGCCCCATCCTCTGAGCCTGACTTACAGACGATTGGCTTCGTGGGGGGTGTCTGCTGTAGGTAAAGGGTTGGTCTCCTGGGCAAGTGGCCACAGGCTGTGGGTACCATTCTCTATATGGTCTTGGCTAGGCTCTGTTTGCCTAGTGTTTTCCTCAGGTCATTGCCAACTTCCAATAAACAACGATTTTGATGTTGTCCTGGGTTATAGGAATAATTCATCTTCATGTAGAAAAGAGTAAACGGTTTAGAAAAATCTAAGAGAGGAGATCACATTGTATTTGAGGTGACCATGGTCAGAGATAGCCCTGGGTTTCAGAAGAGACTTTGGACTTTTGACTGGTGTTGAGACTGAAAGGCTATGGGGACTAAATGCATTTGCTTTATGACGTAGCCATGGGGCTACGGGGTCAGTGAGTGCAGTGTGATCTGAATGAGAAATGTCCCCCATAGGCTTGAATATCTGAACACTTGGTCCTCAGATGACGATGCTATTGGGGAGGTTTAGGAGGTCTGGCCTTGCTAAAAGAAACGAGTACACAGCCGTGCCCAACCCCTGGTTTGCTTCCTCTGCCTTGTGCTTGCTGCTGAGGACCTGAGCTCTCAGCTTTCTGCTCCGGCGTCCATGCCCGCCTGCTGTGATGGCCCCTGACGTGGTGGACTCTTCTTCCTCTGGATCCATAAGTCCAAATAAGTTCTTTTATAAGTTGCCTTGGTCATGTGTGTTTATCACTGCAGCAGGACAATAACCAATGGCTCATTCTTGTTCAGTGACGGGGTAGAGGAGGTTATAGAAAGTCCCTTAATTTGCCCAGCAGGTCTGACTTTCGAAGCTTGTACGTTTTAGAATTTTTCCTTTATTTAGTAAGCCACTCCTCTCTGGATAACCGAGGGAATAGGAAAAGAGCAGAAGGCCTCTGAAGGGTCAGGAACCTCGAGCTACAGACAGTGCTGGAGACCACAGGAGCTCAGGAACTAGTCATGTCCTCTCGCTAGGTTTAGTCACTTGGAATGGAAGCCTACGTGGAGTAAAATGCTGGGGTTTACAGTATGACAGGCAGAACAATGCTGACGCTACTGTCATGGTTTCAATAGGAGGTATACTCTGAAAGGCTCCTGTGTTGGGGGCTCAGATCCCAGAGGAGCAGTGTTCAGAGCTGGGGCTTTGAGGGAGTGATTGGGTCACCAGGGTTCTGGCTTTATGGTAGATTAATCTCTCCGAGGGGCTCAAAACTTGATGGCACTGCTGGAAAGTGGTCAAAGAAAGTAAGTTTGCTAGGGATACGCCCTGGAAAGATGAGCCTTCCTCCCTCTTTCCCCCTTCTCTCCCCTTCCTCTTCTTCCTCTTTCTGCCCACCTCTCTCTTTCCCTTGCCATGGGAAATTTTTCCAGAAATAAACAACTGGCTCATCATAGGCTGAAACCTCTAACATGAAGCAACTATGAACACTTCTTCCCTCAGCCTGTTTTATTAGATAGTGTGCCACAGCGGTGCCCACCCCCTCACCCCTGGAATCTGTGCGAATGTGATACTTTGCAAAGGGGAAATTGAGGTTGCCGTTGGCACCAAGGCTGCCAGTCAGGAAGATTCTGGGTCATTGGGTGGCCCCAGGTCACCACAAGGGTATCATAAGTGGAGGATGGAGACATATGAGGGAGCAGGAGAGTGAGGGAGCACGCAAGAGAAAGGGCAGAGGGAGGAGGACTTGGCCTCGTGACTGGCTTTGGAGCCATGAGCAAGGATCTCAGTAGTCCCTGGAAGATGGATCACACCGGAGTCTCGGTTCTGTTTCCGGTACTGACAGAGAACACCAGCACCAAGGGAACTCAGCGAAACAAGGGTTTGCTCAGCCTACAGTTCCAGAGGGACCAGAGTCCATGATAGCAGAGCGCAGGCAGGCTGCAGAAGCGGGAAGTCAGGGCTTCTATCTGTAAGCACCAAGCAGGGAGACTAAATCTGACACTGCATGAGTCTTTAAACGCTCAAAGCCAGCCCTCAGAGACAGACTTCCTCCAACAAGGGCATACGTCCTAAATGGACAATGCCATCTGTTGGGGACTAAGGACTCAAGTGCCTGAGACTGTGGGTGGGGGCACCTCCACACTTAGGGAGCCAGCTGTGGTCCAGAGCCCTGCAGAGGTTAACTCAGTCCTGCTGAAAGCTCACGTTTAGCCTGCTGAGACCTGTGCTGGAGTTTACACTGCAGCATTGCTAGATGACGCATTGTGTTGTTTGCCAAGTTTATGTAAGCTTAGTCCACAAACAGCACACAGTGTTATGGGCGTTCCTTGACAAAAGGCCACAGGGCTGAGATGGGGAGGGTCTCAGTGGCTTTTGTGGGAACAGGGGAGTGACTGTGTGTGCAAGTCTTGCACATTCAAGCAGATGGTGCAGACACAGGAGAAGACCATGTCTACAAGCCTCTTGTACGATTTGTGCAGTGGTGTGAACCACTTGGGCTGTCTGCACAACCCACGGCAGAGACGGTGTCTCTCAACAGTGGCTGATGCAAAATGGCTCACCAAGCCTGGGCAGCAGGTGCTTAGAGCCTGTTAATTGGATCCAGGAAAATTATGGTTTGCAATGAATTTTCCACCTGTGGATGGTGAGTGGGTTTCCAGCTGCCAGGCTCATTGAAGTTTTCTTAAAAGAAATGCTAATTGCTGCAAACTTGCCCTTGTCACAGTGAGTGTACAAAGGGCTGGGTTTCCAGCTCTGTTTGTCACAGAGAGAGTGGGTGTGTAGGGAGGAGAGACTGCAGTCAAGGGCTTCAAGAGTGTTGGGAGAGAAGACTTTGAACACTAGATACTGGGTACCCACGGCTGACTCTCAGCAGCGTTTTTTGTTCAGCCCAGGCCAGTGGAAACATGACAAAATAGGTACATACGTGCAACAGGGCCGGTATCAGCAGAGTGTCTGAAGGCCCCTGTCCTCCCGTGTGAGCTGGGGCCTTCTTTTCTCATGGACTCTTAATCCCAAGCAGGCTTCCCTGACTTTGGACATTTGCTCCAGGAACTTGAAGCTAATTTTTTTTTCTTTTACGACACAGGTTCACACTTGCTTTGTAACACACAAGTCAGACTCTGAGCTCTCTCATGAGACACCCATCAAAGACTTCAGAGTCTCCAAGCTGCAGTCACAGCGGGACGGGTGTGAGGACAAAGCTGTGGAGCAGACACAAGGCCTTCCACACTCATGTCTGCAGTGTTCTGCTCTATTACATAAAGGGCAGTCAGCCCTGAGCATCCACATGGTGTTAACCACAACACACACACACACACACACACACACACACACACACACACACAGGCACACACAGACACACAGTCTTTATCTATGGGGGATGACGTTCGTATGTGCACATCTTAAAAACTTTCGTATCCTTTGTATAAAGCCACATACATTCAATGATCTTTTTAGGAACTAAAACATGGTAAGAATGGAAAACCTGGGTATGGAGAGATAGTTCAGCGGCTAAGAGCACGCTCTGCTCTTGTAGAGGAACCTGGGTTTGGCTCCGAGCACCCACGTGGTGGCTGGAAACAACCTGTAACTTTAGTTCCATGGACTCTGATGCCCTCTTCTGGCCTCCCCAGGTACTACACACACATGGTATACATAAATTCATGCAGGCAAAAGCACTCCTACACACAAAATAAAAATAAACCTTAAAAAATTGAACAATGGAAGCCTGCCACATACTGCTCTCTTTTCACGCATTTAGGAGAGACCCTTGTTACGTGTTTAGAGTTAAGAGGATTTACAAAATTAAGCACAAAGCTCTGAAATGAGAGAGTTCTGTTTGTCTGTTTGTTTTTTATGAAGACTCTTTAATGAAAGCCAGTGAGACAGGTGTGAGAGCATCCTTGTGGGCTTGAAGGAGCAGTTGTTTCCTGAAGGGTACGCCTAAAGCAAGTTCAAGCAGATGCCAGAGACAGCAGTTCTCACACTCAGAAGGCAACCACCTCTGCCTTCTATCTCAGTAAAAGTCGCTAATTGTCTGATTTCCCCTTGGAATTCTTTAAGCCTGAAGTAGCTCACCATGGACTGCATTGAGGTTTGTACTGCACCATTGGACATTTTATTAGCAATTCATGCAAGGTGCTCCCTGCAGAAGCTGAGAGCTCAGGCTTGGTTCTCCTCTCCCTGTGGTCCTGTGGGCCCTGGCAACCTGGACAGAAGCGGAGGCAACTTGCTATTGTTATGTGCCTGTTTTCACACTAACACTTAGAGAGCCCTGGGATCCTGGTGCAAAGGCGGACATTCCTGTGTTTGGATCCTGTTCGCACTTGCTGAGCGCGATGAGAAAGTGTCTTGCTGAGCAGTTCTAGGGGGTGGGGCTGGTGGGCATCCATCTGTGCAGGGGTGCCTTGATTCTGATGTGAGCTCTCCCCAAAGGCAGTGGTTTTTGGGGGAGGCACAGGAGGTCACTGATTAAAAGGCCAATCTGGCGCTGAGCACTTGGTGTTGGTTGTAACTTCTTTGAAGAGACTTTCCCCCAAATCCTCACCAGCAGGGGGGCTGCTGCAGAAAAGGAAGAATGTGTAACAAAGTGTCCTGAAGTCTTCCTTCTCAGAGAGGAGGGGGGAGAGAGGGGAGAGAGAAAGGGTAAGAGGTGGAGAGAGAGAGGGAGAGAGGGAGGGAGAGAGAGGAGAGAGGAGAGAGAGAGGGGAGGGAGGAGAGAGAGAGAGAGAGAGAGAGAGAGAGAGAGAGAGAGAGAGAGAGAGAGAGAGATGTGCACAGGGGCAGGTACATTCATGTAGAGGTCAGAGGTCATCCTAGGTGCTGGTTCCTGTCTTTCACTTGGTTTTAGGCAGGATCTCTTGTTCCAATGTTTTGTGTGCCAAGCTGACTGGTCTGATAGCTTCAGGAATTCTCCTGCCTGTGTTTCCTGTCTCACGATAAAAGCACAGGGGTAACACACATGTACTATTGTGCTTAGCTTTACATCAGTTTGTCACACGTGTATGATAAGCGCTTAGCCCCCTGAGCCGTCTCTCCAGCCTTGTTACACTGAGGTCTGTGTCGCCTGGCCTTTGCAGAGCACTTGGTGTACGTTAACTCCTTGATGCAATCTTGGTGAGTGAACGAATGAAGGAGGCTAGGATGACATTGGGTTCAGGTCAAAGTGTGCCGTAGGAGCAGTTAAAAATGGCCAGACATGGAAAGCTTCTGGAATGCACTAAAGTCTGTGCCTTTGTCAATCCAATCAGCCTTCAAGGGAGCCCAGAGTGCTGCCGTTTAAATAGGAAGGTATTTAAACTCCTGCAGCCCCAGAGATCTGTCATTCACACATTAGGAAATGAAGGGACTGGATGGCAGGCATGTGCGCTGTATTTTCTTGGGACCTTGGACACACTGCCTGGAACCTCCCTTTAGAGGGATTACTGCCCCCCCCCCCCCCCCCCAGAATTAAGGGCCATGGTTCACTCCAAGTGGCTCTGCTCCTTTGGTCACCGATAGTTAGCCGGCATCAGATGGGGTGGCCAGATGTGCAGTTTTGTCCAATTAGGAGATTGGTGGCTGGGTCACCCAGTCAAGCCCTTACCCAGAGGGGCCACATGTGAGCTAAATGGAGAATCCCTGACATGGCAGAGGCCGAGGGAAGATGGAGACAGTGCCCTCTCTTTCAAGTGTCTGCAGCAGGCAGCTACATTGAAGGGGAGGATGGAGAGGAGGCCAAAGCAAGGAGCAATGTGGCAGCCGGAGGCCAGAGCTGGAAATGCTGGTCTCATGGTGGATACAGCGCTGCTGGGTCTCTGGAGGCCCCACAGCTGCTAACAGATCCTAATGATGAATGAGGCTCCAGTTTCCAAGACGCCTACCTAGATGGCCATGGGTGAAGTTAAACAGACCCCATGGGCCAAGGCAGCCCACAGGGACGGTCAAGACGATACAGCATCAGGACTTATGACTGTAGGAGTCCGATTGTGGCAGGGAACTGATGGGATGTGGGAAGGTAGAAGGCGTCTGTCCCCAGAAGGGTAGAGAAAACAGGGGGAGGGGCCGATCCTATTCCTGGAGCAAGAAAAAAATCCATATACAGGTATTCAAGATGGCGAATACATTAAACAGTCAAAACGAGAGGAGAATATGAAACGTCAGGAATAGATGATGAAGAAAACAAAGTAACTGGGCAGAGAGCTTGAGGAAGCCCTGAGGAAGAGGCTGAGTACCACACAAAGTTCTTTCAAACACGTGAGTCTCCAACACTGTAGCTAGGGAAGGAAGGCACCTGCGTGCACCCCTGCACCCCTGTGGGACCCCTCTCATGCCCGGAAGCATGGAAGTTAGGGCCCCAGATGGCGTGTCCTGACTTGGGGGCTGTGGTAACCTTAGAACCTCCCGAGTTCCCTGGGAACGTTTGGGATCACATGGGCTGCTCTTTCTGGGGACCGCGGAGGATAAGGATCAACTGTGATGTGAGAAAGTGTCGTCCAGGTGTGAGCTGCACAGGTAGCAGAGTGCTCTGTGCACACCAGAACATACCCACAGGAAGTGCGTCCGGGTGTGAGCTGCACAGGTAGCAGAGTGCTCTGTGCACACCAGAACATACCCACAGGAAGTGCGTCCGGGTGGGAGCTTGTGTTTGTAACCCCGGCTCTAGGGAGGCAGAGCCACCGGGATCCCTGAGGTTAGGCTGCCTGCCAGTGCTTCTGTCTGAAGAAATGAATGTCATGAGCAACCAAGAAAGTCACCCAAGGGTGATCTCTGGCCTCCAAATGTGGCACACACATGTGAAGTGCACCTGTGCATGCACACTGCTGTGGTGCACTCATTGATAAAACAGGTACACTAGGAAGAGAGCTCGAGACAGCCTCCTCACAGACCCCAGTGAGACCGACTCTGAAATCTAAGTGAGGAAACACAAAGTATCTAAGTGGAGTGAGTGTCTGATAGAGTGGAAGGCAGAGAATTCACTTTATTGTGAAGAAATAGAGTAAAAAAGACATGGCTGACTTTCTAGTCCTGCTTTTCTATTTCTGGAATAGCTCCTATGTCATAGTGAAGGCACACAGGCAACCGCTCTCAAAGGCAGCGAGCGGGGAGGAAGAGCTGTGCCTGGGCTAGGAGCCTCTTTTCTGAGGGCTTTCTTTGTTGTCTTAGCTCCTGCGGAAATCTTCAGAAGCTACCAGCGACCTTCTCATCTGGAGTTCAAAGTTTAAAAACAAAACAATGCCTGAAGAAGACCACCAAAAGAAAGCAAGGAGACACAGGCTGTCTCAGATGGACTGTCTTAGGGTGTAAACCCTTCTGTGTTCCCGCCTTAGGGGCGACTGCAGGAAGAAGGGCTCTCAGCCACTCACAGTAAGATGGCCTCTGCTGAGGGACTTGCAAGGACACCCTCTGCCTTAGCCAGTGGTGGGGCAGCACAGCGGAGCTGCTGGGAGTTCCAGCCTCCTTATGAGAAGTGGTACCAAGTGAGGCGGGTGCTCCTGGGAAGGGCAGCTTCAGGCTGAGGCTGGAGATGGGGGCGTGGGTGACGTAGGCACAGGGCACATGTGGAGCCATGGATGCTCAGCTTGCTTTCAGCCTTTGGGGAGACCCCTGCGGGGTGAGTGTTTCAGCTGCAGGAGTGCACTGCATGTGGCCAAATTCAGGGGCTCTGAGGGTCTCTCAGCAGAGGCAAAGAGGGGGAGTAAGTTCCCAAGGGGTCAGCTTCACCGAGATGCACTCAGGGCAGACGCTTGGGAAGGGGAAGGTGGCGTCCATCTGTGGGTGCTCCAGGGTTTATAGAATAAAGGTCACATGTGTTGGCACCTATTCCCTGCTCAGCTGGTGAAGTGTTCACTTCCCAGAAGCTACATAAAAACCACCAGGCATGGTGGTGTGTGCTTGTAATCTCATGTAGAGACGGGCAGGTCGTGGGTTCACTGGCCAGCCAGCCTAGATTAGGTAATGAGTTCCAGACCAATGAGAGATGGGGGTGGGCGGGGGCAGGGCAGAGGGGTGGAGGGGTGGAGGTGGGGGATGGGGAGGGTGGAGGGTGGAGGGGTGGAGGTGGGGGATGGGGAGGGTGGAGGGGTGGAGGGGTGGAGGTGGGGGATGGGGAGGGTGGAGGGTGGAGGGGTGGAGGTGGGGGATGGGAGGGTGGAGGGGTGGAGGTGGGGGATGGGGAGGGTGGAGGGGTGGAGGGGTGGAGGTGGGGGATGGGGAGGGTGGAGGGGTGGAGGAAGCAGAGGAGGATGAGAGGGAAAAAAAAGGGGAGGAGGTATTACTTGAGCACTGATACCTGAGGTTGTTTTCTGGACTCTTCATACATGAACACACACATGCACACACACACACACACACACACACACACACACACACACACACACACACGTACTCATGCACACAGGCACTCACATGCACACACCCTCACTCCATATTATAGAAGAAGGGGACGGAAGTTGGTTTCATAGATCACTCATCGATCTAGCTTGAGCCCAGGTTGTAGGAGTGATTCTCACAAAATATTTTCCTCAGCAAATAATTCCTAATTGAAACAACAACGTGGCCGACACCTGGGACTCTCAGATCTTAGCATCTGATCCGGTTTTGGCCAGCTATCTCAGTGTTTACCCAGGTCTGTGGAGCATTGCTCACCGTCGGATTCTGGTTCATGCCTTAGTGTGTGGGTGAGAGGTTTGCTGGTTAGGGTCGACACCTCGGGCTGTTTTCTCAGTGTGTTGCTCGTCACAGCTGGTGGCAGGGTGGGCAGTGAGCTGGTGTCACAGTGCATAGGAAGAGTCCTAAGGCCTCTCCTTGTGTCTAAATCCCTTATCCAGAGGGATTTAGTATTTCACAAATGAAAATTAAGTATTTCACAGTACCTAAGTGAGAAAAGCCAGTGCCGCCGGTGTGGTTTCAAACCTTTCCCAGAATCCCTGGCTCAGTGCTTCTAGATTTAGCATCTTGCATAAATGGACACTCCCAGAGTTACTCATGAAGAAGCCTCTCCTGGCTGAGGTATAGCAATTGTAAACTGAGTTTGTAACAGGCCCCAGACCTTAGCACAACTGACTCCATGATGGAAGTAACACAGACCATAAAATGCTGCATGTAGACAATGCCACCAGCCATAAAGGAAACCAAAGACCTAATCCACCAAAGTCCGCAGTTCTGGGAGAGTCTCTACATGTGCTGACCTTGCTTTTTAGCTTCTGTAATTATACTTCTGGCTGTTTCTGTTAACTGAAGTATATCAACCCAGAACATGGTTTTTGTACTCTGAGAAAGGCTCGGGGCTGCACTGGGGTTCTAGTCACCTGCTGGCTAGGAAAGGCTTCCTATTGGCTGAAACCCATGTCTGAGCAGTCTTCTCTGATGCGTACCACACAGCAAGTCACAGTTCCTGAAGACAAGACCCCGGTGCAGCAGGTACAGAGGCTTCCTGCAGGCGCAGCTGGGAACTGAAAACCCCAGAGCAGAGAGCTGCGGACAGCCTGAGGCCTGGGTAGAAGGCAAATGCTGGGGATTAACGGGGTCTGAGTCCCTTGAGATTCACTCCTACGTTCCCAATGCTCACAGCTCTGTGCTGACCCATGACATCTGAGAGTCTGAGCTGATACATGAACTGGGCCCGTGGGAGAGCCAGACCACACAGTGACAAGCCTTGCTGTGTTTTATGACCGAGAGGCCGTGGCCTCCAGACCTGCTGCCCGAGTGAATGTCCTTTGGGGAGGTTTGAAAAATGTCCAGACTAAGGGCTGGGGAGACTGGCGGCTAAAGTGCTTGGTGTGCAAACGTGAGAAGCTTGAGTTTGATCCCTAAACACATGTGAGGGCGTGGCCTGGGATTTCAGCTGAGAAGTCAGAGACAGGTAGATTCCCCAGGCCTTGCTGGCCGGCCAGCCTAGCTTCATCAGCAAAGCCTGGACTCAACAAACAAGGTGGATGGCCCCTGAGCGGTGATACCTGAAGTTGTCCTGTAGCCTCTACATGCACATATACACACACGTACCAGCACACATGTGCACAAGCACATGCCAACATATATGTGCACACACATGCACGCATGCATACTCTTGCTTCTAAGCCCCATCCAAGCTACTGAAACCTAGCCCCTGGGGTGGGGCTGTGTGGACCTGCCAGCTTGCAGCTAGTTCCAGCATGGAGACTATCACACGCTGGCTCCTTCAGCAAGGGACGGCCCTCTTCAAACGGAGTCTCCTGGAGACCGAGTGTAGGTGGGTACAGGATTGCTCTCAGAGCTGGGTAGCCTCCCGTGACCGCAGGCCTCCCAGATTCACCGAAAAAAAAAATCACTCATTTGCAGCTTTGAATCATGACAAGAGGAATTTTCCAGAGCTTCGGGAACAGTGTGTTTCAGATTGTCACCCAGCGTCAGCTGCGTGCTGTTCCCCAGGGTCGGATCCTGTTGGTGTTCTTCCCCACGCTGGCTGCCTGTGTGTCTCCTGTGGGAGGGGCTGCAGTTCTGCTGAGGACTCCTGAGGGCTTGAAGGGCGGCACCGGGGTTGCAACCGGATGGCCTCAGAGCCTGCTCTTCTCTGAATGTGCAGCTGGGCGTGCACTGTGGGCCAACAGGGTTCTTTCAGGATCACTCCTGGGCCTTCTCTTCCCACTGACAAGAAAGGACTGAGTCTCCCCTGACCCCCATGTCCTGATGATGACAGATCCTGAGGGGTTGAGCAGACACTGGTCAGGCCTAGACTACAGAGGACCCCGTCTCCCTGACCCAGGCACCTCAGCAGGACTTTGCTGGTGCACATTGCAGGCAGCATGGCTCCTGGCCAAAGGAGTGGGGTACCACGAGTCATCTCTGCTGCGGACGTCTTGGAAGTTTCCAGACTTGGGACCTTCCACTCTTGGTTTCAGGATACTTGTGCCCTTTGTTGCTCAGACTTCTGCCATAGACCAGGCCATATCTTTCTTAGAGGCCTCACAATAGGACCATGGCCTGACTGCAGCAGGACCAGCCTTGCGAGCTCCCAGGACTGACGTGAAAGAAGCAGCGTGTGGGGCAGCAGCTGGCCGAGTCTTGGAAGCTCTTAGCAGATGGGGTGTAGTAGTAATAAGTGTGGAGAAGCAAGGTCTGGAGGGCGGGGGTACGGATATTCCTGACTCTTTCTATCACACCCCTTCAAAGATGAGAGGCAGGTTCTCAGGGGTCCCCTGAGAAGCCATGTTCCATTCAGGCCTCTGGGATGCCCTTCTCTGAGATCTGTGGTCCAGTGATGTCATGTGACTCATCTGCTGCTCCTCTCTACCCTCAACTACACTGGGATGCTGCGTTACTGTAACAAAACGCAGAATGCTGGGAAGTTTACAAAGAAGGGAGGTTTATTTAGCTCCCTGTTTCAGAGGTTTGAGGACATGGAACCAGCTGTGGCGAAGGCCTAAGATACTAAGTACAGACGAGATCTCATGGCAAGAGGCCATGGAGGAGCCACACGGGCTTGACTCCTTTTACAACAGCACATTCTTGAGGGCCTAATTCCACTCACAGTGCTGCCTGCGTTAATCCCTCGGAGGCTGTTACAGCCAGGACTCAGCTACTTCCCACTGAGCCCCCTTTTCTGCTACTGTCAGTTCCATCATAGTGAGGGACCAAGCTTTCTGCACACGACCCTCTTGGGGACACGTTCAAATGACATCCCAAACACCGCAGGCACCTTCATCTTAGCCCAAGAACCTTGACTCATCCCCATAGGGAAGTGGGCAAACACCCATTTCCAGCAAAGACTCAGACAACCCTGACTCATGGGTGTATTTCTCAGGGGAATGCTCAAGTCGCTCTCAAGATCTTGACAGCCTGGACAGACGTCAGCTTTTGTCCAGGGCTCGTGAGTACCCTGGACCTCTGGATTGGTGCTCATACATCCGCTTGGTCATGGCTCCTAGGGATAGGCGTGCACAAGGAAAGGCAGTGAGCCTGATCCTCAGGCCCCATTCTTCCTCATTCATCTAGGCTGTCACCTACACAGTGGCTGTGGGGCTTCCCCCACATATGCAGGCATTCCCAGGAACACCTTTGCCATCTTAAGATGCTGTGTCCAGTCCTGGGAAGGGGTCAGCAGCCACTCTACTTGGCCTCCTATGGCCTGCTACGTGACCAGGATCCTGACCATGGGAGAGTCTGCTTTACTCACTAATCCGGAGAACTGAGTACACAGCACCTCCTCAGACAACTGAGTACACAGCACCTCCTCAGACAACTAAGTGGAGCAGCTCTTTATCCATTGACTTTATGGAACCCAGTCCCACAGTAGTTCAGATCATTTAAACGGCAGCCATTCATTGTGTACAAAGCTTCTCTCATTCCCACATGGGTGGTTTATAGCTCACGGTGCACACAGCCAGATCCTAGTTTCCTACAACAGCAGGGAGAAGGGTCAAATTTGAACCCAGGACTTAAAGAAATGCTCAACGTCCATAGTCATCACGGAGCTGCAAATCAAAATGACTCTGAGATTCCATCTTACACTTTTCAGAATGGCTAAGAGCAAAAACTCAAGTGACAGCACTTGCTGGTGAGGATGTGGAGAAAGAGGAACACTCCTCCATTGGTGATGGGAGTGCAAACTTGTACAAGCACTTTGGAAATCAATCTGGTGCTGTCTCAGAAAATTGGGACTAGCTTTACCTCAAGATCCAGGTATTCCACTCCCAGGTATACAATTCCAAAATTTTCTCCACCACACAACAAGGACATTTGCTCAATTATGTTCATAGCAACATTATTCATAATAGCCATAACCTGGAAACAACCTAGAAGACCCTCAAGTGAAAAATGGATAGAGAAAATTATAAAAAAGAATGGATAGAGAAATTGCGGTACATTTACATAATGGAATACTACTCAGCTACTAAAAACAAGGAAATCATGAATTTGTAGGCAAATGGCTGGAACTAGAAAAGATCATCCTCAGTGAGGTAACCCAGACCCAGAAAGACACACATGGTGTGCACTCGCTTATAAGTGGATTATAGCCACATAGTGCAGGGTAAACATGCTACAGTGCACAGACCCAAAGAAGATAAGGAACAAGGAGGAACCAAGGGAGGACGCTTATGTCTCACTCAGAAGGGGACATGGAATAGATGCTGGAAGTGGCTGAAGAGAAGGAGCACAGTAGAAGGATTGTAGAGAGAAGTAGGAGTGGAGATCAGACCTGGAGATAGTGTGTGTGTGTGTGTGTGTGTGTGTGTGTGTGTGTGTGTGTGTGTGTGAGGGGGAGGAGGACAGAGGGCCTACAGAGAGAAGAGAGACCGTGTGTGTGTGTGTGTGTGTGTGTGTGTGAGGGGGAGGGGGCAGGAGGACAGAGGGCCTACAGAGAGAAGAGAGACGTGTGTGTGTGTGTGTGTGTGTGTGTGTGTGTGTGTAAAGGGGCAGGAGGACAGAGGGCCTACAGAGAGAAGAGAGACCGTGTGTGTGTGTGTGTGTGTGTGTGTGTGTGTGTAAGGGGGCAGGAGGACAGAGGGCCTACAGAGAGAAGAGAGACGTGTGTGTGTGTGTGTGTGTGTGTGTGTGTGTGTGTGTGTAAAGGGGCAGGAGGACAGAGGGCCTACAGAGAGAAGAGAGACCGTGTGTGTGTGTGTGTGTGTGTGTGTGTGTGTGTAAGGGGGCAGGAGGACAGAGGGCCTACAGAGAGAAGAGAGACCGTGTGTGTGTGTGTGTGTGTGTGTGTGTGTGTGTGAGGGGGAGGGGGCAGGAGGACAGAGGGCCTACAGAGAGAAGAGAGACGTGTGTGTGTGTGTGTGTGTGTGTGTGTGTGTGTAAGGGGGCAGGAGGACAGAGGGCCTACAGAGAGAAGAGAGACGTGTGTGTGTGTGTGTGTGTGTGTGTGTGTGTGTGTGTGTGTGTAAGGGGGCAGGAGGACAGAGGGCCTACAGAGAGAAGAGAGACGTGTGTGTGTGTGTGTGTGTGTGTGTGTGTGTGTGTGTGTGTAAGGGGGCAAGAGGACAGAGGGCCTACAGAGAGAAGAGAGACCGTGTGTGTGTGTGTGTGTGTGTGTGTGTGTGTGTGTGTAAGGGGGCAGGAGGACAGAGGGCCTACAGAGAGAAGAGAGACGTGTGTGTGTGTGTGTGTGTGTGTGTGTGTGTGTAAGGGGGCAGGAGGACAGAGGGCCTACAGAGAGAAGAGAGACGTGTGTGTGTGTGTGTGTGTGTGTGTGTGTGTGTGTGTGTAAGGGGGCAGGAGGACAGAGGGCCTACAGAGAGAAGAGAGACCGTGTGTGTGTGTGTGTGTGTGTGTGTGTGTGTGTGTGTGTGTGTGTAAGGGGGCAGGAGGACAGAGGGCCTACAGAGAGAAGAGAGACGTGTGTGTGTGTGTGTGTGTGTGTGTGTGTAAGGGGGCAGGAGGACAGAGGGCCTACAGAGAGAAGAGAGACGTGTGTGTGTGTGTGTGTGTGTGTGTGTGTGTGTGTGTGTGTAAGGGGGCAAGAGGACAGAGGGCCTACAGAGAGAAGAGAGACCGTGTGTGTGTGTGTGTGTGTGTGTGTGTGTGTGTGTGTGTGTGTAAGGGGGCAGGAGGACAGAGGGCCTACAGAGAGAAGAGAGACGTGTGTGTGTGTGTGTGTGTGTGTGTGTGTGTGTGTGTGTGTGTAAGGGGGCAAGAGGACAGAGGGCCTACAGAGAGAAGAGAGACCGTGTGTGTGTGTGTGTGTGTGTGTGTGTGTGTGTGTGTGTGTGTGTGTAAGGGGGCAGGAGGACAGAGGGCCTACAGAGAGAAGAGAGACGTGTGTGTGTGTGTGTGTGTGTGTGTGTGTGTGTAAGGGGGCAGGAGGACAGAGGGCCTACAGAGAGAAGAGAGACGTGTGTGTGTGTGTGTGTGTGTGTGTGTGTGTGTGTGTGTGTGTGTAAGGGGGCAGGAGGACAGAGGGCCTACAGAGAGAAGAGAGACCGTGTGTGTGTGTGTGTGTGTGTGTGTGTGTGTGTGTGTGTAAGGGGGCAGGAGGACAGAGGGCCTACAGAGAGAAGAGAGACGTGTGTGTGTGTGTGTGTGTGTGTGTGTGTGTGTGTGTGTGTGTGTAAGGGGGCAAGAGGACAGAGGGCCTACAGAGAGAAGAGAGACCGTGTGTGTGTGTGTGTGTGTGTGTGTGTGTGTGTGTGTGTAAGGGGGCAGGAGGACAGAGGGCCTACAGAGAGAAGAGAGACGTGTGTGTGTGTGTGTGTGTGTGTGTGTGTGTGTGTGTGTGTAAGGGGGCAAGAGGACAGAGGGCCTACAGAGAGAAGAGAGACCGTGTGTGTGTGTGTGTGTGTGTGTGTGTGTGTGTGTGTGTAAGGGGGCAGGAGGACAGAGGGCCTACAGAGAGAAGAGAGACGTGTGTGTGTGTGTGTGTGTGTGTGTGTGTGTGTGTGTGTGTGTGTAAGGGGGCAAGAGGACAGAGGGCCTACAGAGAGAAGAGAGACCGTGTGTGTGTGTGTGTGTGTGTGTGTGTGTGTGTGTGTGTGTGTGTAAGGGGGCAGGAGGACAGAGGGCCTACAGAGAGAAGAGAGACGTGTGTGTGTGTGTGTGTGTGTGTGTGTGTGTGTAAGGGGGCAGGAGGACAGAGGGCCTACAGAGAGAAGAGAGACGTGTGTGTGTGTGTGTGTGTGTGTGTGTGTGTGTGTGTGTGTGTAAGGGGGCAGGAGGACAGAGGGCCTACAGAGAGAAGAGAGACCGTGTGTGTGTGTGTGTGTGTGTGTGTGTGTGTGTGTGTGTAAGGGGGCAGGAGGACAGAGGGCCTACAGAGAGAAGAGAGACGTGTGTGTGTGTGTGTGTGTGTGTGTGTGTGTGTGTGTGTGTGTAAGGGGGCAAGAGGACAGAGGGCCTACAGAGAGAAGAGAGACCGTGTGTGTGTGTGTGTGTGTGTGTGTGTGTGTGTGTGTGTAAGGGGGCAGGAGGACAGAGGGCCTACAGAGAGAAGAGAGACGTGTGTGTGTGTGTGTGTGTGTGTGTGTGTGTGTGTGTGTGTAAGGGGGCAAGAGGACAGAGGGCCTACAGAGAGAAGAGAGACCGTGTGTGTGTGTGTGTGTGTGTGTGTGTGTGTGTGTGTGTGTGTAAGGGGGCAGGAGGACAGAGGGCCTACAGAGAGAAGAGAGACGTGTGTGTGTGTGTGTGTGTGTGTGTGTGTGTGTGTAAGGGGGCAGGAGGACAGAGGGCCTACAGAGAGAAGAGAGACGTGTGTGTGTGTGTGTGTGTGTGTGTGTGTGTGTGTGTAAGGGGGCAGGAGGACAGAGGGCCTACAGAGAGAAGAGAGACCGTGTGTGTGTGTGTGTGTGTGTGTGTGTGTGTGTGTGTGTAAGGGGGCAAGAGGACAGAGGGCCTACAGAGAGAAGAGAGACCGTGTGTGTGTGTGTGTGTGTGTGTGTGTGTGTGTGTGTGTGTGTAAGGGGGCAGGAGGACAGAGGGCCTACAGAGAGAAGAGAGACGTGTGTGTGTGTGTGTGTGTGTGTGTGTGTGTGTGTAAGGGGGCAGGAGGACAGAGGGCCTACAGAGAGAAGAGAGACGTGTGTGTGTGTGTGTGTGTGTGTGTGTGTGTGTGTGTGTAAGGGGGCAGGAGGACAGAGGGCCTACAGAGAGAAGAGAGACCGTGTGTGTGTGTGTGTGTGTGTGTGTGTGTGTGTGTGTAAGGGGGCAAGAGGACAGAGGGCCTACAGAGAGAAGAGAGACCGTGTGTGTGTGTGTGTGTGTGTGTGTGTGTGTGTGTGTGTGTGTAAGGGGGCAGGAGGACAGAGGGCCTACAGAGAGAAGAGAGACGTGTGTGTGTGTGTGTGTGTGTGTGTGTGTGTGTGTGTGTGTGTGTAAGGGGGCAAGAGGACAGAGGGCCTACAGAGAGAAGAGAGACCGTGTGTGTGTGTGTGTGTGTGTGTGTGTGTGTGTGTGTGTGTAAGGGGGCAGGAGGACAGAGGGCCTACAGAGAGAAGAGAGACGTGTGTGTGTGTGTGTGTGTGTGTGTGTGTGTGTGTGTAAGGGGGCAAGAGGACAGAGGGCCTACAGAGAGAAGAGAGACCGTGTGTGTGTGTGTGTGTGTGTGTGTGTGTGTGTGTGTGTGTGTAAGGGGGCAGGAGGACAGAGGGCCTACAGAGAGAAGAGAGACGTGTGTGTGTGTGTGTGTGTGTGTGTGTGTGTGTGTGTGTAAGGGGGCAGGAGGACAGAGGGCCTACAGAGAGAAGAGAGACGTGTGTGTGTGTGTGTGTGTGTGTGTGTGTGTGTGTGTGTGTGTAAGGGGGCAGGAGGACAGAGGGCCTACAGAGAGAAGAGAGACCGTGTGTGTGTGTGTGTGTGTGTGTGTGTGTGTGTGTAAGGGGGCAGGAGGACAGAGGGCCTACAGAGAGAAGAGAGACGTGTGTGTGTGTGTGTGTGTGTGTGTGTGTGTGTAAGGGGGCAAGAGGACAGAGGGCCTACAGAGAGAAGAGAGACCGTGTGTGTGTGTGTGTGTGTGTGTGTGTGTGTGTGTGTGTGTGTGTGTAAGGGGGCAGGAGGACAGAGGGCCTACAGAGAGAAGAGAGACGTGTGTGTGTGTGTGTGTGTGTGTGTGTGTGTGTGTGTGTGTAAGGGGGCAAGAGGACAGAGGGCCTACAGAGAGAAGAGAGACCGTGTGTGTGTGTGTGTGTGTGTGTGTGTGTGTGTGTGTGTGTGTGTAAGGGGGCAGGAGGACAGAGGGCCTACAGAGAGAAGAGAGACGTGTGTGTGTGTGTGTGTGTGTGTGTGTGTGTGTAAGGGGGCAGGAGGACAGAGGGCCTACAGAGAGAAGAGAGACGTGTGTGTGTGTGTGTGTGTGTGTGTGTGTGTGTGTGTGTGTAAGGGGGCAGGAGGACAGAGGGCCTACAGAGAGAAGAGAGACCGTGTGTGTGTGTGTGTGTGTGTGTGTGTGTGTGTGTGTAAGGGGGCAAGAGGACAGAGGGCCTACAGAGAGAAGAGAGACCGTGTGTGTGTGTGTGTGTGTGTGTGTGTGTGTGTGTAAGGGGGCAGGAGGACAGAGGGCCTACAGAGAGAAGAGAGACCGTGTGTGTGTGTGTGTGTGTGTGTGTGTGTGTGTGTGTGTGTGTAAGGGGGCAGGAGGACAGAGGGCCTACAGAGAGAAGAGAGACCGTGTGTGTGTGTGTGTGTGTGTGTGTGTGTGTGTGTGTGTGTGTAAGGGGGCAGGAGGACAGAGGGCCTACAGAGAGGAGAGAGACCGTGTGTGTGTGTGTGTGTGTGTGTGTGTGTAAGGGGGCAGGAGGACAGAGGGCCTACAGAGAGAAGAGAGACGTGTGTGTGTGTGTATGTGTGTGTGTGTGTGTGTGTGAGAGAGAGAGAGAGAGACAAGCTGGAAACCTAGGACAGGGTAGGATATGGGGGTGACTCTAGCTGAGACTTCAGGTAGCAGGAGTCATGGAGACTGAAGAGGCCACCCTCTAACTAGACTTGACTCTCAGTAGAGGGAGGGGAACCCCAACCCACCCACAAAAACTATGACCCAAAATATATCCTGCCTACAATACATGCAGGGATAAAGATTGAGCAGAGATTGAGGGAATGCCCAGCCAATGCCTGGCCCTACCTGAGACCCAACCAAGGACCATGCATAAACTGGACCCCGGCCCCCTACACAGATGTAGCCGATGGGCAGCTCAGGTTTCATGTGGGTCCCCTAGGAAGGAGAGCAGGGGCTGTCTCTGACATTGACTCTGTTGCCAGCTTTTGGATCACTTCCCCCTGAGACCCCACCTCGTACTTATGCAACATACAGCAATTCCTCTGTACTCATGGGGCTTGGTCCCAGGACTTCATTGATGCACTCTAGATCTCTCTGTAAATGGCTCCATGTTTGCATATCCTCCTGTTTGCAGTGTTTGCATATCCTCCTGTTTGTGCACATCACTTCTAGGTTACTATTAACACTTGCTATAATATAAATGCTGTGTAAATTGATGTCACACTGCATTACTTAGGAAACATCTGCACATGCTCAGTGCTTACGTTTCCATTCATGCTTGGCTGAATCCAAGGACGTAGAATCCACAGCCAAGAACTGATGACTGAAGACACGTACTCAGAGGCCGTGCTTGTGAACCAAGTCTTCCTCTGATCCCAAGGTGGTGGTTGCAGCACAGTTGACTTTAAAATAAAGCTGAGTCTTAGGTCCTATACACACACCACACACATACTACACACACACACACATACCACACACCACATACATATACCACACACACCACATACATACTACATACTGCACACACACACATGCATGCACTCACCTCCTGACACCACATGCACCTTACCCCCCACATATACCACACACCATATCACACTCCCTCAACCCCCACATAACACACACACCACACAACATACACACACCACACAGACATATACCACACAATACTACACCACACATACACACACATGCACACACTCACACCCCCATACACCACATACCACATCACACACCCTCACCCCATATATAACACACATATCACACCACATACACACCACACACACACATGCACACACTCACACCCCCATATGCTACACATCACATCACACACCCTCACCCCATACATAACACACCACACACACACACACACACACACACTCACACACACACACACACACGCACCCTGCTTTTTCTAATCCTGAAGCTCCCGGTAGTGGAGAAGCAGAGAGTGCTGGAGTCAGCCATGCTGGCTTTCTGGAGCTGACCTTAAAGTTTTGGCAAGTTTAGGAGGCAGTTGTTAAACGCATCCATTTTATAATTAAGTTCTGTGAACTTTTACATTAAGAATATAAAAGTGCTAAGGTATAATATTCAAGATATCACATTCCTTCTGCTTAATGTGCCAATGCTTCTATTTTAAAAATGTGAGACAGGGTTTCAAGCATCCGAAGCTGGCCTCAAACTTACTATGTAGCTGAGGATGACCTTGAACTTGTGATCCTCCTGCCTCCGCTTCTGCGGGCTGCGGTTACAGGTCTGGTTTACGCTGGGACAGAGTCTATGGCCTTGTGGATGCTGGCTAAGCACCTGACTAACTAACCACACCCCAGCTCTGCACCAGCGCTCTTAGGGCCACTGTGTCTGTGTGGCGTTAATGCAGCATGTCATATCTGATCACTTCCGGTTTGTGACATTACTTCCATAGCCACACTGGCTGTGGTGGGAGTGTGTGTGTACCACACTCAAGCAGCTGGTGCAGGTCGATCTGTTATGGTGTAGTTGCTCTGAGCTGGGCAGATTTTGCCTCCAGGAGACACTTGGCAATATCCGGAGACACTTCTGATGGTCCCAAACCACGGGCTCGGGTGCTTAGGCATCCAGAGAAGAGAAGTCAGGGAAAATGCCAAATATCTCACAACACACAGGGCAGCGTGTGTCATCCCTGACTCTCAGAAAAAGACACATCTGTGTTTGTCATCTGATTGTTACACCCAAAATTTCAATAATGCTAAAGCTGAGAAATCCTGATCTAGAATTTAAAAAGTGACGGGAAAATTGCACTAATGTGGCTGAGGAGTTGGCTCAGCAGGCAGAGGCGCCTGCTGCCAGCCTCATGACCCGAGCTTGATCTCAGAGACCCGTATTGGGGAAGGAAAACATTTCTGAAAGCTGTCCTCTGACCGCTGTGTGCACTATGGTGTAGCCTGAGTCCTGTGCTGCTGTTCCTCCAAAGAAATGTAATGGAAATAAAAAAAGTAGTTAACTATATAAAACAAACTTGGGGTGTCATTTCTATGCTTGTTATACTGTGCAAACTACACATGTGTATGTATGCATGCACACACACACACACACACACACACACACACACACACACATACACGCACACACCACAAAAACAAGACCCAGTTCTTTGGCATTTGAAAACTATTATATAAGTCACTATGGACATTGTTCAAATGTTGGCAAATGAGGAAAGTTTTATTGGTCATCTTCATCATGTGTGTGTGTGTGTGTGATGCACATGACATGTGTGTACATGTGTGTGTTCATATGTGTGAATGTGGATGCTCATTTACTCTAGATACTTGTGGAGGTAAAAGGACAACTTGAGTGCTGGTTTTTTCCTTCCACCTTGTTTGAGGCAGGACCTCTTGCTCACCAATGTGTACCCCAGGCTAGCTGAGCCCCAAACTTGGGTGGATTGCCCTGCCTCCACCTCCCATCTTACAGTGTGCACAAGGATCATGTATGTATGCTGCCATCTTTACACAGGTCTGAGGATCTGAACCTGTTTGCACACTTGCTCAGCAGGCACTTTGCCCCTTGAGGCATCTCTCCAGGCCTTCATCTTCACCTCCAAGAGCTTATGCCTCAGGGACCAATCCGTTACGTAGAATTTATCATCGTGCAGATGACGATCACTTGGCCTTTAGCTCAGGAACATGCACCCCTGTTTTACTTTTCCCAAACAGCTTGCTGATAAACATTTGCCAGCACAACACTATGTCGAGGTTTCAGAGTGATGTGATTTTCAAGGCAACAACACCCTCATTCTGCATCTCACACAATGTGTCCGTGGACTTTATGGCTACGGGTGACTATGTATGAGGTGAGCACAGATTCTGCACCACTTGGCTCCCTTTTGGGTGGGAGTCAATCGCACGCTGCCTCCACTGTATGACCAGAACACGGTGGAAGGCTATAACCACCCCCACGTATCCACTCTGGGGACCTGTCTTCAGTGTTTGACGTGGGCCATTTTGGAGGCGTGTGGGTTGTCGCCAGGGTAGGAAGGAATGGGATCAGGCACAGAAGGGGAGGGGGTGGGTAACGGTGTCTGCTTGGAATTTGGCAGGAATTTATTCCTGCATTAAATTTACTAGATCCCTCTGTAGCCCATCCTGAGCGGGAGCCTGAAACAGCCTCGCGGAGGCCCAGGGAGCTTTGATGGGAGGGAGAACGGCAGCAACGTGGGCTCCACAGATTGATGAGACGGTAGGTGGTAGAAGTCAAGAGCACACAGCCCTGGAGGGCATCCGAGGAGAGCGAGAGGCAGGACCATAGTTGCTTCAGCTGCATCAGAGGAAACTGAGACCAAGTGGAGACAGATGACCCACAAGTCTTGCAAAGCCAGCTTTGATTGCTCGGACTGGGCAGGCCACGTCTTAGTGCTGGGCACCCAGGATACGGTCATTTGAGGAACCAGAGACCAGATGTCTTTATCCTGGCGAGAAAGATGGGGACTTTGAGAGTCATCATTCGCCTTTGTATATTGGCTTCCGGCTTGATAACTGGGGTGGGGCGGGTAGGTTTAAGTCATAGCGCCACTGACTGTGGCACTTAGAGGCCTGAGCTCAGACTCCACCATGCACAGGGAAGCGGGCAGTGAGACTGGCCTGGGCCTGGGAGGATGGTGGACACAGGAAGTTGTCCTGGCTGTCAGTCCTGACCTCTCCCTGCTTATCAGCCTCCCTGTGAACAACTGAGGGAGCAGGCAGGACTGGGAGGAACCGGGGAGGGAGCCATGGTCAGACGGCTCGGTTCTCTTCTGTCTCCCAGAAGAAATATGCTGCAGTTGTTCATGAAAAAAAACTTCTGAGATGAGAATTTGATTTTTGTGTTTCGACTAAGTGTAGATTGATTAGATTTCAGCTTGAAGCAGTGTTTGTATTTTATACACCAAAGCCTGGAAAAACGATCTGCGCTTGGAGAGAGGCACAGAAGCCTGAAGGTCTGGGGAATCAGACGTGGGAACTGAAAATCTTTTTAGACATGTGGGCTTTCATGAAAATTCTATTTCCAAAGGACTTGGGTAAAAATTTTAAATTAAAATACCGTAGGTGGCTGTGTGTGGATTAAAAAAAAAATGGATCGTCTGTATGAGTCAGCTTGAGTTGTCTGGCTTCTTCTCAGCCACATGTCAGCCCGTTGGTCCTTCCTAGGCTGTGTGTTTGCAGATCTGGTCCTCTGAGGCCATCAAGTATAGATCACGTGATGTGCGTTACATAATACAGTCACCAGCACCAGCAGGGTCCACCGACCCTCCCCAGGAAGCACTTACTTTTATTTTGTTTTCTGAATTTTATTACTTAAAAACATTTATGGGGTTGGGGGAGAAAGAAAGAGAGAGAAAGAGAGCAAAGGAGACAGAAAGAGGGGAGGGAATGAGAGAGAGAGAGAGAGAGAGAGAGAGAGAGAGAGAGAGAGAGAGCGCACACGAGTCACGGTGTGCACGTGGAAGTGAAAGGGCAGCTCTTAGGAGGTCAGCTCTCTCCTGCTACCTTGAGGGACGCAGTGCTCTTCACTGATGAAAAATTCACCCTGGAGCTGGTTCTCAGTAGACCGCTGGCTCAGCTGATCTGACCTAATACCTCCCAGTATCTGAGGCAGTAAGAAAAGAGCGGCGTGCAGTTAGAAACTGGTGCGCGCTATGTGTTCTGTTGAAGTACAGCTGGACCATGACAAGAAGAGCTGGCCAGGTACTCATGGAGCAGTGGCTGCCGATCTCCTGTCCTCTCTGTGGATGGATAAAGCCTTTCTCTCCCCATCTGAGGCTTCCCCTGCCTCGTCTGGGAGGCTGCACTGGTCTCCCAGCATGCACTGCTGGTTCTTCTTAGGATTTGCTTCCTCCACTTCCTGACCCCCTGCTTGTTCTATGGCAGGGAGAGGGGCCGAGTGTGCCCTGTGAGGGGGTGGCCCACGTTTCAAAAGATATGCATCCTTCAAGCTGCAGAGATAGCAGTCTGGTCAGTGTCTGTGGGGATGGGTTTTGAAGGCCTGGCCTTATTGTTGGTAACAGCTGTAGCAGTCACAAGCCAGACTCATTGCATCGGCCAGCTCTGCAGAATCTCTGACTTAGGCACTCAACCCACAGAGTGAGGGCTACTGTGGTAGGTAAGGCTGAGTGGGAGCAGCTGGAATTGTCTCTGTCCTTCCCCAGCAAGCTCAAGGGAATACCCAGGGTCCTGGTGGTACAGGCAGCCCCCCGCCCTCCCGAGTTATCCTTCCTAAAGTGACGGCTGAGTTGCTGTAAAAGCAAGGCCCTCGCCTGACCCAGTGAGTCCCGGGTGCTCGGTGAGCCCTCCTCACAGATTTAAAAAGCAGCATATTCCCCGTTTGGCTGTGCTGCTCTGGGCCACTCAGCTGCAAAGCTGTGAGCTCCAAGGGGGACTGGAACAAGAAGAGGCCCCGCAACAGGTCCATGCTGTCACACAAGCTGCTCTGCCACTTGAGTGTTTGAACCAGCAGATCTAACCGTGCTGGCGGAGGCAGTGGCGCAGAGACTCTCTGAGGCTATTGGCAGGCGAGTGGAGTTGAGCAGAGCGGACCCTCACCGTCTTCCTGCCATCGTCTTTGGAGGAAAGGGTTTTGGATGAACACCTAGCAGGGGGATTTCTGAGTCATATGGCCGTCTGTTTTTTTAATTGTAAAGGAGCTGCCATACTGTGTTCTATAATAGCCGCAGTAATTTACGTTCCCGCTGAGTGTCTGAGGTTTTCCTCTTCTCCCTCGCTGCCTCATGTCCTCTTTAGCACTGATCTTCTGTCTTTTTCTAACTGGAGGGAGACGCTTTCCCCTTCTGGTCCTGATCTGCACTTGAGCTTTTGAGAGCGGCCAGCGAGGCTTAGCGCAGCTTACACTGCTCACCGCTTCTGTGGGTTTGTTTTATTTTTTAAAGAACCAATTTAGGTTTTTGCTGTTTTAAAAATATTGTGTGTATGTTCATGCATGCACTTGAAGGCCAGAGCTTGGATGTCTCGCCTCATCATTGTCCATGTTGCTGTTTTTGAGACAAGGTCTCTCACTAAAGCCAGGGCTTGATGATTTTTTCATACCGACTGCCAGTGGGCTCCAGAAATCCGCCTGTCCTAACTCCTAGTGAGGAACTATATAGCATAAACCTCCATGCCAGGGTTTGATGTGGATGCTGACACCTTATGTTTGCGTGGCAGGCACTGTGTCCCCCGGGTCTTTGTGGTAGTTTGAGCCCCTTAGATAGTCCGGATATCAACCTCTTAGCACATACATAACTTGTTCTTCACTGTATTGGTCGTCTCCTTTGCTTTTTAATCTACTGTAGCCCTATTTGTCTGTTTTAGGCTTTTTGCCATTGTTTAAGGGTCTTTCCTTGTCCTCTGAGACAACAGGAATGAAACGGCTGACACTTCCCTGGGAGAAGAAATGCTGCTGGCAGTTGGGAGCTTCGGCCTGTGCCCGAGTTCAGGCTGCTGTACCCGGTGTCTGCTTGGCTGCACGCGAGACCTGCCTCACAGCCTGGCAGCACCCCGACACCCTCCCCCCAGATCTGTGCCTTGCAGCCTGGCAGCACCCTGACAACCCCCCCCCCCCAGATCTGTACCTCGCAGCCTGGCAGCACCCTGACACCCCCCATCGCCCCCCTGCCCCCCCCCCCCCCCCGCACAGATCTGTGCCTCGCAGCAGGTCTCTCAGTGCCGGCCTCCGCTTGCTCTGCCCTCTGACAGACAGGGAGTGGGTGGGGGATCTGCTCATGAGTGTTTGGTCCTCACAGAGAGGCTGCGGTAAGTAGCATCCAGTGGGAGATCTCAGGGCAGCTTATTTCCATGTGTAGCTGGCAACGGTGCTGTGGCCACTGGTCCTTTCGGGCTGATGTCAACACAGTTTTGTGTGCATCACTTTTAACTTCTTAAATCTCTCTTTTACTCTCTTGCCTTTCTTCCTCCACGAGGCAGATATGGTTTAGATGATGCTGAGGAGAACATTGTGTTTCAGGACTTTTATGGTCTTTATGATGCTTCTGGGCACAAGAGGTCCACAGCAGCAGAGCAGACTGTCCCCTGTTCTCAGCGTCCCATCTTACCTGAACATGGAGTGGTTCTCAGAAGAGCTATGTTTGGACACACTCCACACCCACCTGTGGCCACGGATGAAGTGGTCCTGTCTAAACCTTAGCTTGTTAGCTAGCTTTTTACATTACCCGTGGTGAATTATAATTATACCCTGGTTCTGCTTTTTTTGAGATGTTTTATTATAAAAGCAAATAACTAAACATTAAAGTCTGCTGCAACATGATATTTGAAAGAAGAATTTTCAAATCTGAGTCTCAAAAATGTTTCCTGGTGGAAGCAGAGGGTGTCCAGAGAATTTACTACTAGTGTTTCTCTCTAGTTGGTGAAGTGGAAATCTAGTGTGAACCCTCAGAGTTTCTTCATAGAGACACACACATGCATATACATATAATGTATGTAACACAAAACACACACATGTGTACAGATACATCCACACTCTACTATAAATTACACATACATGTCAACTCACATGGACACATGCACACATTTATGCACACAATGCATGTATGCACATGTCTATACGCACCTACACACCCATACAACACACACATACATGTACACATATACATACATACACATGCACATAAACAGGCACACAATTTGTGTTAGAAATCTTTCATACTTACTGGCTACAACAGATCTAAATCACCAGTTTTTATTCAGGTATTTGATATTTATTTTAGAATCATTATCCTATTTTCCTTGTTTTTTCCCCCAAGGGTGAAAAGAGAAAAAAGTAAGCACCATGGCGGTGTCCACTGTTCTGAGTGGGTTTGATTTACAGAGGCAGAGGGAGACCGTTAGGAGAGGGAGGGACCACCTTACGCTGACACCCTTCCCTCCGAGTTTTCTGATTTTTCATCTGCACTGCATATTTCTTTTGCCCTTTAATGTCTTTCAGTCAAGGGGAGGGGAGGGGCCTTATGGCTTTCTTTTCATCTTTAATTTAATATTCCTCCTAGAAATCTTTTATTAAATGAGATATTTATTTATTTTTTAACTTTTAAAAATTCTTCTCTTTTTTTACATATACATTTATATTATTACACACATATACAATAAACTACCTACAGCAAGAAGAACCATGAAACAATAAGGAATTATGTAAATGTTACATTCATAGTGTTTTGGCTATTAGTATTTGACAACCTTGAAGAAAACATCTTTCCTATTTTGGTGAGTCTAAAATTCTGAATGAAAATCAGTATTATCATATCTCATCTCTATCAACGTAAAACATCCATCTAGACATAAAGACATCTTAACCCGTAAACAGCTAAGGTAATTGTAAGACTAAACTATCTGGTTTCCAACCCCATCAGAGACTTGAGAAGGAATAAAACTTAATTACTTGAGTGAACTGAAAGTGCAGATTAGCAGCTTCCAAAATGAAAAAAAAAAAAAAAAAAAGATAGACATTTTGCTGCCTGAACAGTCACCCAACTCTCTCTATAACGTTGGAGCATCATCTTCAGCCTTCTGGCCCAGTATATCTGACAGACATATTTGTGAGGCAGGAACTACTGAGGACTTGCTTACACTGTCTTGGCAGAGTTTGGCTGTCAACTCTACCTGTACCCAAGCTTGCTCAGTTTTAGACAGAATTCTGTCTGTGGTAGAAACGAGGACATTTTGCCCAGTGGCTTCTTTGCCACATCTGAAGCCATCTCCATAAGGAGGTTCTTTGATGCTCATCATTTTCTTTGAGGTAGGCTAGGTGTTGCCAGGATAACTGTCTTGTTGTCAGTGAATCTTTAAAAAACATCTTTAAATGCCATATTCTGTAGGTCTCTGAGGCTTTTGAAGACCTTATCTATTTTACCTTATACATCTATAGAATCATATCTATCTGTTAACCTAGGATGTATATTATTGTGATAAAAATAGACTAGTAATTGACACGACCACCATTTGATCCACTAACAATGCACTTGCGTTACTCAATTTCCCTAAGCCTTCTAGAAATCTTTACCCCTCACTGAGATGAGAGGACACCTTTAATGGGATGTGCCATTTCAACGTCAGCAGCATCAAGCTACTGTGCTGAATGCATTACTTGGATATGCAGCCATGCAACCACGTGCTGTATCATAGTATGAACTTCACACAGTGTCACGGGACATCTGCGACCTCTCGGGAAACACGATTCATCCACTTGGTAAATTTCAAACCCGCAACACACAGGGAGCAGCAGTGAGAAAGTCTATTGTTTATCATGCTAAGACAATAGGTGGTCTGGCACATCAGAGGACCAGGTGGGTTGCACAGTAACTGTGTTGCAGGCGCTGATGACAGCAGGGCACATCCATCACTTCCTGTTTTCTTTAGCCTCTGTTGCCTGTGTGCTTGATTTCCTGGGATGGGCGAGGCTGTCAGAGGCTGGGGTGGGGGCGGTGGCAGCACCCAGAGGCCTCCTGGTGTGACATTCCTGCAGCATCTTGGGCTCCTGTCTCAGCACTGTCAGCTGGGTGCCTGAAGTGGGACTGCAGCTCAGCTCGTGGGACGGCGGCTCCACCCTCTTGTCTTTATTTCCAAGGGCAAGAGCCTGTCCTGTTTATCTTTCTCTCCCAGGACCAAGATAGCTCCTGGCAGGCAGCTACTGTTTTCTCCTTCCTAGGCTAGGGACTAGTGGGAGGTGGGAAGGTGCTAACTGCAGCTCAGCTCTTCTCTCCTCACGGCTTCAGCTCTCCCAGCCCTCCCCATGCGCCCTGTCACTGTGTATCCATGTGGAGTGGGCTTCCTTTGGGGAGGCAGATGCTGGGATTAATGACCTTCCTGTGATTGTTTTCTCAACACAGGTCTTAGTTATTCCTCATTGTTGAGACAAAAAATGTCTGACAGACACCACATAAGGAAGGGCTCAAGTTTGGTTTGCAGTCTGAGGGGATAGTCAATCAAAGAGGGAAGGCGTGGCCCAGGACTGAGGCGGCTGGTCACATTGTATCCATTGGTAGAGGGAGGGGGATGGCACTGTTTGATTCACATCATAACCTCAGCCCACTAAAGGGTGCCACCTACATCCAGAGGGGGTCTTTCTGCGTTGGGCTAATCCTTTCTGGAGGTCCCTCACAGACACGATCAGGTGAACCTTCAGAGCACATGAACACAGTATGTCCGGGACGGACATCTTCCCTCTAGCTCTCAGGTTGCTCCAGTGCGGGGCCCCAAGGGCGTGCCCTGCCCTCAGCCGGCATTTGGGCTTGTAACACTGGAGAATTAAACCTCCTGGATGCTCGCCTGAGGGCACTGTCCATTCCTTGAGTTCTCTGAGCTGGTTGATTTACCCATTTCTGGAGAGTCTCAGGCTCTACTTTATAAAACGGGCATCTTTTATTTATTCTTTGACAATGTTATACTTGTATACAATGTGTCTTGCTCGGATCCACCCCCTCACTGCTCCTCTGTGCCCCCCTCCCATCTTCATGTCTTCCCCCTTTGTATTTTGCTAGCCAACCAAGCCCAATTATCGCTGCCTGAAGGAATGCTCACTGGTCTTGTTGGCCTGATCTCCTGCAGGTGGCTGTGAGCACAGTGGCTGTGACAATCCCAGCACCTCTGCCCACTCTCTGGCTGCTAAGTTCATTCCTCCCCTCTTCCACAGTGTTCCCTGAGTCTTGTGCGTGGGATGCTGTCAATCTCAGTTTTAAGTGTCTTTTCCAGGTAGCCACATCTTCTTGATGTCACCCTTGGCTCGGGATGGCTCCCTTTGCCCTCTCTTGTCACCCTGGCATGATGCTTCTCCTAAGTCTTGGTTTTAAAGAGAGATTTGTTTTATTTTTATTTGGTATATATGCCTTTTTGTGTGGTATACGCACGAGCGTGCCAGCACTGTGGAGGACAGAAGACAAAGTCAGATCCCCCTAGAGCTTGAATCACAGGTGGATGTGAGCCACCTGCCACTCTACATAAGGCTGGAGACTAAACTTGTTTTATCAGTTTGCAGATCTGTATACACTCGTAGCCACAGAGTCATCTCTCCAGCCACACCCTGCCCCAGTTGTTTTTGTTGTTGCTGTGCTCTTTTCTTATCGCACCATTTTTCCCACAACTTAGCCTATCTGCTCCTGTCCATTAGATCTCAGCTCCCTGGGATTCCATATCACTGTCGGACCCTTTCATTCATTATTTTTGTCTTGTTATTTACATAATAATTTGTTACTTAGGCTGTTTGAAACAAAGTCCATTTATTACTGTCTGCCTCCATGCTGTCTCTTGGGCCCCACCTCTGTAGTCTTTCCCAGCTTCTCTCTCACTAGCCTATTCAGCGATGATCTGGCTCTTGCCTTTTGATCCCAAGGCCTTGTTCCTGCTCTGTGATGTTTCATCTGGAGCCATTACAGCCACTCTCTGCCCTCACTGAGCCATGTGCTCCGCTGCTGGGACCAGAACTGCCACCGTGGAGCTTCTGTGACTCACTGGGGACCAAGTGCTGCTCTCGGTTGGTTATAAAAGCAGACGATTGGTGTCTTTTAGTGATAAATGACATTGCATTTTTGGCATAGCTTTTTTTTTTTTCAGAGCTGAGGACCAAACCCAGGGCCTTGCTCTTGCTAGGCAAGCGCTCTACCACTGAGCTAAACCCCCAACGCGGCATTGTGTTTTTAAGGTTTTTGCACAAGGAAGAGTTAATGGCCATCTTATCACTGACGGATCAGGGGAGTTGTGCAATACAACCTTGCCTGTTTGCTTGAAGGGAGCTAAGAGCCTGCTGCAGTCTTGCCAGCCTGGCTCTGTCCCAGTGTTCCCAGCATCTGATAATGGCAAGAGACGGTACATGAGTGCCTGTGAAAGAATCTGTAGCTCTTCAGAAGGAAGCAGGCCCCTGAAGCAGAGACTCCATTGTCCGCTGCAGCCTAGCACACCTGGACCTCAGGACCAAGCCACACCCCTTCTGTGGGTCAAAGGCCCAAGGATGGGACAGCACCTTCCTCAAAACAGGAGAGATGGCCCCATGCTCTTAGCGTACTAAGCTGGCAGCTGATGTTTGGAAAGGAGGAGAGCAACAGGGTCGCAAAGCATGAAGGCCGTGTGACTCCTCATGCCAGCAGGAGAACCGCATGGTTATGTCTGAGGAGACCTGTGGAGCTTGTCAGGACACGCGCGTTAATCAGGAGTGACTTTGACCCCAGCAAGCACTTGCCACACACATGAGTCCCTGAAGGAAAGACTCACATATCCACATAACCCAATTCTGTTTTCCTAAAGTCATTGTTTTCATGAACCCGACTTACAACCCCCCCCCTTTTTTAGATTGTGGCGTCAGCTGTCCAAATATTTTTGAGAAAATGGTCTGTTCCTGGGGAATATAGCAAGGGCATGTGTTATATGTTATATGTGTTATATACTGGGAGTGTCTCACCTATACTTGCTTTATTCTGATTTTATAGAATAAGCTTATATTATTTTTATAATGACAAATAAGTCAAATATTTATTTTGAAAATAACACATTTAATTTATCCTTTGACAGTTTTGTACACAGATATAATATATTTAGGTCATATCTATCCTCACACCTTCCTCCCAGATGCCCCCACAATTCCCCCCACCGAAATTCATGAGAAAGTTAAGTATTTAAGAAGTAGCAACAGTAACTGTCCTTTACTTCTTGCCTTTGACTTGATGATAGATTATATTTGTGCGTAGAAGTTACTCTCGCTGCTGTGTCCTCTAAAGGCTTTGATAAGATTTTTCAGGGCTGGCTCTTCCTGCTAAACTTTCATCTATGTTTCCACATCAAGATGGCATCTCTCAACTCCTGCCTGTCACTGTGCCCCCTGCTCCCTTCTCCCCTCGTGTACTCTTTGCTGTGCCTCCGTTTATCTGCGACCTCCCTTGTAGCACGCCCTACTCTGTGCCTCTGTAATCAGACCCGTGTGCTGAGGGTTGACTGGCTGGCAAACGCCTGGGGTTCCCTGGGTATGCTGCTCTGCTTCCTTCTGTGGGTTGATCTTACTGTACATGGATAATAAAAGGCCTCACAATACGTTTGAGTTACTCCTTGACGTTATGCAATGTTCATATTTATTACCTCATCTTAGGGGGTAGGATTGGGTTAAAGAGAGTGACACATTCAAGCTTAGAGTCCTGCCAGGATTGTACGGGGAGTCTTATTCTAAATGTAGATTTCTTTTGTTCACTATAAATTTTTTTTTAAACCTTTGAATTAAAATTATATTTTTTCTTGATCACTTGCATTTGGACCTTCTCTAAGGTGTCCGCTGGAGGGTCCATTTCCCAGCGATAAAGCTGGTTTCTCCCACTCTCAGGAAGTGCTGACCTCACACCTCCCCTTCCTCTCAGGCCAGCTCTTGCCTCCTGCTGGTCCCTCTTCTCCATATGTGTCAACCTGTGCCAGGGAGAAGATGCTGGTCCTCAACAGTGGTGACTCTGCACGCGGAGGAGGCGCAGGCACCACCTGACCTGCTTGGGACATCCATCTGCTTACCCATCAGCCTTAGGGGAGTGTTTTAGAAGTTCCATGCTAGCCAGGTGCTGTGGCATATGCCTGTAAACCCAGCACTTGGGAGGCAGAGGCAGGAGGATCTCTGTGAGTTCGAGGCCAGCCTGCTCTGCAAAGTGAGTCTAGGACGGCCAAGGCTACACAGAGAGACCTTGTCTCAAAGAAAAACAGAAAAAGAAATAAAAGAAATGACAAGAAGGAAAGAAGCAAGGAAGGAAGGGAGGAAGGAAGGAAGGAAGGAAGGAAGGAAGGAAGGAAGGAAGGAAGAATTCCATGCGTGTTGATGGAAGTGTAGCTATCAGGCTAAAACGATTGTGAGGATGAACCGTCAGGGGCTGTGGGATGCTGAAGGTGGTTGGGCCATGGGAGCTTCTGTTTCTGACGGGGGGGGGGGGGGCGGGTGCGGGGGAGGGTTCCTTGAGACGAGGCTTGAATTTCCTGATAGAATGTACCCTAACGCTTCAGAGGTGACCACGACCTTGAGAGGTTTGCCAACACAGTCTGGTGTTGCAGAGATAGATTTTGTACTCCAAAGGGAACTGTATATGTATGAGCCTCCTGCCTTTGGAACCAGGATGTGGTGTGTGCCTTTGAATGTGCCCTCGTGTGATGGAGTGCCGTTAAGGTCTCCCCGTGACGGGCTTTACATCAGTTCTGGAAAACACTCTGCTTCTCAACATATGCACAGGGAGGGCATAAGGCAGTGCTGGGATCTCTGACGGCCACTTGCCCTGAACTCATACGGGGTCATTCTGACAGTTGCACTATGGGTAGAGCGTGGGTTAGCATGATTAACTGGAAAGGACAAGCCAAGAAAAGGATGGGAGTGTTATTTAGTAATTCAAAAGACATGGGTGGCCATGGGTGGTGTTGGGTGGCTTAGCAGGCAGAGATGATGGGCCAGGGAGGTGGCTCAGCAGGCAGAGAAAGTGCTTGCTGTCCGCTTTTGCCACCCACTTGGCATGTGACTCTAGTGGCCTGAGTGTTCCCTTGAACTCACAGAAAAAAAAAAAGTAACAGCAACCTCAACCCCCAAAACAAAATAGCAACAGTAGCAACAACAAAACAAGCCAGATACACAGATGCATATCTGTAATCACAGCCCATTCCTGACAAGGTGGGAGGCAGGTCTGGGAGAGTCAGCTGGGAATCTTAGGGCCAGGGAAGCCAGAGGTTGCAGCACGGCTGGACAGGAGAGACCCTGCCTCAAAACAAATGGAAGGATAGAACCTACTCTGGAAAATTGTGCATATTCACATACACACACACACACACACACACACACACACACACACACACACGGGTAGGGTGGGATTGGGATGGTTGTTAAAGTCCCCACCGGTATGGTGGAACCAGAGGTAAGTTAGTCTGTGGCGGCTGCACACTGTGTGGTCCTACCTAGAGGAAACGTGGAAGAGACAAGAACACCATCAGTGGTTATTGAGGGCTTGGGGGTGTGGCCAGAGGAATGAGCAAGGGAGGCTCAGCACCTTTAGGACATTGACACTGGTCTGTCCTGTAATGGGGGGACACGGGACATTGTGCACCTGTCAAATCCTACGGAACGCATGGCACAGACTTTGGACTTTAGCTGAGGATTGTGTACCAGCCCTGGCCCATCAGGGTTGCTGCAGTTGTAGCTGGTGTCCCTGCTGACGTGCGCTGGGGGATTGCATGTGATCTCCATGTGAGGTTTGGCGAGGGTATACTTTACTTTCCATCTGATTTCTCACAAACTTAAAATTATTGTAAGAATAAAGTTTATTAGTAGAAAAGAGGTTGGGTTTGGTGATGCAGCTAAGTGTCCACAAAGCCTTGGATTTGATCCCTAATGCCACGTAAAACCAGGCTCGGTGGTACATGCTGGTAACGCTTGCACTTAGAGAGGAGGAGGATGTAGAAGTGTGTGTGTGTGTGTGTGTGTGTGTGTGTGTGTGTGTGTGTGTGTGTGTTGGGGGGCAAGGCTATCCTTGGCTACAGCACGAGGTCAAGACCCTGTCTTAAAAAGAAAAAAATAATAAAGGCAGGGTTGGGGGATGAAAGAACAACAGAGGCTCATGGCTCGCATCCCTCATCTTACAATGAGCATCCTTAGCTTTAGAAGTCACTCAAGGGAAGGATGAGGTGGGAGAGGTGAGGCCTGGCTCTTGCCCTGTGTCTGTCGCACAGTGTGTCGTCTCCGACGCACTGCTCATCTCAGATGAACGCGTGTGGGAACTTCAGTAACGTGGTCATGACAGAAACTTCCGGACAAGGCAAATGCCCCCTCAGGGTTGTCAAGTCTGATCATGCCCTTTTGCTGAGCACACTTGCTGCCTTGACTATGTGACAGATATTTCTTTGCACGTGAGTAATTCAAATCTTGGCAGGGGCTGGGCGAGGATGCAGCTACAAGGAGTCCAATCAGCCTGTCGAGAGGCTGGATTCAGAAAAAAGGGAAGCATGCTGTATCCTCCTCGCAGGAGCCCCGAGAGGGCTTAGCCAGGACTGGATTTACTGCTGATGGCAGAGACAACAGACTTACAGATGGGCTTGCGGTGTGACGTCCAAGCAACAGTGATAACAATGTGGATGATGATAATGACGGTGGATGAGGGATCTGATGACAGCCATGTCTTCCTGATGTCTGTCATGAGCCAGACAGATGCAGGGGCTGTCACTCTCACTACGAGAGAAGACTGATACTAGACACAGGAAGTGACTTGGATAAGATTGAATTATCATTAGGAGTCAAAGCAAAGCTGGGACCCCACTAACCAACTCAAGGTCCTTGGCTCGTCACTTGGTAACAGGTTACGGCCACAAGCTCACCAGTCTGCTGCCCACATGCTGCCTTTACCTGTGATGAGAGGCTGGAAGGCCAGGGAAGGATTCTAGAGGAGCCTGCGGAAGCAGCCGAGCTCTGCTGACTCCATGGCTTCAGGCCTTTGAACCTCAGACAAGCTTAGTTGTTCAACTATGGCTTGAACGTGTTCCCCCAAACTGCAGGCATTGGAAGTTGAATCCCCAAACTCACAAGTTGACGATGTTTGAGAAACGATTAGAATTTGATAGACTTGTGGGCGTGGCCCCCTTGACAGTATTAGCAACCAGAAGAGGCAGACGGATTGCCCTGTCAAGTGACACCCTCTGCTATTAGGACACAGTTAGAAGTCCCCAGCGGATGCCTGCCAGCAACACATGCTCAGGTTTCCTGCCTCCAGAGCCTTGAGGCAGGTAAGCTTTTACTTTTCAGAAATTACTCAGTTTTCAGATTTTTTTTTGACAGCAAAACTAATGGAGAGACTTTAAGCCACCAAGTTTGTGATGTTTTAGCAGCCACAGGAAACTAATACATCTCTATGCTAGCTCTCCAAAGACTCACAAAGAGCGCACACATACATATTTACACATATTTAGGTCCATTTTTGTCCCTTAGGGCTGTGTTGGCTGCCTCTGACCTCTTGTTATGAATTTGCTATTTGTCTGCAGTAGGGGTTGCCCAGGGCGCTCAAGATTGTTCTGGTGTCCCCGGAACAAATGTGGCAAGGTCCTACTTTCCAACCTGAAATAGGGACCTGGTTTGGAGGACAAATTATATAGTCGCTCCATCTCAGTTCACCTTCACTGCCTGCATGTGACTTACACGGAGCATCTTAATTCTAGGTTTGCCTTCTCTGTCACCCGGCAACTACTGACAGCACCTCCCTGAGTCATGATGTTACCCTAAAAACCGCCAAGCCCCCTAGTTCTCTAGAGAAGGTAACCAAGGCCCACAGTAGTCAAGAATGAAGACACCAGTGCCATAGCCAGGCCTGACCTCAAGGGTCTCAGTGTAGTCCAGGGAGTCTGTGGAAGTGCACTAGCTCCATACACCGTGGTGGGAAGGTCAGACCAGCAGAGTCCAACCATGAAGGAGCCTCTGCATCACCAGATTACTGTGGGCCTGCCAGCCCTGCTACCCCAGCCCTGGGGACTCTGTGGTCTCTCCTCTGCGGTGTCCATCACTTAACAACTTCCGCTGTCGCTATGGATGGAATGCTACTTCCTCTCTAAAGGACACAGAGGGGGTGCAGTGGAGGAGCTATCAATGCCAGTGTGGCTGGATTAGAATTCTAAATCTTAGGATTTAATTAAGGTTAAATAGTGTCATGTGGAAGGGGCCTTGGCCCAGTGGAATTAAAGTTTCTTAGGAAGAGGCACCAGGGGTGCTACTTGCTTTGTCGTCTTCTGCACATGTGTATTGAAAGGCCACATGGAGGTGCAGTTGGCAGGTGGCCATGTGCACGTGCAGAGTGCCCTACCTCCACTGCATGCCCCGCATCCTGATCTTAAACTTCCACCTTCCCAAACCATCAGAAAATACTTCTCTGTTGCTTCAACCACCAGGCCTATGAATTTCTGTCACGGCCATGTGAACTGGCTGATACAACGATCTCTCCTTGAACCCTCAGTGTGTGTTTCTACGTTGGCTCTTTTTCCTGTTGCTGGGATAGAACGCCTGACAAATGCGACCAAAAGCCAGAAGGGCTGGTTTTGGCCGCAGTTTAAGAAAGGGTATGGTCCACCCTGGAGGTGGAGGAGTGGTGACAGGAGTGACTGACAAGATTGTGTCTGCAGTCAGGAAGCAGAGGGCTGACAGGAAGGGAAGCTCCGCTACAACCTTTACGCTTGAATCCTGTGAGTCACCTCTTCAAGCAAACTTCACTGCCTCAGGGTCCCAGCACCTCCTAAATGGCATTGCACCTGGGACTAGGGGTTCAACAGGTCACATAGCACAACGCCCAACCCCCCAATTAACATTCTCCCTCATGTACCATCATTTCACAACACAACCTACTCACAGCCCACTTAAGGGGGCGCTGGTTTTTCTAAACTGCATGCCTGGTCTACACTGTCTTAGCTGACTTTCTGTGGCCTTGCACTTTCTGCCACCCAGACAGAGGCCCAGCTTGAGAGGCCCTGGACTTTTCCAAATTCTGAGCTAGATAGCCAGCCTAGATGCCAGAGTCGCGTGGGGGGGGGGGGAGCTTCATGGCAGCCATGTGTGGCAAGATGTCCCGTGTCCAACTTATCCCCCCATCTCCCCTACCAAGAGCCTCAGAATAAAGGAGGGGGGCTTGGAAATACTTTTCCTGTGATTAAGAATCTTGAATTGAGGTGAATTTATGACAGCACCCTTTATTGTCAACCTTCCTCTCAGGCTGGGTTCTCAGAGGCAAGCTGGCTGAGCACAGGCACTCATCCCCTCTGCTTTCTGACAGTGGCTGCTGCCACGTGACCCACTGCTTCCGTCTGCCGTGGCTGCCACGTGGCCCACCACTTCAGTCTGCCTTGGCTTCCCTAGCAGACTGTATTCCCCTAAATCCTAACCTTAAACAATACTCCCTGCCACACATACACAAGGTTGCTTTTCTTAAGAATTTGCTAGAACAACAATGAGGCTCTCTAGTATAGAGATCATGTTTACATCCAGGTTAGAGCTAAACCCAGTGGCTCGTGTCGTGTCCTTGTTCACAGAGAAGCAGCATCAGAGACAGAAGGCAGCGGGGGGGGGGGGGGGGGGGAGGGGGTCACGAGAAAGACACATGGAGTACGAAGTGAGGCAGACACAAACCAAGGAGTCCTGGGAACTGCAAGAGCCTGGAAAAAGTGGGAAACCACTCTTCAAGGGCCGCTGGGGGACATGCAGCCACGATCTCACCAGGTGTGTGAAGTTTGGCATCTAGGTGGTGACAGAATAAATTCCTGTTGTTTTAAGCTATGGTCTTCCTTGTGTTTTGTTACAGAGGAAGCTAGAAGCTGATGTCCATCCTCTTAGGTATTTGGGTCCATCTTTGTCTTTCAGGATGGCGACTTTACCCTGGCCGCACATGATCTTGCCGAGCTCCCGCCACCCACAAAGCTTCCAAACTGCCACGGTGCACTGAGTCCAAGTGCGGGTCCCCAGACCAAGTGTCTCTTATGTATGCTACTGCTTGGGGCCACCATTCGGATCTCAGTTCCACGCTGTGCAGAGTGAGTCCACCTGGCTCCCGGGAGGTGTGAATTACTGGCAGAGCTAGGTGCTGAAATTCCCAGCCAGCACCCTCGCTTCCCCATCTGTTTGCTGTGACTTGTCTCTCGGAAAGTTCTCTCCCAGGAGAGTTTACTGTGGCCCCCCAGGAACTCGTCTGAGTCTCAGCCTCCGGGGCATGGTGATGGCTGACACTGAGCACTTGGGAGACTCTTGCAGACTTGGATCTTAAGAGTCCCGTGCTTGCCTTTGCTTATTTAAAGAGCACATGTTTCAAGCAGACCTGGGCAGGGGGCAAGGGGAGGCATCACCAGTGACCACGGAGACCCTGATTGCACAGCACTAGAAAAGGGAAGATTTACTTATGAGAAATGTCTCCAGGACCATCGCTTGTCTGCAAGACCTTCAGGGACCATAGAGAAGGCTGGAAGCACCAGGCCCGGGGATTCATGCCATGTTCATGTGCCTAACATGTGGCCAAGGGTGACAACGATCAAGAACTTCTGCCCTAGGTGAGTTCTGCGTCTCTCGTAAAATGCTCACAAGCCACCCTGCATCTGTCAGTGGGAAACTATCCTGCTAATACATCCTATGTTAGTCGTCAAACTCCCTGCAATAACAGGCCCCCACAGCTTACAGCCGAGGAAGGTGGTGACGTACATGGGGTTGCCATCCTCCATGTCACACGGCCCTGATAATGACACTGTGAGCAAATTAAGACAATGCCCGCCCGTTGCTGCATGTTCAGTGTCGGAGGAGCCGCGCAGAGACTTGTGGATACTGCTCCCTATGTTCTCCATGTCGGAGCGGGCAGTATCCGTGGGGACACCAAGCCAAGGCCGTCTCTCTCTTCTTCCTTCTTCAGAAGTTGCTAAAGCGACTGGAGTGTTCATGGCTTACGAAGTAAGGTCAGGGGGTGGAGATGGCCTCTGGCGGCTTTTCCACTCTGAGAATTATCACATTATTATTAGCTTAATTATTTAAAGACATAGATTGTTGGGAATTTTGTGTAGTTTTGACTATATTCACCTCCTCTCCCAACTCCTTTCAGATCCAACCCTCCCTTCCTGTTCACCAAAACACGTGTCTTTTTTTTCTTCCTTTCTTCCAAGACCATGTGTACTTCTCATGGGTTCATGGATGTGTGGCCTTCCAGCAGAGTAGCACAGTAGCAATACCGTGAAGGAAAACAGACTCTCCCTGTCCCAGCGTTATTAGTTGCCGATAGATAACTCCTTGGGTGGGGGGGGGGAGAAGGGCTCATGGCCACATGCCCTCCAAGCTGGGTCTGGGCTCCAGCTTGCCTGGAGCTCCCGTGTGCTGACACGGCTGTGAATCCCGTATGTCCAGCTGCCCTGCGGCGTACAGAACTTTTAGATGCCATAGCTAAGAGGAAGCGTCTCCAAATGCAGAAGCATGTTCGGGGCCACACGGTGGATTCTGATGGACACAGTTATGCTGGGAAAGACCCAGAGGAGTGATGGCCAATGCCCGCAGGAATGTAATACTGATTGTTTCAGAAAGCATAAGGGAATTGGCCTTAAAAAAAAAATCAGCCAGTGAATCTGAGATGGAATTAGAAAGGACTATTAATTAAAGTTACAATTTGAGCCTCGTCATGGGAAGGTCAAAAATGTTTCCTTAAGGTCTCTCAGCTCCATCAGCGATTTCTTTAATTAAGAACAATGGATTGGAGAGCCTCTGTTCTCGTCCCTGGGCCATGGCGGCCTCGGGCAGGGAGCCGTCTTCTTGAAGGTCATGCTCAGAAAGCTAAAGGGATTATGGTCTGGCACTCCTGTGCAGCCCCCGACCCCAAGCCGAGGAGGAGACTTGGCGAGGCTGGAGGCATTTTTCTCACGTGGTTTTAGCATCGTTCTTTGATTATCGAGCACGTAATGGAGCCGCGCATGGATCTCCAGCTTCCCTCCGCAGTTCTGCCTTCATCTTAGCCAAATAATATTCATCAAAATGCTTGTTCTCTCTTTAACAAAAAAATGAGGCATGTGAAAATTTAACAGTTTTAGACCTAAAATTCCAGTCTCTAGCAGCAGACATAGATCTTCTCTTTGCTCTTTTAACATTTTTACTTAAGAGCAATTTTCACATTTCAGCAGGCTTCTTGTGGACGAAACAGAACCAGCCTGCCCAGGATAGGTGTAGAACTGTCTGGCCTCGGCCACATCCACCTTCTTCCCCATCTCTGCCTGTGACCGCGGCCCTCCCTCTGCCTCTCCCCCATATCCCTTCCTTATGCTAGGAAAGACTTAAAGATGCAAGAAGGTGTTCCCCTGCAAGCCTGGAGGGAGCCCTCTCCTTAGCCTCCCCATGCAGCACTGTGTTCAGGAAGTTGTAGGCCCCCCCTGCCCCCATGCAGAGCCTAGGATTCCGGATGGTCTCACCGGTCACTGAGTTGATACCAACCGATTTACCAACATCTCTCTGTTGCATAGCTCATCTTGTTTGAGGCCCAAAGCCTTCCTAAGCGATACTTTGAGTGACAGCTTCAGTGTCTCAAGCTCCTTGGGCTAATAATCTATTAGTGCCTAGGATCAATGACTCAAGTGACTATATGATCAATGATTCAAAACACCCAATAGTTAAAAAGAAATCGTGTATCTGGATGTGTGAGGGTGGGGCTAGGAGAGGGCCAGGGATGCTGTGGGCTTCGAGAGTGACATCTGAGTGACTCCAAAGTGGAATGAAGTAGTTCCATCTCTGACGGCCGCCGACTTTAGTGTTATGTATAACAAAACCACAGAATTTAGACCCGGTGTGGATTTCTGCTGAGTGTTGATGGATCTGGACACTAGCGAGGGATTGTGGCTTTGGTTTCTTTAAAATGCAGAGGTTCTGCATTTCGGGATAACTTATTGCTTACCCCCCTTCCCCCCCCCCCACCTATACCTTTCATGCGCCTTGAAGAAATCTGTAAACAGGACTGAGGCAGTAAAGCTCATCTAATGGAAATCACCCGGCCCTCCAGAGGCTCACCCTGGCGCTTGCTAATGTGAATCCTTCCTGTTCAAAGCTTAATACCTCATCCAAGGCCTCGACAATTACATTTCCATTACTTCCCACTGTTTATCACAGTCGGATCGCAAAAGCCAATTTACGTTGGGTTTCTTCTCCACTAGGTCTTTTCTGTCTATTTTTAAACATGTCTCACAATCCAGTTGGGCGCTTCTGCTCAATGATGCCGTTGGAGCATCAGCTGCAAAAGGGACCCTGTCCTCCAGCCATGCAGCTTCCTCTGGGCCCAGTGTGAGGTCATGAGGCTACTTCTGTCTTCCAATATGCCTTCAGCTTTCCCCCTCTCTTCTCTAGGGAGGATGCTGATTAGCCCCAAGTCAGGGGAGTTTAAAAGCACATTCCCTCTGTAGTCTACAATGAAGAAAAGTGATCATGTGTGTCACTCTTTGTGTCTCTGGTGTGGGGTTTGTGGGGCCAGATTCCACCCCTATGAGAGACAGGGGCTTCTGTGCCTGACCTGACTTCTACTACAGTTTCTGTGGTCCATGCAGGGACCACCGCGCATGGAGCTGGAGGCCAGGCTTGAAGGGATCCATGGAGTGTGAACACACTGTCTTCTGACAAGAAAGGACACTTTCACAACTGGCTTGGCAGTCTGGGATGACTGTTGTTACTGGCACCATCTCTTCATCGAAGAAGGCGCCAAGATACATAGCAGAAAATGTCACTCTAGAATATTCTTGACCATGGCTGTCTCATGTTTGAAGAGGGTTTTCTTCACGGGAGATCTTCATTGCTTATTTGGCTTCCTTGGCTACCATCCCCCAAGATAAATAAAATACGCCTGGCAGCATTGCTTCTCTGGTCTGCTGGCAAAGAGTGAAATATCTTCTTTTAAAAGTGTTTATTTCTTGTAGAGTTTGCATGTTTACTTGTATTTTTTTCTTATACCAGGCTTTATCGGTGTTGTCATGGTCTTCCGCCATATTCTCTTCAACCCAGCTGGACACAGGCACTCTCCAGCTGTGGAGGAGTGGTGACTTGGCCCAGCCATTGCTGAGTTGTCACGGGTCTGTGTATAGTTCTTTTTTCTCCCTAGACTAATTTTAATTTTCTTTTATGTGTATGAGGTTTTTCTTTTGCCTCCTTGTGTGTCTATGGACCACATTTGTGTCTGATGCCCTTTGGAAGTTGGAAGAGGGCACTGTACCCTTTGGAACCGAGTTATGGATGAGTTCTGGGAACTGAACCTAAGCCCTCTACAGCAGCAGCAGATGCTCATAACCCCGAGCCACCTCTTCACTTCTACAATCGACACTTTATTATTTTTAATTGTATGTATATGGCTATTTATCCTGCATTCATATCTATGCACCACGTGTATGCCTGGCACCCCAAGAGGTCAGATGACTGGCCTTTGTGAGCCAGCAGACAGGAGCTTGGAATAGAACCTAAGTCCTCTGGGAGAGCAGCAAGTGCTCTTCACTGCTGAGCCGTATCTCCAGGCTCCATGGCGGCTGTTTAACTGCCAAAGAGGTCACAGAGGTAGGTGTACATTCCTGTGGATCAGTGTGTTTTGTGAGATGGATCACAAAAGAGTAATTAAAGAAAAACTCAGTGCACGGGCCACGATGCAGGCTCATGGCTGCTCCCTGGTAGGGTTATCCGACTCCGTTGTAGGCTTCGCGCCTCAGGGAGCTCCACCCATCTCCAGAAGATGGTGGTGTTTCGTGGTCTTGGCTCAGACTCTGGTGTAGCCCGTGGCTGCCTAGTTCTGTCAGCAAGATCACTGTGCCTTCAAACTTAGCTCCCGCTCCTCATCTCATCTCCATGGAAAATATACTTCTTCTCTTGCCTGTCTCTTTGATGAGCGGGGATGCTGACAATTCGCCAGCAAGCCAGTTCTGTGGCCAGAGCGCCGGGTTTGGAACTGGCTAAGGTGGGGACAGAAACAGAGAAGGAGGAACATCAGAGGCTTACAAAGTACCTACTGTGTGCTGACGGTGTGAGCTTCTCATTTGCTCCCCTCAGTAGGTTAAGGGATTGCTATTCTCCACATTTTGTGAGCCATGGGTCCCTGTGATGGTGGCCACTTCTCTAATACCTGCGTAGATGGAGGTCACAGGCTTAGGGACTTCAGGTGTAGCTTCAGGTTTTGCTCCTGAGAGCCTAGAGCTACTTTTTTTGTTTTTAGAGACAAGATCTCACTGTGTAGTTGTTCTTGGTCTTTCTATGTAGCCCAGACTGGACTCATAGCTGCAACTGCCTCTGCCTCTGAAGCGCTGGGATTAAAGGTCTCACCACTCACTGCATCCCCTTGGCCAGGACAGGATCCGCAATGTCCACTTTAATTAAGAAGTGTTTCTCAGAGAAAGGGCATGAGAGAATGCACACACACCCATATTTTGTAAAGGCTGATCATTCTGGCAGGCTATGTGATATTATTATTATTATTATTATTATTATTATTATTATTATTATTATTATTTAAAATAATGCTATTAAGGAATATATTATTTTGGTGGTTATAGGCTTGGACATTTCTGCAAGACATACTGAGTAAGGTCCTGTGGCACGTGATTGGGCAGCCAAGCTTGCTCATGGGCCTGTGAGACCACAAAGAAATTTGTATGTACCACCTCTCTCTCCTCTCTCTCTCCTCTCTCTCCTCTCTCTCTCTCTCTCTCTCTCTCTCTCTCTCTCTCTCTCTCTGTACATATACATGTATATATAAAAATTTACCATTTATTAAAGGGCAAACTTGCATACCAAAAGTGAACATGTTTGCTTGTCTAATTTAAGATAAACCAAAGATAGACTAATCTGATATTCATGTGCTGAGAACGATGGTTCAAATGTCTTAATTCTTCATAATTAACTGTTGTGTTTAAGAACAGTTTAAGGAGAATGCTTCCTAGTTGGTTGAGGAGTTATGGGCTGCACCCCAATACGGGACTGTGCATTTGAAGATGGAGACCATGCGTGTCTGAACATCATTCTAGAAGTTGCTGTGCAGGCTGCTGGGGGAGAAAACATGTATGGCTTTACTCAGTGCTGGGCCTTGTGTGGTACAGTGGCATAATAGTTATGGGGTTAACTAACTACTTCCTGATTGTATGTGAGACCTCTTCCTCAATGGGGATCTTATGACTGGTACCCAGGGCTTTGGAGATTGGAGGCTCTACAAGGCGAACCTAGCATTGTTGTTGATTGTTGAACCACCTTCTAAATATTTATACTTATGCACATAGATTCGTGTGCTCTCAACTTTGATCAGAGAAACCTCTTCCCACAGTGGGTAACAGTTTATGCAGAGGTGCATAGCTGGTCCAAGTGTCAAATCAAAGCCAAATGTGAGTGCTTAGCTATGGCTGATTCATCCATGCTAACCTACTCCATGCAAGGCTCAGGCAACATAACAGAACAGTGGGAGGGAAGACGTAGGAGCGAACAGATGAGGAGAACCATGACACGCTGGCGTCTCGTCAAGGCGTGGCTGTTATCCCGACTTACACAGTGTGAGCCCCTGCAGTGGACCTGGGTTTATTATACATACAGTTCTAAAAGGAGGGCAGGAAGTGGGGAAGTGACAGCATTAGCCACAGGTATATTCAGAGCAGGTAATGGTGGATTGACATGATCAAATACATTGTATAAAATGTATGAGAAATTCAAAGAATAAAAGTCTCACTAAAACAGAATTTTGTACAAGGAGCTCAAACATTTCCATCTTGTGGAGAAGAATATATACTCAGGAAATATCTGCTCACATTTTTGTCCCATGTCTGAAAATAACTTGTTTGGTTTTCTTTTATGGAGCATCTAAGTTTCTCAGATGTTACTTAGTTGCACCACTGACCGTCCCTGATGTATGCTCTCACAGGCCTGCTTTGGGTATCTCCTCAGGAGTGCTAACTGCAAAGGACTTCTTGAGCCACAGATTTGTTTTCTTTATTATTTTCCCTATGGATTCTAATATAAAGTTATCAGTTTATTAGTTTTTCTCCTTCAAGAATTCCCATGGAAGTGTGGGTTTGGGTAAGAGAGGCACCCAATGGCTTTGCCTATTAAGTCCTGACTGTGATCCCTCAGACAGTGTCAAAGGTCACGGCACATTCGCCATTGGCTTTTCTAAGAGTCAGCTCAGATGGAACGGTGGCTCTGAGCTGCAGCTCTAGATGCTGGCAACGGAGCATGTACCGAGAGCTGAAGGAAGGCTTTGCTGGAACAAACTGTGCTCCATTTCTCTGGAATAGAGGGACTCCTGCAGAGGCAGCTGGCCAGCACGAGCTGGCAAGGCACCAAGGCACCCACTTATTCATACAGGATGGCAAGGAGAAGATGGGGTGCAGCGGCCCTCATGAGTTATAGGAAGGCCATATAGGGGAACCCACTTATTAAAGTGGGGGTCAAAGCTCTCTATTGAATAGTAAAATAAATTTTAAAAGAATGCAGAGTTACTGAAACCTCCCCCTGAAACCAGAAGCACGAATTGTGAACACGGCTTGATTTTCTCACAGGCAGTAGAATGTTGGTTATAGAAAACTCAAGTTCTTGGGGGGAAAAATCAAGAATAAAGTATGGATTGCTTTTTGCTTGGGTGATATTTTTTTTACTGCCAAGAATCCACGGTGGCCATTTTGTATACCAAGCTCATCTACAAGGTCACAGAGAGGGTCCTCATGCAAAGACAAGCAGGGTCACACCTCTAAGTGTCCCTGCATCTCCTGATACTCATCATCCTGAAAGGTTACCCAGCCTGCCATCTTCCAGATGATTTCCTTCTCTTGTTGTCAATGGTTCGTCTCTGTTAGGTTACCATTTACCAGTGAGGCATCTGTGTTTGCCAGCCTGTCTCAAGTGAACACATAGATAGATGATAGATGAATACATAGATAGATGACAGATTGATAAATAGATGGATGGATAGATAGATAGGTGATAGATGGATGGATAGATGATAGATAACTCACAAATGAATATTTAAACACTGTTATTCACAGTAGCCAGGCAGTGAAAACAGCTGAATGCCTGTCTATTGGCAAGTTCTCTTCTTAGCTAGTTGGGACAGAGTCTCTCTCTGAAGTCAGAGCTCATCAATATTTGGCTAGACTGGCAGCTAGAGAAATCCAGTGATCCTCCTGCCTCTGTCACAACCGCTGTCTCCCGACTCTGCTCCCACGAGCTGAGGTCATAGGCTCGCACCACCATTCCTAGCTTTTATATGGATATTTAAGATTTGATATGGGGTCCTCAGGTTTGCACAAAAAGCACTCTTAACCCTCTGAACTATTTTCCCAGCTCCAGAAAGTAAATATTTCAGTAAAAAACTTATACGAGAAAAAAATCATCTTTGAGGAATGAAACTGGGGGCAGGATTGTGGTTCTATTCTGTTTGAATTTTCAAAATCATATTCTGAAAAAAAGTCATGATAAACGTGTAAGAATAAGCTTGCCAGCCTTGGGGACGATCACCTTTCCATCTTGATGTCCGGTGACTGGCTCTCCCTTCCTGAGCACCTGGGCCAATGCATCTTCCCACCATTCACACACTAGGCTTGATCTCGTTGCTCTCTGAGCCAACAGCCAGGACCTCAAGCTCCCAGGGTCTCAGCACCAAGGTAGCTCTACTTGCTGGTTGAATTGTGTCTCCTAAAAAAAGACAATCAAGGCCTCACTCCCCAGGTCTGTGAACTCGGTGTTACTTGGAAATCATGTCTCCACAGGAATGGCCAAGCTTACATAAGGCTGTGGTGGCCGATTTTGGTTGTCAATTTGACAGCTCATGGGAAGAAAGGCTTTCAGTTGAGGAACTGCCTCGGTCATGTGGGCATGGTCTGTGGGGGCATTTCCTTGATTGCTAATTGATGTAGGGTGGCTCAGCTCACCGTGGGCGGTGCTATCCCTATGCAGGTGCTGGGGCGGGGGAAGGGGTGGCAGTGGACAAGCCAGCAAGAAGCATTCCTCCATGTGTTTTGCCTCGAGCTCCTGCCTTGAGAGCCTGCTGTAGCTTTCCTCAGAGACAGACTGTGATCTGGAAGTGTAAACCAGATTAACCCTTTCCTCCCTAGATTGCTTTTGGTCAGAGTGTTCTATCACAGCAACAGGAAGCACACTAGAACAGAGGCAATGCTGGATTAAACCACCACAACCTTGAAGCAAGCGTGGACACAGAGGCACAGGCCAAAAGTAATAGGCTGTGAATATATACAGGGAGAAAGTGTGCAATGACAGAGGCTGCTGGCCACAGGCTTCTATCACCTGGAAGAGGCTAGGAAGGACAGTGCCCTAGCCCAGAGCCTCCAGGTAACACGCATCTACTGACCCCTTAATGATGGAGGTCTGGCCTCAACAATGGTGAGTAATGAATTTCTGCAGTGTCGAGCAGCCCATGTTGTGCTGTTTTCTCACATAGGAAATACATTTCATTTTTGGCCTGGGATCTGGCACAAAGAGGTCCAAGCATGCTTGCTGAGCACACAGCGCATCTGCTTTGGTATGGCCTGTGGTGTCTGTGACGAAAGGAGCCCCAGGAATAGGGTGATAAAAATAGACATGTTGGGTAGGGGAGGTAGCTTCCAACTCCTAGCACCAACAAAACGAGATCCCAGAAACCTTAGCCTGTCAGTACAAGGGGCAACCCAGATGGATGTGGGGTCCCCGGAGAGGGATCAGAGTCGGGTGCCCAGAAGTCACTGGGGTCTTCCAGCTCTGAGCCAGTGACGTTGATAGACAAGGGAAGATCTTTGTCACAGGAGCCCGTGGTGATGTTTGACTGTTATTTCAATAGCCCTACATGACATGCTACCTCTTCGTCCACACTCCTGAGACCTGGGCAGGTGGCATGAAGTCAGAGGTCAGTTAGCCCTATGTCTGGTGTCACTTAGTAAATGGTAACACCAGAACTCTGCCTCAGATTCTTAGGGCTCCCAGACCCTGCTCTGTGGCTGGCCATCTAAGAAACCTGTTCTTCACGCAGCTCTCAAACGTCTTAAACTTCCAGGTATGTTTGCAAGTTACTGAAGGTCCACTCATCCTGCAAAACTCAGGTTGAAAACAAAAAGTTGCAACCAGGTGTGGTGGTGCACGCCTGTAATCCCAGCACTCAGGAGGCAGAGGCAGGCAGGTCTCTGTGAGTTCGAGGCCAGCCTGGTCAACAAAGCAAGTCCAGGACAGCCAAGGCTATGCAGAGAGAAACACTGTCTCTGAACAACAACAAGAAGAAAAGAAACAAAACAAAACAAAACAAAACGAAAAGTTGCAATCTCCTTATTTACCTACTGTGTATTGTGGGCTTGATCTATAGTCATTAAAAAAAAACCCTTTTCTTATGTTTCATGAGACAAAGATAATGTTGTTGATATTTGAGGCTTAACTTTTCCCTTGTGAGGGTCATATATTAAGATACATAATACCTTTTTTTCTCTGTTTTTATTCTTGTGTCTGTGGCTAAAGGGCAACTTCATGGTGCCAGTTCCCTTCTTGTGTCTTTACGTGGGTCCCAGGGATTGAATCAGGTGTGTTCAGACTTATGTGGCAAGTGGATTTACCCACTAACCCACCTCAATGCCCTCACAATGTCCTCTGTCAATGAAGGACTCACTTATCCTTTAGCCCGAGGTTCAACCTCCATTTCTCCTAGGTGATATGACTGATGGATATTTACATCCCTATAAAATACTTGGAGATTGTATTGCTTCGTTGTCTTTGCAGGGGTAAGTAGAAATAACTTTAACAGGATGTAGAGAACATTCTACTTGTCTGAGTAAGTTTTAGAATTTAGAAAAGTATTTTCTTTTAAATGATGAGCGTAAATGTGTGTCTGTGCACGGGTTTGTGTTGTTGAGTGTTAGAGGCGTTGGCATGCCCTGGGGTTGGAGTTACAGGTGGTGTGAGCTGCCTGACAAGCGTGCTGGGAACTGAACGTGGGTCCTCGGCAAGCGCAGCTGTGATGCTAACCGTCTCCTCTTCATCTCCCCCATAGGAGTTAAAAGAAATATGTTTATAGCAGTTTCGAAAGGTGGCTATTTGTTTCCTCTCTCCATCTTCTCAGGGACCCGTGAGAGGACTGGCTTATTTTGAAATAGCTGACCTGTCTGCGCACTTGGGGACAGCTTTTAATACCACACGACCCACGCTCACCCGCGTGTTGAGGACATCGTGCGTAGTTAAATGGCGCTGTTACATAATCTTTGGAGATTATTTTCATTAGAGCAATTGTTGATGTGATTGGGGACAGTTTGTTCCGTTCCGTAACAGTCTTGAGAAGCATGGGCAGAAAACAATACATGATGATTGAGTTGAACCGTTAAGAAGGAGTGTAAAGGTCAGCACCTGGACAAGCTGCCCACCCCTGGCCAGCGTGATTTGTTCCTCAAGGTCACCAGGCTTGAGCCCCGGCCTGCCTGAACCAGAGATTTTCTTCTGTAGGACCAGAGCCAAACGGGCAACTACTTGTGCCTTGATGCCTCCTCCCTCCCTAACAAGTAATTGGCAGCTTTAGTTACCTCAGAGCTTGGAGGCCCTTGAGACACTGGGCTAGCTGAGAACTGTGCCTGCCTCTGAGCAGCCAGCGTTTCCCACATGGCAGAAGTGTCAGGGAGCCACTCAGGCGAGCAGGGGTTGAGGTGACAGTGAGAACACTCCATGTTGACAAAGTGATGCCACAGGATGCTGCCAGGGGCACGTGCCTAATTTGTCACTTTCTTCCTGAGAAGGATCCTTTCTACAGAGTTCATGGCAGCCACCTACAGCCTATGGGGGTCAGATGTGCACAGATCACATGCTTTCTTTTATGTACTGAACAGTAACATGAGCTGCAGACACATATTTGCAGCTTGTCCACTGAAGTTTGCAAGACCTGTTCTGTTCTATGGGAGCTTATGAAGCAGCATGTTCTGAGTGGCCATTGTGCACAGCCTCAGCAGGCTCAGGGCTTTGGCTGTGGCTACCAAGTTAGCTCTGCCTTATTACTCTACAGACGGAGCCAAGAAACAGCTAAAGTCTGAATAGATGTGGTGACAGACTGTGGGAAAGCTAGGTGAAAACTTTTAACAAGACCCCAGCCCCTCATCTGAGGAATCTATTACACAGGGCCCTTCACCATAGACTACTCCACTCCTGGCCTGGCACGCACATCTCAAAGGTACCAGGTTATCTGTTAGTGAAGACACCCACTTCTCCTTGCATTAAAAATAAAGTTTAACTACATCATTCTATTTTGTGTCCCAAAGAGCTGAGATGTTAGAATGGAAAGACTAATTCTACAAAGCCAAGACCGTTCCATTTCCTAGACTCCTGCTGAATGACGTTAAAGGTATGAACATCCAGCAAGAGGCATTTCCTGCCTCTGGGGTGAAAGAGCCAGACCCCCAGTTACATTGGCCTTGCAAGTCTCTAAGCTGTGCCCTCCTGGGTCACCTCTTCCAGACTGTCCAGGTTCTCTCTGTCCCCCTCACCCCCTCCCACTATTTGTTGTAATAAATATTTGATTATTAAGGCAATGCATGCAGGCTGGGGACATGGCTCTGTCAATAAAGTGATTACTGCACAGGCAGGAACCTGAGGTAGATCCCCAGTACACACACACACACACACACACACACACACACACACACACACACACAGAGAGAGAGAGAGAGAGAGAGAGAGAGAGAGAGAGAGAGACATACACACACAGAGACATACACACACACAAAGACACACACACACACACACACAGACATACACACACAGAGACATACACACACAGAGACATACACACACACAAAGACACACACACACAGAGACACAGAGAGAGACAGAGAGAGAGAGTGAGCAAGTGAGTTAGCTGGGAATGCTGGGGATGTACACACAGGAGGATTCTTGTGACCATTGAGTCTAATTAATTGGTGAATTTTGGTTTCAGGTAGAGACTGTCTCAAAAAAAAAACCCCAAAAAACAAAAACAAAAAACAAAAAACAAAAACAAAAAAACAAGGTAATGAGGGATAGAGGAAGACACTGATGCTAAGCTCTGGCCTCCACAAAGTAAGTAAGTAAATGAATAAACAAACAGATAAACGAATAAATAAATCATTGAATAAGTAAAAATAAAAAAGAAAAAAATTTTGGGGGGAAATTCAAGCAACCCAGAAAATGACAAAAGCCAAAAACACTTGCTATATCTGGGATTTGGCGTCGTCAGTGCCACTTCCTGCCCTCCTCCTTGCTGGCTGCACTGATATCTCAGCCTCCATCCTAGCAAGGGCCTCGAGGCCTAGCTTTTTGGGCTAGCTTGTCCAAACCCTTCCATGTGATGCTTAGTGTTTACGTCACAGAGTGACTTATAGCGTGACCCACAGAGTGACCTCACAGAGTAACCTATAGCGTGACTCACAGAGTCACCTCACAGAGTGACCTTGGAATCTACATACTGGACACAGAAAAGCACCACAGAAGCTGGACTTGGTGACACACACCTGTAATCCCAGTACTCTGTGGGGCAGAGACAGGCAGATCTCTGTGAGTTTGAGCCCAGCCTGGTCTACAAAGTAAGTCCAGGATGCCCGGGCTACACAGAAAAACTCTATCTTCGATGAAGAAAAAAAGAAAAAAAGAAAAGGAAGGAAGGAAGGAAGGAAGGAAGGAAGAAAGAAAGAAAGAAAGAAAGAAAGAAAGAAAGAAAGCAAAAGAAAAGGACCACAGAGTACACAAGCAGCTGTGCCTATGTTGCCTTGCACCCCACAGTCTCTTAAGACTTTCGGCTACTCTAAAGCTTCACTGAGCCATCGAAGGCCTGTGCCTTCCAAGTACCCAGCTTATCATGCCAGTCCCTGGGCTGGACCTGGGGAGGCAGCCCCCCTGTGCTGGTATTCACACATCAGGCTATTTCTCAACGCAGCAGGGCCTACCCTGCCTGACTAGACCAGACTCTAGTGCCTCAGCACTGGAACTAATGACTGAGCATCAGAGTGTCATGTGACGTCGTCATGAGTGCTGCTCTTCCTAGGGAGTTCGTCTGAGCCCACTGGCATGAGCTTGCCCTCTGTGCAACATACTTGTGCTTTTGGATGGTGGAATGTTCTAAAGGAAAGCTTCCATAACTCGAGTGCTAGAGTTTATATGACCTTTGGGGAACTTAGGGGCACTTCCTGTCAACCTCAAACTGTCGGAATGCCTGTGGTTTTGTAGAAGCAAGGCTTGTGCAGAGCTGACTAAGGGTGATCTTGCAAGCAAAGCGTCTATCCTGGGAGACCGGCTGGGAGGCGAGCATTGGTGAGATGCTCTGCCAACATAAAGATACCTTTAAGAATGAAGCACGGTCCACAGATGTGGTGGGAGGATGCTACACAGCTTTTCCTAGGGCTCAGGTGGAGAGCCCATTAGAGGGCGACACTGGAGAAGCTGAATGACTCTCCCTGTAATGCCAGAGAGAACGTAAAATACGCCATAAACTGAAACGCCGAGGCCACACCACCTTCACTGTGGTGTCCTTTGTGGCCCATCATTCCAGACAGGATAAGTGAGCTGAAGAGTCACCTGACTCGATCATGGAGAAGTGTTCGTGGCGCTGCAGCAGAATTCGCAACGACTGCCGCGCGGCCCCAACCTAGCGAAGAAGTAGGAAAGCATCCTGAATATACACAGGGACGGTACCCGCCTAAGGGAAACCCAGCATCCTGTCTCTTGCAGCGTTGTGGGTGAGCCTGGAGGATGTCATGTCAGGAAAACAAACCAGGTGCAGACACCGAGGACATGCTCCCACACAGAGACGGGAAGAGGTTGTGTAGAAAACATTCACCTGAGACTTGTAAGCGCTAGGGTTCTATAGCACTGTATAGTTTAGCAATAAAATACGGTGTATTTCACAGAGCCAGGGCCGTGCACCACCCTGTGCATAGAGGAGCTGGCTACAGACATGTGCCACACTGCCTGGCTTTCAGGGGGGCGCTGGCGATCAGAACCGCAGCTGTCCCACTTGTGCAGCGAGTGCTTGTGTTCACCCAGGCACCTGTGGAGTCCTGTCACAAGGACTCTTTCTCCTGTCTGTGTTCCACCCACCCCTCACCTCCAGCACAAACTCCATTAAAACCAAAGGCTGCTGAAGGATTCCTGGGAGAAAAAAAACCTGTTTTGTTTGGGAAACATCCTAAGTGTTATGAGTTTATTAGTTTAATGTGTTTTGTGTTACTAACGAGGAAACGGAGATTAAGTGATTTCCCTGAAGCCATAGAGACAGTGGTGCAACAGCAGTGCTGAGCCCACGAAAGGCCACACACCTGCATTTGAGGAGAAGTGCCCCTGTGTTCTCCAAAGTTTCCCTTTGTGAGGTGGGCGGAGCCATTCCTGTGGCCCTAACACCCAGCAGGCCATGCGCAGCTCTTTCCAGAGAAGTCTTCAGGAGAACCCACACCTTGTTTCTGAAATCCCCTGCGTAGGAAGCATGTTTTCCCATGCACCTGTGGGCTTGCTGACAGGTGCTGTGGGAAGTACCCTCTCCTTTCTCAGCTAACTCTACGCTTCTAGAGGTCTGAAAAGCATCTGTCTGCCCCAAACATTTCCCCAGCCAGGCCCTGAGCCTCTCTCTTAGTCATCTTACGGCTCCGGCTGTATAGAGCCAACTGGTTTAACTGGTGTGTGTGTGTGTGTGTGTGTGTGTGTGTGTGTGTGTGTGGTGTCCATGTGCTATGTCTGTGTGTATGTCTGTGTGGTAAGTGCATAGGTGTGCTGTGTGTTTTGTGCCGCTGTGTATGTTTGGCTTGCATGCTTGGATGTATGTGCTATGTCATCTCATCTGTGTGGTGTGTATGTACACCTCTGTATGTGTGTGCATGCCTGTGTGGTGAGGTATGTGCGTGTGCCTGTGCATACGGCACGCTGAGTGGTTTCTTTCCTTTCTGTGTGGAGAACCAGCAAAGCTGTAAAGTGTCTCCATGGAAACTGGCTCTCCATCCATCAGGCCGCTGTGGTGTGAATGCATAATCCTCAAGGCGGGCTGGGACTAATGAGGCAACCTAATGGAACGCACACCAGGACCTTCTAGAACAGAGCTCCGTCCCTCCAGCCTCTAATTAGCTGCAGGCCTCTGAATGACTCAGGTGCTGTGCTTCATAAAGCTCCCAGGTTCCCACTTTTGATGTTTGGACAGTTTTGGGGTGTCCCCCTCACAGAGCCACCACATAGAGGTCTCCATAGTAACCTGCAACGCAATCACTTTAAAATGATAATTTCTCCGTAAAGACAAAACTCTCCAACCACGGAGAAGCCATTTATATTTCTACTGTTGGCATAATTCTCCGCCCTCCCCTCGCTCCTCTTCCTCCATGGATATTTTTCAATTCACGGAGAAGAATGGAATGATTTCAAGAAAAGTATCCCTGTTAGTCTGGGGCTGTCTTTCTCTCTTTTTCTTTTCTTTTCTTTTTTTAAATTTTTTTTCTTGTCTTGCTCCTTCCTCTCCCCTCTGTGCATTAGGGAATGGATATTGAGGCTCCAATCAATGCACAGTCAATCGTTTAAAGTTTCTCACAGGGCTCTAAATGCGTATGTCTCTGGCTGGTGAGAGGAGTGACCTATGGAAGCTGGGCTTCAAGGGTTAGTTAGGAAGTTATAAGTATTGGCAGATGGGATAAAAATTATTATCTGGTGAGTTAAAAATATCCAGTCCAGAGCTTTCCCACAGGCGTGTCACCTGCCCCTCCTCTAGGGTCACTGATCTCTTTTGCGAAAAGCAGCAGCTTTCCACGACACCCCAAACAGCGACGGGCTGATTATTTGCCCCAGTTTGTCACCGCGTTCATTTTGTTTATAGTTTCTTGTGTGGATCTTTATGGGTCTCCCTGGCAGGAAGTGGTGAACACTTCTAAAGTTCAACTAATTAGCCTTTTTTTTTTCCTTCAGGAAGGAAAAAGAAAGCCCACAGGATCGGTTCATTTGAGAAGCAAACTGTGCTAAGGTGTCTGCCCTTGCAGAAGAGGGACCAGGGTGTCTTTGCCTCAGCATTGTTGTCTGATTTGCCTCTCTGACTTCTTAATGGCTGGCATTTAAAACACCCACCCGTGTTATTTTGAGCATGCTCAGACATGGAAATTCCATCCACCAAATCCAAAGGGCAATGACTTTTTTAGGGGCAAAGTAACTTCTGGAGCTGTCGTTCCTCCCAGGTGAGGAGCTTCTGGCAGCCACACGTGGTCTGCATGTTAGTGACCGTGCTGGCCCTCAAGCTTGCATTCTCTGTGCTTTCACCTTAGAGGTTCCTATCTGAGCGAGGACACCCTTCAGAATGAAGTAAATCCTTAAAAATGGTGCCGAGTTTGTTTATTATTTACTTAAAACAAAGTCGTTTCTGTATTAAGAAAGCCAGGTCATCTAGAAGATATTCATTAAATTCTAGGTAATATTTTCCTAGAAAAATCTGAACAAATGAACAGCAAGCAAGAACATAGGTTAACAGGCCTACACACACTTGTGACTTCACACCAAGTAGACGTAATATTGCCTGTGCTGGGGACAAAGGACCCGAGATGGGATCTGCATTAGAGACTTCACGGTTTTGCATGAAAAGGAACTGTACAGTGAAGCGGCAAAGGAGCTTTTCTTGTTTGCTTTGCAAAGCTCAACTCCTTAGAACAAACCTGGCCCTGAATACAACTGCCTCCTTCACACTATGATGTGAGCTAAACCACATGGTGTCAAACTTTCAGCCAGTCCCCCAAACTTATGAAATCCTGGTATTTCCTTAGGTCCTTGGATTGCTGCTGGTGTGTGTGTGGGGGTTCCGGGGGTCAGGGGTTGCTCTGAAGAAGCCTCTGTAGATTCCCCTGCTTGCCTCCCCTCCCCCACATGTGGCACGGTGACTATCTTATCTTACTCTCAATCCTAATGAAGCTCCCCTTCTTTCCCTTTATGCTCCACCCCTTTCTCTCTCACACTTGCCCCATTTTCTCTCTAATACTCTTTCTCCTACCTGGCTGCGCAAGGCCCTTCCTCCCAATAACCCTCACTCCTGAATGGAACTATGAGCCAGCTTTCTTTTCTTGCACTAACTGCTATGGCTTTATCATCTTCTATGATGATTGTAGTTAACGCCCCTGCCAGAACTCACCCTGGCTGAGGTCTTAACATGTCCTCCAAAGGCCTGTATGTGGAAGGCTTGGGAGGTGGACCCTCCTGTGAAGAAAAGTGGAGCTTGGAGGAGATCTACATCACTAGGGTGTGTACTTGAAGAGGACCGTAGGACCCAGGCCTCTTCTTTCTGTGGCCAGGAGGCGAGTGACTTCACTCTACCACCTGTCTCCTCTCATGACATATATTATTCTGTGACAGCCCCCCCCCTCAAACTGTGGATGTGCCAGGCTAATGGCTGAAATCTTTAAAATTGTGAGCCAAAGTAAGACGCCATCTTCATAAGTTGGCTATCTCAGGTGCTTAGTTATAGCAACAGGAAGGGTGTTTTTATTGTGTGAAGAAGCTGACCTATGTGACTATGCTCCTGGGAGGTAGTTAGCTTGAAGGTCTTTGGGGATGGACCTTCCTTCATAACCAGGAACTGAAGCCACACGGCACTGATTCCTGCTCTGAGGCATGGCCTGTCTCTGGCTTGGGTGGTGATGACATCCTGAGTGGCCTGGGAGGTGTAAGGTGATTGCTTGGCTGAAGATCTGTGGTAAGGCTCAAAGCCACAGCAAGAGAGATTGGGCTCCTAGCAGCCGCTCCAAATGGTCCTGGCAAGCACTGAGGTGATGCACAGCCCCCGAGGAAGCCCAAGCGGGAGGGTTGGTGGGTCATCTCTCTGGCCACTGCCTACTGTCACTCCTTGAGAGCACCCCTACCTCAAGATACGTAGTAAATTCTGCCTGTCTTCTGTACAACAGTCTGTGCCCCATCTAAATCCTGGTGATCATGATCAGAAGGACCTGGAAGCTGCGAGGACGTCACAGCAAGGTCCTAGAGCATCCCCTTCCTAACTGCGTTGTAAAGTGTGGATCCACGTTGGATCCTGCAAGGTGGGGCCCATCCTCTGCAGCTCTGTCCTGCTCTCAGGTGCCAGCTACACACCAGGGGTCGCAAGCCATTTACTCATCCGACCTTCATTCTCTGCACACTCCTTGTTAAAATTCTAATGTTCTCCTTGACGCCCCCTCAGGTTAGATAAGACAGTGATTGATCTTTCCTGGGTCTGGAGTCAAATGAGGGACATGCCTCTGGGTACGTCTGTGGGGATATTTCCTAGAAAGTCTAGTTTTGTCTGATCCGGGGTGGGCAGCATCTTCTGGAAGTTGCCCAGATACATGGAGAGTTATGGAGAAAACTATTGCTGGAGGGAGCTTGCTGGCATCGGTGACTGGGTGACCGCCTCTGCTCTGTTATGGCTGCCGCTGTCAGTGTTGCTGCCTTTAGAACCTTGCTTCTTTGTCCCTCCAATGTGGCCAGTGCCTGTACTCTGCTTCCCTAGCACCTGACTGGGGATCCTAGGCTCCCAAGGCTGCTGTGCAGACTTTCTCCTTGTCACTGTTCTCTAGGTGACAAACTGTCACAGCCGTTTCCACAGCACTTACTCGGGGTTAGGCATGACAAGGCATCTAGCAGTGACTTAGAGTTCCCACGAGGATGTCTGCAGTCTCTGGGCATACATCACAGTACTTGTTAGGAGGGACTTGAGTACCTGAGGTTTGCTATCCAGAGATGCTCGAATCAACCTTCCAGCCACGCAGAGGGTTGGCTGTTTGCTATATTTCTGTACATTGTATGGTGGTGGATGCTCAGAGGTTCGTTCTGACGGGCAGCCTGGGGCTTTTGTGTCCCACTACTCCACTGAACTCTGTGTCTAGAGCTCTTACTGGGGTTCAACTACCAGGCATGAACAAGTGAGGCAGACACCCAAAGCGCTGGTCCCACAGCCAGACTCAAGCCTCTTGCCTCCTCCCTTCTTAGAGGTCCTGTTTGGACAGTGTATCCTGGAGCTATCTGGCCTACCATCATAATTCACCTCATTTACATAAGGAAGACTCTTTCATTACTAAGGGAATTCTACCACGAAGCATTTTTGTTTATCAGAACCCAGGGAGCCACACAGATATGGCAGTCTATATGATGGCACAGTCCAGGAATGACTGACAAGCCCCGCCCCCCCTCGACAAAGCCTCATTTCTTCTACAGTATTAGGTATGTCATGGTCAAATTTTCACTTCCTCTCTGGAATTACCATCAAGCGTCACACCGTCTGCCAAAAATACGTCAAACCACCGAGGCATGTGAGCTTTGTTCCCTCCCCAAACTGTTATTTTAGCTATTTTATTCTTGAATTCTGTCTCTCCAAACTCTGCGTCCTATGCGGGAAATCGTTCCCTTAGCGTGGATGTTCGGATATGCCTACTGCTCACCTGCTTCTGTCTCCTTCTCCTTACCTGGAACCAGTAACTGGCTCCCAGGATGCTCTTCCCTGGTGTGAGTGGAGGTCACACACGCCTGAGACATCAGCTGCAGAGCTCTTTCTCTTTGAGGAATACGTATTTATAAGTAAAGCTCCAAGTAGACCAGACCCCAGGTGGACATATCTCCTCAGAAACTGTGACTTAATGGGGCAAGTAGATCGGGCACTTTTGTCTTATCCATGGTCAACACAACAGAAAGGCCCCTGACTGGTGATGCACAGTGAACCCCTAAGTGGCAGTGTGTGTGTGGTGTGTATGTATGGAGTGTGTGATGTGTGTGTGTGGTATGTTGTGTGTGTGTGGTGTGCGGTATGTGTGTGTAATGTGTGGCGTGTGTCACATGTGGTATGTGTATTTGCATAAGAAGGCCAGAGTTCAACCCTGGGTGACTGCTCCATTGCTTCCATTCTTTGGAATAGGGTCTCTCTGAACCCTGGCAGGCTGGCCGGCCAGGAGGTGTTAGAGGTCCTGTCGCCACCCCAGGGTCACATGTGGGTGCTGAGACTCTGAACTCAGGTCCCTATGCTTGTGTGCAGGCACTTGACTGACTGAGCCATCTCCTCAGCTCCTACTCAACCTGTTTTTAACAAATCATGCTAACAAACCCTGTTAACAAAATTGTCATAACAAAGGCTCCTGAAAGCAGCTGCATGTTGGTGTAGCAGGGCTTCACTTGCCACCTTCTTCACATGAAAATGCCTCCATAGAAAGGAGACTAGACCAGATAAAACGGGGCACCTGGGTCTAGCACAGAAACAAGACGCTAGCTGGAAGAGACAGGAATTCAAGTCAAGAACTGTCACATAAGATGAGAGCATCTTTAGTGAACCCTAAGGAGTTCAGATTACCAACACATAAGAAGCATCCAGTGTTGGAGACCCTGAATAGGAAAGCAAATATGAACAGAAGAGAAGCAGAGATTTGCAGACTGCAGAGAACTTCATTCCTTTGCTTGTTGGCAGTGGATTGATCACCTGGGCTTAAAAAATCAATATGAAACCACCAGGAATGTTACCTCACCCCAGACCTAATCGGCCAAATAAAAACCCACAGAACATCCCATCCAAGCAGAGAGCACACGTTCTCCTGAAGAGTGGGCAAAGTGTTCTCTGTATAGATTGTAGGTTGGGACACAGGCAAATCTTAATAATTTATACCCATTGCAACCACATAAGGTTTTCCCCCCTTGCCATAGGAGTTGAGAATTAGGAAAGCTAACAACAGGACAAATGGAAAACTCATGTGGAAATCAAACACCACCCCTGAGCCAACAATGCATCAAAGAAACTTAAAAGATATTTAAAAATATCTCCAGATAAGATGTTTCCTATGAAAATGGAAGCAGTGTATCAAAACTCACAGGAGCTGGCCCAGCGGCTTCTGAGAGGAGCAGGTGCGGCAATAAATGTGTGCGCTGATGAAAAAGAAAGACCTCCACGGCCAGACTCTGTGCCTCAGGGAACTAGGAAAAGAAAGACAGCTAAGACCAAATGACAAGAAAATGGCCAAGTTGGCACAGTAGTGGAGCACACAAATAGGCCAAGTGTTGGTTTCTTGAAAAGGTAAACAGAATGAACTTTATCTGCCTTAAAATTAAAAGGGAGGGAGGTGGGCCCAGGTAAGGGCAGAAAGGGCAGAGGCACCCGACTGCCACCACCAGAGGCCAGAGCTCATGAGTCGAGTCGAGTCGCTGTGACTGTGACAGAGCACACTGGAGGTGTATAAATCTGGAGCCAAATGAGGTGGACCATGAAGAGGCAGCGATTCACAGGTAACCAGTATCATGCCAGGACAGGGAGCCCATGACCAAAAGATGTCCAAGAAAAGCCCGAGACTCAGCTTGCCTCCTGGAGGCTTCTACCAAACATTCAAGGAAAGTTAATGTCCGTCCTTTTTGAGCTCTCCCAAACTGGGATGGCAGGTACATGCCACTGCACCTGGTTTTCACATTGGTACCGAACATCAATCGCACTCTTTGTGTTTATGTGACATGTGCTTTACCAAGGGAGACTTCTCAGCCCAGTGCTCTAAGTATCCTTAGATGGCCTTGATAATAATAAAAATGTGGTATAAGATAAATAAGGAGACCATTTGCTTTGAATGCCTTGTAGGGGACAATTGCCGCTAATTTTATGTTCACTATGCATTGGCTTTTCACATATAAATATATATTCAACATATAACATTAGCCTTCAGTGTGCCTATTAGCTTATTCACACACACATGTACATTCGATGTAATAAATTTATTATGTGTAGTTGTAGGCATGACCACAGGCGTCGGCTTGAGCGCACATGCTGTTCAGCTCTAGCCTCGCTATGCAGTTTTGTGAAGCTCATTTGCAGAAGCTCAGAGGGAAGGGCCTGAGTGATGTGCCCACAGCCTCTTGGTACCACAGTCAGGCCACCCTGACGCCTCTTAGGACCCCATTGAACCATCAGGAACGTTTTGCTGAATGCCTAGAAACTTTCATGACTGCATTCTGGGCCGATGAGCAGTTCCCAGAGTCACTATTTAAGCACCGAGATACCACCTCCTGTGCACTGGCGCCTGAGAAGAGCAAGATGGAGGCAAAGCAGGGCCGTGCCCAGGAACACGGGAGGGGTCTCCTGCTGTGCCCCTCAGCAGCCCGTTCTGCGCTGCGCTTAGAAGGTGGTACCCATCTGCAGGTGCCCTCTGTTTCCCGAGTTTAATCCAGCTCAGTGGGAGAAGACTGGAAGCTTCTTTTCCTAGGGTGAATGCAGGAAGTCCATAGGCTGGCTCCGCACATGCATCTGTCGCAGGATGAAGAGCCAGGTTGGGAAATGGGGGTGCAGAGCAGGGTGTGAGTGGGAGGGTAGGGCAAGGTAGCGAGGGCAGCAGATTACTGGTAACAATTGCCTGAAGGGACTGGGAACTGCCAAAGCGGGCTGGGCTGGATAAAAAGCCAGCTCCAGTTGTCTTTGGTTGCTGTACTCTGAGGTGTCTGAGCCATTAAAATGCAGTGTTCTTTGCTGCTCGCCCTGGCCATCTGCTCGCTCTCCCAGAGCATCATGGGAGGCTCTGCTCCCTTGAGCATGCCTTCCTTGTGGGTGGGCTGTATCTCTGGCTGGCTGCCTCGGTATCCCTGTGGCCTCACTCAGGACCATGACTAGGTGTTCTGTTCTTATGGGCATCGGTTTTTTGTTTTTGTTTTTGTTTTTTTTTTTTTTGAGATTTCTCTTCCACTCACAGAAGGGACCAAGGAAAGCTTGGTATCTCAGACTCTAGCCTCACAGCCTGAGCGGGACCTGCACCGCCTCAGAAAGAGTTTCTCTTTTTCCTGCCTTGAAACCTGTTGTTTTCAGAGGTTGATGCGAGAGGGGGCTGGCGCCGTGGGTGGGAGGAGGGGACGAACCCTGGGCTTGGCAGGCGCCTGGAGGAGCAGGCGCTCAGAGCCAGGTGGCAGCTTGTGGGAGGAGGGAGGGGCTGGACCCTGCGATGGGCTTGGCAGGGGTGGTGTGAGGGGGAGTGTAAGGGAGTGAAGTGTGGGGCGAGGAGTCTAAAATGTACTTACTCTCCTCTGTGGGCTGCGGCAAAGGCAAGTCGGAGTGGAGGTCTGGACCCCCTCGTGGGGATTACTTTGTGTTTTGGGTCCAGAGTGGGACCAGGACCCCAACCATATTAGCTTAGAGAGAAGTCTGCAGAGCCAGAAGCAAGGCATCACTGGCAGAAGTGGGAAAGTAAGGGGACAATGGCAGTGGTGCTCAGGACTTCTGGAAGTGCTGGTCCAGCAGATAGACCGTGGTCCAGAGCATGGTGGTCCAGCAGATGGTAGTGGCAGCTTGGCTCAGGCCACTGCCTCTTGATCGGGAAGCTGAGCTGACTACTGGTGACACAAAGCTATTTTGTCTGTGGTCACCCGTTGTAAAGGAAGTAAAGGATGAACGAGGACCCAGATCCCCGCGATCCTGAGTGAGGGGGTAGACACTGAGCGAAATGCCATGCGGGACCCGGCCCGTGACACTGAAACAGAGCCCGATGGAAGCAGATGAGGATGGCAGGAGGAGACACGGATGTCTTCAAGCTGGGTTTGACATGAGCAACGGCTTGGAAAAAAGAAACGAGTGAGGAGAGTGGTTTCTTCTGAAAGTCAACAGGCAGGTCCTAAAAACTGTTGTCCCAGCTTCCGGGACAGAATGACAACTGTGCTCTGGAGCCAGCCTCCTCTGCCACCCCCTCGCCTGCTCCGGTATCTGCCAGCCCCAAAGGCTGTGCTGGTGCTGCTACTCACGAGCGCTGCCTCTCTGCAGGGCTGAGGCTCAGGTGCATCTGGACAGGGCAGAAGCGCTGAGGGCTCCGCGTTCTCCAGGTCAGGTGACTGAGCAGATGGCCACCACGAAATGGCACACACCGGCCAATTCTGAATCAATCATGAATAAAGAGGGCACGAGAGGGAGTGGTGCGACTAACACTGGGGCTGGTGGGCTTGGGAAGGGTTAGGGCATCAAGAACAAATGCTGCCATTACTGTGGAAGAAGAAACAGGGTGGCCTGCCCTCCCCTGCCCTCCCCTGCCTTCCTCCTTCAGTGTAGACCCGACCTTCGGTCTTTTAGCCAGGAGTGACTATGTCCCCTCCCTAGCTCCCCCCCCCCCCCAGCTCAAGTTTCGTGATATCTGGAGACTGCTGGCTCTCATGTCTATGAGGAGGATGCTACTGGCACCTAGTAGGTTAAAAGTCAAGAATGCTCCCTTAACATCCTGCCGTGGGTAGAATCACACCAGCTGATCAACATCCTGTGATCCCACTGGCCCCCAAATGCCAATGGTGCCAAGTTGAGAAATCCCAAGACTACTTTTATTTTTGTTTTTGTTTTCATTGGTTTTTGTTTTTGTTTTTGTTTTTAGTATCAGAGAAAGAGTATGGTGAGGGGGTTAGAGAGTGATTTTTTCACCTACTCACATATTTATTAGAAGGTGAGGGTCACCGTGACTTCTAAGATGCAAACGGAAAGGCCATACGTTTAAGAAGGCGAGTCTCCTTAACTTCCATTTGAATGAGCTCCCATAACTAGCAAGAGCCTCAGGCATAAGGAGACCGAGGTGTGCGTGCTGACTTTGCTGTTTTATAGATCTTGTGTGTTCCTAGTAGTGGCAATTCCTGTGCACATACAGTGTGTGTGTGTGTGTGTGTGTGTGTGTGTGTGTGTGTGCGTGTGCGCGTGCGCGTGCGCGCGCGCGCGTGTGTGCACGAGTCATCCATTAGGTACCATCTACCTTGTCTTACGAGCCTCTCATAAGAACCTGAGGCTCACCAGTTATGCGAGGCTGGTTGACATCAGAGCTCGGGAAAGGTGGACATACAAGCATGCACCAATACTTCATGGTTTTTAATGGGCTTTCTGGTAGTCCAGCCCGGCTCCTCAGACGTGTGCAGCAAACACTTTACCCCATGTTCCTAGCCCAGTCGGTCGAAGGTCTTACAGGGAAAGACAACAGTTTCTCAGAATGCAACAGGTAAGAGGAAGAGGCTGCCAACCCACCTCTGCTTAGCGTTGAAACTGAAATGATGCATCGAGCGAACGCTGCTCTCCTGTGATCTGGGATGCGAGCAGTGTGTTTGGTGGTACTCTAAGGGCCCCCCTGAGCATCTGTTTTATGGCTGGTGTTGCTAGTGGAGACAACAGGGACCATGCGGGTGAGAGGAAGCCAGTGTGGACAGCTCTCAGGGTGTGGATTAGCTCTTAGCGTCACAGGCAGAACCCATCTTTAAGAGGGGCCTCCAGGACCTAGTCCTGTTCTTTCTTTCTTTCTTTCTTTTTTTTTTTTTAAACAAAGCTTCAGGGTAATGGTGGGGCCACTTCTGTCCGTGGCCAGCCAATTAAAGCCTGCAGGAATACCTGCCCCGCAGCAGCCTGGCTGCCCACTCTCCTTACCAATCCTTGCCTCTCAATGCGCCTCTTTGCTGTGATGAGGAGCTAGAGGCCTCAAAGCTGTGGCTATCTAGCTACCCCAGTGGGTGGAAGACTCCACTAGAGGTGAGTCCTGGGGTCCGGGAAGGTGCTGTCCTACCAGAAGCGGTGGTTCAGTGCCCCGAGACGAACTGAGTATTCGGGAGGGGTAACTTCAAGTCCAGGTGCACTTGAGATGATGCTGTAGTCTCTGTGAGCCGGAGAAGCAGGTTTCCATATTTAAGGCAGAGCTTTGGCAGGCAGTGGCGGGTGAGGGGTGGGGGTCGGGGTGGGGGGAGCCTAAGTACTGCCGAATGGACCTGGTACAGTATACTTGTGTCTTGTTGAGCCCTGGCAGTGTTTTTGTCATGACAGCACCATGTATCCTCCTGCTGTGCCTGCCTGCTGCAAGAGGAGGGGCATCCTTCCTTCGTAGTCTGCTGACTGTATGGCAAAAACAACTCTAGACCAGGGAAGCACATTCCTGCCATTGCTGAGCCCTCAATTTTAATGCATTAAAATTCAAACCCACCGGCACCGGATTCTCACACCCTTCCTGCCGCTGCCTGTTGCTTCCTTCCCTGCTTCGGCCAGGCCCCTCCCTAAGCCCAGGAAGCCACATCACTAGGTCCCCCCCTGCCTTTCGGTTACTCCTGCTGTCCACCGCATCCTCTGGTACACTCTAGATCCACCCTATGTTGCATGCGGTCTCTCAGTGTATCTGTTCTTCAGGCTTCCAGCTGCAGTTCTCTACTTTTGTCCAACATGCCGCAGTCTACCCATAATGCCTTTGTAGAACCATTCTAAAAACCGCTAAGCTGCTTCAACACCTTAGGTTCCGCTCCCACAGGAAGACTCCTAGCCACTCACAGGCATGTTACCCACTGTCTGCCGTCTGTGCTCCCCGCTTCTCTGAGCTGCTTTCCCATCTCGGACTTCTTATGCTGCTCTGTCTGTTCTACACTGGACACCCACGCTCTCATCACCATCATCATCAGCCTGCTGGAAGCTTGCTCACCCTTTGGTTGACCTTCAGATCCGGGGGCATGCTAGGATCTGAAGGAAAAGCCTTGCTGGCCTGTGACTGCCACCAGTGCCAACCTGTTGGGTTACACTGCAACACGTATGCCGAGAGCCGTAGGTGTCAGCTCCCAAGGCTGCACGTGGTGCGGGAGGCACCCATCCTCTCGCCTTTACGCGCCTTAACACAACGCCAGATTACACCAGCTGCTCCTCAAAGGATACATGATTAAAAACCACTTTGCTTTAATAGAGCTAATGTAATGTGTGGCGATTGTAATCTGTTCCGTCTCCTCATCTCATGTGACAGGAGGAATGTTCAAATCTGAGCTGCATTTGATCTGTCTCTTTAATCAGGGTAGGCAGTCCCTCTACTTTAAAGCACGTGGGCACACCCTCTGGGCACCGTCTGCGAAGGGTCCGTGGCTCTGGAGACTGCTGTCTCTCCCTGGCTGGATCGGGACGGTCTCTGAAGCCTCTGAGAAGGAGCCTGCAGCCGGCTGCTCTGTCTCCATCCTGAAGGGAGCCGAGCACTTCCTCCCTTTCCCAGGATTTGTGCTGTGGTTGTGATATCCAGGTGAAGTGCATGTTCAGGACAGAAAGACCGCAAAGACCACAAGGGACACTTGATAGGGAAGGAAAGGCTTGAGACACGTGAGCCTGAGAGAGGCAGGTGAGAGGGAGGCAGAGGGCAGCAGTTCATCTCCAGGACTGTTGGGATGAACCCCATGTGTACTGGGAGGCCTCTATCCACTGAGGCAGCAACACCCTGCAAACATCTGCTGTTTAGGGCAAGGAGGCAGGAGCACAGTTCAGGACACTAGCAGGGGCTGCGTGGGGACTTCACGGGGCTGGAGACGGTGCCAGTTCAGGTCCTCAGCCTGCTTCATCCCTGCAGCCCTACAGGGTCATATTCTGACTGCAGTCCGCCCCATGGATGGGCCTGTGTGACGGGGTTTCCCAACGCATTCCCATGAGTCCGGAAGTGGGGGCCAGGAGGAACAGGAAAAGGGTGTGACCCTGAAGTCATTTGCCTAGGATGTTTATGCAAGAACAGCCCACAGGTGCCGACGGTGGCTCTAGAGGGCCTTGGAAGTTTCTGCACAGCCTCACACCTCCCATTTGTCATCCTGGGGCTTCGGTTTGTGAGCTCATGTCAGGACTTGGTTGCTCCAGTGTCACCTCTGATGATGGCACCGCCTGAGTCTTTGTGTGTCTATTTATAGACAGCATTCGACTGCTGGGCTCTGCCTTTCAGGCCACTGAGTGGATGGGCATTAACTCCTGGGTACCTGAAGGCCTAGTTCAGAGACTTCTTCCAATGTGAGATCCCAGCACTCAGGAGGCAGAGGCAGACGAATCTCTGTGTGTTCAAGGCCAGCCTGGTCTACAAAGTTAGTCCAAGATAGCCAAAGCTACACAGAGAAACCCTGTCTTGAAAAGCCAAACCAAACCAAAACAAAACCAAAAAAAAAAAAAAATTATTTTTTGTGTGTAAGTGTTTTGTCGGCATACATGTCTGTGCACCATGTGTGTTCCATGTGCCTGTGGAGCTGCAGTTACTGATGGTTGTGAGCTGCAATGTGGGTGCTGCGAATTGAACTTGGGTCCTCTAGAAGAACAGTTAGTGATCTTAACTATGGAATCCCCTCACTAGCCTCTGTCTACTCTTTTAAAATGGGGTTTCTGATAAAGTAGGAAAATATCCATTTCATAAATGCAAACAGAGATTACAACTTTAAAGGCTATTTAAGAAGTAGCCTTTGGAAGGTTGTAAGTAGGCAGCCAGTTATGGTCTGTGCACTGTGCTAAGTTTTCTCCCCACTGGCCTCTCTTGTGCCTCACGTAGCTCTCATGCCTTGCCTTACCCCTCACCATTTTTCTTGTTTACTCTCTCATGACTTCCATAATATAAATTTTCTGTGCTTTTGCTTTCTCTATTTCTCCACATCATTTTTCTTTCATCCAGTTTTTAATCTCCTTTCCTCTGCCCCTCCTCACTTCAAAGATAAGTCATTTTTAAAGTATTCTATGTATTAAACATGGCTGCTTTTCATTGGAAACTTAGCAGTCCATTGATATTTTTGCTTTTCACCGCTGAGTTTCTTGAGGTGGCTGTGGCTGTTGGTGGCAGGGGACGGGAAGATGGAGAGAGGAAGGTGCAAGCGGCTGGGTCTTCAGCGGTACTCTGACAGTGGCCCGAGAAGCTCCGTCACAGCTCTTGTCAAACACAGAGACAAGATCTGGTAACCAGATGGCTTTTGCTTGGCCGTGTGTCAAGTGCAGTGTTTACAGCTCTGCCAACCCATCTCAGGGCACCATGTCCTGGGTGTCTGTGGCTCTGTTTATGTCCCTGTCCTCCGGTGGCCATGGATGTGGTGTTCCCATTCGTTTTATGGAGTGGTGACTGTTCACCTCTCGTCACTTTACTGGTTTGAACTTCCTTACATAACGGTGCTCCTCTTCCCTCAGTAGTCTTTAATGCAGAGTAAATATTCAGTTGTGTATTTCATCATTCATGAATTTAATTCTAATATAGTGTTTATTTGTTAACCCATGATTCTATTTCACGGAGCCTAGAAGAGTGACAGCATATCTGGTATACATCCTAACGTGGGGCATCTTCCTAGGAATCGGTGAACTGCTACATTTGGGCATGATTATAAACTCTTTTCTTTAACCTTAAATTTCCTTGTACATTGGAAATTGCTGTGATTAACATCGCCTCCCCGCCCCCCCCCCAAGACAAAGTGATTGAGAATGGCTGTCTCCTTCTCTGCTCTTAAGAACCCAGAACCCAATTTTGATAGTGTTTTTCTGAGTTAGAGGATCCAAAGCCATTAAAAAAAAATAGGAGACAAATCTGAAACTTGACACCAACCCCATGACCGCCAGAGAAGATCCCGAGTCCAGCAGGATAGGAGAATTCAAACGTTTTAATCACAAACAGTGACCAGGACAGTGCAATATTTTTTTTTTTTGTTTCATTCAGTTAGGAGAGCTAAAACATGGTGTTAACTGCAGCCGAGAGTAAGTTTCTCACAGAGGCCCTGTGGAGAAGTTTTAGCTGCACAGCCCATGCTTAATACTCTCTGCCTTAGTTTACTCACACACTGGAGACTGAATTCACATTTGTGGACAGTGATGCTAGGTTCTAAGCTGTTGCTGTTTTCAGCACACAGGGGAACTGTGGGACTGGGCATAGAGGCTCATGTCTGTAATCCGAGCACACACAAGACTGAGGTGGGACGACTTCCATGAATTACAGGGCAGTCTGGGTTGTAGAGTGAGGAGGAGATGCAGAATAAAAAAAAAATAAGGAGAAATGAAAAACAGGAGAGAGGAGGCTGAGGAGGAGGAAGAAGAGGAGGAGGAGGAAGAGGAGGAGGAGGAAGAGGAGGAGGAGGAAGAGGAGGAGGAGGAGGAGGAGGAGGAAGAAGAAGAAGAAGAAGAAGAAGAAGAAGAAGAAGAAGAAGAAGAAGAAGAAGAAGAAGAAGAAGAAGTCATTTACAGTGGTCCTTAAGACACAGAGACGAGGACTTAGGTTTTGACTGTGGGTAGCGAAGGAGTGGCCACTGCCCACAGTCCCTCTCCATATTTGTGCCACATTGTGAAAGTTGTGTGACTCTGTTTCATGCCAGATCTGACAAGTGCACACACAGTGTGGAATTGGGAAGGCTTTAGTTATAAAGACCCAATTTGTCATGCCTCAGACCAAGAGGGGGATGTTTCCAGTGTGTGTAAGATCACGGGTGGCGCAGATGGGGCAGGCAAGAGAGCAGAGAGTGATACAGAACGGGAGAGCTGAAGAGACCAAGGATGATGCTTAGTGTGTCTGTTCCACCTGATGACATGGTTCTTGCTTACACAATGACATCAGCCTACATTAGGACTTATCTGAACTAACGCAGAGGCTTGAGGTCAGGAGCTAACGACATTTCAAGAGCGTCTTATCTAGGTATGGAAGGCATTTGGTATTGAGACTTTTGACTCTGCTGTAGGGACTGGGTGAGGTCTTGAGTGAATATGTATTGCTGACAAGGGTACTGCCATGTCACATACCAAAGCCGCAGCCTCATGGAAGTGGCAAAACTTTTCCTGAGTAAGGCTTGGAGGGATGGCAAAGCCTTTGTCTTGTTTGCATGTGAATGCTGACAGTACAGAAAATGTCCATCCTGTCTTTCTCCCTGGATGTCCTGAGGATGGCCTCCTGCAGAAATGAGCTAACCTTACCTCCTTGTTCATCTCTATGTGCGATCCTGCCTTCCTGTTTAACCACATATAACAGACACGTGCGCGCGGAGCATCCTCAGTGCTGTGGCTTCTCCACAGGAATGCACACAGCCCACCCAGCCTCAGCTTTTCTGTGTCCGTGGGTCTGTCATTCTCTTATTGGCCTTAGGGTTCCAGGGCCAAAACCAGGCAAGCAGGAGGCACTTTGTCACAGAGGGGCGTTCTCACCATTAGTAGCCACATCATCAGAGGAGTAAAGGAAGGCAGCCCATACCCTGGTGACGACACACAAGCATTTGCAGGCCTTCTGGGACTGTCCACGCGGAAGCATTCTCAGGAGCAAGGTGTAATTTCGAAAGAAGCCATAGTCAGCTTACTCCTGTCTCGCGGTCTTTAATACTTAAATGTCAGTGGAGGAAATTGCACTTGTCATTTGCAGAGTGATTTATTAAAATTATTTTCCCTTCCTTCTTAAAGATGCTTTGCGGATTCCATTCACTCAGCTTAAGAGCTTAGGGCATCGTGACACGTATCTATTCAGAATGAAAATCACTGCAAGCTACTTACACTTGGTGCAATCTGCTTTTTTCTGTTGGGAGGCTGCATGACACCTGAGTGTCTTAGCCATGACTCAGCATTCCTTCCTCTTGTCTTAGCTATGACTCAGCATTCCTTCCTCCTCTTCTGACACCATCCAGCCCATGGGCCAGGCACACCTAAAGCTTCTTCTAACCTGGGCTGAATGTCCGGCGAGTCAGACTGAAATTATTGTGGATTCCCAACTCCCAAAGCAGCAACACAAAATGAACCTACCTCCGTACTTTAGCTCCGTTTTTGGGCACCGTGTTTAGTCTGGAAACTTGATCCTAACCAAGATGAATTTTAAGCATTGCATAAAGCGATATTGATACCGTGCAGTACACTAAATCAGATAGACCTCTGCCCTTCCCAGAATTAAAGATGGAGCACAGATCAGACGGCCGCAACAGGATTCGGTCTTTGCAGGATTTTGTGTTTCTTCATTCAAAGCCAAAAGTAAATAATAAAATTTAAGTTACTCACTCATGGATTCAGTTAGCTTGGCCATGGTCATTTCCTCTTTGTGCTTTTCCTGGGGGAGAGAAGAAAAGATAATTATAAATAAAACATGTCTTAGATATGAATAGATATAGCACACCGGTTGCAGCCACCTCTCTCTCTTTTTTTTTCCCTAGGTCAGTCATATTACAGCTCAGCTACCAGAGAGTCACTGAAAAGAGGGTTTTTTTTTTTTTTAAGGCATTAAAAACCTTTCTACTGCTCTTGGCAGTGAGCGCCTGTCACACTGATCTTGGATATATATAATTGGTGACGCACGACCAGTTTTCAAAACCTCTTTGACACTGGAGTTTTGACATCCATATGCCAAATTTTTGCTCTCTGTTTTCCCTTATGGATCCTTTTTTTTTTTTTTTTTTGGTATTTTTAGAGTTGATATTTTTGTAGTCATTTAGTTTCCAAAAAACTAGATAGATTTTATACATCTTCCTTTGTCTTACTTTTTGGGTTCCTTTGGAGTCTTCTGAGAGTCCCTGTGTCTGTTTGATGGTTCTCTAACCTATTTTGAGATGAAGATTTTGTTTCAACCAGATAGAGGCTGCAACCAGCCGTGGCCAAGCTGAGCCACCCAGAGACTGCCTTGTCCTAACTGAAGGCAGACTCTGGGGGTGTAGAGGACAGCAGCCCCTCTCTCTGAGCTCTCTCCCGCCCCTTCAGATGATGGTGGTTTCCTTTGCTCCCTCAGCTCCTCACCTGAGCAGCCAGTTAGACATCAGTGATGGTGGCTTTGCTCCATGTAACTGTCTGGTTGTGAGAATCAGACATTTTTACCATAAAGTACAGAAGACTACCCAGGAAAACTGCTCCCTCCTAACTCCATGTCTTGACAAAGTCACAGGAGCAGGAGTGAGCAGCTTTCTGTCCCCATTAACATGTGTGTGTATGGGCATGCATGTGTGGATCGGCATATATGTGTGAATGGGCACATGTGTGTGTATGTGCGTGTGTATGTGTGAGTGTGTGTATGTGTGTGTGTGTTTGTGTGTGAGTGTGTACATGTGTGTGTATGTACATGTGTATATGTGTATGTGTGTGTACGTGTGCATGTGCACGTGTGTATGTGCGTGTAGATATATGTGTATTTGTGTGTGTACATGTGTTTGTGTGTGAATGTGTATAGGCATGCATGTATGTGTGTTATGTGCGTGTGTATGTATGTTTGTGCATGCGTATGTGTGTGCATGTGTGTATGGATGTGTGTGGGGGCATGTGGAAGTTAGAAGGCAGCCTCAGGTGTCAGTCTTCACCTCTCTATGCTGTTCAGTGCTGCACACCCTAGGTTAACTGGGCTGTGAGGCTCCAGGGATTCTCCTGACTCCACCTCTTATGTCTCCTTTGGAATGCTAGGATTGTGTGTTTGGCGTTGTGTGGGTTTGGGGATCCAAACTCAGGTCCTCACTTTTGTGTAGCGAGGGCCTTGCCCTCTGGGCCATATCTCCCTGGTCTTCTAGCCCCATTCCTGTGTCTGCCTATTTACTGACATGGAAACACAGCATTATAAATGTCAGCACAGCACACCTGATGCTTTAAGCTATGGAATCTTGAATACCGAGCTCACATTTTCCCATGTCAGTAAAAGACAACATCATCATTTCAAGATTTTGTGGCTTTCATCCTGGCGGCCAGAAAAATCTCTATTTAATTTATTTGCAACAGTGTATTCCTTTTCCCTTTCATTTGTTCACTTGTTTTCTGCTATTCTATAAAATGCCCCATTTGCCCACAGGAAGCAGCCTTCACTAGTGTGCAGAGCTGCCTCTCCCTGCGTTCACCCACAGGAAGCAGCGTTCACTAGTGTGCAGAGCTGCCTCTCCCTCCTTGCTCGCCAGCTTGCCCATGACAGCCACACCTGCCTCCCCATCTTTGACAAAATGACAGGTGGAACTTGGTGCCTTGTTATTACACATATTTTTTCCTTGGCCATTGTTTGCTTATAAACCATCAACTTTTGGCTTATGCTGCCGTTTTTCGGCTTCACTGACATCAACACACGTTCTTAGAAGCCCAGGGTGGCGTTTCCGTTTCCCAGTGGCCAGCCTCGCAGGATACCGAGCACAGCACAGCTGCTTGGCTAACACCTGAAATGTATTGTGCTGGCTTAGGTGTCACAGCTCGGCCAGCAGAACCATTAGACACCCTTCCTGTGGGATATTCCTACACTGAGAGGTGTGCTTTGACAGGAGTCCCGAGTCACTGAGCCCGTAGTGATGACAGTGAAAGCAAAGCACTGAGAGCCCTAGCCAGCCCCCTGTAGTTCACGTAGACACGTTGTGGGCCAGTGGAGATGTTGAGTGTCCTGTGGCACAAACAAGTACGGTGGCCGAGAGGAGCCTGTCATGTGACACTGGTTCATGCCATGTATACCCAGTATGCAAAGGGACGGCTGCAGGGACCAGCAGGCCTGAGGAGGCTGTGACAGTTCCGGAAGAGACTCGGGGAGTTTCACCCTTGCCCTCCAGGAACCTCTGCCGTGGAGGCTTGGCATCTGAACTCCCTCTATTTGTTGCCCCCACGCCCTCGATCTGGCCCTCGGCCTTCGTTCTCATTGGCCAGCTCCGAGTTCCTCACACCTCCTTTGGATAACTGTCCCCTTCTTCCTGGCCCAGGCGTGAGACCCCCAACACAACAGTACAATCTGCTAGTTTTATGGCAAGTTAACACTTCTGGGAAGAAGGAACGTCAACTGAGAAAAATGCCTCCACCAGATTGGCCTGTGGGAAAGCCTGTGAGGTGTTTTCTCCTTTGGTGACTGCTGGGGGTGGAGTTGGGGGGCACAGCTCACTGTAGGCAGTGCCGTCCCTGTGCTGGTGGTCAGAGAGCAGGCTGAGAAACCGGCGAGGGGCCGTCCAGCAGGCAGCGCCCCTCCACTGCTTCTGCATCAGCTCCTGCTTTGAGTCCCTGCTACCACCTTCCTGGATGGTGGGCTACAAGCTGTAAGGTGGAGCAAACCCTTTCCCCCTTAAGCGCTTTTAATCTTTGTTTTTCTCACAGTGAAAGCAACCCTCACTTGGACACAGAGACACCCAGATTTGGGGCATTCTGTCCTTAAAAATGCCCTTCAAGGTAATCCCTCTTCTTGTGTGTGGCTGCATCTCTTCTCAGGACAAGCCTGCCGGCCATGTCCTGGACTCTTTCTCTTACTACTGGACGGCCCTTGGAGCTCTTTTTCACTCCAGTGTGGTGAACGAGTGTCTCAGGCTTAGAGACACCAGTTCCTAGTTGCGCCATCATTTCCCTCTTCTCTGTACTTAAAGGGAAGCTCTGACATCGCAAAAGGAAGGGTTTGTAAAAACCCCAAGTTTAGCTATCTCAGACTGACTCATCTATAGCATAACGTACAGTGGAAATCACGACATATGTTTCGGGGTTAGTAGTTTAGTCACTCCACTGGGTGTCTTTAAACTCCTTATGGCCTCCCCTTATTATCAGAAGGCTGATGTTTGCAATTGCATGGCATGTGGACCCAATAAAGCCTGCATATTCCATTCTTGGTCCCAAGTAAGCGCTCCACATTCTAAGCCAAGGCTCCCTCCGTAGTAAGTGGCTTCCTGGTTGTTGGATTTGCATTACTGGGAAGAGATTCTGAAATACAGCCCGGCAAAGCGGGAAGACGTTCTGCCAGCACTGATCAAGTCCAGCCCCACAGAGATGGCAGTCGATACAACTAAACTCAGGAGAGAGAGCCGTGCCAGGGGAGGGACTCCCAGTGACCACCCATTTCCTCTTCCTCCCCTGCCCCAGCACCTCAGTCGGCCTACATTTGTTCTTCCCAGCTCTGTCCACTCAGCGCCGTCCTCCCTTCCTCCACTCTAAACACCGAAGAGTGACTTTAAGTTGTCCCAGGGAACCCTCAACACATAAGCTGGACCTAACCACCACTACAGTTTGAGTGTAACCGGCTTCTCCAGGCTTTGTAATTGCAAGCACCTGCTGCTCCGCTGGTCTCACTGCTTGGGGGAGATTGTACAACCTGCCGTCCATGAGCTTAGCTGGTGGGTGTGGGGCTGTATATGCAGGCACCAGAGGCCTTAGGCCAGCCCTGCTCCAGTACAGCTCTTCGCTTGCTGCCTGCTGCTGTTATGTAACAAGCCATACAGGGAGCTCCCCTAGGGACCCGCTGCAGCCAAGGTGCCTTCCTGCTATGGCGGACTGCAGTCCCGATGCCATAGGCCAAAATAAACCCTTTCCCTTCCAACTGTTTAGTATTTGGTTGTAGTGGCCATAGAGGCACAGGTGTTGTGCTTGAAGTGAGTATTCCTAGCTAAAGATGCTGTCAGCTTTGTCCTTAGTCAGGGCTGGCTGTGTCCCTGCATCCCAGGGCTGCTTTGTACCTTCCTGCCTGGTTAGTACCATCCCTTCTGTCTAGACAGCCCAGATTCTGTTTGCCCTTCTTCCCTGCCGCCAGAAGTGATCCCGAAGAACTCCACTAGCTGCCGTCCTGTCTCTAATTACTCTTTCCGAGCATCCTTCTTGGGTTTAATTGGTAAGCGCTGTGTTCATGCATAGATACTTTCCTGTGTGGAAGGGGACAGGGCCCATGAGCCCTCATGCCTAACTGAGGAGCTATGGGCAGGTCATCCACACTCTAGCGGATGGCCCCTTGACAGGAAAGCATGAACAGCACAAATTGGAGTCTACAGTGGGCAGGGAGGTCGGGGTGGATTTGGGAGGAGTTGGGGAGAATGTGATCAAAATATTTCAGATGAAATTATCAAAGAATCAATAAAAACATTTTTTTAAAAACCCAAAGATGAGTTAAATAAAAATAAGCAGAGAAGAAGCTAGTTGTGGCTTGCTGAGCACAGATCCTGCCCAACCTCCACCACAGCCCTGGGAATGGGCTGCCAGACTTGGCTGTGATTCGCTTCTAAATGTGACTACTGGTGGCCTCCTAAGGTGAACAAACAAACAGTGCCTCTGTGTGCCAGGGACTTTCCTGTGCGATGGCTTTCCGCGGGGAGCCAAGGGTTCTGCACCAGAGGTCGCCATCATCTCAGTGTACCCTTCCAAAGGAAAAGAAATCCAGAGAATCTTCCTTGTTCCGAGAATAGCTCAGGCTGGCTTGCAGAGTGGCGCTCTTGTTTATTTGGGTCTTGCTTGGGGTAGGGAGACGCTATGAGGAAGCAGATTTGAATGGGGGAGTTGGAAAGCCTGGAGGAAAAGGGGTCTTGGCGTGACCACTTCTTAGCCGTTTACTAATTCTCTGTGGGCATTTCAGCATCCTCTGTGTAAGTGGGGATGTGAGGCATGTGAACGTCCCCGTCTGGGAGCCTGTTGCCAAGCACACTAGACGGTGGGCACAAACACACTGAGGAGTTAGGGCTCCATGTGTCCCCTATCCCAGTGCCCTTCAGCTGCCGTGCAGAAGCTGGGGTACGGCTGCGGCTGCCTTCACATCTGAGAACAAACGCTGACTTTGACATTCGGGCAAAAGAATCTTCCCTGGAGTTGACAAGACTGCCAGTCCCTCAGGGTAGACTCGCCAGGAGTGAGACCGTGCGAACTCACCCCAGCCCAACAAAACGAGACACCAGGGCCTGGGACCTGGTGAACTGCTCATGAGGGCTGGGTTCTAGCTCCGAGGGCAGCCTCCTGTGGTGGTGCCCTCTTTCTGTAAGTTGAACCAAGCATGTCACCGGTGCTGAGGGAGCTCTCACTGTTGTGTTAGAGTGGCGTGAGACTCCCGCTGGAGCTCCACTCCCAAGGGTAATGATGCTTACTGTTCTGTCTGGTGGCATTCTCTCTGACTCACCTGGGAGTCACCGAAGGCTCAGTGGTTGGTGTGTGACTGAGTGTGTATGCACATGTGCCAGTGTGTATGCATGCTTGCATGTGAGTATTGTATGTGCTAGTATGTGTATGTGATATGTGCGGGTATTCGTGTGTGATATGTATACGAATGCACATGAGTGTGTGTGAGAGATTTCTGTATACGTGTATGTGCACACAATTTGTATATGCATGTGAATGTGGTGTGTGTATGTATGTATACATATGTGTTGGAATGTAATGTATGCATGTGATGTGTATATACATCCATGTGTGCATATGTGTGAGTGTGTGTTTGTATATACATGTGGGTGGGAGAGAGAGAGAGAGAGAGAGAGAGAGAGAGAGAGAGAGAGAGAGAGAGGAGGGAGGTGACATTCACAGACTAGAGCTTTCAGAGGGTGGAGGAGGCTCTCCTGCTGCTTGGGGTACCCTCGGCCCCAGGTAGGGATGGCTGTAGGCAGAAGCTATACAGGATGGAGGAGAGGCTCATTCAGCCTGATATATTTCAAACCAATCATATTTGCATCTCAGATATTTTTATCTCTCTAAACTGTGCTCACAGTCACCAGAAAACTGTGATCTCCTTTTACAAGCCGGCAAAGGACCATTTCTGCACGGTGGGAGGCAGTCCATCGGCTCTTATCTACAAGCGGACCTCCTCCCTAGGCTATGCAAGGCCTCAAGCCTTCTGCTGTGGTCTTCGGGGGTGGGGTGGGGTGGGGTGGGGGTAGGGGGGCGGTTTCTCCAAGTGATGTCCCTGGCTCCTCCCTGCTTCCTTTTCTGGCCTGAGGCTATACAAGTCCCTGGAAAACACATGGAATGAGGGAGGAGCATCCTTAGGCAGGCAGCCACATGGGTGCCCCTTGCCTGTGGCATCCTTTCTATGGCCACAAATAGCTCGAGAGAGATGCAGGCTCAAACATTTAAGAACCACTAGGTAACTCTGCCTGGTGCAAAACTAATGGCAATGGGTGGCCATCATGCTAGGACGATTTGGGGACAATATGTATTTAGAATATAATGCTATAAACAGACACCATCATGCAGTTATTTTCTGAACTGAAATAGTCATTCCTGTCCGCTGGGGCGGGGCGGGGGCAGGGGACATGGGGCAGGGACATGGGGCAGGGACATGGGGCAGGGCGGGGAGGTATGGGGAGGTAGGTGGCTCAGAAGACTCAAAAAGCTGAGGTGGGGCCATCAAAATTGTCACAGTCAGGATGAGGGAAGGAAGAGAGGAAGGCGACAGGCAAGGCCAGGACCTGGGCAAGCTCCCTGTCTTTCTTGATGAGCCACGGGAAGTGGCTGGTGACATGGGATGCAATTCCTTCCTGGATGCCAAGTGATATGGGGATTTAGGGAGCGAGACATTTTCAGTCAGACCGTTGGCTTTCATTGCTGTCAGACTCAGTTAAAGACCAGCTAACCTGTGGAGGGGAGCGGCTTCTGACGTGCTGTTGAGCCGCAGGGTGTTGGTAATGATCATGTTCTCTGCGTTTCAGGAGCCAGAAGGAAGCGTTCCAAAAGTTTAGTGTAAAGAAACGATCGCTGTTTGGGGAGATGGATGTGTTTTCCCTGACTTAAGCATCACGCGGTGTACAAACATATCATGCACCACATGGCACCACATGAATCTATACAGTTCTGCGGTTTTATATACCAGTTTAAAGCAAATCTAACTTTACAAAGACCCCTCAAGTCAACCTCAAAATTTCTTCATTTGGGGTGAAAATGTGTGTGGTGTATTAGATGGCAGAGGTGAAGCTTTTGTCGGGCAGGATATACAGGGCACTTTTGGTGACGCATCCCTCCTTGCAAAAAAAAAAAAAAAAAAAAAAGAGCATCCCTTGAGGATTATAGCACATGGACGCCCTGCTTGGTCCCCTCTGCTGTCGTCACTGTGGCCTGGTTGATCAGATGGGCCCTGACACCATGAAGGAATGAGACGGTTCACCAGAGCAAACCCAGCTGACAGGATGAAGATGAAGGCAGCGAGACTGCAGCCAGGAACCTGACAGGGCTTCCCTGTCCTTCCTCCCAGAGCAAGGCTATGACAGGAAAGCAGGTCCATGGAGCCTCTTCAGAGCATTTATCTGAGTGTTGAACACATGAGATCCCACCAAGAGAAACAGGTGTAGCCTAAGCCTGAGACACTGCTGGGTGCCATAGCTGCCGATCCCTTCCGAGTTCTCTACATTTCTGCTCCACAGGCAACCTCCCTGGGAGCAACCACCATCCTAGTGTGCTTGATAAAGTTCAGGTGAGTTTAGAGAGTTCCCCCAAGGTATACAGCTTCGTGGCATATTGATGAGAAACTCATCCTGTCTTCCTAGATGCCAGGAAGATAAATCCCAGAATGAGCATCACTCCCCAAGCCCCACCAAGCATCTTTCTTTACATGAGCCAGGACAGGGGATCCCAGAGAGCCAGGACATGCTGCTTGATCACCACTGTCCTTTATCCTGACAGGTGGTCCTGGCCCTGGGATGCACATGGCTCTGGGATGCACCTGGCCCTTGGGATGGACCTGGCCCTGAGATACACCTGACCCTGGGATGCACCGGGCCCTGGGATGCACCTGGCCCTGGGATACACCTGACCCTGGGATGCACCTGGCCCTTAGGGTGCACCTGGCCCTGGGATGCACCTGGCCCTGGGGTGCACCTGACCCTGGGATACACCTGGCCCTTGGGGTGCACTTGACCCTGGGATGCACCTGGCCCTTGGGATGCACCTGCTCCTTGGAATGCACCTGACCCTGGGATGCACCTGGCCCTTGGGATGCACCTGGCCTTGGGATGCACCTGACCCTTGGGGTGCACCTGGCCCTTGGGATGCACCTGGCCCTGGGATGCACCTGGCCCTTGGGATGCACCTGGCCCTGGGATGCACCTGGCCCTGGCATGCACCTGGCCCTGGGATGCACCTGGCCCTTGGGGTGCACCTGGCCCTGGGATGTGCCTGGCCCTGGCATGCACCTGACTCTGGGATGCACCTGGCCCTGGGATGACCTGACCCTTGGGGTGCACCTGGCCCTGGGATGCACCTGGCCCTTGGGGTGTACCTGGCCCTTGGGATGCACCTGGCTGTTGGGATGTGCCTGACCTAGGATGCACCTGGCCCTGGGATGCACCTGGCCCTGGGATGCACATGGCCCTGGGATGCACCTGACCCTTGGGGTGCACCTGGTCCTTGGGATGCACATGGCCCTGGGATGCACCTGGCTCTTGGAATGCACCTGGTTCTGGGGATGTACCTGGTCCTGGGATGCACCTGGCCCTTGGGGTGCACTTGGTCCTTGGGATGTACATGGCCCTGGGATGCACATGGCCATGAGATGTACCTGTTCTAAGTTCTATTCCCAGATTCCCAGGATCCACGTGTCAATGTTGAATGCCAGGAGAAGCCCAGTGTTTGCACTCAGCCTCAATCTGCTTGTGACTTATTTTGAGGAGAGCCCTTGATGTCCTTCAGTTTTGTTTGTGTGGAGCTAATGCTTTGCTGTAGATAGAAGGTAATGGGAATTGGGTTGATGTGACGAGAACACTACAACAGTTAGCACGGTGACTTCCTTTGGCATAGACAGGATGTTTAGGGAATAGCCACCTGGCCCACAGGCTGTCCTGGCTTAAGCAGTCACTGTGGTCCCAAGGTGACAGTGACAATAGTCACCAGAATGCTTGGTTTGCCTACAGTTAGTGTTATGTTAGAAAGTCCCCTGCAAAAGGTGTCAGCCAGATGCTTCGGTACCCCCACCACTCAATTATCTCTGTCTTTAATTAGTTATTTTAATTAATTAATTAATTAATTAATTATCCACTCATGGACCACCTGTGTAAGTGTGTGTTAAAGCACATGCATTTGGAGGGTTGTGATCAGCTTTCTGAGAAGAGACTGAGCGCCACCAGGATTTTGGCACAGAAGCTTATTTTCAAAGCAAAGCACTAGCCATCATGTGTTGCCATAAGGACCCTGCTCACTGGAATCACCTAGGAAGTCGGTCTGGGGCGGATGCTGTGAGGCCGTTTCTCAGCTGTTCAGGGGCATCAGTGGTCATGTGCGACACCCAGTCAGGGGAGCGTTTTCAAAAAGGAATACTTTGAAAATTTCTCCATGAGCAAAACTGACATTTACTGGAGCTGAAGATTGAGGGAAATTCACGGGTGGAAAGCGTGTCATTTTCTTGTGCTTCCTCCCACATGTGCTTTCAGCTTGAGCTTGCATTTAGGTAGCGGAGGGCAGGGAGGGAGGGTGACCCATCAGTGAGCACCAGTAATTGCTTCTTGGCAGCAGGGATCTCTAAGAAGAACGAGGGAAAATCACCCGTTCTCTCATATTACTCCTTGGCTTCTTCTTTATTTTTTTCTATTTATGATGAATTTCTTAATTTTAAATTGATGTCAGCATTTGAAAAGACAAGATTCATATGCTTCTCCCCATTTCTCTCACCAAAGGCAGTTTAAAAGCTCTGGACAATTATGCCTTTCACTTACACAGTTTGTGTGTATGTGTATGTGTGTATATTCATGTAGTTCATGTGTGTTCATGCATGTAGATTTCAAGGGGAAAAGCATGCGTGTCTTTCCTCAGGTACAACCTATCCTTTTTTGAGACAGGGTCTCTCCGGTATCCTAAGCACACCATGGAGGGCAGGCTGCCTGCCCAAGCAGCTACAGGGTCTGTGGTTCTGCGTCTCCAGTAGAGTGAACATAACCTCACTCCTCCATGCTTGACTCTTTTCTTTTTAAAGAAAATATAGATTAATGAGGCTAAAACCATGTCCTTGCAAGGCAAGCACTTTACTGGCTGAGCTATCTCCTGGACTCTGGTCATTGTTTTTTAATATACGAAGGCTCTGACAGGTGCGCAGAAGGAAGCGGGCCGGACAGTGACCTGGGACACTGGGCATGCCTTCCTGGGTTTTCTCTTTGCTTTGTACGCCTAGGACTGGGCATTACAGAAGCCAGCGTCTCAGAGACATAAAGCTACAGGAGACCACCCTGAAGTCTCCAGCCAAACAATCAAGAAAACATAAATTTAAAACAAAGCATTTGTCTAATAATTTCTCTGACTCTGGCTAGAAAAGGAAATAGCAGCACCCATGCTGGAAGCCAAGGTCAGGTGATGAGGGTAGGTGGCTACCTTTGCCAGCCTGTGAGGGACAGAGTGTGGAGTAAGGATTCCTATAACTGTAGAGGGTAGGGAGACTCCTCACAGACCAGTCCTGAGGTCTAGACATCTACTGGAATCTGACAGGAGGAGGTGACTCTGCCTAGCCACACTGAGGTGGTGTTAGGAATAGGGTGGACTTGGGACATTTGCCACTGTTAAACCCTGCTCAACCACAGCCAAGCTATATCCACGAAGGGTCAGTGGATGCCACATGGAAAGTAACAATGAGACCACATCCTTTATGCCTTAGTTCACATGACACCCTGAAGGCTCAGTGATGAGCCTGGCCTTGTTTCTAACCATCCCCGGTGAAGAGCTGCCACTGACACGTGATGCCTCCCAGGGACCAGTAAGGCGACGAATGCCCTCTTAACTCACCACAGTGGTTTCAAAGCAGACCTATTACAACACAAAATTGTAATGAGAGACAGAATCTTACAGCGCTCAAAGTGTCCAAGTTCCAGTAGAAAAAGAATCACCTTTTAAAAAGATTTATTTATTATGTATACAATGTTCTGCCTGCGTGTGTGATTGCCTGCTAGAAGAGGGCACCAGATCGCATTGTAGATGGCTGTGAGCCACCATGTCATTGCTGGAAATTGAACTCAGGGCCTCCGGAAGATCAGACAGTGCTCTTAACCTCTAAGCCATCTCTCCAGCCCCCAAAAGAGTCACGCTTAACACCAAGAATCAATAAGCTCAAATTGGATGAGAGAACACGAATCTAGACACTGCCGTGACATGGCTTTTTTAGACTCACATGAGAAAGGGGTTAAGAGTTTAAGGCATGCCATATTCAAGACAATTATGGACATGATCAAAACTATGAAAAAAGTTCCAACAAAGAAATAGTAGGTCTTGGGGGATATTAGAAGCTATAAGAAGAACTGAAGGTAAAATTTGGAACAAAAAACTACAGTAACCAAAATAAAAGCCTCAGTGGATATGACAGAACACAGACACAGCAACCTTGACGACAGAAGTTAACAGATTTGTTTAGCAGGGAGAAAGAAAATGAAGAGAATTTGTCAACACCTCAGTTCTTCATACGCCAGTAATTGTATTAAATGTGAATGGTTTAAACATGTGAATTTAAAGGCAGAGATTAAAAGAACGTATAAGTGAAAAATCTGTATGTTGGAAGTACAACTGTTTAAATGAGATCCATTTAAATATTGCTCTGTAGATTTAAAGCAAAATCACTGAAAATTACACACCGTAAAAATATAAACAAGCTATATGGTGGTGGCGCACACTTTTAATTCCAGCATTTGGAAGGCAGAGGCAAGCAGATCTCTGAGTTCAAGCTGGCTTGGTCCACAGAGCGTGTTCCAGGGCAGCTGGCACCGAACAGAACATCCCTGTCTCAAAAACAACAAAACAAAACACCCCCCCCCCAAAGAAAAACCAAAACGAGGCAGGTATGATGCTCTACCATAGAGAGTAGATCAATGCGAACACCAAATGAGAGGTGAAGAGCAGCATTAGTAAGATCAGAGCTCTGCCAAACATAATCACAAAGGGGTAAGCGCAGTCCAACGGTAGAAGCATAAGCTATGTGAGCATAAGCTGGTACACACAGCAGAAGTTGGAATTTTATAAGTAGTTGAAAGCATCAACTTTTAACAATCGCTGGGACCATTAGAGAGGATACCAGCCAGGACACAGCCACTCAGCACTTCTGTCAGCTATAGGATGTAGTCAGTGCTAACGTGGCATCCACCCAACAACAGCAGAACACACTTGCTTTTCAAAGGCCGTCTGCAGGATGGGGTATAGAACGCATGTCAGCCAACACAAAGGAATTGAAACCCTACAGACTGTACTTTGGCATCATAAACTAAAAAGTGTGTATCTTTCCCCTTTCTTCTATGCCCCACATCTGTTTTCCGTTCTCTTCCTCCCCTCTCTACCCCTCTGACTTTGGTCAACTTCGCTTGAAGAGTAGGGGGAAGATTTTAGAGTAGAGTGTCTTTTCTCACGCAGGGTTATAAAGAAATGAGAGGACTGGACTTTGCATTTTCTGAAACCTGGAATCTTCTCTCTCCTTTTGGAGAGTTTCATGACCCCCACCTCATTTGACTGTACCTGAACCTTTCTATATGAGATCAGAGGGCAGTAGGAGATGGAGGGGTCTGATTGTATATTACAGAGGATGGGCAGTGTTTAAACAGTTCCCCAAACCCAAATAAACACACAATTAAATGGAGCAGAAAAATAGCTTTCCTTATGAGACCTGAAATCCAACAACAAACTTCCAATTCACAAGGCAGAAGTCAGTCTGGGTGCAGCCGCTGGGCAGCCTCTCCCTGTGGACCAGCCGTTGCATAAGTGTGCTGTATTCACGTGACCCTCTGTATTGCTGAGCCATGGAACCCTATTCTGCCAAATATGGTTATTTTATCAAAACCGTATATTCCCCATAATAGCCTTCTCACGGGCAACCCTGGGGCCTCTGAGTTTTGGACGCACATGTAGAGGAAACAAAGAATGAGTTCCCTCATCACGGGCTGAAAGGTGGGCCGCTGGCCAAGCACAGCCAGGGGCCTGTGTCTCTGCTGGGCAGCAGCTGCTCAACTCCTTGTCCCTAAGGACAGCAGAAGGCAGAAGGGAGGGGGGTGGGGGGGGGAATGGAGCAGAGTCCAGGGATCCCAAGGCAGAGATTCCTTCCTAAGGCTCTGTGTTCCCCAGGACTAGGCAGAGGCAGATGGCACCTGCTTTTCCATTGGCTGGGCAGTCGTGGCCAGAGGCATGGGGGTGGGTGAGAGGAAACAGGCCCAAATGTACTTTACAGATGCTCTCTGAACGTTAGAACTGCAGAATTTGCCTTGTCGCAGAGCGTCACAGAAGTGACTTGTTATGGGATTGGTCATTCCGTGGGCCGGGATTGACTGATGTGCCTGAGGGGGCAACCGGTTCCACCCCTCCATTTCCTTCCTGAGGTGAGGATCCTCCACCCGGACTCTGAGTTACTTTTCTTGCTTCTTTTCTGGCCCCAGTCACTATGGTTTTGTGCTTCTGGCTTTAGGCAAAGCCAGCATCTCTGTTCCCAGTTCTGTTTCTATAGAGATGAGCACATCAGGGCCGGGGACCAGGTGCACTTCCACACAGTGTGAGGAAGGGATATCTCTCAGGAGATACACACTCATGCACTTGTGGGGAACACATCCCGACATCCAGAAATGACTCGAACGGAGCAGGATAGAGAAGGAAGAGAGGGAGAAGGGAAGAGGACACAAGGTGACATTTGTAACCTACAGGGCATCTCAGTAAAAGCTCCATCACCATCTACTCTGTAGCCTTTTTCTGAGTTCACTAGAGAGGATTTTTAAGGCAAAAAAAATTGGGAAGATTATTTTGGGGAGTATGAATGTCTTTCTTACCTAGGAGGACTTGTGGTCAGGGTGGGGACTTGGAGGAATGCACTAGTTGCTTGGGTTTTTTTCAGCTCCTCTGGCATGGTGTTATGGTATGGCACCCTATTCAACACTCAGGGTAGGTGCAGCATGGAGCCACAGCCCATGTACTGCAGATTTGTGGCCTGTGCCTCTGGTGGAGTGTTGAGGTGCCTTGAGGTTCCACCAAATTTCTGAAGGCAGAAGCAGAGGTATGCATTGTTTCAAACCACTTGCTATCAAATCATCTTACTGCAAGCTATGGAATCATCTTACTGAAAGCTAGTGAGAAAAAGAACAGAAATGTGTGTGTGTGTGTGTGTGTGTGTGTGTGTGTGTGTGTGTGTGAGAGAGAGAGAGAGAGAGAGAGAGAGAGAGAGAGAGAGAGAGAGAGAGAGAGAGAGAGAGTGTAGGAGGTCAGAAGACAATCTCAGGTGTTAGTTTTTAGGCACCTTCCACCTTTCATTTGTGACAGGGTCTCTCATTGGTCTAGAAGTTTCTCTGTAGGCCAGGCTAGCTCATGAGTTCCAGGATCTGTCTGTCTCTGGTTTTCTTCTTGCCACTCCTGTAGTTACAGGCACATGCCATCCTGACCAGCTTTTTTGTTTTGTTTTGTTTTTATTAATTTATTCTCGATTGTTAGCCCTTCCCCTCTTTCCTCCCATTCTTCCCTCCCTCTCACTTCCCCCCTTCTCCCCTCCCCTATGTCTGTGATTGAGGGAGATCTCCTCCCCCTATATATGCTCTTAGGATATTGAGTCTCTTCTTGGTAACTTGCTATCCCTCCTCTGAGTGCCGTCAGGCCTCCCCATCCAGGGAACATGTTGACCAGCTTTTTAAATGGGTTCTAGGGTTTGAACTCAGGTCCTCACACTTGTGAGGACATTTCACAGACTAAGCATCATGTCCCCAGCACATGCACAACCTTCACTTAGGTGGCCCTGCGAAAGGCCTGTGCATCAGTGAGTTGAAGAAGGGATGTGGGAAGACCTAGGTTTCCGGCAGCAGATGGGTGTGATGAAGGCACTTGGTGACAAACATGTTCAGGCCCAACAGTCTACAGCAGATTTGGCTGACCATGGCCATCCCCAGACCCTGGGCACATCCCATTCGCACCAGACACAGGCTAGCTGGCTCATGAGTGGGATTCTCCTCAGACACATCCTACTGTGTGTGTCCAGAGATTCAGCCTCAGGTCCTTGGGCAGCTTGGGCAGCAAACGCTTCGCTTGCTGAGCTGTCCCCTCAGCCCTCCCTGGGTGTCCTCAGTTCTCACAGATTGCTGACACAGGAAGACATCCCTTCGCTGATGAGAAACCATCACTTAACCTATTCAGAATATTGCAAAACAAAACAAAACAGCAACAACAACAACAACAAACCCTAGAAGCTGAAACATGACTGGGAAGATAAAAGCAAATACTAAAGTGAAGTGCTGCAGTGAAAACAGAAATAAAGACAACATCGGGCTTTGTGGAAAAGAGTGAAGGCCCTGATGAATATGCAATCAGGAGAACAAGGAAGCACGAGTGGGCAACAAATGCAGGAAAGGTGCTTGCTGTCCATAAACATCAGGGAAGGCAAAACTACCAGAGAGCTGCAGGTAGAGCTCAGTGGTAGAAGGCTTGCCTAGTATACGTGAGGCCTCAGTTCAAACCCCAGCATTATAAGAAGCAAGCAGAGAGACAGACAGACAGACGACAGACAGAAAAACCACGAGGCGCTTACACTGAGATCCGGCCTCACTCACATCATCAAGGCTATCAACAGGACAGCAGACTAAAAACTGAACAGCAAATGCTGGCGAGAATGCAGAGAAAAAGGAGCCCTATACCCTCTTCCTCGTGACTGGAAACTGGTGCAGCAGGTCCCCTTTGCTTTCCATTGCTGTGGTAAATACCATGGAGAGCGACTTGGTGAGTCAAGGATTTGATTGGCTTACGCTTCCGTGTGGCTGTCAATCACAGGCAAGTGAGGGCGGAGCTGAAGTGGGAGCCGAGGCAGGGAGCAGAGGGAAGCTGTTTAACGTCTTGTCCTAAGCTCACCTGTCTCACCCTTGCTATGCCTCCCATGCCCGACTACCAACGGGTGCCACCACCCACAGGAGGGCTGGGCCTTCTCACATCAATCTAGACCAAGAAAATGTCCACAGACTTGCCTGCCGGTCAGTGTGACAGAGAGTTCCTCTGTGGAGATTCCTTTGCCCCACTTGAGTCACACAACCAGTACAACCCGCCTCCCTTGTACACGTCTGTGTGGGACTTCCTCTACAAACCAGAAAAGGGGGGTTCTGCCATGACTCAGCTAGGCTACTTGTGACTCTGCACCCAAAGGAAACAGAGGCAGTGTACAGTAGACACCACCCACGAGTATTACCAAACTGTAGGGTCAGCGTAGGTCCCTCCCCACAGCTGAGTGGAAAGAGAGCGCGGCCAGTACTTACAAAGGGCTTTTATTCAGCCTTAAAGAAGAAGAAGTCACGTGCAGAAAGATGGGTGGAGCTAGAGATCACCACAGACTGTAAGCTAAGCAGATAGACGCTGCCCAGTGTGGTCTGTTTCCCAGTGTGTGGACTCAGAACAAATGGACTGAGCTGGTGAGTGGAGAAAAACGGGGCAGTGAATGAAAGAGGGTAAGAGCCTTGTAGAACAGGATCAAATATGGAAATACTTAGTGACAGCATTATGTTGTGGAGTTAATGTATGCTAATAAAATATAACTGGGGCTGGGGAGATGGCTTAGTACTTGTTGCTCTTATAGAAGACCTGGGTTAGGTTCCCACGCTTGTTTACGGCTTACAACTGCCTGCAACTCCAGTTCTAGGGTATGCAGACGCCTCTTCTGACCTCTGTGAGCACTGAGCATGCATGTGGTATACATGTATACATGTAGGGATATATGTAAGCCTATACATAATACATACACACTCGCACACACACACACGTGAATATGGAATACAGAATTCAGGAAATAAAGCAAAGTATAAAGAATACAAAAACGATTGAATAGAAAATGACAGATATGGAAGATGAGAAAAGATGATTCCATGTGTACATAATTTGTCTTTAAAACAACCAAAAGACTTATTTATATTAATTTGGATTTTGTGTGGTGTGTGTGTCCATGTATCTTTGTGTGTGTTCCTGTCTGTGTGTCTATATGTGTGTGGGGGTATATGCAGGTATGTGTGTCTGTGTGTGTGTGTCTTTGTGTGTGTTCTTGTCTGTGTGTCTGTGTGTGTGTGGGGGAATATGCAGGTATGTGTGTCTGTGTGTGTGTTCTTGTCTGTGTGTCTGTATGTGTGTGGGGGTATATGCAGGTATGTGTGTGTCTGTGTGTGTGTCTTTGTGTGTGTTCTTGTCTGTGTGTCTGTGTGTGTGGGGGGGGAATATGCAGGTATGTGTGTCTGTGTGTGTGTGTCTTTGTGTCTGTTCTTGTCTGTATGTGTGGGGGGGAATATGCAGGTATGTGTATCTGTGTGTGTGTGTCTGTGTGTTTGTGTGTGTTTTTATGTGTGTAGGTATATGCATGTGTGTGAGGAGAGGCCAGAGGCATCAAATCACTTGGAGCTAGAGGTAGGGGTGGTTGTGGACTGCCTGCTATAGGTGCTGGGGACTGAGCTTCAATGCTTTGCAAGTGTCACTTGAGCCATCTCTCCAACACCCACAACTTGTATCTTTGAAGAGGAAAATTGAGTAGTTAGTAGAGAATGAGCATATGATTTAAGGGAAATGTCAGAGAAAGTTCAATTTTTACCATTGATAGGGTACTATGTCTACTCAGTAGTACTTAGCAGTAGAGCTACACCTACTACTTTTATCTTCTGTATCACTCTACTGCATCAGTCTACTGTGTCTACTACATCAGTCTACTGTGTCTACTGCATCAGTCTACTGTGTCTACTACATCAGTCTACTGTGTCTACTACATCAGTCTACTGTGTCTACTACATCAGTCTACTGTGTCGACAACATCAGTCTACTGTGTCTACTGCATCAGTCTACCGTGTCTACTACATCAGTCTACTGTGTCTACTGCATCAGTCTACTGTGTCTACTGTATCAGTCTACTGTGTCTACTACATCAGTCTACTGTGTCTACTACATCAGTCTACTGTGTCTATCACATCAGTCTACTGTGTCTACTACATCAGTCTACTGTGTCTACTGCATCAGTCTACTGTGTCTACTACATCAGTCTACTGTGTCTACTACATCAGTCTACTGTGTCTACTATATCAGTCTACTGTGTCTACTGCATCAGTCTACTGTGTCTACTACATCAGTCTACTGTGTCTATTGCATCAGTCTACTGTGTCTACTACATCAGTCTACTGTGTCTACTACATCAGTCTACTGTGTCTATCACATCAGTCTACTGTGTCTACTACATCAGTCTACTGTGTCTACTACATCAGTCTACTGTGTCTACTACATCAGTCTACTGTGTCTACTGCATCAGTCTACTGTGTCTACTGCATCAGTCTACTGTGTCTACTGCATCAGTCTACTGTGTCTACTGCATCAGTCTACTGTGTCTACTACATCAGTCTACTGTGTCTACTGCATCAGTCTACTGTGTCTACTACATCAGTCTACTGTGTCTACTACATCAGTCTACTGTGTCTACTGCATCAGTCTACTGTGTCTATTGCATCAGTCTACTGTGTCTACTACATCAGTCTACTGTGTCTACTACATCAGTCTACTGTGTCTACTACATCAGTCTACTGTGTCTACTACATCAGTCTACTGTGTCTACTGCATCAGTCTACTGTGTCTACTGCATCAGTCTACTGTGTCTACTGTATCAGTCTACTGTGTCTACTACATCAGTCTACTGTGTCTACTGCATCAGTCTACTGTGTCTATTGCATCAGTCTACTGTGTCTACTACATCAGTCTACTGTGTCTACTACATCAGTCTACTGTGTCTATCACATCAGTCTACTGTGTCTACTACATCAGTCTACTGTGTCTACTGCATCAGTCTACTGTGTCTACTACATCAGTCTACTGTGTCTACTACATCAGTCTACTGTGTCTACTATATCAGTCTACTGTGTCTACTGCATCAGTCTACTGTGTCTACTACATCAGTCTACTGTGTCTATTGCATCAGTCTACTGTGTCTACTACATCAGTCTACTGTGTCTACTACATCAGTCTACTGTGTCTATCACATCAGTCTACTGTGTCTACTACATCAGTCTACTGTGTCTACTACATCAGTCTACTGTGTCTACTACATCAGTCTACTGTGTCTACTGCATCAGTCTACTGTGTCTACTGCATCAGTCTACTGTGTCTACTGCATCAGTCTACTGTGTCTACTGCATCAGTCTACTGTGTCTACTACATCAGTCTACTGTGTCTACTACATCAGTCTACTGTGTCTATCACATCAGTCTACTGTGTCTACTACATCAGTCTACTGTGTCTACTGCATCAGTCTACTGTGTCTACTACATCAGTCTACTGTGTCTACTACATCAGTCTACTGTGTCTACTACATCAGTCTACTGTGTCTACTACATCAGTCTACTGTGTCTACTGCATCAGTCTACTGTGTCTACTGCAGTGTCTACTACATCAGTCTACTGTGTCTACTACATCAGTCTACTGTGTCTACTACATCAGTCTACTGTGTCTATTGCATCAGTCTACTGTGTCTACTACATCAGTCTACTGTGTCTACTGCATCAGTCTACTGTGTCTACTGCATCAGTCTACTGTGTCTACTGCATCAGTCTACTGTGTCTACTGCATCACTCTACTGTGTCTATTGCATCAGTCTACTGTGTCTACTACATCAGTCTACTGTGTCTACTACATCAGTCTACTGTGTCTACTACATCAGTCTACTGTGTCTACTACATCAGTCTACTGTGTCTACTGCATCAGTCTACTGTGTCTACTGCATCAGTCTACTGTGTCTACTGTATCAGTCTACTGTGTCTACTACATCAGTCTACTGTGTCTACTGCATCAGTCTACTGTGTCTATTGCATCAGTCTACTGTGTCTACTGCATCAGTCTACTGTGTCTACTGCATCAGTCTACTGTGTCTACTGCATCAGTCTACTGTGTCTACTGCATCAGTCTACTGTGTCTACTACATCAGTCTACTGTGTCTACTAATTAGTCTACTGTGTCTATTGCATCAGGCTACTGTGTCTATTGCATCAGTCTACTGTGTCTACTGCATTAGTCTACTGTGTCTACTACATCAGTCTACTGTGTCTATCACATCAGTCTACTGTGTCTACTACATCAGTCTACTGTGTCTACTACATCAGTCTACTGTGTCTACTACATCAGTCTACTGTGTCTACTGCATCAGTCTACTGTGTCTACTGCATCAGTCTACTGTGTCTACTGCATCAGTCTACTGTGTCTACTGCATCAGTCTACTGTGTCTACTACATCAGTCTACTGTGTCTACTACATCAGTCTACTGTGTCTACTACATCAGTCTACTGTGTCTACTGCATCAGTCTACTGTGTCTACTGCATCAGTCTACTGTGTCTACTGTATCAGTCTACTATGTCTACTACATCAGTCTACTGTGTCTACTGCATCAGTCTACTGTGTCTACTGCATCAGTCTACTGTGTCTACTGCATCAGTCTACTGTGTCTACTGCATCAGTCTACTGTGTCTACTACATCAGTCTACTGTGTCTACTAATTAGTCTACTGTGTCTATTGCATCAGGCTACTGTGTCTATTGCATCAGTCTACTGTGTCTACTGCATTAGTCTACTGTGTCTACTACATCAGTCTACTGTGTCTATCACATCAGTCTACTGTGTCTACTACATCAGTCTACTGTGTCTACTACATCAGTCTACTGTGTCTACTGCATCAGTCTACTGTGTCTACTGCATCAGTCTACTGTGTCTACTGCATCAGTCTACTGTGTCTACTGCATCAGTCTACTGTGTCTACTACATCAGTCTACTGTGTCTACTACATCAGTCTACTGTGTCTACTACATCAGTCTACTGTGTCTACTACATCAGTCTACTGTGTCTACTGCATCAGTCTACTGTGTCTACTGCATCAGTCTACTGTGTCTATTGCATCAGTCTACTGTGTCTACTACATCAGTCTACTGTGTCTACTACATCAGTCTACTGTGTCTACTACATCAGTCTACTGTGTCTACTACATCAGTCTACTGTGTCTACTGCATCAGTCTACTGTGTCTACTGCAGTGTCTACTACATCAGTCTACTGTGTCTACTACATCAGTCTACTGTGTCTACTACATCAGTCTACTGTGTCTATTGCATCAGTCTACTGTGTCTACTACATCAGTCTACTGTGTCTACTGCATCAGTCTACTGTGTCTACTGCATCAGTCTACTGTGTCTACTGCATCAGTCTACTGTGTCTACTGCATCAGTCTACTGTGTCTACTGCATCAGTCTACTGTGTCTACTACATCAGTCTACTGTGTCTACTACATCAGTCTACTGTGTCTACTACATCAGTCTACTGTGTCTACTACATCAGTCTACTGTGTCTACTGCATCAGTCTACTGTGTCTATTGCATCAGTCTACTGTGTCTACTACATCAGTCTACTGTGTCTACTACATCAGTCTACTGTGTCTACTACATCAGTCTACTGTGTCTACTACATCAGTCTACTGTGTCTACTGCATCAGTCTACTGTGTCTACTGCATCAGTCTACTGTGTCTACTGTATCAGTCTACTGTGTCTACTACATCAGTCTACTGTGTCTACTGCATCAGTCTACTGTGTCTATTGCATCAGTCTACTGTGTCTACTGCATCAGTCTACTGTGTCTACTGCATCAGTCTACTGTGTCTACTGCATCAGTCTACTGTGTCTACTGCATCAGTCTACTGTGTCTACTACATCAGTCTACTGTGTCTACTAATTAGTCTACTGTGTCTATTGCATCAGGCTACTGTGTCTATTGCATCAGTCTACTGTGTCTACTGCATTAGTCTACTGTGTCTACTACATCAGTCTACTGTGTCTATCACATCAGTCTACTGTGTCTACTACATCAGTCTACTGTGTCTACTACATCAGTCTACTGTGTCTACTACATCAGTCTACTGTGTCTACTGCATCAGTCTACTGTGTCTACTGCATCAGTCTACTGTGTCTACTGCATCAGTCTACTGTGTCTACTGCATCAGTCTACTGTGTCTACTACATCAGTCTACTGTGTCTACTACATCAGTCTACTGTGTCTACTACATCAGTCTACTGTGTCTACTGCATCAGTCTACTGTGTCTACTGCATCAGTCTACTGTGTCTACTGTATCAGTCTACTGTGTCTACTACATCAGTCTACTGTGTCTACTGCATCAGTCTACTGTGTCTACTGCATCAGTCTACTGTGTCTACTGCATCAGTCTACTGTGTCTACTGCATCAGTCTACTGTGTCTACTACATCAGTCTACTGTGTCTACTAATTAGTCTACTGTGTCTATTGCATCAGGCTACTGTGTCTATTGCATCAGTCTACTGTGTCTACTGCATTAGTCTACTGTGTCTACTACATCAGTCTACTGTGTCTATCACATCAGTCTACTGTGTCTACTACATCAGTCTACTGTGTCTACTACATCAGTCTACTGTGTCTACTGCATCAGTCTACTGTGTCTACTGCAGTGTCTACTACATCAGTCTACTGTGTCTACTACATCAGTCTACTGTGTCTACTACATCAGTCTACTGTGTCTATTGCATCAGTCTACTGTGTCTACTACATCAGTCTACTGTGTCTACTGCATCAGTCTACTGTGTCTACTGCATCAGTCTACTGTGTCTACTGCATCAGTCTACTGTGTCTACTACATCAGTCTACTGTGTCTACTACATCAGTCTACTGTGTCTACTGCATCAGTCTACTGTGTCTACTACATCAGTCTACTGTGTCTACTACATCAGTCTACTGTGTCTACTACATCAGTCTACTGTGTCTACTGCATCAGTCTACTGTGTCTACTGCATCAGTCTACTGTGTCTATTGCATCAATCTACTGTGTCTACAACATCAGTCTACTGTGTCTACTGCATCAGTCTACTGTGTCTACTACATCAGTCTACTATGTCTATTGCATCAGTCTACTGTGTCTACTACATCAGTCTACTGTGTCTACTACATCAGTCTACTGTGTCTACTACATCAGTCTACTGTGTCTACTACATCAGTCTACTGTGTCTAATGCATCAGTCTACTGTGTCTAATGCATCAGTCTACTGTGTCTACTACATCAGTCTACTGTGTCTACTACATCAGTCTACTGTGTCTACTACATCAGTCTACTGTGTCTACTACATCAGTCTACTGTGTCTACTACATCAGTCTACTGTGTCTACTACATCAGTCTACTGTGTCTACTGCATCAGTCTACTGTGTCTATTGCATCAGTCTACTGTGTCTATTGCATCAGTCTACTGTGTCTATTGCATCAGTCTACTGTGTCTATTGCATCAGTCTACTGTGTCTACTACATCAGTCTACTACATCTATCTACTAAATCTATCTAGTATTTCTACCACATCTATCTACTATGTGTACTACATCAGTCTGCTATGTCTACTACACTTATCTGCTAAATCAATCTCTTATGTCTACCTACTATGACAATTCTATCTTGGGGAAGGAAGCTCATAGGCATGGATACATACACATTCTGACTGGTTACTTGGCTTCAGAAAATAATTCTGCAGACATTGAACGCACTGTGAGGAGAAATAACTGACCTTGACCTTGACATAGTCACACTGGCACAAGGCAAAATGGTGCCAGAAAGAGAGAGAGAGGTGGGGGGGGGGAGAGACAGAGAGACAGAGAGACAGAGACAGATAACAGACAGACAGACAGACAGACAGACAGACAGACAGACACACACACACACACACACACACAGAGTTCTTGAAGATTCATGCATCAGATGGAATTCTCAGGGAGTCTGTTTTGAAGGCACCGTGGAGACAAACCCCAACAACTTTTGGGAAGAATGAGAAAGAGGGAGCAAAGGACACAGACAATAGTAGAAGAGGAAGCTGGGGAGAGAGCTCAGTGGTTAGGAGCAGGGCTCTTCCAGAGGACCTGGCTTCACCTCTCAGTACTCTCGTGGTCCCTCACAACCACCTGTGTCCAGTTCCAGGGGATCTGATGCCCCCTTCTAGTCTCTGTGGGCATCAGGCATACGTGTGGTGCACAGACATGCATGTAGGCAAAATACTCATGCACATAAAATAAAATATGAAAATAAAAGAGAAGTGAAAAGCAACAGTGGTGTTAAAACATTTCTCTGACAGAGTGCACGCAGCTTGGAGGATGAAAAGCCTGGTGGTAGTGAGGGGGAGGGCAGAGCTCAGTGGTTTCCCTTACAGAGTAGAAGGGGCCAGAAATGTTTAAAGCAGATGCCTCAAGTGAGGGAACCATAAGAAAATTATTCAAGGAAATAAAGTTCATTCCGCATGGATTAGGGGTAATGAAAGATTTGATCACAGATGGCGAAGGAGGCAGAAGAAATATAGACGGAAACAGAAAACTGAAACATGTGAATGTAAACAGTGTGTGTGGCAGAGAGAACAGATCCTGCCCTGAGGGCAGGGACGGAAGTTCGGGACGCAGGATGCAGGATGCAGGAAGGAGAAGCAAAAGGCAACGGCTGGGCCTATGGAATTTGCCAGATTTCAAAGCACACCCTGCAAAACTGAAGCAGGAAGAAAAAATATCCCTAAGATTGCAGGCTTAATGGAAATATAAAAATAAGGACAAAATATACTTTTAGTTATAAAAAAATCAAGGCACATTTTTAAGCTAAAAGCTACTTTGGAAAAAAGTCATGTACATTTTTTGTTTTGTTTTTTTGTCTTATCTTTTTGTTGTAGTGTTTTCTCCACTTGGGACAGGTTTTCATGTAGTCCAGGTTGGCTCCGAACTTGCTATGTAGCCAAGGATCGTCACACATTTATGAACCTTTAACCTTCATCTCCCAAATGCTGGGATTATTGGCATGTGCCACCATGCTGGTATTTTAGTGTGTATTAAACTTGTTTTTGAGAGGGAAAACCACCCCAACTAGTTTAAATGTTGTCATTGAGTGCCAGGAGCCATCCTGTTAAAGGAGCTCACTAGGCATGTGCGCTGTCTAGGAGGTAATCTGGTGTTTGCAAGGTCTTGTACCACGATGCACCCCCAAACTGCTTGCAGCCTCTGACATGCTGTCAGGAGCCATTGATTTGGGGAAGGCTAGGAGGCATGAGAGATCTCTGGAGGTGATCCGGTACTTGCAAGGTCTGTACCGTGATGTACCCCAAATTGCTTCCAACCTCCGACTACCCTGTCAATTGTGCTTTGCTGTATCTCTCTAACCTTTATCCAATGCTAATCTCTGGATTGGAGCCGGGCATGGTGGTGCACGCCTTTAATCCCAGCACTCAGGGAGGCAGAGGCAGGTGGATCACTGTGAGTCTAAGGCCAGCTTGGTCTACAAAGCGAGTCCAGGACAGGCAGGACTACATTCATAGCCAGCCAGGTCTACAAAGCAAGTCCAAGACAGTCAAGATTACACAGAGAAATCCTGTCTCGAAAAACCAAAAGTAAATAAATCTGGCATTGGGTGAATTGTTATTTCCTGGGTACTGACCAGCTCTCATTGAGCAAACTTCCTGCAGGGTCTTGTTGAAGATGCACTATTTGTTATTCAGATGAATTAATTCCTGATTATGGAATTCCTAATTTGATTCAAATAGTTTTAAAAGTTAAAGTTAGTTTATGGCTGCAATAAATACCTTTGTGGACCTCCAGATACCTCACTAAGGATAGCCTACTAGCAGATTTGTAGCTTCACATAAGCCTCCACTGCAGATGGCACCACGAATCCTGGTATTTCACCATAAATATAGACAAGTTTGTTTAAACTTCCCATGAACCCAAGTGAAATGAAGCTACCTAGAGAGGTCTGAATTTACTCCGTTTCTTAGAATGAAAGACAGATAAAATCATTGTCCTGAGCTCATTATGAACTAAGAGATAGCTGGATAATGTATAGTTAGGTCAGCCCTAATTGATGAGTCATATACTCTTGTAAGTTTCAGACCCTATTAACCTTAGGCCCTGCCAACCTTCATCATTCTGAACTCACTATGAACTTATGCAATGGATACATAGATAAATAATGTTTAGCTTTAAAATGTGTAACCTGTTATATTTTAGAATTCATCTGTTTTTGTGATTAATTGTACTCTTTTTGACTGTGAGGTAATTCCCTTGTCTCAGAAGTACAAGTATGATCATCTACAATAAACGGGGCTGAGATTGGGAAGTTTACCTTCAGTTGAAGTTGAAATGCCTGACTTCATCCACCTCTTCTGTTGATCCTTCTCTCTCGAATGTATGTGCTGAGATTGGGAAACCTGACTTCAGTTGAAGTCGAGATGCCTAATTCCATCTACCTTTTCTCTTGAATGTATGCGTGTGAGTGGTTTATTTTCTATCTCTCTCTTACTTCTTATTTCTCTGTAGATTTGCAAATAAGTTAGCAGACTCAGGGCCATCAGCCTTCTATGGCTAATAAACCTAAGTTTACACCAGCTTACTGGAGGTCTCCACAAAGAGGCCTAGCTACAGATCAAAGAGCCGCCTTTTACAGCCCCAGTGCAGTTTCTAGCCAGAAGCTGCTTGTACAGCCTCAGCCATAGGAAACTTGTGGTCAGTTTAACTTCTCCTTGGCTGCAGTAGAGCCAGTCCCAGAGAAGAAACCTTGGGCTCTTTTTCCCCTCTCCTCCTTTCTCTTTCAGTCCTGATCAGTTGCCTGAGCCATCAGCTCTGGCCACCCATGAGAGGAAGCAAACTGGGAGGGCATCCGCATCCAGCCCCAGAGACCCCGCCCTGGACCTCTCCACAGCTGCAGCCGGGCACTAACAATTGAGAACATGTAAAAACACATCTGAGCTTATGACTAGAGGTCTCTGTAAAGGTGTATGTGCACGTACACACACACACACACACACACACACACACACACACACACACACACACACACACACTGCTAAGAGTCCCCACTCTGGGCTAGAAGACTGGGGAGGGTTTTCTTGTGTGTAATCTCCAACAGGGTGAGTTTTGCTTTAATTATACTTTTTATCATTTTCTCAGAATACAGCTAACACCCAGAGCTCCACAGGTGATCTGGAAATGTGCCCGGCACCGAGGATCTCTGGCTTTTCATTTCAGGCCTCCCGAAGCCTCACTCGGTTTGGTTTAATCGTCTCTCAGCGGTAGGATTAAAGCCTATCGCCACCTCTCCATTTCACGCTGGGTTTGAGCAGACCGGCAAATGGTTTTATTGATTTACTTGTGTTTGAAATTTCCTGGTTTCAAAGGAAACTTGAGGTCAACTTAAAGAAAGGTAAAAAAAAAAAAAAAAAGAAGTCTTGATTTTAAGATACAGCGGGCCAGGGCTTTGAGCTCTTCTGGGTGGTGGAGCGTCTCCCTTCTAACACCTTGAACTAGCAGACTGGCCTCTCGCTCACGTCCTGCACGCTGACCTCTCTGCCTCCAGCTCTCTCATTCTTCCATATTCACCCTGTGTGTTTTGTGCACCACGGCTCCCGTAGGTGCCCCTGGCATGTTCCGTTCTACACTCCTGACCCCCAGGGGAACATGGTCCCAGCATGCACTGCTCCAGGTGGCTGGGAATAACACACGCAGCGTTTCCTTTCACCCTGGCCTGTCGCCTGCCTGCCTTCCCAGTCAGGAATAGTCCCAAGCACACCTCAGTCCCACATGAATTATTTTTTTCTCCCAGTCTAGCCCTTCCTTGTTCTCCAGCTGTGACAATATTGCACCAACGTAAGCTCACGCCCTTTAAGGAAAAAGAGCAGGCGCAGGCCCCACTCTCTAACAGGAGAGCGTTTCCCTCCCTCTCCCAGCTTAGCTGCAGTCACCCATCCTTCCTCATCTGGCGTCATCACGGGCCTCCTTGCTTTGCTACTTGGGCCTCACAGCCTGCTCCCTACGTGGCAGTCTAGGCCATTGTGGGCTTTAAAGCACAAAAGAGATCATATCTCCCTCTAGTTTAAAGCTAGTGAGGACTTTCCCGTGTGCCGGGGACAAGCCCATCGCTGGGCGACAGAAACATCCCACGGGATACTCCATTCCGCCTGCCTTCGTCTCCTTGCCTCTTCCCATCACGAGCTCCCACGGCCTCTGGATTTCCTACTCAAGCCAAGCCCAGGTTGCTCCAGGCCACTTCACGTACCATGGATGCTCTTCTATGACGTCCCTGCAAGGCTCGCTGCTACATCATCCAGTTTGATATCCCAGCCCCCCAGGGTGTTCTGACAGCACCCTGATAGATTTATCTCTGTAACTTTCTTCCTGGCCACCTGCATGGATGGAGCAGGTCTTCCTGGGCTTAGGTCTGAACCTAGCTCCTTATGCTATGGGACACTGGCCACGTCCTCAGCTCAGCTCTTCCTCTGAAATCCAAGGCAGAGCTGGAGACCACGTACGAAAGGGCAGGCAGGTGGCGAGGACAACCCAAGTATTTGCTATTGTTATAAAATAAGAGTTCGTTTCACCCTCCTTCCTTTGGCTCCCCACCCTAGGCTGTCAACTCTGTTGCGTTATCTGGCTAAGGCTCCCTAAAGAGCACCCCAAGGTGGTTGGCTTGAAGGAGACATGTAGTGTCTCGCCATCCCGGAAGCCAGAGGTTGGCTTTTCTGAGTCAGCGTCCTTCTAGACAACATCTTTCCTCCAGAGTGTGTGTATCTGTGGCCCAATCTCTCATTATTATGCACCAGTGGTACTGGATTGAGGACCGCTTGTATGACCTTACCTAAGCTTAGTCATCTCTTTAGAGAGGACCTCCTAATACAGTCATGTTCGGAGCTAGCTGAGGCTTATAAGTTCAATACATGAACCTCGGGGTCATATTTAAGCTCCTTTCTGGACTTTCTGGACATGTGTTCCTCTGCACATTTCGGCTGTTCCGAAGCACGAGATGACCTCTGAACTCTTTGGCTCACTGTCCCTTCTCTGTCAATCCAGAAGTATCAGAGCTGATGGTGCCTGGGGATCAACTGAGGGGTGCTCAGGCCTTGGGCTTTGTCCCCTAACATTTAAATGGCTCTTTTATAGTCAAGGAGCCTGGAGGGATTCCTGAGCCCCGTGAGGCACTTACGTTGTGCTCCTGAGTGACTTGGTGACTGGACGATGGGGAAGACCATGCAGAGACTGGGCTGCACGAGGCTCCTGCCTGCCAGCATAACCCCACCCCACCACACAGAGGAGCCTGGTCCCCACTTGGCCATGCTGCTGGAGGCCCTCACGGAGCCTGGGTGCACACTTCTTAGCAGGAGCGCTGACCTTATATGAGTTGTCAAGCAGCTGATGATTAGCTCTCCTCCTGTGAGTCTAGAGAAAGGGACTATCTTTCAATTATTTTTTTTCAATCAACCTTATTCCTTACAATATTTTCTTTTCACCCAGATGGAACCACATTCCAGCAACCCCCTCAGATGCCCCATAGTTTTCAGTTCCATATACGTCATGTATTCTTATAACCTGCGAGACGGTTTATAAATTAGACACAGCACAATAACCACCATCAATATTAAAACAGAGCAATTACATCAATATACTATAACAAAAGTTAAAACATGATTCATTTCTAGAGATTTCTATGTGGTATTTTTTCTGGCTTTCATTAAAATGGCAGAAAATAAAACAAAGGTTGAAGAGACCGCGGCACAGTACTTGAGCCCCCCAAAGGTGCACGTGAACTTCAAGTCCAAGTTATCTTAACTCTTCAGAACTAGAGGGGCCACTGTTTATAATAAATATTCTGTGTCTATTTTGACAGGGAAGCCTTCTGATGTGCCTTTTCTGATTTCTGTGATCTGTATACAGAAACCATATGCTCTCACATGTACTCTTTCAGTCTTATCTGTGAACACCAAAGCTTAACTGTAACTATGGAAAGCTGTATTAAGTGGCTCAAACCTTGGAAAGAATTATAATTGCCATTTCATCTGTCGCAGCGTGGAAAGCCTGGAACGGCACCTGTGGCATCCTGCTGGGCCCTGGGTGGCCTCTGCAGAGATGGCCAGGGAAGCAAGAAGGAAGTGGGCTTCTTCCTCCTAAGGTGTTTTCTGGTGAATGTGAATGTGAGCTGTTTTGTAAAAGAGAATTCTCATGCCTTCCATGCAGAAGCTGCTAAGTCGTTCCCTGCAGACAAGCCTGGAAGGAGGCAGGTGACATGCACAGGTGTGAATTCTTTGTTGACACCTCAGAGCTCAGAGTTGGGTTAAGACAAGCGAGGAAGAACTACACAAGAGAACACACTTCTGAGGCTTTTCCCAAAGGCAGAGTGGAAGGGCAGGAGGTTCTGATGGATAAACACGGGAAGGTGGATGGGGGGAGGGGAGCAGTGCTCGTAAAAGGCTGAGCGCTCAGGAGACACCGAGGTTGAGGATTAGCCTCATGAAACAGAGGAGCCGGGCAGAGCGCGCTGCGTGCTTGTCTCTTTGCTTTAAAAGTTATGCTTTATTTTGGACATATTGATATTTTTAGATGGGTGATTGATTCCTGACCTATTAATATATCTTTCAAAGGATTATATCGGACCTAGTTATTTTGCCTCTAAAGGCATTGAGACCATAACATCCAATGACCGGATGAGAGCGCCAAGGCTCTTTTCTCACATGCACGTCTCCAACGTCCTAACCCTGGTGAGCGTCTCACAAGTACCAGCTTAGATACATTGCAAATATGATTTCCAGTGGTTGCGGGGAGGTGTGAAGAGAGCAGTGTCTGTTTTATTATTGAGCCCTTGGGAGTTTATTCTTCTAGAAGTGCATCCTGTGCCAGATGTCCACACGTGTGATGTTTTGGAGTGAATTTTGCTATACTCTCAGTGTGGGGTTGACATCTCAAATCATTTTTTATGCATAAAGAAGTAATGTTATCAAATATTATTAAAATGGATTCCTACAAGTTCTTTGCAACCCATGACAAAATGCATAATTAGCCAGAATTAAATGCTGATAAGTTTATAACATAAAGGCTCTGGCTCTAAAATAACATTTAGCTGATACTTGTATGCACTGCTCAATTTGCGTGTGGGACAAGTTGCTCTGTGGCTTTCAAAAGCCGCCTTGTGTTTTCCTCTGACAGCAGAGTTTAGTATTTCGGGGAGCTTTGGGCGGAATGGTGAGCTTCTGCCCTATTGTCAGGGTGTGGGATGAGACTGAGCTGCCTGGGACAGCAGATCCAGTGGCCAAGGTGGAGGAGGGTCCATCTAACAGGAGCTCGCAGAGCTGTAAGTGGGCTGCAGCCATGCCATCCAGAAGCAATGGGTGGCTTTCGTGTAAATGCACATTAGTCCATAGTTGAGTTTTGACAGAGACACAGGGAGATAACAGGCAATTCTTGAGTAAACCTTCTTCTTGGAAACAGCGGCAGGACTCGTGACTGTTTCATTGCTATGCCAAAAGAACCTTAAGGAGAAGAAGTTTGCTTTGTCTCACAGTCTGAGGTGCGGCCCATCATGGCAGGAAGTCACAGTGTGAGTGTGAGGCAGCTGCTCACACCAGAGAGGAAGGCTGATGCTCACACCGGAGAGGAATGCTGGTGTTCACACTGGAGAGGAAGGCTGGTGCTCAGGTCATTTCTCCTTTTTATTCAGCTCAGGTTCCCAACCCTCAGGATGCTTTGTTTCTATTCAGAGTGAGTCTTCCCACCTCATGGAAGCCTTTATCAGGGTGGGTGACTCCTCACACCTCATGGAAGCCTTTTGGGGAGACTCTCACAGTTGTGCCTAGAGACTTTATCTCCATTCGGTTCTGGATCCCATCATGATGACTGTCAAGACTGACGTCCTGGGCCAGGGAGATGGCAAGTCCATCAGTCACCTGTCTCAAAGCATGATGACCTGAACGTAGGTCCCAGGAACCAAGTAGCCAGCTAGGTGCAGTGGTCAGGCATGGCGGGATGGGAGGAGATGCAGATGGACCCCAGCTAGGTGCAGTGCTCAGGCATGGCGGGATGGGAGGAGATGCAGACGGACCCCAGGACACTGGATGGTCAACTAGCTTAGCTTTTTTTCTTTTATTGCCCTCTGATGTCGCTACCTATGGTGAATTCGACAGCAAAACTGAATTTGACAAACTGAGGACATATAATCAAGTTTGTGCAGAAGGACAGAAAGAGGAAACGGGTCCCAGGGTCCCAGACCCTGTTTCACTGAGCCAGGATGCTGACTTTCCCACATCTTTGTGTAGCTTTGGCCAAAGCAGAAGTCTTGGCTTTTGCTGGATAGTGAAGTCAGTTGCAACTGCTGAGTCCTGGCCACATCCGCTGCTTGGTGGGTGGGAAGGAAAGGTGGGCAAAAGAGGTGGGAGTCGGAAACTTAGAAAGGACGAGTGAGCAAGTGGGTCCACTCCGTCTCTGGGAAGTCAGAACTTCATCCCAAGTACCTGAGGCCGGGTCAAGAGAGGCCTCTGGAGTGCACAGAGGGAGCTGGCGACATCGGAGGGCTGCCACAGAGAGGAGGCAGGAGGGGGAATGGGAGGTACGCTTCTTTCCTGTGCAAACCAGACCAGGCAGTGAAGGTTGCTGGGTGTCCTCAGTGGAAAGCAGCGTCCTGTTTACAGTGCACACGTCCAGGTTGGTTTTTGATTCTTGTTATTAATTGGCGTCGAGCTGATTTTGTAACCTGTGAATTGTAGGGACCTGGTGGCGGCGTGATTATAATTAGTGTAATTAGCAATGCAAATGACTGCAGTGTAGGGACTTGCTGGGCAATCTTCAAATGACCTCTGTCCTTGCAGAAACAGCCTCTTTCTTCTCCCTGTCCACACACACCCATCTTTCTGTAGCTTCTTCTTGAACCTGCTTTGACATTTTCGTGATTTCCCTTGCTATTTAATCAGTGAGTTAAATAAAGATTTTGACACATCCACCTTTAATTTTCATGAGGATTGTGGGTTTTTTTCCCTTTAAATTTTTAGAAAATCCCTTAAAAAAAAAAAAACCAGCTCCTGAGGCATGTTTGATGCCCACACACAAGACGGAACATCCCAGGCAATACTGACGTCAGCTGTGAGGTTTGCAAACCCGCCCAGTTAGGGATGCCGGGCAGTCGCTGCCCCCCAGGATGATCTGTGCAACCAGCCTGTTCACATGGGATGATGAGAACGAAAGTTTACTGTTTGTAATGGAGGTGGACAAGTGTGTATGCATGTGCAGCTCGCCCATCAGCAGTGCCAGGGCAGCCACCGCCGTGCCCGCCAACGCCAGGGCAGCCACTGCCGTGCCCGCCAACGCTCTTGTGTGAGTCTGGGTTCTGAACTCCGGCTGTCATGCAGGTGCAGCAAGCACGTTATTGACCGACCCCTTATTTATTCGCCTTCTTCATTCAGGTCAAATCTACGGATCATTACTCTTATCTATTAAGATTATGTTAAGGGGTGTTTTATAGTTTGTGAGGAATTAACTCTATTTTCCGTCTCACCTTTATATAAACATTTGTTTGCACATTAGTAATTTGCATGCCACCTGCCTCCAGAAACCACACCTGACATGGGCTACGCATGCGTAGTAGGAGAGAAAAGATGCCTGGGTAGCAAACAGACCTCACCTTGCACAGAGCAGTGTCCTCTGTAGAAGCACAGAGCAGATGGTGGAAAACCATATGATAAAAATAACAGAAGGCTGGGTGGTAAATGTGCTACAACAATTAGACTACCAAGGAGCTGATGAACAGAAGGGGGGAGGCCAGAGCCGGAGGGGGCGGGCCATCCAAGGTCACTGACTCTAAGATAGTAGCGGTACCTCTTATTTTAGGTTTATGTGCCGACTGTCTCCAAAGAGCTGGGTGTGGTCTCACCTCACCGTAACTTAGTCCTCCTACTGGGGACGGCTGAGAACAACGGTGCCAGCCATGTTGGCAGAGATCGCTAGTTCTTTTGTATAACTGGAGCCCTTGGGGCAGGAATGTGAGACGGCAGGGCCAATGGGAGAATCAGACTTTATCCCAGACTTCCTGCTCACTGGAGGTCCTTTCCATCCGTGTCCCTTGCTGTCAGCCCCACGTTGAGGTGAGGATGGCTCTGTCAGTGGAGTGGGAGGAAGCTACTTATTTCTTCATGGCTCCATGTGGAAGAAGAGAGAGGGCAGCAAACTCTGACGTGAGTTGTAAGAGATCCGTGGTTACAGATGTTTATGTTACTATCTAAAATGCAGCTTCTTCTTCTTCTTTTTTTTAATAAAGGAAAACACTATAGAATGAAATGTGAGGTTTGCAAACCTCATGTGCATCTAGACTATGAGAAATTGTGTGTTTTGTGGGGGGTGGGGGTGGGGTCGACTCGATCAACAGAGTGCTGGGCCTTGAGTTAGGATTCCCAAGCTCTCATACAAAAGCTGTGAGCAGACGTGTGCAGCTGCGACCCCCGTGCCTGGAGGGCGGAGAGAGGCAGAGTCCTTCAGGAGTTCCCTGGCTGGCCAGCCTAGTGCAACCAGTGAGCTTCAGGCTCAGAGTCCCTGTCCCAAACTATAAAATGGAGTGGTTGAGACAGACACTTGATGTCAACTTGTGGTCTCTAGTGGCATGTGAGCGAGCGCGCGCACACACACACACACACTTTGGACAAGCACACCACCTATTTTATATAGATAAGATAAAATATCAGCTCTTTTACTGTCTGCAGATTGCTGCTCAGACCAGTTTCCAGACTTAAGACTGAGCTTAGACAAGGAACAGAAGGATAAATTTCCGGGAATGTGGGGGAAACAGTGACAGGGGCTGATAGCCCCAAAGCCCTGGTGGTCCACGTGCCCACAGGGAAGGAGCAGTGCACATAAGTTCATCAGGACATAGAGATGACTAGCTTCAAAGTCCTGGAAAGGTATCAGTCCAGAGCCAGTCACTGTGCAAACCCAGAGGCTCAAAAGCTGAGTAATATTCTGGGCAGATTTACAATGGGCTCCCATGCTGGGCAGGGCAGAGTCAGGGTGCAGTGGGGCCGGTGGTTATAAAACAAGGCAAATGTGTTCTTTGGAACACGGCATTCGTGGAAGCTATTTGTGTGGGTGACGGTTTTACGGCATGGGCTCAAGCTGTTCTGCCACTGTCTAGCTCGTGGATTAGAAGAACAAAAACGAAGGCGGAGAAGGACAGGGGGGGGGGCGACTGCTGTGCACTGGGCAAGGGACACTCGGTGGCCCATGGAAGGACAAGACTTTGTGAGCCCCGAGCTGTGAATCTTGGCAGTGGGCTCTTTCTTGGGACTGTGGCCCTTGTCTGTGCAGCAGCCAGTAGTAGGGTTGGGGAGTCAGTATTTGCCTTGTACAATGGGGGATGTGGAGCCACGGGCATCCCTGCCTGTGTGGAGATGGCACTGGTGAGGCAGGAGGACCGTGTCTCTATGGTTCTGTGTGTCCAAGGCACGTTCAACATACAGGCCACTCCATTCCTAAGTTTTATTGCTTTAAATTATTAATCTAATCTAATTAACTAGTTATTAAGTGTGTGCATGCATGTGTGTGTGTATGTGTGTATGGTGTGTGTGTGTGTGTGTATGTGTGTATGGTGTGTGTGTGTGCGTGTGTGTGTGTGTGTGTGTGTGTGTGTGTGTGTGTGTGTGTGTGTGCGCGGCACAGCCATACCCGTTGGAAACCGAGAAAGTCATGAAGCCAGCACAGCTGCTTGACACAGCTCCAGCACAGCTGAGCAGATTGCTACAATCACTATCCTTCTATCTATAAGTTTTGGGTTTTTGTCTCTGTGAATTGCATTATTGGGGACTTTCTGGATTATGATTCAATTTATGTCTTTTCCTGAGAAAATGATGTCTGAGTCTTTTTAGGAAAAATCCTAAAATTAACTTTATCTGGCCACTATTTGAAAGTTTTCTTATGCCCTGGCGATCTTTAAGCACAGAGAAGCACATAGCTAGATGAGGCCGTTACTCCAGGAATCTTCTTGGGGTTCCGCCCCTGAGCCAACACAAAAGTATAATCGGTGCAGAGTAAACAGAGACAATTGACAAACCCTGACTCGCTAGGAGAATAGGTTCCAGAGTCAAGTCTCTTTTTATTATAGGCTTAGAGCTCTCTGAAAATATAATTTAAAGTTAGGGGGTGGACAGGGAGTACTCCTAGAGGAGTAAAATTCAGTAAATAAGATAAATTGACTAAAATAAACTTTTCCTACTTTATATCATAGGCAATGACACAAATAGTAAAAGGAGTTAAGTATTAGTATTTGCTATTCATAAAAAGACTGGTTCTGATATTTTACATTTGTCTGGAATGCTCTCACACTACAAACATTGCCAGCCTAAAAGCAGGTTTTCATATATTAAATGTGTTTTCTTTGGAGAAGACAGTCCTTAGATTCTTTAAATTGGAGTTATAGGGCTAATAATAAGAACAAAATCTGTTCTGTTTGTATTTTCTAATTCTAACTAAACTTGTAACCCTGGATATATAATGAAAAATAAAACACACAAACTGTACCATTTGGATAGTAATTAGCCTGTCTTTGTTCTTTGAAACTTATATAAATAAAGAAGCACCCAGCTGCTAAAAGTCAGAGCCACAGAAGCGACCTGATTGCCAGACAGTCAGAGCTGCTAAATTCTCCTGACCGTCGCTTGACCCCCTCCTTCCCCTGGCTCAGCCCTGTGGGCACCTTGTTAGCAAAGACCCTCCGACTCTCTGTGCTGGGGAAGGCCCTGCAGGAAGGCCTGTGGCACATGTGTGGCAGTCAGGGGACAAGTTTACGGAGTCTGCTTTCTCTTTCCAGCACTGGGGATTGACCTCAGGTCATCAGCTTTGCTAGCAAGCGTACTTACCCACGGAGCCATCTTGCCGGACCACTCCTTTTTATGATTTAACAATGATAAACAGTTTTTTAAAGCTGCTGTTGGGTACAGTTTCATGGGTAGATCCCTAGCTAGTCTGGGAAGGTCTACAGAGCCTGGGATGGAAAACCTCATCACAAATAAACTAGCTGCTGGCTTGACTTTTCAGTAAAGAACCATTTCCACAAGCTGCCGGCTCCAGCAGGTCTCACATGTAGCAGAGGCGAGTTTGTACATGGAGACTGACCTCAGGCTCCCACATACGTGTAACGTGGGGTGAGTTCATCTGCTCATTTCGAACTCTGACGGGAACTGGACCAGTTTCCACATAGGCTACAGGTGGCTGACGGCCTGGAGGGGCATGAAGGGATGAGACAGGGCCTTACTTCACCCTGGGCCTTCTCCCACTGCAGGGCAACATGGCAACTTTATCCTCACATTTCTTTCAAACCTATGTGTCACTCACACTTCGGAGCTAGGTAGCAAGGTCCGACTTATGCCCACCCTTTCCCAGTGGCACTGTGGCCGACTGGATGGCTGTGACCCTTTAGTTCAGTGCCTGGATCCCGGAAGGCAGCTCTCCAGGGACAGTGAGAGCAGGCAAGCAAACGGTTAGCCTGTTTCCTCCAGACCCCGCAGAGGTTGAATAAAGAAAACCAAGTCCTCAGTTCTCTTAGGCTGCTGTCCTGCACAGGAACTCCTTGCTCCTGTGTAGACCCATGGTGTGTTCCCCTGGCCTCCTGACAGCGAGCAGGTGGGTGGCTTTGCAGCGCTGACCAGATTGATGGGCAGATGTGAAGGCAACAATGCCAACAATAGCAATGGCTTCCATTAAGCAAAGATCTCAGGAGCGAGTCGGACCTGTTAAACATCTGTTTCGCTTGAAGCCCCGTGTTTATCTCTTTGGCTCAGGACCAAGTACCTCACTGGCAGGGAACCAAAGCCATCCAACCCGTGCCTTGAGCGCCCCAAACCCAGGCTGTCAGGCAGAAAACACATCCCTCCTACGCGCTTTAAGACCTCTGTTGGAATAAACTGGGGGACTTCAGACTCCAGTGGGCATGTATTTGAAACAATTCGAGAACTTCTTTTTTTGTGTGAATAAAAGCAGCTCTTGTGAGGATGTTTAAAGTGGTTTAAAGTCGTTTGAGAGGATCAAACACAGGGTAATGTAACAAATCAATTCTTTTATAATCAGGCATTTCCTATTTAGGAAGAAGTTACAAATTTTGCAATGACTTTTTAATGGTGTCATCTCACAGCAAAGGATAATTTGATGAGGACAGTGTCCCTCAACCTCCAGCCTTTTGGGGGCTGTCTCTGGTCCTGAACTTGGCCCGCAGCTCCTATGAGCCTCTAGCCCTTAGCTGGGGAATTCCTAGTCTGCATCACTGACTCTGTCATCAATTCAAATCTTGAGAGATGCAACATCATCTCTGTCTCCCCAGGTGGTTTTCTTTTTCCTCACTTCCTGTCTGGATGTTGAAGTCCTCACTGACTATCTCCAGCTCTCTGTATAGTGATAATATTGCAGGGACAGAGACAGTCTTGAGTAGATAACAGTGATCACAGATAAAGACAGTGGAGGGGTGGTGGTGATGGTGGTAATGGTGGTGGTGATGGTGGTGGTGGTGGTGGTGATGATGGTGGTGGTGGTGGTGATTGATGGTGGTGCTGATGGTGATGGTGGTGGTGGTGGTGGTGGTGGTGATGGTGGTGGTGATGGTGGTGGTGGTGGTGGTGATGATGGTGGTGATGGTGGTGGTGATGGTGGTGGTGGTTGGGTGGTGATGGTGGTTGTGGTTGTGTGGTAGTGGTGGTGATGGTGGTGGTGGTGATGGTGGTGGTGGTGGTGGTGGTGATGGTGGTGGTGATGGTGGTGGTGGTGGTGGTGATGATGGTGGTGATGGTGGTGGTGATGGTGGTTGTGTGGTAGTGGTGGTGATGGTGATGGTGGTGATGGTGGTGGTGGTGGTGGTGATGGTGGTGATGGTGGTGGTGATGGTGGTGGTGATGGTGGTGGTGATGGTGGTGGTGGTTGGGTGGTGATGGTGGTTGTGGTTGTGTGGTAGTGGTGGTGGTGGTGATGGTGGTGGTGGTGAAGCCTTATCTAAGACTAAGACAGGAGCCAGGAAGGTAGCAGAGTCCACCATGCACCTAGTCACCACAGGTGCGTGTTGTGTCCTTTTCCCTGGTCTATGGATGTTCTGCTTTCATGCAACCATAGATGAGTGTAAACGTCCCTCTTGAGTCCAGACTGGATGCTCTCTGTGGCTTGGAATCAAGGTATGCCATAAGGGTAGACATGGACCCTGGACACCTTCTACCTGTCCACCAGTCTCCAGAGGAGGGCAGACAAGGAGCGGAGGCCAACTGCACCCTTTGAGGAGGACGAGAGTCTGGGCACACTCTCACTTGGTTCTGAGATGTTTCTCAGAATGTCAATCAGACCCATGTCCGTGGGACACTCCTTATATGACTCATGGCTTCAGTTCAAATCTGGAAGAAGTTGTTGGAAGACCAGTGTGACTCTGTACATGGAAGAATGTCCTTATGGCTGGTGACAGAGAGGCGGGATTGTATAATGAAATGAGGCCAGTGCAACAGGGGCTTGGTGTTTTGCTGTATTTCTCATTCATCCAGCACAGACACCTGTTTCATCTCTTGTTTTGTTAATTTTTTAAAGGCAAAGCCTTTGGAAGCCTATTAAGAAACATCAAAATGATTCTTGGCCATTAAGCAGCTGCTAAAATGTTTTGATGGCTTTAAAATAACAAATAAGCTAGAAACATATGGATTTCTTTTTTTTTTTTTTTCTTAAATTTAGTATGTGGATGGTTGCAAGGCAAGTTAGCCATGGACATGCAGCTTAGCTCTTTTCTTACCCTGAGAGGAAGCTAACCATTAAAAAGCAAAAGTAGAAACATCAAAAGTAAGCTGTGTGGGGCACGGGTGGCGCCAAGACCTCATGAGCAGGTTAGCGTAGAGCTGGGAAGAGGTGTGGAGTGCTGTCTGAGGGCTAAGTTGGTAACTCATTGATTACAATGTGGGATATCATCTGCAGAGACCATCGAGAGAGTGTGTGCCTTCCAGGGCGGAACAGCCCAGCCCAGCCTGGGAGTCTAACCCTGCTTCCATGGTGCTGAAGAAAGCAAACAGTACCGAAAAACCAGGAAGAACATATGAGGACACCCAGAGGATTGACCGTCTGAGGTCTGGACTTAGGTGGGGGGCATCACGCAGGTTTCCTCATGTCACTGGCATTGCTTAGGTGATGGGGTATATTGGCCACCAGCAGGAAGGTCTCAGCCCACACGGGAGTCACAACCTCTAGTGTGGATATGATACCGATTGTAACGCTTGGCAACACCCACTTCACCCGAGTGGGCTGGGCTCCCATGCTCTCTGAGTAGATTTCTGGTCGCCTTGGCTCTCTCTGTTAGTCGCCCCCAAGGAGTTGCTTCCCAGATTGGCCCTGTACTTTATATCAGTGGTACTGACTCGGGGCTAGCTCTAAGGTATGTGGGCCACATGGGCAACTGTGCTGGCCGCACAGTGGTACTGACTCGGGGCTAGCTCTCAGGTACGTGGGCCACACGGGCAACTGTGCTGGCCGCACAGTGGTACTGACTTGGGGCTAGCTCTAAGGTACATGGGCCACACAAAGGGTTTCAATAAAACCTCACCCAAATGTGTTGAGACATACACCCCTATCATTTTAATTTCTATGGATGATAAAGCCAAGGTTTCAAGATGAAAGTCCTTGTCCAAATGCCCTAACTAACGCAGCCCAACGTTGCGACCCTCGAGGAACCATCTCCACACACCTGGTTTTAGTATTCTTGCCAACTGTTCCTTCCTTCTATAAATGACATTTTCATGTTTACAATTTTATGAGGTTTTTGAAACAGAGTCTCTCTCTCTAGCCCAGGAACTCATTAAATAGCTTTCCTGATTGTAATCCTCCTGCCTAGATCTCCTGGTGTACACCACCATGCCTGTGTTAGTTAATATTCACTTTGGTATTAGAATACAACCATCACCATTTATCCCAGGGCATTTGGAAAAATAAAGTACAAAGAAGCAAATTACAACAACCCTATGGTATTAGCACATAGATATCCTGGTTTTATCTAAACATATATTATACATGAAGTACACATTATAGACAGGGGTCTATCCATAGATAACAAACATCCATTGTCTGACAGCTAGGTGGATGGACTGACCAGTTGGTGGATGGGGGTTGGGGGTAATAGTAACGAACACACACACACACACACACACACACACACACACACACACACACAATACACACTTAAGTATACACAATTAGACACATGTATACACAATTAGAATCATAACCTGAAAGCCACCTTCCCATCTATGGCTTTTTTCACTGCCATGAGAGAAGCAACTTATGGGGAGAGATGTTTACTCAGGCTCTTAATTTTCTGGCAAGGAACATTTGTGGCTGTCATGGCCCAATTTGTGATGACGAGCTTGCAGCATGTGGCTTGTTCACATCTCGGTATACAGAATGCAGAGAGAATTGGACCAGAAGCAGGGATGGGCTAAACACTCAAGGATTGCTCCTGGTGACTTCCATCTACCAACTAGGACCCGCTTTCCAGGGACTGTACAACCTCCCCAAACAGCACAGGGGCCCCCATGGGAGACAATTCACATTCAATCCATCATACACGGAGGCAACTTCATCCCCGGCTTCGTCCTTTGAAGCTTGGAGGTGCTCTGGGGGCAGCATTGTCGCTCCTGTGGAACACGAATGTGCCTGGTTTGTCTTTTCTGCCTGTGGACACCAGTGGCTCGCTGTGTACTCACCCTGTTGAGGTCCCAGCCACAGAAAGCCTACCGTTTCCCCCCCTGTTTTGAAGTGCTGGGCCCTGCAGTTGATGTCTAATGGCTTTTATTAAAGCTTGACAATTGGGTGTTTCATGGACTATGCGCATTTTCTGCTTTGCCAGTGAACTTCAGTGACATATTAAAGAAACAGATAAGCACGCCAAAGCTTGATTTGAGAAATGTCTTGATTATAATGACACAATCAGGAGGCAGGAGCCTCCCCCACTGGCTCTTCTCCTCCTCAGGTCTCTCTCCTGATAAGTCTGCTCTAAGCCAGAGTGGCCATCTCCCCCCATGGCTGCTCAGATCTGCAGTCTCTACTACAAAACATGCGCATCAATGATTCACGAGGAGCTGCCTGCCTGAGAAAATGGCTGTCCCTCACTCTTGCCTAATGGTTTGCTGTGAGAGGCACCAAGGCCTCTGGTCCCTGAGCTGCTTCGGTGGAGAAATGCCGGGCTCGATGCAAAATCCCAAGGAGCAATTTGCTTCCCAAGAACAGGGGCTGGAGTTTGGATGTTTTTCTGCTCGCCAATACAACGCAAATGAATGAGTGGTGCTAAGCACTGGGCAGGCTCCAGGCCACTACGACAGAGGCCTACAGGCTGAGCTTGCTCTCTCTTCGAGAGGATTTTTCGGAGTTTGCCCCAACTCCCAGTCTGCTCAGCAGCTGAATATCCTGGGACCACACACCTGGCTGCCTCCTTTCTGAGCAGAGGCCATACTTCCTGGGACTGTGCGTGAGGCTCGGACACTTGTCTCTGTGGACTTAATAGAATGCTCGATTTTAGAACAAAAGCGGTGTGTGCTGTCTGCCGCCTTCGGGCGTGCGTGCCGGAAGTTCAAACACCTGACGTGTTGGACATGTTGAAGAGATAAAACAGAAGCTGGAGAAGAACACAACGAAAGGAAAAGGCTCGGGCCAGGAGTGTCTTCAAGGAGAGCTGCAGGGACTTGAGTCTGAAGATACGTTCAGGAGAAGCCATGGCCAAAGGGTTTCCTTGGGGGTTGAGCTCTTTTTTCTGGAAACCTGTTCAATGAGCTGTCGGTGGGCACCGTAAAAACAGTGTTTGGCATCGAATGCTGAGGGCCCCGGGGAAGAACCCACACCCTTCAAAATGCCGCCTTCAAAATAAGTCGCCTTTGAGGATAATTGAATTATTCCTGGGTGTAGAGCTATAATGTCATATTCCTGTGTGATTATTGCTTCCTTTATGGCATATTTTTTTTAAAAAAGAATTACCTTCTCTAGAGAGGAGCTGAGCTAATAAGCATTGCTTATAAATATGCTCATTTTCAACCTCTTTCCCTTAAACTGTGATTTGAAATTCCAAGTAAATAGCTGTGAGGGTTTGCAATGATTTATTTAGCAAGGTTTTTTTTTTTTGAGCTAGGCAAGAAGTTATATGACTTGAAGGCAGTGATGGCTTTGTAGACATCACTGTGGCCACTTGACCCTTGACCCTAAGCGGCCACTTGACCCTTGACCCTAAGCCAGTGCAGTGGTATGAGCTAGGGAGGACTCAGGTGACAGACACCCTCGGCAGCAGTCTGGCCATCACACACCAGGAAGCCTCTTGGTTTCTCAGGTGTTTGGATTTGCTGCTCAGCTGAGATTCCGTTGTGACACCTGGAACTCTAATAAACTCTGCCCCTCAGTGGATTGCCGAGGGAGGACTCAGTGGACTGCCGAGGGAGGAAAGATGGTGTGAGTAGTAGAGAGGGGCCGGGGTGGGAGAGGAGACAGAAATGGCTGCAAAGAGGGCGGGCTCTAAGTTCTGATGATGAAGAAATCGCTCCTCTGTGATGTCCACCACGCCCCCACTTTCCATGCCGCCCACCTCACATTATTGCTAGACTGTGAGCATCCTAAAGGCAGGGGCTGTGCAGTGATCATTTCTTATGCCTGATCATACCCACTGTGTATTAATTGGGTCAATTAAGGAAGACAAAACGATGACATATTTTATAAGTCAATAAAAAAAATCTGATCGGGTTGTGTGCAGCCAAGAAAATGGGCTGAGCCTGGAGTGGGGGGGTTGGAAGCCTGTAGGGGCAGGTGCTGACTGCGGCCTCAGTGCCCTTCCTATCTGCCGGCGTGACAGACTTGAGGCAGCTCCCTAGAGCATCAGTTAGGATGCCAGCCACTGTTGAATCTGAGAGCCTGGAAAGGAAGTGTGAACAAAGTTGGGGTGTGTTACTGACCTCCAGAAAGCACCCAGTGTCTCCCTGGTGACGATCTGTTGGATTCCGTGCTTTCTCATGGCTTCCCGGTGCTGTAGCATCAGCTGAGCAGGCACCTCGCCAAGGAGTCAGCTGTGACAAATGTGGGCTGCTGTGGACTCAGCCACTCGGGAGCTAAAGCCGGGGCTGCACCCTGCTTCGGTTCACCTGAGGTCAGTGCCTGATACGAGGGGAGGCCTAGTGCTCCACATAACATCTTCCTCCCCATGAGAAAGCCTGGGGTGGTCTGAATTTTTTAGAGTTATAAATAGGCAATGCAGAGCTTGAAGCGGATGCCCAGATATTGGGAACACTTCAATGTCTGACTCACAATGAAGTGCATATGATTATGCGAATGTACTTATGCTCGTGTGTGTGTGTGTGTGTGTGTGTGTGTGTGTGTGTGTGTGTGTGTCTATTTTTCTCTTTCTCCTCCTCTGTGTATGAATGTGTTTATTTTTTGCCTGTGTGTATCTCTCTCCCTCTTTTCTGTATGTGTGTGTTTGGGCCTTGTGGTCGGGTTAGAAGAGAGATGGATCGAGTAAGGGAGTGTTTAAAAGGCAGCAGAAAAGCAGAACTCTCCTGAAACTGGGACCTGAAGGGGTCTGGAGTTCTTTGAAAAGCTCAGAGTCGGAGCTGAAAACACTTTGGTTCGCTGGCACCACACTTCTTATTTCAAAAGGAGAAAGTGAGCTGGCACGGACCTGGAGGGATGGAGGGGAGCCAACGGTTGCTGGCTTCCTTTGGGGGCTCAGTAGGTGTGTGCTCAACCCTTTCTCTGTGGCAGGAGCTGACGTTGGCACCGCTATCCACGTTGGATGAGGTGCTGTCCCTGCCCTTGGCTTGTTCCTCTGAGATGCTGTCTGGGTTCACTGTCCGGGTGGGCTTTTCTGTGTGTGCAGAATGACTTCTCTCTCCAGTTTCCAATGCTGTAGCCAGGATGGAGATGCTGCCTTGGGTGGACAGATGAGCTTCCCAATGCAGGATACAGAGGACAGTTTCTGGGTAATACAGGTGTCAGCGAAACAGACTGCTCTAGAAACATGGAGTTGACTGAGCCCTGTGCACAGAGGGCAATGCAAGCGGTGACACAAACATATGGTGTCTGAAAACCTTCGTGAGGCAGGGAGTGGATTTGCTGTGCTCTTTTAATGCTCCCGTCCCCAGGGTGACACCAAGTGAACACCAATGTCTCCCTCTGGTTTCTCCCTGGAAGCTGTAGCCCCCAGATAAGACCATGTCTAAGAGATGAGCCCCAGCTTCTTGGGGGAATGGGGTGGGATGCAGGTGTGTGTGGAGGGCTCACCTCAGACACAGGCCCAGCAATCCCGAGGAGAAGTTTCACTGAAGGTTGTTATCAGAAGAGGACTTCAGGGTTTGCAAACTGCCTCCCTGCATCAAGACACCTTGGAACGACTATCTTCTGGGCACAGGGCTCCTGTATGTGTGTATGTACTCCTAGGTAAAGTTTTTTTGACCTGCCTTACTTAAGGAAATTTCTAGATGTGTGGCGGCAGCAAGATCTTCTGATGCTGTCAGCAGAGGTACAGCCATCCACCTTGCTGCTGCCTTCAAGTCCACAGGCAGCAGACAGGCTGAGGCGGCATGCCCATGGTCGAGCCCCAGCCTGAGCTCCTAGTCGCCTGTGTCCTTCCTAAGCACTGGTCCTGCTGTCCTGTTGGAGTGTGTGTCCACCTCTAACCTGCGGTGTGCCTCTGTAGCCATGGGAAGGGGTTTTATTGCCTGTTGTTGCTCCAAGTTGCCCTCCACTCAGAGAACTTCATGACTACATGAACACCCAAAGTAAACCTCCAGGTCGCTAGGACTCAGGCTTCCCCGGGTAGCTGCTCCACCCACACCCTGCTGTCAGTTTGGCTTCCCTGCCTCACTCCTGGGGTTTAGGTGCCTTGGAGTGGGGCCAGGCACTGCGCTGAGCCCAAGTCTTCAGGAACACTGTGTTCAAGCTAGGTGGTTACTTCTTTTCATTTCTGTGACAGAGTACCTGATGAAAACACTGAAGGAAGGCAGGGTTTCCTGTCTCACAGTTCAGGGAAAAGAGGAAACTGTTCCATTATGTCAAGGAGCCGTGGTAGCTGGCGTGGCTCAGTCTGTGTGTGGTGGCAGAAGCCTGTGGTGTGGATGGTTACCACATCAGTGCGCTGGCCTGGGCCTGAAGCCAGACATAGCCCTTGAGATGCCCTAGCCACGTCTTGTTATTTATAAGTTTCCACAAATTCCCAAGAGAGTGCCACTAGCTGGGGACTGAGTGTACAAGCCGTGACACTGGGCCACCCTGCTCACTGGTCATTGGACTTGAAAGAAGTGTGTGTGTGTGTGTGTGTGTGTGTAATATATATATATATCGTCATGCACCTGCACATACATGCACCTGTGCACACATGTACCCATATATTAAAAATATTGTATTGTACGGAGTTGCTGTACCTAGAAACTAGTACAGCAACTAGTGCAATGTAAGTGTTCAGTAAATACTTATTGAATGAAAATACATCCCCCAATGTATCCACAAGGCTGCCATACATTTATCCAATGGTATTAGCCACCTGTTCTGGGCCTGACCACACCTGTGATGCCAGATGTATGTCAGTGGGGAGCACAGACAAACCTGCTCCAGAAGACCTCACCAACCATGACACCAGGATCTACTTTATTTGGCGGGGAGGAGGTGAGGAGTGCTGTGGTGGGAGTTAGGGCCATAAAGAGGGCACAGCCCAGTCTGGATGAGCACACGTGCTCCTGCTCCCGGCTTGAGGAACATGTGGACAGAGGCCCTGACTTAGAAGGTGGCAATTTCAAAAGGATAGAAGAAAGCTGAAGAATCTCCTGGCCCTACCAACAGTCAGCTAAGAGCCTTTGACCTGCCCAGCTTGAGGAGCCCCAAGATGCCTGCAAGGTGGCAGCAGCAATAGGGAGTCTACCGCCCACCCACAGTTCCAACTCAGAAAGGAGGTGCTCACTGTTTGGTAAGGAAAGAAGGCATGAAATAGTCTGTAAAGTGATCCAATGAAATGGTCTATAAAATGATCCAGTGAAGTGACCTATAAAGCAATCCAGTGAAATAGTCTATAAAATGATCCAGTGAAATCGTCTATAGAATGAACCAATGAAATGGCCTATAGAATGTTCCAGTGAAATGGTCTACAGAATGATCCAATTTCAGCTAGAACAATGAAACACCTGCTGTGTTTACTGCATATGTCATTTCCTCCCTCAGTCTCTCTCCTTTTTCCTCTCTTCACCCCTCATCTCTTTCTCCATCCTTTCTTCCTATTCTCCTCCCCTCTGTTCCTCCTCTTCTTTCTCATCCTTATTTTCTTCCTTTCTGCCTTCCCTTTAGATTTAGCTTATCTGAATTCCCACACTCTCTCACATTGACAGAGCTGACCTGGCCTAGTTAACTTTAACTTTAACAGGCTAGAGTCATCTGAGAATGGATTTTCAGTTGAGGCATTGCCTAGATCAGATCGGCTCAGCCCACAGTGGGCGGCACCATTCCCTGAGCCGGTGGCCCTGAGCTGTATCAGAAGCTACCTGGGCATGAGCCTGGGTACCAGCCCCCACCCACCATGGTTGGTACTGCACTTCCTTGGCTGCGAGTGAGTTCCTGGGTAGGAGGTGATGCTGTGTGATGTTTCACACAGGCTGGCCCCTCAGTTCCTGCCTGAGTTCTTGCTCTCAATTCCCTCAGCGTCATGGTGTTTGTCATAGCAACACAACGAAGAAAGAACTCTGTCCAGTGCGCAAATGAGAAAGGTCTGGGAAAGAGCAGTGGACGAGATTCTGCCTTTGCTGGTCAAGTTGATAAGTGTAGACATCATAAGACTTGTGGGAAACGCCCTTGTTCTGTAGGGCTCAAAAGTAGAAAGAGTGAAACTTGGAAGCTACTTTCAATGTGAGCAAAGAGAAAGTGGGTGAGATTTGAAAAGCGAGGCCACACATAAATTCCAGTTCCGTTTCTGTGGGTAGAAGTTTCCAGGGGTGGATCCGAAAAGAACCCCCCTCAGATATAGGTACAAGCGTGGGGTGCTCCTCCCACCTCCCACACGCGTCTACACTCAGGATGAGTCTCACTTGTCATCACCGCTGTGCTGACCTCAGTGTTGCTGTGAGCTGTGAGAAGACCTGCCTGATTCAGGTACGTTCTCAAGTTATCTTTCCCAGCCTAGGCTCAAGCTGCACTGTAACCCAGGATGCCACGTTCACTTGTTAAGAAAGATGCTCTCTAGATATGAGATCCTGCATCATTCAGAATGCAGTGTCTGATGTGTTGAGGCCACACAACTGCCCTGAAGCCTCACAGTTTCCCCTTTAAAGTTCCATCAGGGTCTCTGAGCTTACCACTTCACGAAGTAGCCTTGGCACGGAAAACAAGTATTGTAAGATGACAAAGCTATTACAATATTTCACATCCTCCTAGCGACAGAGGGCATAAAGAGGAACACAAAATGTGTTTTCCTCCTCTGTCCCTATTTTGTACCTGGAAAATGTGGTACACAAAGAAATCAAACCTGTTATCCAGAAGAGCTCTGGATCCATCAAAGCTCTTTCTATGGAGTGCCATAACACTGCGGCCCCTAGTTTCTCAGGCCTCTCGAAGGAAATATGATTACAGCCAACAGCATAAAGTCCTAGATTTTGAAAATCTGTGCGTCCCCATCTCTGTGTGTGTCTATGTCTGGGCTCATAGAGACACACAGATGTCGAAGGCGAAGGCCAACCTCAGGCGTCTCTCACTGGGATCTGAGATTCATCAATTAGATTAGACTGGCTGGCTAGTGAGCCCTGGGCTCCGCTCCTACTCACCTCCCAGTTCTGGGATTTCAGGCATTCATTATCCCTCGATCACAGCCTGGCTTTTATGTGCATACTGAGATCATTCAGTCCTCAAGGCTTGTGTGGCACGCATTTTACCAACTAAGCTATCTAAAGCAAGCTCAAAGGACGACACCAACACCGCAACCTCAGAAACCAACGACCTGTCTTTTCCAGCTTCCACATTCATCAGAGAAGGAAACATTACCCACTTGACACACCAGGCTATTCCTGTTTCTCTATTGTCGATACACTGCACCCAAGGGACAGTGTGAGCTGCCCAGAGAAGGCTCACGCTCCCTCCCAGGCCTTCCCCTGAAACCTCCATTCCCAGGACCCAAGCACTTTGACTTCTCACACGTCTTCGTTGACCTTATGCAAGTGTCTACACTTTGCCTACATGGGAAATGCAGTCTGCTTTCATCTTCCGGAGAAAATCATTTTGACTAGTCTCCGGAAGTTCTGCTAAAGTCCTAGGGCCTCAGGCAAAGGATGCTTAGAGATGCAGCTACACCTGTCTACCCAGGTCTCAGATTCAGTGGCATCCCATTGATTTCTCCGAGACAACCGTGAAATGGTTGCCTTTCCTTACTTTTCAGCTCTTGCACGGTGTTGCTCCCTCTGACCCCGGCCACTGTGGTGGTTTGGATGAGAAATTTCCACCTTTGTCTGTCTCAGAGCGTTTGAACACTTGGGTCCATTTGGCGCTGTTTGGGGAGGTTGTGGAACCTGTGTGTGTGTGTGTGTGGGGGGGGGTAGAGCCTTGCCGGGAGAAGTGGTTCACTAGGGCTTTGATGGTTTATAACCTGTTACTACTTCCAGTTCATTGAAGATGCGCTCTCTCAGCTTCCTTGTCTGACACCCTAGTGCCGTGCCCCTTTCCCCCCATCACTATGGACTCTCCCCGCCGGAACCTGAAGCCAAAACGAACTCTCTCTCCTACACATTGTTTTACCCCAGTAACAAAGAGCAAGAAGCATGCCTGTTCTGCCTACCTGCAACCCACTGTCACTGAGGATGAGCTAATTTCTCTTTGTCACCAGCTACGAATGCTCCCTGGGCTCGATGCATGAGGAAGGATGTGTCCCTCAGGATGTGCTCCTCAGTGCTGCCAGCCAGCAACTGTGGTTCTGGGTGCATGGTGCAGCAGCTCCCGAGGAGCCTCCTTTCCAGCAAGGCTGTTTATCCCTGGAACCAGCACTCTGCACCTGGACCCTGGCCATGTGTGGTTCCTCTTGCTCACGGGGCACAGTGTGGGAGCTTTCCTTGGGCAGGATCCATCATCAGCTGGCACCCGGAGCTCATGAGTGATCATCTGCTTTCAGCAATGCTGATAGCATGGAACCTGGATCATTTTTCTGTTGCTAGTTTACTGCTAGGGCATGCTTAGGTACCTTTCCTTTCCCATCTGTCTCCCAAACCCAACACCTCTTGTCAAGAACGCCTCACTCCTGGCCGCCAGATGAAAATCCTTTCTGTATTATTGTCCAGGTTGCTCCCAATTAAATCAGTCACTTCTCAAAGGTCTGCACACTCACATACCATAGGAATATGTGGCCCTGGCTTCTCCATGAGTGGTAGACATTAGCCCTGGTTGTTTATGTATGTCTCATAATCCTCCCTCATACATGCACACACATGCACACACAGACTCATACACACATGCACCTGCACACATGCATGTGCATACACACACACACACACACACACACACACGTGTACTGGGGATGGAACTAGGCTTCTGCACGTGCTGGGCAAATGATCTACGCCGAGGCCCTGCTTTGACTTATTCGTAGCGATTTGATTCACTAACCCCAGGAGCCAGGATGACAAAGGATGTTGTGACTAAAAGATGAGTTAGAAACATGAAGAGAGGAGATGCTTTAAGTGAAATACATGTTACGTGATTATAACCACCCCCCCCAAAGGAGCACCTGCCCCGACGAGGTCTCTATTCATTTTCCTAATGTGGCACACTGTTCCTACGTGCTGATACTGTCTTTCCTCTAAAGAATGATTTTCCAAAAAAGAAAAGAAAACCTTCTTGGTGGATCACCTCAAAGTCCCAGAGATGCATTAATAACACAGAGGAGCCTTGCCTCGCCAAAATCCGTGCGACGTGGAGGATCAGGCTGATTAGATTTGCTGGACCGGAACCTCCTCCGTCCTGCCAGGCAGTGAGCTCGGCCCACAGCTGGAAGGCAGGCCTGCGTCAGAGCCTGGTGTCACTCTGCTGGCTCCTCAGCGAGCGATGCTTGGAGCCTCCACAATGCTGCGAGGAGCAGCCTGTCTCGGATCTCCTCCTTCTGGGAGATTGTAGGAAAGGCTAAGAGAGTGGCTGAGCCCTCGGTGTGCTGGTGAGAGTAGGGACCTCCCAGACCAGGGATCCTAGCCTGCTAGTGTGTCATGTAACGTCTCTTCTCTGTCCAGACTCTTCCCTGCTCTGGACCTGGATGCTCCAGGAGAGATGACAAAAGTTTTAAGACTGAGTGTGTCTGACTTTGCCTGACTCCTCAGTGAGTCTCGACTTTTATTTACTCATGAGAACCTCAAGAAAGAGCTGCAGGCTGATGGAGCCATGACTCGGAGGCTTAGAGCACGTATTGCCTGTCCAGAAGCCCCGAGCTCAGTCCCCAGAAAACACACAATAGGCAGCTCACAGATGCTTGTAGCTCAGGTCCCAGGGGCTCTGATGCCCTCTTCTGACCTCCGTGGGCACCTATGTTCACATTCATACACATCTAACTCTCCGTGTACCTAAGTCTTTTTTAAAAAAAGAAGAGAAAGCAAACTGAAGTGTGCGCCCCTTCTTTGTTACCGTGACACTGTGTAGGAGAGATAAACATGTTTTTGTGTTGATCCCAAGTGTGGGATTAAGAACAGACTGGTGAGAGAGCCGGATATTTATCTCCTTAGAAGTTGAACCACTTCCTGGGGGAGCTTGGGTGCTGCTAGCTGAAAACATCCTAGTAGAGACTCTGAGTGTATATATATCCAAAACAAGAGGCTTGTGAGAAAGGACTTGGGATTGTTTTGGCTGTTTTCCCTGCACTTCCAGAGACGCTCCTGGGAGAACTGCTCCAGGGGAAGCTTCAAGGCTTTGGACTCCAGCTGAGGCTTCAGGTTCCAGCAGCAACTTTGGTGGGATTGCTGGTCTGCTGAGTTCTGCTGACTATGCCAGGAGTTCCTCAGAACTAATATCCTTAAGGTTTCACTATTGTGTTCTTAAATCTCCTTCTCCTGTTGTTTGGGTTAGTCGGGTTGTAAGGGAGGTAGGCTTGTTTAACAAGTTCATAATAAAATATAATTGTTAAAAAATTGAGCCTACAACACTGCTTTCTTTGAGAGTAGGAACGACATCCTATTAGTGTCATGCAATGTTGGCGTGTGCCTTCGGCGCCATGGTGCTGGGAGTTAGGGCCTAATAGGAGGGATTTGCTGAGGAAGCCTTTGTCCTCAGAGACTGATGACAAGACTGCAAAAACAGTGAGTTGTTCTGAGCAGCTCGTTCTGGGCTGAGTTATGATGCCCTTCTGTCTCTGCTTCTGTGGTGGGGTGAGGCAAGAAGAAAGGCCGCTGAGGCACTTCTGCCATCCTTCGGTTGGTGTTTTATCATAGCATGCGTCTGGATGTACATCACACCCGCATACACACCTCCACTGCCACCCCATTCACACACACAAACAAATAAACGAAACATAAACCTATGACGAGATACTACTTATTTTGGAATGATGAGACAGAGTGGTCTTTGGCTCAGTTAAGTACTCCACAGGAGGTGTGTAGCAGTGGTATTTACTATTTCAGGCTGGGTCTTGCGTGGATGGACTGTGGCTTTTTACTCCCTTGTGTGTAATATGTGAATACTTTGTGTGTGTGTGTGCTGCCTACACATGTTCCCGAGGTTGACATCTCGAATCTTTCTCGATTGCTCTTTATCTTATTCAGTGTATTAGGGTCTCTCGGTTGAACCTTAAGTTTACTAACATGGCTAATCTAATTAGCCAGCTTGCTTCAGAGAGCTCTGTCTCTGCCTTTGGAGTACTTATAAGTACAGGTAGGCTGTCACAGGCTGGTCCTCACACCACTGAGTCATCTCCCCTTCCCTGGGGAGCAGAAATGATACGAGAGAGATGGAAACATGGCCGTCTCCACCTTGATCCTTCCGCTTCTCCCTCTCAGTCATGGCGCTTCTCCCTCCCGTGACGTCACTCGGCACTAACCCCGCCCCTCGCTTCTAGTAGGAAGGTCGAAAGCTCAGTCCTTCCCATGATGCCCCTCAGCACTATACCGCCCCTCGCTTCTAGTAGGAATGTGGAAAGCTCAGTCCCCAAGGGTCCCAGCTCTACCAGAAGACGCAAGCAGAGGCTCTGAAGCACCAGCGGTCCATCTCCAGGAGAACACGGACCGCTGTTAGGCAGGCTCAACCCGAGCTTATGGTGAGTGTCTAACCTACAGACAGTTATGTGAAACCAAACAAAATTCAAATCGCTAGTCAACAGAGAGCACCCGGTGGTGCTGGAAGACAGCATCTAATTCTCCGGCACGCGTGTAGACACAGCGTGGGTGTAATTGTCAGGATGAGAAAGCCACTCCTGAGCAAGGGCTGTGAAGTGGGCTCTGCTTTGTATCTCTTCTCCGACAGCTCAGCAAGCGCAAGTCAGAGCATATGAATTTGCATCTCTTTTGTTTAAGCACCATCTACACCCACTTCTGAAGTCAAAAGGCCCCCAACTAATTTATTTTAAATAATACGTCACCCAACAATGGCTTAAGGGCACCACCAAACTCTACTCCCAGCACCCCAGCCCTGAACCTTCGTGCAGTTGAGGTATGCGCTTCGCTTCCCTTTTCTTCTTCCTGGCCGGTATTAGGTGTATCTCATTTGTGCCACATATTTATCATGGTATATATGCTGAAATCTTCAGTGTGTGGTCTCTAAGAAGTTTCTCTTGTCTTGGGCAGAGTTCAGCTCTGATTTTCAGGTCTTCTTGCAGTTAGCTATGGCCTTAAAAGACATAAAGCAATGTTGGCCTTTCCTCCCTCTTGTTTTCTTGCTGGTGTTATCACTCTGAAGAGCAGGGGATTCGTGTTTTAAAGTAACAGTGCGCATCAATCTAGGTTCCTGGGGAGCATCAGCAAAGTCCATTTAGAGGAGTGAGAAAAACCTTCCATCTTGCTAAATTGCTTTACTTGGGGGATTTTCTGTTGTAGCAGCTACCCCATGATAGCAATCCCTGTTCTCTATGGGGGAGCTAATCCAGTCACCCGGTGAATACCTCAGATGGCAGTGCCAAATGTTGTAAATGCTCTGTGGCTCACACATGCACCGATGATGCCATTTGTTTTATAGATTAGGCAGAGTGGGAAATTAACAATAATGTGGTGAATAAAATAGAACAACACAATCTAGCAAAACTTGTGTGAGTGCATGCTGTCCCCAAAGGCTTGAGACAAACGTTAGTGTTCAGATGGGGTAGTTGAAAAGCCGAGGAAGCCTTAAGATGAGGGCAGCGACTGCAACACAACACACACAGCCTCACTGAGGACAAAGCCACAGCAGTGCCTGCTACTTATACAATGTTTCCTTCATGCTGGGTGCTGCTCAGAGCTGTACACTGTAGGCTGGTCCTGACATCCCTGCGGAGATACTTGTGTCATTATTTTCACTGAATAGACTGGAAGGCTAAAGCACAAAGTTGGTACAGCTAGTATCACAGATTGTTTAATTGTCCCTAGTTGTCCACCTGCGATGCTGTTCTTTTCTTTTTAAATCTTATTTTAGACTGGATCTCAACACGCAGCCCAGGCAGGCCTTGATCTTGTAGAGATCTACCTGACTCTGTTGTGGTTACAGGTGTGCACCACCACCAGACTTTCTGTCCTGGAAGATGGCATCTCTGACTTCATCATTGCTGAATGGCTTGTGCTATCCCACTGTGGGGGGAAGGCATGTTGCCATCCTGTCAGACACTGGCAGTGGGTGTGGCTTAGCTGACATTCTCCTTCCCCTCACCCAGGAACAAAGCGTTCCAGACCATGCCGACCCTTCAGCTGGGATCTCTGTATGAAGAAGACGCAGGGGCAGAGCCTCCACTGGCCAGCAAGGGAGGAGTAAGCCTCTGTTTACAGCCAGCGGGGCTGCTATGACTCCACTGAATCAGAGAGAAGGCAGTGATACACCTACACCTCCATCTAAGTACATTTATGAGACCCCAGAGCCAGGGCTTAATTACCCATCTGCCCGCTGCCACCCTCAGGAGTTCCTGCTGAATGTCATGAAGGAAACAAAAAACCAACCAACCAACCAACCAACCAACCCCCATGTTGTGCAGGGGAAAAGTCAATGCCTGCAAGTTTAAAGAGAGATTATCTAGAACCAAGATTTTAAACTAACCCTGCAAATGTGTCTCTTGCTGCTCCCGGGTTGCCTCACACAGCCGCTGCTGGGTGTGAATCTTTCCGCTCACAGATAGATGTACTTGCCGGTTCTTTTGTTAAGATTTGACACCAGAAGTGATGTCTCCGTGGCTGAGGATTGGACTCCAGGGTGGAGGGGGAGTCAGCTAACATTTATTTACCGAAAGCATCATCAGTTCAGAGGAAGCTGGGCAGGAAGGGGTTAAGGCGGTCAGCTCAGCCTGGATGCATCTGCCTGCTTTAGACCTGCCTGGTGCTAATCAGACCACCCTTTGGTTAAAATTCAGCACTAACTTCCTGTGTTGCCATTTGGAAAGTTGAGAGATGGCCTTGCTAAATTCTGAATAGTCTAGCGAGTCAAAGGACTATGTGAGCTTTGAACCCTGAGCAAACGAATTCCCTCAGGGTTTGTTTAAGTAACTATTCATTAATAAGCAAATGGCTATAATTGGTTTGGGGAATGGCTGGATGAAGGCTACAGATTAGGATGCGTTTAAAGATGGCATACTCTTCCTTTATCAAAGCCAGGTAACACTGCCATTAAAAATGCTGTTGAATGACATCAGGTAGGTGCATATGTTAGGGCAAGGGCAGACCTCGAGTCCGTCAGCACGTTACCTGCAGTCACTGTGATGCCTTCTGTGAAGGGTCCTAGTTATCGGTAAAAGTAACTCCCTGTAATTATTCAAAATACATTTTAATCCCAAATGGCTGCATGCTCTTTTGCTAGATTCCCAAACACTTCAACTACAGTGAACGGGAACCACAGCTAAAATGAAGCTGCTCGTGGGTTGGGGGCATTTTGAAACCATTTTATCCTAACAGCCAATTCCCACTTTCCTGATATGAGCAGATTTCATAGTTTGGTAAAGTTCTAGAATGAATAAACTCTCTTTCAGCACTTATGTGACAATTATTACGAAGTAAGGAAATGGTAGGCACCATCTCATTAAATTATAAATCTGAATTAATTACATTTAAGCATCCAATTTTCATCAAACTTAAAGTTCTGATAAAAATCATTTAAAAGGTGACCTGGGAAGAAGGACTTTGATGAAAAAACAAAAGCTGCCTTTCTCCGAGTTTCTCTGCTTGCTCTTACTGTGCTTTTCCCTGGCCGCCTTTCCTCCCAAACCCACATGTTACTAATGTTCTATTCAATCAAGGGTGAGGTTTGGTTTTATCCTGTTTTAGGCAGAGCTTCCCTTCATGCAGGTTCCCGTCAGCACTGAGCCCTGGAAGGGCGACTCACTTTCTGTTTGTAAACATCAGGCGATGGTGCTAAGCTTTGATAAGGGTCTGTTCGCCTATTTTAATCACCAGTGAGATCCCTGCTGCTTATCCTAAGGTGGCTTCTCTATCTTAAACCATTCTGTAAAGTAGAGATGGTTTGCAAGGGGACAGGGAGGGACACGGGAGAGAACAGAAGCATTTGCGTAGTGCGGAGGAAACTATGTGTGAGTCCTACAGACGCAGTAAAGACCTGGGTCATACACACAAACGTGCTGCTTGCTGATGTTTCAGGAATATGAAAGTGAGGCAGCTGTATAATCTTTGAAAAAATGCAAAACAGAACTGCATGTGGGATGAGTCTTGAGAAGTTGCTCTACTTAACTAAGCTTACTTGCGATGGATAAACCAGTTAATCTAAAGTGTGCTGTCAGCTACATAAGGACACAATGGCACTTTGTTCAGTAATTAGCCACCAGGAAGTCAGCAAGTCACAGTTTGGAAAATGAGCACCAGATCTGCAAGCACAGAATCCGCCAGGACCAAAGGCTGTTGGTTGAGAAATCAGTTGGTTGCTCCATAGAAGTCACTGGAACTAAAGATAGAGCGGTTTCCTGCACTTGCTTATATACAGCCCTCTCTTTTAAAGTTTGTGAGAGGATTCGAACTTCCAAATTCACACTCAGGCCACTTTTTTATCTAAGAGACCCCACTGTGGCACGCCTGTAATCTCCGCTCCCCTCCTGTTGGCAATAGCAGATGGACTGCTTAGGTCCCCGGATGCTCCACACACCACTTCTATTTCAGATAACAAACCATATAAATTAAACATGCATAAACGTGTCAGCATCCATCAGGATCCAAAATTAAAAACAAACAAACCAACAAACAGTGTAATCTTTCACCCCTCTGCCCACGTTCAGAATACATGGCTCCACTTTCACATCCACCCACAGATATGTTAAAAAGTCCAACAGCTCTCCACACGTTGCTTTAACCACACCCGAGTACTCTGCATACACTTTCTTCAGGAACATCAGCATGTCCGTGGTATTGGAAAGGCCAGATGTATACCAAGGTATATTGTGTTTACCTTTATGAACAACAAGTCAGTACCAACTTAAGATCTTGCACTCAAATGCGTCCTCAAGAGAAGGATTTCCTTAGAAGTGCTACTGGCATTCCTTCTGCTCCTTAAACCTCGGTGAAATTCCACAGTTTAAACGGTACCCACTGCACCTGCATGCCACCAGTCAAGGCTTTTTACTTGCAACTGCCTGCGCTGTTTTTTTTTTTAATTTTAAAAATTTTTTTATTTTTTATTTTTAGCATCAATCATAATCAGTGAGGGCCCAGGACCAGTGAAGGAAGAGGCAAAGCCGAGGCCAACTTCTAGTAAGATAAGGTCGGGTGCTCACCGGAACCAGTGTCCGAGTGAGTGTGAGTAGTGAGACACCCCGCCTGCACAGGCTCTATCCTCGTTTGTAATAACAGGACTGACCCCTTTCACCTAGCTATGTCTGTACGTGTGAAAACCAGATCCTGCCTTCACACGCTGGCCACAACAGCTCACCATTGGCTCCTACCTCCCTAACCCAAGAGCTCCTCATGTCCCTGAGGATGCAGCTACATCCAAATGAAGGGTTAATTGCTTCTCCACTCTCTACAGCTTAGACCCGGGCAGGAGTTGATTAGCTGGTCTCCCTCATGGTCATGAAGCCTTCCTGAGTGAGAGGGACAGGAACCAAGGGATGTTTTCTGTGAGTCAGACACTTGGTTCAAAATCAACTGTTTTCTTCAGGGTCTGGTGAGTGTGTGTGTGTGTGTGTGTGTGTGTGTGTGTGTGTGTGTGTGTGTGTGTGTGTGTGTGTGTCCCTCTCCACTGAGGAGGAATCTTTTCTCTATTCTTAGGTCAGCTTTCATCCTTTGCAGTTTGAGTGTTTGTTCTGAACAGTTACTCTGGCACACCACCATGCATGAAATGGTTGATTTGCTAACTCCTGTAGGACACACAATTCCATGGGTAACCTGAAACCCTATTCAGCGAGAGCAGGGAATTTGACAGAACATGATTGCCTTCCCAAGACCAGGAGGTGTAGAGTTTGCCTGCTGGGCAGCCATCCAACTGGGGAGGTGAAACCTCCGCACCTTGCTCTGGCCTTGGTGCTGAACCCGGAGCCTGCTCAGAATGGCTCCCACGGACTCCGGAAACTTCGACAGGTTGGAGGAGAGCCTGGCCGGGTCTAAGTGCTCTCTTGTGGGTCACCCCTAGGAGCTTGGCCCAGATGATGCCCTAGGACCCCCATGGGGGAGCACATGGTGGGCATATCTGGAGCCAAGAAAGTTTGTTCAGTGCTTTTTCCTGTCACTGGTGGAGCTGCTATGTCCCCTCCCACCTGGGTCGCCATGGAGACTGGGCTTCTTCCTTCTCCAAGCAAAATGGGCGAAGCTTAGTTAGCTCAGCCCTGACTGTGGCAAGCTCACTTTCTCGGACATTGCTATTCTCCATTTTTTTTTTTTCAGCAAAGAGAAAGATAGCCAGGGCATAGTGCTTGCTGGGAAGTGGCATAGTGCCGGGTAGCTGCGAGCTCCTTAGGACCCCGAGACTTTGGATAAAGCTGTTGAGGGTGCATTAAAAATGTAATAAATTGCCAACTCCCAGACACTGGAGGGTCTCGCCCTCTCTCTTTGTGGGGGAGTCGAGGTGGAGAAGGGGTTGTTTTGGAAAATTCTGTTATTCTGTGACCCTTTTTATGGAGGTCTGTTTCCCCGCCCCCCCACCCCCCAAGACTCTCCTTTTTCTCTACCTGTGGATCCACCCATGGCTTCACTGGGCTTGGGAAATGTGAATGCCATTTCAGTCCCAAAGTAATCCAAGCTCAAAGTCTCGGTGCAAATGAACACATACTCGGGGAGAAAGCTGAATCAGGAGAGTCACCGAGTCCCTAAATGCCATAAACATTTCCTTTGATTCAAGGCGCTCCCTCCTCTCAGGTAGTTTACTTGTGGGGACATCTTCTTAGTCCCTGCCTTCAGTCAGCACGCCACATCTCCGGTTTACTGGTGAAGACCATGTGGTGTCCTCCCCTGTCATATGGCTTGTTCCTTTCTTCTGCCCACTTTCCCTCCTTCGAATCCTCCCCTCTTTATGCCAAAACAACAGAACAGGGCTTACAGCCTTCCACCGGAGACAATGGGCTTTTCCTAACTCTCGCTGCCTACAGCCGCCAGCCGCTCCTGCCTGCCTGCCTGCTCATCAGAGCTTTGATCTTCACCAGAGGTGCTGAAGTGAGGCCCATAGTAACTGACCCATTCTTTTGCGTCCAGGGCAGGCAGACCCCTCCTCCCTCCAGCCTCCCCCCCCCCCCCGGCGAGTTTTTAAGCTGCTAATGAAAACCCTCTGAGACACATCTCCTTTCGTTATGTAACTAGCTTTTCCTGCCTCTGGTGGACTTCACCATCATGTCTCCACGGAGTCGGGAAAGCATGCCGCCACAGTGGGGCTGGGGACCTGGGAGCCAGGACCCGAAGCCTAGGGGATCCTAGGACGCGGAACATCTGGCAGGGATCCATGCCAGCACCTTGCCTTCCAGCAACTCAGCGCACTGCTTACCTTGTGGCGGACAGGGTGGGTTCACTCCATCGTGATCTCCTCTCTCGGAACGGAGCAAGATTTAAACATTCACTCCACAGTGGATGGCGAGGGAAAGAAAATACAAAAAAAGAAGAGCAAACAGACCAACTGGAAGCAGATGGTCTAATTTCACATCAGCCCCGGCAGGCTGTCAGGAGACTCCATTCTGCTGCGGGGCGGTAGATCCAGCTCGGGCTCCTGCTCCGGCTCCAGCTCTGGCTCGCCGGTTCCCGCGGATCCCCACCCTCGGCCCGCCTGCCCAACCTCTCCAGCCAGGTGCTGCCGTCTGGTGACTGGCTCCCTCTGGCTGGAGGGCTGGGTGCTGGGGCCACCACGGGGCAGAGGAGTGCGCGCGCGTGTGGGCAGGGACGGAGGAGGGAGCCTGGGCTGCGAGGAGACGAGAGAAAGCCTAGAGTGGCAAGGGGGCAAAAAAAAAAAAATCCTCCTTTAAGGAGCAAAGTGATAGACCTAGCAGGGAGACGTCATGAAAGCCGCAGATTCAATGAATGCTACTCGGTTCCAGCCCCACGGGCTGAGCCGCGCTGTCAGCGCACGAAGCGACGCGTCTCTGGATAAAAGCGGGCGCAGCGCCGCGCGCTGGAGAACCGAGGCGATGCAGGCAGCGGCATCAGCAGCACCGCGAGGCGGCGGCGGGGGGCCTCTGAGGTGGAGCTGACCGGAGCCACACAAGCCTCGCGCTCTTTTTAACCTGCGGGTTGACTGGGGTGCTGAAACGGGCGGGCTTTATATCTCTCCAAAGTGAACCGGGAAATGGGAGTGCCCAGTGCTGAGGGGCTGCCTTTGGGGCTTAGATCCCCGGGGGACCCTATGTCCTCATGTCACTAGTAAGTTCTAAACTCAGGCATCACTTTATGCCTGCTTGTTGTACCTTTTCTTCGGGCTTTGAGGAGACGTGAAGTTGGTTTCTTCGTTGCCTCCCACTGGGCTGTAATTCCCCCCAACCTCCCCCCCACCCCCCCTCACCCCCCCGCCCACATGGTCAGCACAGTCCTGGAGCGGGCCCAGCCGCAAGATGGGTCTGAGGGTCTGAGGGTCTGAGGGGAGGGTCTACACCCAAGGGCTTTGCTCACACTCATCCAAGGCCAGGTCCAGTGCTCTCTCTCTGTCTATCCTATCCACAGCTCCTGGGACTATCTAGTGCCAGCTGCTGTCCTCATCCCTGCTGTGGTTATCCCTTTCTGAGACATTCTGAGATAAAGGATGTGGGTTTTCCAGGTATAATCCCAGTTGCCTGCAAACACACACCTCCAGACAGCTACCTACTCTGGATTTAGCCTGCTTTGTATGTTTTTTTTTCCCAGAGGGATGCACAGTGAACCCCGTTACAACCCGACTTTCTTTTAAAGTCATTGGGAGCAGTTCATTTCTAAAGCCTTCTCACACCCGGCTTCTGCCCAGAATCAGACCCCTGTTTATTGCATCTTTAACCCAAGGAGAAATAGTTTCATAAGTAATTGACACTATTGGCTGATGATTCTGTAATGGCGCATTTAATAACAGGCTATCCTGTTTACTTAGCAGCCTCAGAAAAGAGGCTTTTCATTCGACAAAACACACAATTCAAGGGGACTCTTTCTGATGAAGGGCTCATCAAGACCTGCTCTTAGCAATGACTGATATTCTATTCTAAGTTCCTACCTTTAAAATATATTTAAGAGAGAGAGAGAGAGAGAGAGAGAGAGAGAGAGAGAGAGAGAGAGAGAGAGAGAGAGCGCGCTCACAGAGGAAAGAAGGCATCAGATCTCCAGGAGCTTTGAGGGCCCTAACATGGGTGCTGGGAATAGAACCTGGGTCCTCTGCAAGAACAGCGCGTGCCCTCAAGAACTGAGTCATTTCCTAAGCACCACCCCCCAACTCGTTCCTTTTAATGACACAGAAACCCAGCCCCACTACCCCCAGGAATGCTGTGTGCTTTCCTCAATGACTTTGCTACAGAAAGGTGTTAACCTCAGTTTGCATCAACAGCTGCTGGGTCAGTCTCACCCACACATGCTGGGAGTTTGTGTTTGTCAATGATTTTGCCTGAGGGGTTGGCAAACTCAGTTGCTCATGCTTTGGTCCTGTGTGGCATTCAGGTCTGCGTATGCTGCACAAGGTCTGCGGGGCCTGGCAACTGTGTCAGAAGTGAAGACAAACCAAGAAGCTGGTAGGGGGCTTAGGCGTAAGGATACAGGTGTGATTTTGATGCAAATAGTTCTGGAACACTAGACCAGCTCTTAGGACTGCTTCGTAAAGAGCATTTTATTTAACCCACAGGCCTGCTGTGGGCATGGCTGCTAATATATGTTCCTATGAGAACAGTGTCCAGGTGGTTTTCTCACAGGACAATAGATGGATTTAGAGAGTGACGAGATGGCAGCAAGTGGTCTATCTCCTTTGACTCCCAGACCCCCCCCCCCCAACCTCCCACCCCTCGCCATGAAACAGCAGCGAGGGTGGCGTGGGCTACTGAGCTGCAAGAACCCTGTAGGATGGTGTTCTGAACGAGAGGGGTGGGGCTTGCTTGGTTCTGTGAGGTGATCCACATTCATTTATTCCCTAGAGCTCAGACAGTGATCTGCAGGAGTGTAGCTCCCCTGGAGCTCAGGTCAGCTGCACTCAGGGGCTGCAAGGGGCTGCCCCTCAGAGCCCTCAGGGTCCCACTTTTCAAACTCCAGAGGCACACTGCTCCCGATATGTCTGCACTGCCAGTGTTAATTGCAGGCGAGGAAGGGGCTTAGGATTTCCTAGGCAGATCTGTGCTCTGAAGCTGGCATGGGCCGTGGCTTTTTAGGATTGATTAGCTATACAGATGGGTCCGATTCCTCCATATATCAAACCTTAATAGAGGCCTATTAGCCAGTAAAATTGACGGAACGGGTGCTCTCCGTGGGCCATCATTTGTTTTGGGCTGTCCTTTTCCTCACTATCGACTGGGTCAATTTACAGCTCAGTGTGTCTTCCCGGTGTGTATGTAGACCAGCCTTGCCCTGCGCTGGTGTACATGGGTTTCCTGGTTGCTTGGTCAGGGCTCACTATTGATTTAAAACCTTGGGTTCCCATGGAAACCCAGCTCTTCTGTTCCCAGCCAACTCCCCTACAAGAAAAAAATCAACGCCCAAACTTAAGTCCTAATAGTCAGAGGTGATATGCAAGCTTTAAAGTTTGATTTTGACTATTAAAGAGTTTTTTTTAAGTATCCTAGTGGCTGGGGAGGTGGCTCAGTGGTTAGCCCGGCGGGCCTGGGTTGGGTTCCTAGCACTGACATGGCAGATCACGGCTGTCTACAATTCTAGCTCCAGGGGACCCAAGCCCTCTTTTGGTTTTCTCATATACCAGGTATACAAGTGGCGCACAGACGTATGTACAGGCAAAACACCAAACACATAAAAGAAAAATGCAAAAGTTATCCTTTTATGCAGCCCTACTTCCAAAGGGCTGCATGACTCCACGGTGTTTTCTATGGTGCTGTTGGGCTGCTTTTTCCCTGCTGCCCATGCGTTGGGAGATGCATTCGTAAGACACGTTTGCAGGTGTAGGTGATGACTGCAGTCCTTTGCTAAGTGGTGCAGCCCATCTGCAGCGCTGTACGTAACCCAGCGCTCACCTTCAGCACTCTCACCCCAGCTACTCAGCTACGACGTTCCTCTGGGACGCTTCCATTTTCTACACTGTTTCCTTGCTTTGGAGCAATATTCACCGTCTTAGCTAATATTAAGCTAGAATCATTTGTAAGTGTTTTGACATGTGTTTTCAGTTTAATTTCATGACTTGGGAAATGAGTATAATCCAGAGACTCCTTTGATCACTTCTTTCTTATAATGATGTGTTATTAGCGCACCCTTCAGCAGGTATATATCCTTTTAAATCATACTCTTCCCCCAAGATTTCATTAAAGCACAATTTAAAAAATGATAATAGCTTCAAGTACATTTCAAAAGACCACCAAGGGGCGAGAGTTAGATGAACAACCAGTGAAGGAAGCCTGTTAGTAGCCCCACAGCTCTGAGGAGAAGTCACTCCAGTTAACACGGCCTTTTCAGGGGAGAAGAGTCCAAGGGCAAAGCAAGCGAACTGGACTTGCGAGGTCCTCTTCTCTCGGTTAATCGCTCCTAGGGCGCACCACTTTTGTGTATTTCCATCCCGACACTACTAATGAGGCTGAGCTGAAGAGAATGGTATCAAAACCTCCTCAGTGCCGTCACAACTAGCTGTGGGCCATCTCCACACGCTGAGCAACCATCCACAGAGGGACTGGTTTGCTCTCAGTAGATGTGTCTGCCTGGGCTTTCACATCTCTGAAGCATGCACTCCTGCCTGCTTTGCCTCTGGTGGTAAAGTCAACTTCGAAATCCCAGATCAGCAAGCTTCAGCCAGAGGGCAGCCAGCCCCAGCTACCCAAAGGCATGGCAAGTGAAGGCCCCAGGTAGGAGTTTCCTACATTGCATAGGGAGGGTTTGCAGAAGACAGAGCCAGGCACGAAGCTAGCACAACCTTTATTACAGATATTCCTCAGGAAACAACTATGGAGGGCAAAGGAAAGGAAAGCCCTTACCTTGCCTGATGACGTAGAATTCTGAAGTTAAAATGGCCTCCTGAGTTGCCCCGTATTGGACCAAAATGGTCTCCACCGATTGGGTTACTGCGTGTGGGTCAGTCAGGCAGACAGGACATTGGTCCAGGTGGCCTGTCTGCGTCTCACAGAATACTGATTGAAATGACCTTCTAGAATGTAGATCAGCAAGCCCTGCTCTGGAGAGACTTCTATCATACCTGATAGGCATGTCATCTCTCTTTCTCTCTCTCTCTCTCTCTCTCTCTCTCTCTCTCTCTCTCTCTCTGTGTGTGTGTGTGTGTGTATGCATCACTGATGCCTAGTGTTGCTGTGACTATTGTGTATGCTGTGCGCGTCTACAGACCTGTGTGCAGGGAACTAGAACAGCCTACACATAGCAAATGATATGAAGTGGATTTTTTTTTCCTTGCTGTTAGACAGTGAGGGAAAGCAGATGTTTAGGAGTTAGAGTGAGCTGAACACCCATGGTCAAGACTAGCCGCCGAGTGTCCAGGCGATCTCATTTCTGTGTGGCCTATTTGCACTGGACCTGAGAGAGTGAACATCTTGTCCTAGGTGAGAGACCCCTGAAAGACGAAGTTGCTGGGATGAGGTGGTCAGTGGTACCCTGCTTGTCGGCTCTTCTGGCTAGCTCTTCCTCACTTCAGAGTGCTATATTCTAATACATTCTAATTAACCTTAATATGCTCCAGTTAACCTTGAGGACTACAAGTGAGAACGGAGGGTTATCTGGGATGATCAGGGTTACCCAGGGAGCTGTCCTGCCATCAGAGTCAGGTGCACAGCAGATGGCACCTGCTCAAAACAATCTGTTTGTCAATATGGCTCGGAATTGACAACTATGTGTTTTCAGGGGTTCAGGAAGTATAGAGACTCAATTCCAAGTCCTGTGAGATTTCAATCTAGTCTCACATTTCCACCTCGAAAGTTCAGGTAAACTTTAGAAGGAACGTTTTGCTAATTCTGATTGGTTAGCGAGCTTGATATGAGAATCCAGTACTGTGGGGCTCTGCTGGATGAGACTGAAGCCTGACTTCTCGCGACAGCCATTTCGCGCTCTGCCTGTGCTGCTGGGCCCCCTTTTCTCAGCGGGGTTCTCACTCCACCTGATCTGGTGACCCCAGATCTTGTAAGGAGTGTCACATAAGCCCTCAAGGAACATTACAGGCCTGACCCTTCCTGATAAGGAACTTGTCCGGTAAGCACTGGGAATTCCTGGAAGTACCCCCCCCCCCACCCTATGCTGAGGAGATCCTAGCCGCTAGCAAATGACCTTTAATCATAACTCATAACTAGGATAATTAAGTACTGTTTTCTCCTTGTGATAGGACCCAGTATTACTGTAAATGAGCTACTCTGTACCACTGTATGTAGATTAAGGGTCCTGACACCCTTAGCCCCAGCAAACCAGACGCACTCACCCTCAAACCCCTCCCCACTGCCAAGGTTTACAAATAAAGGCTGGCATGCTGGGACATTGCTGAGACAGCTGAGTTCTCTACTTAGGAGGTCCATGTTAGTGTCAACAGGTCAGACAGTAGGATCTTGTCTGTGGTTCTGGGGAAGGAGTCACCCCTAGGTTTATTTTCATGGTTGGTAGAATTCAGTTGCTGCCTTTGCATAACTGAGGTCCCCGTGGCCCCACCATGGAGGGCAATCCCTGACACCCCACCTGTATCCAGCATCATATGGACTCTCCATCTGTGAGCCTGGGGTGGTACCCTGAACCTTCCCCATCGCTCATTTCTCTGACCTCTCCTGGACCAGCAAGAACTTTCCTCTTATAGCAGGCTTAAGTGGCTAAAAGAGGCCCACCAAGTCCTTTATTTATTTAATGGTCAACTGACTTTGAAACCCGAAGTATGCCTGAAGGGACCCCTTCACCCCGGTGTCTAGAGTGACGCGTGGCTTGGTGACAGTGGGGCGCTACGTCCTCCATCCCCATCCTCACCCCTCTCTGTGATCACTCTTACTGAGAGTCAGGAGACTGAAAGGCATTTGAGCCATTGGCATGATCTGATACAACAAGGTAAGTAAATGTCTGTAACTGATATGACTTAAGAGCTTATTCATTTGGAGGGAACTGAAGAAGAAAAACAGTCCCAGGCGTTGGACCTCTGCGCACAAGCCAGAGAGAACATTACATAAATGGCTGAGGGTGAAGGGCTTCACTGCCTCTGCCTGACATCTTTACACTGGCTCGCAATGGCTCAGGCCGCAGGACAGAGGCAGACATGTTGGTGGCTCCCTGCAGAGGACGTCAGATTCTAGACTGCCTCTGTCCTTGGGGCAGAGGCACAGGCTCCCCATCTCTTAAAGCATAAAATTATCCTCTGGTGTTTTTATTTGTCTTCTGACGTGTGTTTTTTTCCTTTAGACACTGGCTTTACAGCCAGGGTCATGTAATTGGATTTGAAGGCATGCTTGCTACACACCAGTGAGTTTCCAGGGATGGAAAATTCTCCTTGATCTTGCCGTTTCCTCGAGTGGAAACAAATCATGTACCTCTTCTACCTTTAATGATACGTTCTGAAGACAGCGAAGACTCAGTGCTATTAATTAGAGCTGCTGAAATATTCAGAGCGTTTAGAGGGAAAACTGCTCTCAGAGATTGCGGGGTTTTTTTAAAAAGTAGTTCTGTTTTCTAGGGATTTGAAAACAAGCTTTAAAAAACACCTCACACACTAACATATAAGAAAATTCCACATCTCCCTTATGTACTTGGTTGCACTCTACCAAGCAGTGGTTGCGGGTGGAATTTAGATTCCATTGTGCTATGTTGCCGGCTACATTAAGAAGACACACCAGGCACGTCTTTTCTTCTCCTGGATTCTGAGTACAGAGAACAAGGGCCCGTGCATGAGAGTTTAGCCAACAGCAGAGTGACGCCGGTGTCTACTGTACGCAAGAAGGGATTTCTCAGGTGCGATGCAGGTGAAGCCAGTCTCCGTCTACAAAGCTGCCATGGAACTAGCATAACGACTTCTGAAGTAAATATGCACAAGCGTTTGTCTCCTCCCTTGAGAGTCAGTGCTTCCCTTGGAGAGAGGTGTGTGTGGACGGGCGAGGACCTGCCAGACAGCAAACACAGAAGGCAGAAGCAGGTGTGGGTGTCCTGCATCTGGAACTGGCACCACAATAGCCTCACCTGCTGTCCTCTGGCTTCCATGTGTGCATCAGGGTGTGCACACACTCTTGCACATAGCACACCTGTGCGGGCACACACACATAGAGGACAAAAATAAAATGTAAATAACCAAACTCAGATAGTATTCTTTCTCTACAGCTATATCATTGTGAACACACGTGATCTCATCAAGTTTTAGTATCATACCAGGGTGGTTTGAAAGAAAATGGCGCCCATAGGCCCACAGGGAGCAGCACTATTGGGAGGTGTGGCCTTGTTGGAGTGGCGGCGTTGCTGGTGTTCACCTCTCTTCCTGCTGCCTGCTGATTCCGATGTAGGACTTTCAGCTCCTTTTTCCACACCATGTCTCCTGTAAGCCACCATGTTTCTCACCACGATGATGATGATGATAGGCTGAACCTCTGAGACTGTGAGCCAGCCCCCATTAAACGTTTTCCTTTGTAAGAGTTGCTTTGGTCATGGTGCCTCTTCACAGCATCAGGAAGCCTAACTAAGATACACACTTTGAATGCTATCAGCAAATTCAATGTAAAGTTGTTTTCTCCATTATATAAAAACTAACGTAATGCTTTAGATTTTTGACTCTTGACTCAAAGGCACACAGTATTTATATTATAGTTAGGCCCCTTGTCAAAGCAGAAGGCAGTCAGCTTTCTTGGCTTAGCAATATGTGTATACACATATGCTAATAAATTAGAATAGATGCTTCACTGCATCAGTGCTCTCTTTATTATGCCATAGATTCAGTGCAAAGCCCAAGATGATTTGAGCAGAAACTTCTGTAACAACTAGCTAGTTGAAAAGCCAAAGTCCAGAGCACCAAAAAACAATACCGAAAAAAATGAAAGATGAGTGTACACATCCTCAATTTCAACGCCCTCTGAAGAGCTACAGCAGTGGGCCCAACACATGAGACTATGTTAGAATCCTGTGTGTGTAAGGAAAAACAATACAGAATCCTGATGTTTGCGGTCCTGGCAATTTATTTTTGATGACCATGTAAAGGCAAATTAATGGAGAAGTCAGAGTCCTGTCCATGGAGTCCATGGAGAGAGGGAAGAGTCACCTATAGATGAATACACCTATAGATGAATACACCTATAGAGATATAGGCTGCATCATCCACAGTATATAAAGTCAACTCAGGGTGGGTCATGGCCTCCACTGTCGAGCATGAAGCCATTAGCTTCCATAGGAACAAGTCAAGAAAATCTTTGTGACTTTTGTTAGTGTTTTATCTAAACCTTTAAATAGGATGTGAAAATGTGACTCATAAAACAATTAATCCAATTTAACCAGTTAAAATTAAAATCCTTTGTTGAAACACAATTTTATTAAAAAGACAATCCATAGGCAGGGAGAATTCTTGGCCTATGAACACAAATCAATCAATCAATATAAATAATTAACATAAGATAATATAATATATACTTGAATTTACATGGCTAGTAACCTTTAGCAATTCTGTACTCACAGTACCAGGGAGGTGCAGAGGGCAGACTCTGGCTCACTGGCCGGCCTTCCCTATTTGGTCAATTCCATTTTGGTTGAAAAACCTTTCTCAAAAACATAAGGTGAACAATGTCCTGAAATATGGCATCTGATGTTGGCCTCTGTCGTTCAGTCTTTCATATGCATGTGCACCCACATGCATGTACACCCCACACCTGTAAACACACAACACACACACACACAGAGGGACAGAGACACAGAGAGAGACAGAATCAGAGAGAGACAGAGACAGAGAGACGGAGAGAGAGAGGCAGACAGAGAGAGACAGAGAGAGACAGAGAGAGGCAGAGACAGAATAGAGAGAGACAGAGAGAATGGAGAGAGAGAGACAGAGAGAGACAGAAAGAGATACAGAGAGAATGAATATTTAACTTACACTATAGAAGAATTATCAATAAAGTTTGACATTACCACAACATTTTAGAATGCATGTAACAACAAGGTTAAGTCTCAAGCAGTCCATGCCCTGTGAGAGAATCAAGCCCCGATGGCTGCTTACGCTGGTACCCTGTGACATTCTCCCAGGTGCGGCCCCAGGACTAGGATCAGAGATTCACAGCGATGGAACGCTACAGCCAGGCTTGGACAGGACTGCCCTACGTGCTGATTTTGGATGAATCCAGGGCTGTTTGCATCTTTCAAATGTAGAACTAGACAACAAAAGGGGATAGTTTTTCATCTATGTGAGCCATACCTTATAAAATGTGGCTTAAAATAGACGAAGGCAAAATGACTACATCTCCAGATAAAGTATGATGGAATAAATCTCTGGGAGTTACACCTGTGCCGCTCTGCTGAAAGCACTGCTTCGGGCTGGCAGCCGAGGAGTCCACATGGCGAGTCGGGTCTACAGGCAGAGTCCTAGGACTGCGGCTCAAACACGCTCTTGCCTACTCTGTTTGTTTTTGTAATTAGTTTGTGAGTCTTATAACTGTAATGCGATGTTAGTACTGTGGCACATGAGCACACAACCTGCGCCAGTGATTTTGCAAGGAACAACGTTCCTACATTTCACATGAAGAAACCCACGCTAAAAATGTGTCTTTTGATCAAAGGAAACACAGAAGGCAAAGAAATAAAACTAAGATGCCCGCTGGGAAACTTAAGTGTATAATAAGGAATACTTCACACGAAAGAGAGTGGGTTAAAAATAAAAGGAGCTGGGGCGGCGGGGCGAAGAAAGAAAGAGGTGAATCCCAGCGGGGAATTGCCAGGCCTAACTCCAATCGGCACCGACGGCCATCTTAAATGCCAATCTGCCAAATTCTCTGTTCTAAAAACAGTGGTGAATGGAACAGCAAGGCCTAAGTCTGTGCTGCCTATGAGAGATGGTCTTTAACTCCAAATGCTCCAGGTGGTTGAATGTAAAGGGACAGAGAAAAGTACCCCACAGAAACGGACGCATCTGGCCGTGAAGACCTTCCCCGGAGGCCAGGCGGGAGGTTACACCGTGGTGCAAGGGCGGGCGCGGGAACGTCGTTTGGGATGCCCTGGGTCTTTAGTATTTTTACGTAACATTTTCCAGTGTCTGAAGAACTGTGCTAGAATTTTGATGTGAATTGTGTTGAACTCATTGGCTGCTTTTGGCAGAGCAGGCATTTTCACAGCATTAACCCTGCCGCCCCGTGGGCATATGGGGTCTTCCTGCTCCGGCTAAGACTTGCAGTTTTATGTGGAGGAGGGGGGTGGACATCTATGCCTTGCTCCCCATTTTACTACAAATCCTTTGAGGTTTTTCTCCACTTAGCAAGACATTACGTGTGGGCCTGCTGTGTATGACTGCATATGTTGAGATGTGTCCCTGTTCCTCAGGGGACTTGCACCATGAGGGAATGCTGGGTTTGTCAAGGGCCGTTTCTACATCTAATGAGATGATGACATGGGTTTTGTCCTTGAGTCTATTTACATAGTGGATAGCATCTACTTATTTACATAGTTGGACACCCCATCCCCTAGATCTCTGGGGGGAAGCCGACTAGATCAAGCTGGATATTCCCCCACAGAAGAACGAAGCCGGACCTCGTCTCTCTTCACAAACCTAAACTCTAAACGCATCAAGACTTCAACCTTGATCTAATGTCTCGAACCTCATAGAGGAGAAAATAGAGAATTCTGGTAAACTCATTGTCACAGGAAAACACTTTCTGAATAGGGTCACAGCAGCACAGGCATTAAGACCATGATGCTAAGAGGCTCCATACAACAAGGATTGGCGCTGTTTGCGTAAAGAGGCAGCCTCTTCTCTAGGTACACGTCTGACAGAGGCACTGAGCATCAAGAAAGCACAATTGAAATGGGCCATGGAACTACATAGAGCTCTCAAAAGAGAAAATACAAATATGACCAGGGAAATGCAAACTAAAATTATGTGGAGACTTTTTTTTTTTTAATTTTTATCCCAGTCAGAACAGGCACTGTCCAAACAAGCCAGCAACCAACTGGTAAACATATAACAACCACTGTTACCACCACCACCCAAAAGCCAAAGGTGACGAGTGCTGGCATGGGTGTGGGGGAGGGGAGCCCTTCTTCCTGCTGGTGGGGATAGGAACTGGTGAAACCACTGTGGAAATTAGTGTGGCAGTGGCCCAAAAAGCTAGAAACAGATGCACCACATGGTGCAGCCATACCACTCCGGACCAGGGCCCAAAGTGCCATACACTCTACTACAGAGATGCCAGTCCATCCATGGTCCTCCATACGGCCTTGGTGACCTCGAGAGACAGCATAATGGGGCTAGAGAGATGGCTTAGCAGCTATGTGTGCTTGCTGCTCTTGCAGAGGCCCTGAGTTCAGTTCCAAGGACCTCAGTTGAGCCCCTCACAGCTGCTTGTAATTCCAGCTGCAGGGGACCTTTACATAAAAATAGAGTAAATCTTAAAAAATACCAGCATGCTGAGCGAAAACAAGAAGTGAGACCTCATATGACACAGCTCTGTCTTGTGAAACCTGGGAGAGCCAAGTGAGAGTTGTGGGCTGTGTGAAGCCAGGACCAGAATCCAAGAGGCCAAGGGGCACCTTCCGAGGGCAACATGACCACTGAAGAGACCTTGATGCGCACAGTGGGCACACCTGTGTACACTTACCCGCTCCACCAGTCGCCTTTCTGATTGCTGTGTCCAGACATCTGACGAAAGGTAACTTGGGGGGAAGGAAAGCTTCACTTTGCTCTCCAGTTTGAGGGAAAGTCCATCATGGCAGGAAAGGCGTGTTGACATGGGTATCAGGGTCCTTGCCACTCTCGCTTAGGGTTCTGTTTATCCATGAGTAGTTGGAGGGTGTGAGTGAAGAAATCACCTTGTAAAGGATTAGGGTCCACGATGTCAGGTGGCAAAGGGGCCCCAATCCTCTTGCCTGTTCCTGAGTGTCCATGTGATCAATAAAATTTATCTGATGGCTTATAAAATTCTCTTGCCCGCTAGTCCTCCTGCTTGTGGAAAGTCTCATAGAACAACAAGTGAGAGTAGACTGGGCGGAGGCAGCAGCAAGCAATTGTGTAAGAACTGACAGACCCGTCGTGTCAACCGAGCAAGGAACATGCCTGTGGCCTTTCCAGCCCTCTCCACCATGCCCCACCCCATGCCACACAAGGCTGATGACTGTGCCATGTTGCGTCAGATACATTTTTATTTTTCCGGAATATTATATAAACAGAAAGCGTGTTGCATTCCCCCATGTCCTTCTGCACACTCACTGTGGAGTTGATAAGTGCCTTGCATAGCGGCAGCTCAAGCCCTGTTCCAAGCCTGTTGCACATTTTGGTCATCCGCCCATCTGCAGACGGGGCTCGGGAGTGCTGGACTGTTTTCTACTTGGCGATCATAGGAAACAAATCTTTATGAACATTTGTGCATGCAAGCATTTTTGTGCATAAAGTTTTTTTCTTGGTTAAATGCCTAGACATAAAGGGCCTGGATTTTACAGTCGATAATGTGGGTTTAAGTGTTTTAGGAAACAACCAAAGTGTTCTGTGAAGTTTACATTTTATGACCTCTCATCCCTGACAGCAGTGAAGAACTCTAGTTTCTGCCTCTCTCGGCCAACGCTCGGTCTTTTTCGTTTTAGTTGTCCTCACGGTATGCACAATGAGATGGTGGTAAGTGCATTTCTTATGTATTTATTTGCCATCTGGACACCTCTGACGAAGCAACCAAGCAATTCTCCACTTTCAGAAGTGTGCTTTTAAAACGTTTTTATTTTATGTACATGAGTGCTCCTCCCCCCCAGAACACACATTTTCCCACTGTTTTTTCTGACCTAAATCCCTATTTTTATTTATTTATTTATTTGTTTGTTTGTTTGTTTGTTTGTTTTTAAGACAGGGTTTCTCTGTGTAGCCTTGGCTGTCCTGGACTCACTTTGTAGACCAGGCTGGCCTCGAACTCACAGCGATCTGCCTGCCTCTGCCTCCCCAGTGCTGGGATTAAAGGCGTGCGTCACCAGGCCCAGCTCTAAATCCCTATTTTAGAAACATCATACAAGTAAACTAGTGAGATTTTAAAATAGGGATTTATTTATTATATTTATATTATTTATTTATTATATGTACAATCCCTATTTTAAAATCTCACTATTTTATTTGTATGATGTTTCTAAGGTGTTTTAGGGCAAACTTTCGATTGTTCATGTCTTTTCTTCTTAATCCATTTGTGTCTGGTCATCCTCACCTTTGCTGGGGTTCTTGTAGGAGACTTGGAGTTCTCTTAGTTGGAGCCAAGCATCTTTCTGCATGAGGAATCATAAATGAACGCAAGAAAACGGGAAGGCTTAGGTGGCCAGCGCTGCCCAGTGTACCTGTCAGGGAGATGTCCGCTGGCCTTGCTCTTCAGGAATATGACGGCCTCGCTGTCCTCATTGTCCTATTTCTAGACCTGTCTCTCCACTGATCAATGAGACAGCCGCCACGGCAGTTATCAAGCGACAGGAATCCCTCTGTGTTCCATCGCCTAGTGATTCTCATTCTATAGTGCCTGTTAGAATTATCTGGAAAGTGTGTCATTGCTAGGAGCCCTCCTAGCATTCTCTCAAATGTTTGGTCCAGGGTGAGGCCTTACCTGGCATGGGGGGAAAGGTGCAGAACTGCCACGCTCCGGAGATGGCTGACTGCTGTAAGCTAGAGCCGCTCAAGAGCCTTCTCTCAAGTAGATGAACCTGTGCAGGCTTTGGTCTGGTAACCGTGGTTACCGTGAGCACCTCCCCATCCCCTATAACACTGAAGTGAGAGGCTTTTTACCCCACTGAAGAGTGATCAGGAAGACGGTAGGGAGTCACTCCTTCCATCCTTGAGTTGAGGCCGAGCAAAGGGTTTGCTCTACAGGCTGAGCTTGCAGAGTTGGTGTTTCCTGGCTCCCGAAGGCCCCTGATCCTGCCACCCCGTTACTCATGGTCATAAGGGATGATGGTGCCTCCTACACTCACGCCTCCTCTCATGTCCTGGTAGGCACTGCTACAAGGGAGGGAGGAGGTCTCGGGGCTGAGAGGAAGTTAGAACTTCTCTTTTAGTGTGAGGACCTTGGAGAAACGGCTTGGCTTAGCAGCCATGGCTTCTGTTATTTCCGACTCTTGCCTGACCCCACCCAAGGAATAAGGTGGACAGACATGGCTACTGTGAGTGACTTGGGGGACCTGCAGCCAGTGACTGGTGGTGAGGCCTTGGGAGTTCATGGCCACCCTGGGCCTTGGTTTTCTCACCTATGAAATGGACATAATCTTTAGCAGCTACTTCTGACTTTTTCTGGAGAAAGAGAATTTAGGTCCCCTCTTTGGGAAATTCATAATAAATTATTTTCTAGGGAAATTCATGGTAAATTTTCCTACAATCAGCAAATGAATTATCTGTTGAATTCTGGGCATGACACTTACTGTTGAGAGAAAACGTTTGTGCAGCAACTGAAATCACAAAGCTGCCTCGACAAGAAGACAAGTGGGTGGCAGATAATTAGTGTGCCTTACCCTTCACCTTCCTCACAAGCTCAGACACACAGACCTGGTGCCTGTTCTCAAAGGAGAGAGGGCCATGAAGGTACAGGTCTGGGCTGTGTACATGCGCCCCCCCACAACCCCCCCAGGCTCTACCTGACATGCTGCACGTACCAGCCAGAGCCGCACAGGCTGATCAGATTTAACCACCAGCCTGAGATTTGGAACAGGAATGACAGAATTGGTCCTTCCCCCTCAGCAAGGCAAGGGGAGACTGTCAGAGCAGCCAAGATTGCATGCTGGAGTTGTTGACCTCGGAGCTGAGTTTCATGTGGAGTGCCATGGAAGACCTCTGACAGAGCCGAGGTCTGCCCTTCTGAGTTCTAGCTGGGGCAGATGGGAGTAGGGAGGAGTGTCAATCACTGGGCAAGTGGTGAATGCACTGGAATGTCTCACAGAGATCCTGGCCCTCCTCGGCTGAAGAGGAGATTTCTTGCAGAGACCACTGGGAAGCCTCCTCAGCAGCTAGGGCTGGCAGGGCACATTCTCCCCAGGAAGAAAGGGGAGCATCTCCACCACCTAAAAGGGGGTTCTTGCCTCTGAGATCTGCTGTTTATGACTGGATGCCTAGTTCTAAGTGAGATTTGAAGGCTGTAGGACCCTTCTTAGGAAATTAATGAGTGTTCTCCAAGACTACAAGTCCCTGGGTCTGAGGTAGTGACTGGTGGAGTGAGAATAGGAAGATGACCCAAGCTTCCCAGTTTAATTTTGATGAGCAATGCCAATTACTTTCTTTGATGCCATCTTATCTAAGGCATCTTTGGCTCACCAAATAATCCCAGCTCCTGCGTCTGTGGGTGTGAGGTCTGTGTTGGGTTAACTTGGAGTACGATGTAGGCCGTTGGTTGTACATGTGTCATCATTTGTCCCAGCCTCACCTGGTCTTTGTCAGGGCCTAGCGCTCTCCTCATGTGAGACCAGCTCTTCTCCCTGGGTTCTGTTCTGCACAGAATTATGTCCCTCGGTCTAACTGAACCCCAACACCACACTGTATTGGTTACTGTCATTTTACCGCTGTTAGCGAAACTGAAGAGTGGCACTGTCCTGGCACCGTGCCCCTAAAGAAAGGAGCCGAAGCCCTTGGGGAGAGGGAGGGTGAAACAGCATCTGGTCCAGCATCCATGGTCCTCACAATGGGATGCTGAGATTGATCTTACATTTAAGGAAACAAAGTCTTGGTGTGTTGGCTCACAGACCTAGTGCATAACGGAGAAGGATCTAGAATCCAGTTTCCTTCCCATTGCAATCTTGTCGGGGCTCAAATGATAACAATAATGAGCTGACTTTTTTTCCATGTGCCACCTATGTTGCTTACAATATTTCATGCAACCCGACATGCCTTTCTTCAATACAGTACTAGTATATTGTTTGTGATACAAGCAAGGAAACTGAGGCACAGAGAGGTTGAGTGATGACTGCTAGGTTGCTGGGATGAAGCAAGCCGACTGAGGGTGACACGACCATGTGCTTATTCTAAAACAGCAGTTTTCAGTGTTGGTTCTTAGACTCAAAGCACCAGCAGCATTCGGGGCTTGTTGGGGATGCCAAGTTCATGCCCATGGTGATCCCCACAAGGGCAAAGCATCTGAGAACAGTGATGGCATCATCTCCCAGCAGCCTCTGCTTGCAGGGAGCCGCTCTGACCTGGCTGTGTGGACACGATCAGTCTCCAAAGGAAGGCCCTGCAGTGCAGAGGACTATGTCACAGCGAGGTGGAGGGCAGGGCGTGTCAGACGTTTGCACAAGGGAACTTACCTTGCTATGTACGTTTTTTCTTTCCTCCTCTGTAAAGCAGCAATGACAGGAATGCCACCCCCTTTGGGGCTGTAAGGACAAAGAAAACAAGGGAACGTAGCTTGTAAAACACTTACATCAGATTATTTATCTATATATAATACAGATATAGATATGTTTGCTTGTGTGTCTGTGGAGTATCTGTGTGTGTGTGTGTGCGTGCGCGTGTGCGCATGTGTGTAGTATCTGAGTGTGTATGCATATAAATGTATGCGCATGTGTGGGAATGGATATGTGTGCATGTGTAGTGGCCGTGCGAGTGTGTGGCTGTGTGCATGTGTGTGCTGTGCATGTGTGGTGTGTGTGTAGGTCATAGGTCACCTCTAGTGTCCCCTTCTAGCCTGCTTCAGGTTGCGTTTCGACACGGTCCCACTGAATCTGGAGCTCCCTAACTCGGCTAGACTGGCCGCCTGGTGAACTGCAGGGTGTGTCCATCTCTGCCTTCCCGGCGCTGGGATTACAAATGTGAGCCTCGCTGCCCGGCTCCTGTGTGTGCCAGGGGATCTAAACGCGGGCTCTCATGCTTGCCTGGCAAGAACGCCACCGAGCCACCTCTCCAGCTTCCAAATTGTATATTTTTCTCACTCTGATTTAATCTCATGCAGCCTTCCAAGGAATGCTGGCTTCTGCCTGGCAAAGTTTCCAGATAAGATACAGAGATGCCTGGTACATTTCAACGGAAGATAAACAAGCAGCTTTTTAGTATAACTTGCGCAGTATTGGGGATAAGCTTACATGAAGTGTTTTTGTTGCTGTTGATACATGGGATTTAAATTGCAGTTCCCCGCAGTTGTATTGGCGAATGTATATCCTGCTGTGAGAGTGAGAGATAGACCTTCCAGTTACAGGTTCCTGACAGGAGAGAAGGGACCGCAGGCCCTGTCATATGGCCCAGAAGCCAGCCTTTGTGGTGGAACCTCAATTGAGAAAATGCACCCCCACCCCCGCCAGCTAGACTGGCCTGTGGGCAAACCTGTGCGACATTTTCTTGACTGATGGTTGACATGGGAGGGTCCAGCTCACTGTGGCTGAGGCTATCCCTGGACTTGTGGCCCTTAGTGCTACAAGAAAGCAGTGCTACACAAGCTAGGAGGAGCTGCCCAGTAAGCTGCACTCCACCATGGCCTCTGCATCAGCCCTGCCCCCAGTTTCCTGCCCTGATTGAGTTCCTGTCCTGACTTCCCTTAATGATGAGCAGTGGTGAGGAAGTGTGAGCCAAATTAACCCTTTCCTTCTCCCAGGTGCTCTTGGTCACAGTGGTTCATCACAGCAGACAGAACCTTAACCAAGACAGTGGAGTATAGAATATGCTTATATGTATACATATATATTTGTATAGCCTTGGCATAGCAGAGATGCACACCTGCCCCTGTATCCAGCCCCACATAACGGAGCTACAGAGACAGAAAGGAACAGGGTGCTTCAGGGACCTGTGAAAAGGGACTCCAATTTGGCCGACTCCAGCTGGAAAACAAAAGCACAGAATCAGGCTGCTTTGTTCCGGGAGACGGAGGGAGAAGAAAGCCAACAGAACAAGCGGCAGACACATCTGAACGCCTGAGCGGGACTGTTTATTTAGCCCTCGGAAATGCCTTAATGTGGGGCTAGACTCTCTGTTTTATAAATCTGTAATTACAAGTAGTTTGTGTCGCAGTGATTATAAAATTGCTCTCTGTTTATTTCGGAACCAAATGGCATTAATTGGAGAGTGGAGAAGTGGATGTTACTTAATTAACCTGAGGTGGTGGCCTCTATTGAAAACCTACGGCTACCGGTGTAGGTGAGTGGGTGACCGTGGGACAGCCAGCCGCTGTGCTGTTGAATGGGCTTTCAAAAGGCATCAGTGACCGATGGCTCAGGTGGTGCTTCTGGTGAGCAGAGGGCAGGTTAATGACTGTGGGGTGTGAAGCTGGAAAGAGCCTAGTGGCTTAGGTGACAACATGGGAAGGCATTTCCCTGAACCCTAAGAATGGGTCTCCCCTCCCCCAAAGTAAGCTTTTTATTCATTTATTCATTAGTGGGGTCCTCCAAAATAATGATACAGTATAGTGTACAAAAGCACCATCTGTAAGTACTGCGTACCATACGTGATTGCATAAGCTACATTTTATACTTCTAATTAATTAGTTGGTGAATTAAAATAATTGTGTGTGTGTGGTGTAATGTATGTGTTCATATGCACATGTGTATGAGTGCACACTTTCGTGTGTTGCTGTGAAGGCCAGATGCTTAGTGTTTTCGGCCTCCATCTTATTCATTCTTTGAGATGGTGCCTCTTGCTGAATCTGGGGTTCAGCAATTCATCGAGGCTTGCTGGCCAACAAGCTCCAGAGGCCAGCCTGTGCCTCTTAGCCCGTGCCCCCATGCAGCCTTAGACTTACAAACATGAGATGCTATATTTGGCTTTTACATAGGTCCTGGGATACAGACTCAGATTCTCATGCCTGCGCAGCAAAGCATGTTGCCCATCACGTCACATCTCTGGCCCCGGCTTTTCATACAATGGGCAGCAGGGTAGGTCTGGGAAGGCAGAATCACCATAAACAAGTGAGGAGCACATTACACGGTAGCATCACAATGGCCGTGACACCACTAAGTGTTAAGAGTTCCTCAGGGCCCCCGTTGTCTGCAGTCAACCATTGATAGAAGCCCGTTTCCATGGTATGTGACTCTGCGCTGTTGATTTATCTCTATAAATTCTCTTACAGATATGAGTTGTGTGTTGACCATAACCCCCCTTGCCCCATTTCTATGTCCTCACCCAACAGGGGATTTCTTGCCAGCCTTGCCACTGCCCCAGGTCTCCATCAACCCAGGAGACTCTCTCTATTTGTCCCAGCCATCAGCCTCCCACTCTGACAGAGAAGGGAGGTCTGGGGAGAAACCCAAGGCTGCTGCACTGCAGGGAACACTGAACAGAAGCCAGGAGAAGGGTGGAGGAACAGCGAGAAGGAGGCCCCAGCCCTGTGGTCCTTCCGCTCCCTCCCTTCCCATCTGGACGGGGATTTCATTCTTAGTGATGATTTCTTTCTTTCTTCCTCCCTGGAATTCTCTGTGTAATTCAGGCTAGTGAAGGAGCCAAGCTTAATTTGATGGTATGAAAAGAAATGCACCTTTGTTTTCTTAAAAAGAACTGATGTTTGCTGCTGTGTCTTATTTATGAAGACAATAAACCAAGCTCTACTGGGGAGAGACAGCAAATGCACCGGAAAAAGGGCGAAATATTTATAACCCTGTGATTGGAACATTAGAAATTAAAGTCATCCCTCAGCAGAAGGGCAGCACGCGTGTGTAGATGCTCCTGTGTGTGTGTCTCAGTGGCTTCTCTGGGATTGTTCCCACATGAGAGCCTTGGCAGTGAGGACTTAGATCTGAAGTGGACATATTCATGTGTCCTCATGTATGAGTAAAAGCAAACCAGAGAGCCTCGAAGCTTCCGGCTTCTGGAAGGGTTGTGATTTGAAAACGCTTTCATAGAGGCTGCCTCACGTGGCCTCACTGGAACCAGAGAAGAGATGATGGCAGCCTTCAAACGTTGAGTGGAACACTCAGAACTTCCTCTCATAGTTACTACGATTGAGAGAAAACAGACACATACTGCAGAAGTCAGGAAGCTGGACTTCTTTGTCACTACTGAGAGTGAGAGAGAGTGCACGTGCGAGAGAGAGAGAGAGAGAGAGAGAGAGAGAGAGAGAGAGAGAGAGAGAGAGAGAGAGAGAGAGAGAGAGAGAGACACGGAGGGGAGCTGGGTGGCCTGAAGCTGTTTGTTTTCCTGTAGGGCTGTGTGCGGGCAAGCACAGGCTGAGGGTAACTGAATTCTAATTTTTGGTTAATAAAAACTTTGTTCTGCTTGGCTAGTAGAGACCTTCCCTGCTAAGTGTGTATGGAGCAGAGAGGAAGGGTGCGGGGCCTCCGCCACGCCTTGTGAACACATAGCGACTGGGCAGTGGTAAGTCCTGTGAAGAAGGGCAGGAAGCTGGGCTCCAACAGGTCCTTGTCACAGAAAGACTGTATAATGGCTCTGCCCACTTATAGACAATCCCAATGTAGGGAGAAAGAAAGTAGTGTGAAAAGCAGGGGCAAGGGTGGGGTAGGATGGCATGTGCCTGTCTTAGACCACCCAGGCTTTGGGAACAATACCTCTTGGTGCTTCAGGAACAGTAGGTACTGACCACTCACAGCTTTGGGGAATGGGAAGTCCAAGGTTGCGGTACTGTCAGATTTGGTGTCTGCCAAGGCTTCACTTCTGGCTCACAGGGGAGTTCTTGCTGAGTTCCCTCTCATGTGGCTGAGGGGCTGTGGGAGTTCTCTGTGTCCTCTTTTGTAACCACACTAGTCTCGGTCAGCAGAGCTCTATCTGGTGACCCCCCCTCCCACAGAGGCCCTGCCCTCTGACATCACACATGGGATTTTGAAATTTGAATGTTGGGGGTTGCGTGGTAAATTCACAGATACCATATAAGCCAAGGCTCAACAAAACTGACTTTGAAAAGAAATGCCAGGTGGTTAAGTGATAGTAGCTGTGAGCTCAGCATGGGGGCAGACAGACGTGAGCATCCATCACTTAGGAGCCTAGAGGCAGATGTCTGACAGCTGCTTATCCTGACTAAGCAGTGTTTTTCCCATTAGTGCCAACCTGCAAAGATTGCTGAGCGCTTTAACGGTATGCGCCGAGCAAGAGCTGCGTGGCTTTCAACAGTATTGTTTCCAGTAATCTCTGCACGTTTCCCTGCGCAGGTGTCTCTGGGGCAGTGGAGAAGGAATGCGGCGTTGGGTGGAGTATTTGGGCTGGAGGTTTCTTACCTCAGTGCTTGCAGCAGTAAAGTAGGGAGCAGGGTGGGGGTGGGGCGCAGTTGCTGCTCAAAGGTATTGTGTTACAAGCTGGTTGTGGAAATCAAATGTGACAACGGAGGTGGAAATTTCCACAGTCTCACAAGTAGCGACAAGCTCACTGGATCATATATGAGTCTTCCTTTCTTCTTTACGTATCTGGAGTGTCTGGTCACAAAGAAGATGAATCGTCTTTATTATAAGGGAAAGAGTAAAGGATGCCACGGGTCCCCGATATATAGTTGGCTATTGTTTTAAAAGTGAGGCCTATGCATAGGGATGATGATATAATTTATGTCCTGAGGAAAGTGAGAGACAGAGTGGTCGCTAATTATACAATGACAGTTGCCATTAGCAGGGACAATCTGGGCAAATGGGAGACAATTGTTATTTCTTTATAAGGGATGTTTAAGCTGATGTTCATCCCTGTGCCTCTGGAGACTAAGTAACTCTAGTCTGTGGGCTTGGTTTGGTGAGTAAAGTGCTTGCTGTGTGAGCATGAGGACCGAGTTTGGCTCTTTACAAGCTGTGTAAAAGTGGGAGTGGTGATTTGTGCCTGTAACCCAGTGCTAGGAGAACGGAGATAAACAGGTCCTGGGCCTCGCTGGCCAGCCAGTCCGACTGAAGGAAACGGCGAGCTCCGGGTTCAGGGAGAGACTGTCTCAGAACAAAACAGAAAGGAAGGAAGGAAGGAAGGAAGGAAGGAAGGAAGAAAGAAAGAAAGAAAGAAAGAAGAAAGAAAGAAAGAAAGTAAAAAGCTATAGGGGAAAATACCCAAAGTGCACAGGTTATGATATACATGTGTGCATATGCAACACATACACACATGCACACACACACACACACACACACACACACACACACACACCCCAACCAATTAATCACTACTTGAAGGTGGTCTTTAATATCTAATATTTACTATCTAATAATCATATCTCAGAGTTAATAAGATGTGATCCCCTCTTACCCTGGGACTCTGCTGTTCAGAGGGCCTACATTCAGCAAGATCTACTCAGGTGTGAGGAAGGTTTTTCAGTGACTAGGGATATAAACTCCTTCTGGGTTTAGACAAAGTCACTGTTTCCTTTCAAAGTTTCTCTACCTGAGAACTTCCCCCGCCCAGGAGTCTCTCTCCTCATGACCACATGAGGTCTGGCTTTGATGTTGCAGAGATATTTCTTTGAAAGCAAAGAAGCTCAGAAGAGCCAGTGTCTTCCTTAGTTGTTAAAAATAGCAAGTGTCCGACCTTAGGCTGTTGATTAAAGGATGTTATTTTAAAACCCTGAGGCTTGCGCCTTTTGATCATCACAATGAACACTCTTGTGGATAAATATCAATAGGTGATAAATATATGAAAGACCATGGTTTGAAACGTCTCTTTTTGATCATTTATTAACTGCATGAGCTGGGCTGTTATTGTACAGAGGGGATCCACACAATGCTTTGCCTCTGGAAGAGAACAGCAGACACGCCTGTGGCGTGATGATGTCCAGGAAGGAAGAGTGACCACACATGGTCCAGCTGGGGCTGTATTAATTTGTGTTTAGTCACAATGGAACGTTAAAGAGACACATTTTTGTCAGTTGTCAGAGAACAAATGACCTACAGTCTCTAAAACTGTCACTGTCACAATGATAAAGGAATCCTATAGCCCAGGGAAATGATGAGTTAGCACAATGCACGGAAGGCGACTGGATCACACACTACAGGGATGTATTTTTGACAATTGATAAATTGGAATATGATCTTTAGTTAGACACAAGTATTTTATCAGTCAGTTTTCTGAACTGATGACTTCTTTTTTAAAAACAGCATTCTTATTTTAAAGAAACATATATTGAAAAAGAAAGAAACGACAAGGCATCATGAATGTACATCTACTCTTATTTGGCTCAAAACCCTCAAAATCTGAGTGAGCTTGAGTTCAGAGGTAGCAGACCAATTCGTCTGGTAGAGTAAATTTCAAGTGAGCATTTGAGATGTGGCGTTGTTGTTACTTGCTCCTTTTGGCCAAGTTTACAGTGAAAACCCAGAGTAAACTCGGCACAGAGCGGGAGACGTAGAGTGCAGTTTGAAGAGAGGATCATGGAACCATTCACAGCTGCAGACAAAGGGGGTGTGAGCAAGACCTCTCTAGTGAAGGAGCATGCGGGGGCCAGTTAACCATGGAGGGGTCCCTGGTGGAGGTCAAGGGGGCAGACGCTGCATACAGGGGACAGTTAACCATGGAGGGGTCCCTGGGAAAGGTCAAGGGGATGGATGGTGCATACAGGGGTCAGTTAGCCATGGAGGGGTCCCTGGTGAAGGTCAGGAGGCAGATGCTGCATACAGGGGACAGTTAACCATGGAGGGGTCCGTGGGAAAGGTCAAGGGGTCAGACAATGCATACAGGGGTCAGTTAGCCATGGAGGGGTCCCTGGGGAAGGTCAAGGGGTCAGACAATGCATACAGGGCATAGTTAACCATGGAGGGGTCCCTGGAGAAGGTCAAGGGGATGGACAGTGCATACAGGAGATAGTTAACCATGGAGGGGTCTCTGGTGGAGGTCAAGGGGTCACACGATGCATACAGGGGACAGTTAACCACGGAGGGGTCCCTGGGGAAGACCTCCCATCCACGGCAATGGAGACTGAAGCAGAGGCAGAGGACTGAGAGCTGGAGGCTGGAGCATTGTTAAGGTCTCCATGCAGCATGCTAGCTGGTCCTGCTGGAGGCACAGCTGGGCATCAGGCATACAGATGTGGGTACGAGTTGGCCGGCCTGGTAGGACCGGTTGAGTCCTTGGTTGTAGCTTTCCCACACTATGGCACTTCTCTAAAGTTACGCCATGGATCTGATGTCAAGAGGGGCCCTTCCCCAAGTAGCCCATCAGGCAATGTCCTGTCACTTTTGTTGAACATGACCATACAGGGGTTTTTAGCTGGAGCCGTCTTGATACAATTTTGACAAGGAAATCTGAGCTAAGTCTGAGTTGCATGTCCCCTAGGAGAGGTGCATTGATCTTTCTACTCATGGGAGCACTTAGGGTCTTGGGATTTTACTCTTAGTATGGACATACTCGAGTTCTTATGTCCTGAGGCCCTCACTGCAGGTGCAGGGTGGTGCATGAGCAATGTACCCAGCCCTAGTGGTGTGTGAATGCCTCCTGGCACCATGGCTCCTATCTCCCCAATACCATGTAGAGTCTGTGGTTCATGAAGGCTCCTAGAGCTATGATGCACCAGCATTCACCACGGAGCTAGGACCATGCTGCCTGCTATTAGGACTCCCAGTCAGTCAGCCCACGTGGTGCCACAGATCACCTCAGTCAGCCCACATGGTGTGGTGGATCGCCTCAGTCAGCACACGTGCTGCCGTGGATCGCCTCAGTCAGCACGTGTGGCGTGGCAGATCCCACTGTGGTAAGGCGTAGAAGAACAATCTGTACTTCTCCAAGATACAATTTAAATTTACCCCGTGACAAGTGAGCCAAAGGTCAAGGTGGGAACTGGATCATAGAGCTCATAAAGGGACCGGGCAACAACCATAAAGTTGGCTCTTTTCCCAAGGAAGGAGGCGTGTCCTTGGACAACTGAAAAGATATTACAGAACCAAGATGTGGGGACACAGGGAGCTGGGGTTAAAGTTGGGCCATCAGTCTTGTTCAGTAGCTTTGTTAGCTCAGGCAGAGAGCTGCACCAAGGTGAGAGCTTCCTTGCTTGTAATTTTGTGCTTTTAGCAGGACTTGCTTGCCAGGACTGTGGAGGGAGAGAAACTGTGCTTAAAACACCACGGGACTGTTTAGATCTCTTCAGAATATTCAGCGTGCATTAGCTGTAACTATAAACACTTGTGCATATGTATTTGCTTACGTACAAACGTTATACATTTGCATATATAATCATTCTATAGAAATAAATATATTTCATACTTTTATTTACGTGCCCTGTTTTATATATGTATATAATAACATACTTATGCACGCAATGGAGATATTTATAAATCTATCTGTGGCCACACTAGAAAGTGGGGCTTGAAGTAGAGGAGACAACCTGGGCAGGATCTGAGGAAATCATTCAGTGAAAACGTGGCGTATAGTTTGACACTGGAAAGGGTCAGGTTGGGCTAGTTTTCCTTCTTAGAAGGCACATGTGTCACAGGGACATGTTAGGATCATTCACCGTGACGTCAAAGATGGACACTTTCCTAATAGTTAACATTTCCCCGGTGTCTGGAATAAGGAATGGAAGATTGCCATGGATTATGTTGCTGGAATTGTGTGTGTGGGTGTGTGTATGGGTGTGGGTGTATGTGCATGTGTGTACGTGTGTGCATGCATGAGCATATGTGTGCATGTATGTGTATGTGTGTGCATGTTGGGCAGATACAAGGCCACATGCCTCTCAGCATCCTCTTGTCACCCATCCCTTTTCTCCTCGCTGGCCTCCTTTACTTGTTCCCAAGCCTCCCTGCTTGCCACTGTCCTTTGCTTGGCTTAGCCTGTTGCCGTCTTGGTACCTACATTTATTCATTGTAGACTTTAAAAGAAAACGAGAAGAAAACCAGTGCGTGGCCTAAGTAGTTCTTACCTGCTGGAAACATCTGTTCCAAAATAGTCTTGAAATGTGGGTCATGTGAAAGACGGAAGGATTCGGGATTCAAAGGTAGAGCGCTCTGAGTCCCCGCTCACTCACGGGTGCTTGAGGCTCCATCCCCACCCACTGCTGGGCCCTCAGGCCAGGCTATTACATCCCCACACCTCTGCCTGCGTGGAGTGCTCTCTTCCTGACATGCCACTGCCATGATTATTTTTTTGGGGGAAATTATTCTAAATATTAAGTTTTAAAACTATAAATGTGGAAATGAAATGCAGAAGAAGAGTAAACAGGTAAGAGGCTGTTTAGGCTGTGCAGTCCCAGAGACCCGTGTCGTGTACAGCAAAGAAGTAAGCTGTGTGGACTTTGCTCCAGCCGAAAAGATGAAAACCATTTCAACGCCTTTCCTCCTGTTTACTCACGTCTTGTCGTTTGTATGCTTGGCTCGGACACTAAATTTAGAGTTCACTGAATATGACGTTTAGTTCAGAGTAGGAACTTGGACAGCACAGTTCCTGTTACGGCTGCCCACTCACAGGCGCATGTGCAGTTCCCCCATTATCCAGGCTAGGGAGCAAGGACCACAGCTGTTCAGCAGAACATGAGCTCCACCATGTTCACTGTGCTCACGTGAATGCCACTTCATGTTCAGTGACTTTAAAATGCCGTAATGCTGACCTCAAACACTTACGTCTGGGGACGCATCTGAGACTTTGACTGTTCGGACCTGCCTTTCCGGAAGTGTTGTCCCGTGGGATGTTTGCCCCGCTGAGTGTCTGTCGTGATCCTGGCCTGGCTCCTCCCCTCATAGCTACTAGGCGCACAGCCAGTCAATGCCTCATTGAGTGGCTGAACCAGGCGTAGTCAGGTTGTGCTTGCTGGCCACTGATCAGACTCTAGCACTCTGAGAACGTGCTGAGTTTCTCACAGGAGTTTGGAGTATATCCCGCACTTATCGGCACTTCACACCAAACCCCGCTGTCTTTACTGGGGACACTGGGACTCTGTGACAGGCTCATGTTGGACTTACATTCTGGGTGGCTAGGCTGAAATTAACTCTACCTGTTCTGTGCCGAGCTTTATACCTTTCTACCTCATTAAACATTTAAAGCTCCACAGTGTTCTTTTTTGTTAGTTTATCAAGGGGAATTTAAGCAAGCCAGAGACTGAGAACAACAGCAGCAATATACACAGAGCCGGAAGCCCTCAGGCATTTATGACGAGGACCTTGTGGTGAGCTCTCACTCCAAAGCTGGTAGCCTGTTAGGTATGGATCCTGAGATAGGGCGGGGACTTCCCTGACTGGGGCATGTGCAGTGCTAACAGGAGCAGCCAACTGTCTCAGGTGAGGGCTATGGCACTTCCCATGTGGTCCATGCTCAGGGGCTGGCAACCCCCGCCCCCGCCCCCCTCCCCGCACCCGGGTCATCTGCAGCCCTGACAGTTGTGCCATCTATGCGACCTGGTGATGGTGACCTAATTCTGCCTGCTCCAAACAGGACATTTCCAATCCTCGTGCCAAGGCATGCACATTACGTCAGAATTACCCAGGAAGGGCACACCACCTCTGTAGCATGGCACCTTTTATCCTTTCTAAAAACATATTTAGCTTCATTGTGTGTGTGAGAGAAATATGGATAGACACGCTGAGGTCACAGGACCACACTTGTCGGACAGGAAGGATCTCTCCTCTTTCTGCTGCTTCTCCAGGGGGAACTGAACCCAGGCTGCTACAGTCCCCACCTCCCAGGTCACCTTTCTTCCTGCGGTCAGCACCAGCTGTGACTAGATCATGGCGTTTCATCAATCCAACCTCAAAGTCTTCCCCAACACACACTCTGGTCAGCCTCTTCCTGTGTGGACTGTGGTCACATCCTGGCCTGGACAATAAAATAGCGACAAGACTCGTATAGTCAGATACCAGCTTGCCTAAAAATGTCAATTATAATAGCACCCTGGGCTATAGCTTTTGGTAGTACGTTTCCCGTAGATGTCATGGATGTTGGCATAGTTTATTGAGTATGGCCCTATTACTGTCGCTGGCTGCATTTTACCCCTTTTAGGTCATCCTTTAATTCCACAGCAATTCTGCCTAGGGTTTGCTATGAAGCTGCCTGTGGACACAGGCCAGGCCAGAGAGTGGCTGTGTCACTTGTGCTGGTACGGAGGGGCTTGTTTTCACAGCACCCCATCATGCCCTGGGACCATACAACCTTTGTCCTGTCTCAAGCAGAGAAGATTCAAAATAGATGTCTGACGCCATCGTCCTCACCTTCCATGTTAAATGCTCTGTGCCAGCTCAGCGGTGGGACCGGAGTCCGTTCATGTTGGCCTCTCTTAAGCCCGGTTGGAATGGAACCTGGGTCTGTGTTCTGCTACAGGACCAGATGACGCTGGGACTCTTGTGCTCCTGAAAGGCCAATGCACCCTGCTTGGTTTGTCTTGGGCCCTGAGATGCAATATGGCCCAAGGATGGTCTTGGGCATTGTGAGCTACTGCGTGGGTCTGGACTTGTGTGAGCTGCCTCTGCTGGAACAAGGAGAGCCAGCTACCGGGCTCCGTAGGGAAGGACTAGGCTGCGGCAGAGGTCCAGCTGTGGACACACCTTCCAGACGTCCAGCTGTGGACACACCTTCCCGGCTGCTCCGCCCTGAAGAATGCTGACTTTGACGTTGTGTTGTTGCTGTTTCTAATAGCAAGGGAACTTGTTTTGGTTTAAGGAGGGGAGAGCTTGGGGGCACTGAGGGTTTGGCTGCGAAGGAGATGGAGACAAAAGGCCACACCGAGGCTGGGCCTGGGAGTTTGGCAGGTCTGTCGGTAAGATATGGATTTAGAGGAAGTGTGGTGGTGGTGGCAGTGGTGGTAGTGTGTATGGTGTGTGGTGTGTGTGTGTGTGTGTGTTTGTATGAATATATAGATGTGTCTGTCTCTGTGTATGTATGTATGTGTGCATGTATGTATATATTTATATATGTATCTCTCTGTGTATGTATATGTGTATGAATGAATGGGGGTGTGTATGCGTGTGTGCGCATGTGTGTATGTGTGTGTGTGTGCATGTGTGTATGTGTGTGTGCATGTGTGTGTGTGTATTAATGTGTAGATGTGTCTGTCTCTGTGTACGTATGTATGCATGTATGTATATATTTATGTATGTGTCTGTCTCTGTGTATGTATATGTGAATGAATGAACGGATGGATGTGTGTGTGAATGTATGCATGTATGTATGTGTGGATATGCCTGTCTCTATCTGTGTGTGTGTATGAATGTATATATGTCTCTGTGTGTGTATGTATGTATGTGTCTCTCTGTGTGTTTGTGTCTCTCTCTTTATGTGGATGTGTATGAATGTGTGGATGTCTCTCTCTGTCTCTGCATGTATGTGTCTTTGTGTGTTAGTGTCCATATATGAATGCATGGATGTGTGTCTCTCTCTATGTATGTGCATATGCATGCATGCATGTATGTCTCTGTGTGCTTGTGCCCATGTGTGTATTTGTGTGTGAATACGAATGTTAAAAACCCAAGTAGAATGACTAGTGTTAATATTCATAATAAAAGTTAATATGCATGGGTGCTAATGGTCCAGGGTCTCTTTTTATTATTGACATCAATTTAACGCCATTGGGGAACTTATTAAATGCTAAGTTTTCCTGTGTTTGCTATGGAAATAAGAGTAAGACCCATTTTCCTCTGTTGTTAATTCAGCTTTTAAAACAGAGAGTGTTGGCAAGATCCTGGCAGTAAACAAGTCCAAACATTCCCTGATCGCCGAGGCAGCCAGGAAAATGAATATTAATGAGACCATATCCTGCCATGGCCCGTACAAAGGCTCCAGGCTCCCTGCACAATGACTGGGGGTGGGGGCCCAGCTTACCAGCTTGCCTGGGGTAAATAATTTGACTCTAAGGAATTGTTTGACTCTGCTTTGTTTGCCCCAGTGAAGAACACTGGCCACTGTGCCTTGTTTCAGTGTTCAGTGGTGGGAGGCTGACGTAGCTGTGGGACAGGCAGCACTCTCAGAAGGAAACAGCTTCCTTATTTCTATTGGCACACATTCATTGTACGCACAGTGGGTTTCATAAGGATATGTTTATAGCAGTTATCCTACACTTTGACCGTGCTACCCCAGCCCTGCTTTTCTGTCCTGCCCCCTTCAACTCCTACTGGTTCCCTTTGTTTTCCTAGACATATTCACTTCTACCTTCAGGGCATGTATGCGTGATGACTTTATGTCTCTGTATAAAATCTAGGATCTACAGAGAAGAGAAAATGTGATTCTTGTCGAATCTGACTTAATTTTCTTGATATGTTTTTTAGTTGCTTCCATTTTCCTGAAAAATGACATATTTCATTTGTCTTTATGGATGAAAAAGTTGTATATATGTGTTTATATGTACAGTTTTCTTTCTCTGTTCTTCTGTTGCTAGATCCTGAGGCTGGCTCTGTGCCTTTGCTAGTGTGACCAGTACAGTAGCTGTCAATGCAGGCATCTCTGCGATGCGTGGGCTTGGAGGTCTCTGGGTAAATACCTGGGATGGTATAGCCCAGTCAAATCCGAGCCCCATTTTTAGTTTACTAGGGAACTCCAAACCAATTTCCACAGGGTTGATCTAATTTATGCTATCTTTAGCAGTGTGGAAAGGCATCCTTTTGGGTGGGGGGATGGGGAGAGATAAGTTTTTTAATGATCTTAATTTGACTTCTGGTCCAGAGCTTGGAAAGCCCTTTGACCTAAGCTGAGGTCTGCCCCAGCTGCCCTCATGCAACCCGCCCTTCCCCATGTCTGCTTGCCAGTGTCTGGGATCCTGCGTTGGCATGCTAGGTGCTGCTCACTCTTTCCCATGTCTGCCTTCTGGGAGTTTCTGTCTCTTCAACATAAAGCGGGAAAATATCCCTTCATTCCACACCTGCCTTGCACCACCTGTTAGCTGTGCTCTGAGCATCAAGGGCGGCAGTGGAGGGTAGTGAGAAGTGAGAAGGGAGGGCGGAGTCCCGTCCTGGCGCTGCAGGTGCGCGCTCAGCCTGCATCCTGCTCAGCTGACTAGCAGCAGCAGTGTGTGTGCGAGTTGGAGCTCAGGGTTGGTCAAGATTGCAGACCGTGGCCAGATTGAGGCTGCGGCTAGCTATTTGGGGCTCCTGCCTCCCCCAGAGTGTCCATATTCTCATCCGTTTTTTCTCCAGTGTGTCCTCCTTTGACTGGGCGCAGTGCAGGTTTTTCTTTTCTGTGCCTGTCAAGCTTGCAGACACTGATTTTTCACATTCCTGTTTAGTGAAAATGAAGGCTTCCGTCTCCTTTTGACTATATATAGTAGGATTTTGAGTGCTCTCATCTTTGTTTAGTGAAGGGTTCTACCTGCATCTCAGGATAAAGCCGTGCGCACGGGGGCACTTGAGCAGAACTGGCGTCCTCCAGCTGCACGAGGCTGGGCGCATTCCTCAAGCTTTCTGTGACCTGCTTTCTACTTGCAAACCTTCTATTAACCACTGTGTTTTGAGAGTGTGCTGCGACAGCACAAGGGAGCTCTCAGTGTTCAGTTTTTTTCATACATCAGCTGGGAGTGCTCAGTGTACAATTTTTTTCATACGTCAGCTACATTGACGTTCCACCCCACACAAGTGCCGTTTTTTTTTTTTCCAAGTTGAAAAACCCATTATGTTTGGGCAGATTCATTTCAAACAACCAAAAATTAAGACACAGGTGAAGGTTTTTGGTTGGAAAACGCCTTTACCCACTGTGGGATTGGGAAGCTGGGAGTTAAGTCTTCCCAAAAAGGGTGAAGGGCCGGTTGCTTCATCAATGACCAGAGGGGCGTGTCTGTGGGTGTGGCCCACTGCTAACAAGACATTTGAGATTACGCACAATGAGCAGGGTCATAGGCGTTTCCTGTGGTCTCTGTTTTACTGCTTTGTGACTGTGGTGTGGCACGGTATAAGAAGCTGATGACCAAAATTTCTCAAGTGGACCTTAGGGAGACACGCAGGTGGTATAGTACCGGGCAAGTGACAGAGAACGGATAAGGGGCCAAGTGCTGAGTGTAGGTGACACTTGCCTGAGGTTCCACGACACACACAACGTGATTCAGACGAGAAGACCCCGACACGGAAGTGCAAAGAACAGAATAAAAGAGGGAAAAAATGATCCATACATTGATCTGAAAAAATGTTCAAAGTTGACTGCTGAGAGGAGAAAAGTCCAGGCTGCAGCTGCGATGCAGTCAGCATGCTCTCACCCCTGCTCTGCTATGGATAACAAGTGTGTGGACCAATGAGGCGTCCTCGGGGCCACAGCTGCGCACACGTCCTCACGGGAGCACCTGTGGGAGCCCCTGGCCCTGTTCTCCTTTCTTACAGCGCTGAGCAGAGTGAGAGGCATTTGTGGGTGACATGCCTGGATTTCATTCCCACACCTGCTGCCTGTGCACCGAGGCCAATTCTGAGCTTTCCAAGCCTCTGCTTTTCTATGCATATAAAAATAAGTAATATTTACCTCTGTGAACTGTGAAGGTGGCACAACAAACTACATATGAAATATAAGAGTGGGACTGGAGAGGTGGCTCCATTGTTAAGAGCACTTGCTGCCTTGTAGAGAGGGCTGGAGTTCAGATCCGGTACCCACATAGGAGGCTCACAACTGCTCTGGGGGTGGGGTGTCTCACATCATCTTCTGGGCTCAGCAACCCACCCACTCCTGGACCCATGCACATGAACATATGCACAGGTGCACACACATACAAATGATATTTTAAAAAACTTTAAGGAAAATAAATACAATAATAAGACTCAGATGGTTTTCAAAAATAGTAGCTTAACCATTACACATGTGTTGCTGTGTTTTACGTAACAAATTGCTTTATGTTCAGAAAAAAAAAATCATCTTAAAAGAACTTGGTTGGGACATTCCTAGAGAGACAATTACTCAAATTCTACACACACACACACACACACACACACACACACACACACACACACACACCAACTGAATTTAATAAAAGAACGCATAGAATGATCAATGCAAGTTCAACGCGAGTGGAAAGCCAGAAGGTTCCAGAAGGTTCCAGAGGGTTCCAGAGGGTTCCTGTGGATATTACCTGGCTGACGTCTAAAACCCACAAAAGGACTTGCTTCTCTTTCCAGGGAGTTATAAAACCATTGCGTTCATGATAATATGTTATCTGGCCATTTGTAAGCTCCTGTTGACTGACGCACTGTAGCCCGTGGCTTGCGTAATAGGAGACAGGTACCCGGAGCATCTCTGCCTCTTACACTTGACCACAGAGCCCTGAGGAGAGTGGCAGGGCTTTTGGCCTTTGAAGAGGACACAAGTGACAAGATGACAACCAGAGCTCTGGAAAGTCTTGCCCTCGGAGATGACCTGGCCTTCGGGTAGGCAAGGGGATGACATTTCTGAGGCCAAAATGGAGATCGAGTGAGACAGTTAATGGCATTGACTTGGGCGTAGCAGCATGCAGGACCAGTTAACTTAACTGACGATGTGTTCTCATGTTCGGCCCCATCCTCCAAGAAGGTGTGAGTGTGCTAGTTGTTCTTCTTTTCAATCCTCCAATGAGAACACGGCCCACCACCATGTCCATGCCAGCCCAGGGGTTCCTTGAGAAGAGGACCTAGCTGGACCTCATGGGAAAGCACAACCCACAGAAACTGCAAGCTAATAATGCGCGATGTCGGAGTCATGAAGTTGGCGGCAGCTGGCTAGGCACCAGTAGATAGCTAACACATCTGTATTAGAATAGTGGTCCATGGAAGCTGCAGAGAAAGCTGTGGAGGGGAGATGGGCCAGTGGCCGAGAGCATCGTCTGCTGCTGCAGAAGATCTGGGCTCTGTTCCCAGCACTTCCTATGACCTTTTTACAGGCCCTGTGTCTCAGCCCCAGGGAAGCCATCACCCTCTTCTGGTCTCTGCTGGTGGCGTGCGCACATGCTGCACACACACACATACGCAGTTAGGCCCTTGAAAGAAACTAATCCTTAAATATTTTGTCTTCTCAAGGTTACCCCAAAACACAAGGTAAGGGCTGTGACACTGAAGGGTCCGAGGGTATCTAAAGGAAACCATTACTTTAAAGTGAATCTGGCCATTGCGTTGTGCTGGGAGCAGGCTGTTCTGCAAACGATGCCTCCTGGCCACGTTGGCCTGTGGTGCCCACATTCTCACACTCTGCCTGTGAGGTAGGCAGTTGAAGAGTCTGACCTCCTTCCTAGGACCACAGGGGTCCTAGGACCACTGTGAACATTTTCTCTTTGTAATGGGAAGCTCTTCCTAAAGAATCGATGTGTTCATTGTGCACGGAGCTGGGTTTCATGAGGGAATTTCCGCAAGTTTATAACGCACTTTGAGTATACGCCCCAATCTATGTCACCCTGATTTACGACTTTCTCCTTTAGTTAGCCCACTTAAACAATTTTGTTTCTGCATTGTGTGTGTGTGTGTGTGTGTGTGTGTGTGTGTGTGTGTGTGTGTGTGTATAATATTCTTACATATATGATCATATAAATGACTTTACATAGCTATATAAAATTTAGGAACTGAAAACAAGAGGAATAGACACAATGTTTGTCTTTCTGAGACAGGCTTAATTAGTCTGATATGATTATATCCAGCCTCGTGCATTTGCCTACAGACAATAGTTTTGTCTTTACATCTTTACAGCAGGGTGAAACTTCGGAGTGAATATACACATTTGCTTTGTCCCTCAGTCAGTGGGCACCTAGGCCAATTCTTTAGCTTATGGATCAGACTCTTTCACATCACACAGAGGCTGCTGGGTCTGCATCAGCCTCACAGCTTGCAAATTCTCTGTATTAGACCACAGCCTCCAAGAGCCATTTCCAGGTAGAAGACGCACTATAAAACACAACGCAAGTGTGCTGGGTTTATGACTTCCTGCCCCATAGCTGGATGTTTGCTGGGTAAGACTTATATGTCGTTGCCCTGCAGTTGTGGGTGCAGATAGCCCATCCCTCCCAGTAATGGGCATTTTGTTTAGAGGCAATAACTCCTCTGCCTCCGGGCCAAGTCCCTGAGGCAGAACCAGGGCAGCCTCCAGCCTAGCGTCTGTTTACAGTGAGTCACTTGCTCCAGGCTGCCTTCCAGGCTGCTTAAGGCGGGAACATGGATTCTGGGAGAAGTCACAGTGAACTCTCCTTTGTTGTGAGACTCGTTCTGCCTGGCGAATAGCAGTCCCATCCTCTCCTGCTTGCTTTCTACTTTCCTGGCCAGCTTGCCTATCAGTGACCCTCACATAGAGCTCACAGAGTCTGCCAACTCAAAACTATCCAGACGCTGCTATATGCGTGTTCTTACATGACGTGTGCTCTTCTTGTGCGTGTTCTTACATGACGTGTGCTCTTCTTGTGCATGTTCTTACATGACGTGTGCTCTTCTTGTGTGTGTTCTTACATGATGCATGCTCTTCTTGTGCGTGTTCTTACACGATGCATGCTCTTCTTGTTCAAAAAAAAAGTTTCTGGAGAGTTAATTAGGCAGTAAGCAAGTCAAGTGATGCCATGAATGTTTCAAAGCCTGCTCTGCCTAAAACTTGTTTTCTGTTCTCCTGTCTCCTGTGGGGAGCCCTTCAACTTCCACATTAGCTTGTTCAGGGTTTGCAAATACAATTTCACAGATACAGTAGCTTTTACAACCAAAGTTAATTTTCTTGAGGTTCTGAAGGATTAGGACCTGCGACTGGATGTCACTGGAGTTGACCCCCCAGGGCCGTCTTGACCGTGCATATGGCTGCCTCGTGTCTGTCCTTTCTCATAGCCGTTCCTCTTTCCCTGTCTTCATCCCGCTCTCCTCCTCCAAGGCCGTAAGTCAGAGTGGACAGGGACTCGCCTTATCACCTTCCTTAACCCACTTGCCTCTTTAAAGATTGTCAAAGCACACTGAGTTTTGGAGGTTTTGGAGGCTACAACAGATAAGACATAGGCCAGCTCATGTTAACATCCTACCTAGAACCCAGTGTTATCAAGATCAACCCAGAGGGCAGGAGTACAAACCCCTGGGAACATCAGGGCAGCACAGTTGTGTCCAGGGCCTTTGTTGGAAGTCAGCCATGCATGATCCATGGCCATTCCGCAGAAGGAAGATGAGCAGACAGAACCACTGCCGACTCCCTCAGAGGAGACAGAGGAGAAAGCCAGAGTTTGCACTTTCTTCAAGACACTTCTGAGATAAGCTAAGGTCCCAGAGGAGATAAGGAAGAGATTCATGCCATGGCAGTGGACAGGCTCCTGTAAGGAATGGACAGCGGAACCACAGCCCATACAGGGCCACCCTGTGTAGACAGCCAAGCCAGAGCCCATTCAAGGCTGCGCTGTGTGGACATGCTGTACCAGATTGCGAGAACCCAAAGAAAGACCACCAGGACTTGATACCAACGCAATACACATGAGGACCTTTAATGTTTTGACTCGAGCTGGGCTCTGACGGTCACCAACATAGTGGTATGGGGAAAGAGCCCGAACTCTGAGCTGAGAGTAATTTTATAGGTTCCTATCCCTCCCAGTGACCTAAAGCAGGGGTGTTCCAGCCTGGCAAGCACTTATTGGTTGAAATATGAAAGGGGCATTGTGCTTTAAGATGATTGGTTGTGACAGGGTGCCAAAACCATAAATGGTTCTGGTTTTCTTTGTGCATTCTCTCTCCCTCTCCCTCTCCCCCTCCCCCTCCTTTCCCCCTTCCCCACCCCTCTCTCCGTCTTAGAAACCTTATCTCCTGTGGGTGAAAAGGAATGCAACAGGACTGGCTGCTGGTTCCTCCCTGCAGCTGGCCAGATTATCTCCTGTAGGCCTATTTCTTAACCTTCGCCCTAGGGGTGACCCTGAGATCTGTTCATGTGTCTTTCCTTTACAGAAACAAATTGTTCATTATCTTTAAACTCAACTGCGCTGAGTTCTCAAGGCATAGGCGGAATGAAGCCGGCTTCTTGTTGAGAACGTCACGTGAACGGCCCCCAGCTTAGTTCCTGGTGGAGTCCCTACTCCCCTCTGAAGTCCTGCGCTGACCCTCGACTCCCTGCTGCTCTCAGCATTCTTGTCTTCCAAGCTCCCCCCATCTTGGTGTCATAGGGCTGTTCAAGCCCCAGATTCTAAACTCTTTCATATCCCAGCCACGAAAGAGTTCAAAGGCCTATAAACCACACGGTCAGCTTACAACAGCCCGTGTCTCAGGACCAGCTTCTGCTGTTGTTTTCTTTTCCTGCCGATGTGATCAAAATGTTCTGAGAAGGCAGAGGGCAGAAAAGGCTCATGTCAAGCCACAGATCAAAGTGACCGTCCCTCACTGTGCGGGAGCCGTACTGGGAGGAGCTTGGGGGGGCGGGTCACATCTCACCTGCAGCAGAGAGGCAGAGAGCAGCAGGTGAGTGCAGGCTTCCCAGCTCCCCCTCGCCACTTACACCATCCAAACGTGCTCTCCGGGGAATGACATATTCCCACAGTTATGATGGACGCTCTGTCAATTGACATAGCCGAGAGAACTCGCCACAGCACACCCAGTGGCTCAACCCTCAGGTGACTCCATGCTGTGTGAAGCGGTGAAACTAACACTGGCCACAACACAATCAGGTGCCTTCCTCCATCTTACGATGCAGCTCAAGGCATCGCAGATGCTACTTTCCTGTTCTTGAAGCCGTCAGCCATGATAACTGTGACTTAAACGAGTTTCTAATCTACAAAGCATCTGCTGCATCTGGTTACAGCAACAAGAACCACCAGCAGATTGAACCATGGGAGTTTCAGAGAAGTAAAGGTAAATGACACGAGGTGGGTGGTTACGTTGAGCCTGGATCTCTCAGCAGCCTCTGGAACTGTACAGAGATAAATGTCCACTGACCAAGTTCTCGGTCTATGGTACCCTGTCAGATGGACAGGGACTAAGAAGGGGCTTCTCTTCTGGTATTTAGTAACAAGCTTTACCTCTGCTTGACTGACAGCTGCTGTAATTGTTTTCCTGGTGTTTTAGCTGCCGCAAGTCCCCTCAGCACTGGCTTCTGATGAGAAGGCCAGGCTTCGGGTTGTGCCCAAGAGCAGACTTGTAGGAAGCATGACCGACGCTAAGCAACTCATTTGTCTTCCTTGGCTCTGTCAATGCAGGCAGGCTCATCTTCCAGAAAATGGAAGAGATGAACAGCTACCCTCAGCTTTGTGCCCCGCCCTCATCCCCACAGAGCAGAGTGAGAACTGTACCATGCACAGAGGTGATCTGAGGGTGAGCAGAGGGCAGCGCAGAATGGTCTGCTGCGATGTGCGGGAGCTGATTTCACACTTGGTGCTGGCCACATGGCCTTTTGGTTTCCACTAGACTTGTGATGTAAGAAGGGATATGAATCTCTTAAATATCCAGGCCTCGACCCACTCATTTATGAGCCTTGGATGCCACGATTTGGGGCTTTTTTTTTTTTTTAAGAAAGTCACACTGGTTCTAGGCGGCCTGCTATCGTGATGCACCTCATGGGGGACAGAGGCTTCATCAATAAGAGAAACAAGAGAAAAAAGGGAAAGGATGGATGGAGGATGAGGGAGGAAGAACTATGAAAGGCCCTGTTATAGCAACCAGGGTACCTTTGGCTTGGATGGCATACATCTAATTAAATGTGATTTCAATAAGCCGGCACATTTAATGTCCCACAGGGTTTAAAGAGAGACAGCTCAAGGGACCCGTGATGCTCAGGGGACTGGTGTTTCATGTCTTTCTCCCCTATCATCCTTGGGTTATAGGAGTGTTGTTCTCTCTGGTGGCCAGATGGCTGCTCCGCCCTAAGCGCCGTGCCCTTAAATGATGGTGTCTTAATGCCAGAAGGTCGATATGGACAAACAGGGCTCCCTGGATTTCTCAGTGCTACTATAGAGAGCCTGGTCCTAGCACCTTCAGGAGATGCACACCCATAGCTTGTGGTCTGTCACTAGGGAAGAAACGGATTTCTCTCATCTCTTCCAGAGGGCCAGACAATTACAGCAGAACGGGGTCCCTGGCTCAGCCCCTGAGATAGAGGAAGTCTGGGAGAGCTATCTTAGGTAGTTGTATGTTGCTTAGCAACAGGAGTGTTCTGTGAAGCTCACCATCAGGCTATTTGTCAAGTAAACATTATGAAACGCACCTACATAAATAATGTTTTGGATAATATAATTTTATGGGGCTACTATCCTATATAGTACTACTTTATACACATTACGTATATACAACAGCAGTATGTGTCACATGATTTTGTATTACAGTAGGAAATAGAGTGAGAAATACACACACACACACACACACACACAGTTTTAAAAGCTCAGTTATGTGAATTACCTGGTTTTCCAGGCATGGTTGTGTTTATATATAATTTCTGGAGTAAGGAGGAACCTTTTAGGTGGGGAATGCCTCAGATCCATTTGTGAACAGCGTAAAATCATTTATTATTTTGTCTCCTGCCTAGTGAGTGTCAGGCCACCTGTGAGGACAGACTCTTCATGGCTTTTACTATGATGTCTTGTGTAAACTCTAGGGCAGTGGGGGCAGAACTTGGGTGCGGGCTTCACTCTAAGCCATTGTTTACTGAGCATCCGGTGTCTAGCCCACACCCTGTGCCCTGGTATCTCTCTGAGATACACATATAACTTTATCTGCAAAGCCACATGTTGATGGATTTTAGAGGGTGTCTGAGAGAGAATTAGGATGAGATGAAGTCGTAAAGGTGAGGTCTCATGACTACACGCTTCATATGAAGAGGATCATTAGCTCCCAGTTACTCACATTAAGACAGATGTGGTCTTTCAGTGGAGCCTGTAGTTTCAGAAAGTTATAGAAATTTATTATGTTTTTCTATAGGATAATAATGTGAGGTTTTATTACCCATTCCAATGTAATTTTATTATACTAAAATTATATGTGGAAAAAGATTGATTATTGATGGAAAGTGTGGTGGCTCAGTCTTCTGAAACTCCCCAGGCTCATAAGCGCTCTTCTGGGCACTGGGCTAGCAGGACCAGGCCAACATTACACATCTTCTCCTGAAGCTGGGCTCTGCTGTCCCAGCTCAGCAACCCAAGATTAAGCAGATGATTAAAGTGTCATTACTGTGCACACTACACATGTCTCCTTGCCAAGCTGAAATAGCTCACCCATTAGAGTATTTACATCACAGGGGTTGGGGGCTGGGTGTGCTCCTGTGCTTCAGGAACACCCTGTTTTTCAGTGGCTCCATGCTCCAGTGGCTTCCAACCTTCAGTGGCCTCATCTTTCAGTGGCCCCCATCCTTCAGTGGCCCCATTTTTCAGTGGCCTCATCCTTCAGTGGCCCCATCCTTCAGTGGCCCCATCTTTCAGTAGCCCCATCCTTCAGTGGCCCCATCCTCCAGTGGCCCCATCCTCCAGTGGCCCCATCCTTCAGTAGCCCCATCCTTCAGTGGCCCCATCCTTCAGTGGCCCCATCCTTCAGTAGCCCCATCCTCCAGTGGCCCCATCCTCCAGTGGCCCCATCCTCCAGTGGCCCCATCCTTCAGTAGCCCCATCCTTCAGTAGCCCCATCCTCCAGTGGCCCCATCCTTCAGTGGCCCCATCCTTCAGTGGCCCCATCCTTCAGTGGCCCCATCCTTCAGTAGCCCCATCCTTCAGTAGCCCCATCTTTCAGTGGCCCCATCCTTCAGTGGCCCCATCCTTCAGTGGCCCCATCCTTCAGTGGCCCCATCCCTCAGTGGCCCCATCCTTCAGTGGCCCCATCCTTCAGTGGCCCCATCCTTCAGTAGCCCCACCCTTCAGTGGCTCCATCCCTCAGTGGCCCCATCCTTCAGTGGCCCCATCCTTCAGTGGCCCCACCCTTCAGTGGCCCCATCCTCCAGTGGCCCCATCTTTCAGTAGCCCCATCCTTTGGTGGCTCTCATCCTTTGGTGGTGATCAGAAGTGTGTCCCCATGGCCAGGTATTCCTTTACTCATTGAAAGTCAGGTATTTCATGGGAAGGAATAGGGATGGTTTTACACTCTCTTTGAAGCACTAAGGCACAGATTTCAACAACTTAGGAAAAGCACACACACACACACACACACACACACACACACACACACACACACACACTGTGAGCTTCTTTCTGTTGAGAAGACCATGTGTATTGATGCACTCATTTTCTATGTATTGTAGAATTTGCCAGCGTATTTTCCCATCATTCAATTTTGAAAACAATCCCCAACTATGACTTGTGTGGCTGAGAAGCAAACGGAGCTACCACCTGTTTTTGTTGAGAGCACAATTTTCCTTTTATAACTTAATATGTGGTTTACTCATGGTACCTTATACTTATCTGTCTGTCTTGTTTCCTGAATGTCTTCCCATAGGGAGTGGGGCTTGGGGACCTCAATGCAGCTGTCTCTCCTACCCTTTAAGCTGACCTCTTTTTGACCTTTCCATGTCTAGACACAAAATCACTTCCTATGGCCACGACTGCTTCTTATCTAAACCAGTACCCACTGTATTACATGGTGACAGCTGTCCATAGGTGCGTGCCCCAGAGGACCTGGGCAGCGTGCTGATGGAGGAGTTGTGGGAGTGAGTATGAGGCTGAGGTGTCTAAGAGATGAGGTCAAGTCCCAAAGTCCCCTTATAATGACCGTGGCTACATTATCTCCCAGTGGGGCCTGTGTGCTCAACAGTTAGCTATTTAGAGTCAGAGGTAAAAATGACTCCAGGCTTCCTAGCTTGGTTGCCACCACATAGACAGCTGTATTAGACTGACCCTCCTTCACTGTGCTGTACGTGATGTCCCCTGCACTGACCCTCCTTCACTGTGCTGTACGTGATGTCCCCTGCACTGACCCTCCTTCACTGTGCTGTACGTGATGTCCCCGCACTGACCCTCCTTCACTGTGCTGTACGTGATGTCCCTGCACTGACCCTCCTTCACTGTGCTGTACGTGATGTCCCTGCACTGACCCTCCTTCACTGTGTGGTACGTGATGTCCCCTGCACTGACCCTCCTTCACTGTGCTGTACGTGATGTCCCCCCCACTGACCCTCCTTCACTGTGCTGTACGTGATGTCCCCCCCACTGACCCTCCTTCACTGTGCTGTACGTGATGTCCCCTGCACTGACCCTCCTTCACTGTGTGGTACGTGATGTCCCCTGCACTGACCCTCCTTCACTGTGCTGTACGTGATGTCCCCCCCACTGACCCTCCTTCACTGTGCTGTACGTGATGTCCCCCCCACTGACCCTCCTTCACTGTGCTGTACGTGATGTCCCCTGCACTGACCCTCCTTCACTGTGCTGTACGTGATGTCCCTGCACTGACCCTCCTTCACTGTGCTGTACGTGATGTCCCTGCACTGACCCTCCTTCACTGTGCTGTACGTGATGTCCCCTGCACTGACCCTCCTTCACTGTGCTGTACGTGATGTCCCCCCCACTGACCCTCCTTCACTGTGCTGTACGTGATGTCCCTGCACTGACCCTCCTTCACTGTGCTGTACGTGATGTCCCCTGCACTGACCCTCCTTCACTGTGCTGTACGTGATGTCCCTGCACTGACCCTCCTTCACTGTGCTGTACGTGATGTCCCCTGCACTGACCCTCCTTCACTGTGCTGTACGTGATGTCCCTGCACTGACCCTCCTTCACTGTGCTGTACGTGATGTCCCCCCACTGACCCTCCTTCACTGTGTGGTACGTGATGTCCCCGCACTGACCCTCCTTCACTGTGCTGTACGTGATGTCCCCCCACTGACCCTCCTTCACTGTGCTGTACGTGATGTCCCCCCCACTGACCCTCCTTCACTGTGCTGTACGTGATGTCCCCTGCACTGACCCTCCTTCACTGTGCTGTGTGTGATGTCCCTGCACTGACCCTCCTTCACTGTGCTGTACGTGATGTCCCCTGCACTGACCCTCCTTCACTGTGCTGTACGTGATGTCCCCTGCACTGACCCTCCTTCACTGTGCTGTACGTGATGTCCCCCCCACTGACCCTCCTTCACTGTGCTGTGTGTGATGTCCCTGCACTGACCCTCCTTCACTGTGCTGTACGTGATGTCCCTGCACTGACCCTCCTTCACTGTGCTGTACGTGATGTCCCCTGCACTGACCCTCCTTCACTGTGCTGTACGTGATGTCCCCTGCACTGACCCTCCTTCACTGTGCTGTACGTGATGTCCCCCCCACTGACCCTCCTTCACTGTGCTGTACGTGATGTCCCCTGCACTGACCCTCCTTCACTGTGCTGTACGTGATGTCCCCTGCACTGACCCTCCTTCACTGTGCTGTACGTGATGTCCCCCCACTGACCCTCCTTCACTGTGCTGTACGTGATGTCCCCTGCACTGACCCTCCTTCACTGTGCTGTACGTGATGTCCCCGCACTGACCCTCCTTCACTGTGCTGTACGTGATGTCCCTGCACTGACCCTCCTTCACTGTGCTGTACGTGATGTCCCCCCCACTGACCCTCCTTCACTGTGCTGTACGTGATGTCCCCTGCACTGACCCTCCTTCACTGTGCTGTACGTGATGTCCCCTGCACTGACCCTCCTTCACTGTGCTGTACGTGATGTCCCCCCACTGACCCTCCTTCACTGTGCTGTACGTGATGTCCCCTGCACTGACCCTCCTTCACTGTGCTGTACGTGATGTCCCCTGCACTGACCCTCCTTCACTGTGCTGTACGTGATGTCCCCGCACTGACCCTCCTTCACTGTGCTGTACGTGATGTCCCCTGCACTGACCCTCCTTCACTGTGCTGTACGTGATGTCCCTGCACTGACCCTCCTTCACTGTGCTGTACGTGATGTCCCCCCCACTGACCCTCCTTCACTGTGTGGTACGTGATGTCCCTGCACTGACCCTCCTTCACTGTGCTGTACGTGATGTCCCTGCACTGACCTTCCTTCACTGTGCTGTACGTGATGTCCCCCCCACTGACCCTCCTTCACTGTGCTGTACGTGATGTCCCCCCCACTGACCCTCCTTCACTGTGCTGTACGTGATGTCCCTGCACTGACCCTCCTTCACTGTGCTGTACGTGATGTCCCCTGCACTGGCCCTCCTTCACTGTGCTGTACGTGATGTCCCCCCCACTGACCCTCCTTCACTGTGCTGTACGTGATGTCCCCCCCACTGACCCTCCTTCACTGTGCTGTACGTGATGTCCCTGCACTGACCCTCCTTCACTGTGCTGTACGTGATGTCCCTGCACTGACCCTCCTTCACTGTGCTGTACGTGATGTCCCCTGCACTGACCCTCCTTCACTGTGCTGTACGTGATGTCCCCCCCACTGACCCTCCTTCACTGTGCTGTACGTGATGTCCCCCCACTGACCCTCCTTCACTGTGCTGTACGTGATGTCCCTGCACTGACCCTCCTTCACTGTGCTGTACGTGATGTCCCTGCACTGACCCTCCTTCACTGTGCTGTACGTGATGTCCCCCCCACTGACCCTCCTTCACTGTGCTGTACGTGATGTCCCCCCCACTGACCCTCCTTCACTGTGCTGTACGTGATGTCCCCCCACTGACCCTCCTTCACTGTGCTGTACGTGATGTCCCCCCCACTGACCCTCCTTCACTGTGCTGTACGTGATGTCCCCCCCACTGACCCTCCTTCACTGTGCTGTACGTGATGTCCCCCCACTGACCCTCCTTCACTGTGCTGTACGTGATGTCCCCTGCACTGACCCTCCTTCACTGTGCTGTACGTGATGTCCCCCCCACTGACCCTCCTTCACTGTGCTGTGTGTGATGTCCCCCGCACTGACCCTCCTTCACTGTGCTGTACGTGATGTCCCCCCCACTGACCCTCCTTCACTGTGCTGTGTGTGATGTCCCTGCACTGACCCTCCTTCACTGTGCTGTACGTGATGTCCCCCGCACTGACCCTCCTTCACTGTGCTGTACGTGATGTCCCCCCCACTGACCCTCCTTCACTGTGCTGTGTGTGATGTCCCCCCCACTGACCCTCCTTCACTGTGCTGTACGTGATGTCCCCGCACTGACCCTCCTTCACTGTGCTGTACGTGATGTCCCCCCCACTGACCCTCCTTCACTGTGCTGTACGTGATGTCCCCCCCACTGACCCTCCTTCACTGTGCTGTACGTGATGTCCCCCCACTGACCCTCCTTCACTGTGCTGTACGTGATGTCCCCCCCACTGACCCTCCTTCACTGTGCTGTACGTGATGTCCCTGCACTGACCCTCCTTCACTGTGCTGTACGTGATGTCCCCCCCACTGACCCTCCTTCACTGTGCTGTACGTGATGTCCCTGCACTGACCCTCCTTCACTGTGCTGTACGTGATGTCCCCTGCACTGACCCTCCTTCACTGTGCTGTACGTGATGTCCCCTGCACTGACCCTCCTTCACTGTGCTGTACGTGATGTCCCCCCACTGACCCTCCTTCACTGTGCTGTACGTGATGTCCCTGCACTGACCCTCCTTCACTGTGCTGTACGTGATGTCCCCCGCACTGACCCTCCTTCACTGTGCTGTACGTGATGTCCCCCCCACTGACCCTCCTTCACTGTGCTGTACGTGATGTCCCCCCACTGACCCTCCTTCACTGTGCTGTACGTGATGTCCCTGCACTGACCTTCCTTCACTGTGCTGTACGTGATGTCCCTGCACTGACCCTCCTTCACTGTGCTGTACGTGATGTCCCTGCACTGACCCTCCTTCACTGTGCTGTACGTGATGTCCCCCCACTGACCCTCCTTCACTGTGCTGTACGTGATGTCCCTGCACTGACCCTCCTTCACTGTGCTGTACGTGATGTCCCCGCACTGACCCTCCTTCACTGTGCTGTACGTGATGTCCCCCCACTGACCCTCCTTCACTGTGCTGTACGTGATGTCCCTGCACTGACCCTCCTTCACTGTGCTGTACGTGATGTCCCCCCACTGACCCTCCTTCACTGTGCTGTACGTGATGTCCCCCCCACTGACCCTCCTTCACTGTGCTGTACGTGATGTCCCCTGCACTGACCCTCCTTCACTGTGCTGTACGTGATGTCCCTGCACTGACCCTCCTTCACTGTTCTGTACGTGATGTCCCCTGCACTGACCCTCCTTCACTGTTCTGTACGTGATGTCCCTGCACTGACCCTCCTTCACTGTGCTGTACGTGATGTCCCCTGCACTGACCCTCCTTCACTGTGCTGTACGTGATGTCCCTGCACTGACCCTCCTTCACTGTTCTGTACGTGATGTCCCCTGCACTGACCCTCCTTCACTGTGCTGTGTGTGATGTCCCTGCACTGACCCTCCTTCACTGTGCTGTACGTGATGTCCCTGCACTGACCCTCCTTCACTGTGCTGTACGTGATGTCCCCCCCACTGACCCTCCTTCACTGTGCTGTACGTGATGTCCCCCCCACTGACCCTCCTTCACTGTTCTGTACGTGATGTCCCCTGCACTGACCCTCCTTCACTGTGTGGTACGTGATGACACCCTGCTTCTGTAACAAACAGATGATTTCAAATACTTGCTTCCTATGTTCTTTGAGGAGAAGTTACAAAGAAGAACATAAACTCATTGACATTTAGATCGAGGGTGGTGCCCATAACCTCTGTCTAGCTGTGTGTGTTAGAACTCCTTCTGTTGGGAACAGAATGAAAGCCTTCAGCTTTCTGCTGTATATCTATTTTCTCCAAACACCAATGTCCTCCAAGACATCAACAAAACACACAGAGCTCAGGAAGTTTCTGAAAATTACACAATTAATTACCCCTCCCCAAGGTTGTGCAAGCAGTAGGCATCCTGTAGTGCAGACTCTGAAGGACCCACTGTCAGGCAGGGGTCCTGCATACGTCTTGGGTGATGGTCACTCACACTAGGGTAGGCTTTTGTGTGATGTGGTCATCCATGCCTCTGAAGGTGGCCTGTCACCCTTGCTCTGTAAGTAACCCAGCAATCCGATAGCTTCCCCAAGGCGCCTGGGTGGGACTGGCCTTTTGGTCTGTTGATGCTGCTCTGTCTAGGCTGAGTCCCGTTGTTCTTACCTCCCCAGGTAAAGTCACAGAATGTCTTCACTGTCATACGATGCTGTTTCCATCACATGTTCCTGACAATCTCTCTGGCATTTAACATGTGGCTTGGTCCTAGAAGAGTGTTTTAAATGTTAATATCTAATTGGTATCACGGGATATTGTTTCCGAAGTCTCGCCCTCATTACTAAATATAGGCAATATGTACAAGGCGCATTTCTCACACAGCCTGTCAGGGGCAGATTCTTTCTTATAGTGTGAGTGTGAATTCATCAATGCATTGGCTAAGGTAAGAAGAGCAGGTGTTTCGGGACGTTCCCTGCCCACTCTCTGGTGGGAACGTGTTTTCTCTGGGAAGCAGTCTGGGTCTGGCACTAGTTCAGCTGCTCAGTACTGTGACTTGCTCCCCTTCCTGTTGATGCTAAGTCTTTAGTTAGTGGACCAGCTCTGGCTCTGCCACATTGAGCCAGAGTTGAGTGATTGTTGAGTTGAGTTATTGTTACAGCAAGAGCCTGGTCCAAACTCCTAGAACACTTTACTGTCTCATCCTCTACATAAAGTGCTTGCTAACTCCTTTTAGATAAAATTCATGATGGGGTTTGGAATGGAAATAGATATTTATTAAACTCATACTATTCTCCAGTTTCCTTGGGATGAGCAAAGCTCTCCACATGTTTTTTTTATTTTTATTTTTTTATGCCCATGTCCAAACAAACAATGCTCCTTGACACAGTATGGTGCTTCCTATTCATTCAAATTGCTTTCAAATTGAGCAGAGAGAGAAACGTCTGTTAACACGATGGACATCGTAGGAACTCTTCAAACACAACAAAGATGGCATCGGATGACAACGGAGGCATCAGGCTTTGACCCTGCACCCTTCAGAGCAGGGAAGAGGAGGTCTGGGACCTGTAAGTGGAAGAGCAGTGTGAGTGCCACTGTCCCAGGACTGTCCCAGGGCTGTCCCAGGGCCGTCCCAGAGCTGTCCCAGGCCTGTCCCAGGGCTGTCCCAGGGCTGTCCCAGGGCTGTCCCAGGGCTGTCCCAGGGCTGTCCCAGGGCTGTCCCAAGGCTGTCTCAGGCTCTCCTGTGATGCCTTCACTACACACAGGAGACATGGCTGGGCCAATGGCACTCTCCTCCTCTCATGTGCTGGTCTTCTGTCACCTATCACAGCTAAAGTCAGCTGAGAGGAGGGAGCCTCAGTTGAGAAAATGGCTCTATAAGATCAGGTGTAAGCGATGCTATAGGGCATTTTATTAATTAGTGATTGATGGGGAGGGGGCAGGGCCCAGGCCACTGTGGGCGGGGCCATCCCTGGGCTACTGGACCTGAGTTCTATAGGAAAGCAGGCTGAGCAAACCAAAGGAAGCAAGCCAGTAAGCAGGACCCCTCCGTGGCCTCTGCATCTGCTCCTGCCTCTAGGTTCCTGCCCTGTTTGAGTTCCTTCCTGACGGCCTTTGACTATGAGCAGTGATATGGAAGTGTGAGCTGAATATAAAATTTCCTCCCTAAGTTGATTTTTGATCACAGTGTGCCATCACAGCAGTAGAAACCCCGCCCATACCTCCTTAGTCTGGCCCGCTAGCCTGGCCCTGTCTTGCACACTTAGGGCTCTCAGCTTTCTTTTCTCTTGTGAAGGAAGAGCAATGCTTTCTTTTGCTACCACTTTTTAAGATGATCTGATGACAAACTCTAAAACCAAAATGAGTTTCCTTTCCTTACAATCATTTCTAAATTACCCAGCTTGATGATCACACATTATATATTATGTTAGTATAAGCAAAGCAAATGCATTTCAAAGGGGGTCTGGCAAGCCAAGACGGTCCCGGCGACTTCCACCACCTTGACAGAAGGGACAGATGGCTGGGCCAGGAGGCTGGAGCCTGTTCAGGTTGGGGAAGTAGCTCCTGCCATCCACTGCCTCAGAAAGCCTGTGAGGTGGGCACGGAGCCATGGGCTTAGGAAGGAACCAGCCTGAAGGACGAGATCTGTCTGGAAAGCACTGGTAAGGAGTGGGAGCAGGAGAGATGCAGAGATGCAGAGACAGCTGCAGTGCCTGTCGTCCAGCCCTTAACCTGGAAGGGTTCCTCTAAAGCAGAGCTCATCACTTAGTCACAGAAGGCTCACATGCCTTCTGTGGTGGGCCCAGTGGGGTGGGCACATTGCGGTGAGTGGAGTGGGGTGGGCACATTGTGGTGGGTGGAGTGGGGTGGGCACATTGTGGTGGGTGGAGTGGGGTGGGCACATTGTGGTGGGTGGAGTGGGGTGGGCACATTGTGGTGAGTGGAGTGGGGTGGGCACATTGTGGTGGGTGGAGTGGGGTGGGCACATTGCGGTGAGTGGAGTGGGGTGGGCACATTGCGTGAGTGGAGTGGGGTGGGCACATTGCGGTGAGTGGAGTGGGGTGGGCACATTGCGGTGAGTGGAGTGGGGTGGGCACATTGCGGTGAGTGGAGTGGGGTGGGCACATTGTGGTGGGTGGAGTGGGGTGGGCACATTGTGGTGAGTGGAGTGGGGTGGGCACATTGTGGTGGGTGGAGTGGGGTGGGCACATTGTGGTGAGTGGAGTGGGGTGGGCACATTGCGGTGAGTGGAGTGGGGTGGGCACATTGTGGTGAGTGGAGTGGGGTGGGCACATTGCGGTGGGTGGAGTGGGGTGGGCACATTGTGGTGGGTGGAGTGGGGTGGGCACATTGTGGTGGGTGGAGTGGGGTGGGCACATTGTGCTGGGTGGAGTGGGGTGGGCACATTGTGGTGGGTGGAGTGGGGTGGGCACATTGTGGTGGGTGGAGTGGGGTGGGCACATTGTGGTGGGTGGAGTGGGGTGGGCACATTGTGGTGGGTGGAGTGGGGTGGGGACATTGCGGTGAGTGGAGTGGGGTGGGCACATTGCGGTGAGTGGAGTGGGGTGGGCACATTGTGGTGGGTGGAGTGGGGTGGGCACATTGTGGTGGGTGGAGTGGGGTGGGCACATTGTGGTGGGTGGAGTGGGGTGGGCACATTGTGGTGGGTGGAGTGGGGTGGGCACATTGTGGTGGGTGGAGTGGGGTGGGCACATTGTGGTGGGTGGAGTGGGGTGGGCACATTGTGGTGGGTGGAGTGGGGTGGGCACATTGCGGTGAGTGGAGTGGGGTGGGCACATTGTGGTGAGTGGAGTGGGATGGACTTATGTGGTGGCTCTCTGCTGAGCCTTTGACAATTAACTCAGCTACTAGAATAAACTGACATTTTAATAGGGCCACAGATACTGCTGCACATATCACCAGTGGACCCTGGGATGGAAGCTGATGGGCTGCGTTGCCTGTGTGAAGTCCTTTAGTTCTGTGTGCCTGCATCTGGATTTAGGAGACGTGCTCACATGAAGTTACATGATAAGAGAAAAGCCCAGAGCCTGTAACTTGTTGACGTGTGTATGGGAATCTTCACAGGTGTTGAGGTCTGAAGAAGGGAGTGTCACAAGTTGCTTGTACATTGTAGCAAAAAACAAAAACACAAAACAAAACAAAAAACCAAAAACCACAGGGGACTTGTGTGAATGTCAGGACAATTGTCTCTCAGAACTAAAACAGTACATTTTAGGGACATCATTAAGAGATGTAACACACTGGGGGGGGCACAGCAATACAGTAGAAGGTAATGGTCACTCCAGTGAATTTCTTTATTCCCTTTAGTACAACCCTAGTGAGCAGATCTGGTGATTAAGCCATTTTCCAGCTTCGTAACAAAGGGATGTCCCTTCTAGAAGAGTCTCCAGAATATATTGTGGGTAGGAAGATGGACCAATTGGCCCTTACCTAAGTTCCTGTTCCTCCGGTGCTTTCAGCTTGAAGTGGTCAATGCAGCATCCACGATGGGTCACCTTTAACCCTTCCCGAGAACTCACAGGTTCTTTCCCCACAACCCCTCCCCCCCACTGGCTACGAAGTCATGCTCTCAGCTGCTCGGTTAGAAAACTTATGTGTTTGCAAAGCTGCTATATGAAGAAGGATCTTCTCACATGACTAAAGAGGAGAAATTATTATTGGAAGAAAATTTAATTTGATGGATGAAAGGTAATATCTTGAGTTGAGCATGGCTGAATATTTCAGGCTAATTGGACATGATTCTTGTCCATTTTTATTGGGTTGTAAATATTTTATATATTCAGACTCTGAACATTTTATCTGTGATATTCCTGATGCACTTCATGTCTCATTTTGTCCTTTAATTTTTTTTGATGTATTGACATTTCAATTTTTATGACTTTTCCTCCCCTTTATTGGTGACTTCATTATGTTTTAGGCTCAGAAGTTTGCTTTTTCATCTCTAGATCAAAACCATTTTATGAGGGCTGTTCATTATTAACATTTTTGAATCCACTAGGAGTTTGCTTTAGAGGGCGGCATGAAGTTGGAGTTCCAATTTTTTCCCTTTCTAAATGTTTAACTACTTGTTCTACTCTACTTCGAAAATTATTATTTTTTGCAGTGAATTTTTCAGCCTTCCTGTATAATATATGGACCCTTGTTCTTAGGCTCAGGACTGCTCCCCAGGGCTTGTCTGCTTCACTCTCTCGCCATTGGCTCCTCACCCCGAATGGCTGCTTGTTACATTACTATCACCTCACCAATTTCTCAACTGTTCGGTAGAATAAGCCACTTGATTTTAAAGCAATTCTTTTTCCAAGATGTTTTGTTATTGAACCAGTTCCATTTAAAAAGTGCAAGCAACGGTAATTAAACTCAGTGGGTGCCTCCAAATAGGTCGCACACCAGGAGGGAGCTCCTTATGAAGGGAAGGGGGCAGTGGGGGCGGGCGTGGCGAAAACCCTTTATGTATAATTATGAAATTGTTAAAGGATGAATTTGAAAAAAAAAAGGGTGTCTTAGCATGGGGCACTTTAAAATCTCTAACAAATATTTTTTATCTTGGCAAAAGGACTTTGTTAGGTTGAACACCTAGAGAATGGCCATCTCTCTGATGCTGTCCGCCCACACAGGAATAGGAAAGTCTGTACTTGCGTTATTCTGTGAGGTTTAAGGTATTTCCACACCTGGGCTCCATACAGTCCTTATTTATGTTGCAATGGTTAGTATCGTCAACTTGGCAGGATGTGGAGTCACTTTGGTGACACGCCCCTGGGAAGATCTGCCTAATTATATCGGGGCCACTCATGGGCTGGGGTCCCAGACTGGATAAAAAGCAGGACGGAAAATGGGCTGCCATCACTCATCGCTCTGTTTGCAGGCTGTGGCCTGGATGCTGAGCTGCCTCCCACTCTTGTCACCATCTCTTCCATGCCATGGCCTAGAGCCCTTCAACCTGGGAGTGGGTAGAAGCTCTTTCTCCCTAAGTTTTTCCTTCTTAAGTATTATGTCACACCAACGAAGGAAATTACAGATACGTATCAATATATTTCTCACTGATGACTACTTTAAGTGTTGTTACTATTGTGATCCAAAGCTCTTCCCAATCGTGTGTGTGTGTGTGTGTGTGTGTGTGTGTGTGTGTGTGTGTGTGTTGTTTTAGTTAGTGGTCAAGGAATCAAGGGAAAACAACTGATTCTTTGGTATCATGTGTTTGCTTCTTGAACGCCTAACTCTTCATTGACAAAGGTGAATCCTAGTGTTCTAAACATACATAAAGTCAGCACCTAATGATGGATGTGCCACGAAGGATGTCTTCTGCTTGGGGTTAAAGAAGATCCCCATAAATGCCGTCAGATTCCAAGGCCCATGTTATTCCTGTGAGTACAGTTATAGCTTGCCACAGCTTCTGAGTTTTGTCCTGTGTAGAGAGTACAGATCCTCAAGTCTGATGCTGGGGTGGGTGGGGGGTGGGGCATCATCCAGGCATCAAATGCCCCATCCTCTGATCAGCCACACTGCTGAACACACCCCGCTTGTCACATCCCCTCAGGGTGTTCTGGAGAGGATGTCCTAGCATCAAGGACAGCTTGCTTTCAGAGCTGAACACAGTACAGCCAATTTCTCAGCAGACTGAGCAACCAAGGAAGAGAAAGAGAGACTTGCAGTGTGTAGAGCGGAGGAAGCCTTCTCACCAAGATGTACCGCACCGGCTGTAAGCGGCCCCAGAGGCCGCCAAACCACCAGCGTGGGAACACTTGGTGGGATCTGAAGAGAAACCGGTGGACTGTCGAGTCAGCTTCTGATGCGGCTCAAAAACCTCTCCTAAGGTCACAGCAGTGCCATGGCAGCCTGCTCTGGCAGAGACATTTGAAATAGGGCTCTTGTCAAAAGTTCCCTCCACAGAAGTGATGGAGGCACTCTCCTCCCCTCCCCTCCCCTCTCCTCCCCTCCCCTCTCCTCTCCTCTCCTCCCCTCCCCTCTCCTCCCCTCTCCTCCCCTCCCCTCCCCTCCCCTCCCCTCTCCTCCCCTCCCCTCCCCTCCCCTCTCCTCCCCTCCCCTCCCCTCTCCTCTCCTCCCCTCCCCTCTCCTCTCCTCTCCTCTCCTCTCCTCTCCTCTCCTCTCCTCTCCTCCCCTCCCCTCTCCTCTCCTCTCCTCTCCTCTCCTCCCCTCCCCTCCCCTCTCCTCTCCTCTCCTCCCCTCTCCTCCCCTCCCCTCTCCTCTCCTCTCCTCTCCTCCCCTCCCCTCCCCTCCCCTCTCCTCTCCTCCCCTCTCCTCTCCTCTCCTCCCCTCCCCTCTCCTCTCCTCTCCTCTCCTCTCCTCCCCTCCCCTCTCCTCTCCTCTCCTCCCCTCCCCTCTCCTCTCCTCTCCTCTCCTCCCCTCCCCTCTCCTCTCCTCTCCTCCCCTCTCCTCTCCTCCCCTCCCCTCCCCTCTCCTCTCCTCTCCTCCCCTCTCCTCTCCTCCCCTCCCCTCCCCTCTCCTCTCCTCCCCTCTCCTCCCCTCCCCTCTCCTCCCCTCCCCTCTCCTCTCCTCTCCTCTCCTCCCCTCTCCTCTCCTCTCCTCTCCTCCCCTCTCCTCTCCTCTCCTCCCCTCCCCTCCCCTCTCCTCTCCTCTCCTCTCCTCTTCCCTCCTCTTGTTTTCCCCCTAAGATGTGTGAAGCCACAGTTCACTAGCAGGATGCAGGCTTTGGCTTGCGATAGCATGTGACCCCCTGAACGTGTGCTTCTATTTGGAAAATCACCTGGTGCTGACACCTCCTCACTGGTTGACCTTTTCGCCTTTGTGTGCACTCCCTTCTTCGGCCTTGCAACACAGGGTCACTGCGTAGGGGCAGTCTACTGACTGACTGGAAGAAAAAAAAAACACAGCATGGCTGCCAGCCAGCTTCTAGGGCCCAACAGTACAGTCTGCTCAGTGGAAACCATCGCCAGCGCTTTGCTCACTCTTAAGAGTGCGTGCCTATGTTACTGGCTTTCAGGAATACTTACATCTGACGGGAAAATTTAAAGGCTCTTCATGGAGCAGGTGGCTGATTCAAGGACTCAAGTACAATGTAAGTCCCCAAGGAACGGACTGGAAGTTGTGTCCGAGAGGCAGGGGAGCAGCTTTGAAGGGCGCTGGCAGAGAGAGAAGAATCCTAAAGCCAGCTGCTATGCTTGGCCTGCCAAGGGCTGGGATCACTGTCACGATCGTGTGGGATGCTGGGCCCACCTGTCATGAAAAAATGTGTGAATTCGTACCGGACTCCTGCTTCACCATGTACCAGAAACTTCCATGTGCTTGCCATGTGTATCGAGTTCACTCCATGGGTCTGGTGAGCAGACTGCAGACTGCAGACCAGGAGGCAAGACGTGGTTAGTACAAAGGGAAAAGAGTCAGCCTTTCAGGGGGATGAAGAGGTTGGTTTAAAAAAGATTTTAAAATTCCTATGGCCTGAGCTTCTGAGCTTGAAGGAGGAGGTGAAAACTCCGAGGTAGGTGCCTTGGGGCACTAAGTAAATAATCAAGTGTCCCTGGGTCTCACATTTGTGTATGTAAAGGCAAGAAGGGGCGAGCTTGCCTTCTGAAGCATCCAGAGGAAGAGGAATGCTTGGAAATGTCTAGATACAACTGCACTGGAGGTTGGTTGGTTGGGAGGCTAAGGCCTGCCCCAATTGAGATGGTCCACTGTCTCCGTCTCCCTGTCATCTATGCACATCACTTTCTTTGAGCTGTGTATGTCCACGTAGTCCCACCCCACGCTGCCACCCCACGCTGCCACCCCACGCTGCCACCCCCACGCTGCCACGGGGGTAGTTCAGTGCGTTGGGAGGGCCCTGGGGGTGGGGTGGGGGTGGGGGTTGGTGCTGGGCTCAGTGGCCACTGAAGGGGAAAACAGAGGATGAGCTTCCTGAAATTATTCCTACTTCGTGTGGGACTCCTAAAGTGAGCGGGGGCAGGGACTGGCTCTGGCTACATTGCCTGATCTTGGATCCCTTTTCTCTAACTGGGCTGCCTTCCTTGCCTCGCTTCGGTAGAAGAGTATGTGCCTAATCTCACCGCAACTAGACACACCGGGGTGGCTGACTTCCATGGGAAGCCTGCCCTTTTCTGAGAAGAAGGGGTGAGTGGGGCGCGGAGGGGAGGGCAGGGGTGTGGGAGGAGAGTGGAGGATAGGAGGGAAGGGAAGCTTCGGTCAGGATGTAAAGTAAATAAATAATCAAGAAATGTATATGTATGTAATTGCTTACATGTCCATGGGTGCTTGTGTAGGTGTGTATGTGTTCAGGCTCACATACACATGTGTGCACATGTGTGTAGAAGCATGAGGTTGGTATCGGGGACTACTATCAATCCATTGAACACTTTGTCCCCACCTGGTAGCACTGTTCAGGAAGGATGTGAAGCCTTCAGGTAGTGGAGCCTCCTTAGGAAGCAGGTCACTGGGGGGCGGGCCTTGAGACTTTGTAGCCACGCCCACTTCCTGTTCCTAGCTCTCTTCTTTCTGACTGAACATCATGTGACCACCCACCCGCTCAAGCCTTGCTTCTCTAAGCATAATTGGACTGCATCCTTGAACTTGGAGTCAAGAACTCTCTCTCTCTCTCTCTCTCTCTCTCTCTCTCTCTCTCGTTAAGCTGTTTCTATCAGGATGTTCTACCACAACAAAACAGAAAGGCACTGAGACAGAGTCAATGTACAGGTCCCCAAAAGGATGCATGAAGCCTTAGCACCTGAATCCAAAGCCTAGGGGGAGAGCACATCCTCCTGTGGGGGTTTCCAGGGTCTGTCACAATGTTACTCATGTGGGCAGCCGATGTGGTACAAGTGATTTAACTTATCTGTTCAACAAACAATGAATATGTCCTGTTGTCTACTGTTGTTAGGCACTGGGATGTAGTGACCAACGCAGACGCCAGGTCCCACCTTTGCTGAGGGGTTGGGGTTAGAAAGGCTCAGTCCCCACCACTGAAAACAAAACAAATCAAAGACAGACAGACAAACAAGGAGGAAGGCAGGCCGACAGGCAGGAAAGGAATTTACTTACCTCAGAACACAGTTAGGTAAGACCACCAGCCACATGGGTAGAACACAGACTTTGTCAGAGGAGAGTGCTGACCTGTGACACTACAGCCTTTTAAAAATTCATTCGTTCACTTTACCTCCTCATTGTAGCCCCCTCCCGCCTCCCCTCCGGGTCCCAGTCTCCCATGATCAAAAAGTGGGCAACAGAGCCCATGTCAGAGACAGTTCCCACTCCCCTGACTAAGGGACCCACATGAAGCCTGAGCTGCCCATCACCTGTATCTGTGTAGGGGCAGCCTAGGTCCAGTCCACGCATGGTCCTTGGTTAGTGCTTCCCTCTCTGCAAGCCCCCTGGGTCCTGGTGCGTTGGCTCTGCGGTCTTCTTGTGAAGCTCCTGTTTCCCCCAGATCCTTCTATCCCCTCCCCCCACATTCCCACAAGGCTCCCCGCTTCCCATGCTTCACCCAATGTTTGCCTGTGAGTCTCAGCACATTTCAATCCGGACTGAAGGCAGGTGGAGGCTCTCAGAGGACAGCCATGCTAGGCTCCCGTCTGCAAGTGTAGCAGAGTATTGTTAATAGAAGTACCATCCTAAATGTGCAGGCTGGAGAAGGCCTCCCTGGGAAGGGCAGACTTTAAGTAATGGGTGATGTGCAGGAGGGGCAGGAGACAGGCAGCTACCTGGGAGGATGGTTTAGACAGAAGGCGGTCAAGTGCAACAGTCTTGAGGTAGCATGTGTCCAGCCCAGTGTCCACAGAAATAAGGGTGCGGACGTGTAAGGGCTGGAGGAGTATATAGGGCCTTTGTCTGGATGAGCTGAAAGCTGTAGACATGGAGTGGGGCTGCCATGGAAGGACTCAGGCTTTGAAAAGATCACTCCGACACCTTCATAGGCGAACAGAGATGGTTCTTTCTGCGACTCACGGTGACAAGGGGTGCTCAGGAGACCACTGTGACAATCCAGCCAGGACTTAAAGCATCTTGGAAGTCCTGACTTAAAAGACGTCTCCCAGGGAAGAGAGGGGTGGGTGGAGGGAAGGCATGCTGAGAGGTGGGGGGAAGGCACAAGAACAAGTCTGAGAAAAGAAAGTCAAGATGATCAAAGAATGTCAAGAAGAGAGATGAGATTCCGACAGCCGAAGGAAGCGGCAGGTGCCTTAGTCAAAGGACTGTCGCTGTCAATCAACCTGCCATTCAGCAGCAGAGGAGAAAGGGCTGCTGAGTTTACTGAGAATAATGGCAGTAAACATCGGAAGTGGCTTGAGAGGATTAAATTGCCTTATTGGTTTGGTTTCCAAATAATGGGAGGGAAAAAAAAATCCCACTGCAGTTCGGGAAGTAAGCACGCTGAGGGCTCCTGAACCCAGACAGAGAGCCACTTACGCTGGCTTTCATGACTGAATCAGGAGTGGGCTAGAATTTGATGCCATCTTTCCCTTCTGCAGCATGAGTGGAACTTAGCATCACCCTTTCTATTCATATGCTCATTTACTTTCCCCTCTGCTATTTTTTTTTTTTTTTTGGTTGTTATAATTGACTTTGGATGGCTCAAAATTGCAGTCCTGAAAATAAAGCCAAAAAATTCTAAGGGAAAAAAACTACAAAATGGATAAATTTGGGATTGTGATTCTAAGAAATGCAATCAAGTGTGCATATTGGCCTTAGGAAATGTGTGCCTTGACTGAACTTAAACTGCTCTGCAGGTTGATTTTCAGGAGAACAATTAGTACTCACACTGTGCGCTCATTACAGAAGGTGAGGACACGATGGTGGGCAGGACATAAATCCCTCACTTTACCTAGGCATCACCTGGCCGGGGAGGCAGGAAATAAAGAGGCAAATGAGTGAGATTTCAGATTCAAAGTGTTGTGGGGAGGAACCACTTCAGAGGCATTGTAAAGTGACATGAGGCGCTCCCTGGTTTGGGGTTTGCTGCTACCTGGGGTGGCGGGGAAGTGTCTTCACTTGCAAAAAAGTGTTGAAGTGTGAGGGCTGTGCAGATGCCTGAGGAAAGAGGCTGTGGCAGACAGGAAGTGCTGGAGGCAGGAGAGCCATGGCAGACAGGAAGGCCTAGAGGCCTGAAGGCTGGCATGAGTCAGTACCTTGGAGTGATGAGAGATGATGTCAGAGCCTGTGTGATGGCACAGGACCTTAATCCTAGCACTCAGGGGGCAGAGGTGCTGAACTGCGGCCAGCAGGTGAGTTCCAGGCCAGACAGGGCTACATGTGAGACCCTAACTCAGAACAAACAGACCTGCAAACGCAGACGCGGTTGGGCTACACTGGCTAATGTTTATTGTCACCTTTTCTACATTTCCACACCACTGCGTGTGCCTGTGAGCCTGACCCTGAAGTCGGTAGAACCCGTTCCCCATGGAACAAAAACAAAGGCAGGAGTAAGCTGAAGTGAGGGGCACTCCCCTCCTCTGCTTTCTGGCTCCCCGACGAACAGAAACCTATGAAATTGTGAACTCTCTCCAAGTTTTTCCACCCAGTGTTTGCTTGCCAGGCTGCAGAGGTAGCTAGGACAGGGCTGGGCATTCACGGGAGTAGATCTGCTCTAAAACCATTTATAACAGCTACTGCACAACTGTGCGCATCCTGAGATCCACTGAACTGTAGACTTAATCAGCTCGTGCACTTTTGGTGATTTATGTGTGCAGGGCTGCACCGTGAGGATTGGGGGCCAGAGGTTGATGTTGAGTGGTTCCCTCAGCTGCTTCTTAGTTGTGTGTGTGTGTGTGTGTGTGTGTGTGTGTGTGTGTGTGTGTGTGTTTAAGAAGATCTCTCACTGAACCTGGAACTCAGCCATTGGCTAGACCAGGGGTCAGCACACCACAGGGATCCTCCTGTTTCCACCTCTCAGGTTTGGGGTCACAGAATGCACCACCATATTTGGCTTGTTTCCGGTGGGCTCTGGAGTTCCAAACTCAGCTCCTCATGGTCATGTGGCAAGCACTCCACTGGGCTGAGCCATCTCTTCAGCCCTGAGTCGCATGCGTCAAATGAGTGAGTCGTAAGCTATGTCAATTACATAGCTTCCACACTTCTGTTAAATAACAGTCTACCCAAGGACCAGGCTGGCTGCCCTAGGAGACTCTTGTTCGGCGCTAACAGGAGGGGAACGAGGGTGGCAGCAAGGGGCACTGCAGGTGGAGGAAGAAGGAAGGGGAGACGTTCTGTGAGGTCTGTGATGGCAAAGTTGGACTGGGCTGCTGTGGTGGCTGCTCTCAGTTGCCGACTTGACTACATCAGGAATTCACTAAATCCCGAGTGGCTGGGTAATCCTGTGAGGCATTCCTTTCGTAGATAAGTCATTTGGAGTGGGAGGACCCACAGAGGACCCATGTCTTCTGAGGTCTGAGGTCTGTATCCGGGCCACACCTTGTGCTGGCCCAGCCTCTGTAAAGGACACACGGAAGAAGGACGCTTGCTCTGCATCTTCTCGTTCTTGCCGGCAAGTTCACCCCTTCACTGGCATTAGAGCCTACTTTTTCAGAATTCTGCCTCATACTGAGGACCAGCTGAGACATGGAAGCCTCGTGGACTGAACAATTGCTGGACTCGTGGCTCTTCTGTTGGTAGAGAGCCATTGTCGGACTAGCTTGACCGTAGCTTGTAAGCCACTCTAATAAACTTCCTTCACATAGACATCATGTACATAGCCATATATATACATATACATGTACACACACACGCACGCACGCACGCACACACGCACCTCTCACAGTTCTGTGGTGGACAGGAAGCATCACTCGCTCCCCTCCTGGCTCCCTCCACCAGGGTTCATCCAGTCAGATCTCTTCCAGAGAACACTGACAAACACAGGCGGGAAGGGGCAACCTACGTCCTCATCCCACTGGGCAGACTGGAGTGCCTGAGACAGGGGAATAAGAGCTGTGGGCTGATACCTCCCCCACTGTAAGACAGTGTACTGGTACCCTAAAAAATGTAGAGCAATTGAGGCCACTCCTTGTCTGGAAGATGGCAACCCAAGTGTGGATTTCGGTGCAGGAGTACAACAGAAGTCAAACCAGGACAAGATCTTGATGAGAGGCGAAGGCAGGGCCACAAGAGACGCGTCAGGAGCATGCGCTGCCGGCCATACAGATCCGAATGTTACTGTGGGCTGTGGAGAAAGAGGGCTTCACAGTGGGAGAAGGAGCAGAAAACTCCTGGGCTGGGGCTCAGGGAGCCGGATCTCGCTGGCTCAGGCCAATTTTACACAAGATACCAAGGGAGGTGGGCTGTGGAGACAAGGGGCTCCCTTGTCTAATACAGAGGGGGAATTCCTTTCTATTGCTTGACTCCTCAGGACAGTAAAATAACAGTTTGTCCCAGACCGTAATCAATCGGCCTCCTGTGGAGGAGTAAATGCCAGCAGGGCCCACTGGCTTGCTCTGTGCTGGATCATAAGGACGGTTCCTGACAGAATGCCACGGAATCCCTGTGGAGCGGAGCCAGGAGGGGACCAGCTGCTGCTTACTGTCTGCCTACAGAACTGTGAGGGTCTCTTTGACTTTGAAATGGACACTGACTCCAATACTGTGAGACTGTAGAGAGCCAACACATTCATATCAGTGTGTTCCATGGGCTGGGGACTGCCAGCTCTCCTCTGGAAAGTAAACAGATGGCCATGTGATGGTCTCAGTGAATGGAGACATTCCTCCAATTTAGATGGCATTTTAATTTTCTGGGAGCAGGGAATGTGTCCCATGTCAGGTATGAGGGCGTTAGGAATGACCTTGGGGCTTACTTGGAGATGCTTCAGTCTGTAAAGCGTCTGCTGTGCAGACTTGAGGATCTGGGCTCATCTCCCAGAATGCACATAAAAAGCTGGCTTGCATGCTGCAGTAACGCCAAGGCTGGGGAGGTGGAGACAGCAGGGTCCTGGGTGTTTGCTGGCTAACTAGCCTCAGATACGGGGCAAGCTGCAGGCAAGTGAGAGACCTCTCAAAAGACGTGGGTGGCACCTGAGAAACTGCACCTGCTATTGGCTTTGGCTTCTACGTCCACCAGCACAGATTGTGAAGACCAGGTGTGTGCGTGTACAGACATGCACACACACACAGAGACATACACAGACACAGAGACATGTACACATAGACACATGTGTGCACACACACAGACACAGAGACACACATGCACACACATACACACGTGCACACACACATGCACACACACAGAGAGGATATCTCTGTGTTTCTCAAATCCAGTGCTATTTCTGCTAAAACTCCTTCCTCTACTACTTTGCAATCTCTCTGTGCCTCAGTTTCCTCATCTGTAAAATACAGAAGACTGTAACTGAAGGATCCTTGGGGTGGGATTTACTGGGATCCTTAACTTATCGTTGGTGCCACACTTCCAAGAAGCAGTTCAGAAACACTCTAAAAACTTTAGCCACAAGCAAAAACCACTTCTTTCCCTCTCTGGTAGGAGGAGGATGTTAAGCACACATTTCTCCACAGAAGGCTTAAAAAACACACACACAAAACTAAATCTAAAGTGGATTTTTTACCATAGCTTTTGATTCTAAGATATAAAGAATTACACACTGAAGGGAACTATCTGTTCATCATAATGTTGAGGCAGTCTGTTGCATGTGATTTTGATAACATAAATGCCATTAAAAAAATAAAATAATGCCGGTTTGTTGCAGAGAGCCTCAAACCAGGCAAGTAATAAAGTCAGAAAAAAGTAGCATGGAGGATGCCAGGGAGCAGCAGCTTCTGAGCACACACTGACTGAAAATTAAATTCTGCTCAGATATTAGATTTTGTTTGTAGATATTAAGAAATGTGAGCGTGTTGGTTAGACTTACAAATTTATTCTTTATTGTCAGCTTTCGTGCTGTGGTAGGATCATAAGGAAATAAGGCAGAACTAAGCTAAACATTGGCGTGATTTTAAGTTTTCCAAAGGGTTCACGGAGCTTCTATGGGTACCCCTCATCCACAGGCTTCAGTGTCCCCTAATGTCACCATCTCATGTTGCCGTGGTAACAGGGCAGCCTAGGCTGTGCTGTTCCGGTGTTAGTTAGTCATATTCTTATTTCTGCAGCCACCACCTGAGATAATCAACTTACGTAGAGAGCACAATTACTTTGGATCACCATTTCTGGAAGGTTCCCTCTGACTGCTTGTTCTTGTAGCCTCAGGCTCACGGTAGCTGATGCCCGTGACAACACATCAAGGCAGGTTATCCTAGTGGAGCAAAGGTCTTCACCTCATGGCTAGGACTTCGTTTCTTCCTCAGGACCCTGGAACCAGAAGACCCCCCCCCCACTACAAGACCCCATCTTTTAAAGTCGTTGGCATCTCCCTCCACAGCCACAGGCTGGTGACCCCTCCCACACAACGTCATACAGGACCCTCGTGAGCCCAACTGTTCAGGGGCTTGTCTCTGAACCATGCAGCCTTATTTGGACTGAGGTTTGCTTTTGGATAGTGGCCACGCCTCCCGAGCAGAAGTGACAGTTAGTGTTGAGGGTCATTATGGTCGTACTGAGAGGCTTCACAAAGAGGACAGAGTTCTGGGAACACCCAGCGTGTGTGTGTGTTTCCAGGGCAGCTCTGTGCAGAGTCAACAGACTGACAGGGGAAGACCCTCCTATCTCGGCCACTGCCCAGTAGCCCTGAGACTTCGGCACAGAAGGAGAAAGCTAAATGACCCGCTTTACACTTTCCTTTCCCTATTCCTGCCCTTCCCATGCTAGAATTCAGGTTCCTCGGCCTTTGTACCCAAGCCCCCCAAGGGCTCTGTGGCATTTGGCCTTGAACTGGAGTTGCTGTCAGTGTCCCTGGGAATTCTGTGCCGGGACGGAGCCATCCTCTTCTCTAGCCCTCACACCTGTGCCCACGGCATCACTTAAGTCAGTTTTTCTAATAACTCCACTCTCACTTATTCATGCTTGACTAATACAATAGCTGTTAAAGACCTTAGGTGCGCTGTGTTTGCTTCTTAAGTACAGTAAAATATTTGACATAAGTTACCAGCCCCGAATTTCTGAGCCTCATTTACAGTAAGAAAAAGCAGAGCTCTGTGTTATCACACACGTGCTGTTATGAGCAGCATTGTAGGTAGGACTGTGTGGGGACAGTGCAGCCACCTCTACTAGGTAAATCCACCTGCTGAATCCCACCGGTATTCCTTCTCTGTGGCTTTGATCATATTCCACAGCCAAAATCAGCAGAGGAAAAAAGGAATTATTTCAGCTCACGGTTCCAGAGGGATAGGGTTGTTCATGGTGGGAGGGCATGGTGGTAGGCAGGCATGGTGGGAGGGCATGGTGGTAGGCAGGCATGGTGGGAGGGCATGGTGGTAGGCAGGCATGGTGGGAGGGCATGATGGTAGGCAGGCATGGTGGGAGGGCATGGTGGTAGGTAGGCTCGGTGGCAGAACCAAGCAGACAGGGATCACAATTGTCATTTGCACATGGGGAACAGGGAGTGGGGTGAGCCTATCAACCCTTAAAGTACACTCCAGTTATGTCCTTCTTTGAGCAAGACTTTGCCTCCTAACGGCTCCGCAGCCTCGACAAACAGTGCCAGCTACTGGGGGCCAGACGCTCAAATACGTGAGCCCACAAGGGACATTTCATTCTAACCATGACAACAACCACAGCAGGTACTAAGATTCCTCTTTCTTTGTCCTCTTTCTCTCAAGAAACTGGGAGGGAAATGACGTTACCCTGAAATGGGGCAACAGAGGAGCATCCTTTGCCTGCTGAATTTGGGGTGCTGATAGATAATAACACAATCACTTCATCTTGGGATGTTTTAGAAGTGGCAAGCTACCCTTCTTAGAACTCTCAAGGGCACTTTTAACCTACCTCGCCCTTTGCTCTTGCTGAAGGCACACCCTCACGTGCCCCCTTCTCCACAGTCCCCACGATTGTACACCCTGGTGGCAAAGGGCTGGTGAGTACGTTGGGACACTCCGGGATTTGCTTGTTGGCCTGGTATTCCAATCTTGAGTTATGTCTTTAGTACCTTGGATACATTTTAATATCTTGCCACATTTATTTGTTCATAAATTATCCTTTTTTTTTGCTTCACAAAGGGGATTGGATATGATTGACAATACAAATTCATATTCTGTGTGTTAGTTTCAAATAAAGGCAAAGACTTTCTTAAGCCTTAAATCCTGGAAAGCACACACATCCCTTGTGAAGTGACCTCACTGCTCCTCAGAGCTCCTCAGTGACAGCAGTCAGTGTGCTCAAGAGGATGGAAATTGTGCTTACAGAAAATGTGCTTTTAGTTCAGTGAAGCCTCTCCGCTTTCTCTCTTTTGAGCTGATATGTGAGGGTGAGCTTCTAAGTCCTCCCCTTATGGTGAGCATCTGATGACAAAGTCAGAGCCGCAGTAGAAGTCACACAGATACTGGCTCCTACTCTGGTTCAAACTCACCCCTCCCCAAGGCCTAGCTCATCTAGTCAGCCAGCCTTTCCAGGGAGAATCTACTATCTCCCTTTGTTTGTTTGTTCAAGCAAATATAGCACATGTTGTCAATGGTCTGTTTATCATTCATCCAGTGTTTACTGAGTTGCCCACTCCATCCTCACCCAGGCTTGGCCATGTCTTAATTCCTCTTTTGTCGCGTTGACAAAACGTCCTGGCAAAAGCAACTTAAAGGAGAAATGCTTTATTTATTTTTCTCATGACTCTACGTTGCAGTCCATCAGGGCAAGGTACAGACAAGCTAGAGCTCAGCTGGTTTTCTCCACAGGCTAGGATTGCTTGCTTAGGGAGTCGCGCCGCCCACAGTGGGCAGGTCTTCCTAGGGAATCATGTGGTCCACTTCAATTAACTTAGTCACACCCAGAGGTCCAGCTTCCTGGTTCTTCTAGATTTTTGTCAAGTCAGCAATTAACACTGACCATCGCAGGCTACAAGTGGGTCAGAGGGGTACAGAGTCTAAATGAAGTCAGAGGGAAAGGCAAGCACCTCCATAACCCCACAGTAAGCCCCCCAGGGGGTCACTTATTTTTTTTAATTCATCCCCTAGGGCAGAGTTCTTCAGCTGGTGAGCCACTGTGGAAGAGACTCTACGCATTTGATAGCAGAGAATCGCTTATTTGCCTTTTCAAGATAATTACTTAATGTATTGTTTAATAAGTTAGATTTTATATCTAATATAATATTCACTACAATCCAGGTGGGAAAGTCAAGAGACTGAGGATAAGTTAGGGTCTTTCCAAAACTCCTGAAGTTCTGCCTCACAGTGGGTGAGCTGGAATTTACAGTGTTTCACATGATCCCAGGGTCCCTTAGCTTCTAGCCATGATTTGTTAACCAATTTAGGCTTTGTGTCCAATTGATGCCAAAATAATTGAATTTCCTTTTAAAGGTAAGAAACATGTGTGGCTATAGCAAATATAACAATACAGGAGGAAGGAATGTCAGCAGGTTGATGGATTGGCTATTTGTCCCACTAAAAGGTTTTATGAAGATAATAAATAACATGAGCGATTGGAACGCACACTAAGGATGAACTATCAAGAGAGACAGTCCCTTCGGTCCTTTTCTGCCAATTTTAATGAAAAATACCACAAACTCCCTAGCTGTTTTAGTCCCATCTTTCACCAGACTGATTTTTTTTAATCTTCATTTTTAATTCACTCATTTATTTTGTCTTGAGAGCTTAATTAAGCCCTAAGGTGGGCAGACATTTCTGAACACAGTGATCCCTTTTTAACGCCGTGCTGTAGTTGGAGGCTGGCCTCTTAGAAAGCACAAGGCAGGGAGAGAGTATTTGTCTTTTTTTCTCACTTGCTAAAGGGATTCAAGGACCAATTCAGATGCTGTTGAAATTATAACAACATTTTAGAAAGTGACACTTAAAGGTAAATGGTGCATGCAAGTGCAAGCATTAGCATAGGAGCCTTGACCATTGCTAATATCCTCAAATGAAGTGTACATCCCTGTGAGTGTAACAGACAGTGTTAGTGATTTAGAATGCTGACGACTAGTGGATTAATGTCCAGAAACTTTTGGATATTTTAAAATACAATGACTTGGAACATGGTATTTTCTTGCTTGTGGGTTTTACTATGCTACACAGTTTTCACTGTGAAAAAAAATCAGTTAACATTAAAATGTCAAAGATGTGCTCTAACAGAGGACACCTGCACCAGTCTGCAGCCCTAGCTACTCCAGAAGTGGAAGCAGAAAGATTGAGGGACACATTGTAAAATTTAGCAAGATCTTGCTTCAGAATAAAATGTAAAGGGTGTGGGTGGGGCTCTGTGGGACACTGGCCTGGCATGTGCGAGACTCTGAGTTCTATCTCCTATCATAAAACATAAGCCCCAGCACCACCAACCACAACCATCAACCACCAACCACAATCATCAATCACCAACCACAACCATCAACCACCAACCACAATCATCAATCACCAACCACCAACCATCAACCACCAACCACCAACCACCAACCACCAACCACCAACCATCAACCACCAACCACCAACCACCAACCATCAACCACCAACCATCAGTTATCAATCACCAATCATCAATCACCAACTACCAACTACCACTACCAACCACCAACCACAATCATCAATCACCAACCACCAACTACCAGTCACCAACCACCAACCACCAATCACCAACCCCCAGTCACCAAGAACAATCTACTAATCATCAACTACCAAGCACAAATCTGCATTATAAGTAGTTGGTTTACAGTCCTATGTAATTAGTTGAAAGGATATCATATGATAATATCTGCATATAGTTCACTGGCTAAAATATCTCACAGAATATTCTTTTTAAGATAAATACTAACTCATGATTTACTGATTGGTCATGTACCATGTGGCAGACATGAGGAACCAGGGTGTAAAACAATTCTCATGGAACTGTGACCTCTCCTATTAGTACAGGAGAGACACTGACGGAACAGCATATGGCTGGGGTGGGAGTTGTGCCATTTGGAGGATCAAGAGGTCTTGCTTGCAGAAGGAGCCTTTGGTGGGACTTAGCTGGGGAGCTGGCACTAAAGACCCGATTGTGTAATTTTGCCACATTTTCCCAATCCATTCCTTTATTGCTCAGCACCAAGGATTCTTCCATAACTGAGCCTTGCGGCTGGTGCTGCTAACTTGGAGTCACATGGAACTGACACCCAGGACACGTTCTGTCCCCATCAGTAATTGCAGAAGGACAATTTCTCCCATAGGCATGGGCCTTACACTTATGTCTTTTTGTCATTAGTTTTAATTGGATTTCCATCGATGTGAACTTTTAAAAGTCCAAGACAAATTAATTCTACTTCAGAGAGTTGTCAAAATTCAAATGTTTATTGCATATGCTTAATTAGCAGAGTGTCTGTTAGTGGCAAATATTTAATAAGGATGGTGGCCTCATTGGTTCTGTATTCCTAGGATCCTGCACCTAAGACACATGCAAAAAAAAAAGCAACTTAAAACAGACAAGTTAGATTTCATTATAACTCCAGTGCATCAAAGGGCACAATCCCAAGAAAAAAAAGGCAAACTGTCTACCGGGTAATGAGTTAATTTCCAGGATACATAAATAGTTCCTACAACTCAACAAGCTAGCTCAATTAAAAAACATGATGGGCAAAGGAATTTAATAACCATTTCTCCAAAGGTGGTACACAAATGACCAGCCCACATAACACCTCCCCAGTGCCTCCGGGCATTAGGAAATTTAAGTAAAAATCAAGCAAAGTGTCTCCCTTCAACCATTAGAAAAGTGAGTACCAGCAAAACACAATCAAAATAAAAAAATCCCTCAAAATAGCAACTGCTGATGAGGGTGTAGAAAAATTAAAATCCTGGTAGCCTCTTGGTAGAACTGTAAAGTTGTGCAGCCACAATGCATACTCACACAACACCACCCCCAAAACCCTAAACCCAAAACTATAGTACAATTCATAAAGCCCATTACTGGGAATTAGTAAGCAAAGGGCCTGAAATATTAATCTCAAGGAAATAATTACCCAACTGTCTTCACAGTGGTGTTGCCTGAAGCAGCCAAGGAGGGTGCGTCCAAGGGCTCCTCAGCAGGAAAATGGATAATAGAGAAATAGTAAACACACACTAAAGTTATCCAGCCTCACAAAAGATGCTCTGACACATGCTGCAGTATGGTGGACACTGATGGCATCAAGTTCAATAACTCAGCCAGTCACAGAAGTACAAAAACAGGACCCTGTCCATGTGCGGTCCTAGGGTAATCCAGCTCAGAAAGGCCGCAGTGGTTGCCAAGGCTGGGCAGAGGTTCAGTTCCGCAAGATGAAAACAACATGGGGCTTGGTCCACAACAACACACTGCACTTAACATCACTGACGGATGTGATAGACATAAATAAGGTGGTAAGTTTAATTTTGTACACTTTAAATAAAAATATAGAAAGAGTAATACAAAATGGTTGTGAACCAATAGACTGGGTGTTCGTTGATGAAAAAGATGTAAGAAATACATGTGCCCTCTTTGTTCTGAACAGGAACCCTCAGATGTAGGCACCAAGCAAGTCAGGTAAAGGAGGTCCTCAGGCAAGATGAAAGACTTGGTGTCATCAGGTACCACTCAGAGAGTTCACAGCTAGTCTGTCACTGGCTTTCGCAGTGCCTCAAGAAGCATTTCATAGCCTAAGCCTGACTTGGCTGTGTGAGAATTGCCACCTTGTTTCTTATGGTTAATGTAGTCAGGGTTATTTTATACGCTAACTGGGTCAAGTCTTTGTGGAACAAATATGGAAGAGGTCTGTTTCAGGAAGATTCATTTTAAAGTCTGGTTGGATTTTAAGAAATTGAACTCATCTGCAGTTTGAAACAGGGCTGGGGATGCTCTCTTGGTTAACAAGTGAAGAGACTTTTTTTAATGAAAAGATTAACAAGCTGAAAGTGCTAGCGTCAAATTCACCCCCAACCAGTGGCTGTGGCTGTGATGATCAGCTTTAATTCTCACCTCGACGCAGGGTTACCTGGGAGAGAATCCCATTAGGGACTGTCTACTGTTTAGGTTAGGATCTCTGCTGCTGGGGTAAAAGGTCACAACTAATGGCGACTGAGGAGGAAAGGGTTTATATCACATGAAGTTCCTCATCACAGTCCAACACTGAGGGGAGGCATGCCAGGAGCTCGAACAAGCCAGGAATCCGGGGCCAGGACTGATGCAGAGGCCATGGAGGGGTGCTGCTCAATGGCTTGCTCCTCAGGGCTTGCTCAGCCTGCTTCCTTATAGCACCCAGGACCACCAGCCCAGGGCTGTGTGCACACTGAGCTGGGCCCTCCTCACATCAATTATTGATCAAGAAAGTTGAGCACAGGTTAGCCCACAGGCCAGTCTGGGGGAGTCATTTTCTCAGCTGAGGGCCTCTCTTTTGAAATGCCTCTAGCTTGTGTCAAGTTGACATAAAACCAGCCATCACATCTAGATAGGGCTGGCCTGTGGGTATGTCTGTGAGGTGTTCTCTTATATAAGTTAGTTGCTGTGGGAGGGCAGCCCACTGTGGGAAACAGCATTCTATTGCTTCTAAAATTATCCGTTTTACCTGTATTATCAATATCACATACCTGCCCCAATCTCATGCCATCTGCTTCTACCAATTTCTATCAAGCTACCTCCCATCCATAATCCCAAATACTTGTTCATGTTCTTCATCTGGGGCAAATTCCCCATCCACCCCGCTGTGTGCTTCTCCTCCATCTAACCCATGGCGGCCTTCCTCTCTTCCCTTCAGGTCTCCTTTCTCCTTGTGGCCGTCTTTTTTTCTTCCCAGAATTCCTCTCTCTCCTAGCTCCACCTGTCTCCTTTGCCTTGCCTAGGTGGGATGGCTTTTTATTAATCAAAAGGTGGGTCACAGAGACAGCAAGCAGTGATTAGCATCAAGATACATTAGACCAACTTCCAACATCATTCATTCCCCAGGAGGCAAGAAAGCGAGTGTGTGCCTGCACTCATTTCCCTGCGCTCTTTACTGTGGATACAAAGTTGCTGCATGTCCCAAGTTCCCGCCTGGACTTCCCCACAGTAACAGACCACAGGCTGGAATTTCGGGAGAAAATGAGCCCTTTTCTCCCATTTATCAAGGTTTCCTTTTTACCAGAGCACCCTTGGGCACAGTCTGTGAACAAGGTCTCGGACGGGGCGCTCCTCTTCATTCCTCTAGAACAGTCTTTGTTTGTCGTGAGTCGCCCACAGGGCCGGAGGGAGACCTAACATGGCGACTCCTACACAACAGGCGGCATTTGGTCCTCAGCTCTAGCATTCTGAGATGCAGTGACAGGAGGCTGGGGGGCCGGGAAGGGTCAGACCTCTCCTAGGTCAACATAGCACAGTGATAGTGCTGCTCCACATGGAATGGGAACACAGAGGAGAGAACCAGATCGGCTGGGGGTGACGTCACCCCTCTCTCCCTGTGGGCCACAGGCTGGCCCAGAACTGTTGGCAATATGTTGGCCTTCTCCTTTGCAGCCTGTTTTAAGCTTGTGTTCTTTCCTGCGAATCCTGAAAAATACCAAAGCTGATGCCATTCACTGGTCCTGTGACGGCTCCCTTCACCGGACGCCACCATTTTCACATGAGTCCCAGCTCCTCAGTACAGTTCACTGTGCGTTCAACCTGCTTTTCTTAGGACACTGGCTTGACTCTTCCCTCTGCTCTTCACTGCTAACTGCAGCGGCAGCCACACACTGCTCCAGAGCTGACTGTCTCAGAGCACATCCTGCCCAGCCCTGAGCCTGTTTTCCTCTCCTTAGCATCATTTCTCAGGGCTCTTCCACCAAAGGCCGAACTGCTGTATGTTGCTTCTTTTGACAGCTGCTGGAAAAGACTGTGGAGTTTGGGCTTTACAGAACAGGTCGCCTGTCACGCCACCCATCACCCTCATTTCCTGGAGTTCCAGATGCCTGCAAGTCTTAACGTTAAGTCCCGTTGTTCCAGGAGATTGAGCGCTGTGGACTAGAAGGAGCTGGAGCTGGTTCAGTTTTTTTCTTCTTTTCTTCTTCTAGACTATATGCGTTCATTTGAGAACATTTGGTTGACGTGTGCATGCCTGTATGTGTGTGTGTGTGTGTGTGTGTGTGTGTGTGTGTGTGTGTGAGAGAGAGAGAGAGAGAGAGAGAGAGAGAGAGAGAGAGAGAGAGAGAGAGAGAGAGAGTCCTTTCTGGAACCCTCCCCAGAGACATGCCCAAAGCTGTGTTCCATGAATACCTTGGGTGTATTGAATCTAGTCACACTGACCATTGAAGTTAACTGTCTGTAGGATGCAGTAGGCCTTAGAAAGTGGTGTATTCCTTCTCAAAACAGGTCTGTTGTGGGAAACGCAAAGAGCCGGCCATCTCTTTCCTCCTCAGGACAGGGCTTAGATAATAACAAGAAAGGTCCTGACAGTCTAACTCCTCCAGACATGAGCTCTACTGAGGCCTGTGCGACATCTTGAGCAGGATGGCGCTGTTCAGCCAGTCATGGGTCTGTATAAGATGCTGGGATTGGAGCCACAACGGCGTCCCTGCTCTGTTGTCTGCAGTGATATCACAGCTGCCGCAGGCTTTGCACAAATGACTTCTGAGAAGGCATGCGGATGTGTCTGGGGTCCACTGTTTGGCACTGTCTAAGCAACCCCGCCCCTCTGACGTGCCTTCATTTGCTTGTTCAGGACAATTCCAGGTTTGAAGCCACACATCTGTTAAGACATCTGTCTTGCTCAGTAACTACAGGAGCTGAGGGCCCATCTCTTTCAGGAAGTTTCCCACCAGCTCCAACTACCCCATCACCCTGTGCCTTGTTACAGCTCTATAATTTTATCTTTCTGGCACTGCTGGGACCATTTTGCCCTGTTTCTATTTTTGGTGTATCCCCCTAAAATATCACCAGGTGCTTCCACCTGGGAAACATAATGAAGGCTTATCTACAGAGGTCCTGGACACTTCCGGAAGAGCTGGCAAGCACAGGCTGGATAAACAAAGTCTCACTCCTATTAATTATACTCGGATATTTGACTCATCCAGGAGGAGAACAAAATTAATTGGAACAAAAATTAAAAGTAAAATTAGGCAGAAGGAAATAAGGCAGTAAAACCATGCAAAGGTAACAGGGAAAAAAAACCCCACTGGCCACAATTATGAGACAGAGTTGACTGGTTGAGTGTGTGGGTGACACAGGAAGCAGCTGCAGAGGGTGCGAAGCAAGGGTGAGCTTAGCAACACCAGATGAGTCACACGTAAGTGGGGTAATAAGCTTTACTTTGTGAGAGGTGATGTCCAGCTAGCTTAGCCCCCGGCTGGCCTTCCTGGTCTGCTACTGTTGTCTTGTCATGGGGTCAACTCATAGCTCTCACATTCCTCTTTTTTGTCAAACTGCCTGCCTTACTCTAAGATGATCTCTCCCTCATGTTTAAAGATGATAGGAAAACAGGTTCGGAAGGAGAGGAATCCTTGAGAGGCAAGATAATTTTCTAAGGTGTTATGGCAGTTTGGGTGTGAAATGTCTCCCACAGGCTCCCGTGTTTGCACAAGTAGTTTCCCACTGGTGCTGCTGTTTTAGGAAGCTGTAAGACACACAGGAAGTGGGTCCACAATGGAGGAAGTGGGTTTCTGGGTATCGAGCCTTATGGGTTATCAGGTATCCCCAGTCCCCTTGGGTTCCCGAGCCACTGAGGTGTGAACCCTCCCACCGCCACACAGCTTCCCTCTGCCATGCTTTCTCTGCCCCATGGCCTGCGTCTTCCCCTCCCCCAACTGTACGTCAAACTAAATCCATCTTGTCAGGTATGGGTCCCAGTGATGAGCAAAGGAGTGGATGCAGGTTGGTTGGCAGATGACCAGCTTCATAAATAAACAAGTTGAAAGGAGTGGCACAGAACACTGGGAGACTTTTTTTTTAACTTGAGATTCAGGAAGGCTCTTGGGTCAGGAGTAGAGTGCTCATGGGACATGCACGAGGACCTTGGTTCAGATCCCCAGAGAGTACACAGAAGCTGGGACAGCAGGGACAGCTGGGTCCCAGTGGCTTGCTGGCCAGTCACTCCAGATGATATGGGCACTTTATAAAGTTCAGCCAGAGACCTCATCTCAAAAATAAGGTAAAAAGAGATTGGGGAAGGTCCTACCACCAAATTGTGGCCTCTACATGTGGCATACTGGTGAGCACCCCTGTCACAAGCACACATAGGTAACACACACACATGTATATTTCATTTAAAATGAAAATTTTAAAAAGAAAAGATTCCTAAATCTGCCAACATTTTCTTGCTGGTATTGTATCTCCCTGTGCATTCTATAGGATCCTGGCAACTATGTAGTGAGATTCTACTAAGAAATAGAAGGTGACGGGGTAAGGTGCAGACACGGAAGGTGCAGACAGGAAGTAGCTCTTCCCTGCTGGGTGGTCACTCTCTCCCAAGGGAAATCTCACCATTGAGAAGCTGGGGTCTCTGAGGCACCATCTTGGACTCCTCTTGGACTGCCTGAGAGCGCCAGACATGGTAATTCTCACCATGAAACCCAGAAAGGTCAGATTTATTGAGCGGCTGTCATGTTCCGCTCAATTTTCATGCAGCCGGATGAGCCACACAGATAAGACCACAGGGCGGGGCAGGAGTGAGTGTCTCCCAAGGATGGAGAAAACAGAATTGGGGGCTGCCTCTTCCCAGGCCTGAATTCTGCCCTGTAAGCCGTGCAGTCTATTTGACCAGATGTCTTATTTTCTTAAATTACAACACAAACATCCTGGGAGATAGCTCAGATCGATCTAGCTTTCCTCTCCTGAGAAGCCATTCTCCAACCCTTCTTGAAGATTTACGGGCTCTGAGTTTATGAAAGCGCGTGGTTGTCCCTGGGAGGGCAAGTGAAGTGCAGCCATGGCCTCAGTGACCTGTGGGTCTGGGCATGAAAATGCCGACTGAGCCCAGGAGCCGAGAAGGAGCAGCTAACGGTCCCGCTTTTACCTCCCTGCACTGAACTCTTGGGGTAGCTCTGCATCTGTCCCTGTTGACCTCCCAACTCTCTCAGGCTCAAGCTTGCTGTTTCTCAGACATGAATTTCAGAACAGAGTGGATCTGCCATGTTTCCTAAATGTATCTCCCCATTCCTTTTTTGGAGTCACACTATTGCACTTCTTTTAAAATTTGCTTGCTTATTTACTTTTTTACTTATTTATTTATTTATTTTGTTGTGTGTGTGTGTGTGTGTGTGTGTGTGTGTGTGTGTGTGTGTGTGTGTAAGAGAGAGAGACAGATGGACAGACAGACAGACAGACTGTGGGCCATGATGAACATGTAGAAATCAGAAGAAAACCTGCTGAAACTAGTTTTCCTCTTCCATCATGTGGGTCCCAGGGACTGAGCCAGGTCATCAGGACCTTTACACCCTGAGCTGTCTCCCTAGTCTCCACTGTTGTACTTTTCACTGTTCCTTTACTATCTCTAGAGTGTGGCCTGGCCTGCCTGGCGTGGACGAGTGGATGAGGCATGGCAATTAGCTTAGCCCACACCTTTATCCAATGAGAGGTTTAGAAAAAGGGCAGGAGATTCAGATGCAATGCAGAACAGTTGCTGGACCAGGAGAAGGAGAATGAAGGGTCATGGACAGCAAGGCCCCCCTGTATCTCCCAGGTGTGTATGTCCTCCCACAGAGGACAGGCTGCCTGAGAGTGGAGCTCACCTAGAGGAACAGGAGAAAGAAAAAGTAAGCCAGCCCCCTGCCCCCGCCCCTCTGTCTGAGGCCCAGCACTGTCTAACCGCATGTGTGGACTAGTAGCTTTCTACAAATCTCTAACAGTTTTTAAAAATATTAGTGTGACCCTTTCGTCTGCTGTTCCTGGGCGCATCCTTTTTGTGGGAGACATGGGCTGAGGGAGTGACTGGTGGGGTAAGATCCAGACTTCTTGGTTCCATGGCTATAATCTCAGCCAGCACACTGTCACTCCTGCCCAACACTCATCACAGAAGCCACCATCTTCACTTCTCTGTTAGTGCTCAGGATGTGAGTACTCTGGCATCTGTGTCTACAGCATCACTCTGTGCTAAGGCCCATGTTTCTGGGCCCTGGTGGCATCTGTGCTAAGGGACATGTTGCTGGGCCCTGGTGGCATCTGTGCTAAGGGCCATGTTGCTGGGTCCTGGTGGCATCAACTCTAACGGCCATGTTCTGGTCCATGCTGAACTAGTAGAGATCTTAGTTTTGAAATCTGGAAAAGTGTGAGATAAAAATCATCGAATCAGTCCCCTGTGATGCTGATGCCCTGGTCAGTTCTTTGCGGTCACCACAAATGACTTCAAGCCAAAACAAGCCAAACTTTCTCTTATACTTCAAAAAAGGACGAGAGCGCCTGCCTTGAGCTGTCTAACTGAGATAAAGCAGGAGCCGAAGCACATGCCTGCCCACCTTCTTCCTTTATCTGTGTGGTGTTCCACAAATCATCTGTTTGGTGTTCCATAAATCATCTGTGTGGTGTTCCACAAATCAGATACCACAAAACCGCCAATGATGGCGACCTGGGAGTTCAGTCCCCTGGCTACGCGTCGGGAATCAGAAGGTGTTACATTGGTGGCTATTGAAGGGTTCTGGGGGGTGGGGGTGGGTGGGTGAGGGGGGGTGGGGGATTGGGGGATTGGGGGTTGGGGGTGGGTCATTGCCTTCTGGTGCAATGCTGAGTCCTGCAGACTTCAATGGCTCATTCCACATCCATGGTCACACGGGCAGTTCTGCTTAAACCCAGTAGGTCACAAAACAAAAAAGAGCCAGGGACATAGGAGAGGGACCCCAGAGGAGCTGGGGGACTGAAAGGGGCAGGGCCAGCATGACCAAAATACATTATTTTATAGATGAAGATGTCACAGAGCAAATTTAATTAATAAGCTCTGTTCAATGAAAGACGAAAGTTTGAAAAAACTGCTACACACACACATATATAGCATGTCTTATGAAGGGAGAGGTTTTATGATGACATAAATCCACGTGCTGTAAATGATAACACATTTTGCCTGCTGCTTTAAACAAATCTACAGCTCGGGAAAGTAGCCTAGATTTAATTTTTATACATTGTATGCAAACTCCTGAGAGAGCATCCATTTCCTTTAGAACATGGGTTTCTCCTCATGCTGGTCTGCCTCCCCAGGCCCTTTGCCATGCTTCATGCCCAGTGACAAGAATAATGCTTAAGCTATTAGCCCCATAAATCCCTTAGCAGACAAGATGTGAATGGCCTGAAAGATAAATCGAGTGAAATTGAGCAAATTAGGACTGTGGCTGTTGTTACCTTTATTTATTAACCACAGTAACTCCGTCCTAGCCTTCTGCGCAGACTTAATCCATTATGGGGCTCCGAAGCTCTTCCAGGGTTTTAACCGACTTCCTTCTTCTCCCACACAGGCAGATATAAGAGGCTCCAGGGAATCAAAAAGCCGCAAGTCACCATGGTGTGGCTTTTGTCTGGATGTCACCCTCCCCTAGGCAAGAGCTGGTACAGTAAGCAGTTGGCGGGACACAGCCACACACACAGGTAAAGTCACCTAAAAGAGACTAGTTTTCAGGCACGCCAGCCCCTCGCAGTAGCTCTGCAGAGACTGAAGCATGTGGGAAGAAAGACTGTGTCTGTCAGTGTTGCTGGGGCAAGGCGAGGCATCCCTGTAAGTGACCCAGGAGATTGCTCCTCCTCTTCCTGACCTGGCCACAGCCTTCATGGACACGGAGATAAGAGGTAAGACCCAATGAAGACATTGGAGACACCATTTCTACTGAGCACTCTGCTCCTGTTTCCGCCTTCTAGTGCAACACCATGGCCGCCTTTCTCCTCCCTAGGTGGCTCAATCCAGGCATCTCCTGGTGGCTGGTAACTTCCTGAAGTGGCTGGGTCATCTAACTCTTGAGTTTCAGGGTTTTCTTTATCATTTATGTTTACCCCAGTGACGCATGCGTGGTTTGTGATCTGCTGTCATAGCTGTTCCGTTGCACGCCGAGTCAGACCGCCTCCACCGCCGCTTGTGTGGGCGAGCCGTACTTCTCCAACCACTCTGCCTGGCAGACGTTCCTCTGTTTCTGCCACCTCACCTGTTCTAAATACCACATCGGGTGATCGAGCAGTATCCGTCGCTTTGTCCCCGGCTCCTTGCGTTTAGTTCAAGACTGTCAAAGTTCATCTGTGTCATGTGTATGGTAGATTTCCCCTTCTTTATGAAGCTTGCCTGTGCCAGGCAGGAAGACACTGGTGAAAACCATCCCCTCCCAGGACCATGGGAGGACTACAAATGTCACTGTATCTGCTCCCTCTGAGGCAAAGGCACACTTAAAGAGGGGCTATGATGGAAAACTTCCCAAGCTCCTTGTAACTTATTTCCAAGAACTGGCCTTGGATGACTGGATTAAAACTAAAGCAGGTCACATGCAGCTGGGATTTTGTTCCCCTGCCCTGTCAGGGGAGATAAAGATCACAGGCTTCCTGCAACCACTTGGCTTTAAACTGGGCTCAAGGCTAAAGGGTGAACTGGTGGCAGAACATGATCTGCTCCTTCCTGGCCCGAAGCCAGCAAAATTAAAAGGTAAATACTATCAGCTATTGCTTCCAGACCACAAAGCTAAAAGGCAAGCTGAGAACAATAAATGTAGTTTGGCTACTATTTCTTCTTAGCTGGAACCCAGCCTGAGTGCCACCCCTGCTGACCTGCGAGGTTAAACCCTTATTTGCTTCCTGGTTGGCCTGGCCTGTGGGGAGAAGCTTTTTGCCCAAGGTCACCCTCAGGGTGTTTGGTGGAGAGGTGGCTCAGAACTTAAGAGCGCTGGCTGCCCTTCCAGAGGACCCAGCCTTGGTCCCCACCACCCACGTGATGGCTCACAACCATCTGCACCTCCAGTTCCAGGCATCCGAAGCCTTACTCTGGCCTCTTTGGGCCCCGCGTGTACGTGTGTGCAGGCAACCCCCCAATTCCAATAAAATTAATGAGTTAATTAATTAATAATAAACAAACCAGCTATGAAGAACAAAGACTCTGGGTAACCAGTTCTCTCTGGCTTCTTGGTGCTCATGCCCTGCGTCCCCAGCTTTCACTGCTCAATTTTACTTTATTCAAAGTCTAACTTTCTCTTCCTAGTTCCCTTTAAAGATCTCCATCTTGCCCACTTGTTCCTCCCCTGCTCTCTCTTGTCAGCGAATTCAATCTTAGTAACATATTTGATTTGCCCTACTGTGACAAAAATGTTATTTTGAAGTGTATCTAATACAAACAGCCACTAGCAAGGTGTTTCACACTGGCTCTGTCTGTATAGTCTTAGAATCTGGCGTGTGTTTAATATTGTAGCATGTCTCCATTTGTGTCATTATAAACATTTAAATAATATTTTGGGTTCAAATTTTTATCTGCAAAATAGATTCACAGATACAAAATTGTTTAAAAAAATATTTGAAGTTTCCCAGTACGGTCTGGAAAGATGGCTGAGTTGTTGAGAGTACACACTGCTTTTGTAATGGCCCCGCTTGATCCCTAGCATCCTCAGGGCGTGGCTCACAACTGCCTGAAACTCTAGCTGCAGGAGTCTGCCACCTTCTTCAGTGAGGATTGACGCCTCAAACGCACAGACACCAAATAACTCTGAGCAATTTCTGCTCACCAGCTCGTCTGGTTTTTTGTTTTGTTTTGAAAAATGTGTTTAGGATTCAAGCATTCTTACAACCTTGGATTAGCAATGTTTATACATTTTATAGGAATGGAGAGACGACTCAGCACTTCCTGCTTAAGTGTGCATGAGTGTGTGTGTGTGTGTGTGTGTGTGTGTGTGTGTGCCACAGTTCAATACTACTAGGTAATTTAAAATAAAATAATTTTTTAAAGTTTTCTATTATTTGGATTAAGTGCCAATTTTCACTCCTTTACGGGTTCCTGTCTGGCCTCTCAGTGTCCCCACAGTTTATGTATACAAAGTCTCAATAAAGAAGTCACCCTCCCCTCCCCCAGACTGTGTTCTACACAGCCCGGCTCTTCTGCGAAGTCAAGCCATGCTACTGCAGATGCTAGTATCTTGACAATTATCCCATTAGTCCGACACAGTGGCGCAGTGTCCAGGTGTCAACTCCTGCCGCACACTGCCTTGGGCCCCAGATTACTCCGTAGATCCCGAGCCATGTGTCCCGGAGGCCGTGCAACCCTTAGCCAGCAAGCAGCGGCCACGGGCTGCACAGGTTTCGGGTTCCCCAGGAGGCCAGGGCGGGAACTTGCTGATGATCACTGCTGACTCCCTATTATTTGATCTCACATCCTTACGCCCCTATTGACATTTGCTTTGACCATTTTCTAAGTATCTGTGCTATTTGATATATCGGAACATCAGAGGAAACGTCCTGAAGGTATTACTTTATTGGTAAAAGATATTTCAGCATCCAGTGTTTGGTCAGCACCACTTTAGAGGCAGGCAGGTTTCCTAGACTGTTCGCTCAGTAACTTAAGAGAATCTCTCAGGGGTGAGAAGGGCACAGTACATCCAAACTTATCTGGCAACACGGAAACCGGCGGGCACTGCCCACAAGGAAACACACATAGGCATCCTCCTTGGGACACGGGGCAAGAGTGGTGGACAGCGGCACCCAAACCGAGTGCTTTAGACAAGACGAGGTCTGTGGGCTTTTCCTCTCAGCTTGCCATGATATTGCTCCTGGTAAAATGTAGAAACATTGCTAATTCAAGATTGAAAAACCACTTGAACCCTAAACACAGTTTTCAAAGCAGCCAGACAGGTTGAGCGTTATTTGCCAACTGTGCACTTGAGGCCTCTGGGGAACTGAGGGACGGAGGCTCAGGCCTGGCCCGCATAGAGGTCCTGTAGACCCAGGCTGTATGCTTCATTGCGCAATTCCCACTGTCCTTCAAGGAAGAGAAAATCCCTTGGGGTATCAGGAAGGTGGCTACACGCCCCCCCCCAATTAACCTAGGTCCGCATAGGCCGCCCAGCCAACCCACCGTTCCATCACCAAGAGGACAAATGGTGCAGCCTGCCTAGAGTTAAACATGGCAAATATTTCCAACACAAGTAGGAATGAAATTACATTCACTCTAGCCCAACAGCCAATTTGCGTCTTGTGCCAAGACCCCTGAGCACAGGGAGTCACCTCATGGGGATGTGACATCCGGTCACTTCTGTAGGGTTTTTAGGATGGCTCCCCAAATCTACCTCTGCCCTTGTCTCTCATGTGACAGGTGCAAAGGTCAAACTTAGCCTTCAGCTGTGCTTCCCTGAGGGGGCAGGTAAGCGAGTGTCTCTCGTGATAGACACGGAAGGATGGAAGGGCACAGAGTCTCAGAGAAGAGGGACAAAAAATTGCCTCCCCTCCCCAGATCATCCCTAACAGCTAAATCATAGTTACACACGCGTGTGCTGCAGGGCAAGAATGGGGGTCAGAGGGCAACTTCAGGGACTCTGTCCTCTCCTTCCACCGGCGCGGTTCTATCCGTCTTGGTATCAAGTGCTTTGAAGACAGCCCACCCAGTGTTGACGGTTTACAGGTGACATATCTGGGCCAGGAAGTGGGGAAATCTGCCCGCTTCCATCTTGAAAACGCTCACTCCGTGAACATTATGGGCTGGATGTTTGGGCCTTTTTGAACTCACGTGCTGAAATTGTACAATTCCACGTGGTAGCATTAGCTCAGCCATGAGGGTGGCGCTCTAAAGAACATGAGGCGTGAGCCTGGGGGAGGAGAGGAGGGTCCTGTTCTCTTGGTCCTGTGAAGGCAAAGGCTGGCATTCAAACTAGGAAGTGGGTCTATCCAGTCCATGGTCGGCTCAGCCCAGGGAGAGTGGGGTCAGCTGGTGTCTGTGGTATTCTCTCACAGCAGCTTCCAGCATTTGGAGCCACTCATCTAATGTTATTCTTTATTGACTTCCTCCTGATGCAGTGGACTTGTTGCTCTGACAAAGGAAACTTTAGGAGGAAACTGTTTTGTTTGGTCACAGTGTGAGGGTTCGGCCCATCTTGGAGGGGAAGGCTCAGTGGCAGGGGAGGGAGGCGAGGGGGCTGCCCACAGGGCACCTGCGGGCAGGAAGCAGGGGGCAACTGCTGACGCTCGGCTTGTCTTCTTTTTTATTCAGTCTGAGACTCAGCAGTGCAAAGGTGTCACTTTTCCTCAGGGCTGTTCTTCCGACCTCAGCCAACTGATTCTAGAAACTTCTTTCCAGACATGCCTCGAAGTTTGTCTCCTAGGGGGTCCTAGACCCTGTCAGGTTGACACTGATGTTAGGAATCACAGACAAGAAGCTCTTTCTCTGTAGGTAAGGCTGGCCTGGAACTCTCTGTGTCACCCAGGCTGGCTTCAAACTCAGGGTCCTTCTACCCCAGTCTGTTGTGAGCTGGGACTACATGCGTTGGCTAACATAGCCCATATTCATTTCTAAATGATTATTAAAACATCCCTCCTGTTTTGAGAGGGAACATTAACTGTTCTTTTCAAAATATCTGAGACGTAGTCTATCATTGTCGCTTGTTTTTCTGAAACACTTGTCATCTTATAAAGGAAGCATAATTGATTTTTTAAATTGGCAATTCTTTTAAGTAATTTGTCAAAAAAGTACTTGAAACTCTATGCAATCAATCAATCAACCAATCAATCAATCAATAAAGTCCCCTGTTCCTTCCAGAATGATTACAAGACAGATAGTTTGTTGCCACACTCCACAGATTGTGCCAGGCTGGCTCTAAGCTGCCAGGCATTCCCACCTCCTGTCAGCTGTGGGCCTGTGTAATTAACCTCTTCTGCCTGCGCGTGGGTGGCAAATGTGGTGTGCTTGACCCAGTCGAACATAGCACACCACATCTATAATTATAAACGAGTCAGCTGGCATATGTCCCATAAGTCTCCTGCCTTCCTGGTACAGGTGAGTTAGGAGGCCAATTGGAAAGACTGTGTTACCAGGAGCCAGAGACAGCTCTAGTCTGAGCCAACAACCAGAGAAGGACTGGAACTTTCCAGCAGCCCCATGGGTACAGAGACTGGCCTCCTCCAGTCGGTCTCGGAGGCGACTCTACCCCTGCCGCTGCCTCTAGAGACACTGATTCAGAAGTTGCAGGTTATTCAGGCCTGGGCTCCTGACCTTAGGAAACCAGAAGATGAACGTGTGCCCCCTTTAAGCCACTAACTATAATGATTTGTTGAGCAGCTGTTGGAACCGAAGCCCAGGTTTTTGTCCTCGTGTGTGCAGGTGTGTGTGCGGCCACGGTGGCCACAGCGGCCACACGGCTCTCCAAAGGACACACATCTCACCCGTTTTTCTTTGTGTTCTTTTTAGCCGTTGCATCCGAGGGTCTCAGCACTGTTCTTGCATTACAGAATGTTTTTATCTTTAAAGTGACTCTGATGGGGATGTCTTCCTCAATGAGGCTCCCAGTCAGTGGCTCATTAAAAAAAAATGTTTCATATCTCACATCTGTCGATGGGAATAGAACCTCACAGAACACAGCTCTCTCAACTGATAGTTGCAGTACTGTTCACTGAAAAAAACAAATTCTGGTGTTTTTATCTTCCATACTGTAGTTCTCTGTCTTCTACACTTGTCCTCAGAGTGGTGTGTTCAGGGACCTAGTGCTCCCAGCGTGGTCAGTAGTCACGTACGCGTCATGTGATGAGCAAGGGTTCCCACAGGAAGGGCTTTCTTTTCCTCCGTAGAATACTTCAGAACCTGAGAGGAGCTTTGAAACCAACGATAGAAGCCGGGCGTGTTGACTTCAGGGAACAGACAAATGGATAAATAAGAGGGCTTTCCCGCAGATTTTTGGATTTTAAGCATCTTTGCTTCCAGATCTTGAGGGTCTCACTGTATGTGGTGGCATAGATAAACACTAGCTCAAGGCAAGCGAGAGGGAGGGACTGCATCCCACGGGGCGCATGTCAGGTGACGTAGAATGCTGCCCTCTGACCCTAACAGACTCTACTGCCTTAGTCAGCACAAGCCTCAACAAGACAGAACCTGTTGAGGTTCTTTTGTATAAAGATGGTGCAAAGAGGGCCCTTAGATCCTCACCCGAAGTCCCAGCCACTTGCTCACTCGCTCCGACGTCTCATTGTCCTCTTCCACCTGCGTGATTCTAACCCAGCTGCATGTGGCGCTAGAGTACGTAAGAGGCTGGAAGGCCAAATGGAGGGCTACTCCATATGCACAGCTATGGGGCGTCACCCGACCTAGCACGAGGTTTTCAGTGACCTCAGCAGGAAGCTCATTCATGCTTCTGAAAGCAGTAAGACCACTAAACTCCCTGGTCATCAAGCTAAGACTCCAGTGGGGAGTTCCTTTGGCTTATCATCAGCACCTTATCCGTTCCTCCTAAGAAAACTCAGCGCTGAGTGAAATGATGGTCTGTTCTCTCTGATCCCACTGTTCTTCCTTTCCCGCCGGCTCACTCTACTCACCCTTATGCAGACCCCCTCATCCTAGTCACAGCAGAACTGGCCTCTCAGGCCCCAGAGCAACCTCACCCTTACCAGCCCCCAACACTCAGCTGGAGTTCTTGCAGCTCTGATGCTTAGCTGCACTGCTCTGATGCTTAGCTGCACTGCTGTGATGCTTAGCTGCACTGCTGCGATGTTTAGCTGCACTGCTCTGATGCTTAGCTGCACTGCTGCGATGCTTAGCTGCACTGCTCTGATGCTTAGCTGCACTGCTGCGATGCTTAGCTGCACTGCTCTCATCCTCCCTCCCACCCTTGCCTTCCTCACCAAGCTGAGCTGAGCTGTAGGAAGAGGCTTCTCTCCGGACCTTCCCACACTGTGCGTCCTTTTGCTTGAAAGTACCTCTCTCCAATATCCACAAGATCTTACTTTTTCAGTGTCTGCTCCGCTGTGTCCTGTTAGAAGAGCCACCCCAGCACCCAGACAAGCCTGTCATAGCACCCCAGCTTTGTCATCTGCATGCATGTGCCATCTCGGTGTGAGACCAGGGATGTGTTCAACCCCACCCCATCCTAGTTCCTACACCCTGCCTACAAGTTAGAAGAATAAAGACTCATTAAATGAAATGCTACATTTCAAATAGGCTTCCTGGAGATAATGGCGTTTGCAGTGGTTTCCATGTTGGCTTATAGGACGCTGACATTGCCATGATGTGATTGGACAGCTTGCTTGTCATTCTGTTGAGGCAATTGTGATGTTACTCCTTAGCTACTTTCTCCAGTGCATGAGTTTTAACATTGTTGCATATTTTTATTGAGACATTAATAGTTATGCAGTCTTACTGTATACATCATAATTGAATACATGTGTGCACTGTGTGATGAGCAAATAGAAGTGACAACACTTCTGCTGTGTGTACGTGTGGCATGCATGTTTGTGCTTCTGATGGCAGGCACTCATCATGGGTGTCTCTCATGTTTTGAGGCCAGATCTCTGACGGAATCTAGATCTCACCAATTTGCCAGACTGGTTGGCCAATGTGCTCCAGGGATCTTGTGGTCTCCACCTCACCAGTGTTGGGACTACAAGTGTGACTCACCACACCTGGACTTACTGCAGGTGTGACTCACCACACCTGGACTTACTGCAGGTGTGACTCACCACACCTGGACTTACTGCAGGTGTGACTCACCACACCTGGATTTATTGCAGGTGTGACTCACCACTCCTGGACTTTTAGGGGGTGCTGTTCAAGCTTGCTGGGTGGGCACACTGTGCACTAGGCACTCTCCCAGCCACTACAAGCAATTTTCTCTCGTCAAACATCAGTTGCTTTTATGTGTTGGGGATTCATACTCAGTTATTTTGAAATATATCTCAAATTATTCTAATCAGTAGTCATCTATTAACTATAGATGCTCTTTATTTAGTTTCTTTCCTGCCTTCCTCCCTGCTAATCTCACGAGTCTCTAGTGACCATTGTTCTATACTTTTCTTTTAGGAGACTGGCTGTCTAGTTTCGATGTGATTGAGAGCTTTCGGGTCTTCAAAAGCTGCATCTGCCTTATCTCAGTGCAATGACCTCAAGTCCTACTTGTGTGACTACAAATGACATATTTTGCTCTTTCTATGGGTGAATAATGTTCTCTCTATGACATGTTTTCTACCGTGTGTGTGTGTGTGTGTGTGTGTGTGTGTGCGCGCGCGCGTGCGCGCGCGCGGGCCTGCATCTGAAGATTACTGGAGGCAAAAGGAAGTCAGTAGGTGTCCTTCAGTATTCCTTTGAGACAGGGTCTCTCACTGAAATTCAGGCTAGGCTGGTGGCCATAAAGCTTGAGAAACTTCCTGTTTCTGAACCCTCCCCGCAGAGCTGGGATCAGAGCTAGGGTCCCCATGCTTCAAGCACAGCAAATGCTCCTACACTCTGATCCTCGCCTTCAGCCCCATTGCGCATTTTCCTTATCTGCTCAGATGTTGACAGGCACAACTGCAACTGGCAACGAGAGCGTCTCTGTGTGGTGATCTTGTCTCCTTCTTCTCCCCATCTAGAGATAGCACTGCTGCATCTGTGGTCGTTTGGTGTCTAGTTTTCTAAAGAATCTCTAATCTTTTTTGGGGGGTGTTGATTTTGTCGAGACAGGGTTTCTCTATGTAGCCTTGCTTTGCAGATCAGGCTGGCCTTGAACTCACAGCGACCCCCCTGCCTCTGCCTCCCTGAGTTCTGATATTAAAGGTGTGTGCCACCACGCATGGCCTCTATCTTTCTCTTTAAAAATTATTTTATTTTATGTGTATAGGTGCTTTGCTTGCATTTATGTATGTGCACCACATGTGAGCATGGCACCCTCAGAGGCTATAGGAGGGCATTGGATCTCCTCAATTTGGAGTTACAGATGATTGTGAGCTGCCATGTGGATGCTGGGAACTGACCCTGGGTTCTCTGGAAGAACAACCAGTGTTCTTAACCACTGAGTCATTTTTAAGACCTTCTAGCTTTAGGAAAAGGCTTATTTATTATTTTTAAATCATGTGTATGTGTGTGTGTCTGACTGTGGCCATGTGCAAGCCCAAGAGTATCAGATCCTTTTAGAACTAGAGCTACGGGAGGCCGTAGCCCACCCGGCACGGTGCCGATGACTGAACTCGGGATTTTGTGAAGTTGTATGCACCATGGCCACTGAGACATCTCTCTAGGCCTCTAACTTTAATTAGTTAATTTTTACTTATATGTATGTGAACCACGTATGTGCCTGCTGCCCATGAAAGCCAAAAGACAGTATCAAATGTTCTGAAACTGGAGTCCAGGAACATGAGTCCCCTGCGAGGGCGTCCAGTGCTCTTAACTGCTGAGCCATCTCTGCATATGTGTGTCTTCTCTTGAGAACTGTGTGCTTAGATCATTAGCCCGTTTCTCAAGGGGATGATGTGGCCTTATTTTTGGTGCTCAGTGTTTGAGTCATTTGTCTATTATGTATATGAATCCATTGTCAGACAGATAACTTGCAAATGCTTTTCCCACTCGGTGGGATTCTCTTTGCTCTGCTGACTGACTCTTCTGCTCTCCAAACACATGGTGCTTTGATGTGAGCTCATTTATTTGTTTTTATTTTTTATTATTAAATTACCCTATGCCTTTGAGATCCCATTAAGAAAATCCTTATCCGTGTCAATGTTTTCAAGCTTGTCCTCTATGTTTGCTGTCGCCTATAGAAATTCCAGAGAATTGGGAGTTTTGTTTTTGACTTTGGCTCACGCGTGTGGTGGAGCTAGGTGCGTGGCTTCGGGTTCTGCACGCGTGCGCACCTCCAGGCTTACCAGCGACATTTACTAAAGGCATGGTCTCCTTTCCACTACATGATTTTTTTTTTCATTTTTGTCAATGACCGGTTTGCTGTGTGCACACAGAACTTCTGAGTTCTCTGTCACTATTGGGAGTCTGTGTGTCATCTTTCATGCCTCTATCCCGCCTCCATGCTTGTTTTATGGTTACAGGAATGTTTTGAAGTCAGGAATTCTGATGCCTCTCCTGGGTCTTTTGTGGTTCCCTGTGAATTTTAGGATTATCACCCCGCCCCCCTGTGTGCCTGCCAACCCCCCGCCCCCCCTGCCTATTTCTGTGAAGAAAGTCATTGGTATTTTGAAGGCTTTCTTTAGGATGATTTCTCATTTTGGGAGAATTGATTTACTTAAATGAGAAAATGTGTCCCTAAATTAGCCTGACTGGGAACATATAAATACAGTTTGCTAGAATATGCAAAATCCAGCTGATGACAGAAAGCCTCGGTGCTTGGCCCTTCATTGTCACAGTTCAGCCAGCAGCTCCTCCCCCAAAAGAAACTGGTTCCCCTCACGTCACTTCATGCAGCACATGAGGCTCAGATTCTAGGTGGAGGAAACATTCATTCGTCATACAGGTCATACCCACAGGTAATCAGTCCCCAGGCTGAGGTGTCTTGGCACACAGACTCTGCTTTCTCAGACAGACCCCTGGTTTGGCTGGCCTCTTGTGGTTATTACTGCTTTTAGGGCCAGTGCAGCAATGGCGGGAACACAGCACTCAGGACCACGGCTGAACTGGCCAGATCCCAGCAGTCATATGACCGTGCAGGAAGCTGGGAGCTAGGAGAGCCCACTGGTGTTTAGTGAGTGCCTTAGTGTATTAGGATACCACAGAGTGGGTGGTTATAGGCCGTGTCTATTGGGCAAGAGGCCAGTTGCAAGGCACTGGTTTTGGGGAGGGCGGGGCTTCACGCTGCATCCTAACATGGCTCACAGGCAGGTGCTCAGGTGTAAGAACAAGAGAAAGTCAGATCAAGTTCATCTCCTTTATCAGAAGCTCATTCTTGAGGCGACAGCATCAATGGATACTTTTATGAGGCTGGAGTCCCGTGGCCCAACCTCTTCTGTAAAGCTCCACGTCCTGGTGAGTTTTGGAGAAGAGAGCATTAAAGATCTCCGTGACACAAGATATGCCCACAAGAAGAGTGAATGTGTACTCCTTATTTGTCCAAATTAATATGAAACTTAGCCTGTGGTGTCTCAATGTTTGTTGCTACCTAACAGCTGTCTGCCTTGGTGCTAAAATACCCATGTCGGAAACTCAGTTCAAAGCAACAGTTCTGGGAGGTGGGGGTGGGGCCACAGAGATGCATCAATTCCTGGGGGCTTGGGAGGTGGGGCGGGGCTGCAGAGATGCCTCAGTTCCTGAGCACCAAGATGCCTGAGCTGTTAGGAACACTTACTCTGAGGGCATAAGGCTGCTATTCTGATCATAGCCTGGACTCAACAGGCTGTTTCTACACACACCTGTAAACCAAGCTCCAAGAAGGACAAAAATGGATTGCTGCAGTTTACTGGCCTACAGACTAACTTTATTAATATCTATATCTATATCTATATCTATATATCTATATATATATATATACATACACACACACACACACACACACACACACACACACACACTAGACATCAACAAACTAAACAATCCAATTTTTAAAATGGGGCACAGATCTAAACAGAGAATTCTCAACAGAGGAATATCAAATGGCTGAGAAGCACTTAAAGAAATGTTCAACATCCTTAGCCATCAGGGAAATGCAAATCAAAACTACTTTGAGATTCCATCTTACACCCATCAGAATGGCTAAGATCAATAACTCCAGTGACAGCTCATTTTGGTGAGGATGTGGAGCAAAGGGAGCACTCCAATGGTGGTGGGAGTGCAAAACTCTACAGCCACTATGGAAATCAATACGGTAGTTCCTTAGAAAATTAGGAATCGATCTACTGCAAGACCTAGCCATACCACTGTTGTGCATATACCCAAAAGGCACTCCATCCTACCACAAGGACACTTGCTCATGACACCTTTATTTATAGTAGACCAAAACTGGAAATAACCTAGATGTCCCTCAACCAAGGAATGGATAAGGAAAATGTGTTACATTTAGACAATAGAGCATTACTCAGCTGTTTTAAAAAGTGGCATCATAAGATTTGCAGACAAATGGATGGAACTAGAAAGAAAATCATCCTGAGTGAGGCAACCTACACCCAAAGACCAACCAGGTTTGTACTCAGTTATGAATGGATATTAGCTGTTAAGTAAATAATAATCACGCTACAATCCACAGACCCAGAGAGGCTGAGTAACAAAGAGGGCTCAAGGAAAGACACAAGGGAAGGGAAATAGAGTAGATCTTCCAAGTAGACTGGGGGTAGGTGAGGGTAGGGAGGAGCCGGAGGGTAGGTGAGGGTAGGGAGGGGCGGGAGGGACAAGGCAGACACAGAGAGATGACTGGAATTGGAGGTCAGATGTGGGGTAATATGGAAACCTAGTGCAGTGGAAATTTCCAGGGATCGCAATGAGGGTGACCCTAGCAAGGACTCCTAGAAATGGAGGAGATGGCTTGAAACAGAGAAATTATGTCTTAGCTGCTGCTCTGTTGCTGTGAAAGAGAGACCATGGCCCTGGCAACTCTTGTAAGGAAAGCTCTTCATTGGAGGCTTGCCTACAGTTCCAGAGGTGACTGTGGCACCACATCCAGGCTCACAAGAAGTTCCTGCCTCAAAGGAAAAAGGAAAAGAATGAGAGAGAGAAGGAAACTGGGTTCCCTCTTCTGGCCTCTCTCTACCCACATGCACATGAATAAATAATTTAAAGTGAATTTGGGGCTGGGGAGATGGCTCAGCAGGCAAGTGATTATCGTACAAAGATGAGGATGTGAATTTGAATATCCAGAGTCCATTGAAATAGTAGCACACGTCTGTAATCTCAGCTCTCCTTGTTAGAGATGGGAGGTGTGAGCAGGAGGGTACCGGAGCTCCAGGGCATCTAGCACAGCACACACAGCAGTGAACAGCCAAGGGGCAGGCCCTTCCTCAATGCAGAAGGCAACTCAAGGTCGACACGTGTGTGTTTGTACCTGCACACATGAACACACACACAGACACACAGACACACACAGACACACACACACAGACACACAGACACACACATACACACACACATACACACACACACACATACACACACACATACACACACATACACACACACATACACACACACATTCTTTACTTAGCATCTACATTCATGTTTTAAATTTATTTTAAATGAAACATAGCAATTGTACATAGCCATGGCAAACAAGTGGTAAGTTGTACACCATGTACAGGGAAAAGAGGCTTTTCACCATGAAAATCTCCCACTGTAAAAGAGTGGAGCTCCTGCAGAACCATCTTCTAGGGTCATGCGCTCTCGTGTGAACAATGGTGCCGTGCGTGTGCCAGAGCCTCACTTAACGACGGTGGCAGCACTTCTTGGAGATGGCCCCTCAGGACGGTCAACGCTGGATTTCCCCTAAACAATCATGCCAGGGGTTCGATGATCACAGGTGGACAGCGAAGCTAACCTTGGAGGAAAATTGGAGGAAAGTGTGAAAATGGAAACAAATGTCATAGTTCCCATCACTGCCACAATGGTTGTTTTGAAAATTACAAAAAACTCAAAACAACAACACCTAGTATAAAAACTGAACGGTTCACTTAAGGGATCACTGACTTAGAGCCACCTAGGAAGCTGCTGGGGTGCAACCTGGGGTGTCTGGGAGGGGGCAGAGATTGCAGAGAGACTTAATTGAGTTAGGGAGGCCTACTCTGATATGTATGGGCAGCATCCTCACACAGGTCAGGGCCAAAGGTGGAAGTCTACACAGAGGCAACATGTTGCCCCGCTTGGCTACCACATGAACTGTGCTGTCCCACCACGTATTCTCCAGTGAGTAGATGGACTGTGAGCCAGAATAGGTCCTTGCTCACTTAAGTTGCTCTTGTAGGTATTTTTGGCTACAGTGATGAAAGCCAAGTAGCCATTCTTGTAGAAATTCCAATGAAGAAATGAGCATGCCTATCAATTTACTAAAAATATTGCTTAATTAGTGCCTCTCAATTTTCTTTTTGGAAAATGTAAGGAAAATAAAATATTTAACTTTGCTCAGAACTCACATAAGCTCCAAAACACTAGTGTTAGTTTTACTATGTCTGTTGTAAGCGCAAGGAAGCATTCACGCTATTGATGTTCAGACTTGATTTATGGACAACACGGCAGCACAGGCAGGATTATTGACATCTGGTGAAGCATCTAGCCAAAGTGACTGCATGAGGAAGTGGTCAATCAGGGCTGACTTCCTGGGGTGTTTAATCTATTTTCCTATTTGTTGACTCTACATTCTATGAAGTGTCCTGTGTCTCCCAAGGATTGACAGTAGAGGAGAGAGCATGGTCAATGAGTTCTCTAAGACACAGTTTTTAAACTTACTAAATGGAAATTTTATGTTGGAAATAATGTCTGAGGTTATGTACTATGTCATACCCTCTTACAGCAGTTGGGAAATTTAGAGTTAGCAAGCCTAAGAACTGTGGACTAGGAGGTCTTGGGGCCAGGGGTGGGAGTGAGGGTTAGAATCCAGACATCTCAAGCGCTAGTCTATAATATCTATATTTACAATAGAAAATCATAAACATGTGTCAAAGAAGGATGTACAGAGAAGTCTTGTTTTTACAGACGAAATGTATCCTCACACATTGCAAACTACCTCATCAATGTTTATTTGGTCAAAAGAGAACTCGTGACAATTCTAGAAAGGACAAGATCTGTGGAAAAGTCTAGCATGGACTGCCTTTCTGTTATTAGTAATGGCAATAATTAACATTGCTTGATTACTTACCACGTGCCGGGCATTGTGAGACTTGTGGGGCAGTGGGAGACTGTCTGTTTCACCCTTGCCTCATCTTCATTAACCAGAGCCATTTCATTGCTCTCATCCTGGTTTAAAGGCAGGGACACTGAGGCACAGGGATGCAAGACCTTGTCCACGGTAGACTCAAGATTCTAACCCGAGGACGGACTTGGGGTTTCTGGGCATCACTGGATGTTGGTGCCCAGGCAGAAGAAAGCCACTGTCCTTTCCACTTTCCTCCTGCCGACATCCCTAGAATACAACCGTTATCCTGTGGAACAAAGCGGAGGCACATGCGCCTCACCGCCTCCCACCTCACCTAAACCACCTGAGGCAATGCTGTTGTAGAGGAATTTTTGTGTATGGTGAGCAAATCACTACAGTTTTCCAGCTAAATCATGACCACAGTGCCAGAAGCCACCGAGAGCTGCACCCCTAGGGCCCCGTGATGCTGACACAGTGACACAGTGAGTGACGCCTTTAGCGGGAGCCCTGTTGGGAACGTCCTGGTCGAATAATGATCCCTGTGTCCAAAAATATCACCCAGACTGTTTGCTTAGCAATCAAGCAACCGCTTGCTCTGAATGCCACGTCTCCCTCAGGCATTAGGCGCTGACAGCCTCACGTTGCGACCATCGCTGGTAGCAGCTGTGATGAAGACGAACGGGCAAGAGGCTGCTGTGAAAGTATCCGCACAGATTTGCTGCAGCTCCAGACATCTGCCAAGCTGATTTGGAGGGGTGACTTCAGGGCTCCAGCGGGCAGTGGGTGAGGAGGAGTCAGATTCTCTGGGGACAGGAAGCTTGGGGTTCATACTCTCTGCAGGGAGGACTCCAGCTTTGATGTCTAATCTGGTCTCAAACTACATCGGCGCATCTCATAAGATCATTCGGGTAAAATTGATTCTGATTGATTGGGTACCGTTTTGGTGTTTGTTTGAAGTTGCTGCTTCTGCCCATAATGGCACAGAAATAAACATATTGGAAAGGCACATGAGGCTGGATCTGGGGCTGACTGGCTCAGTCATCCCTGCTCCTTCATTAGCTCTGCTATGTCAGGACAGGGACGACACGGCAGGTCCTCTGAAAGGGACACGAAGTGGGTGCTGTCATTGCTGTACGCATCTAACATATTCGTACCCAACTTCCTACATTTTATGAGATGAAGCACTTTGCTGAGGCAGGTGAGGTAGCACGCGTACAGCTGTGATGCCTGCACCCCGGGGGAAGACGTAGAAAGAGGAAGAGTGCGAAGCCAGCCTGAGATACACAGCAAGACCCTGTCAGAGACAGACACCCCAAGGGCTAGAGATGCAGCTCAGTCAGACTCCAGCGATGTTTAAGACCTTGGTCCCTGACATCACAGCCGTCAAAGAAAAGTAAAACCTTGTTCATGGCATGGACAGTTATCAGCACTCTAGGAAGACACAGATTTATGGGAAAACCACATTGTCCTTTCCTTCCTCAGTTAAACTTTGCAGGATAAGCTTTAAAATGTTTATGGTAAAGTTGTGAGAAATGGAAGGCCATTTCTTCCCACTGCCCACGACTGAGGCTGTTCTAGGTCTAACTTAGGACAATAAGAGAGTCACTCAATCCTTTCTATGGAAGTAGGAGATTTCCCTGGTCTCTAGGCCACAGTAGTGTCACACCAGCTTGCACACTCAAGAGGTGCATGTGCAGGTGCATGCATGTGCATACATACAATATATGTACCACATACACACATATGTACACAGAACACATGCAACACATACACATGAGTAATGTGCAGATGTGCACATACAGCACATGTGAGCATGTACAAGTACACACAATGGATGCAGTACAGACACACAAGGCATATACAAGGCACACATATATGCATGCACACACAATATAACATGCGCATATGCACATGTGCACCTACATCCTCCCTCTTCCTTCCGACTGCCTAGCAGCTCTCTGCAGTTCTGCCAGAGACGCCCAGCCCCTCACAGGCTCCCTCAGAGAGCAGCTGGCACCAGCAGGAGCCACAGGAAAGCACATGACCACAGGGTTGGTCACAGGACAGCCCCTCCTAAAGCTAAGCTGCCAGTGGCTTACCATGTGGGCCCACGTGCCCACTCAGTGGGAGGCACTGTCATGGGCTTCCTATGTGTCTGTAATAATGTTCTTTCCCAGTAGAGCTGTGAGCCAACCGAGAAGCAGACACGACAGCCAGACAGATGGACACCAGAAGGTCACCTCTGCTGCCCATCAAGGGGCGGTCCCTGGATGGGCTCAACATGTCTGCTTGTCCCTTCCGCCATCTGTTTTGGGGCATCCCAGAAGGATAAACTAGGTACTTGAAATCAGGCTTTCACCCAGATTTCTGCTTCTCACTGGTCCTGTGAAGAAAGGGAAGAAATCATGGTCAGATGGCTACAGTATTCCAGTAGCTTGTCTTCGCCCAGCAGGTGGAAGATGAGCCAAGGATGGCAGGAGTGACACTGCTCCTCAGATAAAGGGTCTGCAAGAGGTGAACAAAAGGCCAGCACGGTTACTAAAGTGTCAATGTCTGCATTCAGAGGAACAGGGGACAAAGAGCAGCCTGGCTGTGTGTCTCTTCGTGGTAAATGTCACACCAGCCCCTCATCAGACAGACAGGGCTCACTCCCCAGCATCACCGACTTCCTCTTGGGGTGTCTTCTTGAGGCTTCTGGTAGCAAGGATGTACTTTTTACAAGGAGGAAGTAGATGAGTCCAAATAATAAAATATCCAAATTCACTTCAAGCCACATTGAAATGCAGGCTGAGATTTATCCCTTTCTTTATTGCTTTGCGCGGTACCCAGCCACGTCACTAGTGTAGCTTATATAAGATTCCGAGATGTGATTAAATGTCAACACAAAGATGATCTGGGAGTAAAATGTCAACAAGATGAAGTCGAACACCAAGCCCATCTTTTATTAAATTCTGCCCGTCGGAGGAGGAGAAAGCCACACTGAGCTGGCAGTGACAGTCAAACATAACCCCGGTGCCCTTCAAGCAAGGACAGTTTGTCCCCAGGACTTCCCCCAACTAGACAGGATTCTGCTCTGTGTCACTGTGGCCTTAATTCCTCTGTCCCCATAAACACTAGCTCCTGACCTTGAGACCAGGCTATGTGGGGCTGTGTGGCTACCACAGCCATCTGACCAGCTTCATTCTTCTTCCTCTTCACAGCTGCAAGCCCCTGCCTACTTAAATGGCTCCCAGCCTGTGGTCAGATGTATATCCTAACAAATAATGCCCCACTCTCCTTAAAGCAATGTGTTCGCTATCAGAGGATCTCACTTCATCCCTCATGCTTATGAGTGGGAGGTGACGTGTGGCCGGTAGTCAGGTGGGCTAGCTCCAGCTCTCCTCTCCAGTCTTCCCACACCCAATGGTCTAGCCCAAGGCACGGTCACTTTGGTGCTGCGTTTCTCAGACAGACACTTTGCAACTTACACCAGCCACTCGGGAAGGGACAAGATTCGTTCGCTTGCTTACACATTTTTTTCCTTTCCTCCTTTAACTGGGCAAGTGTCTGTTGAGTGTCCAGTGGATGCTGGCGTAGCTGAAATAGAAAAGGATTTGGTTCTTGCAGGACTTGTTCAAGCAAACCCTCTTCGCTTACTGCCGTTTAGCACATTTGTTCTAATGAGGCTGACTTTATAATCTGCAAGGAAGACTGATTAAAAACAAAACCCCACCCCACAAGAACTGAGGCCCAGGCACTTTGTCTTCTTGGTTCCGGGGGACAAAAGGCAGCCTCTGCTTGCTACCCTGCAGCATGTGAAAGACAGGGCAAGGTGAGGCTGGGTGGGGCATCTCATGTCTGTGGCTTGCAGGCCTTTAGGACCTTGCAGGGATGGCTTGAGGATACACTTAGTGGGCTGGGTTTCCAACTTCCCAGCAGGCTGTGCGCCCCCAACTGTGTAGTTCAATAGTTAGAAGTTGGTGGAGTGGCATTAATACATGATCCCAAGGTTCTGAGCTTGGGGTGGGAAGGTGGGGTGTTGATGGGGTTTTGGGGGTGGGGGTGGGGTGTTGGGGTGGGGGTGTTGGGGTTGGGATGGGGGTGGGAGGGGTGACACTGTGTTCCTAAGTGGAGCAGAGGTCTGAGAAGGCCACTTGTCTTAGAGGGAGAACAGCTACAAAGGGCATCTTCAGAACTGCTGAGACATTAGGAGGTTCAAGCCATCTTCTTACGCGGTGGCATTTTGCAGCCTTTGCATCTGCTTACGGTGTGGGAGTGAGAGGGGCTCCAAAGACCTGGACGCCAGCAGGGACAATCACATGACACGCAACTCGTTACATTAGTATGTGGGCACGTGTGCTTCTGGCTCCACCCAGCCTTTTCCTTAAACATTCATCTTCCATCCTTTTGAAATCATCATATTCTTCTCCCGTGTGCATGTTAGACAAATACAATGTATGTGCAGATGTAATTATGTTGTTACCACCATGGTGACTTGCCCTTTGCAATGCTACCAGCGAGGTTATAAATAAACGCAGGACAAATGAAGCTAATTAGATGCCCACAATGATAATTTAAACTTTGACTAAGGGGAGCTGAGGAGCGCACAGCAGGCCCAGGCGTGGAGCTGGGGGCAGGGCGTGCCTGTCTCCCTCCCTCCAAGCCTTTACTCCTCCTTGCATCTTGGTAAGGCAGCGATTTCCCTCACTCACTATTTCCACCCCAGTGGTAGGGTTGTTGTATAATTAACATCCCCAAGAAAGTGACTTTTTTTGTCACTTCAATGTATATATTTCAAGGCTAAATGGGAGCTGCTAAAGCGTGTAGTGATCATTGGTTTCCTATTAGGAGCTGAAGATGTATATAAATACTTCATGACGTGACTTGAAACATGAATTTAGTTCTCCAGAAGTGATGCACCTAGGTAGGGCAAAGGCGATGGGCGGAGGGTAAGCGTGCTGTAATGTAATCCGTGTGAGTCGCTCTGAGCCCTTGGCTGGGTGGTTACGGCTCCCTGCACATCATTCAGACACACTGTTAATCACACTGTTAATCAGCAAAAGGCTGAGCAGAACCAGCTCTCTGCCTCGTAGGAGAGTTAGGTCAGCTCAGGTCAAAATCTTACTGGTTTTGTCCTAAAGCCGCTGGAAAAGCTTGTAGTTATGGTGTGATCTTTCAGGCACATCTCAAGCAGGGGGCCAAGGCAATCTCAATTGTTTTCTGTGAAAAATCTTTAACGGGATATCACCACCCCGCAAACTGAACGGGCACACAAGTACAGCACCACACTTTAACTGACTGGGTACAATGGGATTAAAAAGCCGAGTCTTGGACCTGAGTTGGGTTGTAGGGTAAAAGTGTTTGCTGTGTGATTCTGACCACCAAGTTTTATCCCTGGAAGTCAGATGAAAGGGCGCCTGTGCGCATCTGTAACCCCAGCACTTCCTCCAGCAAGGTGAGAGGTGGAGACAGGAGAACTGGCCAGAGGCTTGGGGGCGCCTTAGCTTCTAGTACGCACTGCAGCACCAGAAGCAAGGGAGACCCTGGCTAGACAAGGGAAGGCACAGAAACACTGACTCCTAACAGCTGTCTTCCGACATCCACGCACACACCATGGCACACACGTGGACACACACTAATAACCAACCAACCAAACAGAACATTTAAAAGAAAGATCTTGTAAACATTAACCCACTTGGTGACAGCCAGCCCCTCTTTGGGTTTTGACATTCCAGAAAGGATGATCAATACAACAATCCCCTGTTCGTGTCCAGGGGTTGCAGTCTTTACTGTAAAGCACAGTGCAGTCATCAGTGTGTTAAAGCCGCTTTAACCGAGTTCTGCAAACCGAGAGTATTTACTGCCTCGTAGTTATGGAGGTCAGAGGTCAGAGGTCAAGACAGGTTAGGTCTTTCTGAGGTTGGGAAAGAGCATATCTGTTTGGCTCCTGAAACCTGCCCAGCTCTTCCTCCTCCTCCTCCTCCTGCTCCTCCTCTTCTTTTTCCTCCTTTTCTTCATCTTTGTCTGTCTGTCTGTCTGTCTTCAAGTTTCATCTAAGGACAATGGTCACAGTGGAGTGGAGGGTCCCTGCATTTGCCAGCACAATGTTATTAATTTTATATGTGACAATGCGGTGTCTAAATCAGGTCAACTTTCAAGGTCCTGGGGCTGAAGTTCAATAGACAGATTTGGGAGGACATGACAGCCAGTCCTGACATCACCACTGTGGTTGGACTGTGTGGCTTTACTCCTGGAAATTGCTGCCATCCTGGACCCAGGCTGCCTGACTAAAGGCCGAAGGTCTAGCTCTAAGTCTCCAAGAAAGCGAGTGTCCTTCCTAAGCTTCTCCCTTCCATCCAGTCACACTGGGGATAGAGGTCTTCGAGGAGGATCCAGGATCCGGGATGCAGAGGTCCGGCCGAGGCAGGCTGTGGGATCTTCTGGGTCTTGTTTTGTATAGACTTAGGGGCAGGTCCATAAACACATCCCCTAAAGTGCCATGGAGTTCAGAAAACATAAGCTGGATTTGGCTGTGATCACTGTTAATATCTTACACCACCTAGAAAAAAATCACCATGTCTGTAATTCAGCCTGCCAGGAAGAGGCTTGCCAGCTACGCAGTCACACAAACGCTGGCAGGCGACAAGGGAGCTCCACGTCCCCGAGGGAGCACCATGAGGTGTGCCTGGGGAGTTAGCAGCCAAATCCTTGTTGTTTGAGTGAGGCATGGTTTTCAACAGAAAGTCTTCAATGGTACCACCTTTCCTGAGTGTTTGATCGGGGCCTCATTAGGACATTGGGTGTGGCACGTGTCTACTCTTCTAGGCAGCTGTTTTGTAGGGTTAGTCAGTGCCTGTGGTCGATATGAATGTGCACTGTGGTTGTATTCTGTAATTCTTCCTATGGCTTTACTGACCTTGGGATATGGTTTCAAGAAAAGGTGTGCCTGGTGCTCAGATGCAGAATGAGCCTTTTGCTGTAAGCACTCAATTCGTTTTTGTTTTTGTTTTTTTCCTGATGATACATGATTCTGGAACAACAGCTGGAGCAGAGAGCCAAAAGATGTACTTCCCCAGGACATTAAAAACCAAGTCATGGTTTTATTTTGTTTAGTTTGGGCTAAAAGTATGTCCTCTTCAAAACAGCTGCCATCAGGCGTCACAGTTAATGTAAGTTTCTACGTCGTCTCTCTTGGCCGTTGTGCACACCAGTCGTTGGCGCACGATTTAATGCAGCTCTAGTTGTATGGCCAGATGCTGACTTGCATGTGGGCATGAGGCTCGGGGTGTAGAACACGCATTCATGGAACCATTGTGAGATTATGTGTCTTCTCAGTCTGGTCGGAGTGAAACACACAAAACCAGTTGGCATAGCCAGGCCTCCACCTTCCTAGGGAGTCCCAGTGTGAGGCCTTGGAGTGCGTCCGCAGTGCAGCACCTCATCCTCAGTGTCACTCGCTTCTTCTGAGACTCATCTTGTCAGTGTGTGCGCCTGAAATAGTAGAATACAAGCTACGTCCTTCCACTATACAGTGGCACAGATGAGCACTCTCACTCATGCAGAGAAGGAGGGACGAGTCCATCACAAGGAAAGGTCGGGATGGATCAAGCCCGGGACCCACGAGGGAAAGGACCACATCCTACAGCTCACGCCCGACACCTGAGGCTCCACACCCTCAGGTAGCCTTGCCTCTCTTCTCTGACACTTGGCCCACAGGCCTCTCGTCTCCTAGACTGTGCCTGTATGCGATAGCATGTATTCTACAGTCCTGGCCTCTCAGACCTTCCAGAATCTCCACTAACACTTAGACGTCACCCTCACAGCTTCAAACAATAGCATCTCTAGTCCTCCTTTTAGGGAATCTGACCCTGCCACACATTACCTGGCCTGCGTGGCATTTTAAAACTTTGGTGTAAGCTTCCATGACCCAGAAACTATTGCATTTTGTGTGTCTGAAAAGCTAGCACCAAGCAGACAACACTGCAAAGCGCTCTGCCCAGCCTCTGATACCACTGTGCTGGCCTCTGTGTGCCATGGTGGCAGAAACTGGGGGAGTGTCTGTGGCAGTTGTTTCCTACCCAAGATCCCCTGCAGCAGGATTCTCAGTTCACACTTCCACTTTCAAGTGGATTTTTGTGTTTAATGTCGTGCCTTTGGTGGGGGTTTTGCTACCGGGGCACCTTGCTGCATCGCAGAGCAGAGGTTCATCTTTAATGGTGCTGATCTCTTTCACGGTTACAGCACTGTCTTGACTGGGATTCAAGATGAGTTTGCTCATCTGCCTTCCCTCACAAGAATCACATTTTTACATCTTTTTGCTCCACTTTAGCTGTAGTTCATGGACAGAGTTAATGAAGAGGTACCACCGCGCCTCACCCTGTCTTGAAATTTCCTCCACCAAACAAATCAGTCCATTACTTTTGTATTCGACTTCACTCGGGTTCTCAGAGCACAGGTCAGATAAAGCTTCCACGCCCGACCCCGTAGAGTCCTTGCTCCCCTCGGACACCTCACCATCCAGGCCTCCCCTGTCCTCCTCCTCCTCACCATCCAGGCCTCCCCTGTCCTCCTCCTCCTCCTCACCATCCAGGCCTCCCCTGTCCTCCTCCTCCTCCTCCTCATCTTTCAGGCCTCCCCACTCCCACCCTGGAGCTCACAGCTCCAAACTCTCCATATTCTTCCTACAAACCAGTCCCAAAGATCAGTGCATCTCACCGATGTTCTGTAGTAGTTGTTTTTCTCCGTAACAAAACAGCTGACTCGGGAGGCAGTGGCAGGCGGATCGCTGTGAGTTCGAGGCCAGCCTTGTCTACAAAGCGAGTCCAGGACAGCCACAGCTAGACAGAGAAACTCTGTCTTGAAAAACCAAAAAAAAAAAAAAAACCCCAAAAACAAAACAAAACAAAAAAAGCAAAACAACAACAAAAAACCCAAACCAAAACCCAAAAACAAATGCAGCTGACAAAAGCAATGCAAGGCATGAGGGGTTTGTGTGTGGGCACAACCCGTCGGGGATGGGAAGGAATAACCGTGTGAGTGGTTTAGCTGTACCAACAGGAGCATGGCTACATGGCAGCCACAGTCAGGAAGGCAGAGAGATGAAGGCAGGTGCAGCCCTCCTCCTTTCCCTGCCCAGGACGCAGGGTGCTGTTGCTCACGTTCACGGTGGATCTTTCCCACTTCAGTTAAACAACCTCACAGAGACACCCGGGATTTCCTCCCAGGTGACTGGCATCCCACACTGGAAGAACCCTTGTTCTGAAGTGCGCGCTCTGCCATGTCGCCTGCTTCCTCCCTCGCCTCACAGCACCCTGCTTCCCATACTCAGATCCCTGGTGTTTTGCTGCCAAAAGGAGTCGGATGTTTGAAGCGTCACCATATCTCTCGATTAATTGATGTCACGTGTAAAATTGTCTCCACATTCAATTTCCTCCCCTCCTCCCCCCACAAGTTCTTCTCCTTAAGTGTTTTACTATTTTTGACTACTTACAAATCGAGTAGCAACCAGGGGGAACCCCTGAAGAGCGGAAAGGGAAGTGATGGTGGGTATTTCAACAACGTGCACTGCTTAAAGCCTCACTCAGAGGTATGGCACTGCCTAGTCTAATGCAGCCCGGATTTACCCATATTCAGCGGAACTGATTATACACATGTGTCATGATTCCCCACCCTTAAATCATGACCTCACATACTGAGACAGTCCACTGGCTCGTTTGACTGTAGTTTTTGTTTGCCAGTACTAGCCGCCCTGTCATGGTTTCTGCCTCCAGGTTCCTGCCTTGGCTTTTCTCAGTGACGGACTGTGATATAAAAGATAAAACGTACCTTTTCTTCTTCAAGTTGCTTTTGGTCAGTGTTTTATTACAGGAGCAAAGAGGCAAACTAGGGCAGTCCATTACTTATGACTCACGAGTCCTGGCTAAGACACCCACCTACCGTCCTGCTTAATGAACGAGGCCTGCATGGCTCATCAGGTCTACCCACGTGGGCACTTTGCTTATGCTTTATGCCTCGCATTGCTTAATAAACTTGTAAGGTGAGGGTAATAAGTTTTGTCACATTTGAGTCACTGGTTATATTTTGATGAGTTTACCGAAAGACGTTATTAACAAAAATTTAATTGACAATGGGATTGCATAAATATCAGTCTTTCTTCCTTCGTTGTGCTGATTTACTCAGGACAGAGTGAGGGCGCTGAGGACTGGAACGGGAGAGGAATGCTGTGTAGGCTTAAGCATCAACTGGCACTGGATACTGTGCTATAGATTGTGAAACGAGTAGTGATTTGCGTAAATGACTAAGAAAGTACCAATTATTTATGGTCAGGAAATTCTAAAGGACCCTCAGTACCGGCCTAGGTTCTGTAATTGAAAGAAACAAGGTAATTTAAGAAGAAAATTGATTTACATAGCTAATTTATCACAACCTCTTATTTCCATCATGAAGGTCTATTAAAATGTTGCTTAATTTTTAATTTCCACAAGCTCGGGAGATGTTAAATCTTCACAGGGCTCAGAAATGGATCATGGTAAATTGAATTCAGTGGCAGAGTGGTTAAAACTGTCACTTGTAGAGACAACAAGCCACGGCCTGTTGATGTGTTTGGATTAAAACGTATGTTTATTCAATTTCCAAACTTAACAAACAGCTATTGCCACCTCTTCTCTTGGCTCTGTGCCTTTTGCTAGATGCACAAGGCATAACTCCACACAGATCAGAGTACTTTAACATTGTAGCTCAGTATACAAGAAGACACATATGAAAATAATCCTAGGGGAGATATCACAACTCTCAGATTATGTTAGGGACAATATCCCAGATAAGTCTTGAGACGCCAACACCGGTAGCCGTTGGGCGGCATGAAATTATAATTTTCCAATTTAAAAACATGATACTTTTATTAATTCTTTGAGAATTTCATACAATGTACTTTGATCACATTCACCCCGGCTCCTTCTTCTTCTGAGCTTTTTTGATTCTTTTTTTAAAAAATATAGACCAAGCCTTGACTTTTATTACTTAAAAAAGCTGCATATTTATGTTAGAGGCCGTATTGTAGGAGCGCCTATGACTCCACTTAACCATCCAGATCCTCCCTGCCTCCTCCCTCCCTTCCTACTTCCTGTCCTCTTCTCTTCCATTTAGATTCTAACTACTGCTGAATACAGGGAGGCGATTCTTCCCGCTCCTTCCCCTCCCCTCCCCTCCCCTCCCCTCCCCTCCCCTCCCCCTCCCCTCCCCTCCCCCTCCCCTCCCCTCCCCTCCCCTCCCCCTCCCCTCCCCCTCCCCCTCCCCTCCCCCTCCCCTCCCCTCCCCCTCCCCTCCCCTCCCCTCCCCTCCCCCTCCCCTCCCCCTCCCCCTCCCCTCCCCTCCCCTCCCCTCCCCTCCCCTCCCCTCCCCTCCCCTCCCCCTCCCCCTCCCCTCCCCTCCCCTCCCCTCCCCTCCCCTCCCCTCCCCTCCCCTCCCACCTCCCCTCCTCTTCACTCCCCCCTCCTCTCTCCTCTCCCCTCCTCTATGTGTGTATAATACTAATCCCAGATAGAAACACCAATAGGAGATGCACATGAACCTCAGGGTGATTCAGGTTCCGAGTGGGGGAAGGGCTACACAAAGCCTTTACACAAAGTAGCTTGGAGCAGACCCGCTGTGCCCCCGTAGACTGGGAGAGCTTCACCAGTCTGCCAGCGGTCCTCATGATGTTAGCAGAGGGCTCAAACAGTGGACTTTTGTTTTAGGGAGGCCACCTTCTTGGGTTAAATGAGCACTGATTGGGGAAAGAGCTACAGTTCCAAAGACCCCTAAGAGATGGTTCTGGAACGAATGGGACCGTGGTGGGAGCATCACCAGAGGCGGGACCGTGAGGAGAGGGCATTGAGAACAGTTTTTATATGACTCATCACTGGTGTCATTGACTCTTGGAAAGGAGCCTCATGGAGCACAGGGTGACCACTAAGGCGTGATCTTGGGGAGACAGTGAAGTAATTGTTCAGTTAGTGGAGAGAAAGCAAAAATGGGACTAGACGTGGGGTAGTGAACCTGGTGCAGCACACTGACTTCAAGCTGCTCTTAGGCAACGCGTCCACGGGCAGGGCTGGGGTCGTGGGCTGGGAGCTGACCACAGGTAACCGGCCACAGACGGGGCTGGGGTCGTGGGCTGGGAGCTGACCACAGGTAACCGGCCACGGGCGGGGCTGGGGTCGTGGGCTGGGAGCTGACCACAGGTAACCGGCCACGGGCGGGGCTGGGGTCGTGGGCTGGGAGCTGACCACAGGTAACCGGCCACGGACAGGGCTGGGGTCGTGGGCTGGGAGCTGACCACAGGTAACCGGCCACGGGCAGGGCTGGGTCGTGGGCTGGGAGCTGACCACAGGTAACCGGCCACGGACAGGGCTGGGGTCATGGGCTGGGAGCTGCTCGTAGGCAATGCGTCCACGGGCAGGGCTGGGTCGTGGGCTGGGAGCTGACCACAGGTGACCGGCCACGGACAGAGCTGGGGTCGTGAGCGGGAAGCTGCTCATAGGTAACGTGTCCATGGATGGGGCTGGATTGTGGCCTGAGAGCTGCACATAGGCAAAGCGTGCATGGACGGGGCTGGGTCGTGGGCTGAGGGCTACCTACAAATGGTCTGAGTTAAGGGTACACTTAACTTGACAGACTGTGGCATGAAGAGAAGAGACACTTGGATTTGAAAGTGGATGAATGAGAGGCAGCTCTCAAGGAAGACAGAGAAGTGGTCAAGGGGGTGCTAGGCATCCATGTGGGCAAGGAGCTTCCCCAGGCTGGGACAGTCAGGGCCATCTCCTTGCTGAGGCGATGAGTCCTGTCTTCTTGGTGCTGCATATGTGATCTGTGACCTGCTGTAGTATGTGATCTGTGACCTGCGGCATATGTGATCTGTGACCGACCTGCTGTAGTATGTGATCTGTGACCTGCTGTAGTATGTGATCTGTGGTCTGCTGTAGTATGTGATCTGTGACCTGCTACATATGTGATCTGTGACCTGCTGCATATGTGATCTGTGACCTGCTGTAGTATGTGATCTGTGACCTGCTGTAGTATGTGATCTGTGACCTGCTGTAGTATGTGATCTGTGACCTGCTGTAGTATGTGATCTGTGACCTGCGGCATATGTGATCTGTGACCGACCTGCTGTAGTATGTGATCTGTGACCTGCTACGTATGTGATCTGTGACCTGCTGCATATGTGATCTGTGACCTGCTGTAGTATGTGATCTGTGACCTGCTGTAGTATGTGATCTGTGACCTGCGGCATATGTGATCTGTGACCGACCTGCTGTAGTATGTGATCTGTGACCTGCTGTAGTATGTGACCTGTGGTCTGCTGTAGTATGTGATCTGTGACCTGCTGTAGTATGTGATCTGTGACCTGCGGCATATGTGATCTGTGACCGACCTGCTGTAGTATGTGATCTGTGACCTGCTGTAGTATGTGACCTGTGGTCTGCTGTAGTATGTGATCTGTGACCTGCTGTAGTATGTGATCTGTGACCTGCGGCATATGTGATCTGTGACCGACCTGCTGTAGTATGTGATCTGTGACCTGCTGTAGTATGTGATCTGTGGTCTGCTGTAGTATGTGATCTGTGACCTGCTACATATGTGATCTGTGACCTGCTGCATATGTGATCTGTGACCTGCTGTAGTATGTGATCTGTGACCTGCTGTAGTATGTGATCTGTGACCTGCTGTAGTATGTGATCTGTGACCTGCTGTAGTATGTGATCTGTGACCTGCGGCATATGTGATCTGTGACCGACCTGCTGTAGTATGTGATCTGTGACCTGCTGTAGTATGTGACCTGTGGTCTGCTGTAGTATGTGATCTGTGACCTGCTGTAGTATGTGATCTGTGACCTGCGGCATATGTGATCTGTGACCGACCTGCTGTAGTATGTGATCTGTGACCTGCTGTAGTATGTGATCTGTGGTCTGCTGTAGTATGTGATCTGTGACCTGCTACATATGTGATCTGTGACCTGCTGCATATGTGATCTGTGACCTGCTGTAGTATGTGATCTGTGACCTGCTGTAGTATGTGATCTGTGACCTGCTGTAGTATGTGATCTGTGACCTGCTGTAGTATGTGATCTGTGACCTGCGGCATATGTGATCTGTGACCTGCTACGTATGTGATCTGTGACCTGCTGTAGTATGTGATCTGTGACCTGCTGTAGTATGTGATCTGTGACCTGCTGTAGTATGTGATCTGTGACCTGCGGCATATGTGATCTGTGACCGACCTGCTGTAGTATGTGATCTGTGACCTGCTGTAGTATGTGATCTGTGGTCTGCTGTAGTATGTGATCTGTGACCTGCTGTAGTATGTGATCTGTGACCTGCTGTAGTATGTGATCTGTGACCTGCTGTAGTATGTGATCTGTGACCTGCGGCATATGTGATCTGTGACCGACCTGCTGTAGTATGTGATCTGTGACCTGCTGTAGTATGTGATCTGTGGTCTGCTGTAGTATGTGATCTGTGACCTGCTGTAGTATGTGATCTGTGACCTGCGGCATATGTGATCTGTGACCGACCTGCTGTAGTATGTGATCTGTGACCTGCTGTAGTATGTGATCTGTGACCTGCTGTAGTATGTGATCTGTGACCTGCGGCATATGTGATCTGTGACCGACCTGCTGTAGTATGTGATCTGTGACCTGCTACGTATGTGATCTGTGACCTGCTGCATATGTGATCTGTGACCTGCTGTAGTATGTGATCTGTGACCTGCTGTAGTATGTGATCTGTGACCTGCGGCATATGTGATCTGTGACCGACCTGCTGTAGTATGTGATCTGTGACCTGCTGTAGTATGTGACCTGTGGTCTGCTGTAGTATGTGATCTGTGACCTGCTGTAGTATGTGATCTGTGACCTGCGGCATATGTGATCTGTGACCGACCTGCTGTAGTATGTGATCTGTGACCTGCTGTAGTATGTGATCTGTGACCTGCTGTAGTATGTGATCTGTGACCTGCTGTAGTATGTGATCTGTGACCTGCGGCATATGTGATCTGTGACCGACCTGCTGTAGTATGTGATCTGTGACCTGCTACGTATGTGATCTGTGACCTGCTGCATATGTGATCTGTGACCTGCTGTAGTATGTGATCTGTGACCTGCTGTAGTATGTGATCTGTGACCTGCGGCATATGTGATCTGTGACCGACCTGCTGTAGTATGTGATCTGTGACCTGCTGTAGTATGTGACCTGTGGTCTGCTGTAGTATGTGATCTGTGACCTGCTGTAGTATGTGATCTGTGACCTGCGGCATATGTGATCTGTGACCGACCTGCTGTAGTATGTGATCTGTGACCTGCTGTAGTATGTGACCTGTGGTCTGCTGTAGTATGTGATCTGTGACCTGCTGTAGTATGTGATCTGTGACCTGCGGCATATGTGATCTGTGACCGACCTGCTGTAGTATGTGATCTGTGACCTGCTGTAGTATGTGATCTGTGGTCTGCTGTAGTATGTGATCTGTGACCTGCTACATATGTGATCTGTGACCTGCTGCATATGTGATCTGTGACCTGCTGTAGTATGTGATCTGTGACCTGCTGTAGTATGTGATCTGTGACCTGCTGTAGTATGTGATCTGTGACCTGCTGTAGTATGTGATCTGTGACCTGCGGCATATGTGATCTGTGACCGACCTGCTGTAGTATGTGATCTGTGACCTGCTGTAGTATGTGACCTGTGGTCTGCTGTAGTATGTGATCTGTGACCTGCTGTAGTATGTGATCTGTGACCTGCGGCATATGTGATCTGTGACCGACCTGCTGTAGTATGTGATCTGTGACCTGCTGTAGTATGTGATCTGTGGTCTGCTGTAGTATGTGATCTGTGACCTGCTACATATGTGATCTGTGACCTGCTGCATATGTGATCTGTGACCTGCTGTAGTATGTGATCTGTGACCTGCTGTAGTATGTGATCTGTGACCTGCTGTAGTATGTGATCTGTGACCTGCTGTAGTATGTGATCTGTGACCTGCGGCATATGTGATCTGTGACCTGCTACGTATGTGATCTGTGACCTGCTGTAGTATGTGATCTGTGACCTGCTGTAGTATGTGATCTGTGACCTGCTGTAGTATGTGATCTGTGACCTGCGGCATATGTGATCTGTGACCGACCTGCTGTAGTATGTGATCTGTGACCTGCTGTAGTATGTGATCTGTGGTCTGCTGTAGTATGTGATCTGTGACCTGCTGTAGTATGTGATCTGTGACCTGCTGTAGTATGTGATCTGTGACCTGCTGTAGTATGTGATCTGTGACCTGCGGCATATGTGATCTGTGACCGACCTGCTGTAGTATGTGATCTGTGACCTGCTGTAGTATGTGATCTGTGGTCTGCTGTAGTATGTGATCTGTGACCTGCTGTAGTATGTGATCTGTGACCTGCGGCATATGTGATCTGTGACCGACCTGCTGTAGTATGTGATCTGTGACCTGCTGTAGTATGTGATCTGTGGTCTGCTGTAGTATGTGATCTGTGACCTGCTACATATGTGATCTGTGACCTGCTGCATATGTGATCTGTGACCTGCTGTAGTATGTGATCTGTGACCTGCTGTAGTATGTGATCTGTGACCTGCTGTAGTATGTGATCTGTGACCTGCTGTAGTATGTGATCTGTGACCTGCGGCATATGTGATCTGTGACCGACCTGCTGTAGTATGTGATCTGTGACCTGCTACGTATGTGATCTGTGACCTGCTGCATATGTGATCTGTGACCTGCTGTAGTATGTGATCTGTGACCTGCTGTAGTATGTGATCTGTGACCTGCGGCATATGTGATCTGTGACCGACCTGCTGTAGTATGTGATCTGTGACCTGCTGTAGTATGTGATCTGTGGTCTGCTGTAGTATGTGATCTGTGACCTGCTGTAGTATGTGATCTGTGACCTGCTGTAGTATGTGATCTGTGACCTGCTGTAGTATGTGATCTGTGACCTGCGGCATATGTGATCTGTGACCGACCTGCTGTAGTATGTGATCTGTGACCTGCTGTAGTATGTGATCTGTGGTCTGCTGTAGTATGTGATCTGTGACCTGCTGTAGTATGTGATCTGTGACCTGCGGCATATGTGATCTGTGACCGACCTGCTGTAGTATGTGATCTGTGACCTGCTGTAGTATGTGATCTGTGGTCTGCTGTAGTATGTGATCTGTGACCTGCTGTAGTATGTGATCTGTGACCTGCTGTAGTATGTGATCTGTGACCTGCTGTAGTATGTGATCTGTGACCTGCGGCATATGTGATCTGTGACCGACCTGCTGTAGTATGTGATCTGTGACCTGCTGTAGTATGTGATCTGTGGTCTGCTGTAGTATGTGATCTGTGACCTGCTGTAGTATGTGATCTGTGACCTGCGGCATATGTGATCTGTGACCGACCTGCTGTAGTATGTGATCTGTGACCTGCTGTAGTATGTGATCTGTGGTCTGCTGTAGTATGTGATCTGTGACCTGCTACATATGTGATCTGTGACCTGCTGCATATGTGATCTGTGACCTGCTGTAGTATGTGATCTGTGACCTGCTGTAGTATGTGATCTGTGACCTGCTGTAGTATGTGATCTGTGACCTGCTGTAGTATGTGATCTGTGACCTGCGGCATATGTGATCTGTGACCGACCTGCTGTAGTATGTGATCTGTGACCTGCTACGTATGTGATCTATGACCTGCTGCATATGTGATCTGTGACCTGCTGTAGTATGTGATCTGTGACCTGCTGTAGTATGTGATCTGTGACCTGCGGCATATGTGATCTGTGACCGACCTGCTGTAGTATGTGATCTGTGACCTGCTGTAGTATGTGATCTGTGGTCTGCTGTAGTATGTGATCTGTGACCTGCTGTAGTATGTGATCTGTGACCTGCTGTAGTATGTGATCTGTGACCTGCTGTAGTATGTGATCTGTGACCTGCGGCATATGTGATCTGTGACCGACCTGCTGTAGTATGTGATCTGTGACCTGCTGTAGTATGTGATCTGTGGTCTGCTGTAGTATGTGATCTGTGACCTGCTGTAGTATGTGATCTGTGACCTGCGGCATATGTGATCTGTGACCGACCTGCTGTAGTATGTGATCTGTGACCTGCTACATATGTGATCTGTGACCTGCTGCATATGTGATCTGTGACCTGCTGTAGCATGTGATCTGTGACCTGCTGTAGTATGTGATCTGTGACCTGCTGTAGTATGTGATCTGTGACCTGCTGTAGTATGTGATCTGTGACCTGCTGTAGCATGTGATCTGTGACCTGCTGCATATGTGATCTGTGACCTGCTGTAGTATGTGATCTGTGACCTGCGGCATATGTGATCTGTGACCGACCTGCTGTAGTATGTGATCTGTGACCTGCTACATATGTGATCTGTGACCTGCTGTAGTATGTGATCTGTGACCTGCTGTAGTATGTGATCTGTGACCTGCTATAGTATGTGATCTATGGTCTGCTGTAGCATGTGATCTGTGACCTGCTACATATGTGATCTGTGACCTGCTGTAGTATGTGATCTGTGACCTGCTGTAGTATGTGATCTGTGGTCCGCTGTAGTATGTGATCTGTGACCTGCTGTAGTATGTGATCTGTGACCTGCTGTAGCATGTGATCTGTGACCTGCTGTAGCATGTGATCTGTGACCTGCTGTAGTATGTGATCTGTGACCTGCTGTAGTATGTGATCTGTGACCTGCTGTAGTATGTGATCTGTGGTCTGCTGTAGCATGTGATCTGTGACCTGCTGTAGTATGTGATCTGTGACCTGCTGTAGCATGTGATCTGTGACCTGCTGTAGTATGTGATCTGTGACCTGCTGTAGTATGTGATCTGTGACCTGCTGTAGTATGTGATCTGTGACCTGCTGTAGTATGTGATCTGTGACCTGCTGTAGTATGTGATCTGTGGTCTGCTGTAGCATGTGATCTGTGACCTGCTGTAGCATGTGATCTGTGACCTGCTGTAGTATGTGATCTGTGACCTGCTGCAGTATGCAGCTATGGTACCATCACACCCGTGGACATGCTCTTCTTCAGTCTGCACAGTTGACTCCCTTTAGATCAGGGTCTTCCTGTTTGGGGAAGGCTATCCTGTGCACTGATGGGCAGTTAGCAGCAGCCCACCAGTAGCTGGAACACAGCCACCTCCCTAGACTGTGAGCTCCAGAATTTTCCCCAGGCAACAAAATGTCCCCTGGGAGGTAAAACAGAGAGTCATTACTCCAGTTGGAGACTAAATAGCGCCTCTCAAAACATCCCTCAAGAAAGAGGAATGAGCCAGGCATGGTGGCCCACACCTTTAATCCCAGCACTCGGGAGGCAGAGACAGGCGGATAACTGTGAGTTCGAGGCCAGCCTGGTCTACAAAGCGAGTCTAGGACAGCCAAAGCTACACAGAGAAACCTTGTCTCAAAAAAACAAAAAAAAACAAAACAAAAAAAAAAAAAAGAAAAGAAGAAAGAAAGAGGCATGGAGCAGAGGGTGGGTGAAAGCCGACTGGGCCATAAAGCTGTCTGTGATGGTGTGGCTGGTGATGGACGCCACACCTCCAAGCAACGCAAGCCATTGTTTTCCTAAAGCAATCAACAGTTTGTCTCTGTAAGGACAACAGGAAGCTGTAAAAGTCAATAAAAAGCATTGCCTGCAGACTCAGAGGCCTGGCCTCCTCTTTTAAGTTTAGAGAAGTGAGAGCTCGCAGCAGCAGCTGTTTGTCTATGGCGTGTGGTGAGTGGGACCCATTTGTCCCTTGTGTGACAGTCCCCCTACAGCTTTAGGAGTTGGTTATCATCCTCGTTGTCATGTGACTTGCTCTCTTCTTCCTCACATTTAGAAGCCCCTAGATTTAAAGGTAAAAAAAAATCCTTTTCTGACTTGCTTTGTAGGTTCTGGGGAGCACTCCTCATTCCTGGAAGACATATTTGCCTATTTCTCTTGATTACATCTTATGGGATTATGGGAACATAAGCCGCCCACTGTGCACACTCCTTTCATGTCAAGTCCGCAGCTGTGACTCCCATGCTTGGTTGTGGCACATGGGTTAATGTAGCCAACAAATAACCATGGTGTCTGCTGCATGTCAGAGACCAGGATACTCACAGGAGAGGCCAGGTAACAGTCCACAGAATTGTTGTCCTTGATCTTTCATTTAAATTTTGTTCAGTTTGTGTGTGGACATATGTCAGGAAAAGGACCGTTAAACAGGGCAAATGTAAAGGATAAAGTGAGTGCAAACGATCACGGCTCTGCTGTTCATGAACAGAGAGTGGTGTGCGCGTGCGCAGGATGGAGGTGGTGTGAGCTCAGGGTTAGATTTTGCTTAGCTGATATGCAAAGTTGGTCTGGAGGGAATATTTATTCTGGCGCCCACGGGATGAGGCACCGTCAGGCACAGACTCTTCCAAGAGCAGCAGGGACAGTGGAGGGTGAGTGTGAGTGGTGGGAGAAGGCAGAGGCTGACTCGTTAAGTCTTGAATACATTTGACTTTTAGACCCAGCGACAAAGGGAAGCCACTGGAGGGGTCCAGCTGGAGGTGGGAGCAGGCTCCACATGGCCTTGCTCACTAGAGAGAAGGTTCTTTGTAGTGTCGTCAAGTAGGGACAAAGAGACCAGTGAGGCATTCATTGGGTAAGTCACTGGAAGGCGGGTAGTAGAGGGACATGGAGGGACATGGAGGGACTCGCAGTGTGCGGTGTACAGGAAGTTGGGGAAACCATGCCTCTCTGGAAGTGTGCCTAATCCTAGAACGTGACGCCTCAGGGGACACAAGGACTTTAGGAAGGATTGAGGGGATAGACTTTGAGATGCGATGGTATAGATATATTTTCAAAGATTTATTTATTTTTCTGATGCGCATGGGTGCTTTTCCTGCCTGTATGTATGTGAGCTGCCTCCGTTCCTGCTACCAGAGGAAGCCAGAAGAAGGCACCAGGTTCCCGAGGACTGGACTTAAGGACAGCTGCAAGCTGGACACTGGGCACTGAAGCCTGGCCCTCTGTAGAAGTAGTCTCTGGATGGCGACTCATGGATCCATTTCCCTGTCCCCCACCCTAGATATTGTAATGGATCCAGCCCAATCTCACGATCCCTCAAAGGCAGAAAACCTTTCATGAATGAATGAAAGAGCTGCCACCAAAGAAGAGATTAAACTGAGAGGAACTTCACCTGCCTAGAAATGTCTGGCCCTGCCTAGCTTTAGCCCAACAAGATCTATGTCTGACTTACAGTGAATTTGCTTTCTTTAAATTGCACATTTGTGGCGATTTGTTACAGCATCAGCAACATGGTAAGGGATGGTGTTACAGCATCCTGGGGCTCGGAGTCTGATTATATATGAAAAGTGAGAGGGTCACCAGACGGACTCTGTGGTCCAGCAGTGAGCAGTCATGCCAGACTACAAGGTGAGAAAAATCAGGCAGGCAGACTGTGAAGGACAGAAACTAAGCTGAGACGTTGGCAGTTAACTCTGACGTGGCCACAGGACGCTCACATGGAAGTTAAAAAAAAAAAAATCCAAAAGCAATTTGCTATATACGGCTCACATTCAGAGGAGGAGGAGGCTGAACTAAGGAAAAGTTTCTCACTAGAAACAAGACTGGCACACTGCAAGCATGCTACCAACTATGGGAAAAGAGGGGAGCCTCGGTGCAGAAGAGCAGGCTCAAGCCAGGACCCTGGAAGGTTCAGAGGTTGGATAGAGAAGGAGAGGGGGTGGTGAGGTGTCAGAGAGGGAGCCCTGGTGAGACAGGGAGGCAGCGCGGAGGTCACAGCATCAGAAAGATAAAATGGGGGAAGTACTAGATGGCCATGCCAGAGGTGATGAGCCGTAAGGAGACCGAGTGACTGAGACACTGCACCTGAGCACAGCGGTGTAGTGTAGGTCCTAGTCCTGCCACGTGTGTGTGGTGGTGGTGGCAAGCTTCAAAGCTGAGGAAGAACAGGAAGAAGAGCTGGTGAGCCGTGTGGTGCGTGGCGCCCTTGAAAGATGGACCAAGATAGATACTGACATAAATTAACAACCCAGAAGAAGAAATGCAGCTAAGAGGGGTGGGGGAGGGGAAAAGGGGGAGGGGAGAGAGACAGAGACAGACAGAGACAGAGAGACAGAGAGAGACACACACAGAGGGAGAGAGAGACAGAGAGAGAGAGAGAGAGAGAGAGAGAGAGAGAGAGAGCTCAGAAGACACAGGTGTATATTTCCTGATTCTTGCTCTGAGACTCACTTTGGAGCTGTGCTAACAGGAAGCCAGGAAGCCAGCATCATGTCAAATGTAGCCCCTAACTTTGCCCCTCTAGAACTGGAAGTTAACGTGTCTTTTCTTTATGAAGTACACAGCCTTGGGTATTTCCTTAGGGAAGCAGTAAATGAATGGTAGGCACTTTCCTTCCGGGAGTTTTATCTGGTGGACAGAGAATCTTCCAGAGCTGAGCTACTGAAAGCTGTCTTCTGGAGGGTGGGGTAGAACACTTGACCCAGTTGGACCACAGGGAGGGGGTATTTTCCTCTCAGCCAGGCCGGCATCTTGATAAGGTGGGGAGAGAGATCTGCAAAGGCCTTTCAGAGACTCACCACAGGGTCCGCACGGTCAGCATCCAGAAGGCTGAACAGCAAGCTGGCCTCTCTGCCTGTCCCATGTGTGCACACCTAGCTTGTCTCTCCTCCGTGACCCTTCCCCAGCCCTCTGGGCACTGGTAACTGCTGTAGAGAAGGAGGAGTCTGTGTGCCTTTGTGAGCACCTGAGCAAAAAGGCGCTATAAGGTTATGCTGAATAGCAATTAACACCCAGGATGGTACAGGAGCCTGCGGTGCCCTCAGTGCAGATATCGGCGGGTGGCTTTTATGCAGCTGCTGTCTCAAGCAGTAACACAGCTGCTAGTGAGCCTGGGAGGAACATCACTTTTTCTTAGTTAGTTTTTTTTTGTTGTTGTTGTTGTTTGGTTGGTTTTTTGTTTGTTTGTTTGTTTGTTTTTGGTCCTCCTGTAGACCCTTACAAAACGATGCTATCCTTGTCCCTACCCCCAACCCAGTGATCTCTTAATAGTAACATGCCTCTTCCAGGCCATGGTCTGCTCTGCGTCAACACTTCTGCAACCCTCTAGAAGCAGGCGGGTGGGGGTTACCTGATTACATTTGCAGAAGGGGGCCCAGGTGGTCACGCTTTGTTCCCAGCCAGTAAGTGGCTGAGTTGATTTTCCCTGCAGCCTGATTCCAAAGCCCCGTTGTCAGAAGCATTGTGCCTTCTTGCCTCTCACACCCCTGCTGTCTGCAGCTGCAGGCGTGCAGCAGGCGTGCATGGTGATCCTGGACTCGCAAAGCACTGAGTTAAAACAGCTACATTCACATAATGATTTGTGAATTACAAACATCCCAGAAGAATGGATTCTGCTCACAGAGCTCACTGGGATGGCGGTCACAGCTTTCCCTCATTTTACACACAAGTGTGTCATCTCTAGATGCTCAGATGCCCTGTGGTGAATACCTGGCACATTATCTCTCTTGCCTTAATCACCTGTGATGGAGATCAGTGACTGAGTACTCAGATGCCCAGCAGCATCCTCTGGGAGTTGGTACCAATGTTCCTGTGAGTGCCCAAGGCACCAAATACTCATGCCCCTTACGTAAAGGTGGCACTGTATTTAGCTATACTCTAGGGGCCAGGGCAATGCCTCAGTAAACTCTAGGGGCCAGGCAATGGCTCAGTAAACTCTAGGGGCCACAGCAATGGCTCAGTAAACTGCCTTGCAAGCATGGGGCCTGGAGAGTGGGCCACCAGGAAAACACAGGTGGTGGCAGTAACCTGCCTGTGGTCCTAGCCTCAGAAGGCAGAAATAGGGGCTCCCAGATCCAGACGATCCATATGTACAAGCTCTGAGTTTGATTGAGAGACCTCGCCTCAGTGAATAAGGTTGAACAGGGATAAAGGGTAACGCCAGACATCAGCCTCCCACCCACCTGTAGCTGGACAAGGAACTTCGGTTAAATGCAGTGGAGCACACACACAAAGAAAGCCATGGAAAGTGTGAGGGGGGCTTGTTAACAGCAATCCAGACCACTGGTCAATGCCTCAAAGCCAGGCTGAAGACTTACTGAAAATGCATGGCTTCCTCTCTGGGCCTTGCTGGCAGCCCATCTGCCGCTCTCAGGAAGCAGGTATCTGTGCTAGAACTCTGTTCAGATGGTGACGTGCTCAGAGTTTAAGTTTGTTTGTTTGTTTGTTTTTAAATGATGCATGTGTAAAGGTATATATAGGTTTGCATTTATTTACAGAAACTCAGACATATTTCAGGAAGTCTTAGACCTGAAAGTGACCGTTAAATAAATAAATAGATAAATAAATAAATAAATAACAGAAGCATTCTGTCTTGCTTCCAGCCCGGGTGATATCATTCTTTTACCTTTTGGCCTGAGCTAGCTGAATATGTTCCAGAGTGGAATGGAAAACTCTGAGAAACGAACAGTTTTATTTCCATGTTTCCAATGGTCTTTTTGCATCAGGAGCATTATACGTTGTCACAAGCCAAATCTGCAGTAACAGACTCGTTTCACACCACTGGGAGTAGCCTATCCCTTGTTGGTGTCCTGTCAGGCTAAGGCGCCACACCGGTGCAGTGGGGTCTGTCTGAGTCTCACTGCCCTTTCCTTCCCCCCAGCACCCACAGCTCTCGGCTGCTACCCTACTGCCAGACCACAGGTTACCAGCAACACCAGCACAAAGGATGTTTCAGAGACTCTTCCTATAACCTCTATCAACAGGCGGCTCCTAATACGTGCCCCCGAGGAAAACAGGCTGGCCTCCGCGGACTAGCACATGTGCAAGTACCTGGAGTGTTTGAAAAGCAATGGATGCGTACATTCTTCCTCACCGGTCGGTCGCAGCCCAGCTAGAGGGTGTGGTGAGGTCACCCCTCTGTGCTGGTGGCAGCGTCAGTGTCCAGCTGGAAGCTCATGGGATCAAACTCTGGCTCCTGAGTCTCTGTGAGATACCCCCGCACTCCTGACCTTCCATCTGAGCTCACTTGTCTATGTGCAAATGGCTCCGCCCTGCCTGAGCCCTCTCTAGATACAGCTAAGAAATGCTGGCAGCCCCTGTCAGAGACCATGAGGAAGGGGACACTGGCAAGGTGCTGGAATCCTGAGCCAGAAGCAAGGCTTGGTCAGTAGTTAACCTTTTCAAGGCCGTCACCCACAGTTCCGGCTCTTTACTGGTTGGTAGATCCCAGGGTTTGGATGCTGCCATTCAATCTCGATGTATGTTTTCCACGGCCATCTTTTCAGCCTGTGGATTCTGTAGATCAGTGAATAACATGTTCACTTCTGCTTGCTCCCTGCGCCTTTGCACGCGTGCAGTAAGGTCCCTATGATGCGTCACCTTGGTTGACAACTTGATTGGGTCTGGAATCAACTAAAAGATGCCTCTGGGCAGCCCCTGAATGCTATTTCCTAGAAGAAGTAACTGGGGAAGAGGAGGGTGGGGTTGGGCATGGTGCTCCCACAGAGCATGTGGTACCTTCTGTTATGAGCCCAGGTGTAGGGAGGACCCAGGCAGTGATGTTGCTCTTTGCCTGCCCGCCTTCCTCCTTGCTGGTGAGTGCATCTGCTCTACTTGATGCCATGGCTGCCGCCTCCGTTCTTTACTGACATTAGAGTTTCTTTGGCCTTCTCATGTGAACTGAAGACCATCGGCTTCCAAGGAGTGTCCCAGGTCTGCAGTGGTGGACTGGGACTGCTGAGGGTCTCAGCTTCATGGACTGAGCCTTTTCTCAGCCTTTTCAGTGCACAGACAAAGGCCACTGGACGACCCACGTCATGTAACCAATCTAGTAAACGCCTTTCAATAAACATTCATTCTGTTGGATCTGTTCCCCAGAGGACCCTGACCCCTGTAGTCCCTCACTCTTGTTCCTAGCATGCATGCTTGTATGTAACACACACACACACACACACACACACACACACACACACACACACACACACTTCGAATAGTTTCTAAGACTTTTAATAAGTCCTTGAAGCACCAGCAGCCAGGGGCAACATGGGCCTGGGCCAAGTGCAGAGCCATCATCTGGCCCCAGTGGGTAGGTCTCTTCCTCCTACGGGTACTCTAGTCCTGTGCTGACGCAGCCCTGCCTCCACGCCTTACTTCCTGTTGTCATTTTTGGGACAGAAGCAACTTAAAGTAGATGTATATTTTGGCTTGTGGCTTAGGTACAGCCAACTCATGGTTTCTGGGCATCTTTCTGAGGCAGCAGGAGCTGGCGGCACGGCTCGTTACATCTCAGCCATGCCGGAAGCAGAGAGCCCACTGAACTGTGGCTGTTGGTAATTCTGTAGCTCTGCCCTAGAGCTCTCTTGCCTGCCAGGTAGGCCCTGCATACAGAAGGCTCTACAGCCTCAGTGAACAGCACCAGCTGGAGACCGTCACAGAGCCTCCTCACGCCCTAATCTGTAATTTCTGTCTCTGACTGTGAGGCCCTTGACTCTCGTTATACATAATACATTCCTTATTTGTTCAGCCGAGGCACACACATAAAGCGGTTTACAGTGATAACCCGTATCCCAGAACAAAGCGAACCTACCAGCGAAATCACAATATGGTCTCTATATGTTTTTCATCCTTTGCCTCTACCTTAAAGGAGGCTTGCCAGAGCCGCGCAGTGCTGCTGCTCATCCTGCCTGTGTCAGTGACTGTGCCGCATATGGAATATAGGCAGGTGCTTCCTCATAAGCTGTTTTTACCTCTTGGGTCTCCCTCTACCATGTATAGTCAGCCCCAGACTCCAGCCCGTGGGAGGTGCCGCTCACATTCAATACCTTCCACTCCCAGTCACCCCTCTCTGGGGGTGCCCTCACAAGCAGCGCTGTGTTCCTAGGCTCCTGTAACCCAGCCAGGCTGACAAGGATAGCCAGTCAAAACACTGACATAGATGACTGGATAATTTTCAAAGTGTTACTTGCAATCTGAAAATGTAACTCATTATGGCATAGTTTTACGGATTTTGACAAATGGTCATTATTCACTTGCGCCATACTTCCTTAGAGGACCATTGTAGTCCCACCTCGCCACGCTCTCTGCTGAGGGCGCTCTTCCCTGTCACCCTGCTTCCGACAACTATTAGTCTGTCTTCTACTTTGTAGTCTGGCCTGGTCTAGAAGGCCACGGAAAGAGGATTACACAGTATGCAGCCTTTGGTGCTGCACGTCTTTCACCGCAGACTTCATTGATGATCCATCCGCGTTGTGTTGATGGATAGGATGGTCTGTTTATTCTTGAGTAATATATGTTGTACCCATAGACCAAATTTTACCCGTTGTTATGTGGATGTTATATGGATGTTCTATGAGCCGTTTCCGGCTTTGGGCAATTGCAGATATTCCATTATAATTCATGGAGTTGCCTCTAAGGGAACACAGGCTTCCCATTTCTGAGTAACTCGGGCTGGGGCCACTGGGCCATATGGTGCATTAGACTCTGCATGAAGATACCACCACATCGCTGCGGCTGTTGTCTGAGATCATCAGCAAACCAGGGCTGAATGAGAGCCCATCGCTCCCTGTCTGTAAAGGTCATTATTGATGGTCAGCTTGACGAGGTCTTGGCTCCCCATCCTAACATGCACGTGGCGCCATCCGCTCTGCGTGGCCCTGGGCTCTGGCTGAGCTCCCGCTGAATCTAAGACCCTTCCTTTGTTCTTACTTTTAAGGCCTGAGTGAACAACAGTGTGTGTGTGTGTGTGTGTGTGTGTGTGTGTGTGTGTGCATAGAACCAGTTTTCTTTTCTTCCCTGCAGTCTATTCTCTGTATTCTGTCTGAATGGCCTACTTCACAGACTGGAAATCTAGCACTGTGCTCAGCAGAAGGAGAGGAAGTCACCATTGCTCTGGGACGCTCTTGAGGGAAGACAGAAAGTCTCTTGCTTTTGTGTCTGAGGACTTCATAAAAGGAGAGAGCTGCCTGAGCACAAGCCTGCGTCTTTCTCTCTGCTCCCCACAGAGGCACTGTGACCAGCTCCCTCCCACTCCAGCCACCATCACTTCTCCTGTGTGACAGACTATATCTCCAAACTGTGAGCCCAAACAAGCCGTCCTTCCTTCATTAAGTTGCTGCTTCTTACCCTGTCATGTCACAACACAAGAAAAGCGACTAACAGAGTTCCTTGCCAGCATGTGCCACCTGTAAGTTTATGTGCTTTTAGCCATGCAGGTCATGGGACTGCACTGCAGCACTGTTTGCCTTGTCTCTGGTGATGAATTACATTAGTCATTTTTATATGCTTGCTTGTTGTCTTTGATGGCATGCCTGCTAAGATCATCCACTCATTTAAAACCACATGAGATTATTCATTTTATTTCTTCCTTTCTGTTTTGCCTGTTTTTGAGATGAGGGCCTTACCATCTGTCCTGGGCTACCCTGGAACTTGTCTTCTTCCAGTGTCAGCTTCCTGAGCTGTTATTGCAGACATGTGTGATGCCTTGTGTTTGTGACTTTTGCAGTTCTCTGTGCACTGTGATCCTTTGTAAGAAATGTGATTTTTCTAGTATTTTCTCCAAATTTTTAGAGTACAGTTTTAATTTCTTAAGCCTATCTCCTTTAGAACATAAAGCATTTTCTTTTGAGAAAATACAATTTATCCTTTTTTGCTCTTTCTTTCTTTCTTTCTTTCTTTCTTTCTTTCTTTCTTTTATTATGCTTTTGGGACTATATTTTTAAAACTCTCCAACCAAAAATCTTTAAGGTTTTTTTCTTCTCTAGGAGTTTTAATGTAGCAAGTCTGCTATTCACTCTGAGTCATTGTAAGGCCTGGCTCTATATTATCCCTTTATAGATGTGTGCAGCCCAGTGCTGATTGTTAAAGGGAACAGCCCTTAACCCCAGACTGTTGTCACATCTTTACCAGAAGTCAGTGCTCTGTTCTTGGTAGATCTATTTCTGGCCTCTCAATTTTGTTTCATCGATCTGTATCCCTGGCCTTTCTCAGAGTTACCTTTCTCACTGTGTATTTATAGCCCTATACAACTCCTCCAACTCTGGCCTTTTTAAAGGTACTTTTTGTCTATTCTGTTACTTTACTTCACACACACTACATGCACACACGCACACACACATACACACACACACACACAGAGAGAGAGAGAGAGAGAGAGAGAGAGAGAGACAGAGACAGAGACAGAGACAGAGACAGAGACAGAGACAGAGACAGACAGACAGACAGACAGACAGACAGACAGACAGACAGATGCAGACAGAGAGAGATAGGATGTGGGCTGTGGGGCCGAGCATGTGGAGGGTTAGGGTTAGGGTTAGGGTTAGGGTTAGGGTTAGGTTAGGGTTAGGGTTAGGGTTAGGTTAGGTTAGGGTTAGGGTTAGGGTTAGGGTTAGGGTTAGGGTTAGGGTTAGGGTTAGGTTAAGGTTAGGGTTAGGGTTAGGGTTAGGGTTAGGTTAGGGTTAGGGTTAGGGTTAGGTTAGGTTAGGGTTAGGGTTAGGTTAAGGTTAGGGTTAGGGTTAGGCTTAGGGTTAGGGTTAGGGTTAGGTTAGGGTTAGGGTTAGGTTAAGGTTAGGGTTAGGGTTAGGCTTAGGGTTAGGGTTAGGGTTAGGGTTAGGTTAGGGTTAGGGTTAGGCTTAGGGTTAAGGTTAGGTTACCTGAGTTCAATCCATCCTCACATCTTGCCAACGAAATCTCATGTGCCTGGCTCCATGCCAGGATCCCTTCTGCCTTCCAGATGTCCCACCGTCCATTTCCTGTCTCACTTATAGCCCATCACATTTATATTGGCAGGTGTTGCACCCATACAATACACAAGAGATTCCTTCTACACAGATTTGTTTCCTCAAAACACCCGCAGGAAACAACAATGCTTTGCTGACACCCTGTTTGGGCTCTTAAGGCCCAAAGCACAGACCGAGCTGATCCACACTGCGTCTGGGCCTCACACCAACATGCCTGTGAGATAACAGTTGGTACTGCTACAATCCACTGAATTTGTAACGGCCTCTTGTGTAGGACCAGTATTGAAGATGTCCTGTGTGGGATGCTGCTGCTTGCTGAAGACACAGAGGTGAGGGCAACGCCTTTTGATGTGAAGTTCACAAATGACAAACAGAATCTACCATCACCAATCTAACATCTTCTGCATGTGGCCAGTTGAGGCTGCATCCTGTTGGCCTTTGGAGAACATTCCAGATCTAATTACAGCAAGTAGCACACACATGTTGGCCTGGCATTATGCATTGTAAGTTATAGTTCAAGATAACTTGGTAAACACTGAGTTCTGACTCTGCCCTTGCAAGTACAGATAATTTGCAGGTATGTGTGTATGGAGGCCACAGGTCAACCTCAAGTGCCGTTAATCAAGCACCATCTACTGGTCCTGGGCTCATGAAATAGGCTAAGCCATCTGGCCTGGGAGCCTGGGGGATTCGCCTGTCTCCGCCTCTTCATCACTAGGAGGCACACGACACCACACTCAGATTTCTCTTCTTAAAGTGGGAGTCGAACTCAGGTCCTCATGGTTTTGGCAAACGTTTACTGTCTGAGCTGTCTCTTCGGCACTAAACAAGTAAATTCTTAACAGAGACACCAAAGAGCCCTAAAGACTCTCCGTGAGTTCAAACACTGCCCGGAGCAGCTCAGAGCATTTACAAGGCGCCGGGCCGAGCACGTGGAGGACGGGGTGTGGGCTGCGGGGCCGAGCGCGTGGAGGACGGGGTGTGGGCTGCGGGGCCGAGCGCGTGGAGGACGGGGTGTGGGCTGCGGGGCCGAGCATGGAAGTTAGGCTGTTCCAGGGAAGAATTGACAAATATTGTCCTAAAAGCCAAAATCAGGAGGAATCTGAACAACAACAATAACAATAACAACAACAACAGAAGCGCAGGGTAAGCCAGAGATGTTTGCGCCCACCGAGAACAAGAGGGCTCCATTTCCTCTTCGGTGTCTTTAGACTTGGGTGTCCTCTCATACCCATAGCGCATTACAATGGCTCTTCTGAATGCATCTCAAGGAGACCCTCAGAAGCCCGTTGAGGCTCACAAAGTTTCTGCCCCTCCGATGCTCCCTGGCACTTCCTTCCTAGCAGGACTGGGTGCTGCCTTAGTTGCTATTTTAATTGATTTTTCAATTTGAGTCCACTGAAACTGCAGCACCCCACCCAGCAGCCCACCTGGAGGGTATGATTCAGGCAGAATTCTGACAATTTTGGACCCAAGCTCAGGACTATTAGCACTGCGTTTCTCGTAGTTCATTATCATCCCCAGGGGTTGTTTCAGGCGAAGGCGGCCTCCTTCTCTAAGCAAGGAAGCCCCAGACAGACAGTTGTCAAGGCAACCGAAGTGCGCACTGTGAACTGGGGAGGAAAGGCCGTTCCTGGCTGCTGGGAGGCTGCACGCTGTTGAGGCTCCAACTCAATTTGGGGTTTGGCGAATGGATTGTTTTTGTTTGTGACTAATTATAAAATATAGCCAGTGTGGTTAGGCTGGTGATAGATGACTGTCTGCTAAATGTGATGTGAAAATTTAAGGCTGTCTCCAGTGTGGCGTGGCCTAGGTTAAAGTGAGCCTAAAGGGTTGGTGGCTCATCTTTGTCATTCGGCTTCGTGTAAAGAGCTCGGTGCATGTGTGTGCGTGAGTGTGTGTGAGTGTGTGATTGGGGGGTGAGTGTGTGCGTGTTCACGTATGTATGTGAGTGTGTGCGTGAGTGTGTGTGTGTGTGAGAGAGTGTGTGTGTGTGTACGTGAGTGTGTGCATGAGTGTGTGGGGGGGTGAATTTATGAGTGAGTGTGGATGCCTGAGAGAGTGTGTGTGTGTGTGTGTGTGTGTGTGTGTGTGTGTGTGTGTGTGCATGTGTGTGTTCCAAACCCATCCCTGTTGTGTCTTTCCAATTTTTTTTTTTGCTTCCAGATATGTTCAAAATAAAGTAAAACATACACTGACCCCCCCATTCCCCCCCACATTAAGTAGGGACTATGTATATATGTGTGTAGGGGGTTCAGTGACTCTCACCAGGTGATTTCCAGGTCCTCCCTGTGTATTTATTCACTCACTGCTTTGCTCGTCCAGCTTCACTCTCTGGTCACACACTGGTTTAATAAAGTCCAAGTGAAAGCTGCATGCTAATGTCATGAAAGACACAGATATGAGGAGTTGCTGGGGCCAGGCACGAGCACGGTGTGCTTTTCTCCTGCTGTCCCTTCTGCCCACCTGGAGGATGAAATTCAGGCCGAAGTCTCACAGTTATGGACTTCCATCTTTGTCCTTTGGTTGTTTTTGTTTCACGTGTACGGGTGTTTCGCCCATGTTTATGTTTGTTCACTGTGTGTCCTGTGTCTGCCGTAACCAGAAGACGATATCACATCCTCTGGAGCTGGAGTTCCAGACGGTCATGAGCTGCCATGTGGGTTCTGGGAACCTAACTTGGGTCCTCTGGAACAGCGGCCAACACTCTTAGCTGCTGAACCGTCTCTCCAACTAGGATGTCTTCTACCTTCATGTATGTATGTATGTATGTATGTACGCATGTCGTATGTATTTGTCTTCTACCTTCTTAACAAATATGCTCTTGAAGAACCACACCAAGAAAACAAGGCCTTCTAAGCAAAGCAGGATCAATGCACATATGAACTCACAGAGACTGTAGCAGTGTGCACAAGACCTGCACAGGTCTGGTCCAGACCGCCTCCCTGCACCGAGTGTGTGAGTGGACACAAGCCCACATCCCTAACCCAGGAGCTAACTCCAACTGATAACCACTCACAAAGGAAAAGTTACTTTTTTCGTTCATTTGCTTGTTTTGCTCTATTCAGTTTTGTTTGTTTGTTTTTTTATTTATTAAGTTTGTTTATTTTTAATTTATTCACTTTACATCCCAATTGTAGCCCCCTCTCTTGTCTCCTCCGGGTCCCACCCTCCCTCTCTCTTACCCCCTCCCCTCTTTCCTTAGTCCTCAGAAAGGGGGAGCCCTCCTGCCCTGTCATCTGACCCCAGCCTATCAAGTCAACTGCCTGCATCCTCTTCCTCTGTTGCAGCATGGCTGCCCTGCCAAGGGGAAGTGATCAGTGGGTGGGCAACAGGATCCATGTCAGAGGCAGCCCCTACTCCCATATTATGGGACTGACAAGGAGACTGTGCTGCCTATCTACTACATCTGAGCAAAGGGTCTAGGTCCACACCATGCATGGTCCTTGGTTGGCGCATCAGTGTCTGTGGGTTCCCTGGGCCCAGAATTGTTGGCTCTGTTGTTCTCCTTGTGGAACTCCTCCTGCCTTTCCTCTCTCTCTCTCTCTCTCTCTCTCTCTCTCTCTCTCTCTCTCTCTCTTTCTCTCTCTCCCTGTTTGGTTTCTAATGAGAGAAAACAGACAGAAATGTGGATTTGGAGGTGAAGAGGATCTGGGAGGAGTTGGAGGAGAGGAACCATAACCAGAATATATTGAATGAAAAAAATATTTTCAATTAAAAAAGAAAAAAGAAAAGTCAAGCATGCAGGTGGACACATACTTATAATCCCAGCATGCAGGGGGATCCCCACGGGTTCAGGCCACCCGTGGGGCATGGTTTTTTAAATACAAGTAAATAAAATAAAAGTAAATGAATACAGTTTAAAAATTTTAAAGCCAGAGTGTCTTTAATCAAACTTTATATCAAGAGATAATCCAGTGTAGAAGTGAAAGGACACTGGTGACTAGGATCTGTCCTCCTGAGGTAAGGTTGTTAACGTGTCAGGTTGCTATCCTCTGTCTGTCACCCCGGGGGGTGGGGGGGGAGGTTCTCAAGCCTGCAAAGAGGAAATTCAGCCACTCAGGGGGAAAGCGTCATTGTCTTCACTGTCTTCAGCTGATTGCCACAAGGTTGGGCAGGATTAGTGTTCTTCCCAGCAGTGTGCCCTGAAGACAAAGATGCTGTACACACAAGCTGTGGTGAGCCGTTGCTGTGAGCCAGTTCCACGCATGTGTGCAAGCAGCATGCCTCCCTGAGGGAGAGATGGCTCTGAGATTGCACTCTATGCCCATCGCATCCTTCCAGGCTGGGAGAGTGATCACCGGGCAGGAAGGCATGTCCCCGGGCTTGTTGGGATAACGCAGAGCAGTAAAGCACATTTTCATCCCTCCCTCTGGCTTCGGGGACAGCATCAGTTCTCTCCTCATGGCATGTCTGCACATGTTAGACAGGCTAAGTGGGCATGCACCAGGCATTAAAGCTGGAGCTTCATAAAAAGACAGAGCATAACCAACTGTTGATTTGCTTCCTGTGAAATTAATTTCTCCCTATGGTTTAGAAGGAGGAAGAGGCAGGGGAGGCGGGGAGTAACCAACGTAAGAACCGGCCATGCAGACAGATGGGTGGGCTTTCCCCAGGTGATCAGCTTTCCCAGAGAGGTTCGAGTCCTTGCGATCACTTGACAAGGCTTGCCCTGCAGCACAAGTCCCTGTTCCAGGTGTTGGGACATTTTCTTGGAGGGCAGTAAAGAATGAAGGAGCAAAGGCCAGATGAGGAATGTCTGGTCCAACTCTCAAGGATCTGGGATTCCAGGGGAGGGAGGGGGATTTTAAGGAACCCAGAGGAGCTGGGGAAGGCTTGCAGAGAAAAAAAACAAAACAAACAAACAAACAAACAAAAAAAACACAAAAAACTCTGCAGCTGGGTCTTGAAGAATAGGTAGAAATTCCTCAGGAGGAGAAATGGGACTTCGGAAAGACGTTGAAGATGTGGGTGCAAGGTAGGCTGAGGAGAGAGAAGTGCGTCCATGTGTGTCCACGAGGGTGAAGGAAGCGAGGAAGCCAGATGTGCTGGGCACGGCTTCAACTCCAGCTACCCGGGCACCTTAAGAGAGCTTTGTATGCCCAGTGAGGCTGTCAGAGAAAGCTAAGGCGATATCGGTTAAAGACAGATCCTGGGTTTCTCAGTGCTGCGACCACATCTAGCCCAGACCTGTGCAGGCTGGGGCAGCTGGTGCAGCCACAGTCTCTGTGAGTTCAGATGTGCTCAGGTCCTGCTGAGTTTAGAAGGGGGCCTTGTGTTTGATTTGTCTCTGTGCTCATTAAGCTATTAACCCATTACATTCTGTTATAGATGAAACAAGAAGCCAGCAGTGTTGGGAAACGGACCTTGGGTTTCTAGTGCCCAGAACTGTCGGGGAATGGTGTTTATAAGGTACCTAGTCTCCCAAACAGTCCTCCTATCAGCCCAGGATGACTAAGACAATTTGTGAGTCAGAATTCTGAGGTTCTCTGAGTGTGGCCCTGATGGTCGGTGCTGTGTTTGTAGGTTTCTCACCTAAGGGGAATGGCACAGAGCTTTGCTGGGTGCCTGGAGGAAGGAAAGAATGTCATTGCCTAAAAGCATTCTGGCAACTGTTACATTTGTTTGCTTATTATCCTGAAAAAGGCTAATGTCTGCATAACCTTTTCCCCTCTGGTCATTGACACCTATATATATATATATATATATATATATATATATATATTTAAATGAACGGTTTGCTACAGAGCTTAAAAGGAAGAAGCAGGGAGGGTTAATTACTTAACCATAATTAATTGCAAGCAACACTGGACAAAGTCTCTTCTTGGAGACAAAGCACCCTTGGACAGGAAGCCAAAGTGGACACCCGGCAGGCGAGATCGGCTTGTCCACCGCCATGCTGACCCCGCAGGCGAGATCCGCTTGTCCACCGCCATGCTGAGAGTGAGAGCCAGCCGAGCTGCCTGCCTGCTTCCTGGACACTTCCGGCTCCTGTCCCACCCCTTCATCTCAGGGCAAATTGCATCTCAAGCTCCTCTCGCCTTATGCATTAACCTTGCCTTGGGACGTCAGCTCCATTCCCGTCAGAGATAAAAACAGTGTCCAATTTTACATCCATTAGGTAATGTCTTGTGATTAAACACACACCTCAGGATGCTCTTTGCTGAGAAAGCTCTTCCCAGAGGCCCCTAGAGGAGTGCTGAGGATGCGACTCATCGGTAATTGTAAGTCATCAGCTTTGGGGACCGTGACAGTTGGAAAGTGCTCCTCAGGCAACAGGACCTCTGTTCATCTCCACTCACATGAACTAGAGAGGGTTGTCTGCATCATCCGTATAAAGTGAGAAACCCCACAGCAGTCAGTCAGTGGAGGCGAAGGCCGATGTTCCTCCATGAGCGACCCAAAGCTTTGCATCATTTCTCTCCCCAGCTCACGTCATTCTCTGTCACGGTCTCCTCCTCATCTTTGGTTTGTCAAACGGGAGGACGGTTTGGGCTGGGCTCCATTGAACTTTGCATTTTCTGCGCTCCAGGCCCTGGGGTCGGCTACCTTTCATTAGACACCAGTTGGCGTTGAAATGCGCCCCTGCCACGGTTCCTCCCAGCATTTCTTCTCCTCCACCATCTTCCTTCTCCATCAGGAGTTGAGCTGGACATCTGTCCTAGCTTTGGAACGGTTTCTGTGTGTACTTCGCACTGTGTGCAGAGTCTCTCCTCAGACGGGTCCTGTCTGCTAATGCTTCCTCCTCTCGGGCTACTGCTGTGACGTCCACACTTCTCTTTATCCTTTCCTCAGAGTCTCCTCTCTCTAGTGACGCTGCCTGTCTGTCCTTTCATGTCATCTCCCCTGTTGGTGTGGGCAAGGAGTCAAGCCACAGAGGGAGGAATCGGATCCTTCAGTACCTTAAAACTTTGGGATGTGCTCTTTCACTGAGCGATGGAAAATCCCCCAAACTGCTTGTAACATGTCAGAAAGCATTTCCATCTCATTGCAAGATTAAAAAAAAAAAACAAGTGAGCACAGGGTAGCTTGCTGTGAGTAAGCACTGGAACGTAAACTGAGCAATGGTAAAACACAGTTAGCTATTTCTTTTTATCTCTAATACATGCTATGGGCTTAGGTTCCCACAGCTCCTACTGGACCACAAAGCCAAACCAAGGACGATAACAAAAAGATAACCAGCCCAAGAGAAGGCAGAGTGTTCATTTCACGCTGGTGGCATTTGGTTCTGGGAGTGGTACAAGCTTTCACCCTCCAACAAAAACTGCAGCCGACAAAGTCCTGGAGTGACTGATGGCCCAATTGTTGTTTTCCTGATTGGCCCACCCTGAGCCCTCCTTCCAGAAGATATACTAAGACAGAGATAGTACTGTCAGTTTGACGTCACTCTGGGCTATATAATGAATTCTAAGCCAACCTGGGCTACATAGTGAGATCTTGTCTCAAACGGTGACAACAAAAACTGGGAACAAAATGAATTATTAAGTCAAAACCAAACTGGCCATGAGTCCAGGCTGTCCTTGCAGACATGGCTCACATTGCCTCTTGAGCTTTTGTGGCAGCCTGGGCTCTGAATACACACACACACACACACACACACACACACACACACACACACACACACTTTCATACCACACTGTGCTAATGGATGCTAAAACATCTTAACTCAGATTCGAGACTATTGCGTACTATGAACGGCAGCTTCTACCGTATTCATAAACTTTTCTGCTTTTACAGAAGCAAATTTTAATTATAAAGACTCAATATTTTCCTGCCACCATCCCCCAGTACTATCAAGTTAATACATCTTTGGGGAATATTGTGTTATTATTTGATTTTTTAAATTGCTCTTTGACTTACTGACTTTAGCTTCATAAAAATTAGTCAAGTGGATTTTGGCTTAGTCTGAGGACAGAATTTCCAACAACTTTTAGATGGTTACACACACATGAACATACACACACACACACACATACACATACACACGTGTGCACACATGCACACACACACGCACACACACACATATACATACACACACTGCCGCTGTTTTATGTTACTGCCTATTTATATGAAGCAGCATTCTCAACATCGATGATTGTAAAATCACAGTACCAATCAACCCTGATACAGGTTGAGAGTGCGTCCTGTATCGCTTCTCAGCCAGGAGTCTTTGCATGAAAGGGAGGGAGCACAGCGCAGCTGGCGGGAGGACTCGCTTTCATTGTTCGTAAATTATAAAGTTACACACAGGCTGAAATTTCATTATAATACTTGTGTTTGGCTTGTGTGTGTATTTTACGTGACTGGGGTTGCACACAAGTTTCTCACATGAGTCAGGAAGAAGTGCTCTGCTGGGAGGAGTCTGTAACCTCGGAGCACACCCGCAAAGACCAGAGCACTTCTCCAGTCACTCTGCGGTTTCCAGGACTGCCCCAGGGACCAGGGACTCCCGTATCCCCCTCATAGCTGAGCCTGTCGCTAATGCTTGGAATTTTCTCTTCAGACTGCCTTTTTTCTTTCTTTCTTTTTTTTTTTTTTTTTTTTTTTTTTTTTTGGTTTTTTCGAGACAGGGTTTTTTTCTTTCTTTCTTTCTTGGCTTTTGGCGTGAACTGTGATGCTACGTTGATAGTCAGACACATTACATTGTGTTGAGTATCAGGAATAAAGTCAGACAGGCCTTTAGGCTCAGAATGGGTAAGCAGCCTCCTGGGAATATGTCTGTGTTGGGGGAAGGGGGGGGGGAGCCCATAGCTGTCAGAGTCAGACTCTCCTCTGTGGTTGACTGCTGTGTTTCATCTCTTGGCTCTCGGTTTTCCTGAGCCCTCTGCCAGGGCCTGACCGACCAATTTTTTCAGATGCACTGTTGGGTCCACACTGGGCCTCCGCTGATGGAGGGTGAAGTACACAGAGGAGGACCAGGGTCCTGTGAGTCTGAGGTTAGAGCTCAACGTATTGATGGCTCTGGGTCTTGGATTGCATGTTCCACACACGTCTCCAGGGGCACCTGCCCCTCAACAACTGCCCCCCCCCCCGATTCCCTGCCTGTAGCCTTCCTAGTATATTTTGGGGAATCCATACTCCATACTCACTGTGTTTTTGCCTCACGTCAGACAGGATGTTCGGCAGGGGCCTATGGCATCCGTGGGTCTCTGCTCCAGACATGTCTCGATTCTTTTCCCTCTCCATGTCAGAGGCTGAGGAACTCCGTCAGACCTTCATCTGGAAACTGCAGGGCCCTGGAGGTGAAGCCAACGGCAGCACGGGCCTCCCTTGGGACCGCGGACTCTGCAGTTTCTTGTTCTTGTGCTGGTCTGTATTCGCTGCTGACCTGAATTTCCAGTGTGGCGATCTTATCTCTCTCTTTATGGTCTAGCAGTCCCTGCCCCAGATGAGCGGATGTAGGCCTGGCTCCGTGACACAGGGCCGTGGTGGTTTACCTTGACACTTCAGTATGTGTTGTGTTGTTTGTTGTTGTTTTACACATCCAACAGATGTCAGTGATTTTTCTGAGTAAAACTCTTCTTGATGCGGTAACCATGGAGCACTGATTTCTAAGCTCTACAGGTTGGGTCGGAGAGCAGAAGGCCTGAGTTGCCCTGTACCCAAGGGGCCTTCACCGGGTTCTGTGGAGTTAAAAACAAGACACTGTGTGCTTGCAGTTTATGGAGGAAAGATGGCATCCAGAGAGAAACGACGTGGCTGTGGGCAGAACAGCTCAGGCTTCCCCCACCGCCCACAGAGTCCCCCACCGCCCACAGAGTCCCACACGGCCACAGAGTCCCACACCGCCCACAGAGTCCCACACCGCCCACAGAGTCCCACACCGCCCACAGAGTCCCACACCGCCCACAGAGTCCCCCACCGCCCACAGAGTCCCCCACCACCCACAGAGTCCCACACCGCCCACAGAGTCCCACACCGCCCACAGAGTCCCACACCGCCCGCAGAGTCCCACACGGCCCACAGAGTCCCACACCGTCCACAGAGTCCCACACGGCCCACAGAGTCCCACACCGCCCACAGAGTCCCACACGGCCACAGAGTCCCACACCGCCCACAGAGTCCCACACCGCCCACAGAGTCCCACACGGCCCACAGAGTCCCACACCGCCCACAGAGTCCCACACCGCCCACAGAGTCCCCACCGCCCGCAGAGTCCCACACCGCCCACAGAGTCCCACACCGCCCACAGAGTCCCACACGGCCCACAGAGTCCCACACCGCCCACAGAGTCCCCACCGCCCGCAGAGTCCCACACCGCCCACAGAGTCCCACACCGCCCACAGAGTCCCACACGGCCCACAGAGTCCCACACCGCCCGCAGAGTCCCACACGGCCCACAGAGTCCCACACCGCCCGCAGAGTCCCACACGGCCCACAGAGTCCCCCACCGCACGCAGAGTCCCACACCGCCCACAGAGTCCCACACGGCCACAGAGTCCCACACCGCCCACAGAGTCCCACACCGCCCACAGAGTCCCACACGGCCCACAGAGTCCCACACCGCCCACAGAGTCCCACACCGCCCACAGAGTCCCCACCGCCCGCAGAGTCCCACACCGCCCACAGAGTCCCACACCGCCCACAGAGTCCCACACGGCCCACAGAGTCCCACACCGCCCGCAGAGTCCCACACGGCCCACAGAGTCCCACACCGCCCGCAGAGTCCCACACGGCCCACAGAGTCCCCCACCGCACGCAGAGTCCCACACCGCCCACAGAGTCCCACACCGCCCACAGAGTCCCACACCGCCCACAGAGTCCCACACCGCCCACAGAGTCCCACACCGCCCACAGAGTCCCACACCGCCCACAGAGTCCCACACCGCCCACAGAGTCCCACACCGTCCACAGAGTCCCACAGACACACGGCACTGTGCCTGGCTTTCCTGACACCTTTTTAAAGAAATGCAGAAACTCAGCCATGCACCAGAGAGTCTGTTTCAAAGTCACAGCTAACATGACTGGAATCGATGTGTTCTGCTTTAGCAAGGCCTTTTGCTTTTATTCTAAGTTTATTTGTATTTTTTTCCTATTCCTTGGAGAGTAAGTCTTCTCTGAGGGTATATACGCATCTCTCCCTGTATATGCATATTTGCATGAATGTATATGTGTGTATTTACTCCTCGGGAGCATATGGCCCTTCATGTTGTCATTCAACATTGTTAATGTCCTAAGGACATTTATAAACATGAAAAATAAATGTACAAAGGAAGGAGGGGAATGCGAAGAAATGGGAGGAAGGAAAGGAGAAAGCAACGTGGGAAGTGGGACAGTGAACAGCCAGCCTGCAGTTCCTTCCTCCTTATCTTGCTTGTCACCAGGCAACAGGCGGCACTTCTTAGCCCCGCCCCCTTCACACCGGGCCATTCTGTTTGAGACTGTGCTGGCAGATGAGGACATTTGTCTTCCCTTGCTCACTGGTGAAGGATGAGGAAGACTTGGCTGAGGCACCAAATATGAAGGACAATTAACCTGTGTCATAGGAAAAGCCTGGCTCGCAGCGACCGCCTCTGTGTGAGTCATCTGAGCGTACCTTCACGAACGATGTTTTTTTTTTCTGTTTGTCTAAAGTATTATGCAGCTTTCGTCACATGCGTGGCTATCTTGAGGCTTGGCTGTCAGAGTGGGAAGGGACCTGAGGATCTGCTAACTTGTTCATGCTGTACTGATCCTGAGTCCCCAGGGTTCAGCTGGGCTCTTCTGAGGCCAAACCTACCTCATAGCGGACCAGAACTTTGACTCTCTTGTCAAACTGAGTGCTGACCCTTCATTTCCATGAATTGGTCTTTCTTATTGCCCAAATACATACATAGATACATGCATATACACATGTTTACATACATAAACATAGGTTCATACATAGATACATGCATATATACATATTTACATACATGCACATAGATTCATACATAGATACAGGCATATATACATATTTACACACACAGATTCATACATGGATACATGCATATACACATATTTATATACATAAACATAGGTTCATACATAGATACATACATATATACATATTTACACATAGATTCATACATAGATACATGCACACATTCATATTTACATACATACATATACACACACTTGACAACTGAGCTATTAATCAATGTGCAGTTATTGTAACTAGTTTGATAGTTTTTATGGGAAGAGATCTTAGATGAACTCTGGAAATATGCTCTTTTATTTCTATGATCCTCAAAATATGAGCCAAAGTGTCCAAAATAAGTGCTTTGAGTTTAGTAAAGAGGGATATAAATAAAGTCAGCGTGACAGAAGCTTGGAATAGAGAAACGTCTGTTTCCACCCCAAAGCATGAATGAAAAATGGTCCCTGTGGGGATTAAGGATCTTTCTCATGATGGTAAATGGGTCTTAACTGGAGGAAGTCGTGAATTATATTAAAGGCAACACTTCCAGCTCCAACTACTAAATATACATGAAAGTGGCAGCTGTGACTGTAGTAGCCCCTGGCCCAAGGTGAATAACTTTGAGAGGCCCTGTGGGTTCCCAAGACCATAGGTGGCATCAAACCATATGTAATGTATTCATCTCTCTCTCTCTCTCTCTCTTTCTCTCTTTCTCTCTCTCTCTCTCTCTCTCTCTCTCTCTCTATATATATATATATATATATATATATATATATATATATATATATATATATGCATATGCACACATACATATATAAACATATATAATGTGTTTGTAAGTTAACAACACAGCTAACAGTGACATAAAGTGATTGGCAAACTGTGCTGAAATTAAAATCATGTGACTGCAGATACCCCATACCTTTTGTATATAATTGTATTGTATTTAGTATACTTCCCTGAGATGGTGTGATGTAATATGTAAACACTATGGATTCTTTTTGTCAGCCCCGAGTCCCCAGCATACCTGGCAATGTGGGGCTATTAAACAATAATATTAGAAAAACCTGAGTGCAAATATTGCCATATCTGGAAGTTGATCTGAAACCTAAGATGGTCATTAGGAGCCTAGGAAACAAGTCAGGTCATATCAGCACCGTGAATATCTAGACGGACGGGTCATATTCTGAGCTGGAAGCCATAGATCCTGAGAGATGCTGTCCCACTACTCAGACAGTGTGTGATTTGAAACTTTAAATGGTTGTATCTGGAATTAACAGAGGACTGTAGTTAAAGTCGGAGATTGAAGCCTTGGAAAGAGAGGTTGTGCATACAGGCATCTCCTGAGCTTTTAGAGGGCGCACTGCATGGCATTAGCTTGTGACAGTGGGAGTGAAAGTTAACTAAACATTTGCCTTTGCAGAAAGACATTAGACCTTAAACTAGACAATTAAAAAAAACAAACAAAGGTGTGGAAACATTGCTGGTATGAAGCAAGGTTTGGGAAGCCAGTTTTTTTGTTTTGTTTTGTTTTTGTTTTTTTAATATCCTTGGCCAAATTCTGGCCCCACCAGAGAGGGAGCTATGCAGAGGAGATGGGAGTGGCCCTGGAAAGGCCGGCACACAGGACAGCAGTGGTGACAAAGGCCCAGTCTGCAGCCGGCAGCAGGGAAAGCGTGTGGAGCGCTGTGTTTAGGCGGCAGTGCCTTGCCCTGTGTCTCGTGTGAGGGAGCATATAGCCAGACGTACGAGGGGAAGGGGAGCAAGGTTGAGTTTTATTACACACAGGAAGAAATCCCGGCAGAGTTGGGAGGAAACTCCCTCAGGTGCAGCTCAGAGTCTTTGAGTTTATTTATTTTTAGAATGAAAAATGTTGAGTCAATTTTGTTAAAATATTAGGTACGGTATGAATAGAAATTTCTAATGATGATTTACATTTAAAGTACAATTCGTCAAAAAAAAAGATGTCTAAAAGGAGCCACGCGTAAGAAAAATAATGATTATGTGACTAAAGATAGTAATTACTCTCTGGGATAAAAAGAGGTGTCGCCCACCTATCACAGGTGTCTCCATGGAGATTCATCTCACAGCCTGTTTCACTCCCGTGAACTCATGTTTGAGTGGAGAAAGCAAAAGCTGCCATTCTTTAGTGGGACATTTGCTTAATAAACCGGCTCCTAAAACTATTGGGGCGTATTACAGAGAAGTCTAATAGAATTATTCAATTGAGCTGCTTTATCTTCTGTGCTTTACTGTAGAGATTTAAGGTATATGACTTGCCTTTAAATGCACATACACAATAAAACTCTTACTGCAGGTGAGATTTAACACCTCACAGTCATTGTTGGTGGCAAGAGATAGTGAACAGACCTTTCAGGACACCTCTAGTATACAGTACATATGGCAGACTGTGTATTTGTGTAGTTAATAATAATGCAGATAACCCAGAAACCATGTAATTTAATCTCTGGGATCTTCTTGGGCTGTAGGACCTGCTAATACCCTCTTTAGTATTCCCTTAGCGGGTGAATTCCAAGACCAGCTGTCATTTGCTTGGACTGGTCAGGGATGAGCCTTTGGGAAGCCTGCCCACCAATTGATAACAATAGTTTCATATAATCCTAAGCTCTGAGTGTTTTAGGGGCTTAAATACACACCTTAAAGATGTGCAGACACAGCTAAAGACGTAATGTTGAGAGGTCAGTCCACACAACATGCAGAGGCTGGGCAAAACTATGAAATTGTTAGGAGTTTTATGATTGCCTAAGAAACACAGGACATCCAAGTAGGTGAAGAGAAAGATCCTGCCACACCTTGTACCTGTAAGTCTTAAAACAATAACCGAAGAATTTGAGTAATGTCCTCTGACAACAACAGCAACACTTCCAGGAGCTATACTAATTGAAAATTTCAGTACCAAGGGTGGACAACCTTCTCTGATTCCCATCCCCCCCAGCATGGACTTTTGCCCCTGTTGGTTGCGCACACCAGAACCACATGGTAGGATGTGACTGCTGAAAACACCGCATACGCCTTTATTGCACAGGACTGAGATGGAAGCCTTCTTCATGTTGGCTCACTTTCCAGTGCCAAAAGTATGTATGCTGCCCTGGGAGAACTGCTCCCGACATTCCTGTTTGGATACAGACTCTGGGGCGCACTACCTCCCCACGGGCTGCACAAGTGGTTAGCTGCTGAGAAAGCGGGCGGGTGGGTCAGTCGCCCCTATCCACCTTCCTATAGTAAAGCCAGTTAAATTCAGTGAGTTCGATTTTAGCAACATTACTTCTTTAGTCTACATCGGGGATAAATGGATATGTTTATATACCTCCCCCCCAAAACACATGTGAGCACTTTAATACTATTTCCATATTTAGAGCAATCTCCATACTGCTTTCATGGACCCTGCATCAGTTTAGATTTCCACCATCATACACAAGAATTGTGCCCCCCTGAAAACCTCATACCTTTGCCAATATTTTATTTAACAAGTGTGGGGTGATATTTCAATATGGTTTGTGCTTAGGTAAATTGCCCAACATTATCCAGGTTATTTGTTCATTTACTTATTTATTTTGCCATTGTTGCCATTGTGTTGTATGTATATATTTGAATACTTTGTCAGACATGTGGCTCAGATTTATAATTTGCAAATGTTTTCCCCAATCTGCAGGCCACTCGCCTTTTCGTTTTGCTGATTGTTTTCCATTTACTTTGTCGTATGTATCTTCAGTGTGATGCACTCTTGCTGGCTGATCTCTGCTGTGGTCATGTATATGATTTGTTTTTGAATGAGATATCTCCTCAGAGATTTCAAAGGCAACTAACCCTTCAGTGGCGTGTGGGAAGTCCTTGGTGCATCACTCGGAGGAGATGAGGGAGAGAGTCTCAGAGACGTTCTGTCCTACGGCACGCAGTGATTGCTGCTTGCTTTGTGACCTTGCCATTGAAGTTGGTCGCCATCTGCTCATACTAACACACAGAGAGACACATATAATTAATACCAAATCTGCAAAAATTAGCAAAATGGGCAAAAAATAAGTGAAGATTTTACAATGTGTCTACAGGATTGACCTGAATAATAATGAAAGTGCTATTTTGTTCACAAACAGAAAAACTCTACATATCTGTCAATTTTCCTGGAAATTAATTTTAACTTAATGTTATTTAATTTTAGCAATTCAACCACACACACATAAACAAAATGCCAACAAGGATTTTTTGTCTTGGCATTAGTGAACTGTCACCAGAATCCATGTGGATTTTTACCTAAGAACTTTCTAAAGAGGAAGATGAGTGGGGCTCGCTGGTGCTGGCGTAGACTTTGCGCTCCTGCAGTTAATCTGTGTGCAGGCATCCCATTCGCCCTCCGCACCACAATGCAGAGTAGAGGGTGGCTCTGTGTCTGTGGTAATGGTGCAGCACACCCGCGTGTGTGGAAACTCTGAGTGCATCTGCTGCTGTGCACTGCATCAGCTCGAACACATTAATGATTAGTCACCAACAATGTGTCAGTATCACATTAAAGACAAGAAATTAGCATTTCTCCTTGGTGTAATGCAACCAGGAGGATTTCCTACACCTCTCACCCTGTTTCTTTCATCATCCTGTTTGCTATTTGACGATGAGCTGTGAATTTCTCTCTCTGTGTCTCCGTCTGCTGTCCCTTTTATTGGACAGCACAGAAACTATCATGTGAGGGAGGAACGAGACACTTCACAGAAACCGTTGACAGAGTTTACAAGGGTGAGGCCCAGTGATTCCAACTGACCCAGATAACACACAATATTACAAATATCACTGTCTATCAAGCAGTATCTGTGCGTTGCCTTAAACATTAATGGTGGATGTTCATTTTATAAGGTTGCTTTTGTCCTACTTTCCGTTTTCAGCAAATGATTGCTGTAACCTACATACATCCGCATGCGCACTACTCATGGGTCAGGGACATGAGATTACATGATGTGGGATCACAGCTGGGCATTAGCTAACACAGGAAACCCAAGGGTGTTAACAGTAGATGCTATGTTGTTTTCTTAAGCACGGGTTAAGCAAACAGGCTAGGCACACAGTAGGGCAGCGGTGTTAAGTGACCGGCTGTGAGGCCCAACAAAAGTCCCAGTTCCTTAGACTCTAAGGGATCCTTTTATAATTTCACATTCCCCAGAGCCCATAAACTCCCACCAGGGAATTCGGGAGATCTGGGAAAGTATTGAGGAAACCGTGACTTTTCCTGAATCATTGGGGAAATTATGAACTTTCCTAGAAATGGTGCTAGAGAGGCTGGATTCATTTGCATGGGGATAAAATTGGATCCACACTTCATAATGTGCTTAAGAAAAAATCCTGGAAGCCCCAATCTCTAAATGTGAAAGCAAAGCCAGGTAAGTACTTAAATAGAACATAACCTTCAAAGAGCCACAACCCTGAGGCCAGAGAAAACAAGGATGCCGGGGAGCTCAGTTCTGTGTGTGCATGTTAGTGATGCTGAGGAGCTCAGTTCTGTGTGTGCATGTTAGTGATGCTGAGGAGCTCAGTTCTGTGTGTGCATGTTAGTGATGCTGAGGAGCTCAGTTCTGTGTGTGCATGTTAGTGATGCTGAGGAGCTCAGTTCTGTGTGTGCATGTTAGTGATGCTGAGGAGCTCAGTTCTGTGTGTGCATGTTAGTGATGCTGAGGAGCTCAGTTCTGTGTGTGCATGTTAGTGATGCCGGGGAGCTCAGTTCTGTGTGTGCATGTTAATGTAGCAAACAGAATGGAAGCCGCAACCTAAAGCAAAAGACCGTGGCTCCCCAATGAGTTCAAATTAAAATACTGCATTTCCAGCCAAGTATAAGCATGGATCCATACTCAGGTCTAACCACGAGGAATCTGTAAACCTCAAGACAAACGCCTGTTCCCCCACGTTTAGGGCAGAACACAGAATTTGCTTACAATTTAAGAAAAATAAGCCTCATTTCAAAGTTGTCCATCTTAGTGCATATCAGAATTGAACAAAAGTAGTGTTTGCACAGACTGAAGGGCGAAAGGTTGGATTTGGGAGTCAAAAAATATCTCACTCATTAAAAAAAAGGGGGGGGTAACAGTTAATAGTTAAGACTTTAGAAAATGCTGGGTGGTGGTGGCGCACGCCTTTAATCCCAGTACTGGGGAGGCAGAGGCAGACGGATCGCTGTGAGTTCGAGGCCAGCCTTGTCTACAAAGTGAGTCTAGGACAACCAAGGCTACACAGAAAAACTCTGTCTCGAAAAAGAAAAAAAAGACTTTAGAAAACATGATACCTGGGCAATTGAAGAAAAAAATGAACAGGCATTAAAACAAAGTAAAAAAAAAAAACCCAAAAAACCATAAGAATTGCAGGAGATTAGGTAAAATAATTAGTTACCTTTTAAAAAGTAATAAAAATTGCTGAAAACATAGTGTGTCTGTATTTTAAATGTTTCTGAAGATTGAAAAGCATTCTCTCTGGCCCTCACTTGCCCCTGCACACACACTCACACTTTGACTTACATTTAAATTTTACGTCATTATAACCAAAGTCAGGTGGAGAAGACAGACAGGGAAATGCCGAGCACTGGCCCTGGGCAGCCCGACCCAAACCATGGCACTACCAAACTGTCTCTCAAAGTGGCTGTCTTATTTCTCAAGGCTATCTGCTGCTCCCAGCCCTTACCAGCATTTGGTGGTGGCTTTAGTGTTCAGGATTTTGGTCATTTCGGCGATAGGTAAACAGGGACGTGTGGTGGCTTTAATTTTCAGATCCTTTATGGCATTGTTGAGTGTCTCCCACATGTTTTCTCCGTTTGAGATTCTTTGATGAGAGATCTGCTCATGTGCTTTAGACGTTCTTAAAGTGAGATGTTTGTTTTACTGGTAGGTTTTAAGAGTTCCTTACACTTTGAACACCACCCTTATTTGCCTTTTAGAGCTTTTCTTTATTCAAGGGTCAGTTTTTCCATTCTCTTTGCAGAATATACAGGTTTGTAATTTTAACAAAGTCCACCTTATCAATACTTTTTCTTTGTGGCTTATAATGCTGGTGCCAGTAATTTGGTCAGATAATGTTTTTCTATTATTTATAATAGTTTCCTGATTTTTATTTTAATTTGTCACTTTACGTCCCGATTGTAGCCCCCTCCATCATCTCCTCCTGGTCCCACCATCCTTACCTCATCCCCCTCCCCTCGTCCTCAGAAAGGGGGAGCCCTCCTCCCCTATCATCTGACCTCAGCCTATCAGGTCTCATCTGGACTGCCTGCATCTTCTTCCTCTGTGGCCTGGCATGGCCACCCTGCCGAGGGAAGTGATCTACAAGTGGGCATCAGAGTCCATGTCAGAGGCAGCCCCTACTCCCCATGTTGTGGGACCCACAAGGAGACTGTGCTGCCTCCTGTGCTGTCCCCTCTAGGTCTTCCTATGCCCCAACTCTTCCGTAAGGCGGCTCCCTGCACTCCACCCCAAAGTTTGGCCGTGAGTCTCAGTATCTTCGATCCCCTGCTGGCTGGAGTCTCTCAGCAGACCTCTATGGTAGGCGCCCTTCCTGTTCCCTCTCTTCAACTACTTCTGGCGTCTGTTCTATTTGCCCTTCTGAATGAGAATGTATTTAGCTTCTGTAGGTCTGTGGACTGTAGCATGGCTATCCGGTATTCTGTGGCTAATATCTGCTTATAAGTGAGTATAAACCATGCGTGTCTTTCTGGATCTGGGTTACCTCACTCAGGATCATTTTTTCCAGTTCTATCCATTTGCCTGCAAATTTCAAGATTTGTTTTTAATAGCTGAGTAGTATTCCATTGTCTAAATGTACCACAGTTTCTTTATATATTCTTCAGTTGAGGGACATCTAGGTTGTTTCCAGATTCTGGCTTTTACAAATAAAGCTGCTATAAACATAGTTGGGCAAATGTCTTTGTTGTATAGCTGGGTCTTGAGGTAGAGCTAGCTATTCCCACTTTTCTGAGAAAGCGCCAGGTTGATTTCCAATGTTGTACAAGTTTCCACTCCTATCAGCAACAGAGGAGTGCTCCCCTTTCTCCATTTCCTCGGCAGCATGTGCAGTCAGGACATTTGATTTTTGATAAAGAGGCCAAAGCCACACAATGCAAAAAAAGACAGCATCTTCAACAAATGGTGCTGGTCTCACTGGATGTCTGCATGTAGGAAAATACAAATAGACTGTATTTATCTACATAAATTCTTAGTGGGTTTGTAATGAGGTACACTCAACCTAAGCCAAACCTCACAGAGAATAATCAATCTGTAAGTAAGATGAAAAGTTAAATGATAATATCCAAAAGTGTAGGGTTGTTTTTATCTAGTACCAGGAGGGAAAATCCTTAGTGAAGTCAAAGCGAGTGGTGCTGCTGTGAGGATAGACTGCTGGAACAGTGGCGTGGAATGGACATCGTGGAAGAACAACTGTGCTGATAACACAGCTGGATGCGCATTCTGATTCATTGCCTCAAAGTGAAGTCCAAGAGGGCTACAGCCTGAACGTAAACACCACCCAGCACGAGAAGTCTAGAAGTCCAGGAGGGCTACAGCCTGAACGTTAACACATCCCAGCACGAGAAGTCTAGAAGTCCAGGAGGGCTACAGCCTGAACGTTAGAACCACCCTGCACGAGAAGTCTAGAAGTCCAGGAGGGCTACAGCTTGAACGTTAGAACCACCCTGCATGAGAAGTCTAGAAGTCCAGGAGGGCTACAGCCTGAACGTTAACACCACCCTGCACGAGAAGCGGAGATGAACACGCAGGATATTTTCACATCTCAGGACAGAACGTGGATTAATAAAGGATGCACATAAGGCAGTAAGACCTCCTGTTTTCACATCAGCGCCCTCTCAGGTCTTTCTTTGTAATGACCCTTTTGGTTAACAATGTGTCTAATGCTTCAGTCTCAACTGGGACCAGGAAGGAGGGTGCGCCAGACCGCACAGAGGCCGTGGGGTAGGCGCCTCTGGGATGGTTTGCTCTTTAACAGTTCTTAGATTATCTTAGTTTCACTTCCTGGTACATCAAAGAAGTCAGACATCAGTGACAACACTTCTCAGGACTCCGGCAGACAGGCCTGTGCCATCAGCCCTCTGCCCTTGGAATTCAGGGAGACCCAACTCCTAGCAAGGGTGGAGAGGACAGGCCCACTATCTTGTCAAAATCATTCGTTTCATTTCTCTAGAGAAGGAATGCTGTGCTTCTGTCTAAACCAACACTTTTTTTCCTGAATGACATTTTTAGCTTCTTATTCATAAAAACAAATAATTAGCTGGGCAAACTTTTCCTAACAGTTTCCAAATTTCTGTAATTATATACAAAGCACTAGCATTGCATTTCATTAAGGGGATTGGTGATTGACACCTAGAAGCTAAAACCCACGACAGTGCATCACTTCGTTGTTTCCACGGAAAGGCTTTTCCTCAACCTCTACAACTGGCTGCTTCCTGGTCCTCTGCAAAGTTCAGGCAGCACAGACCACAGATCCCAGGCCCTCAGCAACTGAGATATTTTTGGGGATGGCTAAATGCCAGAACAGGAAAGCCATGTCTTTGACCTTTAGAAATCAAATGTCATACCTCGCCACCTCACACCCGCGTGGCCTTGAGCGACCAGTCCACGCACGGCTGTTGGGTTGTGTGCTCTGGCGCAGTCATCATCAGGGTTTTTGTTTTGTTTTGTTTTGTTTTGTTTTTTGTTTTTTTGTTTTTGTTTTTTTTTGTAAGAACACCAAAGCAGCCTCACTCTGGAGCTCAGTGCTTTACACTCAGTCTCTCCTTCCATGTTTGCAGAAGGCACAGGGACCACCTTAAGAGAGAGAGAACAGAGCGCACGCAGGAATCAGATGATGGGGGCAGGTGCTGAGTGCCAACTTCCAGGCACGGCAGCCATGGCAGTTGTGATCTGAGAGTGTCTACTGTGCGTGTGTGCTCCTCATCCTCCCAGAGAACTTTGCTTCCCATCCTCCTTCTTGTAATGAATGCTTCCTTGGAAAGTGACCGTGGAAGGTACAAGCTACCTCATACTTTTACTTGATGGGAATTTGGCTTCCAGGGTGTTGTTTTAGCTGAAAAAAAAAATCCCTGATTGTTCTATTTTACCAATAAAGACTCAGGAGCCAGATGCTGGGGTTAAAAGCCAGCTAGCTCAGAGAGGCAGAAAAGCACCCAGCTGACCTTCCTACTCAACTCACATCCCAGTGGAGAAGGTCCAAAAAAGCTCACGAGCTCAGCTGATAGCCCAGGAGGAAAAGGCCAAAAAAACCCAAGGCTAAAGGCTTGCTAGCTCAAAACCTAGAGAGCTGAAGGCCAAGGGGCTGAGGAGGCTCAAGAGCTAGAGAGCTCGGAGCCAAGCTGAAACCCCAAGCTAAAGACCCAAAGCACCAACGACTAAAGGCCCTTCTACTCTTCACACTGTCTTAAATACCCCTCAACAAAAACTTCCTCCTGCTCTTTAACCCCTGTCAGCTGGGTTCTTGCTCTGCCTCTTGACCTGGGGTTAACCTTATTAAGTCCTGGGTACAGAAAGCTCTTGGATTAGAGGTGTGTGTAAGGCTGGCTGAACCACACCTTAGTCACCTGTTTACAATAAACAGCAAGTTCTTGGATTAAAGGTGCGTTAGGGCCCAAACACAAGAAACAGGGATTCACACTTCGATCTCCAGGATGACAATGGGATGACTGATTATTAGAGTTCAGAATCTCAGGGGTCACACTGAGATCAAACACAATCTCAGGGGTCACACTGAGAGCAAACACAATCTCAGGGGTCACACTGAGATCAAACACAATCTCAGGGGTCACACTGAGATCAAATGTCCTGCACACCAGGGATTCTGAAAACTCCAGATGACGAATGCTCAGCGTGATGAGAACTAAACAAAACCAACAAACAAGCGCATGCTCATGAGATGCCCGTGATGCTTTGTGTAAGTTCATCGTTGAATGATTATTAATATTTAATATTAAATTATTATTTTAGTGAAATCAAAGGTTACTCCTTAACCAGCTTTATACCCAAATAACCACACAGAGAGACCAGGATCTATTTAGTTAGCCTATAGCACAGTGCTGCACAATAATTATTCCGTCCTAACCTCGATGCTAGTATAGTTTCTTCCCAACCATCTCCTAGGCCCAGTTCATTTCTCTTGATGTTTCCTGGTCTCTCCTCATGGCTCCATCCTCTCCTTCCTCCTCTTTCTCCTCCCCTCACTCTATCAGGATGTCCCACCCTATTCTCTGTTATTGCTCAGCGTTGGCTAGTTGGTTTTTATTGACAACCCAGAGAACAAATGGTGACATGTTTACACAATCTTGAAACAGGAGATACTTAGAATAAACACCACAATGCAATTGCCAGATCGATCCAGATAGTGGGGTAGAGAAATGAGCATTTGGATGAACAAGGGTGAACTGCGCACAGTCCGCAAGAGCATTGTGCTGACAGCTCGTATGACCAGAATTATATTGTACACCAATGTTTCTTTTTTCATGAAAATGTTCTTTGTGATACATGATGGGTAAGTCGGCTGTGATTCTTCTGTGTGACTCAATTCTCTTCCATTTAAGGACTCTATGTCTCCTGCGTTAGTCAGGGGTCTCCGGAGAGCTGGAATCCATAAAGCAGTTATCACTATATTGCTAAAATCTACATGGTTATGGAATTAAAGAGCCTGTGATGTTGGAGACTTAGGCAAGTTGGGATGGACGCTGGGTGTAAGGCCTGGGAGCTGAAAAATCAACAATGTGTGCTCTAATCTAAGCCAGGAGGTCTGAGCACCACATGGGAACAAAACCGCAGCTCAATCAAGCATCCGCTACCATCTTCAGTGGACTGGTTATGCTTGCCAACTTGGCTGAGAACGGATCTTCGTGAGGCTGTCTACGGATCCAGCGCTTGTCTCCTCTGGAAATAACCACAGACACAAACAGAAACCTTGTTTTACCTGCTGCTCTCATGCTGCGGCCTAAGCCGACACAGAACTGCTCATCACTTCAGTCTGCGAAGTGCCTGCGGTGGAAGCACAGGGTCCTGAGGTGCGTCTCCAGCACCCCTGCAAAATCAGGGCCTGCTGGTACCTGCCGGGAGCCGGAGCAGAGGGGGACGGAGACAGGCGGACCCTGGAGCTGCCTTGTCAGAATTCAGTGGGCTCCAGGATCCTTCCTCCTCTTCCTCCTTCGTCTCCACCTCTTCATCTTACATCTTGGACATAGACATTTGTAAAACACCACACTCAGTTAAAAGTGGTGAAGCTCTTTAATTTGCGGGTGGGTGGGTGAGAAAAATAACAAATTGATCATATCACCAGTTCCTGACTCTTTGCCGAGCATTTAAAGCTCAGGTCATTTGAACTAATATTTTCAGAGAGCCACTACGCACAGTGTCCAGTTGTGTTAGAGTGGGCCCATGGGAGAAAACCATAGGAAGCTACAAACTGATTGGATGTTCACTGTATTTTTAGTTATAAATATGAGGTTGCTTGTCCATGTTTCCAGGGAAGTAAGGCCAAGCCCCTGTTAGCAGCATGCTTCTTTGTCACCTTGACACAGCTAGAGTCCTTTGAGAAGAGGAAATCTCAAAAGAGAAACTGTCCCTATCAGATTGGCATGTGGACAAGGTTATGGGACCTTTTCCTGGTCAATGACTGATGTGGGTGGCCCCCGCTAACTGGGGGCCAGTGTCACCCCTGGAATGGTGTCCTGGGGTGATAAAATAGAGCAGAGTGAGGAGCCCACGGTGACCTGGGCAGTGAGCGCGCTGTGCCACAGCTTCTGGCTCAGCTCTCGCCTCCAGCTTCCCACCCTGAGTCCTGCCCTGCCTTCCTTCACTTGTGGACCATGGCGTGGAAGTGTAAGATGAAACTAAACCCTTTCTTCCCCAATTAGCTTTTGATAATGTGTTTTATTATAGCAATGTAGACCATAATTATGACAGGCCATTTCTTAATTCTGTGTCATATCTCAGCCTGTGTGTTCATGGCCCAGGGAAGACACAAGAAGGGTACTGATGGACGGCTTCTTCCACAACCCTTCACTGTCCTCTTCGGTGGGATGCAGTGCTAATAATCTGATTGTCTGTGTACATATTTTATTTCACCTCCAGACTGTGAGTCTTGGGAGGAATATTCCACTGTGTTTGCTTTTCCACAATTGTCTACAGCATTTTGCACATGAGCTCTCAAAAGATGGTGGTTTGATGTGTTCAACACAAACAAGGCTGTATGTTTTAGTGGTGTGTGTGTGTGTGTATGTATGTATGTGTGTGTGGTGTGTTATGTGTGTGAGTGTGTGAATTATGGTGTGTGTGTATGTGTTGTGCATTGTGTGTATTATGTGTGTGAGTGTGTATATGTATGTTTGTTGTGTGTGTGTTCTCTGTGTCTTGTGTGTATGTGTTGTGCATGTTTGTTGTTGTTGTTGTTGCTTTTTGTTTTTTTTTAAAGATATATATATATACAGTTCTCTACCTGCAGGCCAGAAGAGGGCATCAGATCACATTATAGATGGTTGTGAGCCACCATGTGGTTGCTGGGAATTGAACTCAGGACCTCTGGAAAAGCAGTCGGTGCTCTTAACCTCTGAGCTGTCTCTCCAGCCCCCTTGTGTGTGTTTTGTGTGTGTGTATGTATGTATTATGTGTAGTGTCTGTGCATATATGTGTGCAGGTGTGTGTGCATATTGTGTGTGTCATGTGTGTATGCACATGCATGCATGTATGTGTTCAGGTATGTGTGCATGTGTGTGAGTATGTGTGTGTGAAGGGGTGTGTGCATGAGTGTGTATGTGGTGTCTTTGCAGATGTGTGTGTGTGCATGTGATGGTTCTGGGAGAGTCACAAGAGGTGACCCAATAGAGCTCAGGAAACAAACTTACTCTCAGGAGTTGGCAACTGAAGGGATAGTGCCCCCATGTAAGGACCTGCGGGAAAGCAGCAAGGTCTTTGGGCAGCAGGAGGCAGGAGAATGTTTCCTTGGGAAATGCAGGTGAATATCTTAGGATTGGCTACAGTGGGGATGGGGAAGGCAGGGAGACTTGGAACCCGCTGTCTTGTTAGAGTCACAGATGCTGAAATGAAACACCATGTGCACAGCAACTGAGGGAGGATGTGGCTTACACTTCCATATCACTGTTCATCATGGAAGGAAGTCAGGACAGGAACCCAGGCAGGGCAGAAACCTAGAGGCAGGAACCTGGAGGCAGGAACCCAAGCAGGCAAGAACCTAGAGGCAAGAACTCAAGCAGGCAGGAACCTGGAGGCAGGAGCTCAAGCAGGACAGGAACCTGGAGGCAGGAACTCAAGCAGGCAGGAACCTGGAGGCAGGAGCTGGTGCCGAGGCCATGGAGGGTGCTGCCTACTGGCTTGCTCCTCATGGCTTGCTCAGCCTGCTTTCTTATAGAACACAGGACACCAGCTTAGGGTTGGCTCCACCCAGAATGAGCCAGGCCCTCCCCATCAATCACTAATTAAGAAAATGTCCTACAGGCTTCTCTACATCCAGTCCTATGGAAGAATTTCCTCAGTTGAGGCTCCCTCTTCTGCAGTGACTCTAGCTTATGTCAAATTGACTTAAAACTAGCCAGCACATCCATGGTTATCAAAAATCCATGCACTCTCAGGCCTGCCATAGAAAATGGTGGAGTGTTTGCATATGACCTGTGCACATCCTCCCACACACTTCATCCTATCTCTACATTGTTCATAGTATCTAACATGACACAATTAGTGATTGTTCTCCATGGCTTAGGAGTCAGGATGAGAAAGACGACCACACATGTTGACAGCAGGTGCACTTGCGTTCACATAATTTCCACACTTTGTTGGATCAAAGAATGTTGCACTCAGGGTGCAGAGCCCTGGCGGCACTGTCTCCTGGGGTGGGTAGCTCAGATGGAGAAAGCTGGCCCTCAGCAGGTTAGTTTGCAGATCAAAGCCACGCTCTCTGGTTGGATCTTTGCTGCCTCTAACATTTGGAAGTGGGTAGAATGGGACAGATGCAGAAGGCTTAAGATGCCCAAACATGCTATGTGCGGGGGATGGAAAACATGCGTGCATGTGTGCGCACACACACACACACACACACACACACACACACACACAGATACACACACAGACACAGATACACACACAGACACACAGACTCACATACACACAGACATACAGACACACACACACAGACACACACACAGACAGAGAGAGAAAGAGAGAGAGACAGAGACACAGAGACAGACAAACACACAGATGGAGAGACAGAGACAGAAAGAGATGGAGGCTGAGGCTCCACAATTCTTTCATCATCTTTAAAAGATGGCAGCTACCAGGACGGAAGAGTGGTGACTAGATCACCCAGCATTGTGGTGATTCGGGCCAGTGGAGACACCATCCTGCTGACCCTGTGAGTAGGGTCCTCGGTCTGGGCCACAGTGTCCCCTCAGTGAGATCACTGCACAAGCTGTGGTCTAGCTGCTTCTGTTTGTAGAGTTTAGAGAAAGAAAATGAACAAACCATGCGGACTTAGGCCTCTTCAGGAGCTGGAAGAGAAGCCCGCTGGCTCCTCAGGTCCCATACAGCTGTCCCTGGCCGGCCATGTGCAGACCTGGCTGGCACACAGAGCCTGGTCACGCTGGTGGGTGGACTCGCTTCCGGGGACCAGCCCCACCCTTCTCTAATTTGGCCTTGGGTGTTGTTTTTGCTACTTTATGAGTCTGAGTGTAATTAGTCACAATTAAAATCTGAAATCTCTAAGCATGTTTGCGGTCCAATTTCATCTCAGGCAATAAAAATAAATAACTCACTGTGACTTTATTACTTATGCGTCTCATATCTGGGGAGGCAAAAATTCTGAAGGGAGTCTCTTTATGACATCTAGGAGACAAGAGGAGCTACAGGGACCTCGGAAGTCCCATTACTCCAGTTACCTCAACTGTGAGCAGCATCTGTGGACAGATGGGGCGGGGTGCAACGTGGGTGTGCACCAGCAGTCTGGGTGTGGACAGATGGGGTGGGGTGCAACGTGGGTGTGCACCAGCAGTCTGGGTGTAGGGATCCCATCATAGTCTTTTTACGGGGTCTGGGGGAGCCACTGAGGCCACCATCATGACTTACTAATCCATCGCTACCCTTTAGGCTCCATTTCTGGCCTCCAGCATGGTTAATATCATCTACTTACATCCCAGACTCCGAGTGGATATGAGGTAAGTTTCTGAGATCTGGTAAAGTATCCCCAGGCAATTCTTGAAAAGTCACACACATGTGAAATTTTATTGGCAGCGAAGTCTTTATCTTCCTTACAAATAACAAAGAAATTGTTTTTAATAAATAGGAATAAAAATGAATAAATAATGAAGAATTTTTTAATGCAAGGATGCCACCAAAAAGAAGACTCCATGGGTGAAGGAGATCCCACCAAACCCCACAGCTGGTGTAGAGTACAGTCGTTTACGGCTTCCCAGCCTCAGATTGTATCAGTGTGAAGAGACCAAGCGAAGATGTAAGAGCTGCCTCATGTTATAGGGACCAAGACTCCTTCCACCCTCTGCCTGCAAACCTGAGACCCTGGTTTATAATTAAATCTATGTCTGAAGGCTCAAGAACCAGGGAGCATTTGGTTTAAGTCCTTCAGACTAAAGGTCTGAGCACTGGAGCTCTGGTTTGTCTGATCAGCGATGGGGAGAGAATTACCCCCTAGACGTGTCATGTTCCATGGAGGCCATCAGTGCATTTGATGATGTCAGTCCAGGCTGGGTCTTCCCACTGGTTTAAATGCTCAAACATCCCAGGGATGCTCAAACTATGGGTCTCAGTGGACACCTAGAATCAGAAAGAGAAATGTCTAGCTCTCCTCTCTCTGTCCTTCCTACCTGCCTCCCTCTCTGCGCCCACATCTTCCCCTCCTCTTCACTGCCCACGCTCTCTCCTGTGTGGCTTTATTGGAACTTACACATACTGAGTGTAGATCTGAGGTAGTTTGCTGTCTGTCCTGAGTAACTGACATACAGCTACCACGGCTGCTGTGAGAACGTTTGCCAAGCACAATGCATGGTTTTCTCATTCATAAATATAATATACCTCGGACCCTCCAGGCATTGCTTCCTTTCCTCTCATTCGGAGTCTTACCAAGCAGGCCAGTTGATTCTGTCCTCAGGATAACTCATCACATCCTCACATCCCTCCTTCCTGACAATCTTTAGGCTTAGATCACACCCAACAACAAGAATTTGTTCCAGTCCCAGCCCTCGGTGGTTATAATGGGCCCTTATTTGGCAATGGGGCCTTTGTAGACACAGTTACATTAAGGTTAGGTCATTCCAGATTCACTGAGCCCAGACGCGACTCTTTGATAAGTAAAGCGCCTTTGTCAAAGAGAGGTTTGGAGTCGTATTGGAAGAGTGGGGTGTGTGCTGTGGCTGGCTGAGGTGCAGAACCAAGTGATGTCTCAGTACGCCAAGAAATGTGAATGTTACTGGCAAACACCAGAACCTAAGACAGGCATAAACTGGTCCCCCCCCCCCCCCCGGCCCCCAGAAGAAACCAATGCTGTCTTCACTTAGACCACTCCCTAAGTCACCCAGTTGGTGGCAGTTTCTGATCACAGTTCTGGGCAGTTCTTGCACCTAGTGAACACAGTGGCTTCCAAAAGCATTTCCTGCTTCCAGACAGTCAACTTCCTTCAGCGGCATCCTGCACTGTGCTGACGTGATGTTGAGGGAAGGGCTCTCCAGCGCAGGAGGGAGGCCAAGGATGTGGAGAGAGATATTTTGAGCCCAGGAAGTAGCTTTGATCTTTAAATCCACTCCATACTTGCTAAAAACTTGGAGTGTTCTTTTAAAATATCTTCAATGCTCTCAAAGTTACCTAGCACCAGTTAATCTGCCAAGGCAACGTGGGAGATTCAGGTACTGTGCTTTTCCATCTGCAGACCGACTGGGCTACGGTCTCTCCTGGCTTCCCCCTGTTAAGCGTCCTTCTGCACCTGTTCCCTCTGCACCTGAGGAAGGGCTCCTCCTCGATACATCTGTTTAATCTCATTTTCCCTCTGAATAAGAGCATTAACCAAGCACCTCAACCTGAAGATACTTGAACCAGCGTCACCAGACAGGTCATTACCTGTGTCGCCCCACCTTGGCAGACTGCGCTCTGAGGATCCCCTTAAAAATTATCACCTTGGTGTCTGTGCATACAGTTTCCTAATTACTGTGTCCAGTGCCATAAACTCCACAGACAGAACCCAGAATTTATGTCCGTGTGCCAGATTATTTACAGAGACCTGCACAGTAAACTCAGTTGTTGGTCCTGAGGCAGGACGGGTCTGTCCTTTTTCAAGGAGAGACTGTTGGCTCCCATTTTTCCGGCTCTGTTAGGCAAATTGCTGTGCCCTGAGCTTACAGCCAAGCCAGGAAGATGGGATGTGGTTCCTCTGGCCTGGTTTCCAGTCACCTGGAGTCCCAGGAAGCTTTCTTTGCCAGATCCACCAGATGGTAAGTCTGTTCTCATGACCTTGGTACTCCTTGCTGGAAATGAAAGGCCAGGTGTGGCAGCAGCAGTGACTGTGTGCCTCAGGTGTCACCCTGGCCACCTGTCTGGAGCCCACATCTAGGTATGCCAGATCTGAGCGGGGCTTATCAGGAAGGCTTTGCTCCACCATGGTCTCACTGGAGCTGTGGGCCACAAGGTCAGGAAGAGAAAGACCTTCTCAGGAGTCAGGTAAGACGTGTGTGTGTGTGTGTGTGTGTGTGTGTGTGTGTGTGTGTGTGTGCGCGCGTGTGTGCATGTATGTGCATGTACACATGCATGTGTGTCTGTATGTGTGCACACTTATGTGTGCATGTCTATATGTCTGTGTGTGTGTGTGTGTGTGTGTGTGTGTGTGTGTGTGTGTAGTGAGTACTTGAAGCTTTACCCTTCTCTTTCTGTTTTTTGGGATGGGGTCTCTTTGTCTGTAGCCTAGGCTGTCCCTGAACTCAAACTCACAATGATCCTGCCTCTGCTTTCTGAGTGCTGCAATTATGGGCATAAACCACCAAGCCAAGTTTATTTACGTTTTTTGTTAGTTTTTGAGACCAGATCTCATATGTCCCAGGCTAGCCTCTGCCTCATTCAATAGCCTAGTGAGTGCCTGCACCTTTGATTCTTCTCGCCTTCAGCTCCCGAGGGCTGAGATTGCAGACTCGCACCACTACCACAATGCTGGGGGATCAAAGCCAGGGTCTTAAACCACGTGAGCCACATCCTCTCCCCTGCGCCCCTCTCGGCCCAGTCAGAGTGCAGTGACTCACCAGTAGGTCAGCAGCGGCTGAGTCTCTATGTATCCACGGGGAAGTGTTGCGGAGTGCTGGTGTCCTAGGATATGAGACGCTCCCTCGCTAGGTACAACATCTCCCTTTACTGAGATACAGGAAATAGCAACCAACCATGGTGTCCTGAGAAACCCACTTAGATAAGGAAAGAATTCTTTTTTTTTTTTCTTTCTTTCTTTCTTTTTTTTTTTTTTTGGTTTTTTAAGACAGGGTTTCTCTATGTAGCCTTGGCTGTCCTGGACTCGCTTTGTAGACCAGGCTGGCCTCGAACTCACAGTGATCCGCCTGCCTCTGCTTCCCAAGTGCTGGGATTAAAGGCGTGCGCCACTATGCCCGGCAGATAAGGAAAGAATTTTAATTCTGTTGGTATGCAGCAACATCTGCCAGTAGGCACAATATTACAAAAACAATATTTCATGGAGAAAGAGAAACAGAGGTGTTTTTGCTAAAATGGGATCCATTAATTGGTGATCAAGCCCATCCTTAGGTATAATCATACTTAAAAATCAACACTATTAATCGTTTATTTACGTCTATAGCAGACTGATTATATTCAATGCTTATTTTACTGAGGCCAATTCCTCTTGCTCCCAGGAAGTTGGTGTGACTACACTAGTTCCCTGTGTTCCTTGCAAGGGAAATCCAAGCGCCAAGGGCTTGTGCCAGAGGTAAGAGCTGGTGACATCACACTTCAGAACAGCATTGGTGAGAGACGTGTGCTCATTGGCTCACTTGCATTTTCAGAGGGGCAACGGGGAGGGGGGGCACTGGAGACTGGAATGCTACCACCCACGTGGGGTCTCGGAGCTGAGACTGTTCATGTATGCTCAAGCTGAGGCAGACTTGCTTTAGGATGCTCATTCCAAGCCTGGGGAAGACTTTCTGCATCCTGACCCCAATCTGCCATGTCTAGGGACACTTTCCATCACCACTAATGAGGAGCATCCTACTGGCACCTCACAGGAAAGCACCAAGCCTGCCACTGAACAGCCCTCTACATACAGGAGAGTCCCCATGGCCCAGAACAGTGCAATCAGGGGTATGTAGTGCGCTGTGCTGGAGGTGCCTTGCTCTCAGGGAAAGAAATTTGATTTTTCCCTGTGATCAAAACCCTTAGGAAATCTCGGCCTCATTTTCCCCTGAACAGCCAAGATGCCACGACAGGATCATTCATCTCAGAAGCACTTTTCTCTTTATTTCTGAAGAAGAGAGGAGTTATGTCTAGCCAGGGACTGCCGCTTTGGTATGCTGTGACAGGTGGCTTGACAGTCTGCGCTTCATTAGCTGGTGCTTGCTCGGTTCTAATCTTTGACTAACAATGTTTACTTACCTAGTGGCCAGGTTTTCCCCAACAGACACTATCATTTGGAAGAGGAAGAGGGGGAGACAATGAAGAAAAGGAGAAAAAAATGCATGTTCATGTTGAGCATGCATCAGCACGTCTCTGTAAACACAGCGCAGTTAATCAGCTCGGAGACTGAGACAGGTGTTTAAAAACCAGCTATGAAATGGTACAACATCTGAGAACCCTCAAGGCTCATTATTGGAAATTATTTTTCAGAATAAATCTATTGTTCACCAACATAACAAACTGGAATGGCACCGGTGAGTGTCACAACGGCTCCTCTCCAGCACCACCTCCTTCATTAAAGAGTAAACCTTGGTCTAGAGAGCATTCCCAGATGACTTGTTCCTAATTTGACAAAACTGCATTGCCGGGCATTGGGCATGGCCGTCCTAGCTGGTTTTATGTCAACCTGGCATAAGCTAGAGTCATCTGGAAGGAGTGAACCTCATTTGAGAAAAATAACTCCATAAGATCAGGCTGTAGAAGATTGTCTTAATTAGTGATTGATAAAGGGGTGCTCAGACAACTGTAGGTAGGGCTATTTCTGGGCTGGTTGGTCCTGGATTTTGTAACACAGCAGGCTGAGCAAGCCACGGGGAGCAAGCCAGTAAGCAGCACCCCTCCATGGCCTCTGCGTCAGTCCTGGCTCCAGCTTCCTGTCCTGTTTGAGTTCCTGTCTTGACTTCTTTCAGTGAGGGACCACCATGTAGAAGAATAAACAGAATAAACCCTCTCCTCCTCGACTTTTTGAGCATGATGTTTCATCTTAGCAGTCGTGACCCTATCTGAGGCAAGTTGATACCAAGACAGGACCCGGTGTTGCTGTGACAGATCTGACCATGCTGCTTTGTGGAGGGGGGATTGTGGAAGGATCTTGGAGCTTTGCACTAGAAAAGCCATGGAGTGCTGAGAGCTGAGATGTTCCCTGTGAGCGATGCATACAGTGGAGGCCTGGCTTGTGAAATTTGAGAGGGAAGCAAAGGTTGTACCAAGGCTTCTGTGTGAAGAATCTGTGGTGTCCAGTCAGCTACAGCTAAAGAATTGTGACCCAGAACCGCAAAAGTAAGACCTTTGCTTCGCTGGGACAATGGATGCTGGCCAGCTGAGACTTTGTTTTTTTTGTTTTTGTTTTTGTTTTTAATTAATTCATTCAGTTTACATCTCAGTAGTTATCCCATCCCTTGTATCCTCCCATTCCTCCCTCCCACTTTCCCCCTCCCCTATGACTTGACTGAGGGGACCTCCTCCCCCTGTATATGCTCATAGGGTATCAAGTCTCTTCTTGGTAGCCTGCTATCCTTACTCTGAGTGCCACCAGGCCTCCCCATCCAGGGGACATGGTCAAATATGGGGCATCAGCTTTCATGCAAAAGTCAGTCCTCACTCTCCGCTCAACTGTGGAGAATGTCCTGTCCATTGGGTAGATCTGGGTAGGGGTTCGATGTTTACTGCATGTATTGTCCTTGGCTGGTGCCATAGTTTGAGCAAGACCCCTGGGCCCAGATCTGCCCGTCATAGTGGTCTTCTTGTAGATTTCTAGGACCCTCTGGATCCTTCTATTTCCCCATTCTCCCATGCTTCTCTCACCTAGAGTCCCAATAGAGTGTTCAATTTCTTGAGTTCTTTATATATTTTGGATATTAGACCTTTCTCAGATGTAGGGTTAGTGAAGATCTTTTCCCAGTCTGTAGGATGTCACTTTGTTCTGTTGACAGTGTCTCCTGCCTTGCAGAAGCTTCTCAGCCTCATGAGGTCCCATTTATTAATTATTGACCTTAAGGTCTGGGCTGTTAGTGTTCTGTTCAGAAAGCTGTCTCCAGTGGCAATGTGTTCCAGGCTCTTCCCCACTTTTTCTTCTAACCGATTTAATGTCTCTGGTTTTATGTTGAGGTCTTTAATCCACTTGGATTTTTTAAAGAAGAGACCAGCATCACCTTTGGGAAATCTTCTGGGAACAGTTTCCTTAGAGTCAGCACAGAAGCTGTGCTTCAGAAGCCCCCAGGCTTGCACCTCACGCTAGAAGCTCAACCTGAGAGTGTAAGAGTCATCCAGATGGTACTCGTTTTGAAAGCAATGAAGGGGTCATGGAGAGTGAGCAGCTGAGGCTTGGCACTGTGTGGCAGGACCAGGGCCTCTGAGGAGAAATCAGGAGAGTCTGTTAGTGAGAGTGCAGCCCAGTGGCAGCAAGGGTCCCCAGCGTTGGGAAATGGCAGTACCATGGGATGGTCACCAAGGACAGCAGCATTGGCAGAGTGGAGCCTGGAAGATACGCTGTGTGTGCTGCAGAGGGCAGAGCTGGAAACATGACCCAAGCCCCTTGGAGGAACCCAGAAGATCAAAAATGAATCACAGATAATTGGACAGTGAGTTATTTACACTTTGGAGTTTGTTTTTAACGTTAAGATTGTGACTGCACCCTGGTTCTTCCCTCTTGAAGTAAGAAAGTATTGTTTATTTATTTATTTATTTTTATTTTATAGAAGCCCACAGCTTAGAAGCTAAATTTTAAAATAGATTTTAGGTTTTAAAAGAGACTGTGGATTTTTACAAAAGACTTAGTTTGTATAATGACTGTGGTGCTTTTTAAGTCTGCAAAATGTTTTGTATTGTGGTGTTGATGTTAACGTGAGGTCTTCGGGGTGAACAGGAAAGGAAAGGTTGTGGCTGAACAGTGATATGTTTGTGTTATCAAGTTGAAAAGGGGCGAGCGTCCTGGCCAGCGTTATGTGAACCTGACACACACCAGAGCCATGTGAAAGGAAAGAACCTCAATTGTAAAAATGCCTCTAAGAGATCCAGCTGCAGCTCATTTTCCTAAATTGTGATCAATGGGGAAGGCCCAGCCCATTGTGGGTGGTGCCTTCCCTGGGCTGCTGGGTCTCAGTTTTATAAGATATCAGGCTGGGGAAGCCATGAGGTGCCAGCCAGTAAGCAGCACCACCTCTGTGAACTCTGTATCAGCTCCTGCCTCCGTGGTCCAGCCTTGCCTGAGACTTCTGCAGTGATGGGCTAAAATGTGGAAGTGTAAGCCAAACAAATACTTTCCTCCCACCTTGCTTTCTTGTCACGGTGTGTTGGAGGATGGTCTGATGTATCTTGATGCTAATCACTGCTTGCTGTCTCTGTGACCCACCTTTTGATTAATAAAAAGGCATCCCACCTGGGCAAGGCAAAGGAGACAGGTGTGGCTAAGGTTCCTGGGCTTGGAGAGAGACAGATGAATCCTGGGAAGAAGAGAGAAAGAGGATCCTGGGAAAAAGAAGAGGAGGGTCCTGAGAAGGGAAGAGAAGAAGGCCGCCATGGGTTAGGTGGAAGAAAAGCATGTGGCTGATGTGGGTGAGGATTTGGCCCAGATGAAGAACATTAACAAGTATTTGAGATTATGGATGGGAGGTATCTTAATAGAAGTTATTAGAAATAGATGGCATGAGATTGGGGAAGGGATATCTGCCCTGCCCTGGGTTAACTAAGGCTATCTTAAAATATAACCAGTGTCTGTGTCTTGATTGATTGCTAGCCGGGCATACCGATAATACTGATATTTAAAAAACAACAATGATGTTCCATCAGAGCGACTGGAACCCTAATGCAGCGGCCCTCTGGGTTATTGTTTTTCATATTTTTGTGAGACAGTGACACTGGCTCCCAATGTTCAATGTAACCACAGATGATTTGGGACCTCCGACCCTTCTGTGTCCACCTCCCAAGTTCTGGGACTATAGGCAGGCTTGGCCACATCTGCTCTCTGGGGTCTTAGGGATGGAATGCAGAGCTGCATGCATGGTGAGCCAGTGCTCTGCTAGCTGACGTGCGTATCCAGAGATGCTCTCCTGCTGGGTGGGGACCTTTGAGAGAGAACAGAAAGCAGGTAACATTGACGCTCGAGCACTGGAGTAGTGTAGGCGTTAGTTTAAAAACTAACTTATTTGACATATTTTTAAGCCTCTATCAACCCCACCAAACTTACGTAAGAGAGGAAAAGGTTAGAAGGGGCAGGGGACATAGGTCTCTTTAGACTTAGTTCCAGCTGGTCAGAATCATTGGGTTCTTTGGGGCAAAACCAATCTCAGTAGTCAGGGTGTTCTTGAAGCTCTCTCTTTGTCTCTCTCCTGTCTCTATCTCTCTCTCTGGGTTCTAGTACTCTCACCCTCTCAGAGTCCTCAGAATTAAACTCTCTCCATCTGGCAAAGGCCACTCCCCTCTCCAAGCCGCACAAGGGTGCTACCAGCTGGCACAGTCCACAGCCTGGCCTGCATGAGGCAGTTATCAGCTGTGGATAAACTAAAAGCAGCCCCCATATCCCACACTTGGGATTAAAACAAAAACCTGTTTACATAACATAACTGAGTTTTTAAAGAAATCAGAACTTCCACTGCAGGGTAGAGCTTAGAAGGAGCAAACTTCCCTCCCAAGACAGAGAAGAGGGTCCCCTTCTCCACCAGGAGCTCAGCTGCCTAGCAGTGTGAGGTGAAAGAGCCCCCTTATTTTGTCAGAGTGTGAGTGAGTATCCAAAAGAACATTCTGACAAAGCTGCAGCATACAGGCTTTCAAGGTAGCTAGTTGGGGTGGCGTGGGGGGAGCCCTGAAGCTAAAAAACGCTGTTCTCTAATCTGGAACCTGACCCACCACACCTCAATTACAGAAATCACAAGTAAATTAAATTTTGAATTAAATATAGAATGAACTGGTGCTTATTTCCTAGCCAGACATTCCCAGTCTTTGTGGTTTTGAGTTGGTAATTATTAGCACCATCACTTACTCACTTTTGTAATGAACTTCATTTTAATTAAAATTGAACTCCATTATATTTCTTGCCTTCCTTTAAGAAAATCATTCAAGTGCTGCAGCCGCAGATATTGGAAAGCTTAATTACACATAAGCAGAGAAAGGAGAAAGAGCTGGGAGCGAGAAGGTGCGTCCTCATTTTCCACAGACAGACTCTCTCCAGGGCTCGGGCGGGTCGTGCACATTTGTCTGTCTGCCGGAAGTCATGTCCATTAGATGCGGGAAGCTGGCCTGGGGGAAGGCTCACACAAGCTCGTTTCCAACTCCTTTACCAGCTCAGCCTCATTTCACAGCCCAGGAAGATCATCACAAAATCTCCCACAGTGCCCTGAATGTGTGAATAAAATTCAGTCACAACTGAGACCAGCGTGCATCGGAATCTTACAGCTGCAGGAAACACTTTCCCCCTTTGAAATCAGGTCCATAATCAGCTAGGGGTCCCCAGAAAAAAAGAGCCAACACAGACGGGCAGATAGAAAAATGACAGATATGCTGGGCATATCATATGTAAAATAGATGCTGGTGGGAGGGACACAGGCATATGACAGACAATAGAGACGATGGGTAGAAAACTGATGTAAGGGACAGAGATGCTTCCCGTTTTAACATATCCAGACACTTCGTAGACTGCTCCTTAGAGTGTGGACATTGGCAAGGCCACAACCAGTGAGGGGCTGGCAGGCTGGGCAGTTAGGCTGGAACTAACAAGCCTGCCTTGAGCCATACTTTCTACCTCTGCAAGCAGTGGCAGGTTCTTTCTTCAGACACAAGGCCCACATGTGATCGCTTATATTTAAAGTCTGCTGATGGTGCGTTGTTGGAGGCTGCAGCTAAGTGAGAGCAGTCCATGAAATAACTGGGCTCTAATGCCTGTTGCAACGAACACACAAAACTTCCATCCAGACTGGAAGGGGACATGTCACTGAGGGCTGACCCAACGTCCTGAACTTCCTCACCTGCTGGACTAGCCGGAGTCGATTCTGACATTGACCTTGGTAATAATCTCTTGACTATGATTCTGATGAACTCTGTTTTTTCTCTCTTGTTCTGCAAGAGGACAAGAGAGATCCCATCACTCCTAAGATGCCTGCAGCCATCAGAGACTGTGGGCCATCAAGCATTTGCTTTGCTTTCACGGTTCTCCTTCAGAGTGGGTGGTCTGGCTTGCTCCACTGTGTCGCATGCTGGCTGTCTTGGCTTGGGGCACGCTTCACCTTCTCTGTCACGCTGTGGCTGCTGGTGACATTACTGGATGGATGTCCAGGTCCTCCTTGTCTCAAATAGAGAACTGAACAAATCACAGAAGGGCAACGCTAAAGTGAACTCGTCGTCGTCAGAAGGGAAGGTCAAACACTTCACCCCCAGCAGGGCAGCAGTAGGGCCTGAATGAGCAGGTGGCACCAGTGTCCCCTCATTTCAGGTCCAGGAGCTTTTAATTACACAAGGGAAGGGAGACATTCCCGGGATGTGGGGACCATTTTCTGACTGACCTTGGTGACTGATGCTTCCAGATCTTGTTGTGTTTACTGTGCACAAACCATTGTCCAATCCTCTCAGTGATAATCCCATGCACAAAATGCAGCCCTTTGGGGTGCCTCTTAAGTTCATCATGTCCCAAAGGCTATCCTGAGATGGACTTTTCCTTCATCTGCACGAGTGCCACTAGATCAGCTCTTACTTTCAGTCATGATTGGATATTTTCCCGTTAGGTGTGGAGGGTTCATACGAACAGTACTCCATAAAATTGTCTTCTAATGGTTAAGTCCCTTCTTGCAGCTCACAGTCACAGACCCTGCCTCCCTGACTCGATGGCTTCCTCAGATAGAAAATAAATTCAGAATTTTGGGGTATAAGAACTTGGAGAACCAGCAATCCTTAAATTATTTAATTCTAACCCAGTAAGCCATCCATTTGACTTTTCATCATTCAGTGCCACATCTGCTCATCCACCCGCCCGCCCGTCCATCCAGTCAGCCACGCAGTCACTCACCCACTTGTCCAGTGTGCCTCTTTTTCCCGAGAGGCTGTCCTGATTGCTTTGTCAACTTGGCACAAGCTAGGGTTATCCAGAAAGAACCTCAACAGAGAAAATATCCCTACCAGATTAGTCTGCACTGCATTTTCTTTGGACGTGGTGTAGCCTGGCTCACTGCTAGGCTGTACCATCCCTAGGCAGGCGGTCCTGAGACTGAGAAAACCAAGAGAAAGCCAGTAAGCAGCACCCCTCCATGGCCTCGGCATAAACTTCTGCCTCCAGGTTCCTGCCCTGTCTGAGTTTCTGTCCTGACTTCTTTCAGTGATGAAGCGTGAGCCAAATGAACCCTTTTCTCTCAGTCTTAGCAAGGGTTACCATTGCTGTGATAAGACACCATGACCAAAACTACTTGGGGTAGAAAGAGTTCATTTTTTTTTATGCTTTTATTTCCATAGTACATCGCTGAAGGAAGTCAGGACGGGAGCTCAACCAGGCCAGGGACCTGGAGGCAGGAGCTGATGCAGAGGCCATGGAGGGTGCTGCTTACTGGCTTGCTCCCCATGGCTTGCTCAGCCTGCTTAGGAACTCAAACCACCAGCCCAGGCATGGCACCACCCACAGTGGGCTGGGTCCTGTCCCATCAATCACTAATTACGAAATGCCCTACAGGCTTGCTCACAGCCTGATATTCACAGACATTCTCTTAATTGAGGCCCCTCCCTCTCAGGTGACTGGCTTGTGTCAAGTTGACACGAAACCATCCAGCACAGGCCCTAACTTGCTTTTGGTCATGGTGTTTCATCGCAGCAATAGTAGCCCTAATTAGGACAGAAATTGGTACTAGGATTGTACAGCTATTTCTGTGTGGTTGGGGTGGGGGCTTGGGAACAGTGCAGGCCATGGAAGCCTGGCTTGTGAAGTTCCAGAGGGAAGTTTGAAGACTTTATCAGAGACATTTGCTATTACCAATTAAGATTCTGTGGGTCTGGTCAGCTGGGGCTGTAGAGTCAGCTGTGATTAACAAGATACCAGAGGCACTGAGGTGAAACCTTTGCTTTGCTGGGAGACTCACTTGCTGCTGCTCAACTGGAACTGAGAAATTAAGAAGGCCTTTCAAACACTGAGGTGAAGTCTCTTGGGAAGTGTTTCCTTGGGGTCGGCACACAGAAACTGTGGCCCAGAGGTAGGCGAGGTTGTACCTTGTCCCATGAGCTGAACTCGATCCGGTGTGAAAGTCACCCAGGTGGTGCTGGTTTCAAAGACATGAGAGGTCATGGAGAGCAGCTGAGGCCTGGCTCTGAGAGGCCTGGAGGCCACTGGTGGAGGTGCAGCCGCAGCAGTAGCAGTTAAAGGCCCAGGATTAAAGGGGTCCTGCAAAGGAGTCTTGGCACCATGGAGAGAACCAAGCTATTGGTTAAAGTTCAGCCCTTGAGGCAAGAGACCCTGGCATGGCACTTGGGGATGTCAGTACCATGGGATGACCACCAAGGACAGCAGCTGTGGAGTGGAACCAGCCCTAGCTTAGGAGACCAGTTGTGTGTGCCGCAGAGCATGGAGCTGGTGAAGCGGCCCAGGCCCTGTGGAGCCCAGACATTGGAGTGATTTACTCAGTTGGACTTTGGTTTTGCTTTGTTCAGACTGCGACTGCGACTTGGTTCTTCCTTCTTGAGGTGTGAAAAGTATTTAACTTAATTTTTATTTTATGGGAGCCCTCGGTTGAGAGACTTTGAACTTTTAAAAGAGATTGTTGATTTTTAAAGAGCTCTTAATGTGTTTGAATTTGCAAAGACTGTGGGTTTATAAAGTTATTTATGTTTTATGCATGTTAATATTAACACATGGCCTTAGGGATAAATGAGAAAGGAACTAGTTGACAAGTGATGTGTTTGTGTGTTAACAAGCGGACAACTGTGCTGGCTAGTTTCCTGGCACCTTGACACGAGTCAGCTGAGAGGAGGGAACTTCAATTAACAAAATTCCTCTATAAGATCAGACTGTAGGCAAGCCTACAGGGCATTTTCTTAAGTATGTGGGAGGGCCCAGCCCACTGTGGGTGGTGCCATTTCCGGGCTGGTGGTCCTGGGGTCTATAAGGAAGCAGGCTCACTGGCTTGTTTGATCACTCAGCCCACTTTCTCTACTCTTATATAGTTAGGAATTCCCTGCCCAGGGAATGGTGCCACCCACACAATGGGCTGGGTCTTTGCACAGGAATTAACTTGCCTAAAACAGTCCTTCAAAGACAATCCCACTATAAGCAACTCATTGAGAATCTCCTCCCAGTCAACTTGACCATCAAACTAACCATTACAACGAGAACACTGGCTATCGCCTCATGGTTATGTGCCTGGAAAGACGACAAGAGTCCCTCTGAGGAAGTGTTCACTGCAGAGGAAGAAAAAGGTCAGAACCTGGTGAGCAAAAATATCACCTGAAAGATATCAACAGCCATTTCTATGGTTTTCCTTCTAACTCACCGTATCTTCAGGCATTAGGGGAAAACTCCATCATGTTTCACAAAGTGATAAAGCTACCCATCCTTTAGCAAAGATGTCTGTCTGCCCTCCTTTCTTAACAGCAACACACATACAATTTTCATTTTTATTCCCATTGCCTTTTCTGTCTATTGTAATTTGTAATTTAAGTACAAAATGCTATTTTAATTGTTTTAAAGCATCACAAAATATGGAAGTAGGCATCTTAGTTTCTTTCTATTGCTGTAATGAGACACCATGACCAAGGCAACTAACAGAAGGAAGGGTTTATCTGGGGCATGAAGCTCCAGAGGGTTAGGAGTCATCATTACCATGACGGGAGGCAGGCAGCAGGCAGCAGGCAGCAGGGAGGTAGGCCTGGTGCTGGGTCAGCAGCTGAGTGCTCACCTCTAAAGCAGGGGCCAGAGAGGCACACCAGAAATGGAGCAAGTCTTTTGATACCTCAAAGTCCTTTCCCAGTGACACACCTCCTTCCAACAAGGCCATGCCTCCCCCAACAAGGCCACGCCTCCCCCAACAAGGCCACGCCTCCCCCAACAAGGCCACGCCTCCCCCAACAAGGCCATGCCTCCCCCAACAAGGCCACGCCTCCCCCAACAAGGCCACGCCTCCTCCTCCTTCCCAAATGTCCACCAACTGTGGACTAACTACTCAAGTGTCTGAGATTTATGGGGGACTTCTCATTCAAATACTAGAACAGGTTCAGTACCAGATATCTGTAAAGAGTGAGTCTAAAATGACTGATGCTCTGTCCTTTGACCCTTAAGGGCATTTTCTTTACACCCTCATCTCCATCAGAAATCAGGTAACATATTTTTATTTTTCTATTTATTGTATCTTTCCTTTACTGAAATGCAAAGTCGAGGAGGACATGTTTGCCAGTATACCTCCGTTACCCTGCAAATACTACATAAATACTTGTAAGATGAATATTGAATAAATGAATTCAGAAAATGGGCATTTTTATTACTTGCTTAAATATGTGTTCACAGTCCCAAGACATGCCCTCCTGCTTTTACTATTTATCTTGTCAGATTTGACATTTCCAGTGTAATCTCTGCCCTGTTTGGACCATCGCTTGGTGAATGTGTAATTTTCATCACACTGGACTTTAATACTAATCAGAGTGAGACGCCCCCTTGCCTGTGTGTTCGCCAGCCTTGCCCATGTCCGGTGTTTGCACAGTGAAGTGTGAGAAGACCACATTCGAAGCAGATCAGTGCTCTTGCACTCTGTGTCGCAGGCAGGATAGGGAAGATCAAATCAAATCGATGGAGAAAACTGAACAAGTGAGAAGTCAAAGCTCGCGTTTGTAAGGGCTGATGAAGCATGCAAGCCTTTGGTGAGGTTAGTCTCAAAAACACGAGAACGCAGGGAGTGCTAACGGACATACCAAGTGCAGGACGTGGTGACTGCTTACAACCACAAGCCAACGCGATCCCATAGGTTCAAATCTTAGGGTGGTTTTACAGTAACCATAGCTTTGCAAAGTTAACTCAAGAAGAAAGAAAAGCTCAAAACAAACCACTGATGATTACAATATTATGTATCAGCTCATTCTAAGCTGAAAAGAGATTGGTGGAATTTCTTAGCTCATTTTACAGCAACACAAAACTTGACAACAGAATATGAAATCTTACCCTAAAAAACACTTGAGTAGGCAGCAGGATTCCGCACCCAGTGTTTACAAAAACTGGAAGCAAATGGAAAACAGATGGGGACTCTTTAATCTGATTTTTTTTAAAAAGCCAAAACAAAGATAAGCATACAAGAAATAAACATGAAAGTCCGGGAGCCCTCACTCTGGATGAAGCTGAGCAACAGCTTTGCTAGCTCAGGAGGCCACAGAAGGCCCTGCCCCTGGCCTTTAGCAGGATGTTGATCTCCAGGCACAAAAGTCCCAGATGGGTGACAACAGCCAGGCGCACCACAGCTTCACAGAGGACCCCAACTTCAATCACAGGCAAGTCAGACTCTTGTGCAGACAGGAGACAACTTCTGGAAAAAACAAAACAAGGATGGGACAGAATGCTTGCTAAGGGGACGCAGGCTGTCCTGGCCATATGGTGGTGGCAGAGGTCCCCTTCTGTCAGGGTCTAGCGGAAGGGACTAGGACACAAGAGGGAGGGAGGGTGGGAACAGGAGGATACAAGCGAGGGGAGGGGATGTAATCTGAATAAATTAAAATTCATGTCCCCCATGGGCAAAAAATAAATAAAATGAAAGTATAGTTATGACTGATTGACATAAAGAGTGCTGTCTTTTTTTATTTTATTAATTTATTCATATTACATCTCAATGGTTATCCTCTCCCTTGTATCCTCCCATTCCTCCCTCCCTCCCATTTTTCCCTTACTCCCCTCCCCTATGACTGTTCCTGAGGGGGATTACCTCCCTCTGTATATGCTCATAGGGTATCAAGTCTCTTCTTGGTAATCTGCTATCCTTCCTCTGAGTGCCACCAGTCCTCCCCATCCAGGGGACATGGTCAAATATGAGGCACCAGAGTACATGTGAAAGTCAGACCCCACTCTCCACTCAATTGTGGAGAATGTCCTGTCCATCGGCTAGATCTGGGTAGGGGTTTGAAGTTTACGGCCTGTATTGTCCTTGGCTGGTGCCATAGTTTGAGCGGGACCCCTGGGCCCAAATCTGCCTATCATAATGTTCTTCTTGTAGGTTTCTAGGATCCTCTGGATCCTTCAACTTTGCCATTCTCCCATGCTTCTCTCATCTAGAGTTCTTTTTTTTCAGTGCTTGCTACTCTGTACAGGACTGGGGTTCTGTTCCCAGCACCCTTGTCAGGAAGCTCTGGAGGGTCAGAATTCCCTCTTCTGGCCTCTACAGGTACCTACACATACATGGAATACGGGGGGGGGGGGGGGGGAGGGAGGGAGGGAGACACAGACACACAGACACACAAACAGAGAAACAGAGACAGAGACACACACACACACAGAAATGTAAAGAGAGAGACAGAGATAGGCAGACAGATATAAAGATAAAAATAAAAAGACAAAATAACAAATCACATAATTTTCAATTTTGTTTTTATTAAATGAACATCTAATGCTTTAAATTCTAAGTTAATGAGGGAACTACTGAGATGTTTCAATCAGAGAATTCCAAACACAGACCACTGCACACAGACAGTTGGAACTCTGGAGGCAGAGGCAAGTAGATCTTTCTGTGTTCACGGCTAGCCTGCTCTATCCAGAAAGTTCTGATCGCCCAGGTCTACATAGTAAGGCCCTGCCTCAAAATAATAAATATTTGTTTCTTTAATTAATTAAAATTAAAAGCAAGATGAGGGCAACAATCAAGCACACTTCTCCAGAGAACAGTGCATTTAAGTGGAAGATCAGACTCAATTGCTTTACAGTCAATTTTCTTTTGTCATGGTAAGGCAAGAATAGCAGAGCCCTACAGACAGGCACCCTAGGCATGACACCCAGTCACAGGCAGCCTTGGTGGGGCACCCAGTCAGTCACTGTAGACAGGCACCCCGGGTGGGGCACCCAGTCAGTCACTGTAGACAGGCACTCCGGGCGGGGCACCCAGTCACTGGCTGTAGACAGGCACCCCGGGGGGGGGCACCCAGTCAGTCACTGTAGACAGGCACCCCGGGTGGGGCACCCAGTCAGTCACTGTAGACAGGCACTCCGGGCGGGGCACCCAGTCACTGGTTGTAGACAGGCACCCCGGGCGGGGCACCCAGTCAGTCACTGTAGACAGGCACCCCGGAGGTGGGACACCCAGTCAGTCACTGTAGACAGGCACCCCAGGCAGGGCACCCAGTCAGTCACTGTAGACAGGCACCCCAGGCAGGGCACCCAGTCAGTCACTGTAGACAGGCACCCCGGGCGGGACACCCAGTCAGTCACTGTAGACAGGCACCCCAGGCAGGGCACCCAGTCACTGGTTGTAGACAGGCACCCCGGAGGTGGGACACCCAGTCAGTCACTGTAGACAGGCACCCCGGGCGGGGCACCCAGTCAGTCGCTGTAGACAGGCACCCCGGGCGGGGCACCCAGTCACTGGTTGTAGACAGGCACCCCGGGCGGGGCACCCAGTCACTCACTGTAGACAGGCACCCTGGGCCGGGCACCCAGTCACTGGCTGTAGACAGGCACCCCGGGCGGGGCACCCAGTCACTCGCTGTAGACAGGCACCCTGGACAGAGCATCTAGTCACCTAGCTTGCCCATTTCAAAGTCCTTCAACATTTTTCTTGAAAGTCTCAACTCCATCTCAGTGATAACTGTCTTTAATTATTTGAATTGAATGAACTTTTCTGCTCTTTGATAGTTCTGATTGGCTGTGCACAGAGTTCTCAATTCCTTATTTTAAATTTGAATTAGAGATCACTGAAGCAGTGCACCAATCACAAACAAGCCTGTGGGAAGTTAGCTAATATTTGTAGCATCCTGCAACCACTTTACCTCAACTTCCAGCAAAAGCCTGTGGGGAAATGTTGCCGAGGAGGCCTTAGCCAAGGTCGCGCGTAGCTGTTTCCTAGGAAAGGAAGCCTTCCCTCCTGGGGAGGAAGGAGATTGCTGAAACTCAGGAAACACACAACACCCAGGAAGGTCATGAAGTTTAGGATGCTCTAGAAGCTATTCAAATTCGGCCCTGCCCGAAGGCTGTAACGGATGCTGGAGAGAGAAGGTTTCTGTTGCAGCTGCCGGGAACTTGGGCGGGGAGCCCGAGACAGCTTTTGTGAAGCTGCACCTATGCCGGAGTGCGCCTTTTGATGACGCACTGCCTTCGAGCTGCCCATGTTCCTGCAGTAACCATAACAAACTTAAGATTTCCCATGGTAGATGTGAATGGGGAATTTTTTTTTTCCATTTTGGGACGAATAGATATTTGTTTCAATCTACCTGAAAATGTAAATCATCCAAACCATATTTATCTATATCCCTGTTCCCAATCCATTTTCTTGTTGCCTGTTTGCACCCAGATGTCTTTGGAGCTAGGGTGTCTGGATATCTGGAGGTCTTACAGTGTATGAAAGGCGAGCGTTTCTTAGGGACTCTCCTAATGCCCTCAGCTGGGATGTTTGCCCAGAGGTTTCCTCAGGGATAAGTGGTTTAGTCAAAGCCCTGGGGATATGGATGCAGGCTTGACAAGCATGAGATCGGAAGGCCGTGAGCATCCCGCCGAGGAAAGAAGTGTTAGGGTGCTTTCTGAGGAGATTGGGAACAAATGTCAGAAGTTCATCCACAAGAAAAGAGAGGCCCCCAGGAAAGAGGTCAGGGCCCAAGGACAAAATCCCTCTCCACATCTGTTCTCAGCCCCGCTGACAGTTGTTGCCAGGGCGAGCCAATGCATAAATTCAAAGGCTGACGACAGGAGGAGATATGGGGGGGGGCGGGGGCGGAAATCACCTGCATTGCTCCTTCTGAGCTACTGACCTCGCGCAGGCTGGGCAGCGCCTCTGCCAGCTCCGGCTCCTTGCAAAGGGTGCTGCCTGCAGCAGAGAACCAGCCTCTTGTAATAAGATCAGCCTCGTGAGCCATCGAGGAGACTCCTGACAGGGATCGCTACACAAATTAATTTGCTAGCAAATAAATGCCAAAACCAACAAGAGAGGACCCAGCTGCTGGGTCAGAAAGGCGGGCAAGGCCCTCGCTTCCCTTTGTCCTTGTGCAGCGACTGAGTTAGAAACCTTGATCTCTTCTAAACCACAGCGACGTAATTTTGCTTATAATATTTCTTTGGGAGATTTGAAAATATATGTGTTTTTAAATTTTTAGTTTTTATTTTTAAATACTAAATAATCCATGTTGGTAGTTCATAGGGCGATATTTTTTATTTACAATGGAAATGAATGATTATGCCAGATAATTAATTGGTGTATCCTTCACTTCATGCATACACTTAGCATTAAAAAAAATTAACCTCTTAAGTTAATTGTGAAAGCAATTGGTTTCATTTTGGTGCTTTCTTTTCTCTTTTAGGTTATTTTTAGTGTGTGTGTGGGAGGGAGGGAGGCACAGGAAAACTTTTGGGAGTGGTCTCTCTCTTTCCATCTTTATGAGTCTGGGGATCACACTTGAGTTGTCATCCTGTGCAGCGCGTGCTGCTCCCCACCACCGAGGCGTCCTGCTGCCCTCACTGTGGGGTCTCTGCATGTGTGCGCCATCGTACTTTGCTCCAGCCTGCTTTCTCCTACACTGCTTCCCTCTGTGTTTTGTGACACACTTGCTGGTTTTGTCACCTCTCACACAGTGTCCCTTTCTGTTTTCATGTCACACATATGCAATTCCTCTCTTTCTCTGCCTGCCTCAATATTTCTTACTCCATTCTGATGATTGCTTTTCTAGACACACACACATGTTGGCTCTGTTTATTAACAATTAAACTTTATTATACAACCCAACTAACACACACAAGAAGGAAAAAAAGGTTAAAGGAACAGAAGAGTGAACCTCCGGTATCCGTTCCACTGGACGGGTCCTTAGGTGTTTCTCCGTCCTGCGTGCTGGTCCGGCCGCTCGCTGCTCTCTGCGCACTCTCCTCCTCTCCTTCTACCTCTTCTTTTTTCCTCACCACCTTCCCAGTCACATGCAAAGGGCGGTCCCTTCTCCCTTCGAGGGTCAATTAGGAAAACAATAGCCACGGTGGGGTTCCCAGGTAGGCTTCCTGAATTCCAAGCCCAGGAAGGCTCCAAACAGTCTCTCACAAGGTATTCATGGTGTGCCCCAAGGGTAAAGCCCGCCAAGACTGCTTCCACCTGTGACAAAGCTTAATCTTTCACACACACACACACACACACACACACACACACACACACACACACACACACTCAAACACATACACACACTCACATACACTCAAACACATACACACACTCACACACACAGACACACACATACTCACATACAGACACACACACTCACTCACACACACACACCATACAATATCACATATGTAAGACCCCCTCCCCTGTGCACCCGACATAGCAAGCATAGCAGCAGTAACGCTATCTTGCAAGGCAAGACTAGAATAATAGGTTCCCGGGGTAAGATAAGGCCTGGGGCTCAGATGAAAGCGTGCTTGTCCTTGTCAAACAAGATATTTATAGTCGGCCATCTGGCCCAGGGAGTGGGCAAACTCCCCTGTTCCCATCCGATGACCGGGCTATAACCTCGCCTCATTTAAATTTACCAATCAGAGCCCTGTAACTATGCTTTTTCGCTTCTGTAACCGAGCTTCCCGCCAAAATCCCTATAAAAGGACCCCCTAAAAACTCGCTGGGCGCGCCAGCCTCTCCGGAGACTGAAACGCCCGGGTACCCGTCCCCTTAATAATAAAGCCTCTTGCTTGTTGCAGCCGAAGCCTTGGTCTCGTTGGTTCTTGGTGGGGGTCTCCACGTTAAGACCGCCGTGTCGGGGGTCTTACACATATATAAATACACACATACTATATACATACATATATGCATGTATGTATATATACATATACAGATTCACATGCACACAAGTGATTTTAAATATATATTTTATATATGAGAGAAAAGATGTACTTGTCTTCTCAAGTCTGGATTATTTCACTTAACCTAATGGTTTCCGGTTCCATCAGTTTACCTGTAAATGTTATGGTTTTATTTTCCCTTATGACTGAATTAAGTTCTTTCATAGATGTACCATTTTCATGATCTCTTTCCTTTATCCGTCACTGGACACTAGGCTGATGTGTCTCCTGGCCATCATCACTAGTGCAGCTGTGACCGTGGATGGGCAGGCGTCTTGGGTGTGCCTCCCATGAGAAATACGATCCGGGAATGCCAAGGTGACTACAGTGGTCGAGGTCACTTCCTGCTCCACATCTGGCAGGTCACAACCTCCTGCAACTCCAGCCCCAGGGAATCTGATGCCCACCCCCTGTGCCCTCTGAGGGCATCTGCACCAATACAATATACAGACACACATGTACACAAATAAAAATAAAACAACCCTTTAAAAATAAATAAAATATAAATGCTCTATTTCTAACATCAGACATTCCTTTAGTCTTAAATCTATCACACATAAGCAGTAGGCAGTGGCCCCTGTCTTCCCCAGTAGTGGGCAACTAATTGCATGAGCACTTTTAGTTGTTTGTTTGTTTGTTTGTTTGTTTGTTTAGGGTGAAAATCTACACTCGGCTACATGGCTGAGCCCGCAAATCAGAGAAGAGAAGGGAGCTTGTGGCCATGGGTTATTCATCAAATAAAGGCCCGCATCCTTGGGAGTGCTGGCCTAAGACAAATGTAAACTGAACTCATAGAATGGGGAGTTTGGGGAGAGGGCCCCAGGGAGACTCTACCTCCTCCAAATACCAGATAATAGGGACGCAGAGGGCAAGGGATTCAATTAGGACTAAAAAGCACCTTTGTGCACCAAAGCAAAGCATCTACCATTTTTGCCCATTGGTTTGAACTGGTGTGCAATTCAGCTGGGACAAAAACTACAAACCCCCCAAACAAACAAACAGTACTCCCCCCAAGCAAAACAAACAAGCTGCCTTACTTTCACCACTGGCCCAGAATCTGTTACTAGAGAGAAGGACTTGTTTGTCACAACCAAAAAGTGTCAAAGAGTGTCAGTGCTTGTCATATGTGGTTCTGATCTTAGATTTGTAAGTCTATGTGCTTACCAGCTGTGGGCCAAAACGTCCCCTGTTACAATCAGCTTACACTTTTTACGTAACTACAGCGCCTCACTGACACCTGACTTAGTTCTTAGCATGACTAGCTCTTCTATCAGAAACCATTTTACTCCCAAGTCTCCATTTTGATCACAGGGTGAAATTCAGTTCAAATTCTCAGACCCTGCATGCCTGACACCGGGAAGACTCAGTGCTGGCTGCTTAGAATAAAAACAGTAGATGATAAATGCACGTTCTGGTTGGGTTTAAGACAAACGTATGCTCTGTTAGAGTTAAGATCTCAACTTCCTGCTATGCTCCTTACTCCCAGAGAGCTGGAAAGGCCCCAAGAGCTCCCCTACCCTAAATCCCAGCCAATCTGTTTAATGTGCTTTGTCTAGCCACCTTGATACAATGGAAAGTTAATTCTCAGTTACATGAACACACTGTACCTGAAAAGAAAAATATTTTTTTTCCTGTCTGTTATTTTTTGGTTTTTTTTGTTTGTTTGGTTGGTTTTTGGTTTTTGGTTTTGGTTTTGGTTTTTTAACCTTTAAAAACCTCACTTTGAAAATGGCTCAGTGGCTCGGTCTGACTCCTGAGTTCCAATTGTGCCTCTGGCTGGTTAGTTCTTGATTCAGCGTTAAGAAATGTCTTCCGATCTGAGTCTGGTGTTTGAGCGGTCAGTATGCAGCTTTCCCTGAACCCAAACAATCTCCCCACCCCAATTCATCTCTTAACAAGTTTGGTGCATAAAAGGTCTACTTTTTTTAAAATGGCAATTTCTTTAGCCAAATAAATTATTAGAAGTGCTTATGCATTTTAGGAGATTTTGGTGGAGCCTTTTGGAACTTCTAAATAGAGGATCGTGGTGGCTGTAAAGGGTGATTTAGCTTCCTCCTTCCCGGTTCTGCCTGGACAGGAGTCCCAGACAGCATGAAAAAGAGGGTAGAGAAGCTCACCCTTGTTTCTCGTGGTTTTAGAAGAAATGCTTTCAGGTTTTCAAGGTGTGTGTGTGTTGTGTGTGTGTTTGTGTGTGGTGTGTGTGTGTGGTGTCTCTGTGTGTGTGTGGTATGTGTGTATGTGGTGTATGGTATGTGTGGTGTGTGGTGTGTGTATGTGTGTGTGGTGTGTGTGTGGTGTGTGTGGTGTGTGTGTATGTGGTGTGGGTGTATGTGTGTGTTGTGTATGTGTGTGGTGTGTGTTTGTGTGTGGTGTGTATATGTGTGTGTGGTATGTGTGTGTGTGTGTGTGTGTGTGTGTGTGTGTGTGTGGTGTGTGGTGTGTGTGTGTGGTGTGTGTGTTGTGTGTTGTGTGTGTGTGGTATGTGTGTGTGTGGTGTGTGTGGTGTGTGTGTATGTGTGTGTGGTGTGTGGTGTGTGGTTGTGTGTGGTGTGTGTGTATGTGTATGTGGTGTGTGGTGTGTGTGTGGTGTGTGTATGTGCGTGTGGTGTGTGGTGTGTGTGTGGTGTGTGTGGTGTGTGGTGTGTGTGTGGTGTGTGTGTATGTGTGTGTGGTGTGTGGTGTGTGTGTGGTGTGTGTGGTGTGTGTGTGGTGTGTGTGTATGTGTGTGTGGTGTGTGGTGTGTGTGTGGTGTGTGTGTATGTGTGTGTGGTGTGTGTGGTGTGTGTGTGGTGTATGGTGTGTGTGTGGTGTGTGTGTATGTGTGTGTGGTGTGTGTGTGGTGTGTGTGTATGTGTGTGTGGTGTGTGTGTGGTGTGTGTGTGGTGTGTGGTGTGTGTGTGGTGTGTGTGTATGTGTGTGTGGTGTGTGGTGTGTGGGTGGTGTGTGTATGTGTATGTGGTGTGTGTGTGGTGTGTGTGTATGTGTGTGTGGTGTGTGTGTGGTGTGTGTGTATGTGTGTGTGGTGTGTGGTGTGTGTGTGGTGTGTGTGTATGTGTGTGTGGTGTGTGGTGTGTGTGTGGTGTGTGTATGTGTGTGTGGTGTGTGTGTGGTGTGTGTGTGTGGTGTGTGTGTATGTGTGTGTGTGTGTGTGGTGTGTGTGTGGTGTGTGGGGTGTGTGTGTGTGTGTGTGTGGTGTGTGTGTGGTGTGTGTGTGGTGTGTGTGGTGTGTGTGTGGTGTGTGTGTATGTGTGTGTGGTGTGTGTGTGGTGTGTGTGTGTATGTGTGTGTGGTGTGTGTGTGGTATGTGTGTGGTGTGTGTGGTGTGTGTGTGGTGTGTGGTGTGTGGTGTGTGGTGTGTGTGTGGTGTGTGTGTATGTGTGGGGTGTGTGTGTGTGTGTGTGTGTGTGTGTGTGTGTGTGTGCACGTACCATGTTGAAGTATGTGTCTCTTATTCTCTTATCATGGAGGGATGTTGAGCTTTGTTGAGGTGTTTTCTGCATCTATTGAGACAATCATGAGCATCCGGTTGGTGCGCTGTGTTCCTCAGCTTCTCTCTGAGTTTGACACCTGGCCACAGCACCCTGGATCAGACACACTGAAAGGACAGTCTTCTCCTACACTGCCCACCTGCTTGTCAGAGGCATCCCTGCCTCTCCAGGACTCACAACTGGATTGGAGGTTTGGGGGGACTGTGAGTGTGTCCTGGGGGTAGGACCCCCGTCTCTCACCTTGCTTCCATTGCTCTGGTCAGGAAGCAAGTCTCCGACGCTGGGCTCAGCTTGCTTCTTATCAGCACACTGCTTTTCTCCTCAGCTCTTTCCAGGTGACTCTTTCCCCAGGGCACACGGAGGCAGCCTCTAGGTGTCCCTGTGCTGTCAGTCTCCCGTCAGCATGCATGATAACATCGCAGACATGTTCACCACGGGTTCTATCAGCCTAGCTTGTATCACTTAGCCACCTGGCAGTAGACAGAAATTTCCAGAATTGTGCAGTTTAAGGGGAGGGGACAGAGCAAAGGGGAAATTCCGGGGACCTTGTAAAAAACTATTAAGACTTTGAGGAGAGCAACAGCAGATCCCGTGGGAGTACGGTGCCCTGGGTAACAGTGTGGGTCACGGCCCACGCTGTGGACTTGTGGCTCCATCTTCTTGAATCCATGGTGAGCTGCCTTGAAGAAGGGTTTTCTCTTGAATTTACTCTTAGATACTGCATTTGCACATCTGCCTTTAAATTTGTGTTATGCATGATTTGAAGAATAGGCCCACACATTGTCATGATGTGTCAGGGACCCTATTTCGGTTAGAACTTAACATTTTGCCACCATGAAGTACTGTCTCAAGGGAAAGCATTTAGCTTTCAATGTTATTTTTCAAACCAGGTTCTATAGAGCTATGCTTGGCGTGTCCCAAGTCCCAGGTGAGGGAAACATTGCTTTAAGGCATACCCTAATCCTGACCTGAAGGTTTTGAAGCCTTGATTAGTACTAAAGAGATCTGTGTTCTTGCTTGTGGTCATATGAGCCACACCAGTAGCATGAAGATGGGACATACGAGGGGAGGTAACTGTCTGTGGGCAAACTCCTTAGACCCACAGTACCCTGGCTGCAGCACCTCTGCCTGCCAAGACTCTGTGCCCTGAGCCTTTCCGTCTCCCCACTATATATGCGCCTTACCTGAATTGACAGTAAGACAATCTTTACCCCAGAACAAAATGTTTGTCTGAGCACCTTAGCTCCTTCTTAGTGACACCAAAGCCCAATGTTTAGAAGTATGGCAGGTGATGGGGGACAAAATTAGCCAACCTGGAGGCAGCCGGGGAGCTCCTAAGATAAAGGGGGCATTAAAAATCAATCCCAGGATGAATTCAAATGCAGCCTGTCCCCCTATTGATGAACAGCTCTTCTATTGAGGAGCCAGTCTTTCTTCATGGAGGGGCTAAAACCATGATACACTTTAGGAAAACTATGTCCATCAACTAAGTTTAGACTAATGTGGCCTCCTATGTGACCAGCTGCCCATGCAATAAACAATACAATATTGCTGACTGTAAAAAAAAAGAATGCATTTGAAGCACCAGTTTACAAAAGGACAGACATCAAAGCAGCTGAGGTTCTTTTTGCTTTTGCAGGGTGGCAGGCAGGTTGTCCTCTCCCTGAGGGCGATGGATGCTTCCCACGGCTTCACAAGGGGCAGAATGGTGGCTTGGTCCCGCTGATGGGGGTGGGGGGGTGAGGGGAGAAGACCACAAGGGCACCTTTGATGTCCAACCTCAAATCATTTGATCGAGTTATTTTCTGGTGACAGTAAATTTTACACATCAATCCAGAGGTGTTTGGGATGAGTTCACAAAGCAGATCTTATGGGGCTATTGGAAAGTGGGGAGTCTTCTGCAGGTGGGGCCTAGGGGGAGGAAGTTAAGTCGCTGAGGGTGTGCACTCGAAGGGGCTATCGGTGCTCCAAACTTCCCTTTTCCTTTCAGCCTCTTGAAGTGAACCGGCATCCTCCACTGTGCCTCTGTACCATGGTGAACCACACCCAGGCCCAAAGCAGCTGAGTCACATGATCATGAATGGAAACTACTCAAAATAAGACTTTCTTTTTTAAAATTGATTATTTCAGGTGACAGGAATAAAGAGAGACCTGCATCTATTACTTGATCTATGCAGAGCAAAAACTGCTGACTTCTCAAGAAAAAAGGGCTCCTAACAGGCTGATCTGAGACACCTTGTGTCCTAACAAGCTGGTGTGAGACACCCCGTGTCCTAACAGGCTGATGTGAGACACCCCGTGTCCTAACAGGCTGATGTGAGACACCCGTGTCCTAACAGGCTGGTGTGAGACACCCCGTGTCCTAACAGGCTGGTGTGAGACACCCCGTGTCCTAACAGGCTGGTGTGAGACACCCCGTGTCCTAACAGGCTGGTGTGAGACACCCCGTGTCCTAACAGGCTGGTGTGAGACACTCTGTGTCCTAACAGGCTGGTGTGAAACACCTTGTACACAGGCTGAGTTGTATTTTTGGCCTGGTGCCTTCAGACCTGAAGACATTTTCTTTCCTGGGTCTCAAGTCTGCTGTCCTGTGGCTATCGTTTGCCTCTGATGTGTCCCCCACAGGCTCCTGACTGGGATGTTTGGTCTCCAGCTTCTAGTGTCTTTTGAATGCTATAGAACCTTCAAGAAGTAGGGCCCACCTGCTGGAAGGAGATTATAGGAGTGGGCCTTCATAGTTAATAAATACCTCACCCCGCCCATGCCCCCATTACAAAACCAGCTTCTTCTGCCCTCTGAGGGTTACAAGGTAAAGAGCTGCTGCCTTGTGCCCCTGCTGTCATTGTCAGAGCCAAGGTTCCAGATGCCCTGTCCCCTCACAGGACAGACTACCTCTCCAAAACCAGGAGACACAGAAGCCTTTCCTGCTGGAATGTGTTTTGGTTTGTCTGTCTTAGAGCAACAAGAAAAGTAGCAAAGGTGCTCACACTGTCAACTCAGACTTGTCAACCTACACACACACACCACATACACACACCACATACACATACACACACACCACACATACACACACACACACACACACACACACACACACACACACACACACACACACACTTTATTGGTTCTCTTTTTTTTTTTTTCCTGGAAAACCCTGATCAATAAAATTCTATTCATTAAGACAAAACTTTAGTGAACTCCTTTTGACTAAATAAAATGTTCTCCTGGCCTCATGAGTTGAATCCTTGAGCACCGTGTGTAAGCATGTTTTGACCAGTGTAGACAGCTGGGCTGTGCGTCCTATAGATACAGAATCATCCCTGGATGAGCTACACAAACGAGTTCAAAGCTGACCTCTACCTCTCAGGGAAAATGCTTCACCATGTTAAGCCCCAGTTTCTTTACCTATAAAGTTACAACAATAATAATGCTTTCCTCGCAGGATTGCTGTAAGAATTTAGTTGGTGCAAACAAAATGCTTTCCTCTTCATCTAGTAGTCACTAAGGCTTTATCCCAGCCAGCACAGACCCTGCATGGGCCCTTAAGGAAAGAGGGGGAAATCTGTGTGCTGGAACATGGGAGAGTTGAGATCCTTACAGGACAACATTAAAAACTGTCACAGTTTCGTTAGGATGTCGCCAACCTTACTTCATTTCTTTGCTTAGGGAAAAGGGTTTGGTTACCAAACGCCTGATTTATCTTGCCTAGCAGAGATTATAGGTTCCACTGCTCCAGGAGTTGCAGAGTTGAGCCAGGAGTTCATCAGCAGGCAAACAGATAAACAGTGTTTCACATCTTGGATAGATGTCAGGGAGCTTTCTTGTGGAATTCACCTTTGGTTACAACGAGGAAGAGTTAAAATGCAAATGAGCAATTATTGACTAGCTTCCTGAGGTCATGCCTGGTGTATTTCATTGTGAGCCTCTTGCCCAATGCCTTTCAAATCGCTCTTGCTAAATTTGGCTCCTCGGAAATTATTCCTGCAAGGCAGAAAATTGGCAGTCAAGTAAGCTTCATTGGCCTTTAGATCATTGTGGTTTTTAACTTGTAATTTTCCATTGCTCTCTGTTCTCCATTGAATTTCTATTGTGTGCTACATTACACGCGGTGTGGCAGCGCATTGATTGTGACCCATGATACACATTCCCTTGTCAAGAGTTGATCCATTACGTCGGCTTCCTTCAGGAGTGAGTAGATTATGTCTATCAATTGAAGAATGCTATGTATAGACACAAAATAACTATTATAAATAACTGTAAAACCTGTGCACAGAGACAATGCTTCTTGAGTGCATTGAAAATTAACTTTTTGTTTCTAACAACTTACATCTATCATGGGTAAGTAGTCTGTGAGAAAGTTCTCAGCCTGTCCAGTTGCACAACGGAAGTATACAACACAGGAGAGGCAGCGAGGATTCGAGCCTTACAGGCAAAGAGAGTAAATAAAAACAGAAAGAATGTTATGCCATAAGTTTGTTTGAGTGTATTTCAGACATCTGAATGGCTGTGTCAAGACAGGAGATGGAAACAGAAATCCAAAGTTTAGAGAGAAGTTGAGGATGGGCACACACACACTGGAGAGTGATCAACATACATGGTAACTAAACACAAGAAGTAGAGAGTGTTGCTGAGGGGATAACTGAGGAACAGAAGTGGTAAAGTTCTTCCCTCTGTTATGTTTTGAGGAGACAGGACATTGAGGCTGTTGAAAAATGCTTCAGGAGGCGAGATGGTGGAAACTCAGCAAGGGAAGAAGTACAAAGCAATGGCTCATGCACTCCACTATAGACTTCAAGAAAGATAGAAGACAGCAACCAAACCCACTAAGGAAATGGGGTATCATCAAGAAACTGGCTTTCACTTGAAGTCAAATGAAAAAGATGAGAATAATTATCTGTAAAATATATAAAAATTTTGCTTAGAGTATGAAAATTTGCCATTGATTTTGGAGTTATATAGGTGATCTTCACCAAGAAAATTTCTAAAATATTGAATGAGGTACGTAAAAAAATACACAGTAAGAAAGTAAGTGAATACATGTAATTCTGAAACAACTGTGAGCTAATACATGCATAATAAACCGCCAGAGTGGCCACTTGACATGATACAGACCAGAATCCAAGGAGATACATTTAAAAGAAAGCTGATATTAGTCGAGCAGCACTTGTCTCTCTCCTTTCTGGCCAGCTAGGATGTGAGAAAGTAGCTGCTACCAGCTCTAAACACTGTGGAGTTTACACCATGATTTCCCCATGGATTGCATTCTCTTAAATCATGAACCAAAACATACTTTTTATCCATTAAGCTGCTTTCTTTCAGAACAGCAAATAATAAGAAAATTGGTACCAGGAGTGGGGTTGTCAATATAAATTTGTCGGTGTAGTTCTTAGAACTTTGGGACTGACTTACACAAAGAATGAACAAAATTTGAGATTATCAATTGGAGAAGTTCTTGAGCACTGTAAATTGATAATAAACCATATTTGTGTGTTAATGAGGAAAGGACAGTCATGGCAGTTTGCTTCTCCCCTAATGAAAAAGACAAAGACTTTTTTTTTAATTCAGAGAAACTATCAGATAACCAACATGTCCATAGAGGTAAAAATAAAGGAGCAAGTTCCAACAAAAGCAATCCAAAAAGGTCAATATTATATTTTATAAGTTATTAATGTGAGTGATGAAGGTGGTGACAAATTATGAAATTATATTTAATATTAAATATGGGTAATTGTTTTTGGTTTGGTTTTTTTGGGGGGGTTTGTTTGTTTGTTTGGTTGGTTGGTTGGTTGGTTTTTTTGAGACAAGGTCTCTCTCTCTGTAGCCTTGGTTGTTCTGGACTCCCTTTGTAGACCAGGCTGGCCTTGAACTCACAGAGATCCACCTGCTTCTGCCTCCCAAGTGCTGGGACTAAAGGCGTGCACCACCATGCCTGGCTGGGTAATTGTTTTAATAACCATTTAAAATCAGATCTTTCAAGGTAAGGATATAAAGTTGTGAAGAAGATTAGTACATTCAAAAAGGGGTAATGGCTTAGTAACAATTCAGAGTAAGGTCAGGAAAGTGTGTTGGTATGATGTATCCTGAACAGAGGGCATACTTAGGAAACGTAAATGCAAAGTGTGTTGATACAGTGTATCCTGAGCAGAGGCCATGTACTTAGGGGACTTGAATGGAGGTCTTGACTTTTACCCAATGGGCAGTAAGACAATACCTACCAGAAAGTGACCCTGGATTCATGCCTCAGCCAACATGACTTATTCTGCCCAAATCAGTGGATTCATTAACTCTAAAACTATTCTGTTTTGTTTTACAAAGAAAACTTGGAAACCAAGAATGTTCTGGAATGATGAGGCTCTCTACGCCAAGACCTAAAGTCCTTCCAGTTCATGCTGTGGCAGCTTTCTTGAAGCTCATTTTTATTGTTAGTTCTCATTTGTTTCCATGTTCAGTGAACACATACTACAAAGCTGTCATCAATAAAAGCTATGATAGTACCTCATTGTGCAAACATCTTTCATGTGTGCTAGGAGGTTTCAAAAGCTTAATAATCCGCATCTGATTTGCATCATCTTGTTTAAACAAAGGCAGTATTGGCCATACTGCCTACTGAGACAGGCTTTGAAAAATTACAATAATTTTTGAGGCTATGTAGTAACAATCTGCTTCTTCTGGGTTTCCAGAAATGGTTCTGCTCTGTGTGCTTTTACAAAAACAGGGACACTGGGTGGGCAGAAGGCAATTGGAGGATGCTTCTGGGATTCAGAAGGTTGAGACCTGAGATTCACTTTAAGAATGACTGGCTTACTCCCCCAAGCCTTCCTTCTGCCGTGCCAGCAACTGTGCTCTTTGCTAAGCCCTTACCAGGGCAGTGGTGAACCCCTTGGTGCTCTGGGAACCACCGCAAAGCCAGTGTTCCCAACCCATCTGCCAATATCACGGTCTGTGGCTCTGGGACTAATTCTCAGTCTTGGGGTTTGGCGGTCAGTCATCTCCAGAGACATGATTGTGACACAACACTGAGATGCTCTGGGAGAAGATAATCCATCCATGTTCCCCTTTTTCTTGTTTAGCATAAAGATGAGGATGATGCCTTCACCCTGTGGCATTTTGTGCTTAGGCTTCTTGGAGGTAACTTAAATTTCAGCTAGGTTAGGGTTAGGTGGTTAAGGGTTAGGGTTAGGGTTAGAGATAGGGTTAGAGTTTAGTGAGGGTTAGGGTTAGTGAGAGGCTGGCCAATCCAGAGGTAATATTGACATAAGCTCCAGTGTAATAAATATGAAAAATGATTCAGAGCAAAATAGGATAGTCTACTGTATACCGTATTTTTCAGACCATAAGACGCATCTGGCCATAAGACGCAACCAGTTTTTAGAGCAGTAAAATGAGAAAAAAATATTCTGAACCAAATTAGTACTAGTATAATAAAATATTTATCAAAATATAACAAACTGCAGTAATACTAACCAGGGTTAACAGGAAGAAAGACTTAGAGACTGCAGAACTTCCCTAGTTAAGCTTATCACGGCTAGAGTCAGGATTTAGGAAGCTCAGGTGCTGGCAAGCGCTTCTATCACCTTCTTCACTATCTTCATATATGATAGTATCGTCAGTTCCATCTAAGGCTTGCTAATGCCACGGTTTTAGAATGATTGTATAACAATTTCCTCCTTCATTCACTGCCTTGATGTTTTTAACCTAGTCACACACTTGAGTGATAGCAGACGTCTTCATTGGTCCTGCTGGAGTCAGACCATGACTCCCAGCCGCCACCCATTTGTTCTGCTCTTCTCTCACAAAGACTTTAAATGGTTTGTTGATTAAAACATTGAGAATCAACTGGCTGGTCAGACCCCAGGAATTACAGCTAAATGACTCTTCCCCTCTTTAAATCTGTTTTTTGTTGTTTTGCTAATTTGTGCTCTGAACTGGTCAAGCACTAATAAAGCAGATTTTTTTTCAGAAGCCCTCCAGGACATTTGGACCATACTTTTTCAATCCATCTGTCATCTCACATATGCAGAATGAACAATCCTGTCTTCTCCCATATGCCCAGTAATGATTTCTGCATGGCAATGTGGCCCCACTGGAGTCAAAGAGGGACAAATGGGAGCTAGAGCTTTCTTGTTGCTACACATTTTACTGCCCCTGCCCCTGCTCCTGTCCCCCCTCCCTGCAACAAGCTGACAAGCACCTGCACCTGCAGGCTAAGATCAGCATTCAGCTCAGAACATCTCGATAGCGGGGTGAGGCATTCGGCAATACAGCCCACGTCTCTTCCTGTTCCCGTGGACACACTGAGCCCTGGCACACCGAAGACATCGGTAAGTGACCTCTTCGTTGATGCCTGATGGACAGCAATCGACAGTAAGGCACACCCAAATTCTCCCCCACTTTTCAGGAGGAAGAGTGCATCGTACGGTCTGAAAAATATGGTAAATGCCAAAGTCATGCATGCATACACACACACACACACACACACACACACACACACACACAGAGCCACACACACACGTTGAAAGCATTACAACAAATTGGAGTCCTCTGATGCATGGCGGCGTGGCTTTACTAATCTGAAGCCAAAGGGCAAATAGAACAGGTGAAATGTTTGTGTCTACTCAGCGACCTGGTCTCAAGCTCTCAGTGATTGCTGCACTTGAGGATCCACAGGGGAGCAGCAGCCGTCTGCGTGCAGGCGTCGCTCAAGACGAGCAGTGGGAATGGCGGACAGTGTGTGCTTGTAGGGTATTGTGTGTGCGCTGAGCGCCAGGCCCATGTGAACTCACGCTGTTCACTCGTGTTCACTCATGTTTCAATGTGTTCCAAACCCAGCGATTTACACGGAAGGGGCGTTTCGGCTGTCAGTTCTACGGACTCCGTTACCAGTCATGGTGGGTTTAGCTGACTGACTGCTGCTGGCAATTGGTCTTGCTCTTAGTTAAGTCACTTGGGTTTGCGGTTTAGTAATCCATATTTAGGCGTTGTTTTGGTTTGCTGACTGGATGGTACATATAGCTTCCTTTGTCTGTGGATTCTCAGCCTGGCTTGTGTCACCTGCTTCCAGCCTCTAACCCTGCTCCATTCCGGCCTCAATATGTCTGTGCTGCTCAGTTGTGATGCCAGTTCTGTGACCCCCCCCATAGCTCCGTGACCCCCCCAGTGCCATTAGCAGCCTCAGCTTTGAGCAAATACAAACCAAGAAGATACATAACTTTTCATATAGAGAGTTCCCTGCTACGTGGCACGTGTGAGACTGCTTCTTGCTGTCTCCTTAGAGTTACTCTTAGCCGCCTCTGGCCTCTTCTGGGGCCGAGGTCTGGCCCTTCAGGCTGGTGAGTTGGTTGCATGAGAGGCACCTGCCCGAATGAGACTGGTTCTAACTACACTACGCCTCGAGCTACTAGAAGGAGCCCAGCTCCGGGGACAAATTTCAGTTCTCACCTATCCCGTGTCCCTTAGCCATTCAGAGGACTCACTTTATTCATTCGAGGTTCACAGGCTTAAGTTGTTTAGAATTTAAGAAAATGTTTTTTAAGGTCTAGGAAGATGCTTTTCAAGTTGATAAGTACGAGTTATGACAAAGAACAGTTTAGTACACAACTTTAGACTCACCTAGATAGGATGGATAGCATTTTCTTCAAGGTTGCCAAACGCAAGTGAGCTAAACGTTTTCATGTAACTTTTACATGAGGCTTTCCTGGTTGTTCCATAACCGTTCTTACCGCATGCGGCTTATTATAAATAAAGTCCACATGCAAAAATGAAATTAATGAATTAATTTGGGGAGGGGGTACTCACCACAGCTCACATGTGGAGGGCAGCAATGGGTCAGGCCACTCCTTCCATAGCGTGCGGTCCAGGCTCAGACTCAGGTTGTCCACTTGGTCAGCGGAGGCCTTGCCTGCTGGTTAGCTCACTACCCTTGCTCTGGGGAAATCCCCTCTGCACACAGAGACTTAGTGTCTTCATCTTTATCTATGTGTCTGTGTCAGTGCTGCGTGTCTGTGGGTGCCAGAAGAGTGTACTGAGTCCTCTAAGGCTGGAGTTACAGACAGTTGTGCGCTGTCTAACGAGGGCATAAAGAACTCTGCAGGGGCGTGTGGAATTGGACCCACCCATGTGACAGCAATGTAGGAAGGAAAAGGGATCAAGTCTCTGGGGCTAGAGATATGGCTCAGGGCTTAAGGACACTTTGTGCTCTTCCAGGGGACCGGAGTTCAAACTCTAGAGCCCGCATTAGAGAGCTCACAACTTTCTTAACTCTAGCACATAGTATGACCACAAGTCAGAGAAGTAGCTTCTTCTCCTGCTCCTGACCCCCAGTCTCTTGTGATCTCACAACCACTCCTGGAGAGCCACTGGTGAGGAATTCCAAGGACAGGGTTGGTTGTGGCCAGCTCAGTGTTTGACTTCAGACCTGCGCTGGGAGGGGAGATCTACGTGGCCACTAGGGGGCACCAGTTGCACGGAAAAGAGGGTCACTTGTGCTGTCCTGCGAGGTGGTCACCTAGGCAGCTCATTTACTTTCTTGACATTTGGGACTGAGTGCAGCAGCAGCACTCCCTGTTTTTCCTGGGGACTGTGGAAGGTCAGGACAGGGGTCACATGACATGGGGAAAGTGCTCTCGGATCCCTCCCTCACCAGCTATCTCTCCTAAGCAAGTACCTTGTCCATGTAATGCAACATCTTTTACTCTTTCCTGTCTCCTGGACCTGTGGTTATTTTGAAGTCCCTTCAAGACAGTCTGCTTAGTGTGCAGAAGAGATCTGTGGGGGAAGGAAGGCTCCTTACTTTAAAGTGTTTCAGATTTTTCATGTGTGTGTGTGTGTGTGTGTGTGTGTGTGTGTGTGTGGTGTTTGTGTATGTATATGTGTGCTCATAGACTTGGGACCCTAGAAGGCTCTCCTGCCTTCATCTGAAGCCCATGCCTCCTCCAACATGCTGTGGTGGGAGCTAAACAAGCAGGGACAGGGGCCTGGGGTGCAGTGCACATGCAGTGGGTAGGGGCCTGGGTGCAGTGCACATGCAGTGGGTAGGGGCCTGGGTGCAGTGCACATGCAGTGGGTAGGGGCCTGGGGTACAGTGCACATGCAGTGGGTAGGGGCCTGGGGTACGGTGCACATGCAAGTGGGTAGGGCCCGGGGGTACAGTGCACATGCAGTGGGGTAGGGGCCTGGGGTGGGGTACACATGCAGTGAATAGGGGCCTGGGGTACAGTGCACATGCAGTGGGTAGGGGCCTGGGGTGCAGTGCACATGCAATGGGTAGGAGCCTGGGGTGGGGTGCACATGCAGTGAGTAGGGGCCTGGGGTGCAGTGCACATGCAGTGGGTAGGGGCCTGGGGTGCAGTGGGTAGGGGCCTGGGGTGGGGTGCACATGCAGTGAGTAGGGGCCTGGGGTGGGGTGCACATGCAGTGAGTAGGGGCCTGGGGTGGGGTGCACATGCAGTGAGTAGCGGCCTGGGGTGCAGTGCACATGCAATGGGTAGGGGTCTGGGGTATGGTGCACATGCAATGGGTAGGGGTCTGGGGTATGGTGCATATGCAGTGGGTAGGGGCCTGGGGTGCAGTGCACATGCAGTGGGTAGGGGCTTGGGGTGCAGTGCACATGCAGTGGGTAGGGCCCGGGATGCAGTGCACACACAGAGGGAATAGAAGCTCCAGAAACTCCATTTCTGGAGATCTAAACTTAGGTCCTCACACTGCACAGCGAACACATTAGCCACTGAGCCATCTCCCTCCCCCCTTCTTTCTTTCCCTATTTCAAAAGTTTTGAACCAAGCTGATCAGATCTTTCGGGTTGGAGGTTTACACTCCACTCACAGGTGGAACTCACAGAGTTATGTCCAGAGGTCCCTGGGGTCTGTAGGAATCCTCTGACAGGAATAGCTGGGCACCTCATTTGAAGGTGACCATACGTGGGGAAGCACAGATGCAATGGACACCCCGAATGCACACCAGGAAAGAGGAACTGGACGACAGTGAATTCACTCGTTTTCTTCTAACCCCAGACTGCTCCCTGCTCCCCAGAAGGAAAACCCGCACACTTTCTGCAGTGCTCTGCATGAGAGTCTGTGCATCAGAACAGATTCGTTTCCATACTGAGTGTGGGAATTATTTGTGAGAAGTAGCTCCCAAGGGAACCTTCCAGAAGACGGGTGTTTAGAGATCATCCACAGTTATGTCAGATGTGCAGGCTCTCTTACACATGGATAAGTCCCCTTTTGAGATGCCAGGTACACCCTGCTTGGGAATTCCCAGGGACAGTTGACCAAACTCAAGCTCAGACCTATGAGATTAGACACTCTGTGTACATCCCAGGCATGCACAATGTATTTGTAGCTGATTTTACATTCAGTAAACATTTAAGACTCATAGATCTGGGAGATATTTAACACATGCTGGCACTGGAAATATATGCTCCCTGAAGGCATTTTGGGTATTGTCAGTACTATAAAAATCTCAACCAACCAAAGAAGTGCACCCCAAATGACCAGAGCCAGCAGTCCCCAGAGTAACACGGCCCGGCATGCTGACATACTCAACTGGAGTGGCTTTCCTTGACTTGAGACCTTTGGCATGGCTATCTGATGGCCCAGGGCTTCAGGCTGGTGCAGCAAGGCAAGACTGTGGGTGAGATGTGGCAGAGGAGAGAGACACCAGCTGGGTGGGACGGTGGGTACTTTTATACCACCAAGCAGTCTAAGACACAGGGCCACAAAGGATATGCTAGTCCGGGCAGCTGTTGCCATTCCAATTTGAATGATCTCAGGAATCCTTTATCGGAACTCAAGGTGAGCTCTGCCACACAAACAAGATCACCCCACTGCTCTTCTAAGGAAATGGGACGGAGGTCTGTGGAGGAAACCACTTCCCAAACATCCTGTGTTGTTGCTGCTCCTGGCAAACCACTTTAAGATGCAGCTGGACTCTGTTCATCATCCGGAGGTTTCCAGGCTGGAGAGCAGCCTGTGGTACTGCACTGGGCAGGGCCCTGATCTGTCAGCAAAAACAGGAAAGTGAGCCAGCCAAACACTCAGAGCCCGGGGAACTGGCATGCTGGCTGCCTTCCTGTGAAGCTGTGCCCTTGAGAAAAGCCCCTTTTTTGGTGCTTGCATAATGTATAGATATGACACAGTTATTGGTGACACTAAAGCACGGCATTTTCTGGAAGTTCCTCGGGGAGACTCTTCTCACAGATAATTCCCATATGCTCTCTAAAGAAATTAATCTATGTCAACGCACAAATTAATAGGATAAAGGGCTCTGCCAGGGCAGTTGTGCAAGGACCCCAATTCAGAAAACCTCAGTTCTCGCTTTCATATTCTTCTTGGCCACCTTGACCGTCTTAGTATTGTTTAAACAGAGTGCTGTGTTTTCATTTCGCACTGGGGCCCATGGTTTAGCCACTCCGGGGAGGTGACCAGGGAACAAGGCAGACCTGAGTGGAATTTCGGCTTTCCGTATAGTAGCTGCCGTCTTGGGCAAGCAGGAGTCCTCGCTGGCATGAGCATTCTCAGCTGCAAAGTGGAACTGCTAAAAACCTCTCATGGGATTGTGAGATACCGTGAAATCGCGTGGGTTCACCTAGCGAATGCAGGTAGCCTGACCGCTGAGCGCCAAGCCAGTAAACAGCAATGATCTGCCTGAAAATTAATTAACTTTTTACACCCAGTTCTTGAAATACATGGTTGTGCAAGTAATAAGATGTCTATTTCCTGAGCAGCTGCTATATAGCAGCAATGTCTGTATTTATAACTGTTTACTGCAGGGGGATCTATCTGTCAATTTCAAACTTGGAGGATTCTTTTTAACTATAGCTTTTATTTGTTTATTAGAAATGCTATCCATGCCTTGGTGTATTTTGAGCATGTCCACCCCCGTTACTCCTCTCCAGCTTCCTCTGCCCTCCCGACACATCTTCCTTACGACTTCATAACATTAAAAAAAAAAAAAATAACTTGTTGAAGCTAACCAGTGCACACAGGCATGGGTCCACCCGCTGAGCCATCGCTGCGGCATGGCAACATCTCCAAAGAAAACTGGCTCTGCCTCTTCCAGCGGCCAACAACCTCTAGTAGCTCTCCAACTAGGGGAGAGGCCCCAACCGTGCTGGAATTTTAACTGGCTGGGTCATGTGCAGGTGACAACAGCTACTGTGAGTTCGTGAGGCCAATGGTGGACTCATGTCCAGGAGGCAGCACTTCAGAGCTTTCAGTCTCACCTCCAGCTCTCGCACGCTTTCCACCTCCTCTTCCTCGATGCGTGTGGTAGGGAGCACAAAAGGCCAAGGGTCTTTTTTTTTTTTTCTGCCCACTTAAGGACCATGAATATAAGAACAGGCTGCCATGTACTCAGCATGACACGGTGGCCACTGCAAAGCCAGACTAAGGTAATATGCATGTCACAGTCTTAAGATTTGTGTGACCCCCTCATCCCCCAACACCAATATGCCTCAACCTGAGGCTTCGAGGACTCCCAGGGGCTCCTGAGAGACCCCATGATCAACAGTTAACAAGCCAGACATCGTGCCACATACCACCAGCACTTGGAAGGCAGAGACAGGCAGATTTTTTGCAAGTTTGAGGCCAGCTTGGTCTACAGAGTGAGAGTGTGTCCCAGAAAAGAAAAGCAAAAAACAAAAACAAAACAAAAATAACCAGACAGTGTCTGAGAAAATGCTTCAGGCTCCCTCTTCTGTGACACTCAGCAGCCTCCAGACCACGCATCCTCCAGTCCTGGTCCTGCTCTGCCCTTCCCTTGCTGTCTGGCATTGTCTTAGGTAGGGATCCCGTTGCCGCCGTGAAGAGACATCATGGCCACAGCAACTCTTACAAAGGAAAGCATTTCACTGGGGCTGGCTTACATTCGGAGGTTTAGTCCATCACCATCATCGTGGTAGGGAACATGGTAGTGTGAAGGGAGGCGGACGTGGTGCTGGAGAAGACGCTGAGACTTCTCCATACAGACTGGCAGACAGCGGGAAGAGAGAGTGATACTGGGCCTGGCTTGAGCATCTGAGACCTCAGAGTCTGCCCCCACAGCGACACACTTCCTCCAGCATGGCCACTCCCTAGGGCCAATGGGGGCCATTTTTATTCAAACCACCCTAGGAATCTATGTCAATTTTACTGCCCCCTTTTTTCTTTTGCCTTATTCTTTCTGGTAGTGTCCTCCAATCTGAAAACCTGTACCTCTTGATTCTTACTTATTTATTTATGATTTATTTTTTCTTTAACTTACGGATGTGCATGCCCACATGTATGTATATATGTTCACATATATGTGAGTGCTGGCGGAAGCCAGAAGACGGCAGCATCACATCTTTTGGAACTGGAGGAACAGGTGACGGTGGGCACTGAAAACAAAGCTCTGGTCCCTTATAAGAGCAGTTCGAGCTCTTAACCACCGAGCCGTCTCTCCAGTCCTCACCTCACATCCCTTGGTTTTTGAGCACATAAGAGCATCGCGTGCCCCTTTCAATGCACAAGGATGTAGCATAACAACAATTTAACGCGTGTGTTGGGCCCACTTCTGAGCTGCCATGCTCAAGGTGGCCCAGCATCCAGCTGGAGGAGGAGGAGGAGGCAGGAGGCTGGCTCAGCAGGTGGGGCTGGGCTTAGGGCTGGCGGTTCAGAAACAAAGTCCAACTATGGTCTCATGGAGCAGTTGCTGATGGGAGATCTCTAAGTAATAGTGTCTTGAAGAGCTTATCAACAGTTGTCTCCGAGGGAGGCAGCTTCGTGATACACAGCTGTCTGGGCCCAGTGCCGATGCTGCTCCCGTCCAACAGGAAAGACACCAACACCGGGAATTCTTCTTGCAGCAGTTTTTATTCAGGATCCTGGAGTGACCCTGGGAAAAGCTCCCACAGAACCTTTTATAGTGTGCCTGTCCTATCAGAAACTGCCACGTCGTCGTCACTCCTGGTTGGTGCATTCGGATCACACCACCTCACGCCATGCCTTGTCAGATCACACCACCTGACGCTATGGCTTGTTTGAATCACGCCACCTCACGACATGCCTTCAGGCATGCGCATAAGGGGCTTGCTCACTGCGCATGCGCATTGGGGATCACTCACTGCGCATGCACAAAAAAGGGACACACACTGCGCATGCGCAAAGGTTTTCTCAAGCGCATGCGCAAAAGGGGGTGCATTGCGCGGGTGAAGCAGCAGGGGGCACTGCTCTCTGTGGCTCTCCACAGCCCAAGGCTTTCTTCTCAAGATCTGTGATTAGATGGTGGCACCAGAAGTATGAAATTAAATTTGATTTTTGCCTTACGATTATTCTAGAGCGTCTATGTTCTCTGACACGTGTGCACAGCAAGGTGAGAACTGTTTGTAGACAATGTACTCCACTCCGCCCTAGCCAGCAGCCTCCTGAAGATGTATGGTCCCTATGGAATATGGCCTCTGCTCTTCCAGTGCTGCCTGGCTGGAGTTGGCTGAGAAGTGTTGTGTACAAAAAACCTCAGATGATAAACACAGAGAGGAGAATCCCCCCCTCCTCCTCCCCCTCCCCCCACCCCCCACCGCCGTCCTTACGGTCTAAGGTTTGATGGCAAGCCACATTCATTGGGGCATTGTTACTGGAAGTCTGTGGCACCACTTTACTCTTCTCCCCCAGATAAACAACCATGGCGTGTTCCCTGGCCTTGACGGTGGCATAGGGGCCAGGTGGATCTCTGTCAGTTCTCAGAGAGTCCTAGTTGACACTGCCAGGGCCTTGGAGCCTGGGTAAGGAGGGCTGGTCCTTCAGCCAGAGCTTTGCCACACCCTGAAGCTGCCTGTCTCTCTCCTTCCGCAGCCATCTGTCCCCCACCCGCTTAATGACTGCGGTCTCATCCCCATCTGGCCACCATCCCCAAAGCACGGGGTGAGGAGTATGACAAATGTTGATAAATGGGAAGAAAGGAGTCATAGATGTCTCAACACCGATCATCAACAGATTTACCAACAGTTATAAAATCTGGCTCCTTTTAATTCGTTTTTCATTTGCGAGCCAACAGTGGTCGGTTGTACTGAAGGCCAGCATTGCTGCTGTGTTTCTTGCCAAGTCAGTTGGAGACCAGATGGTGGCACTGACCTTCCCCTGGTGCCTTATTCTTCCCAGGAATGGGATATTCGAGGAAAAGTTCATCCTCTGGGCTTGCTTGCTTTGGGGAACTTTGATTTTGTTTGAAACACCCATAAGCCCTAAACCTTTAACTTCCCGCCTGTTCCTCTGTGGAGTATCTGAACGTAAGAGCTCCCTGTAGACAAGGAGATCTGTTCACTCTGTCCCCGTGCCCTCCTGAGGGCAGGGTGGCCACCTGGTACTGTGGCTTCTCCTCTTCCAGTCAAGTTGTCCTCCCTGGATAACCAGGACTTTTCTCACCTCCCAGGGGCCATCGAGCTCTGTGCTGGTCCCTTACGCAAACACAGGGGTACAAAGAGAAATCCACCCTTCTGAAAGTGAACTGACATTCTGTTGCTTGACAGTTTCCCCGTGGAAATGAGCCGGTGAGACCCTGTCACCACCACCTGTCATGCTGCGGTTTAACTGTGTGACTCTGTCACCAGCCAACACATGAGGTCAGGGGCGTTGGGAAGGTAACAGCAGACTCAAGGCAGTAGGGTGATCTGGGAAAAAAAAATCTGGAGAGCTTGGGATCAACTTTAGCTGCTAATTGTAAAACACAACAGAGAAATTTGGCACTGGATAAGTGCAGCATGCCAAGCTCCATGGGGCATCTATCTTATGCCGTGCCAACCACTGTCTTGCTCCTGTTGTCCCAAATCTAGCCATAAAGACGCCATTACCTATGAATGCCCTCAGATGGTGGCCCCCAAGGATGGCGTCTCTAGGTAGTAGTCAAAGTGCACCCCAGCGTTTCTCACACCCAGCGCCCAGCGTCCTCCTCCTCCTCGCTGCTTATGCACACCTCCTTCACTCCCGCCATCTGGTGTCCCTGGGGCTCTGGAGCAAGAGGAGTGAAGCTCTGACTTTGTGTCAGCATCTATAGCAGAAACTCGTCACATTCTAACTCGCTGAGCAAAGGTCCAGTGTCAGAGCTGGCGCAGCCGTAAGCATCCTTCAGATGAGGACGAGGAGGAGTGGAGGGGAGAGAATGGCACAGCCAGCGGTCAGGAGGACCAGGACCAAGACCTTGGGGGCCTGCAACTGTGCTGTCCGTTAGAACGGGGAGTAAGCTCCCCAATCGTGGCTGGCTGTGCATTTGACGGGGTCTCTTAGCATGTCTGAGAAACTTTGGGTTGTCTGTGTTTCTGGTAGGGTCAGAGAGGCCGCTACATAGGAGGCTGCACAGCACAGGAAGGCCCCCTGTTGAGGTAGTGAATCTATTACCATCTGGCATTTGCCTATTTATGCACCTATCACCTCTCTCTCTGTATGTCTCCCATCTACCTACTGTCACCCACTCCTGTGAACCTATTCTATCTAATATTTATCCATCTACCATTTGTCTGTCACCCAGCTATTTACCTATATCAACCAATCTCGGGTACCTATGTATATTTCATCTATTCAGCTATAACAACCATCTTTCCTCAAAAAATACAACTAAAACTCTTAGTTTTGATAGATGGGATGAAGTAATTTCAGGGTTGGCTTTAGACATAGAACACCTGGTCTTTTGAAAGACCATAACTCTGAAAGCTTTTAAAATAGGTTTAAAGATTCTGGTGTGTGTGTGTGTGTGTGTGTGTGTGTGTGTGTGTGTGTGTGTACATGTGTGTGTAGCATGTGGGCACATAGTACATGCAAGGTAGTCAGAGGACAACTTGCTGGGGTCTGTCCTCTCATGTATGTAGGTTCTGGAGGTCAAGTTGAGGCCATCAGTTTGGAGACACAGGGCTTTACCCACTGAGCTGTCTTCCTGCCCTTAGTATAATTCATATCATGGAGTCATAGAGCAAGGTGAGCTGTAAGTTATTGTTCCTTGACGATGTGGTGGTGTGTGTGTATCTGTATGTGTGTGTGTGTGTGTGTGTGTGTGTGTGTATGTGTGTGTGTGTGTGTGTGTGTGTGTGTGTGTGTGTGTGTGTGTGTGTGTTTTAGGGTTTGTGAACGTGCCTGTGAATGTGCAGCTGATTGACTCCTGGTTAGTTCCGGTGGACTTTCCCTTCGGCTATGGAAGGTCTGGGTCTTCCCCAGGACTTTGGACTGGTGTGTTTTGTCTGCACACAACCTTGAGGAAGCAACTGCACCCAGATAGGTTGCTTGAGCAAGGCTTCAGTCCAGGCTGTCCGTCCTCACCATCACTCCTGCTTTGATAGTGTCCCGTTTACGTTACATGTTGCAGTCATCACACACCCCATGTGGCTTCACCACGCACCATATCGAGGCACATCGCACATACTGCTAACATATTACATATCATACTAATAAGCACCACACAAATACATGAGCCATTACGTCAGTACATATGGTATGCTATAGTGACAATTACATATTGTATCAACATATATTATACATGACATTAATACCTTATATACTATACCAAAATATATGCTGTGTTAATAAAAAAACAGAAGCGAAAACCTGAGAAAAGCAACTTAGGGAGGAAAAGGGTTTGTTTGGCTCACAGTTTGAGTCACAGCCCACCACACCAGGGGAGACAGAGTGACAGGAGCCTGTGAGAAGTGGGCACACACTGCACCCACAGTCAGGACAGAGAGCAATGAGCCAGTGCACACGTGCCCGCACTCAGACCACCACCTCCATTTACACTGGGGATGGCTTGTCCATGACCGAGACGGGCCTTCCCACATCAGTTGGCACAATATGGACCCTTTTCTCCAGACACCCTCAGAGGCTAGCCTTTGTCACTTCACTTCCTCACACGGATGCCTCACATGGATGTCTCCTCAGTGTCAAGTTGACAATCAGCGCCCACCATCACCAGGCCTCACAGTGATGCCCAGTAACCTCTATATCGCATTAAGAACACATCACACATACTTAACACACGCAACGGCATTGACCAACACCTTGCGTGCTACATTGACGGTACGGTGCATATTATATCAGCAAGTATCTATGTGAGCAGCACATTACATACTACACCACTACCCACTTACTGCCTGTCACAGTGGTGAACACGACACATTGCGTCATCAACCCCTCACATTACAGCAAATGCACAGTGCATGACCTGGACGCGTTCTTTATATCACATCAATAACACATCACTCTAATAACATGCCCCGTTGGTAACAGATTACCTGCTCCATGAGGACACGGTAGAAACACACTCCACAGTGCCTTGCACCTCCTGTTAATGCACACCATGTATTCTATCAACATGTGCACCGTGACGTACAGCTAGAGGAGACTTCATCCCTTCTGATCACCTCCAGTCCCAAAGCTGGTGTGCACACATCTGAGTCCACAACAGCCAGACAGTTCCCTGCCATGTAGTTCCTGCCCTGTCCCTTACAGGGCTACTCAGCTGCCTGAGAGATTCCCTGACTCTCTACCCTAACATGCCTCAAGGCAAGTACACGGTCCCTTGGCACAGCGTTCACCCCATGAGGCCCTGGTCCATCGGAGTCACTCACCAGTAGCTGCTCTGCCAGAGCTCACACACTAGCTGTGGAGGTGCCAACTTTCAGCAGCACCCAGGGCCCAGAGGGCCATTTCTGGGTACTCACCGCTCCCAGTAAGGCAGCTGCCCTCATACTTAGGAGAGAGAGGATACGGCGTAGTAGTTGAATTGGCCTTCCTGTCCTCCTCAGGGGAGACCAGGGCCACCTGTTAATAACTTATATTTAAAGATAGTATGACGTTAGCTCTAGCCCCCGGGGAGACCTCATTTGATTCCAGTATTTAAGCCCACCTGCAGGTTTGGGGTTGTTTGTTTGATTCCTGTCTCCCGCCCAGTGAGCTGTTTGCCAGTTTGTCTTCACACGCTGTCCCTCCTAGCCGTGCCTCCTCCCCTCACACAGCTTTCTTTAACTGTGAGTCCCCAAAGAAGCTGATGGTTAAAGCCTCTCACTGCCCAGAGTCACATCGGTCCCATGAGTTCAGGAGCTCTAAGTGGACACGTTCCCGGAGGGACTTGATGTCTGCAGCCATGTGCATAGAGGCCGCTTCCATCATTCTGTCAGTAAACTGACACCGTGCGGGAGCCTCTGGATGCCGGGCCCCAGGAAGGGTCACAAAGGGATGGGGTCCAGGTTCAGCTATGGAACCTGCCATGCAATGGTACCTGTGGTGTCAGGCCACTGATGGCACAGTGACAATTGACTGGATACCATGCAGTGACAACACAGGTTACTACGCAGTGGAGCAGACAGGTTAGAATGTGTATCTTGCCCCTAGCCTCCCTCCTAGCATTGCAAAGGACCATCAGAACCACCATCCCACAGATGCTGAAAATAATAAAACACTGACCTCCTAGGTCCCAGCCTCATGGCCTCAAGCCCAGGCCCTTAACCACCTTTTCCCCCTCTCTATGCAGTAGCCTTGCCATGCTCCCTACCCCACAATGCCTGCCCCGCCCTCCCTCCTGCACTGGGATGCCTGCCCTCCTTCCTGCACTGGGATGCCTGCCCTCCCTCCTGCACTGGGATGCCTGCCCTCCCTCCTGCACTGGGATGCCTGCCCTCCCTCCTGCACTGGGATGCCTGCCCTCCCTCCTGCACTGGGATGCCTGCCCTCCCTCCTGCACTGGGATGCCTGCCCTCCCTCCTGTACTGGGATGCCTGCCCTCCCTCCTGTACTGGGATGCCTGCCCTCCCTCCTGCACTGGGATGCCTGCCCTCCCTCCTCCACTGGGATGCCTGCCCTCCCTCCTGTACTGGGATGCCTGCCCTCCCTCCTGCACTGGGATGCCTGCCCTCCCTCCTGCACTGGGATGCCTGCCCTCCCTCCTGCACTGGGATGCCTGTCCTCCCTCCTCCACTGGGATGCCTGCTCTCCCTCCTCCACTGGGATGCCTGCCCTCCCTCCTCCACTGGGATGCCTGCCCTCCCTCCTCCACTGGGATGCCTGCCCTCCCTCCTGCACTGGGGTGCCTGCTTCAGAATTACCCAGTGTTCTCGCCATATATGTCCCATCCCAGCTTCACCATAGGCTGGTACTCCTCAGGAAAAGGAAGGTGAGGGCATGCATAGGTCATTGCACCCTTGTTCGGCCAATTAGCTCACCTACTCTCACTCCTGGACATCCACCCTGGACAGGAAGTCACAGACATTTGCCCAACTGCAGTTGGAGAGGTGCTGAGGTGGCATCAGATCAAAGTAAAGTTCTGCTCTGACTGGGGCACTTTAGGGGTACAAGCGCCTTACTAAGAACTACCCTAGGTCAGCCCCTCCTTTTGTGTGGCCCGCTCTTGTCTCCTCCCACCAGCAGAGGCGATGGGCCTAGAGGCTGAGTGTTCTCAGGACAGCTTGACTTGGTCCTAGGTCTGGAGAGCTAAGAACAGGACGCTGTCCCCACAGTCCCTGACCAAGCCCAATGGGGAAGGAGGGTACATACTTTCCCCCAGAGTTGCCTGGGACCCTGTTTCTTCTCACCCCAGGGAGGGAGCAGGACCACCCTTGGTTGCCCACAGCCTCTCTTCTCTGTGTAATCAAGGCTGTGACGGATCTAGGAGTGGCCGGGACTGAACCCTTCCACACTGACTAATTCCTGGGTCTCCCCTCTCCAGGCCTCTGCTCCTGGGACACCGTAGAGTTGCTAGATTTTTCTGTCTCCGTATTCTTTCCAGGACTTTCTGCAGCAATCCCAACTCCAAACAAAATTTTCTCTACACCCAGGGTAGAGAAGGGTAAAGATACCAGGATAGAAGCTGAAGGACCATAGGGTTGGGGTGGCAAGAGGTCCAGCAAGAAAGGCTCCAGCGCAGGGAATAGAAGTTTTGAAAAAGGCCTCGTAAGCAAAGACTTCCCTGCTTCACCCTTATTGGTGAAAACGGCTCAGTTAAGAGCATGCACCCCTGAGGAAGTCAAGCCCAGGAAACACAAGTGTGCTGGCTGTGAGTCGGCTGCTGGCTGAAACAGGATTTGGGCCGTGGGTGAATTTTCACTCAGTCAGTTAATACTGCAAAAACACCCTTAACTCACTGAGTGCTCCAGCTGGGGAGAGGCCTCAGAACACTCTCAGACACATAGGCAAGTTTACCTGAAGGTCAGGTGTACCATATAAATATTTACCCACTCCATTATCATGGCAGCCCTGTCTGGAGGCAGGACTATTATCTCCACTTGATAAGTAAGGAAACTGAGGCAAAAGCTAAGTCATAGACTCAAGGACACTCTGCTGATAAGTCACTTCATCTGGCTGAATTTGGTCTAAAGCCACTAAGCCACACCCAAGGTCATGGGGCGAGAAGTTTAAGCCCCATTTCTCTAACCCAGAGATGCGAGGGAAGAAAAACACCATTCATGTCTTCCTAACAGAAAGGCAGAGGACAGGACTGTTTCTGAGCGAGACACATTAAGTTCAAGCTTTGGGCTTTTGCCTTAAATTGGAAAGATGGCAGGAGGCTAAGCATGTCGCCTTCCTTTTTCATGTGGTCAGTTCTTTCGCTGAGAGCGCACAGCACTGACACCTTGTGCCGCCTCAGGCTCACCTCTGTGAGGGAGAATTCAGTCTTACAGCGGAGATGATAAGTCCTTGGAGCCCCTAGGAGTCAGCATGGCCAGGGATCAAGGTCAGCTTTGTGTCCCAGTTCCCCAGCCCAGCCTGGTGAATTTTTGCACAGGGTGGGCCCCCAAGGGTTGGTAGGAAGTGCTTATCCCGGTTTGGGAAGGGACACAGAGCGGCAGGAGGGTACCCCAGTTTAGTAAGCCCTGTGCATGAGACTTGCTTTGCCTTGATGGAAGTCACACAGCCTGTGCTGGCTCCAAAACGTGTTTAAATCCAAAATTTCTCAAGATGAACTCTATTGACATTTGACATTGGACAGTGGCCCTTTGGACTCTGTGAGATGGCAGAAACAAACCCTCACCTCCACCACTAGATGCCAGCAGTGACCTCTTGTTGTGACAATACAAATAAAAGTAAAAGTAAAAAAAAAAAATCACCATTCTATCAGTCCAAACACAAAAGAATCCTCTGCCAAGAACTGCTGACTTATTCTGGTAACTCCAGAATTGATAAAGATCTTACTGCAATTAAATTTAAATTTAGACCAGAAAAAAAAGAAAAAGAAAATCCCCTCTGGACTAAACCTAGCATTCATCTAAATTTCCCAGATATTTTAGGACCAGCCATGAAATGGCCTCTCACACTGGCTCAAAGTAGGGGTGATGAGGACAAAGCCATTTGTAAAGCGTTCTTCAGGAATAACTGTTAGTGAGGAGCTAGCTGCACCTCATCCTGGGTCCTTTAGAGGAGCTACCACAAGTAGCCTAAAAGAACAAATAAGAGGGCCCTGGAAAGAGCAGCCAGGAAAAATAAAAAAAATCTAAATCTTCTGCCCACAAAAGGCAGCCAGACAGAAGCTTCCTCATATTCCCTTCCCCATATTCCCTTCCTGTCATCATTAACACGTTCTAGCATTAAAGACCCAGAATCTGAGCAGTGTTTGGGACTAAGGACTGCATACCCGGTGCCATGAGGAGGCTGAGAGAAGAGACATTCCACTCAGACATTGCTCCCTTCAGGGTGTGTGGGAAAGATTAAGCTTTGTCGCTGGTGGAAGCAGTCTTGGCGGGCTTTACCCTTGGGGCACACCATGAATACCTTGTGAGAGACTGTTTGGAGCCTTCCTGGGCTTGGAATTCAGGAAGCCTACCTAGGAACCCCACCGTGGCTATTGTTTTCCTAATTGACCCTCGAAGGGAGAAGGGACCGCCCTTTGCATGTGACTGGGAAGGTGGGGGAGAGAAAAACAAGAGGTAGAAGGAGAGAAGGAGAAGGCACGGAGAGAGAGGAAGGGACCGGACCAGCTCGTGGGACTGAGACACCTAAGGACCCGTCCTGCCGAACGGATTCCAGGAGGTTTTAATCTTCTGTCCCTTTAACCTTTTTTTCCTTCTTGTATATGCTAGTTGGGTTGTATAATAAAGTTTAATTGTTAATAAACTGAGCCAACAAGGGTGCCTTTTGTGTGCAGAACACTGTCTGTTCCATTATGTGGGTCCTCAGCACCCCACTTCCCCAGCACTGCACTAACTGCAGGCACCTTCGCCAGCCCTCTGGGATATCGGTGTTACTGGTGGGTCTTAGACTAGACCCAGGATGAGTCAAGAGTAGAAAAGGTCTGAAGACGAGTCCAGGGTTAGGTAACTTCCAAGGGGAGTGTCCATTCTCTTTGCCGGGAAACCGTGCACCAGCTGAGCCTTTCTCTCAATAACCAGACCCATTTCAAACACAGAAAGCACTCCAGACAGAAAAGAGAAAACTCTGCTGACAGCTTGCTTTCAGCATTGTCCGGAGACGTGTGATGTTCATCTGCAATGGGTAGAGTTCCAATCTGACCGTGACCTTGAATGATTCCGTCTCCTTCAGTGGGGAAGGGGGCTGTGGGCATGTCTATGAGGCATGGCTTCTGTGACAGCATGGTGATGGATGCAGAGGGGTTAAGGTCCCTAAACAGTTAATGTGAAGGGAGATTACCCTCCAGAATTGATAAAGATCTTACTGCAATTAAATTGTGAGGGGGGGGGGCGGGAACTACTCAGGTGTCCTGCTCTGGAGAGAGGGGTGGGGCAGAGGGGGGGGGTGTGATCTGCTGGCCTGGAAGAGGAAAGCAGCCATGATTGGGCTGTCCATCTCAGTGGCCATGTAGCTAACATGACTGTGACTGACAAAGTGGCTCACTCCTGCAGTCACAAGGAGCTCAATTCTGTCAACCCTTTGAGTTTGGAAACACACACGGAGCTTCTGCTAAGCCTGCTGTGGGGTGTGTCTATGCCAGTGAACCCCAGTGGAACCAGGAGAGGACACAAGAGCATAGTGTCCTAATCCTGATGCACATCCGTGGTGATGCCACCATAGTTGTAAGGATCAGAACTCAAGTCTGGGCATCTCTAAAGAAGCGAGGCTTGGCCACCCGGCCTTCACAGCCTAAGTGAGGAGAAAGTAATAGTGAACAGCAGAGAAAGGAGATGGGTTCAACTCAGCCACAATGAGGACATAACAAAGAGCTCCAGCACGCCTCAACTCCATCTTGGGGTCTGAACGTGTTCAGGTTAAACGAAAGATAGCAGGTAACTAAGCCGTCCTGGTCAAGGTGTGGTTCTGCCCATCACTGGGGCCTTAGCCTCCGGCTCTCCATCTCCAGACTGGCAAGCTTCAGTGACATCTCTTTTGGGAGTCAACGTCCTCCAGTCTGGCATCAGAGGTTCTGCTTTTTCTTTCCCTGGTGAGAGCCTCCTGGGGAAACTGCAATTCTTTGGGGTTCATTCTTTGATAGCCAGAGGGAGGGACACCAGTGCCAATTTAAACGTGCTCTCACATGTTATCCTTTTGTAGTTCCATGTATACACATAACGCTCTCTGTCTGATCAAGGTTTTCCCTACTCCTCTTTTATCCCCCGTCTCCCTCCCACAAAATACCTCCTCGTCTTCATACGTCCCTTCCTGCTTTCAAGCCCCTCTGTGTATTTGTGTGTAACTGAGTGTGTTTGATCATGGTTACCTGCATGGGCACCGGCTGCAGGGTTGTTGGTTTCAGTGGGGTCAGTGCAGCAGCAACTACACCATCGAGGTGTAAGGCGTCTCTGTTCCTGCTGAGATGGTTACAGTAAGATGTGGCTTTGTGAGGCGTTAGGAAGTCTCTGCCTGTCACCCGTCACCTGTCAGTTATGTGTCCAGGGGAAGCCAGTACCCTTTCAGTTTATTCTGTTGCCAAATGCTGGGTTTCCTTGTTTTCTTTGTAAGACTGGTGATATTTATTTAATAATGAACAAGAACTGTATTCTTACTTTTTTTTTTTTTTGGTTTTTCAAGACACGGTTTCTCTGTATAGCCTTGGTTGTCCTGGACTTGCTCTGTAGTCCAGGCTGGCCTCGAGGTCACAGCGATCCACTTGCTTCTGTCTCCTGAGTGCTGGGATTAAAGCCGTGCACCACCATGCCCGACAAGAACTGTATTCTTGATGCTCTGGCACCGGGGCCTTGACTAGGGGCAGGGAATGGAGACACTGGTAGGGGACCGGCCCTCCCAGGATTAGACAAGCTCTAAAGATACCAAAGCCTCACCATGGTAGCCTGCTTATCCTTTCTCTACCAGGTCTCCCTACCAAAGGGAAGTGGTCAAATATGGTGGGGGAGGATGTCCCCTTCTGTCACAGACCTAGGGGAGGGGAAAGAGGGAGGGAAGGAGAGAAAAACGGGAGGATACAGGTGAGGGGATAACAATTGAGATATAATCTGAATAAATCAGTTAAATTAAAAAAAAAAAAAGTACCGAAGCTTGTGCTGCAACAAAGGAGTGAGCTCAGAGACCAGAGGCTGGACTGCCTCCTCCAGCTGAGACAAGTAGCAGACAGTCAGAGACACCTGTACACGACAAGGTGTCCTACAGGCGTCCCCACCCAGTGTCCTACACCCGCCTGGCCCGTTCACAGTTCCTCACCCATCCCTCTCCCCAAACCTAGGCAAAGCTTTCAGCCTCAGCTCCCCCTCCTCTCTCGGCCTCCTGAGTGGCCCGTGTGCTTCTCCACCGGCTTCCCATGGCGCGGTGTGTCCTCTCCTCTCAAGAACTTTGAGGAACAAACTCTTGGGTGGTGGCCATCTGTCTGTTGCCCTGTGGTATCTATCATAATAAACTGGAAACCTAACTTGTGTGCCCAAGGGAAGGGAGCATCGTCAGAAGAGTCAGGAAGAGGTTGGACTGTTCGGGGCGGTGATCCGCCCATCCCATAAGCACATGCGTGCTTCACTTTCAAGTTATGATTTTTGACTCAGCTCTTTTAATACTATTGACGGAACGGCAGCGCTCCGATGTGATTGTCCCGAGGAGTAAATGAAGATTAGCAATTGCCAAGTAACTGTGCAGGGCCCTACAGACATTCACTGCAAGTTAATTACTAACTTTGTCTTCTCAGATGACGCCATTTGCCACTAACTTCTGTGATTTCATTCAATCTGCCTTATAGATTGTTCATAGAACTTTGTTTAAGTAGCACTATGCCTTCTTCTAGAAAGTGGCCGATATAATATTATTTATAAACGAGGAAAACATTAATAGCTGTAGTTTTTAGGTTGAAATAAGTAAAGTTAAGTCTTTTTAAAAGATCATTTTTATGTGTGTGGGTGTATGTGTATAGGTAACTGCAGAGGAGTGTATGAGGTCCCTTGGAGCCATAGTTACAGGCAGCGGTGAGCTGCCTCACGTGGGTGCTGGGAACTGATCTTGAGTCTTCTGGAAGAATAACAAGCACTTAAACACCCAGCCATCTCTCCAACCCCAAGGTCAAAATTTAATTCAAGGACTTTGTGACCCTTAATTAAACATTGTAATCCTTTGGCTGTTTGTGGTTGAACCAGCCATAGAAAGACACAGAGGAGACAGTATGGGGACTGTGCTGCATCCACCCTTATAGTTCTGGATGGCCATAGATGTCGTCTTAAATCTAAGTGAGAATAATTCTCCTGACCCCAAACAACAATGAAATAATAAAGCGAAATGCTCAGACACAGGCAATGGTTTTCTGGCCATGTCTGAAGAGTAGGAAGGTTTATTTCTCCCTAAAGCACAGTTTAAGGATTTTTTTTCTTATAATAAAATTCCTCATGGTACTTTAAAGATGATTTCCTGCAAAATAAATTAAAATCTGAAAAGCGTTGACAAGAATTGCACTTTCGGCCAGGAACTGCCTTTTAGTTGCCTGACAAGGAGCCATGAGGGCAAAGGGAGAGTGGACTGTGCGCTCTGTCACATTCACTGCGTTCTTTCTTGTTCTTGGAGCTTGCTGAGTGTGTTAACTGCCCAGAGAGCCGAGGCCCAGGCTCTCAGACTGATAGCACATTTACAATTGCAAACAATGGATACAGAGAGTTGTGTCTCCAGATAGCAGCGGCTCAGCTGTGGCTGTCTCCTCAAGGCCTTCACAGGGGCATCAGTGGGAACTGGATTTTGCACTGGCCTGAATAGGAAGACACTTCATCTCCTCAGAAAGAGCTAGGAGGTTGAGTAGGGGTGGGGCAAGTAAACACTTCCCTGCTGTAGATGTAGGCGAAGGGTTGTTTGTCCCTTAATGTCATCTTAGTCACTTTTTCCACAGCTCTGCTAAATGGCAGTGCTCCTGCAGTTGTACACGAACCACCTGAGTTCACTCTTCCAGGATCGGTGCTGGTCACACCAAATGTAGGGAATGGGGCACACAGGGGTTGTGAGCCTGCCTGGGAAGGCTGGGGGGTGAGGCTGTGTGTGCACAGGGATGGGTGGAAGAGAGGAGCTTGACCCAGTTGGTCCTCAGAGGCTAAGGGAGATCAAAAGACCTACTCTGTGCTGTGTCTTTTCCTCTCCTACACTGTAGATGCTCTAACAGCCCCCAGGGTCCTGGGGTCCTTATCTAAGGAGTTTGTTTGTTTGTTTGTTTGTTTAACATCAACTCAACAAACAGCCGCACACAACAAAATCCTCACGTCTGAGAGGCTGCCACAGTTTGTGAGTTTCCTCCCAGGAGACGAGAAATCAGCTTACTGTTTCTGTCTTCCAGCTTGTCCTGACTGTCCCTTGCCCAAACCTGAGCACACACACCTGCAGGGACCAGTGAAACCCAAGCTGAGGCTCAGCCAAATACCCGCACAGAGGAGGAAACAATGGTGCTGAGTCACTGCCAGCAGGAAGTGTCTCCTACATAGCACTTGCTGCCCAAGAAGAGAGCTTGGGGACCTCAGCATGTGCACAGATCCTGTGACCCCTCAGCAAGGTCCAAATATAGGAGGGACAATTAAATCTGCCCAAGTTGGAAGACACTGAATGAGGCAGTTTCACAGGGACGGTGACCAAAGAAGCTCAGCAGCAGGGAGGCTCTAGTGAATCCAGAGACTCCGCGAAGCTGCCCGTGGGAAGACCATGAGTTCAAACTGGAGAAAGGTTAGAAAGGAAACTGGTGCGTCAGCAGAGAGCAGGTCGCCGAGGGACTTGCTGTGCTTAAAATTTTCACCAATGGGAGACGGACTTTTCTGGTTCCTTCTTCAAATAGCTAGCTCCATTGCGCGCCTACAATAGAAGGACAGAGCCACACTTGCTGGTGTGCAGAAGCGACCAATGACCAATGTTGTCTATGTTCAGTGCTTTTTAGAATGCCACTTGGGTTGCTGGGTCACTAAAGATGGGTCACTTAGTGGGGATGCTCCATTAAGGGACTACAGAGATAGCTCAGGTGGTTGATGGTTTGTGTTTCCACCAAACTATGGCAAGTAGAGATGGGAGGAGAGACAGGAAGTGAGTGGCAGCTTACACGGGCGTCTAACATAGACAAACGATGGACCTTGACAGAACAGAGTGGGACAAATCTCGAGGCTAAGTGTCCTTAGGAGGCAGCACCACAGCTGAGAACTCCCCCATCCCTGCTTACCGAGGCCTACGGTGCCTCCTCAGTGGGCTTTCAACAAGCACGCTTCAAGGAGGGGTACCCCTGAGCTCCCCCACCAGTGCCAGGTTTAACGCCTCCCTTCTCTAGGTCACACCCACAAGACTCTGTCATACTGTCTCAGCAAATGTGTGTGTCAAGGACCTGACACAGTCAGTCTCGCTGTACCCAGCCCCAACCCCTGGATATACCCTTATCCCATGTCACAGATTAAAAAAATAAAAAGGACAGCTGCCAAGTCACCAGAGCGCATCACAGCATTGCAGTGCTGGTGACACCCCTGTCTTCTCTGCTCTATTCCAGCCACTGTGTACAAGTCAGTGGGGTCCGTGCACAGAAAAAAAAGGGTGAGGAGAGCCTTGCATGGACAAAGGTCCTGGGGAACAGTGGGCTGGCATACAGATAAAGTGAAATGCCACATTATTTTAGGTAAGATATCTGGGGAAATAACACCAATAGCAACACTGAGTGCTTAAAGATCTAGTAAGAGCAGCACTTTCCCTGCATCCAGTTTGCTGAGTGAGGTAGTTTTACAGTCGAGGAAGGAATCCTACTGGAGTTAAGTGACTTCCATGTTCACACGGCAGTAACAGGTGGACGCAAGACTGAAATCCAGGCATCTGACTCCCACGGTCACCCTCTTAATGACCATACTACATTCTGGGGACCAAGGGGATGCACATTTGCCTGGTTTTCCTTTACAATTTACGGGTAAAGGCAAATATCCCCAACATCAACCCAAGATGCAATGTAGCAAGTCAGCTGTCCACTCTTTCTAACTTAAAGCTTGCCACACAGGTTCTAACGATGAATGCTCTGTTCTCCTTTTTATCCTTTTATAGAAAGTAAATCAGGCTGAGCATCGTGGTGAGTTTCAGCCCTAACCATGTGCGGGAGAGTGTAGGTAACTCAAGTGTGGAGAGGTGGGCCTAGTTTTGTTCCTCTCTGATGGACATTACAGAGCAGCGTGCATGCTACTGAACAAGTAACAGCTGTGAGCTGTGACCGAGTTTGCAAACTTGCTCAAGTGAACAGAAGAGTGAAGAGCAGCAGGTAGAATCTGCCTCCGGGTATTTGTAGCAGCTGGAAACACGCTGGGTGTGGGCAGATGTTGCGTGGCTTCTTGTCTGGGGAGATGGGCAGAGCTCGAACAGCCGCCTGCGGCCTCAAGGTGTGTGAAGTCAAGAGATGTTATTCATACCCAGCAGACCTCTAGCCTCAGGGATGGAGGGGATGGAAGGCAGCTCGAGAGAGCGGAGGCTACGGTCCAGTGGCCTTGGAGGGCTTCTCTAAAACAGGGTCCTTCATGATGCAGAGACAGTTGTAGGCACGTGTAGAAATAAACCGTGACTCACAGAACAGAAAGACGCCAGTGCTAGAAACGAACATTGTGGAGACACAAGGATTGTAGCGCAACTGTTGTAAGTACATACAAAGGTTTAAAGGAAAAGATGGTAACAATGAGTGAGTCAGCTTTGAATATCAGCAAGAGAAAAGAAAGCCAAGTACACAGGAGAGGCTATATTCACACAGACACACACACATACATACATACACACGTGTGTGTGTGTGTGTGTGTGTGTGTGTGTGTGTGTATAAGTGAAGGTAAAGAAATGATTATTAAAATTAAGAATATTTGAGAAGAAAACTTGAATTATTGCCCTTAAAAACAGATAAAAGTCTATGTTTAAGATAGGTACACCTGTGGCTGTGTGCATCTGCGGCTGTGTATGCACCTGTAGCTGTGTGTGCACCTGTGGCTGTGTGTCCACCTGCGGCTGTGTGTGCACCCGAGGCTGTGTGTGTACCTGTGGCTGTGTGTGCACCTGTGGCTGTGTGCACCTGTGGCTGTGTGCACCTGTGGCTGTGTGCACCTGTGGCTGTGTGTGCACCTGTGGCTGTGTGTGCCCCTGTGGCTGTGTGTGCACCTGTGACTGTGTGCATCTGCGGCTGTGTATGCACCTGTGGCTGTGTGCACCTGTGGCTGTGTGTGCCCCTGTGGCTGTGTGCACCTGTGGCTGTGTGTGCACCTGTGGCTGTGTGTGCCCCTGTGGCTGTGTGTGCCCCTGTGGCTGTGTGTGCACCTGCAGCTGTGTGTGCACCTGTGGCTGTGTGTGCACCTGCGGCTGTGTGTGCACCCATGGCTGTGTGTGCACCTGTGGCTGTGTGTGTACCTGTGGCTGTGTGTGCACCTGTGTCTGTGTGCACCTGCGGCTCCATTCACCTGTGGCTGTGTGCTCCTATAGCTGTGTGTTTTCTGCCCCTCCAGCCTCAGTGTTTGGGCAAGACAACTGTTGGGTGAATGATCTCTTCCTACAAGTTACCTGGACTAGAAGCTTAGACCAGAGTTGGCTTCCAGAAAGTTCTGCTCTTGATATGACTGGTCAGAGGCCAAAGTTGAGACTTCTGCTTGCTCAAAACCCATGGAAAGAACAAAATTATTCCCTTTCCTTCACAGCCCCATGGAGAGACTGTCAGAGTGATGGGCAGCAGGTCACCCCATGGTGGAGGAGGTCTGGCAAGCTGGTGTCCAGAGAGAGAGGGTGTTGACGCTCTTGAACTTGGAAGACAGAACCCACTGTAGCCACCCAAGGCTATGAGCTGCTTCACTGTGTTTGTTCCAATGGGGTCTGGGACTCTGGGCAGAACGTTCCACTTAAAACATATGTGGATCACTCATTGGCAAGTTATTGTTGGCTGCATCACTAGAATTCTCTCACACGTAAAAGGCGGAAGCTCAGAGCCCATTGCCCTAAGCCATCAGCGAGGTCACTGACTTGCATAACTTCTAAGACCAGAAGCACAGGGTGTCAGGAGCAGCAGAGTTCTGGGTGTCATCAGGACTCTGAACTTCAGCCCCTTAACTGTGAGAGCTCAGTTCTTAACCATGAAGTTCACAGGAGTTTGGATAAGAATGTCTCCCACAGTCTCAGACATCTGAACACTTTGACCCCTGTGAGTGGTTAGTCTGGGAGTTGTGGCCTTGCCGGGAGGAAGTGTGTCACTGAGGTAGGCTTTGAAGCTTAAATAAACTCCTATCACGTGGGTGTGGAAGGGCAGATATAAATGTCCCATATAGTCTGAACACAGTCACTTGTTCTTAGCACTTGAAACAGTTATGGGTATCACCCACCACTCTGGGATATGGGGCTCCTCTGACCATGGTTAAGGTAAGGACAACAAAATCTGTGGTCACCAATATAAGTATTTAGAAGGCTGTATGACAACATGACCACTTACCAAAAATAACAACAAGTTCCCTGCAGGGTGTGTGGCAATGATTTTTACGGTGTTTTCAGTGCCAGGTGTAAATTCCTTTCTGTGGGGCAGGCCTCAAGTCCAACCAAGAAAACAGTGGTCATTCCCATAAATGGTCCTGCCACCATGGTACCAGTGCAAACGCCCTGCCTGGCAGGTCCTTATTGTATCGTGCAGGATCCAGAGGTGGATAGGCCACTGATGTCCTTTCTCCCCTAGTGCTTGCTTGTGAAGTATATATTAAAAAGCTGTATGGAAACTTATGGAATTACAACTGAAATATGAAATACAATTAGACAGGATAGAAAGACATATGTGATAAGGGAGGTTCAGGCAGGGGACACAGGCATGGCTGAGAGAAAGGAAGGGTAGGAAGTGGATTAAGCAAAACGAAGGGTGTGTGGGGAGGAGGGTGTGTGGGGAGGAGGGTGTGTGGGGAGGAGGGTGTGTGGGGAGGAGGGTGTGTGAGGAGGAGGGTGTGTGGGGAGGAGGGTGTGTGGGGAGGAGGGTGTGTGAGGAGGAGGGTGTGTGGGGAGGAGGGTGTGTGAGGAGGAGGGTGTGTGGGGAGGAGGGTGTGTGGGGAGGAGGGTGTGTGGGGAGGAGGGTGTGTGGGGAGGCCTTCTGACAGCCCAGTAAGTTTTATTTAGAGGCCCTTAGTTAGCATCATCAGTTTGCTTTATTAATTTTAAGCTAATTAATAGATGCAGTTTACAAAGGAGTTTGAGTGAGGCCCTGCCCGTGGGTGGAGAATGGCTTCCCCAGAGGCGTGAGCTAGCAAATGGAAACCTCACTGCCAGGAAATAAATATATCCCTGAGTTATTGGTCAGCGAAGCCCTAGAGGTTCCCAAAATGACCCAGGCAACTGCCTTCACTCTTGGCCGCCCATCAGAAGGAGACAGAAAGACCCTATTGCTGAAGGTGACACTCACTTCAGTTGCAGAACACAGAGAGATCACCTTGAATTAACCAGGGAACTCTTTCCCTCCTGGCTAGCTTCTGCTGTGTTGGGAGGGGCATAAAGGTCATTTATTTCTTTTTATCTATCTGTCTGTCTATCTATTGATCTATAATCATTTTACAGAATGATCCCAGCCCCCTCCCTCTTCTCCTATTCCCACCCTCATGTTCCCCCGCCCTGTTTTCTCTTCTCCTTCTTCTCAGAAAATAGGAGGTCCCCAAAGGGTACCAACCCCCCCGGCACCTCAAGTCGTATCAGGGCTAAACACATCCTCTCCCACTGAAACCTGACAAGGCAGCCCAGCTAGGGAAGAGGGATCCAGAGAGCCTCTATAAAGACTCTACCTTGTGTTGAGTTGACATAAACTAGGCAGCACAGGATATGATGCCCTCTTCTGGCCACTACAGGCACCTGCATTTATGTGTGCATACACAAACACACACACACACATGTAGGTAAAAATAATTTTTGAAAATTTAAATGTTTAATAACTATGCTATTTCTGAAATTATAATACTATTAGACTTCTGGGAGAACACTTGAAGGATAATTAAGTGACAGTAGCAAAGGTAAAAATAAATATATCAAAAGTACTTCTAAAGACAAAAGATAACAGATTGTGGAAATGAGGCCAAGTCTTCATGTGATTCTGGATCCATGTGGTTGCTCAGAATGATTCTCATTCTTCCTGGAGTATCTGAAGACCCTGGGGGAGAGCCTGCTACATCCTGCACTCCACTGGCTGGGTGTGAAGAGCCACCTGGGAAGGCTGGGGAGGGCTAAGGAGGGCTGGGGAGGGCTGGGGAGGGCTGGGGAGGGCTGGGGAGGGCTGGAGAGGGCTAGGGAGGGCTGGGGAGGGCTGGAGAGGGCTGGAGAGGGCTGGGGAGGGCTGGGGAGGGCTGGGGAGGGCTAGGGAGGGCTGGGGAGGGCTGGGGAGGGCTGGGGAGGGCTGGGGAGGGCTGGAGAGGGCTGGGGAGGGCTAGGGAGGGCTGGGGAGGGCTGAGACCTGTAATTTAATGAGGAAACATCCAGTTGTTCTGCTTAAATCAAGTGAAAAACATTACCGAAAATAAGAATAGTGGGGTGAACCAATATCATGTTATAAAAGAAACATCTGGAAAATTAACAAAATTTGTGTACAAACTGTGGACTAGGTAATGATGGTGTCAATGGCAAACCCCAATCTTGATAACTGTCGATGCCGCCCCCGACCAGCAGGAAAGACACCGACACCGGGAACTCTTCTTGCAGCAGTTTATTCAGGAACCCTGATTACCGAAGTGACCTCTGGGAAAATGCCCACAGACCCTTTATAGTGTGCCTGGTCCTATCAGAGACTGCCACGTTGTCACTCTTGGTTGGTGCACGTGGATCACGCCACCTCACGCTATGCCCTCAGGCATGCGCATAAGGGGCTCACTCAAGGGCGCATTGCTCCTGGGAAGAAGCAGGAAGTGGATTTTGTCAAGTCATTGTACTTGGCAAGCTTCCAGGCGCCATCTTCGATGAGCGCTGTCTGCGGCTCTCCACAGATAACTGTGCTATAGTCAGAAGATTCCATGCCCGTCAGAACTCAGAGCCAGGGGGCTTGACGGCTTCAACCTGCGTCAGTTGAACTCACTGAAGCCACAGTCCCTTGCTGCTGTTGACACCGAGCTGTGCCAATTGCAGGTCCCTTTTCATTTTGTGGTCATATGCTTTTCTTCATGAGAACACAGAGAATTCAAAACTTCAGGAGCACCACTCCCAGGCTTTGACTGAGCCTATTTAGTGTCTAAGAGTTTTCCTCAGGCGGAGGGATGTGGAGACGGTGATGGTAACATGAATGCGCGGACTCCTTCTCCAGTCAGGTTTCATGACTCGTGGCTTCGGCTTCTCCCTTCTTTCAGTTGGTCTACAGGCCCAGAGACTGAAAATATTCTGAGTTTTGAACTGGGTCTAACTGGGTTTTGTTTTTGTTTTTTTGCTTTTTTGCTTTGTTTTTGAGGAGCTCTATCTAAATTGCCACACACCCAATGGCTTAAAACAACATTTATTCTCCTATGATTCTGGAGGGCGAAAGTCCAAGTAGCAAGGCGTTTTCAGGACCACCTACCTTTGCGGGTTCCAGGGGACTGTATTTTTGCCTAGTCACTCATTAGCCGCACCGCTCTGATTTTTGCCTCCGACTTCACAGGACTGTTTCTCTGCATCGCTCTGTTGACTCGTTAAGGGGCTGTTTGTTAGACCTCACATCTGTCGTGAGACGACAGCGTGTTCTCCTCTGGGTGCTGAACTAGTTCCATCTGCTAAGTCTTCTTTCCAAATATCATAGTCCTCTGAGATTCCAGCTGGGTGTGGACGGAGCGAGTGGGGGCTGGTGATCCGGGTCATACATAGAGGAGGAAGGTTTAGAAAGAGAGCTCCATCCCTCCCAGTGGGCTACGTCAGGAGGTTCCCACTTTGTGTTAGCTCTTGTCACGCTATGAAGAGAATTTTCTATATTCACCCTCATTATGTACTGTGCTTAGACAAGAGGGCTCCCAATTTGTACAGTAAAATGAGCCCCACAGATCACACTTGCAACCTCTGCGAGAAGAAAGCCTCCTTACTGCCAGAGAATGGGGCCCCCTCTCTCGACTGTGCACGGGGTCTCCCTGGCTTATTTGAAATCCTCCTGCTTTGTCTAACCTCTCCTTGATTAAAGCGTTTAATCTCCACGGAGCTCTTGCTCTCCGTGTGTATTAGGGCTTATTTCTGTTTCCTAATTTACCTCCTTTTTTTAATCCACAACTCCCAGAGAGAGCCAGGCCTCTTCCGTACCTCACCTTGCTTCCAGGACCCAGGCTTGCTGAGGGCACTGGGTGGCTGTCGACCGAGAGGAAGGTTTGGCCACAGAGGCTGTTGAGGTGCCCGTTTGCTGGACACTGGGGTCTGGTCACGTAACTCAGAACTGTTGCATCTTCCTGTTTATCTTAGTCCTGGTGATTTTGGCTCTAAGATAAAGAAACATTAATGAGTTGCATATTTCATCAACTGAAATAAAAACAAAACAAAGCAAAAAAACAAAAAACAAAAAAAACTAGGCTATATGCTTTGAGTCCCGATCAATTAGAGCTCCTGGCCTACAGGAACCAAATTGATGATTTCCTTTGCTTTCAAGTTGTGAAGACACTGTCTGACTTTCTTGGTACACAGTTGCAAAGGCCAGAAAACAACACAGATAGCAGCAGCCAGGCCCCTCCCTGCTCCAGGCCTGGTCTCTCAAGGAGCACGGTGAGCTGAGGTAGAGTCTGGCCACGAGGAAATCTCCCTGCAGCTCCGGTTCTCGACTGAGCTCGCATTACACAGTGTGGGCACAGGCAGTACCAACTTGTTCCCTTTCTGGCCTAAGACTTTTGCTTTTGAAAGGCCAGACAGGGAAACGTCAGGATTTGATCTTTACAGAGAATAAAACCAGCTGAAACCTATCCCAAAGAGGTTTTGTTTTGTTTGTTTTTAATTTTCCACCTGTTTACCATTCTCTCAGCTTTTTTCCTGTTTCTGTTTCAGAGGCAAGTTATGGGATGCAAAGCAGGGAAGCGCGGCACGTGGATGTCTACAGCATCAGAGTAAGGCATCTCCAATCGATGGATCGATTCCTGCTGCCACCTGCTAGCATCACAGCTCCACCCTGGGAGCCTCCCCACCTCGCAGCCTCCAGCTGTTCACCTAGACGAAACACTGAAACCGAATCGGAAAGACAGAAGGAATGGTATGCACCCTGTCCCCTGCGTGTGCTCAGTGCTAAGGGTACAGTGACCCTCCCGTCCCACCTGTCACGTGACCCAGCAACCCTGGGATGGAGAAAGGCATGCGGGTGCAGCCAGCCAGGCTCGTTGCTGCTCCTCAGGCCTCCAGGAAAGCCCACTGGTGCTTGACTTCACTCTTTTTTATGAGAGGGTAGGTTGTATCACTTCTCCCATCCCATAATTTTTGAGGAAGCTCTAGACATCTGCTCTCAGAGGTTTTTAAAGAGGGAGACGACATGAAGCAAAGACTGCCCAGGGGGCAGGGAGAAATGTCCATAGGAAAGCCATTTCCAGTTTGCAGGATCCTTAATAGCGGGGGGTAGGGGTGGGGGGTAGACAGCTCTCAGCCTCAGTAAGATGTACACGGTGATTTCGTCACGGTTGAGAGCCAGCAGCCTGGCGTGAACCACCCTTTTCCCTTAATCCCCCTCTAAGTGAAAGTCTCAAGGGGAAGCTACGAAGAATTTGTTTTTCCAGTTTGTTTTTACCAGTCTTTCCTAAAATAGGGGGCCATTCCTCCTGGCACCTTCCATGCAACACTTCAGTCAAGTATGTAGTCAATATGGCCACGCTACTTCTTCCAGAATGTTCCCTGGAGCCGGAGAATGAAGAAAACGCACATGGCATAGCAGGCGGCTACCAGAACACTGGGATGGGGTTGGGACAGGGTGTCCGATGTTCTGGTACTTACTCTTGATTTGTTCAGTGAGTTTGCATTTTAAGCTCTGCCAAGAAAGACATACCCTTGAGCTAGGTAGTACAGTCCTAAAACAGATTGCTTAAGGAGGATCAAATGCATTTTGCTATTTTGAAAGGCTGGAGCAAATATTTCCGAGGCATTCTCCCGAAGCTCCTCAGACAAGGGTCAGTTACTCACTATGAGGAAAGAGCCGTGCGTGCACCATGCGCAGTGCGCTTTGGGCCGGGGGGTCTGCTGGGCACGGGGCAGGGAGCCTCTGTGGAACCAGAGTTGGGGTGTCCTAGCCAAGCTGTGCGTGGGAAATGGCTCTTCCTCACAACACCCACGCTGAATCCTGCGAGCTGTAAAACACAGACCAGTTAGCAGGGGCTTCTAGCGCGATGTATAAAACAAGTGTCTGCACGGAATTAACTGAATTAGAAAGTGCATGGGAAAATAAGCAAAGAATTATGGGTTTTTCTGAGCATGGAAGTCACACACATGTTCTTTGTAGGCAATGCAAAAATCACTTGGCTATGCCACCTCCCAACTGTTCTCTGATGGGTGTTTCCTTCTCCCATACAATTGTGCCCCCATCTTTCCAAATATTGTTCCATTTTATGAGTGTGTGTGTGTGTGTGTGTGTGTGTGTGTGTGTGTGTGTGTGTGCGCGTGTGCACATGTGCACCACATATGTGCAGGTGCCTATGGGGTCCAGAAGAGGGTGTCCGAACCCCTAGAACGTGGTTTACAGGCCATTGTGCGTGTGCTGGCTCCTCTGTGAGAGCAGCGGGTGGTTTTCTGCTGTTGAGCCATCTCTTCACCCATATAATTATGATTTTATTCCTTGAAATCTAGAGTTCTTACCTCCAACATTTATTTGACTTTGGCGATCAGGTTGGGGAGGTTGCTCGGCAGGAGAGACTTGCCTGGCACCCACGAGGCTCTGGGCCTCCTCCTCAGGTCTTCAAAACTATTAGAGTCAAAATAGTTTAGCATTTTGCATTCTAGTCGGAGTATGTACGTATGTTTTATAAGATGTGAAGCATGTGGAGGCTGGAAAGGTGCTAACCCATTAAAAACACCCGAAGCTCTTCCAGAGGACCCGAGTTCAGTCCCCGGTACCCAAAGATCAGCTCACAGGTAGATGTCATTCTTGCCACAGGGAGCCTGATGACCTCTTCTGGCCTCTGCAGGTAACTAGGCACGCATGCAGTGCACAGACATACAAGCAGGCAAAACACCCACACACAGAAGATGAAAATGAATACATCTTTAAAGTTATGTAGCATATAAACGTAAAATATAGGCAGATAAATATAGCACACAGAAACATGAAAAAGAACAAATATCACATAAAAGACATTAAAATAGACTACGCTTATTTCTTCAGAGTAAAAGCTGGCCCCTCTCGCCGCTTAAACAGCTCCACTCAACACGTGTGTGAGAATCCCTTTCCCGGATTTGAAATAGCACACTTAAAATACTCGCTACGTCTGGAAAAGCGTGACACGCCCCTCTCCCCATCGTGCACACATAGAACAGCATGTCATCCACCTGCAGGTTTTACAAATGCAACCCCAGGAAATGGAAGGAACTCCCTCCCCCAAGACCAGCATTACCCTGACGAACACCTCTCTTCACCCCATAGATGGCCAGCTTCCAGATAAAGAAAACTCTTATGTCTCGAGTCTGCAATTCAAAATCCTCACCCTTAAGTCTCACACACTGCTGGCCACAGGAGTGAACACAGGAGTCACGGTGCATCACGGGGAGGCATGGGGGTGCTGGGGATGGTCCTCTGTGGCTGTTTTCTGCGTCGCTCTCGTCCGCTGCTGTGTGTGGCATGCACACAAGAAAACCATGTTTTCCCCAGCACTGCTTTCCCAATAGAACCAAACATAGCAGTATTTCACCACACACGCCACACAGCATCAATGCTCTTTGTGTGCCCCTTGGTCCCGACTCACAGTCACCGCTGTAGGGACCAGCATATGCATTCTGTCACAAAGTGGAGACAGCTTCTGGCCCAGAAGGAGTGTTCCCAGCAGGCTACGGAGCTATTTAAGGAGATGTCTCTGCCACCTGGCTCACCAAAGCCTAACACTCTGCAGTTAACTTCTTCAACACTTTGTCTTTAGCTCACAGAGATGAGACAGATGTCACCAAGGTAAGCTCATGTGGTTTAAGCTGTCATTTTCAACAGTATCTTGTCAAAGAGGGATGACCAAGATTCCCATGATGGCGCCCCACAGGAAGGGAAAAGAGTACATACACAGGGAAGGCCCGTTTGAGACGTCTATGTCCTACCTTCCAGAGCCTGAGTTTACAGATCCAAGAAAGCTCTGGAAAGCTCAGCAAATGTCCAGGGCTTTTTGTGGACATTAGAACGCGAGAACCTGCCACTCCACTGTGATGTCAGGCAGACCCTTTCTGGGAGCAGACAAAATGCTCACTAATTACTTTGGTAGTGGCTTCAAAGCAGATCCTGTCGGGCACCAGAAACTCCATTTTCTCTGCTGTGGCCACCTACTAAATGCCTTCTCGGAGTAGGTGTAGGAACACCTTTACATAAGCACGCTGTCGCCAGGAAGAGGTTCATATGACTCTCGGTAACCTCTTCCACCCACTGGGGATTTCTGTTTTCATTGGGGTACCTGCCCCCACAGAGTGGTCTGGGCTGAGCTGTTTCTAACAGTAGGCGGACACTGTCACCACCCACAGCATAGTCCCCAGTGCTCATTTCCCAGGATCACTGTGACCCAGGTCGCAGCCTTCAACAACAGGCATATACAGTGTGATAGCTCTGTTGGTCAAGACTCCAAAATGGCGGTGGGGGTGGGGTAGGGGGTGGGAGTAAGGTGGTGGGGGGTGGGTGGAGTGGGGGTGGGGTGGGGTGGGGATGAGCAGCGGCCTTTCTTCTGCAGCCTGCTCCTTGGCTGGCTCCTGACAGCCTCAGGCATTCTTTGGCTGCCAGTCCTCCTCATATCTTCCTATCTTTCCTGTGTGCCCTGTCCATGTCTGGCTAGATTTCTGCCACGTGCGAAGACCAGCCATGTTGGATTTGAGCTAAAGTTGGTGATTTCCAGTGTATTTCTAAGTAAACTCGTTTCCATGAGACTGGGTTATGACTTCATCACCTCATGGGGGGGGGGGACACAGTTCAGACTGTGCTGTCTCCCCAGGTGACCCCCCTGAACTGACCACATCTGTGTCACTCTGTGTGCTTGGTCCGGAGCCTACTGTTCCTCTTGGATCTCGAGTCGCTGAGCCTGGACGTAGGGGACTCTGAGACTTTCTCTGGAGTTTGCTGAACAGGTGAAGATTTAAACCTTGCCTGTTCCTGTCCAGCCATCTGCTTCGGATGGTCTGCCCAGCCTGACACCTCTCTGCACACTTCCGGGTTCTGAGTTGGAGGTGGAGTTTCTCACAGACTCCAGTGGTACTTGGGCAGGTTTGGGCAGAAACGGCTAATTACCGGAGATTAGGCTTAGAAACCTCATACCCAAGTCTGCACTTACTGTTGTTGGCCAAACACTGGGAAACCGTGCACCACATCAGTGGGCTGGTAGTGTGTGCTTGGGGTCACGGTGAAACCTGGCCTTTCTGCTGAAAACACCCAGGTTTTACTGGAAGGGCCCACACTTGGGAACCACCGATTATACATTCGTTAAAGTTGTTCCCGGTTACAGACAAACACTCTAATTCTTTGGCTCATTTGAATTTTTTTAAATTTATGGTGATTATTTTACTTATGCATGCATTATCTGTGGCTACATAACAAATTACCCAAAGCATGGGATCATTTAACACAAATGTTTGTTATTTTACTAAGGCGTGGTGGGCAGGCCTGCTGCTCATGAACTTGTTCTGTCTCGAGCCTTCCAGAGGCTTTGGTTGGCATTGGCCAGGGTTGCAGGTATCTATCTGCTGGATGTAGGGAGGAGAGTTCAGGTCCCCACTTCACGGAGCTCCATGTTTGCTTGTCCTATCTGTGCGGCTTCCTCCATAGCTGGTGGCCCGAGGCAGTGTACGGATAGCCCCGATGTATTTTCTGCTCTGGTCTTGGCAGCTAACTCTGCAAAAACTAGATGCAACGTGATAGGAAGACACGAGCTGACAAAGAAAGTGCTGGAGTGTGAGTGGGTGGTTACCTCACAAGGTGAAAAAAAGCAGGTGGTTCTAATTACAAAGTTACCAAGTTTTCAGAAAACTGGCACCTCTGTATGGTTTCACCAGGAAGGAAGAGAGAAAATAGGAATGGCGCCTTACTACATGGAGCCAGTAAAGGAACCCACCCCGCAAAGCACAGGCCGTAAAACAGCCGAAGGCTTCTGCAAAACCCCTCGGATTTCAGAAAGCCACTGACCACCATGGCGTGTCCTGGATCCCGGAGACTCTGACTTACCTGACTTACCTCACAGTTTGTAAAAACGGTTTACCAACGCAGCAGCTTCTGGTGAACCAAACAAAAGTGTGTTCTCAGACGGTGCACCATGCGTTCTCCTGCGCTCCTGGATACCAAGGCCAGCTGCGGGCTCTGCAGATGTGAATCCCCCAGAGAGTGAAGGATGGCTCTAGGCGGTCCCGGGACGAGCTGAATCTGTTCCTTCAGTCTTCTCGTTGGCTTATTATATTTGAGACCAACATCCGGAAAGAGATTTCTGGTGCGTCCAGCTGGACCCAGCCCCTTCCTTAACCAGACATCTTTATTTCTTACAGCTAAAACAAGCCAATGCTCACTTTAGCAGGGATTAAGCCTGGCTGTAAAAGTTAGAGACATTTTAAACGTGTGTGCTATTTCAACAAGAGCCAGTTCAGTCAAGCAAAAAGCTCAGATTGGAGGACTTGGAAAGCTAGCTGCATGCTTAGATGTCTGGTACACTGCAAAGCAAATGGCATCTTGAATTGGTGATAAAAGGATAAACTGCTCAATAAATGCCCTAAAAACATTTCATTTTCCAAGCAGGGGAAAAAAAATAAATGTGGAATTCCTGCTATGTACCACCAAAAATAAATTCCAGATGGATTAGACTTGAATTAAAATGAATTTTAAAGTATTAAAGGAACCTGTAGAGTAATTTATGTATGAGGGCTGGGTAGAAACAAAAGTTTAAACCAAAATATTAAATTATAGAGGATAAGAGAATCTATGACGAAGAGGTTTGCACATGGAAAAGCGCCCCATGAGAGAAACGGTGATAGAAAAGGCCAAAACACGACTTGCTGCAGGATATTTGATCCCATTGTGAGCCCCGAGGTTGTGAACTGTACAAACCTGTTTCTAGTTGTGGAGTGTCTCAGCCCTCATACACATCTTTAATCCAAGAGCTTTCTGTACACAGGATTAAATAAAGTTAGCCCATGGGGTGGGTCTCGGGCTGGGCCAGGCATTGGCTGGACATTCCCTCAATCTCTGCTCTATCTGCTCTATCTTTATCCCTGCACATCTTGTAGGAGTTGGAGTTTTTGTGGGTGAGTTGGTGTTCCCCTCCCTCTCCTAGGAGACCTGCCTAGTGACAGGGTGTCCTTTCTGGTCTCTATGGCCCCTGCTAGAGACCCTCTCACATCCCCCCGGGAGCCTCCGCTTACTTAGGTCTCCAGCTTGTCACAGAGCTGCCCCCACCAACAGTTTCTCTTTTCCCTACATGCCCTTTGTCCTCCCGTACCCCGCTTTCCCCGGGTCTGTTCTCTACCCTCAGATCTCTGCGTTTCCTCTCCTACCCCATTTTCTCTCTTCCACCACTACCTCTGTCTATTCCATGTCCCCTTCTGAGTGAGACATAAGCGTCCTCCCTTGGTTCCTCCTTGTTCCTTATCTTCTTTGGGTCTGTGCACTGTAGCATGTTTACCCTGCACTATGTGGCTATAATCCACTTATAAGCGAGTGCACACCATGTGTGTCTTTCTGGGTCTGGGTTACCTCACTCAGGATGATCTTTTCTAGTTCCATCCATTTGCTTGCAAATTTCAAGTTTTCCTCTTTTTAATGGCTGAGTAGTGTTCCAATATATAAATATACCACAGATTCTTTATTCATTGTTCAGTTGAGGAACATCTTCCCCTGGCAGGACTGCCTTGCCAGGCCACAGGGGAAGGGGACATGCTCAGTCCTGATACAACTTGATGAGCTGGGGTGGATGGGAGGGGGGCTCCCCTTTTCTGAGGACTAGGGGAGGGGGAGAGGGAGGGATGGGGCTATGCCCAGGATGTAAAGTGAATAAATACATACATACATAAATAGATAGACTAAAAACAAAAAATGAAAGAAAAAAAAAAGGTAAAGTTGACCCTAGGTCAAGAGGTGGAGCAAGAAACCAGCTGACAAGGATTAAACAGAAAGGAAAGACATAGAAGGATGTGTAAGACAGCGTGGAGAAGAAAAGGATTTTGGCTTGTTCCTTCTGGGACATGAGCTAAGTAGAAAAATATTTCCTTCGGGGACATCAGCTGAGTGGGAAGGTCAGCTGTGTGATTTCTCTGCCTCTGTAAGCTACTAGATTTTCACCCCGATATCTGGCTCCTGAATCTATATTAGTACAATTGATTTTCTTTCATTGTAACGACAACTACTGGTGACAGTTGTGTTAAGAGTGTGTAATAGGAACGGGCTAAGATATATAAAAGAATCCTGAGTTAGTGCAACCTACTAAAAGAGCACATCAAGACTAGCAGAGAGCGGTCGCCAGCACATCACAGAAGCAACCTGAAATCCAAGTGACAGCAAGGAGGACTGTTTTTATCCCTTATCCTAGAAATCTCCAAGTAACAATTATATTGAATTGTCCTATATACCGCTGAGTCTACTTTTTCAAGTATTCAGGTCTGTATTTGGTATATTCACAGAGATGTGCAAATACCACTGGTTGCAGAATATTTAACCATTATCCCACAGAATACCCATATCCATTGGCGGGCTCTCTCCGTCACCCCTGCTCCTCCCCACAGAAAACCACAGTCGACTTCTGTTTCTGTGAGTCCTCCTGTCCTGAACACCTCACGCAAATGGAATCGTAGCACAAGGACTTTTGTGACAAGCCTTCAGTTAACACAGTGTCTTCGGGGTTTGTCCATATTGTGGTGTGTATCCATACTTTGTTGCCTTTTAAGATGAAATAATATCCCATCATTTGGCAATACCTTATTCATTCATCGGGGCATCAGTGAGTAGGTGTTTAGGCTGATTTTACCATTGGCCACTAGAATCAATTCTCCTATGAACATCCATAAAACAAGCTTTTGAAATAATGTGTTTTCATTTCTTTAGAGTATACAACTGAAGTCGGTGGCATTTACCAATGTAGTTCTAGCATTTTACCACCCCACCAATTTCCCCAAAAGCAAAAGCCCACCATCATTTGCTGCCTTTTGGTAACAGTCATTCCCCAAGGCAAGTGTGGTCATTTACAGATTGATTTTATTTCCCTAGTAACTAAGGTTGTGCTGGGATGATTGGTCATGTGTGTCTTCTTGGGAGAAATGTCTATCTGAATTCTTAATTTAAAAAACCAGGTTGCATGTACTGAGCAGAAAGGGCTCTCTCTATATATTTTGGGATGCCAACCATCATCTGTGAAAGGTGGGCGATGAAATCGTTTAGGTATCAATGTTCCTTCAGCCCCACAAGATGAAAGGTGTAAAACCCTTTTGGGAGGCACATGGGCCGGCTCGTGTGAAGTCTCTCTACGGTGTGTGCCAACCACTGCTCTCACACGGCAGAGCAACGTGTCAGTGTATGTCAGAGCCACAGGTCAGGATCAGAATTCTCAGTATTTCTCTCTCAAAAAGTAGCTCCTTCTTTTAATTTGCTCCATCTTTCTCTTCAGATTCATTTTCATTTATGAGTCCCTTCCTCCATAAATTTTCTCATAATTTGCCCTTTTCATATCTTATGTTAAAAATCAGAGAAACCTTGTCCTGAAAAACCAAAAACAAACAAACAACAACAACAAAAATCCCCAAAAAACAAAAAAGAAGTCAGTTTCTATCCTCATGACAAGGGTTAATTTTCTACATGCTTTCCCTACATCTTCAGATTCTATTTTACACATTTCTTTCTAAAGAGATTTATTTTATTTTCATATGTGTGTATTTTCATCTATGGGCCTTGTAGGGCCATGTATGTGCAGGTACCCACAGAGGGCGGAAGAGGGCCTGGGTTACCTCATTTAATATACTTTTCAGCTCCACCCATTTCTCCTGTAAATTTTATTTTCGTTATAATTGTCTAATATTCCGTTTGTGTGAGCATCACATGTTCACCACCTGCTCATCAGTCTATGGTGAATAGAGCAGGGGCAACAAACACAGATGTGCAGGTGTTGCCGCAAGAGGACATGGAGTTGCTGGGACGTGTCCCAGAAGTGGTGCGGCTGGATCACATGGCAGTCCTATTTCTGGCTTTTGAGAAACCTCCATGTTGGTTCCCATAGTGACTGTGGCAGTTTACATCCCCCACCAACAACAGATACACTGACCCTTTCCACATTTGCTGTCATCTGTTTTCCTGGCAGCTACTTTGACTGGGCTGAGATAGAATTTCACTCTAGTTTTAATATGTGTTTCCCCAGTGGCTAAGGACAGTGGATGTTCTTAAGAATGCTTATTGGCCATTCGTATTTCTTCTTTTGAGAATTTTGTTCAGTTCTGTAGTTCATTTTTATTGGGCTCCTTATTTTTTTAATATATAGTTTCTTGAGTCCTTGTACAGTCTAATCTGCTGTCACACACACGCCTGGCAGAGACTTTCTCCCGTCCGGCAGGTTGTCTAGTCTCCTGATGGGCACTTTCCTTTGCTGCGCAAACCCTTTTTTAATTTCATGAGACTGTATTTGCGGATAATGGCCTGATTTCCGGAGTGACCAGAGTCTGGTTCGGGAAGTCCTCACGCAGGCCTATGTGTTCACATGCATTGCTTGTTTTTCTGATAGTAGGTTTCAGGGTCCTAGGTCTTCCACAGATGTCCTTGGTCCATTTGGATTCAATTCCTGTGGTGTTTGAATGATGATTTAGTTTCATTTCTCCATGTAGGTATCTAGTTTTCCCAGCACCATTTGTTGAAAATGTTGTCTTTTGTGCAGTGTGCGGTTTTGTCATCTTGATTAAAAAAAAAACCCAGGTGGCTGTGGCTGTATAGCTTTATATTAGGCCTTCTGTTCCATCTCATTGATCTGTTTGCCTGTTTTTGTGCCAGTGTCACACTATTGTTGTTACTATTACTCTGTAGTCTATCTCGAAATCAAGTATTGATACTTCTAGAAGCTCTTTTTATTCAAGATTATTTGCCCTACCCAATGTCTGCTGTAACTCCATATAAATATTTAGATTATTATTTTTTATTTCTTTGAAGAATGTTACTATAACATTGATTGGAATTGTGCCGAATATGTAGATTTGTTTTGGTTACATAGCCATTTTCATAAAATTTATTCGTCCAATCCATGAATAAGTCTCCCCCCCCCCCACTTGAGGGTATGATAGCCCAAAATAGCTGGTCCAGTTCCCAGAAGTGCCAAGTACTTGCAGACGTTCATTTTGAGAAGCATAGTCTTTCAAATGCATTGTTTGGGCAATTCAAGGGTCTCCTCTTAGCTTATATTGTGTATATATCAACAGATATACTCAGGCCTATGAACACACACACACACACACACACACACACACGGGGGGGGGGGGAGAGAGAGAGAGAGAGAGAGAGAGAGAGAGAGAGAGAGAGAGAGAGAGAGAGAATGAATGAATACACACCTATATGAACAAATGCATCCAGATATATAAGCTCACAGGCTTACACCCACACACCCATGTGCACACACACACACACACACACACACACACACACACACACACGAACTGTAGCAGTTTTAATGAGAAATTGCCTCCATAGTCTCAGACAACTGAACACTTTGTCCCCAGTTGTCAGTGCTATTTGGGAAGGTTTGGGTGGTGCAGGCTTCCTTGAGGAAGCAACAGAAAAGTCACCAATGCAATTGCACACTCACACATGCACACACAAACATGAGCACACAGCCTTGTGAGCACACACGTGTACATGAACACTCCAGAGGAGGTTTCCCTCACCATCCCTTCCTCAGCCCTCAAGGGACCAAACATAGACCAGTGTGAAAGACTAAAGTGGTTTCCCCCCCAAAATAGATAGTTCTGTGGCTCAGGGCCCTCATTCTCTTTACATAGCTGAGATCCCCGGGACTTTAGAACCAGAAGGTGCACATGAGTGAGGGGAGAGCTCCAAGATGGAAAAAAAATCTGTGTAGGATCTTGTGAGCAGAGAAAGAGAAAATACATTGAAAATATTTACAGGAGGGTATGGTGACTGTCTGAGTGAGGCAAGCGGGTCCTAGGAGACTGCCGCGTGCTTGGTCATGCTGCTGTTGTGCGTGCTGAGCAGAGAAGGAGCCAGGGCAGAAAGCAAAGCCTGCCCCACCCTGACACACACACAGGTGTTCTTGAGCTCACAGTGGGTATGCCACTCGCAGGGACACAGAAGGAACATTCTGTGCGTTTTGTCGCAGAGGGGGAAGTTCTTCGCTGTGAGATACGCAGCTATCTTTCCATGAAGGGAGTCTGTGGCAACTACTTTCCCGTCACTGTGAGCAACGCTGAGCTCAGAGGATGTGTGTTTAAAACAGTCTGTTTTCTGTTACTTTGGACCACGGTTTTATGGCTCTGCTTTGGGTTGTGGGAGCCCTTTCTAAGAGAAAGCGATGCACGTTCTTTCCCAGCGACTGACTCACCCGATGCCTCTCACTTAATTCTGGGATTGTCCCTCTGACTCAGGTTTCTCCTGGAGCATAAACGCTGGCAAGGGCTCTCTTCTGTTCTGGATAAACCACAGGCCTCTTAATTCTCCTGCCAATCAACTTTTGCATCTTCCAACCAGTGAGCATCATGGGTAACCAAGTTACCAAAACAACCAAACTCATAAGAAACATTTTTGGTTGAGTTTCCATGGATGTTTTTCTTTGCAGAAACATTCATGGTATTTGATCACCAAGCCAACTTAGGTTAAAAAATAATAATAAACACATTTCTTTTTTTCCCCTCAAAATATTTCCTACCTAGAAGAACTTGTGCATTAATTGTATAGAGAGGAGAGCATCTTTGATACATCTGACCCTTGGTCCCTTTGGAGTACCAGCCTATAGCTGGACACCAAGATACTCGGGTATTTCATATGGAGCAACGCAATGGTTGCAGGTGACCTGCAGCTGTCCTACCTCTGCATGCATAGTCATCCATGAATTACGGACAACACCCAGCACAACAACAATGGTGTATGAATGGCAATTATCTTGTGTTGTTTATGGAATAGTAACAAACATTCAGATCAGATGGAACTTTTCAGACACACACACACACACACACACACACACACACACACACACACACACACACGGAGGGTCGGGGGAGAATAAGCATCTATACAACAATTAGTTATTGTAACCCAGGGCTTCTGGCCAATCAGAGGAAACACTTCAAGGGAACTTCTTTACAGGAGATGTAACGATGTAACTAGTTGATGTCATGGGGTGAAGTCCTAATTCTAGTCCTAAGGACAGGGCAGTGATGCTCTGAAACACCTCAGCTTCTGCAACATGCACTTTCCTAGGGTTAGTGAGAACTTGTGTGAGTGTTCCCACTGGTATCCTAGGGTTAGTGGGAACCTGTGTGAGCATTCCCACTGGTATCCTAGGGTTAGTGGGAACTTGTGTGAGCATTCCCAGTGGTATCCTAGGGTTAGTGGGAACCTGTGTGAGCGTTCCCACTGGTATCCTAGGGTTAGTGAGAACCTGTGTGGGTGTTCCCACTGGTATCCTAGGGTTAGTGAGAACCTGTGTGGGCGTTCCCACTGGTATCCTAGGGTTAGTGGGAACCTGTGTGGGCATTCCCACTGGTATGCAAGTTCCTTCAGGCCCATGTGAGCTGCTTAAAATGTGTGCATTTATATTCAAAGATTTGCTACTTCGTGGGGAAGCCAAATACTGAGTGATCCTCTTTCCTATTATTTTAATTTCTCAGTTTTAAAATCTGCCTGGTATCTTAAGTCAAACAAGTCTAAGAACGGAGCACACACAGAACTGGCGACAGAGGTGTTTTGTAACTTGTGGGTAAGCCGGGCGCCTGCCTGCAATACTTGCCAGGCTGCAGTGGGATATGTTGCCAGATCACTTTCTCCAGGCTCAGACCACATCACAACAGGAGCCCTCACCCAGCAAAACCACCTACCTCATTAGCAGGAAGCAGTAAGGAAAAGAGGAAGTGAGGAACAGCTATCCCATCTAGGGGTGTGCCCTGACCTGTCGCAGACCATCCTGCATCTCACCAGCACTAGCACCAGGGATTAAATACAGCAAGCCCTTAACACAGGGAGCCCTGGATGGCATTTAACACCCAGGCGACAAATTCTGCCCTGTGCTAACGACCTGTAGCCATGTCTCCGCACTCCATGCCCAGGAGCCCAAGCCAATGGTCAGAGTGGAGGTTCCAAAGCCGCAAGGCAATCTTAAACCTTGTTAGCTCACAGATTCAGGTGAATCATCATAGGGACAGGAAGAGGAATGATTTGCTGCTTTTAAGGACGTGAAGGACATGTCCAGGAACAGTCTGTGCAGCTTTCTTTATCCTGAAGTGAATTCAGCACCAAAATACCCAGTGACTGCCTCCCCAGCAGGGACCATCCGCTCCACCCTGTCCTCAGGCGTGGCACATGCCTTACGGTCACGGCCAGTTCACAGGCCAGGAAAAGTGCTGACCCCCATCAGTGAGAAAGTTGACTGTATTCCGTCATCAGCTCTACATCTGAAGCCATCTTTGGCTGATCAAAATAAGGTTGCTATAGAAGGCTGGAGGCACACGGAAGCTTACGGGTAGGAGAGTGCCTTAGCTCCTGATCTGTTTGCTGTGAAGAGACACCACTGGCCAAGGAAACGTATAGACGAAAACACTTCATTGGGATCTTGCTTTCAGTTTCAGAGTATGAGTTCATGACCACCGTGGCAGGGAAAATGGCAGCAGGCAGGCATGGCGCTGGAGCAGTAGCTGAGGGCTCACATCTGACCCAAAGATGGAGGCTGAGAAAACAAGACTGGGTCTCGGCAGCAGGGGAGGGGGGTGTTTAAAACGTCAATGTTTTTAATACTCGAAAAAGGCTACACCTCCTAATCCTTCCCATAATGCACCACCAATTCAGGACCAAGTATCCAACCGTATAAGCCTCGGAGGACCTTTCTTTATTCAGACCACCACAGAGACTAATCCACAATCTCATCACGGACCTGGCTGGCAATCAGTCATCCTCGCCGTTGTTTTTTGTTATTGCTGTTGTTCCATGTCACAGGAGACTGGCTGGTCCATAGTTAAGAAAACACACAGCAAGGGCAAGCAGAGCAAACTCATTTGAAAAGGTGAGATGAACTTCATATACATATATACATATATATATATATATATTCAGATTACATCTCAATTGTCATCCTATCACTTTTATCCTCCCATTCCTCCCTCCCCCCCTGCTTTCACCCTATTCCCTTCCCCTAGGTCTATGACCAAGGGGGGCCTCCTCCCCCCACTGTATGGTCATAGGCTATCAAGTCTCATCTTGGAAGCCTGTTTATTCTTTCTTTGAGTGCCACCAAGCCTCCCCACCAAGGGGAAGTGGTCAAATATGGGGCATCAGAGTTCATGTCAGTATCAGTCCCTGCTCTCCACATAACTGTGGATAATGTCCTGTCCATTGGCTAGATCAGAGTAGGGGTTCGATGTTTACTACTTATATTGTCTTTGGTTAGTGTCATAGTTTGAGCAGACCCCCCTGGGCCTTGATTCACCCATCACAATGTTCTTCTTGTAGGTTTCTAGGACCCTCAGTATCCTTCTATTTCCCCATCTCCTATATTTTTCTTACCTAGAGTGCCAGTAGGATGTCCTCACATCTATCCCAATCTCCTGGTAAGTGAAGACTTTCATGGGGCATCTTTCATCCACACTTTGGTTGTGATTTACGGCACCACACAGGCATCTACTGGGAGAATCAGGAACGGTTACTACACTCCACAATGAGACTCCCTGGCAAGGGCAGGGTGGACCCTCAGATGGTGGGAAACAGCCCAATAAGTAACAAAGGTGCCGTGCTGTACTTGCCGTGGGTAGAGGATGGTCCTAGCACATGGGCAGGAGTGCGTGAGGCTTGAACTTCTCGTCTCCTCTGTTGGAGAAACCTAGTCTTTCTTATCAGTTTCCTGAATATAAGGTAAAGGGGGTGAATAGGAAGTGGGGCCTAAAATTGTCAGAGGTGGAAGATAGCTCACCAATGACGCATCGCTATGTGCACACGGAGACCAAAGTTCGATCCCCAGAGCCCATGTAAAAAAGCCAGGTATAGTGGCACAAAGGTGTAATTCTTGCCCCATCTGCAAGCTCCCAGCAATGAGAGATCCTGCCTGACAGCACCCTGAAAGGCAATGTGTAAAGCTAACTTATAGCATACACTACATGTGCACACACACACGTATCCACTCCCTCACACACACACGCACACATGCGAACATGCACAGACACACTCACACAAAGCTGTGTGGAATCCACATGGAATTTGGATGTTAAGCACCCCCATCCCATTGCTGCTGGTATTCTTGAACTCAGTGGGAGCTTAGGAGCTGGGGGGGGGGGGGAGGGCAGTGGGAGCAGCGGGTGACTGCTGTATGTCTTTGCGGGGACGTGTTTCTCCTTCCTGTACTCTGGGAGCCGGCAGCCACTTCAGCTCAGAATTCATGTCAGAATGGACTATGCCCCCACAGACTCTGCACCTGCAGAGACTGAGCAGCCACGGTCCTCAGAAACTGGACACAAAGGAACCTTCCCACCCTGGAGTGTAAAGTAACTGCCATGGTGTCGATGGTCATCTCCTGATCATTCATGGATGCAGTGGAGGACCATCAGTGAGGAGAGAGATGCAGGTAGAGGTGAGCTAAGAGCGTGGCAGGCTCATTAGCCCAGCATCAGGGCCTTCCTGTAAAGAGAAACAAACAAACGCAGGCATCTTGACATTTGCTCAGAGTGCCACTTCCTTTGTTGAACAGCAAATACAAAAATATTCACCATTTAAAAAACAGTCTAGGGTCTGGAGAGATGGCTCAGTCAGAAAAGCGCTCACTTTGCAAGTGTGACGATCTGAGTTTGATTCCCAGAACCCATATAAGAAAGCTAAACATGGTGATTCCAGTGTTGAGGAAGTGGAAACAGACAGAGATTCCTGGGGCTCACGGACCAGTCTGCATAGCCTCATCATCAAGTTCCAGGTGAAAGTGGGGAAAATATTTTAAAAGTAGGCAGTGTTCTGACCTCTGACTTCTACCAGCATGTGAACACATAGGTGTATCCATACACACACACACACACACACACACACACACACACACACACACACAGGGGGAGCAGACAGAGAGATACAGAGACAGTCTGAGAGACAGGCAGGCAGGCAGACAGACAGCAGACAGGCAGACAGACAGGCAGGCAGGCAGACAGACAGCAGACAGGCAGCCACACAGGCTGGCAAACAGCTGACAGAATGTGTCTAAAACCGTGACTTCCAGGCCAGAGGATAAAATGTTTCAAACCTTAGATGAGGCATCATTGTCTGAAAGATTATTACTAAGAAGAACTTTCCACGATGGAAGGAAAAGGGGGGGGGGATATCAGATTAGATAAAGTTTCCAACACATAGCTGTCCAGGGCTTGCTGTGGAGGAGCAGGAGTGCTGGAGAGCGGTCCCTTCCAGCTCCCGTGCTTCCACCCCTCCCGTCCCTGTGAAGCATGCCACATACAACATACAAGTCCTTAAAAATGGCCCTGAGGGTGGGAATCCAGGGACTCGGGGAAAGTGTGTAGGTGAAAGCCCTCCACTGGGTGTGCGGGTGTGACAGTGACAGCGAACGTCTGCGCTGCGGTTCATCCGCAGAATTCAGTCCTTCCCCACTGCGCCATAGAAGCTGCTATTGGCCTCTGGTTACAGGGGGAAAAGAAAGAAAAGAACACTTTCCACATGGGCTGATGGAGAGCGTTCAGAGCTGGTTGGTCACGGTGAGCTACAGGTTCCTGGCAGCATGCTCATACTCAGCTCTAAAGGGTCCAAGGGAAATCTCTTTGGTTTGACATTTCTTTACAATTTGATGTGTTTAGTCACCTCTCTGCTTCCACAGGGTCAGAAGCCCACAAGAAGAAAGGACATAAAACTCAACAACCAGTATATATCATATCCAGCTCGGGGGTTTTGCCTGCCTCCCCGAACTTCCTTGAGAGCTGGAGGGCTCTGAGGCTGACTGCACACAGTAGGTCTGAATAACCTCTTCTTGGGGTTTACCTTAGTTTTACTTTCTCCCCGTTTTCTACTTTTTTACCCCTTTGAAGCATTTAAAAATTTCCACTAAAGACACATCAACTTCAGTTCAGGAAAGGTGCTGGCTTAAGCCACGTGTTTGGTACTCTATAAATAAAAACAATAAGGTCGTGTTTTTGCTTTTTATGAGAAAGTACCACAGAGAGGTACAAGACACTCACAGGCTACTGAGCAAGGCAAAGGTAGAAAATAAAAATTCCGGTCACCAAAGGGCGCCACTGCTGCCAGCACCAGCCAGGCAGTTGGCTTGGACCCTCAGCTCGGCTCTGAGTGAAAACAGAGCACTGTCTCTTGTGTCAGAGTTGCTGCTGCTGCTGCTGTGACTGCCACACAGTGGAAAAGGGACATTCCTGCCTGAGTTTATCATTGGATGCAGATGTCTGGCTCAAGTTTCCTGATCTTCTCAGCAAAGCCAATGTTAAAAAAGTTGGAACAATAACCCTGTGTGGGTATGTTTTCTTATGAGGTATAAATTTGTACAATGAGTATTGTTTTTACTGTAGCCCCAGAAGGAGCCTTCTAGTTTGTGTCTTCTTGATACACACACACACACACACACAGCCACATATATGCAGGCACAAATACATACATACAAACACATACATGTATACACACAAACACATACATACAAACACATACATGTACACACACAAACACATATACAAACACAGCCATACACACAAATACACACATATACAAACACACAAACACACAAACACACATACATGCACACACACACATGATGTGTTGTTTCTTCCTACCTTTCCACCAGCTTTCTCTGAGTATTGTGCTTTATTAAACAAACAAAAAGCGCTTCCTTCATGTTCTCTCTCTCCCAGAAAGGCCCTCAAGAACTACAGAGTGGAGTTTGGAAGATGGCTCAGTCAGGAAGATGCTTGTCGTACAAGCATCTGAGTTCAAACCCCCAGCACTCAGGTAAGTACCTGGGCACTATGGTGTGCACTGTAGTCCCAGCACTGGAGAGGCCAAGGCAGGGGGATCCCTAGGACTGTCTGGACTCACTCTAGCTGAATAAGTAAGCTTGGGGTTCAGTGGGAGACCCTGTCTCTAAAACTGGAAAGCATTAGCAGATGCCCACCCTTGACCTCTGATCCTCAACATTTATGTGCACACACACACACACACACACACGTGTGCACACATGTGCGTGCACACACACACACACCATGGGCTTTCACCAAGGCTTTGCAGATGGCTAACCTTTTCTTGACCTCTGAACTTGTCAAAGTCTGCAAAGCACACAAACAAGGAGGAATTTGCTGAGCTCTCCAGCTGAGACCTCCGTAGCAAAGCGGGCAACTGGATGTCAGCTCACTCTGTCCAGCTTCCTGGTCTTAAATGGTTAAAAAGTAGCTAGGTAGGTCTGGGGAGGTAGAAGAGGTTGTGATAGCCAGTTAAGCATTAGCAAGGAGGAACACAGATGCCACAGATGCCCGATGTGGCTCCGGGGCAACCTCACGGTGGCCAGCTGCCGTCCTGTGAGGTGACTGGAAAGTCGTCCTCAGATGCATCCTGATGCTGATGTCCTTTCTGTCAGGAAAACCATTCCCTCTTCCAAAGCTGCTTCAGGGTTTACAGACTCTAACTTAAAACAGAAACATTTATTTTCTCACTACTTAAGTTCCTGGCACCCTCTGTGAGGGGGACTTAGTTCTTTTTTCTCTTTCTTTCTTTTTGTAAACCAAACAACATTTTGCCAAACATAACTTTTAAAAACTCACTTCTCATTTTTAAAAAATTAAATATATTTCTTTTGCTAAGGAACACCATACTTTGGTGTTTGGCCCATAAAACCCAGTTTACCTGAGTTGCCTATTGAACATAGCTGTCATTAATGGCTCCCGCAGACAACAGGTGAGCAGCCACCAGTGTTGTGATTGTTTAAAACACTCTGTGTATGTATCATCACCGCTATTGAACTTAGTGGACACCCAGACCTGAAGCATTTATTTACATGATTGACAGAGTCTCCGTGACTTACTAGAGTTAATAGCATACAGATATAAATTTTTTAAGTGCCCAGGATCGGGAACATCATGGAACATATTGTACCTTATTGTAAAACAAAAATAGCCTTGGACAGACCGTGGAATGTACTCTCACAGGATAATCAGCTCTTTACTGTGGTTTTCCTGCCCGTCGGGAGCCCTGCGTCACACAGAGCAGATGCCAAGTGTCTGGTTTGCACTTTGGTAAGACATGTTTTTCTTGCTGTGAATTTTCAGGTTTGCAGTTTCCCCTGAGTGAGTGCAGAGCATTCAGGTCACCTTCCCTTGTATTCGGGGCCTTGCTTTTGCTCCTGGTTTAAAAAAAAAATGATCGGCATATTGGAGTTCACAACACATGTGGGCGGACTTAAGACGCTGTCTGCTGGGCACTATTGATCTGGGACAGCTGGGACAGATGGGCAGAACTCTCATCTTGTGCAAATGAACTTGCTCCTTGCTGGGTCGTCTTTCATCAACCTCAAATCTGTTAATATCGTAAATGAAGTGTTGAAATGCTGCTGTGAATGAGCTTGGATAAAAACATGTTATTGAAGCAATATTGGGTTTTTAACTCTCCTTGGCTAACGTCTCCTTGGAGTCAAAGATTTAGGGACCTAATTTGTTCTCTGACTCCCCTTGTCTGGTGATCGCCCATAGCTGCTGTTTAATAAGCCACTGACTTACTCCAGGCAGGACAATCTGCAGCAGGTTGGTGACGGGCAGGAGCTCATAGCTCGCAGACCGCTGGGGTCAGGTCACCTCGAACCCACTTTGTTCACTACTTACTTTATCTGCTGCGGGCGAGGCCTTGGTGTGCCTTTCCCAGTCTCTAGTGGATGTTTACCCAAACAGAAAGTGCAGTCGAAGGCACAGGGCCCCAGTGGCTGTGTGCTTCCAGACTGAGCTGAAGTTGTCCCTTGACACACACTCCCCTCGCAGGGCCTTCTCTCGTGCTGGTTTCTGCCACATCAGCACTAGTCTGGGGGGGTGGGGGGGTACCCACAAGCCAGGGTTTCACACACGGCCACTTGTGGAAAAGCGTTCTCCAATCACTATTACACACACTTATTCCCCCCGTTCAAGGGAAAGCCAGGAAGACAGCTGGGGATAAGAACAAGGGTTTTGGGTGGCGGGAGGTAGCTCAGTCAGTAAAGGCCTTGCCACAGAAGCTTGAGGATCCATGTTTGATTTCGACCCCCAAAAACACTGTAAAAGAAAGATAAAAAAGTATAGCCATGTGGCCATGTGCTTATGATCCCAGTGCTGTGGAGGCAGAGGCAGGAGGGGTCTTGGAGTTTGCTGCCCAGCCTGTCCAGGTTCAGTGAAAAACCTTGTCTCCCCACCTCCTCACCCCAATAAGGTTGGAAATGACTATGGAAGGCACCAATGGCAACCTCTAGACTCTGCATACACATATGCAGACATAGTCACGGTCACCTAAGCATGTACAGGCGTATACGCACACAGGGCACAGGGAAGAGAGGCCGTGGTTCAACATTTAACACTGAGGATTCCCAAAGCCACCTCCTACCCACCTGCCTAGACCAGCATGTGAAACCCTGCCAGGCCTCTTGCCGAGATCCCTCCCCACTCACCCACCCCCCACAGAGGCTTTCCCTGTGTCCCCGCAGTTAACTGCTCCACCCCTGCAAGGTGCAGCACCACCTTCTTGCTGCCTACGGCCCTCCAAGAAAACGCAACTGGGCACATGGTTGGCTTTATTTATCACTGCCATCGCAACATGAGAAGAGTGTCCACCCACAATAGATGCTTAAGGGGAGCTTGGTAGACACTAAGTGAATAAGATCACTTAAGCCGCGCAGTGGTGGCACACACCTTCAATCCCAGCACTCAGGAGGCAGAGGCAGGCGGATCATTGTGAGTTCGAGGCCAGGCTGGTCTACAAAGTGAGGCCAGGACAGCCAAGGCTAACACAGGGAAACCCTGTCTCGAAAACCAAAACAAATAAATAAGATCACTTAATTAAATGGTGCGATGCCCAGGAAGAAGCTGATACCCTTGCCTTCCCTGCACAGCTGGGAACAGCGCATTTTATGCCCTTTAGTCTACTAGACCAAGAGCTGGCAAACTTTCGTCTAGAAAAGACCATCTTGCTGATATTCTCAGCTTGTGACACTGCTTCGTTGTCAAAGCCTTGTCACTGTGCCATTTCACCGGGGGAGTCTTGGTAAATAATCTGCAAATACATGCGCATGGCAGTGTTGCAATGAAACTTTACTAAGGAGGTAGGTTTGCATTTGGCCTGGGGGATGGGGTTTTCTGGCTCTCCCTTGACCTCATTGGCATCAAAGAGCCATTTCCTAAGAGTTGGATTGTGCTGTGTCTGAGTTAGGGGTGGGACCTTCATTTAGATTCCTGGTCCTTGGCACTCAGGTAAAGATTTGCTCGGTGGCTGTGAATCTTGACTCCTTTTATTCTGCCTTTAGATCTGGTATAGCCTGACCTAAGGCACTCTCTCTTCTCTCCTTCCTCCCCCCTCCATGCCCCACCCCCACCCCCACGCTCCCACCCCACCCCCTACCCCCCCACCCCCGGCTTCATACCGTGCCGGGGAATTGAACCCAGGGCCTCTGCAAGCTTAACAACCACATACCAATCCCAGCCAGCTTTACTTTCCTTTTCTGCCTCATCTTTTAAAAATAACACCCATCTTTATGAGCATCATGTTTACTTAAGCTACAGAGACAGCCCGGTAGTTCAGGGTTCCTGAGCTCTGTGTGGCTAAACTGGTTTCTCAACCCCCACATTCTAGAAAGGAAAAGAAAGGCCTGGGGCAGATTGGAGGCCTCTGTCAGGGACTCATGCTTAGAAGCCTCCTTCAGTGTTCCCAGACCTCAGGGTAAGTGTTCTGTGTGGAAGTCAGCATAAAGCAGTGAACTCTGGTCCCCTTGTCACCAACCGGCTGACCAAGCATACTTTTCCTTTACATGGACGGCACTAAGCTCCTCAAATGCTGGCCAGAGCTGCTTCCCTCTCCCTCAGTGTTTGACAGCGACAGAAGCAGCTGTCTATATTATTGTCCCTACACAGACCTCAGCCTTACAAGTGTCAGAGTTTCCTCTCACAGACCTCAGGCGTCAGGACTTTCTGACCTGGGCCAACGGCCAGTGTAACACCTCTGGGCCTGAGGACTGAGATCTTGACAGCATTGATTTCAGCAGATCCTAACGGTGCTTTCACAGTTCCCTGCAACTCTTCAGGTGATCCGGAGCCTGCAGGCTCTTCTTTCTGGCTCCTTTAGGGCCTGTTATCCGTTCCCTGCTGTCACCAATCACCTTTCCACCTCCCTTTTCCCTCCTCCAACCCTGGACACTCTCAATCTGTTCAGCTCTTCTGTGTGTTGTCAGTAGCAACCACCAGGCCTGGGGCACTGCGTCTGTTGTAGCAGTACTGGAGAGCTCTATTGCAACTTGGATACCTCTTATTGCTAAGAGCCTGAGTTCCCAGAGCTGCTCAGTAACTGGGTGCCAGGTTCATCCAGACCACTCATTGGAAGGACCCTGCTGTATGAGGTCACAGTCCTCCGGTTGGGATAGCCATTCTGAGCTCAGTGGCCTCAGGTGCAGGACTCCCTCTCCCTGGCAGGGCCTCCTGCTCTCTGCCTGACTCCATCTGGACAGTGTCTTTAGACATAGATGCCCCTCACCACACTTGATATATGGCCCTTGGCACAGCTCCCTGATAGCCCTCCCTTCCCTGCACCTATAGGATAATTAGGGACTGTGTTCCTGCTCATATGATAGGAGTGTGCTGCCAAATGTAAAACAAGCATCCTTAAAGTGCCTGGTTCCAACCAATTATGAGTGTCTATCCAGAAGGCCCCCACCAGCTCCCCAAGGCCTGTACAGCCTTTGTTCTCCCTGAGTAAAGTTGAACCAGCTCCTGAAGTGGTTCCCGAGTGTTTGATTCTCCGTTGTGCTTACAGCCTGCCAGGCTCTGTCTCGTCTTCTCGTCTTCTGCTCCTCTTTCCTAGATGGGCTAGTGGCCATCATCCCCCCTCCCAGAAGAGGAGATGTGGACCTATCCTGTCATCAGTGGCAGGATCCTGGCAGGTGGATGGGACTGGATAGGATTGGTGGGCTATCAGGCTCCACCAGGGACGTCCTGAGGCTGCTGCTGGTGCCGGCCAAGGCCTCTGTAGGTTTAACTGTTCCTCCACCCTCAAGCACCTGCATGAGGACCTCTGCTCTGAGGAGCAGCACCTCCAGTAGCTCTCTGTAGTCAGCCAGGGCCAGAGCTGGGCAGCGAGGCATCCATAGAAACAGGGCTGCCCAGGGGACCAACGCTGAGCTGGTGTGCGGCGTTGAGTTTTCACGTGACAACAGGAAGTCTGGGACACCTATGGGTGACATCAGGTGATGTTGAGCTTGCATGGCTGTGGGATCCCTGGCTGTCCAACCAGGCAATGCCCCACATTATCCTGTTCACACAGAGCCTGTGGAATCAAGACGCCTCTGCCACCTCTGCCATTGTCTGTGTCTGGCGCTTCTCTCTTTAGGCTTCCAGGCCAGCTGCCTGCCATACCAGACGGGGCAGCCTAGCAGAGTGTCTGGCCAGCCACTCATTCAGCGGCCTGCTTATCCAGCCCCAGAAAGGGTCTTTAGAGCAATCATAGCCTCTGGTGCATCCAGAGTTGCCCCAGGCACCAGCCACAGAGATTAAGGCTTGTGGATTGGGCAAGTTATGGGCTTGTACCTTAGCACTCATGGAAGGGAGGGACCCTCTCCCCCAGCCAAGGTGGACACGGCTATCTGAAGGTCAAGGCTGCAGAGTGGCTGGTCAAAGTGTTTTAAACAGCTCTGGGTGAGGCTGAGCCTTCAAGTCCTGGGCAACCAAACACAGGTTTTCATATTCTTGTGTTTAAAGAGTGCTAAAGATACTCGGTGCTGGCACAGCATAGTCTGTTTGGCTGTTAAACTGATGGTCCTTTTGCTCAGGGTAGCGTGGGCAGCACAAGAGAGTCTTTGTTGTTTGCTTAAAGAAAAGCAAACGCCAGAAAGTGTGTTTACAATCTGAATTCATAGAACTTTTGTGAACAGGAGCACTGATTTTTAGCAGATCCTAACACTGATTTGACAATGCTTTACACTTGCCCAGTGGCCAGAGAGGGGTAGGCCCCGGTCTGTCTCGCTGTCATCAACTCTAAAGCAAGGGAGTAGAGTGTGTATTGCAGGCCGAACACAGACACCAGAGCAGAACTGGACCTTCGGGCCTCAGCATGGATGAACCGTCTCTCCCTAGTCTACACCTGACCTGGGCTGATCTTAGCTTTCCTCTACAAGAGCAGGAGTAGACCCCCCAGGCAGTGTGGGGCACCTCCCATCTCTCTAACTCTCCAAGTGTCCTCTTTAGCCATAACTGAGTTCAACAGCTCCAGAGAGATCACTGTTTCTAGTTCCAGCCTTGGCTCCACATATTTCAGAGTTCAGAGTTTCTTAGGGGAAAACTGTTCATCCCAGGCACTGTGGGCAGCACTATGTGTGAAGTGGCAGTCAGGCTTGCACCAACTAAAAAAAATAGTGTGTGTGTGTGTGTGTGTGTGTGTGTGTGTGTGTGTGTGTGACAATTCATTTCTGACAGGGTCTCGTCTGACCCTGGAACTAACATTTCAGTATTTTACTCAGCTGGTGTAGAAGCCAGTAAGCACCAGAGATCCTCTTGTCCCCACTGCCCTTGGACCTGAGTTCCAGGCACTTTGAGGGTGCCAGGCTTGCATACTGGTACCCAAATTCTGATCCCCACTATTGCTTAGCAAGCATTCTTAGCTGCTGAGCCATCTCTCCAGCCTCAAGCTTGTGACTTCTAAGGCATTTATTTTATAAAACAAGAGAGCTACCATTGAGTCCTCTGGACCAATGATAGCCCTTTTCTTCTTAATAAAAGATATTCTAAGTAATTGGATTGTGGGTTGGATGCAGTCCATATGGCTAGCAAAGGAAATTGGATACATCCAGATGCAGATGACCACATGGGTGTTGTTGGTCTAAGATGTTCTTTAAAGGGGGGTGACTGGCCCATGGCTGCCAGGAAAAGGCGGAGCCACCACCATGACCACAAGAGGTTGCTATAGGCATTATCACCACGGAGTCTGAGAACAGCAGAAAGCCAAGGAAAGGTATATGGAGCCAGAGGCCACGAGGAGGCTCAGGGGAAGGGCTGAGGGGCTGGAGACCTGAGTGGAAGTCCGATTCGGTCCTGCCCTTGCTGCTGGTCACCGTCAATGTAAAATGATGGATATTAAGAACATCTTTCAACAGCATAGAGCAGATCATGAGGGGCCTGCTTTAGAGTTCTTGACCGTATGTATGAGAGCTGTGGCTACTGTTAGTGTTCCTGCTCTGGCCAAAAGGCTCAACGGATGACCTGGGGGCAGTATAGTAAAAGTTCTGTAAGGAAGTGTTGCCCTTAAGACAAGGCTATGAGTGGAATTCCTGATAATCAGATTGATGGTATCAGCTTTGGTCTATGGACCTAACTTCTGAAGTTTGTTCTTTATAAATACAACAGATGCTTGAGACCCAACTGGAATGGAGTCCTTCTGACATGAGGACATACTCAGCTATAATTTTAAGAGCAAGGCCAAGCCAGATAATGAAACTAGAAAGTGAAAGATGTGTGGCATAATCATGGGTTCTGTCATGATTGGCAGATCTGTGCTTTGAAGACTTGATTCTCCAGATCACTAGCTTTTTTTGGAAAGTTCTGGAAGCCTTAGATGTTACCTAATTATAGGAGGTAGGCCATTGGTATCTTTCTCTACTTTCTGGCCCTGGAGAGCTGAGCAGGTCCCTGGACACACACTTCTCTGCTGTAATGCTCTGCTCAACTGCACGAGGCTAACGAACTTGGATTGACTTGTCTAAAACCATAAGCTGAGGAGCCTTTTCCTTCAGATCGGCTTGTTAGGGAGTCGGTCACAGTGGTACATAAGTAAATGACACAGGTAGCCAGAGGGAAGGAAAGGCAGAGAGACTGAAGGAATGACCGCCAAGCACCAGTCACTGGCTGTATGCAGCTGTCTCGGCAGCTCCGTGTGCTCCTGCACTCTCATGGCCACTTGTCACGTTCACCTTGTAAGAGAAAGTTGGCTTTACTCTTATCATTTCAAGTTCGTCTTGTACCTGAGCTCTCTGTTTTCTCACGGGCATGTAGAGCTGAGGGAGGTACTTCCCACTTCCTGCCTCCTCCACTCTCTCTGCTCCCTGAATTCTGAGGAGGAAACTGGATACCTAGCAAACACTCGAAAGTGCTTCTCTGACGCAGGCTAGTCTCTTAACTAAAAATTGCATCTTTAGGGCTCAGTGAACTGTCACATGTCATTACTTCTAAATGTGGGCTATGCTGGCTCTGACCACATGCATTTCTGTAATTCAATTGGCAGTTTGGACACCGAGAACAACGGATAGCATTATATACACACATCTAGTCTCTCAGATCAACACTGTCTCTGTTAATTGACCCAAGTTTGGGCACTGTTGGCACTCTGTTAGCAAATGAACAGAGACACCATTTCAAGCACCGTCAAATATTATCTTAGGTTCTACAGCTATGACAGGAGATGTACTCTCACACTTGATTTCTGGGAAGGCATGACACGTCATCAAAATCAGAAAAATCATTCTAAATAAACCTTACAAATTACTGTCACACCACAAGGCACTCCAGGAAAGTTAGCTTGATTAAATTCAATGTCCTAGGAACAAGCTAATGAAATTCTATTTATTTGACTAATATAACCTATTTAAGCATTCAAATGATTTGACTCCTCCCCCTCAAAACAGCAACAGAGTAAGAAAGGAAACCATGGTGCTCCTCATTGCTCTTCTTGGAGAAGCCCTGGTGTTTTGAAGGAATGAAAAATCGTGGAAGTATTTTGAGGTAGTTCAGGGTTACCGAGTACAAGTGGTAAACACACAGATCTTGAAGGGGCTGGCGTGTGCACGGAGGAAGAATTGAGGACCTGTGGATTTGCATAGGGTGGTTTTTGGACACCTCAGGTAAAACACAGCAAAGAGCTTGCCATGGGTGATGAGCAAACACAAAGCAAGAAGTGTACCTTGATTTTAGCCACCTTCACCACAGAACTGCTCCTTAATGTCTTCTGACAGAAGACACGTGACTCCAGGGTCACACAATGCGCCCCACCCCCACCCCCGGCCACCGTGCTCTCCTCCAGCTGCAGGAGCCCTGGAGTTGAAACTGATGTGCTCAGTTGACGAGCACAACAAAACAAAACAAAAACAAAAACTCTCAGATAAGGTGTTAACTTTTTCCAAGTCACAATTCGCAAGTAGCAATTCCAGAGTCTGAACCAATGGCTGAAAGAAAACCACATTTCCTCCCTCACAGCTCCTCAACTTCTTGCCAAGAAGGATTAGCATGTCAGCAACCTGGGCAAGGGCTGCAGCCCTACTGTGTGCACTGCAGCTGAGAGGTAAGCCAGTGAACAACTCAAAAAACATGTTTGCCCAAGACACTAAAATGGGGCTAAGTTGATAATCCAAGTACACTAGTTGGGGCACATTCTTATGGAGTGGTATAAATGTTTCACTTCTTCATAAGTCAGAGTCCTACACCCTTGGAAATATCCTTGCCTCCCCAAAACATACAGATTTCAGAAGGGAAGTCAGCTGAGCCGAAGTAGCCAGAGAGTAGTGTGGGTTCCTCAGTGAAAGTCATTTGGAGAAGGGCAAGTCATCACTCAACTCCCTCTGTGGGTTGTGGTGGCCGCAAGAGCAAAGCAATGGAGGTGGGACGGAACGGGGGACAAGGGCAGAACCTCTCCTGCACGTGGCCGAGGATAAATGCAGCAAATAACCTGGGGAGAGGGTTCAGTTGGTACAGTCTTTGCCTTACAAGCCTGAGGGCCTGTTCTCAACCCTCAGAACCAGCATGCAAAGCTGGGCCTAGTAGATCGCACTTGTAATCCCAGCATTCAGGAAGAGGCGGAGACCAGTGGACGCCTGGGCCTTGCTGGCCAGCCAGAGGAGCCTAATGCATGAGCCCAATATTTCAGTGAGATTCCATCTCAGAGTCAGAGTGGGCAGCCTGAAGAATGATACCCAAGGCTGACCTCTGACCTCTACAGGTACACACATGAACCTGCACACATAGGAACACATGAACATGAATAACACACACACACACACACACACACACGCACGAGAGAAAGAGAGAGACACACATGCACACATACACACACACACACACACACACACACACACACACACACACACATGAGGGGGGGAATGAGTAAACAGAAGGCCATCTCTTTCTTAATGGAGTAGCTAAGTAACTCCACTCACGCTCTTTCCCCTCTGTGTGAGTGTCAGCTGCTGAGGAGATCAGCAGTGTCTGACTTCAGTTTGTGAAGCTTGATCTTGGCTCGTTCATGGCTCTAACCGCTCTGATTTTCCATGCCGGCTTGTTGAGGAACAGGACAGAGAGAATGCTGCCTGCAGGCTGTCTCCAAGCGCGCTTCCTTCAGATAGACACTCGGCATGAGTCCAGCGAGGTGGCCATGGACTTGGCAGCACAGCAGAGAGCCAGGCGCAGCTTTCCCTTCAGCTCAGCTTTCCGTTCGCTGCGTGGACAACGGTTTCTAGACAATGTTGCACTAATTCCCACCGCGGCTTAGCTAGGGATGATGAAAACAATGGGCAGGCTCTGCAGCCAGAGCCCTAGAGGTCAGGGCCCCTCGCCACTCCCGTTTCTTCTTCAGCACACATTCTTGGAGACCTTAATGACAGCTTGGCTGAGCCCTGTCACTTGACATCATTTTAGCCAATTTTCATTGCTCAGTTTTTCCACAATAACTGGAATATTTGGCAAGACGTGACAGTTGTGCAATGGGAAAATTTCCAACATCAAACCCGAAAAAGCACAGGTGTTTACCCTCCCCTGCTTGTAATACATGCCAAGGGTGTGCTTGGGGGCCGTCGAAGCTTTTCTGCCTGTGTGCAATAAGGGAATAGGTTGCTTATGGAAAGTCAGGGTCACTACAAGGAATCCCTCAGGGTGTTTCAGTGAGGGCAACAGCATAGCTGTGCCACTGAAGGCTACAGTTAGACTAAATAATGCCTGCCCAACATTGCAGTGTGATCCCGTAGTCTCTGCCAGAAGCCAGGCACCAACTTTGGGGAAGCAGTAAGACGCCTTGTCTGCGTTCAGGAGTAGAAGTATCAGAAAAAGGAACATGCAAGTAAGTGAGACTTAAAGCGAGGATGATGCCTGGGCAGTGCCTGGAGGTGATGGAGGACAGTAGCCATTCAACAGAGAGGACTACCAACACCCCCTACACACACACCGCTGATTGCTATCAATAACCCAAATAGAGAGAGAGGTGCCCCAATACAATGTGCAGTTTATCATCAAGTAAGGACCCATCACAAAGTTGTGAGGATGGGGAAAGAAGCAGAAAAATCTATGACTGTCTTCGCAGTTGGTCTTCTAAGTTACACAGGGTGATCTTCACAAGCTCTGCAACGTTCTATTTCAACATGTGAAAATGATCCCTGAAGTGCTGTGCTGAGGATTAGCCTGGCGTAACAGCCTCTGCTTGGGCATCTTGTCGGGACAAGCCCATGGCATCTCACGGCCTGGCTTAGGGAGTGACCCGTCTACTTGATGCAGAGCTAAATAACAAGACAAGAGTAAAAGAGTTAGCACAAGTCAGCGTGCAATCTTTGGATGGATGTCCAGGTTAGGGTACCAAAGGAAGGAAAGGTGGATGTGGGTGCGTGGACCAGACCCCGTAACTCCACCCTGCAGGCAACGCTCTGCTATTTACCAGCTCACTCTGTCAACAGTGCAAACCTGCCTTTGTCTTTCACCCTTCTTTGACAGCAAGTGCTAGGGAATGGTTCTATTGCCAGGAAATGCGTTTGAGGTGAGCAAACTGTATATTGAGTGAGGTGTACAACTCTACCAACAGCAGCTAAAAGAATAAAGTCTCAATTGATTTAGGGAGGAGGAAATGTGACCACCACCCTGCTGGGGTCAGCAGGTACTATGCCACTCACTGACACCCATTGTGTCACCAAGAGGGTCTTAGAATCACTGAGTAACTCAGGAGAGGGCTAAAAGAGTGAGCTGTCTCTAAGCAGAGGCCCGTGTGTCATGAAGCTAACTTTTTAAGTACGCGTTTTCCCATTGGATTAGCACCTACAGACATGCTGGCCACTGGCTACTTAGTATGACCAATTTAGAATAACAATTTTTATTTTCAAATAAAAATTTTAATATTAAATAAGTGGCTTCAAAAACAAGAGAATGACTGCGTGTGGTTGTGCATAGCTTTAATCCCAGATGGATCTCTGTGAGTTCAAGGCTGGCCAAGGCTACATAGTAAGACCTTGAGCAAGGGAGGGAGGGGGGAGGGAGGGGGGAGGAAGGGAGGGAGGGAGAGAGAGAGGGGGAGGCCAAGGATCCACACTGGAGCAGGCTGACCCACAGTGGCAGTTTGCCTGGAACGATGGGATTTCTTAGCATTTTTAGTGTTAAGCCAGGGTTGTCGTCATCCTCCAGAGACCAACCTCCTGGAGGCCACATTTTCACTGAGTCACTTGTGTGCTGTTGATGATCCTGCGCCACCTTCATGAAGGAGCTGGAAGAGCCCTACCATGGCCTTGCCACTTTCCAGGGGGGAATCCTCCCTGCTGGGCATGGCGCAGGGGCCTTAGGAAGCCTCCAAGAGGCCAGTGGCTGCCATCGGTCCAGACAGGGCATTTGGTAAGCAAAGCCACATTTCTTGTGATTCCTTGTCTAACATGACGCACAGAAGCTTGTACCTTGTTCCTCTCATCGCTGCCCCAGGGGCTTCGTGCTGTGACTCAGGCCAGGAGGAGAATTGAAAGCACTGCAGTTTCCATGTTGGGGGAACTAGACGGATCTCTTGAAAATGCCCAGGCCCAGAATGTGAGTGTCTTTTCAGAATTTCAGATACAAATGCAGATTGTAGATTATATTCCATGCAAATTAGACACACCCATAGCTTTCATTGAACTGGAGAAACGAAAGGAAGGAAGGGAGGGAGGGAGGGAAGGAGGGAGGGGTTTAGGCTACCAGATCAGTTACTTTAACCAATTTGGACGACAACCATTAATTGTGCCAATCTCAGACCCCACCACCTAAAAAAAATCTGCTCCTTAAGCCCAGGATGGGAAGCAGATTTTATTCACAGATAAAAGAGAGACTGGGTGACACACAGGAATGTTTTGCCAGTATTGAAAGGTTTTCCTACTCCCTTCAGCTTCAGAAATTTCCAGAAATATACCTAGACAGGTCATCCAGCTATTAAATCATGCAAAACAAAATCTGTCTCCAGTGACTGAAGGCTCATGGAGGACTCCTCTAAAACGTCCTTACTTCCCCTGCGAGCACTACAGTTGTATATTTTTAAATGTCTCCTCATTTGGTGCATTGTGTCAGATTTACAATCACAAAATCTAACTATTGATATATTATCAATTATAAGGAATGAAAAGGTAAACATTCCCACCATGAAGAATACTATCTTAGAATTTAAGGTTTTAAATGTATTCATACTACTTTTGACTACTTTTCCTTTTTTCATTGTCACTATTATTACGTTATAAATTATCATTTTCTTCATATATAAATGAATTTTGGCTCTACTAGACATGAACCTGCAAGAAACCAAACCTGTAAGTGTTTGAAGCTGCAAGGGGTGCCCTGGAACCTATGCAAGCATGCAAACATCCCCTGTGGACCAGCAAGAAAAACGCAGAGCAATGAAACACATGGGTAGAGAATTGGAAAGAGGTGTCTTGAATGGCCGTTTGCTGCCCTGTAGAGCTGGCTTTGGGCAGATCCACCTCTTTGGTTTTTCTTCCCTTTCCTACGGGCAACAGCTAATCATGCTGGTATACATTATGATCCAAGTGTAGTGGATGGAAACATGTTTTTGTTTTTATCTCAAGTGTGGGATGTGAAACAGACTTGTGTAAGGGTGTGTGGTGTTTTTCTGCTGAAAACAGACTTGTGAGAGAACAGGTAATGTTTGTCCACTGGAAGAGGAACGGCCTCTTGAGGGACATGGCCTTTGCCAACTGATAAACATTCTAGTACGGACTCTGTATATATGCCTAAAACAAGAGGCGGGGCTTTTGGTCTTGGCTGTTCATCCCTCCACTTCAAAGATGCTCCTAGAGAGAACCACTCCAGTGAACACTCTGAGGCTCTGGGCTCTGGCGGCTACAGTTGCAGTCACCTTCTCTGAATTCTGGTTTGCTGTTTAACTAGTTTATTGGAATCCTGCTGACTACGCCAGTGTAATTGTTCCAAGGAACTGAGTCTAAAAAGGCCTATTTCTTCTCTTCCTATTAACCTCTTTTCTCTCCCATCTAGGATAGGTGGGTTGGCGGGGGCAGGGGGCGGTAAGCATTAAAGAAGCCCAAATAAAGTAGGTTTGAAAAAGTACAAAGCCTACATCTAAACATCAAGCAGATAAAAAATTTTGCAAGACTTTTATACTTCTGGGAAAAAGAATATCCACATAACTAAAGCCAGTGCTGGAAATAAGCATCAACTACAGAGGATAAGAATTGAAGTCGTTGACTTATGAATTATCATGGCTTCGAGTCAAGGCCTTTCATCAATTCACTGAGCAAATACATATATATTACATATCAGGATACATATAATAATGCAAATAATATGTAGATATGTAGATAGCTTATGTAGGAGCTATGACACTTGTAAGGGGACTTATACTGTGTCCCGTGTCCCTGGGAGACTTTTCTAACGTCCAAGGCAAGTGAGGAACTCCAAAGTGGAGCACAGGCAGTCAGTAAATGCCGGAGTCAGGACAGTTTCCAACAGTGGTCAGTGACGTATAGCAAGGACCGTGGAGGCCCAGAGTGGGGCAGGGATGTGTAAGCTAAGCACCACCCTGGGGAGGCATACCATGTGGGCCAAAGCCTGGACAGTGATAATGAGTGAAAACAGGTGCAGTTGCCTGGCCCAGCAAGGGGCAGGGGGACAGGTTTGTCATCTATGTTCTTGTGACAACGAGCCTGTGTTCCCCATCACTGCCCTTGGACCAGCAAAAGGCATCTCAGCTCAGGGAGCCCGTCCCTCTCTAAGGATGCCTCAGGGGACAGAGGCTCTGGGCTTCCTTCCTTGGACTTAGGGTGTGTAGGAAGGGCACAGGCACAGAGATAGATCCTAGAGGTTCAGTCACTCTGTTTGTATACCCCAGAACTCTCCCTTTAGGGGCTGCTCCCAATATGACTGACTAACTTTTAATGATGATGATGATGGTGGTGGTGGTGATGATGATGATGATGACGACACCAGGACAGACTCTGAGCGACAATGCTAAAACCCCTAATTCTAACCTGGAACTACATCCCGATTCCAATCGTCCCATCAAAAAAAAAAACAAACAAACAAACTTTATTTACCCTTATCTTTCCAACTAGTTGAAGGAAAACAAAACCCATGAAAAAAATAAATAATCACCGTGGCCATAGCGGGCAGGGCTGAAAACTGCATTTGCCTCTTGCAGCGGCGACGTTCTCCTTGAACGAACTCTGACACAGCTGTGGTCCCACTGAGCTTGCTGGTCCCTGCTTCCCTGGGAGCTTCAGACTCTGATTTGCACTCATCTGGGGTGGGAGGGGGGCGAGGGAGGGCAGGAGGCAGGAGGTTCAGGCAGGCTCCTTAACACAGGCAATCCGTGGGTTCACAGTTTACTTAGGCAAGCGGGACCTTAAAATAAGGACTTTGATAAGAGGGGGCAAGGCTTCTCCAGAAGCATGCGAGTGCTCTTTAGTAAGAACTTCAGGCCCTTTTATCTACGGTGCCTGGAGAGCTGGGAGTCCTCGTCGCTGTTCCCAGCCACCCTGTGCTGGTCTGTAGATTTCCTTAAAACCTTAGACATGCTGACACCATGGGCTCCTGCCTCAGATTCCTCTCTTGGTCTCTGTCTGTCTGTCTGTCTCTGTCCCTGTCTGTCTGTCTGTCTCTGTCCCTGTCTGTCTGTCTGTCTGTCTGTCTGTGTCTTTCTGTCTGTCTCTGTCCCTGTCTGTCTGTCTGTCTCTGTCCCTGTCTGTCTGTCTGTCTGTCTGTGTCTTTCTGTCTGTCCCTGTCTGTCTGTCTGTCTGTCTGTCTGTCTGTCTCTCTCTCTCTCTCTCTCTCTCTCTCTCTCTCCTCTCCTCTCCCCCTTCTTCCTCTTTCCCTCCCTCCCTCCTCCTATGTCCCTCCTTTCTCACTCAGTATCTTCCAATCTCTTTCTTTCTCTCTTCATTTCCCTCAGGTAATTCCTACAGAAACTTGTACCGACTTGTTTTTGACTGACAGCGAGAGCGTTTCTTCAACTTGAGGAGCCCTCAGCACCTACCTTTCGGAGGCGTCCTGCGTGGACTGATCACTTCCTTGCCTGGTCACAGTTTCCATCCGCCCAGGAGCCCGCACTGGGCACTCTACAGGTGAGAGGCAGGGGCTTATGTCGGCGTGGGGGCATGCAGCGTGCTGGAGATGTTTCTGAAAAAAGACCTGGCTTCCAAAGGTAATGAAAACATCGTGATTCTTTTTAAAAACTTCCTTAAATCGTTCAAGCCAGTCAACCTTATCTGGGGGAATTTACGAGTGCTGTTTAAGTGTGGAGAAGGTTTTTTTCCCCTTAATGACGGGGCAAAGGGAGGAAAGGCAGTTTTATCCTCGCCTGCAGAAAATAACCCAGATGCAGCGCAGCATGCTGAGGGGCAAAGGGTCTAGAGTCTAAGAGTCACTTTGTTCTCGCCAGGGCTTTGCTATGTCGTGTGGCGGAGGCAGTGAGTGTGTTACTGATTTTCGGTGATTATATACTTCTTTCTTAAGTTCTCTGCCTGTCATTTTCATTTGCTGGTGGAGAAGTCAGTTTAGGTACAAGGAAGGCTGCTCTGTGCATTTCTGCGGTAGGGCAAAGGAGCAGATAGCAGTCTGACTTGAGAAACCGCTGTATTCACAGTGCAACCCATAGAGAATGCTTCTTTCCCTAATGTACACATAATTTCATGTGTATTTAGACTGTTTTCCGCTAATGAGCGCATTACCAGGCAAAACCTCCACTTCAGCCCCTGCAAAGCCTGCTTTTGTCTGTTTCCTACACTTCCGCATTCAGTCGGCTGAAGGAAATAAGAATTTGTTTCATAGACATTTCATGACCTCACAGATGCTTTCAGCCACAGGCTAGAAAACTAACAGCAAATGTAGAAATTAACTTTGGAAAGCTGAAGCCCACACCGTGCCCTGCATGATCCAACATTCTCCGTATCTGAATGTGCTCAGCTCCCAAACCCCAGCTCACTGGCAAGGTCAGAAATAAGCTTAAACATTCCTTTTTGGCAGTCTCAAATCACAGGCTCACACTCACAGGGCAGCCTCTGTGACTTTGGACCCTTCTCTGATCTGCCCCCTTTCATGAAGGTTTAAACAAACAGGTCTCCATCAGTAATAGCAGTGGGTGACACATTCTCTTCAATTTACAAACGTGCTTCAAAAAAAAAAAAATCAAAGTGTCACATAAAACTGGAATGTGCCTTTAAGTGCCATCCATGTGTGAACACTGCGTATCAGGGCAAATTCAGGTGAAGGATTAATTACACTCACTCACACGTGGGTCCCGGGGCAACGCTCTCTCCAAGGGGGTTGACTTAACTAACAGCTCCTTCCTGAAGTATAATACATGAACACAGAGCATGACCCAGAGCTCACGGGTGGGGCTTCCACACGCAACTGGAGACTGACGAACGCTAGCCAGGCCGCCTGTCCTCCCAGCCCTGCACAGGCGAGTCAGTCAGGGAGCCTTTTCAGCCAGGATGTGCACATGAGTAATGTGGAAGTCTTAGGGACAGGCTTAGCTAGCGTGTGCGCGACTCTGCTGGCTTCAGGAGAATGCGTGTTTAACAAGCCCCCTCTCTCTCAGCACTCCTCCCTCCCACCAACGTGCCCTGCCACGTTACAGAAAGCACCACTTCCCGAATTTCCTCACCTCACGCTGTAACCAGTGCGGACAGCTCACATAGGGGAGGTGGGGCGGGGGGGGGGGGGGGGAGCTCAAAAGAATGAGACCACAGGCGTCTCATGCCAGCAGGCCCAGAACTAACAAAAACAGGTTTTTTTGGCTCCTTCTCTCGGGGCTGAGGACTTGCCTCCCACCCCCCCCTTCACGGAAGAAAGCTGGAAAGGCTTCTGTGTTTGTTGGAGAGAGTGTGCATATATGTGCATATGCTGTGTGTGCATGTATATATGTGTGTGTGTGGTACACACGTGCGCTCTTGTATGTGCATATGTGAATATGTGTGTGCATGTATGTTTACGTGTGTGTGTGTGTGTGTGTGTTTCTGTGTATGCTTTGTTATGTTTCCCTGAACGGCAGCATGTGCTGAGGATAAGAGAGCCCACCCATGTAGCTTTAGGCAGCAAACACAGAGGTGGCCTTTCTCTGACTTACACAATGACTGTCAGACACAGCGTTCCCTATGCAGTCAGCCCGCCTGCCTGAGCCTTGAGGAGACCCACTGCTGCCGACAAACGTGTCCCTTCAGAGTGCCAGGTTAAGGCTAGAGTGAATCTGTACGTAACCCCAGGGTCATCACGGCAGCAGTGAGGACAGAAAGTGGGTGCTGCGGAGGGCAAGTGCCAGCCCCACAAACACCTTAGGAGGCTGTAGACGTTTCTTAGGGCTTTGCAACAGTGTTTACACTTTCCTCTGTGCAGCAAATGTGGCAAATGCAGGGTCTCTCATGTCTGTTCTTGCAAATGAAAATGGTTATTTTTCTATATTGCAAAAATAGGAGGTTCCTGTAGGAATTAACATTGGTTTTTACACTGGCAAAGAAGAGTTAGTCATTGGTGGTCAAAGGCAGGAAGCAAAGCAGAAGAGGGTGCTGGCTGCTTGCCCTCCTGGGTTCCCTGCACTTCACCTTTGTCTTCTCAGAGCCACCTCCATTTTCCTGGAAGGAGGCAGTGGCAGACATAGCACAGGAGCAAAGCGAGCCACAGACAGGCCTGGCCTTGTGCCTCTCAAGGACAGACGCAGTGCCCTGCAAAGAGGCAGGTGTGACCCAAAACTCCTAGCTCCTTGCTGCTGTTCAGGTGGCTTCCTCATGCCAATCCCCTGACAGGTAAGGGAGCTTTGTGACCACAAGTTCAAAGCCAAGCAGCTGCAGAAAAGCCAAGTCCTGAGTCCTTGGTAAATTAATGAAGGGACTGGGCTTTCTCCTCGACTTCAAAGGACACACTGGGAGCAGCAGGTGTAAACAAAGGACTCTCAGAAAGAGGTTATTGACTAAATGTTGCTTTGTTGAGACAAAAAACACATAAAGGAAAGAGGGAGACCTGAAGCTGGGGAAAGCACGGGCAGCAGAGTGTTCTCTATGCGGAGTCTCCTGGGTTAACACAGCTTTAACAGAGGGCAGCATGCATTCCCAGACTTCCAATCACACACATTTGGGTTCCTTCCTTAACAAGGGGTTCTGAGAAATGGAGCTGCCTGCATTCCCTCTGATGGGGGCAGGGGGTGGAAGGCTTCAGCGAGGCAAGGGTTAACCAGAACACACTCACACAGCTTCTCTCAGTCACACATAAGAATGAATCAAGGTTGCTCGGCCATGCTCACATCAGAGGCCCACCGGAGGAAAACAGGGGTTCTGATGTGGGGCATAAAAACACACAGGTGCCAAGAGCTGGCTTGAGCCCATTGCTTACAAAGTCGTTAAACGGATAAGTGGAAATGCCTGTGAGTGTCCCCTCGCAGCTGATGCCCCAAGGAGAAAAGCCTGGGAAGAGCTAGCGATGGGAAGAAAACCTGGACCTTGTTTAGTGTTTTCCGTATGACCTTACAGTTCGAACTGAGCACACTCCAGGCTGCTGCCATCCGCACCAGCAGAGACATGTCTGATACTGGGACGCTCAAAATCTCAGTGACAGCTGGATGCTCCTGCTCCGCTTAGGGGTCAGGGTCAGGGCGAACGGCGCCCCAAGCCTGCTGTGCCCCTGGAGTGCTCAGCAGTTCCATTGCACTGAAATTCAAGGTAGGTGAATATGACCCAGAGAAGGAAGAGGCAGGGAAGGATTGTTAGCGGACCTGGGAGGTCTGGGTTGAGTTCATCCCGTTTCGGTCAGAGCTGTCTTGGTGACAAGGCTGAGGGTTATGGAATGCTTGTGCAGTTTTTTCCACTGCCCAAAGCAGAGGCTGGTCAAGATTTTACAGAACTCATAGGTTATACAATACAGGGCTCTCCTTAAGGAACATGAATTTAAAATTTAAAGTTCGAAGGAGGTTTGGAAGAGGGATTGTGCATGTGAGGAACCATGTAGCTGGAGCCTCATCAGTTTCCTAAGATCCTGTGTCATAAAAGTTTCAGTGTGTTGCTGAAGGTGGGGACCGGTGACTGTACGCAAATGGTAGATGATGAGCAGCTGTGGAAAACAAGACAGGAGTATGGCCTGGTGGCTCTACATAGCTGCTCACCAGTGGGGTATGAGAATTCAATCTCGCGATGTCTGGAATGCCTCTTATGTCACTGACATGCAACCCACGGCAGACCTCCACACGATGGCTGGCCCTTTAGGTCTCGTGTAGGCCTCGGGGTAAGATGCAATCAGTGTGTTCCTCTTATAAGGGGGCACATGTGCACACTCTCTACCCAGAAAGCCACAAACTTAAGGTACAGAGAACACTTTGCCAGGCAAGAGCCCAGAACCCGGAATGGCGCCAGATACGCCACCAAGTCATGTCTTCCCCAGTGAACTCTGAGTACCTGGCCTCAGTGAAATGCCTGTGTGTGTGTGGCTAGGACCACCCCACCACCACCGGTTTCTGTGAGTGAGAGCTATGCTGAGTTCATATATCAGTTAGCTGTCATCTTGTAGGATGAAGGCTTGCTGAGCTCACGCCTACCAAATATCTCTCTCCCTTGCGGGTATTTAGTGCCCTCGGGTGTTCGTGTCCTGGTATCTGCTCTGTCCTCATCCCCTGCACTGAGGGATGTACAGTCAAGGCCACACCTTGCTGTCTTGATTCCTAGACTTACCTTATCACATCTGGTGAGCCCACCTGTCAATCATCCCACAGACCTGCCAGGAGGTAGGAAAGTGTAAGCTTCTGGAAGCACCTGGCTGTACAGGGTGGCAGCCATGCTGGAATACTACAGAATAAGAGTCCTGCCGGGTTCTTTATCTTTTGAGAAGGGATGGAAAGGATTTGTAAATGGCTAGCAGTCTATACCATACGCGTGCGTATATATGCAGGTGACAAACTGAGGGCGCTTTAGCTAGAACATTAATAATAAAACTAAAAGTGTGTAAATGTAGCCAGTTCCGATGCCATGTCTTAACACAGCTACACTTTGTTTTCAATAACTTGTTTAATACACTTCAAATCTGGATTTTTAGAAGATTTTATGTTTATAATTATGTGCATTATGTCTGTGCCTGGGTGCTCGTGCACATGGCCCTCAGAGGCCAGAAGATGGCATCAGATCCTGTGGAGCTAGAGCTTCAGGTGGCTGTGAGATACCTGATGTGGGGCTGGGAATGCAGCTCTGGTTCTCCGCAATGCTGTAACCGCCAAGCTTCCTCTCCGGTTTCTATCTCTACGAGGCCTGTGCTAGAGGCTACCTGTAGTTGTGGGATGTCACTCAATTGGTGATAAAGTGCTTGCCTTGCAAACACAGGTCCCTGAGATGCATCCTTAGCAACACACGAGCTGTGTGTGGGCAGCACAAGCCCATAGCCCTCACACTCAGGAGGCAGAGACAGGAAAATCAGAAGTTCAGGGACACCTTCGGCAACATAGTGAGTTCAAGGCCAGCCTAGGAAACACAGGACCCTGTCTCATAACTAAAATCAATAAATAAAGCATAAAGCCAATGGTAAGGAGCCACGCCCTCTGAGCTGCTGCTTAACTGCTGCCACCAAGGTGCTGACACACTACCAACGCTCCCACTGCACATACAGGGTAGGAAATGATTCTAGCCACAACAGTGCTATGATCCTACGCCCAATAGATACTCAGAAATCCAGCTTGCCACCCTGTGCGAGACTGAACACCGCGGGGAGCCATCTCATCTGGATTCCCGGTTGTCTACTCTCACGTCAGGAGCTTTCCGATCTGTTCCCGTGTGCAGAGTCCAAGAAGGGTCCCATGCAGCCCCGCCTCTGCAGGAAACGAGAGCATCCTTGCCCTCCGCTTCAGGAGGTCGCTCCAAGCCTGTAGGTCCTGGTGCTGATACATCAGACCTCCGAGCTCTGCAGGCAGCTCAGCAGCCTTTAGCTGCGACCCAGGCTGCACACTTGCTTGAGGCAGGGGTCTCTTCCTGTGAGTCTTCTGGCCCATGTTCACGTGGCTTCCCTGGAGATGGTGGACAGTGATGGCTGCGGGGTGACAAGGGTCTTGTGGTCCCTCTGAGAGCATTGCAGTAAGCTGTGTCTTTGGGGCCTGAGCTACCTGTGCAGGTGACTGCAAGCGTGCCTCAGGGTATAAAGGGGACCTGTTTGTTCAGTCTGTCCTAGAAAAAGCGTTTTACATTTGTCTCAAAGCCAAATGTCATTTGCTTCTCTTTATCCACTTTGTCTCAAAAGTTTCAAAGAGGTCATTTGGCTAAATCATTTCTTGCATAGATGTTTTCTACAAATCGGTATCAAATACACCAATACCCACAGCGGCGGAATCTCATTACTAACTTCCAAATTGAACATAGCTTTGAACATTCTTTGCATGAATCTGGGAGTCAACTGGGTATTTGCTAGATGCAGTTTGTAGTTTGTGGGTTTGCTTAGGAGGCCCTCCCTCCCTCCCTCCCTCCCTCCCTCCCTCCCTCCCTCCCTCCCTCCCCCCTCCCTCCCTCCCTCCCTTCTTTCCTTCCTTCTTTTGTGTATGAATACTTACTTGCATGTGTACAAGCATGCACGCGTGTGAATGTGTGTGTGTGTGTATACCATGTGACATGGGCGCAGGTCAAAGGGCATCCTGGAGGTGATGGTCTATTCTTCCCATCATGGTGGGTTTGGGAATTAATCTCAGGTCCTCAAGCTCAGTGGTGTGCACCTTTATGTGAGACATCTTGTAGGCCGCATGAGGAACTGCTTATGCATTAGTATTCATCTTGTGGTCCTTCTGAAAGGCAGTGCTCACTCTCCGCTGGGCATGTTTCTAACTTTAGCTGGTTTTTTGCATCCCTCTGCATATCATTGCATTGCCCACAGCGAGGTCTGTAAACTTTCTTGTCTCCTCATGAGGACGCCATCCCTGGCAGAGCTAGCCTCAGTGTGAGGACACCATCCCTGGCAGATCTAGCCTCAGCATGAGGACGTCTTCTCTGGCTTACAAAGCCAAGGCTAGAGACTTTCCAGAATGTTCTCCCATCCCTGGATATAGGTTTTTCACTGACATCACAATAACCTAGTTACGCCTCTTCACAGGCCCAAAGCCTCTTTGGCAATTGAGGTTTTGCCTGATTCTCTTCTGTGCTCCCAGCATCAACTGGGGACTCCATTGGGCCACGATTACTGAGTCTGTGCACCCACATAAAGGGAGACTTTCTTGTGCCTTTTTCTCGCCGCTGGCCTCCCACTGCTAGTCCGGCACAGACATCTCATATGAGTGTTTTGAAATACACATCTGAAAACTACTAAGTGAAACTTTATCTCCCTGAGTGAATACCTCAGCGTGATGGACTAGCTGCTGGGACTGGTTGATTCCCCAATCAACTTGGGAGGGAGCTGCTTTTCCTAAGTGAGATGGAACCAACCTCCTGAGCCTACAATACCGTGGTGCTCCAAACCCAAGAGAGGGAGCACACAGCGCTTAGAGCTTTTGGAAAAAGATGATGGAGGAGCTTGAGATAAAACAGAGAGGGACCCCTGAGCCAGCAAGCTGGAGCGTGGAGCGTGGGCTGCAGCTCTGAGGAGAGAGGAGAGAGGAACTGAGTGCACCTGGGTGGGAAGGGCTGATCCAGTGCACAGCAAGGCACACCCAGGAGCCTGAGCTAAAGCCACACCGGCCTCCCACAAGGGCTGTTTCGTAAGGGCTGTGTTGGGTGCATGGCGTTAAAGCTGCGGACTCTCAGAGGTTTTCGGTATTTAATCAAGACACATTTTCTAGATTTTCCCATTTAGAGCATGAAATCCCCTTTCGGACTCTGAAGAACTGATTTGCTGTGCATGCAGTCAAATGCATCTCCTCCCAGCGGGTGGGGGGCCCTTTAAGGCTGCACGAGAGCATGAGAAGTGTGCACACTCAAACATAAGCTCTTGCACTACGGGTGGTAACTTGTCTACTCCATTATCCTGGAAAGGCGGCCGTCCGTTTACTTTTCAGTATCTGTAACTCCTATGGTTGGAAGAAACGTTTGTTACATGAGATTCGTAATCAGCTACCCTTTGTGTCTTGTATACTTAGGCTCTGACCTTCAGCGTTCTCCCCTGAGCAGTTCTTGCTGGCAGTTTTCTCTATCGGATGCTAAGCAGTTTTCTGTCTAGCCAGATAAGATTAACGCCTTTTTATTAAAAATTAAAAATTACATTCATTTGGGGTGTGTGTGTGTGTATGTATATGCATATTTATGTGTGCCACTGTGTTCATGTTGAGGTCAAAGGACATGCATATATGTGTGTGCCACTGTGTTCATGTTGAGGTCAAAGGACAGCTTGTAGGAGTCAGGGCTCTCCTTCTACGGTGTGAATTCTGCAGATAAAACTCAGATTGTGAGGCTTGGTGCCGGGTGTGATACCCAGCAAGCTATCTATCTGGCCCCAAAACTTAGATCTTGGACTCGAAGGAATTCAGGATATTGCTGAGCACAGATGTGGCTAGGGAGGGAGATGGAAGAAGTACAGATGCCCAAAACCTGGGAATAGCGGTGGTACGTGGCAGAGCATGGTGACAATTGGATGAGGGATCTTCAGAGAGGGCTAGGAGAAGGTACTAGGACACTTAAGACAAGCCTTGAAGAACAGAATGGAGTCTAAAAGTGAGGGCAGGGAGGCATCATCAGAATCCAGAAGAGTAAGATAAAGCTGGCCAGGCAATGCTGCTGCCATGTGCCTAAGGGTAGGGTTTGTTGGGGGAAGGGACAGGAGAGAGGAGATGCCAGTCAGCAGCTCTGATAGACTTATGACCACAGAAGACTGGACACGGGCTGAACACTTCTGACCCTCACAGGGGGAAGCTCATCGTCAACCCTGTGGGGGTTAGGCAGGCAGCAACAGAGGTCAAGTCACTTGCACGCTAGTTGCAGGCAGCAGGAGCCGGGATTTGACTTGTGAAAGGCATCACGTGGGGGAACAGGGTGAGCACCTGCGTTTGCCAGGGACGTGCTTTAGTTTTCCAAGAAACTGAACAGACTGCAAGCCCATTCTTGAGCATGTTTCCGATAAATTAAAAAGGAAAGAATAGAAAAGGGTCCAAATTTGCTAATTACTGCTGTGATTAAAGCAAGATCTTTCATGCTAATGCTTTCATAAGACCAGTGACCTTTGCGCACAGGCAATTAGAACAAGAAAGTCCTGCCAGCCCTCCAAGGGCCACGAGCCTTCTTACAGCTCCCAGTTCCTGTTGCTGGGTCTGCCCTCTGGGTTTTCAGATCTGTGATGTGACAATGCAAAATTGCAGCAGAACATACGTGATAGTAAATTTGCAAACTACAGAGAGAGCTTAAAAGAGTAATCATAGATATTTTTTTAAAAGAAAAAAGTCAAATGGGAGCTGTATGTGCTGGTACGTAACCTCTTCCAGTCCTCGGCGCACAGAGAGGAGGCTCCTCAGCCCCAGCTGTGCCCAGGCTACATATCAACATGCATTTGAAGAAACGGTGGCAGGAATGGAAGGATGGAGGGACAGACATTAGCCAAACGAGTAGCACACAATTTGGAAATCTCCTGACGGGACAAAGTGTGAAGCGCAGGGTAAAAGCATGTTTAGAACTCTGCAGAGATGAGCGCGGAGGGGAGGAGGGGCAGCAGTGGGTCACTCTGCCGAGACAGGCAACCTGGCCCCGTGCAGAGGTTTTGGTCCTTGGGGGCCAGACTTTGCAGATGTGGATTCCCGGTGTGTAGACGCCAGGCACCCGACAGGTGTTCCAGGCAGGCGGAAGTGTGCTCAGCAGCCGGACGTCCCGGGGCGTCCTGGGGCCCGCCTTTGCCCTCACCACCACCGGCTTCCTTCACCGGCCACACAGCATGCTTGTTCCCTGAGTTAGTTTCAGGGAGAAGGTGGGAGTTGGGGGAAGATGGCCTGGGCTGGGGTCCTGCTCACAGGGTGGCTTCTTCTAGATGAACTGTTTAGTTTTCCTCACCTAAAAATCCCAGAGAAATGCCCACCACACGGGTGATGAGAGCCACCGTGATGGTGGTAGTGTGTTAGTAACCACTTCTGTCTTTATTATATGAACTGATAGGAAACAAATGCTCTCACACGACCAAAGAATAATTCCTAGCTTCCTCCTCCAAGGGCCCAATTTCCTTACTATGCAGTTCAGCTTTTAAAAAATATTATTTCATAAAGAAATTCTGAATTCTAGTGTCTAAGTTACCACTCTTACAAAATCTTTAAGAAGTGTCCTTTAACCTATAAAAGGGTATCACAGGGCCAGTTGGTAAAGTGCTTGCCTTCAAACATGATGAGGCCATGAGTTTGATCCCCAGAACCCACATGTAAAAAGAATTAGGGTATGGTAGCATGCATGTGATCCCAGAGCCTGGAAGGCAGAGAGAGGCAATTCCCAAGGCTCTCCATTAGTCAGTGTAGTCTGCCTGGAGTGGTCCAGGCCAGTGAGAGGGAGTAATAACCATGTGCCTGAGGAATGACACCCAATTTGTCACACACACACACACACACTCACATGTGTGCATGCACACCACATGTACATGCATGCACATATACAAGCACACTCACGTATGTGCATACACACACTCACATACATGTATATGTGCATGCACACACATATGCATGCATGCACATGTGCACATATGCATGCACACACATTCACATACATGCACATACACACATGCAGGTACACACATGCACGCACACTCACATACGTGCATGCACACATACACACATGCACATGCATGTACACACATGCATGTATATGCACTTGCGCATGTATATACTCACGTGCACACAAACACACACATACACACACAGTATCATGCTGCCTAACCACTGACAAACAGGACTTGAGATGGGACAGAACCAACTCACTGGTTTATTTCTAGGAGCGTTGTTGCTTACCATGCAAAATGAGTTAGATATTATTCTTTTAATTATTTAGAAGCTTTTTTTTTTTGCCTGTGAAGAATTCACAGAAGCCTTTGAAAGGTAACTCTGCTGTGTTTTAGTTGGAGAACAGAGTGACAAAGAAAAAGAGTCTGAACTTGGCACGTAAGCGGGCAGTGTTCTGGAATCTGGGTGGGTCTAGGAAAAAGCACAGACCTCAGTGGAAAACATGGATGGGTGTGCAGGAAACCCCCATAAACTATAAACTGGCCACATTCTGCTTGAGCTGGGGTGGAGAGAAACCTCGAGGCTGCCGGGAATGAGAGAAGAGCGAGCGCCGACCACATGCCTCTCCGCTCCCCTGGGAGTCAGAATGAGACAAGCCCCCAGCAGCTTAGACGCACCCATTGGACTGGGTCGTCCATGATGCCCACTGTTGTAGCCCGTGCTGCTGGAAGGATGGGGCAGTGCGGCCTGAATTCATCCTCCATCACCAGCCCTGCAATTCAGCCATCACTCTGGTCCCACTTCTCCCTGGGAGGTCCATCCCAGCTGCTAAAGGCTTCTTCCTCAACCCCAGTGCCCTGCCCTTTCCTTCCAGAAAAGCCAGCCTTTGCTTTTCCTATTAGCACCTATTATCCACTTCTCCAGGCTGGCCCAGACTCTGATTTTCCACCCCTGTAAAGCCTGACCAGTTCTGCGTTCCGCAAATCGCATTCTCTCTAGGTTGAGCACGATGGCACCTTGTCTGTGATGTGTCCGCAACTAGTGGTCACTGTGTCCACATCTGAGCATTGTGTTTGGGGCAGACGCCTTCCCAGGAGACAGTAAGTCCCTGGAGGACTGATGACATGTTGTTCTTGGCTGCAGTGGGACCTGCTACCCTTTGCAGGGCACCAGTTGGGCACGGTTCACTATTTACAACAGGCATATTTGGCTCACAGGTCATAGCTCACCATGAAGGGCAGCTGAGACGGAAACCTGGAAGCAGGAACTGAAGGCCACGGTCTGGGTCATTCTAAAGATGGAGGGAGGGTTCTCCTGGGCCAGGGACTTTGGACAAGTCTGGTCTCCCTTCAGCTCCCTCCTTTGGAGACAGTGAAGTGGTCCACTAGCACTAGCTGCTAGGTGGCCCAGACAGGAGGTCCAAGGAGCCCTTTCAGACATTTCTACTGGGAAAGGTGAGTCTGTCCACTGTGTTGTTTACGCCTCGATGTGCCTGGTCCCTAACTGCCATGCAGGGTACTGTGGTGCTGACATGTAGAGCTCATGAAAGCTCGGTTGGCTCTTATTTCTAAAAAAGAGATTTTATGTTATGCACTTGGGTATCTTGCCGGAATGTATGTCGGTGCAGTGTGTGTGTGTGTGTGTGTGTGTGTGTGTGTGTGTGTGTGTGTGTGCAGTGCCTGTGGGGGCCAGGAGAGGGTGTAGGATCCACTTGAAAGGGAGGCACCAACCATGTGGTGGCTGATAATCAGGATCAAACCAAGGCTCCCTGGAAACACAGCCAGTGCTCCTACTCGCTTCACCATCTCCCCAGCCCTTAGCTCCAGTATTGGAGAGGGACTAAGGAGAGTGTCTACACGCTGCTCCAAGTTCCTCGCGTCACCACAGCACCCTTACCCCATAGAAGGCTTTTAGCCTTCAGTATTGACACAGCAGTCTGCCACCTCGGGGCAGGAACATTCCTAGTCATTTCCTAGATGGCCTGTTTCAATGTCCAATCCATTATCTACCAGTTACCATGGGCAGTTCTCCAGACCCCCAGAGATTTCTTCATGCAGAATTTAGGTTTTGTATTTTCACAGAGCAACTTATTTTAAAACCAGGCAGGTTCCTAAAGCTCAGAGCTTTGAGGATATCGCCCTGGTACTGCGATTTTGAATATGGACAGTTATACACTCGAAACAAGCATTAATGATTTCAGTGAACTCTCAGGGCTTCACCTTCACCGTGCACCCGGCCGTAGGACAACCCTGAGGTCATGTCAGCCAAACCTCTCATTTTACAGATGAGGAAAATGGGACTAACTGATAGCCTGTGATGCTAAATTACGGCTTTTCTCAGACCAGATGGCCGGGCCAGTCGGCTCCTCTGTGTGTTCGGCTAGAGATTGCACAAACTGATGAGTGTGCTGTGACCTGAGGACCCACCTCCTGTGGCTTGCAAGTGTTTATGTTCCAAATGTGGGGTTTGCAATCTCCCGCTACAGTAGCCTTTGGGGCCCCGAGTCAGAGTGACTCATGTGTTCCATACTCAGCCAGCACTCCCAGGCGGCTCACTATCTATAAACTCACGTCCGGGTTCCCTTGGCCCTCTCACACAGTAGTGCCTGTATTCACAGCTCTGAGCATGAGTTCTTTTCCTCCTTAAGTAGCCTCGGCTGGCCTCAAACTAGCTATGTAGCCAAGGGTGACTTTGCATCTATGAATGTCTTCCGCCCACCGTGGAAGTTCTAGAATCAGAGACTCGCTCTCTGTGGTGCTGGAGATGAAAGCCAGGGCTTTGTCATGCTAGGCGAGGGCTCTTCTAACTGAGCTACTGCCCTGTCCCTCATCACATGACCGCAGACTCCGTGAGAGCAGGCACCTTGCCTGTCTGTTGTACCCCAGTGTCTAAGCTGTACATCTACTGAACACACAATGGCTTTATTCTTTGCAACAGGCAACTCCTTCTTTCCAAAGCTTTACCTTTGTGAGCATCAGCACCTCTTCATCCTCCTCAAACCCTTGCCCTCTGGGTCTTATCTGCCGCCATCTTAGGAAGCTATTTGGAAAAACATTCTAACCATCTGGCTGCTTTTGTTCTGACCCCGTCCTGGAAAGTTTTTCTCTTTCCTGTTGGCGTGGGCAGCCACGAGGCTTGTATCACCCTCAGCTCAGTCTGCGTTTTTTCCAAGCAGCAAATCCATGTTCCTTCCCACGTCCAGTCACCCTGCCCGTATGACAGCTGTGTGAATTTTACCTGATGGCAAACCAAGGTGAAGGCCTATCTGGGCTCACGCACTGTTCATCCAAATCCAAAATCCTCCACATAATCTCCCACGGGCACTCTCCTGGTCTCAGTCCACCCAGCTACACAAACCTCCCTTCTTTCTGCCCATTGAAAAGTCAAACTTCTCAGTCTGACCTCCACTTTTTATAAAATTCACAACTAGTGTACCCACAACCTGGCCATATTCAACCTTTGCTTGTGGTACCCAGAGATTGGCAACCATGAGCACGCATTAGAAACAAATTAAGAGCTTTTTAAAATATGGCCACAGCTGGAGTCCAACCACTTGCTCCTCAGGGGATCCTGACTTGATTGGCTTGTGCCGGAGCCCAGACATTAGCACATCTGAACCATCCCTGTGCAGTGGTCCTGGTGACTGATGACCCTGTCATGCAGCCAGCGAGGACCCTGTGAACGCTCCTTACCAAACTGTTTCTGCCTGAGTGATCGCTCCTTTGTCTCCTGTTTGCTTCTTTGCTCCAGGAAATTTACAAAGACTTCCTTGACCCTTTGAATTGAAACTAATCTGACTTTCTTCTGGAAGCACCCAGTCCTCTCTTTCGATTGCGTTCCTTCAAGGGCACCCAGCTAACTCTGTGTCAGAGAGAGGCAGCACAGATGGGAAGACCAGACCCTTGTTTTTGTTAACAGTCTTCTGGGAGGAGGGAAACAAAACACATGAGCCAGGGAATATTGAATTTTATCATAGAAACAGATAAGCATCCATGAGTAAACAGGAACTATTTAGTTGTTAAAGGATCTGTTGTGCTGGGTATAAAAACAATGTGACACACACCATTTCCTCTATTTAATGGTGTTTGTTTGAGTGTTTGAACCTCATCACACTCATCCTTATACACTTGAAAAAATGTTAAGTGTTAAATGCTTGCAGAATGAATGAGAAAACAAAACAAAAAGAAGTTTTCGTGGCTAGGAATAATTGGGAAAGAATGGAATTTCCAAGCAAATGGCACCATTTTAGTCCAGAGTTTGAGGCGGGGATAAAAGATTGCATCAAATTAAAAGAATTATTCATAATTTTTCATCCTAAATTGTATATCAGATTTCTACTTTCCTCACCATCTTCTTTTTTTTTTTTTTTTTTTTTTTGGTTTTTCAAGACAGAGTCTCTCTGTGTAGCCTTGGCTGTCCTGGACCCACTTTGTAGACCAGGCTGGCCTCGAACTCACAGCGATCCGCCTGCCTCTGCCTCCCGAGTGCTGGGATTAAAGGCGTGCGCCACCACGCCCGGCCCTCACCATCTTCTTATAATGTTTTAAAGGTGAGAATGAGAATAGCACATTTAAAACTAGGTCTCAGTTCTAATGGCTAAGACGTCAAAAACTCTTCGGCTTTAGGAGGTAAATGGTGCCTCAGTGGGCAGAGGAAGGAACTGAGGGGCTTTGAGAGATGCTTGCCCAGCAGACCCATGAGCCGTCCCTCCCTGTCCCTTGACCTTGCCCCATTCCAAGGTGAACGCTTGGGCTTCTTAAAGGCGTATTGGTAAAACTGTTTCAGTGGTCGCTGGTGAGCGCAGCTGGTTTCCTGAGCTGTAAGTGTGCCTTTGGTCAGGGCAAACTAAGGCATGGGGCAGTGTGCATGGAGAGGTTGCTGCTTTCTCCAGTATAAATCCTTGGTCAAATGCACCCTAAGAAATACAACATTCTAGAGAAGAGAGCCTACCTCAGAATGTTCACATGCTCTCTCAGAACCCCAAGACCCCTTCACAGGTGTCTGAGTCAAGACAGACACAAACTCATGCTTCTTAACCCGAAGGATCTCAGCTGTAGAAACTCACTTCCAGGAGAGAGAGAGAGGACAGTGTGCATGCTCAGGGCATTTCAGCGTCAGCAGCTCAGAAGACTTTGCGTGCAGTGCTGAGGGCACAGGAGCCACTCGTGTGTTCTTAGTCACCCTTGTGATTGTCATTCATGGTTCTTCTCATGAACTGACAAGTAATCCACTTCCTGATTCATGTGCCGACACATTTCTAGTCATGAGTCATTTAAAAAAAAAAAACAATTTTGGAGACCTGTCCTATGCCAGGGGCTCTGGTGATGAGGGCACAGGATGAGCTTAGCCTGACCCATACATATCCTTGAGGTGTGGGTTCCCTGCCATCCTGAAGGGAGGCCGACTGTGGCCTAGACACGACTGCAGGCAAACTCTTTAGCTTATAGTCCCCCGTTTCCTAGTTTTTATCAGAGTTTCACCAGCCATTCTGAAATTTGGAGTTAGAAGTGTCTGCACTGTCCACACAGTGCTGGGAGCATGGGCGCGTTCTCACCTCTCCTACTGCTGGCTACCTTACTGTGTGTGGGCATGGAAGCAGGCGACTACACATGCTGAATTAAGGATTCTTGGACACACGCACAGTCAAACACGGAGGGAACGCATGTCCCCACAGCTAGAAAAGCATCTGCCCCGAATGATCAGTGTGGCAAAGCAAAATCTGAAACATCAGGAAAAGGGCTTTGCGGAAGGGAGACTGTGGTAACAGGCAGCTCGTCAGGATAGCCGTGAGTCTTTCAGCTTGTGTAGGCAGCGGGCTCAGGAACAGCTGGTGCCAAAGCCAGCCATGGATAGGGACAGTGACGGCTATCCTGTCCCTTGTATCCTTCCATTCCTCCCTCCCTCCACTTTCACCCTTTTCCCCTCTTCTATGTCTGTGACCGAGGGGGACATTCTCCCTCACTATATGGTCATAGGCTATCAAGTCTCATCTTGGTAGCCTGCTTATTCTTTCTCTGAGTGCCACCAGGCCTCCCCACCACGGGGAAGAACATTCTTAAAGGAAGATAACGTGAGACAGGAACCTACAGTGTGGCTCTACTGTAGCAATCAAAGGAAACACAAAGTAACTCATGGGTCTTGCACCAGAAGATTCTGACAGAGGAGACAAAATGTTAAATATAGAGAGTAAGTGTTGAGGTACAGGAAAATGTGTTACAATGTAAGGTGTAGAAAGCTCCAAAATGCAAAACCTGAACGTGCCCCACATGCCGAGCCCTATCCTGAATCCGTGGGCATGAAGGGACGTGCAGCCACACCCTGCTGAAGGCTGTAGTGTCTCCCCAGTTCCTTGATCCCACACAGCCTGAGCGTGGCTCTCCTCTTACCTTCCTCCACTGTGTGCTGAGGACAAGGGTGCTGCTGCTCTACTCGAGCACACACTCTTTTTTGCTATGCCTCCTTTAATAATTGAGTACAACTATTTTCCAGAACCACAGCCAGGCAGGTGGGGTCTGCTACAGGTTAAAAGGTTAGAGGTGAAGTTTGACTAATGGGGAACCCCAATCTAGACAGTTGGGAGCTTTAGAGGGCTCACCGGAGCTTCGCTGTGTAGAACATTCTAGAAGGAAGATGAACTTGAGACAGGGACCTCAAGTATGAGCTTGTTGGGGTTTCACAAGAACTACACACAACCAGAGATAACAGGAAGTGTGTGGAAGTGTAAAAGGGGGCTGGCGGTTGCCGAGGGGATCGCCAAGTTCATTCTGTAAAGCAGACTAAGAATAAACATCTGGAAAGGTGACTGGCAGAGAGAGCAAGACAGCTCCCGTCAGAGGGGACCCAGAACTGAGAGTCCACTAAATGGAGTCTTTGTTGGCTCTTCTATATAAGGCCCACGAGTGTCCCCTTTTTCCGTACTGGTAGTTCTCACAACTGGGTCTTGTTTTGTCTTGCTCTCATGGTCTGTTTGTCTGGCAGTGACAAGGCCAGCAGGAAGAGGTGAGGACATGCAGATCAATGTGAAGACACGGCCAAGGGTTTTCAATCACAGTCCCATCCCCACACCTACCTCCAAGCAAGGACATGGGCGTCAGCCAACTAGGTTTTATTTAAGAGTTAGCTCGGTTCAACTGATAAAGCTGATGCCCTCCCACCACTGCCCCCTGGCCTCTGTGCATTTAACATCTGTCTCACATCAGAGATTAGAGGTGGCCTTCTGCTGGCTTGCCTCAGTTTCTATGAACTGTGGACCTAATTTTTGTGGTACTCAATCCCATATAATTTTCCTTTTAAGTAAAACATACACAATATTTAAAAACTTAGGTGCAGGCCTTGGTTGACGGCTCAGTTGCCTAAGTGTTTGCCTTGCACATATAAAGCCAGGTGTGGTGCCTCATATATCACACAATCTCAGGATTGGGAAGGCAGAGGCAGGAGGAACCCTGGGCATCTCCAACTAACACACTTAGTCTACCTGGCAAGCTCTAGACCAATGAGACATCTCATCTTAAAAACCAAGGTGCGTGGCACCAGAGGAACCACAGCAAGACTGTCTTCTGGCCTCCATGTGTGCCTGCACATGTGTGCATACACACACACACACACACACACACACACACACACACACACACACACATACAGGACAACAAGTCTTTTTCAACTGCTTTTGCTTAATGCAAAATATCTCTGGAATTAAGAAATATATATAAACAAGACAAAAGCAATCTTTGGAAAGGTGTAATAGGACACACCAACATGAACTGAGAGATTTGATTAATTCAGTACGTGATGGTGATGGTGGTAGTGGTGTGTGTGTTATATATGTGTGTGTGGTGTGTCTGTATGTATGTGTGTGGTGTGTGTGATGTGCATGTGCACCTGTGATGTTTTTCTCATTTTGAATGAGGAGGACCCATGGCTCCCCATGTGGTCCTCATCCAGTGAGCTCCAGTGAGTCCTAGTGAGAGTGACCACGCAGTGCTGCCTTGCCTGACTCAGCACACCCAGCTCAGTGTGAGCCCCACAGGAGCCATGACACCAGAGCGGTCAAAACCTTAGTCTCCAGCTGTGTTCCCCAGAAGGAAAGCTTTTAGGTTAGAGCCAGAGCTGGAAAGGAGTTTGCTGACGACAGGACCTTTGTAACCCTGCATGGTGATGCACATGTGATGCTCTCAGCCTTAACAAGGGAGAGCCTTCTGTTCAAGCAGATTTCCCACACGGCCCTTCCTACAGGGACAGATGGCAGAACTAACCCTTGTTTCTCTGTGCCAACCTTATGGGACATTCTCATGTGTGCTTGTGGTGACAGTAGTAGCTGCAATCCGCAGGGGAAATGGGAAGGCGGCAGCCATGCAGGCTCCTTCCAGTGCCCTGTTTGCTGTGGGGTCAGATGGGGACCCCAGCTAAGCAGTGTGAGCTGTGGCCCCTCAGCCCTAGTTGGCATCATATGGGGGTTACTGGGAGCTGATGAGCCTCAGGCTGCAGCCCAGGGATTTCTGGATAAGAATTTCCATGTTCCTTCATCTCTTTTAGCCAAGACTTGGGACACAACACGCATGGTATTAACATGTGTGCGCGCATAGTACCACACATGATGGAAAAGCGTTTTAAGAGATGAAGTGAGGCTGGATATGGTTTACTCAGCTATTTCATCTCCATTACGCCCCTGTCGCCAGGGCCTCCACACGAGAGACACCTGCACAGAACATAACATAGAGGCCCATAGAAGCCCAGCTCTCTGGATACACTGACATCTGTGTACGTGAGACAGGGGACATAGAACAGTAGTAGAGAATCGTTCACATTTATGCACGTATTTGTGCTGTCAACATATGGGCTGTATCTCCATTTCCAGCCAACGTTCCAGTTGGTGGAGTGTCCCCCTACCCCACCCCCCATGCTCAGCTGGTTTGGTTTCTGTAACCTTGATGCCTGGTTAGAATCAGGGGCTTCCGCGTTCACTTCAGCAGCAATGGTTTCCGCCTACCTTGGTCTCCCCTTAAAGGCTAAGTCTCTCATGTGTGTCAAGTTTTCTCTTTAGCATTAGTGATTTTAAAATGGGCTAGTACCTAAGGAGAGGACTCCATCTATAAAGTGCCCACAACACAAGCAGAGGGAGCTAGTGACATGCATGTCTGTGATCCAGGTGTGTAAGTGGAAACGAAGCACTGACCCACCCAGAGAGCTGAGTCAGCACACACACCCAGGTTCAGTGAGAGACTCTGATCAAGAAGATGGACAGCGGTCAGGGGAGATACGCAGTGTCAACCTCTGGCCTCCATACACACGTGCATCCACACACTACATGCAATGCACACATACACACACACATACACACATACATACATATATACATACATACATACATACATACATACATACATACATACATGGGAAAGGTGAACTGAGCACCCATCCCTCCAGATTCCAGATCAGAGTTCTACAGCAGCGGGTGACGCCGTCACAAGTTGCTGACCACATGGAAAAGGCGGAGGAGAGGGGCCTAGGGTCAGAAGTGACTCGAGTCAGCAGGGCTGTGAGGAGAGGCTAGGGATGTGAAAGAGGCAGAAAGGACTGGGGAGGAACTGGACGTGCCGCAACAAAGGCGTCAAGCAGGAATCTTCCTCATCTGCCTGCAGCCCCTCTGGGCCAAAAGCAAACTCTACAGCCAGTTAGAGGAAGCCCTAAGCTAACATGAAATAATAGCCCTCCCTGCTCACTGCAAAGTGGGCTTCAGGATTTGAACGGCTGGAACACGTCTGAGAGTAAATGATTCTACAAACTCGGCTGTGGCAGGGCACGGAAAGTTTCTCAGCTGGACACTGTAAGTGCAGCTCATTTACAGTAATATGTGGAGGGTCTGAGAATGAGCCATGCCGGGGCGGGGCCAGGGGGCATTGAATTTTCAGATTAACAGCACAAAATGGAAAGTCTGGCTGGGAGTCCTTTCTGATTGTGTTTCAAGAAATGAGTGTTGTTGGCATTTTAAAGCAATCTCACTTTAAGCTTACCTGGGGTAGGGGTGGGGAGTAGGGGAGGGAGAGGAAGAGAGAGAGAGAGAGAGAGAGAGAGAGAGAGAGAGAGAGAGAGAGAGAGAGAGAAGAAGAGCGAGAACACAGTGGATCCAGCCATATCAATTGCTTTTTAAAAGGCATATTAGGACCAGACAGTGATACATGGCTGTTATGCACTGGGGATGCAGAGGCACGGAGACTACTACAAGTTAAGGCTGGCCAGGGCTACCTTGTGAGTCTGAGGCCACAGAGTGAGAATGAGACCCGATGTCATCATCTCTGAGGCCTTACATCTAGGCCTCTTGGCTGAGCCCCAACCACCTGTTGACCCTACAGGAGCCCACAGCTTACAGGTGCTTGCCTCTCAAGCAGCTACACCAGCCCGGTCTCTATGCATCAGCCACTTCAGCGTGGATTGCTGGAAGCATTAGTTAAGTAAGACGTCAGCATCAAGGTTTGCCAGGCCATTCTCCATGGTATCAGAGACAACCGCTTAGCAAGCAAGTTAAATCTTATCTTTTCTTTGAATAAAAAAGCAGGAAGTTGTTTGCTCTCTGGAGATGACGATGTGATGGTTCTCAGCCCTCAAGGGCCTAAGTCTCCCCTGCTCCCACCAGAACCTCTCCCTCCTTGATACCTACCTTTCTCTCTGGAAGGCACTAAGCTCCATCTACCAGGGACTTTGCCACAGACACTCAGTTCTCACCTGATTTGAAGCCTTTGTTTCTTCACTCCTTCTTGCGGAACCTTCCAGGAACCTCAGGCTAGAATATGCCATGCACCCTTGTTTCGTCTTCTGGCCCAGCATACCCATGGATGACTTTGAATTGCTGCCTAATCTTAGGCAAAGCCTCACTTCCCAGTTCCATTCTAAGCTGTAGGGGAAAAAAAAAAAAAAAAAAAAAAAAAGAGTGGCTTGCATTCGCTGCCGGGTCTCACTCAGCATTCAGCTCACAGTAGGTATACAGTAAATTCTTGCTTTAGATGAAGTGGAGTGTCTTTTCAGCCGGCCGTGTGTTTTGACCTGTGTTTATAGACCCTGTAGGTGACAGTTCTTATGCACTTGTGAGAACTTTGTAGACCCAGAATGGAATTCTCCACGCCTCCTCGGTGGTCTTCTGTGTAGTTCACCTACCGTGAGTCTGTAACAGTCAACTCCCACGTGGTACTTGGTAAAGAAGATGGATTTTAACATCTCCCAGTCTCTGGGGTACAGGGCTTATCCTTGCCTCCAGTCTGTACTTGAGGACACCAAGTCTCAAAGGGTTAAGAATGTGCCCAAAGTGGCAGAGCCAGTGCCAATAGGAATAAAGTCCTCTGTCCTTCTTTACACAACAATGCCTTGAGGCCATGCCCAGTGTATCATTAAGTACAGAGGCTGCTGTGCTCAACCTGACTTCTGAAGGAGACGTCGGATGAGCCAACAACAGAAGAAAGGAGAGCCTTAGGGAAGGCCCTGGGGGCACCGAGCTGTTCTAGAAGAGGCAAGCACAGGCTCCATTCTAGAGAGAGCCAAGCTAGGGCTAAAGAGCAGGCACAGTCCTGGAATGCTTAGGATCTGCCAGGTCGCAGCAGGCGCCACTGGGAGAGCTGTGAAGAGCAGTGCTGTGTGACTGGGTAAAAGAAGACGTTTTCTCCTTCCTGGTAAGGGCTGTGCTGCAGCCATGGTGCTCTAACCTTGTGTGGCACCATGCAGTGTGTTGGCTGAAACTCTGACTCCTTAGTTTGTAGAAATGCCACGAAACACTATGATGAGCACGGATGTTCTGCGCATCTTAGGCCATTTCCTGTTATTTCCTCCTTTGTTTCCGTGCCATAAGGAAAGGTACCACTTCTAGGGCAGAGGATGTTGGACCGCCTGCCTCCCCTGGGTCTCATCCCAAGTGTGTGATGCTGACTCAGTGTCCACGCCTAACATCAGTGTGTGTCATCTTGTAGGAAGGGGCATTTAGTGTATGTGTGCCTGTGCATGTGTGTGTGTGTGTGCCTGTGTGTGTGTGTGTGTGTGTAAGTGCTGTGGCACATGTGTAGAGGTCAGAGGACAACTGGCAGAAGCCGGTTCCTTTTTACCATGTGGGTCCCGTGGATTGAGCTCAGCTGGCTTGCCAACTCCTTAAGTGTGATTTAAACTATGCTACATTTATAAAAGGTTAGATGCCTGACTGTGCCTTTGGGGACAGTGAATCAAGAAGGCCAGAATAGGCTGACCCAGTTGACATTAACAGGATATTGCATTTAGAATGTATAACTCAACTTAAATCCAGGCCACCATGCCAGGAGAACTGAAGAGGGCCAAGTACCTCAGATGAAAGAAAAAAGGAGGCCTGTTCACTTTCAGGGACTTCCCACTAGAATCTCTGTCAGGTCATCAAACCATGGCTGTGTCGGATCCAACCATGGGCCTGGCACAGTGACGGCCATACACAGCTCAGCTGTGCTGGCTTCCCAGAGATCAGGAATGTATGTTTCTTTCACGGCATTTCAGAACAATAGCTTTTACATAATGACTGGGAAAGAAGCACATGTGCAGAGTTGTAAGGCGCCTGTTTTAACAGCAATGGTGCTTTAGTAATCTCCATGGCTTGCCTTTATCTGTTTAAATATTATATTCCAAAAAGGCAAGCATGAGTTTATCTAGCTCACAAAAAAAAAAAAAAAAAAAAAAAAAAAAAAAGACTATAATACAAAAAGTGATTCGGAATCCCTGAACCAAATTGTTGAAAATGAAACCAGGGCTGGGGAATGTGGCTCAGTTGATCCAACGCTTACATAGCGTGCACAACGACCTGGGTTCGGTCTCTAGCACTTCACAAACCTGGCATGGTGCCGCATGCCTGCAATCCCCCCAGACAAAGGCTAAGCCTTGATTACCAGCTTCCAGGCTGATTCTAAGAACTGTGCAGGAAAAGGCTGCACCGTGCCCCCACAGTGCCACAATGCCTGCATTTGTTTTCAGAACTCCTAGTAACAAGATGCTGTTCTAAGAACTCTGTGTATAAAACCTTGTCTTTATGTGTTTTGGCCTTCTAGACAACTCTGGATTGTAGATTTGTTCCTCCCTAAAGATACCAGATTTAGCAAATAAAAATAAGAGACCACCGTGCTAGCTATATATCTATAAACTGCACGTATGTAGAGAGCACACATACAAGCACTTTAGATCAACAATGACTGGGGTTTTTTTTTTATATCCATATTATTAAATATTAAATGTTGCCATAGTTATAATAAAATGTATTTGCTATCCACCTGAATGTCAAACTTAACCGAGCCTCTTGTGGCATATCTGGCAGCCCTAGCATGACCAAGGCCGAGCCAACCACCCTCCAGCTAATTAAGCACAGATGGCTGCCGTGGTTTGTGTTTCACTGTTTACTGATGGCGGATTAGTTAACTGCCAAAAGGCTAAGATTTTGATTGGACATGACGGTATTTTGAAATTAGAAAATACCCCTGTCACTCAGAGATCACACGTGACATACCCCTGGTCCTTGACGTACATCGTCCTCCACGTTAAGCTGCTGGCATGGACTGTGCTCCCCCGCCCCCCACCCCTCCCCAAGACCCGAGCACTCCAGTTTCAGTATCATAGACATGTGGTCGAAGCGTAGGCTGAGACTAGACTGTGAGACGGCTTGACATGGGTCCCGCTATTAAATAACTTGGTTCCAAACCAAGCAAGAGTCAACTATTCCCTTTGCCTGGCCTACGATTCCCATTGGGATAGTAATAATCAGGAAAACCAGCAAGGGGAAAAAAGCGCCCCACGGCAGGTGAATCATGCTCAACCCATTTAACCTCTCAGATCACAATTCCATGTCTGTTTTCAAAGAAAATGTCCCATAATGCCAGAGGAACATTCACAAGGGGTTTCCTGTGTCTCTGTGCCTTTGTCACCTTCAAGTAAAATAGTAAAAGGTTCACCATGAGGGAGATTTATTTAGGGGGAGTCAATCTGAAGTGTTGTGAATTATTCAAGGATGTGCGGTTGAAGGGGCAGCACTGCCCCTTCAAACACCTTCGCTCCTCACAGGAAGACAGGCATTAAGGAAAGCCAAGGCTATCCCCTTGTTTGCTCCCTGCTTGCTGGCTTCCCCCTTGCAAGGTCTTGCTGCACCCAGTTTGCAGTTTTGTTAAGTAAAACACACGATATGAATTAATTGTCCCCCCCCCCACAGAGCTGTGTGCAAAAGCAGCTGTCTTCCTCTCTGCTGCCCCCACCGTGCCAGTCAGACACTCCCCACGGCTGGCTCGCCATTCTTCTTCCTTCCCCAAACAGAACAGTGTTAATCCATTTAACAATTCTCTGTGTCTGAACTGATCTAGACAGGAGCAGCAAGAGAGACTGAGTTAGTCTCTTGGAGAAGCACTTTCCCCGAAGAGAACAGTTTGAGTAGCACATTTGGGGAGGTTAACACAACACAATTGGCCTTTTTCCCCCCAGCCGCCCTCCCTCCCCCCACCCTCCCACCCCCGTGTGCCCCAGACATAAATTTTCCTGTTTCACCTCACAACAATGCATGTCCAAGCCACGCTGTGATTAAAGAGGAGAATATGCTTATCACCCCCTGTTCTTCGCATGTTGGAGCAGGCGAGATCGAGGGTGGTAAACCAAAGGAAATTTCCACTTGCCCTTAGCTGCTGCACGCTCTCGGTCTATACGAAAGCCTCCTGTTATGAAGGAAGTGTTCGGCTGAAGTTGGTCACTCGTAACAACAGACAGATGTATAATGTTTTTATTTGGGTTAGCCAGCTCTCCTGCAAATAAAGAGCCTGAAATTAAGCTGTCTTTGCAAATGATAGCTCTGACTTGCATTGGTGCTCAGGTTCTTTGCCATGGAAAATGAGTCTCTGCTGAGCCTGCGATCCCGTTCAGACTTGTCCTTGCTGGAGAGAGAGAAGGCTGACTGACAGTCTACAGACTCGAAAACACTAGAAGGGACCGTACTGAGGAATAAGGGTACAACTATGCAAACCACATTTAAGGATGGAAAAGGATTTTTTTTTTAGTACTTATGGAATTTGAAAGAATAACAGTAGGACAGAGACAGGGGAGGGAGGCTAAATACTTGAACACAGAGGCAAAATGGGTCCCTGACAGGGTCACGCGGCACATGAAATTGGGAATTAGTCACTCAAGGAACATTTGCTGCTTTCGCTGTGTGTGACAGGGTGAAGGATAAATTTTCTCCAACTCACCAAGCTACCTTTTCCATCTTCTGGGAAACTGGGTTTAAGATTCAAGTTTTTGAAAAAAAAAATCACCTGAAGGAGTTTGGGCTTCTCAGCTCAGGCGTGGGATCAGCGGCCCTGCACGTCCATGAACTCATCTCGAGACACTTGGTGTTAGCCAGGAGTGACATCTGCTCACGGGAATGCCTGGGAATCACAAGTGTGTCCCAGAGCTAAGCCAGTTAGTTGCTGGGTGATGAACTGTCAACAAAGTGTCCCCACCCTTAGATCCTCTTTTAGGTCTGTTCGGTGTAGACCAGATCAGGATTCCCTAGGGCACTTCTGAAGGTCAGATCTACGCTGAAGTATGGTGAGTGACTCCTTACACACTCCTTGCCGCACAGGAAATAGCACTTGGCCCGACAGTGGCAGAGTCAGGGAAGGGCATGGGGCAAGCCCCTCTGCATGGTCCTGGAGCATTCTTTGACTACAAGGACTTATAGCAGCATGGCCTTCGCCAGCAAAACACGCCAGCTGGCCTCCTACAAACACCTCCGATGGGGCTTTGCCTGAGCCATGCTTGAGTCAGATGGTGCGTAGACTCCAGGCATCCCAGGAGGCCACCTCTCTGTGCGGGGCAGGCCTCTAGGGTTCCTATCAAGTGTAGAGCCTCGGGAGGGAGGGAGGGAGGGAGGGCGGTACCTGTACAAGGAAGTGAGCCCTCACCAAATCTCTCAAGCTCTTCGTCATTGTTGTTGCGTCATTGTTGAGACAAGGTCCTACACAAGGCCGGGCAGAGGGTAAGCGATGAGTCAGAGATGCCTGTTTACTGTGCGATGGGTGCACTCCTCCAGTGTGGGTTCCATCACAAGCCACTGGGAGAAGACAGGGGTCACTGTGTCATTGGTGATGGTGTTGTAGCTGGGAGGCCAGTGCCAGAGGCTGACAGACCTGGTCATCTGGCCAAAGTCTTCTGACTACAGGCTTTATGCGTGTGCATGAATTAATCTCTCCCACCTTAAGCTCCCCATTTAGAAAATAGATTGGGTTTTTTTTTCCTTCTTTCTTCCGCTGGTAAAGAGAAGGATGGAATAAAAAAACGACGTTGCTTCGGAGTGTCCTCCTCCTGAAATCAAAGCTGTCAGCAGCACAGAGTAATGCGCCCCCCTCCCCCCCATGCCCCTACTTCCAGTATGCCTATGAGAGGACAGATCTCCAAGCCATAGGAAGGTTGGAACGGAGGTCCGTCTGCGCATGCGCCTTGTTCTGCAGGCTCTCCAAAGGAAGGTCCGCATGGAGGTCCAGTCTGCGCATGCGCTTGTTCTGAAGCCTCTCCCTGCGCCTGGCACCTAAGCGCAGACTCTGAAGTCTGTAGGTACCCAGCAGCCTCTTTCCCTAGGCCGTGCTTAGAGATGAGGCACGTTTGTCTCTGGCTAGACTTACTTCTCTGCTCCAAGTTCTCACCCTAGGTTAGCATTTGGAGTTTCCATTGGGGCTATTTCAGAGTGTGTATGCCTTCCTTTTAAATTCCGTGTGTGGTTAAGGTAGTGTGCAATCCAACACCAAACCCTGGCCTCACAGGCTTCTCTGGTGCCACTTTTCAGTACGATTTGTCTGTGGATCCCAAAACTCCAAAACCTCCATGACCCACACAAGCATCCGTTCTCACCTGTTACAAGGTAGCAGTTGCTCTGCTGTGGTCCAGATCTGGACATCTTCCTCCTCTTCTCCCTCCCCAGAATGAGGAGCAGCCCGGGGGCATCGCAAAAGCCCCCGCAGGAGCCCAGTGCCTCTGCTCAGCTGTGGTGGCCACTGCCACGCACAGTTCATTGTTCAGATAAAGTCACATGACCTCCTCCCACGGGAAGCAAAGGGTCAGGCCTACAGTAAGGATTCTTTATAGAGCCAGCAGAAAAACGCTGAGAATAACTGGCATCCCTGTCACACACAGTAACCAAAGCCTGCCCCAGCACTCCCTGCATAGACCGCTGACCCGGAAACCGGCTTGTGAACGTGCTGGGGTGTGTGGGCAAAGCCACTGGTGTCCTACCCTCTAGGTAAGCAAGGAACTGGCTCCAGAACTCAGCCAGACATTGAAGCCAATGGCAGATGGTTTTGAAGAGGAGAGAAAATGTTGGTTCAAGGCTGTAACAAAGGTCTCCCGGTGTCTGTGTGGTCTGCCACAGGGTCCAAAGGACAGCCTGGCTGGTTTTATTTCCAGCTACTTTGAAATCCTCTAAGTGCAGTGAACCCTGAACAAATTCTTGTTAAGCACTTTCTTTCCTACTTAATACTTAATCCTGTGTATACTTAACATGGAATTTAATCTGGGTAATCTTTGGGCTTTGTAGGTCATCAAAAAAAAAAAAAATGGTGTGTCAGAAGCAGCTGGTGCCCAAGAAAGCTTTTTAAGCAACTTTTCATATCAACAAGAGGCTATATTTTGTCAAGAGTTTAAGTTAGACCCTTTGTATTTTGTTAGTCCAAAAAAGCAAGGTATGAATTGATCCAGGTTTTATTCCTCGGCACCTGCCCTCCCTGTGAGTGCATCTGGAGTGGGGACACTAGAGACTGGCTGAAAAGCAGGACACAACATCCCCATAAAAGGAAAGCTGTGTTTTTCTTTTTTTCTGCTGGTACACCCACCTTACTTGTCCACCACAGACCACAACATGATGTTTTCCCAGGATGAGAACACAGAAAATTTACAAAACGAAATGAGAAGATAGTTTCAAACTTTTAGGAAGTCTCAGAGTTGTGCTAAGCAGGAGGGGAAAGTGATTGCCAAATGAATCTGTTTTTCTTAAGACAGTATCTGTGGTAGGCAGAAGATCCTATTTTTAAGAATTAGAAAAAAACAGGTGTCATGTAAATAGGAGTGGCTAGCAAAAACAATGGGTGAAATTTATTGTGAGAGTTAAAAATATCTCCGCATTTAATTTTTGCTAGAATTATTTCTATTATATTAAAATACATATTTAACACAAAATATAAATAACATTTATACAATTAGTGTAGATTAATTTTAGCTAGTTATTTGTACTGTACAAATAACTAATATATTGTAATGTATTTAATATACATATTAATTAATATAAATATTTAATACAATAATTATGTAATAATATATTCACAGCTTAATAATACTGTAATAATTATAAATAATATAAATTAATAAAAATAATATATAATTTTTATATTTTTGCTATATTTTATAATATATAACATACATATACTCTCTAATCTTTATGGCATGTAAGTACTTATAAAATAAGCATAAATAATATGTCACAGTTTTTACTAGAATCTCTGTATTTCTGGATTTAAAAGCCTTGTCCCTGGCTCTGGGCACCAGGAGGTGGCATTCCATCTACAAAGATGGTGGAGTTGGATACCGGAATCATCCATGTGCAGACATATTCAACACCTGGGCAACAGTATTTCTCAGGACGCTGAGAGGAGGCAGAGCCAGTACCACACATCCTGAAGCTCCATCACCCGTGGTGGCAACAGCACACTCCCCAGAGTAGCAGCGGCGCGTGGGGTCCATTAGGCCTCACGTTGGCAGGCTTCGAATCTTCCAGGTGGTTCGCTCTGTAAAAGGTGTGGCTCAGGGCGTACAGGCCTGCCATGAGTCGGTGGTGCTGGCAGTGTGAATTGAGCCCCTTCTCCATGGCCCGTGTGTGTGTCTAGGTGTGTCGTCCTGCAAGAGCAAATGGCAGCGCTCGCTCTGCTGCAGTGATGCACAGAGAAGGGCCCGTGTGGGAAGCCGGCTGAGGCAGGGCTGCTTTGTCGGTGTTCTACTATCTGTGAGGAGTCTACAGGAGTGTGGTAACCCAGGGATTTCTGACTACATTGTCCTAATATCCACTTTGAACGCTTCTCGCTCTAGTCCTGCCCCTTATTTCCCCACATGTTTCTTCTGATTGGCCCTCAGCCTTCTGTCCACTCACAGGCTGTTTCCTTTCAGCAGGGACTCCTCCCCAGGGTGCTCCGCATGCTTTCCCAGACCCTCCTTTCTCACTGGAGCCCCGCCTCTCTGATGGAATTTGACAGCTTTTTCCCCCCATTTCCCTGCCTGGTTCCCAGCACTACCAGAGCAGCCAGCCAAGCGTCTCCTGCAGTGTGCCTACTGTTTAGCTTCCTTCTTAAACCAACTTTTCTTTCCCTCATCTTCAGAAAACAAGTGGTGTACACTGCACAACAAATGCCAAGGGAGTTCAGGCCCTGTGTGAGCAGGGAAGGGCAGCCCTGACTTCTCCATCCTATACTTTCAAGGACATCAGTGAAGACGTCATGGTCCTGAGAACTTTGGTCCAGACCAGTAGGCTTTGACAGCGGGGGAAAGCCTGAGAGACTAAGTGTGATCCCGGAGACTCGCCCTGAGTATCTGGAGGATTAAGAGAGGGGAAGTCACGTGACAATGTCCACCCGCATTTAGCACATGGAACACTGTGGGTGACTCTTAGTATTTTAGAAGAGAGAAGCCATGCAGATTGTAGCATCATGGAGGAAAAACAAAACCAGAGGCAACAACATGAAAACATATCAGGGTGCAAAAGGGCAAACTTCTATTCTAAATGTTGTGTATTTATTTAGTGTGTGTGAGTTTGTGTGTGTACCACTGTGTGTGCAGCACCCATGGAGGCCAGAAGAGGGGGATCCAACCTCCCGAAGCTGGAGTTACAGGTGTGTGTGTGTGTGCGGGATTCGAACTTGGGTCCTCCGCAATAGCTGCAGCCGCTCTACCACTGAGCCATCCCTCCATCCCCCAAGAAGTACATTTCCTGAAATAAGGGCGCTGAAGAACGAGTAAATTAAGAGCATATTGTGACGATATGTAAACGCCAATGAAGCTAACAGTCGAACTGATGTGTGTGGCCTTAGCAGAGCCATGAGCAAGCGGCTGTCTTCCAAGTGCATGGTGGACACTTGCTGCGGGGGCTGACGGGGGGACTGTGTTAACTATAAAGCAGCTCCTGTTGTAAACAAAGTGACTGATTGGTAACAAGAAACAAGCATGTGAGCCTGAGCGGGACCCACACAGAGGTGTAAAGGTCAAGAGAAAGAGGTGGGTAACATAGGTAGTAGTCAGGTGATACGCGATATGCAGGTAGGTAGTAGATTAAGTTTATTTGGTAGCTGCTGCAGAGATGACACATAGATTATAGAGGATTAGCTAGCAGATAAAAGGTGGGAAAGTGACTGATAACTGCTTGACAAATTACACGTGAACACAAACACACACACAGAGTATTTCAGAAAAGAGTGAAAAGCCCCTTGATTTTAGACCAGATCACGAGGAGCAGAGGGTATGGGTGTGTGTTGGGGGGACACTGGGGTACCTTCCACAGCCTTTGCACCTCCTCCAGCGCTCCATGGAGCCTTTTGCTCCAGGCTTTAGTCCGTCATTTTTTTTTTTTTTGAGGTGGTGCTGACAGCCTATCTTTTCACCGACTCTCTCTGACTCGACAGCAGCCATGTGTTTCCACAGGCAGTGGAGTGGGAACTGTTCTGGTCTCTTCCCCTCCAATGTGTGCTGTTTACTTCCTCCGAGCTTCCCCTTCCTGCCTCCTGCTCGGATCCCTGTGGCCTCGGTGGGGGTGGGCTGACCCTTCTCTGCAGCGCATTTTGCCAATGAGCTCCCTCCAGGGGCTGGGTTCCCAGCTAGGGCTGTGGTGGTAGCAACGGTGGTTTCATTCTTAAAAATTCTTGGTCATTTGGCCTGGACTGGGCACCTTGCCAAATGGCCAGGGATTCGAAGGTAAACGCCACGCCCACTGCCGTGAAGAAATCCTCAGGGGCCAGTTTTTGCTGGGTGCTCCCGGATCTACCACCTGTGAACAGCACATGTACCCCTCTTTCTTTCAGGCCATAGCTGAACCCCATGGTAGCAAAGTGGGTGAAGGGAAGCGAGGACGTGCCACGTGCCCTGCAGAAGATTCCTGACCTACAGAGTGAGTGACCAGGTGGTAAAGGGCTCGGAGGGCAGAGGGTACTAGGCTGGGGGCTCGGGTTGGAGGACAAAGGAGGCTGGCTGTCCTGAGACCCTTGTCCCTTAGCTGTTGTCTTTCTGAGACAGGAGGGCCTCAGATGCCAAGCCCTGACTGCCAGGAGGCGCTGCTCAGGCGCTGACCCTAAAGCCAGGTGCTCAGGCCTGCAGCCAGCACGTTCTTACCAGAAACAGGAAAGCACACAGCTCTTCCCCTGGCAGGTCCACTTCCCAGCAAGAGCAAGGGAGAAACAGAAGCCCCACAGCCCTGCTTTCCAGGGAACAAAGCCACCGTGCCCACAGTCTTCAGGCTGCTGTGCAGGAGGCCTGCCTTCTGTGTGCAAGATGCTCATGTTTCACTTGTCCTGGGAAAGCTTAAGCCCGTGGGCACGCGTGTCCTCTATCCTCTGTCTTTTTCCTTAAGTACATCCAGTCACTTGCACGTAAGCTGCTGCATCTGCCCTTGGCAGAGCTCCTGTTGCCAATGTCTCTGCGGCTGGCGTGGCGTCCCCTTTCCGACCTTCAGTGAGGTTGCTTTCTGCCTCATTATGGGCTAAGAAGTGTGGCCAGGGGCACACGAAGGAGGAAGGCCTGTGCGCCCTGCGATGGCCCTGCCTTCTAAAGAGTAGATCCAGGAAGAGAGTGCAGTAGGCTTCAAGAAGTTAGAGCTCTGAGTAACTTTCGGACTTTCTTTACAATGAAAACAAAACAAAACAACAAAACAAAACAAAGTGACCTTCCAAGAAAGAAAGGTGTGGGGACAGGTCATTTCAAGGGATATTCAGCCCTTCACAATGAAACAGGAAGATTAAGTGGCCCAGAGGCTCCATTTTACATCCTGAGCAGGCGCTGCCTTCCATGGGACCCTTGCCATTTCCGTGAAGGGATTTGCCTGCATTCATTCTAAAACTTTTTTTTGACAGATTATTGTCTGAGTCATAAGCCACTACGTGCCCATCTATTGCTTTCCAAAGGAGAAAAAAATTTTCCCCAATTCTTAAAATGCCAGGGAGGTAGGGGGAAAACATGGTTAGCCAGGTAGAGTTACTCTGTAACAGTCAACATTTTCGCGGAAGGCAGGAGTCATCTGTCAGGCAGGTGCTATAAGATGCTCCCTGGGCCTTGCTGCCAGCTCTTCCCTAGCTGCGGCTGCTGAAGCAGGGCGCGCGATGCCTGCGCTGAGCTGGGAGTCCAGTGCTGCTGGTAGGTGGTTTTTGTTTTTGTTTTTCTTTTGTTACTACATCAGATTTCTACACTTACACTACACACCCTTTTGTTTGTTCTTAAAATAGACTCCTCCAGCTGGCTCTATTTTGATCTAAAGGACAGGGCAGAATCTCGTGCATACCTAAACATCGCACCTAGAACGGCATTGGTTGTATTGTCTAATAATAACCCACGTAGCAACTGAGATGTTAAGAAGGCTTAATTGCTTGCTGTGGTTGGGGCTATAGTTGCTTGATAATTGGGCTTTTCCCGAATGTCATCAGAACCAAGAGAAACCATTGATGCTTAATTATTAATCATTTTTATGGGGGTGGCAAATGAATTGCTCCAAAATAATTTTTATCGTGGTGACAGGTGAATTGCTCCAAATTATATGGGTTAAAAGGAAGATCTAAAAATGTATTGATACTGCCTTGGCTCTGAAAATTTGGGGTAATAGTCTCTATTGCTGTACCAAAACCAGTTTATGGGTGGGTTGATCTTATGTGTGCAAGATCATGTATTGGATCACTTCTGGATCTAGCCAAGCAAGTTTTAAGTATTATCATGGTAAACCATTAAAGCTGGCTATAAATGAATGCTGGTAACGTTTTGTAAGATATTTGCATAACTTCTTAGTGTCGTCAGGAGAAAACTAACTCGTTTTGTTTTTAGAGTAAGGCTTTGTTAGGTGCTAACATAGTCATCATGAGAGCTGGACCAGCAGGACCATTCTTGTCCACCGTACACAAACACAGGAGTCCCTGGAAAGGGGCAATCTCAGCTGAGGAATGGCTCCCCCAGACTGACGTGTAGGCGGGTCTATGGGGCGTCTTACTGACTGATGATTTATGCTGGCAGTACTAGCCCACTGTGGGCGGCGCCAACCCCTAGGCAGGTGATCTGGGCTGTATAAGAAAGGCAGCTAGCCAGGAGACAGAGTTCCTCCATGGCCTCCGCCTCACTTCCTGCCTTGGCTTCCCCCACAATGGCTTGTGACCTGTAACCTGTAAGGTGAGATAAACTCTTTTTCCTCCAAATGTTGCTTTTCTTCAGTGTTTAATCACAGCAACAAAAAGCAAACAAGGACAGAAAAGCGGGTGCTCTGTGGGGTGAAAATCCAGGCAGGCATTAAGGACTTTTACTCCCACTTAGAAATTAGAGAATTGAGGTCTGGAAAGGCTTGGAAAGGCTAGAAGTCTGCACCGAACCACATAGCTAGTCAGCTGCAGAGTCAGAGTCCATCTGTACTAGCTCGATTCCAAGGCCTCGATGCCACCCTCAGCCTCCCCTTAGCCACCGGAGTTCTGTATCTGTGGGTTGGAACTACTGAGGGTTAAAGATACCAGGGGGGGGGGGGGCGGGACAGGCACAGTTGACCCTGCCCTGGCTGTGTGCAGACACTGGTCTGGCAATTATTCCCCAAGCGCACAGAGCAGAAGTCTCTCCTCTATGTACCATGAGCATATGCTGAGTTGTAGGAATCACGCAGAGCTGGTTTACAGTACTGAGAATGTTGCACGTAGATTATATGCATTTAATTTGTCATCTCTGTAAAGGAATTATGATCCATGACAGAGTTTTATGGCCATGGCGGGGGTGGAGGGGTGTCCTAGAAACAGAGGGCCCCTGGAAACTGCCTTAGTTTTGCTTCCTGTTGCTTTGTTAAAATACCCTGGCAAAAGCAACTTAGGCGGGCTCTGGGGAGATAGCTTATGGCTCTTGCAGAGGGCTCAGCTCCCTGCGCCCAGGCCAGGCAGTCTTCTAGCTCTGTGGGGATCAGGTTCCTTCTTCTGGCTTCAGCGGGCACAACCCTGCAACACACATACACGCATACATCTTTTGTGGGAGAAACAAGTAAACAGAGAAAGGTTTCGTTTTAACTAAAAATTCCAGACAGGTTACAGTTCATCACGGAGGGCAGGCACAGAGACAGGAGCCTGACAGAGCTGGTCACGTGCCTCTCCACCAGAGAAACTGAGGAAGGCAGGCAGGGCTGCTTAGCCACCTTCCCCACTCCTATATAGCTCAGGATCCCCTATGACTAGGGAGTGGTGCTATTACAGAAGGCGGGCCCTCCCCCCCTACCTCATGAAGATCGCCACAGACACGCGCTCAGACGGTCCCTCACTGAAACTCTTCTTTCCATGTGATTCTAGATTGTGCTGAGCTGATAGTTAGAGCTACCTGGCATGGGTACCAACGGATGACCGTTCACCCGACCTTACCGTACATGGCAATAGACCATAGTTACCGCACGTGGTAGAAGATTGGCGCCAAAACGTAACAAAAAGGTTGCTACCTATTCTGCTTCCTGGAAGCCCCGCTGGTTGTCAGACACATCTTTTCTTTGTTTTTCCTTCAGGTGGTCCGAGGAGCCTGAGCATGGATGCCATTCACAGCAGCATGTCCAGTGCCCCGCTGGTGAAGCACGCCAGCGGCCTTGGACTCAAGGCCCACAGGCCTCGAGTCATGTCTAAGAGTGGCCACAGCAATGTGAGGATCGACAAGGTTGACGGCATCTACCTGCTCTACCTTCAGGACTTGTGGACGACGGTCATTGACATGAAGTGGCGGTACAAGCTCACCCTGTTTGCGGCCACCTTCGTGATGACCTGGTTCCTGTTTGGGGTGGTCTACTACGCCATCGCGTTTATTCACGGCGACTTAGAACTCGGGGAGTCCAACTCTAACCACACGCCCTGCATCATGAAAGTGGACTCCCTCACCGGAGCGTTCCTCTTTTCCTTGGAGTCCCAGACGACCATCGGCTACGGGGTCCGCTCCATCACGGAGGAGTGTCCTCACGCCATCTTCCTCCTGGTTGCCCAGCTGGTCATCACCACACTGATTGAGATCTTCATCACGGGGACCTTCCTGGCCAAGATCGCAAGACCCAAGAAGCGAGCCGAGACCATCAAGTTCAGCCACTGTGCGGTCATCAGCAAGCAGAACGGGAGGCTGTGCCTGGTCATCCAGGTGGCCAACATGAGGAAGAGTCTCCTGATCCAGTGTCAGCTCTCGGGGAAACTGCTCCAGACGCATGTCACCAAGGAGGGAGAGCGCATCCTTCTCAACCAGGCCACCGTCAGGTTCCACGTGGACTCCTCCTCCGAGAGCCCCTTCCTCATCCTGCCCATGACCTTCTACCACGTGCTGGATGAGACGAGCCCCCTGCGGGACCTCACGCCCCAGAACCTAAAGGAAAAGGACTTTGAGCTGGTGGTGCTTCTCAACGCCACCGTGGAGTCCACCAGCGCCGTGTGCCAAAGCAGAACGTCTTACATCCCGGAGGAGATCTACTGGGGCTTTGAGTTCGTGCCTGTGGTTTCTCTCTCCAAAAACGGAAAGTATGTGGCCGACTTCAGTCAGTTCGAGCAGATCCGGAAGAGCCCGGATTGCACTTTCTACTGTGCAGATTCTGAAAAACAGAAGCTGGAAGAGCATTACAGGCAGGAGGATCAGAGAGGGCGCGAGCTGAGGAGCCTCCTGCTGCAGCAGAGCAACGTCTGACCCCGGCCGGCCTCTGGGCACCCCCCGAGCTCTCTCCTAACCAGGCCTCCTCTCAAGAGCAATGGCTGCCGCCGTGAACGTGGGACAAGTGGGCCTACTACCCAACCGCACGGACGGATGTTCAAGGCTCGTCTTTCCCTTTGTTCCGGTGGCTGGACAAGCATTGCTGAATATATAAAAGGGTCTCTTCAGAGTGCCTGGCCAGAGATGAACGCTCAAATTCAGGTGCCCCCTCCCTGCCCCCACCACCCATAAAATGGAGCTATATATTGAAGAACTGAGCATAGAAAGACGGAGAGAGGATTCCTGTTGGGGGACAGACATGTAGCAATGTCGACAGCAAATGAAATGTATGCCTGTTCAAGAACACGAACGTATATAACGCAAAGTATTTATTTAACCCGTCTGTCGAGGGCGCTAGTGGCGGAGGCCTGAGGTGTGACTCACACTTAAGAACCTGCTCCCTACTCTTGTTCAAGTGCATAAGTTACTTGCAATGACAAATCATCTGGTAATGACCAAAAGTGTTGGGGAAGCAGGGACCTCAAGCTTGCAAAACACAGTCACTTTGTTTTTTGTGGGTTTTTTTTTTTTCATTTTTCAATGGATTTAATTGTGTGGAGTGAAAGTAATCTAATCAGGAATCAGAGTTGTGAAAATACATCCGCATCTTAATTCTGTTTGTCCCCATTATTTTAGGGAGAGGTGTGTATTAGCCTCTTAACGCACATGACAGACAAGCTAACCAGCGCCACTTAGGGTCACATTGGCAACATACACAAGCGGGTTTCAGCCAGGCTTACAGAAGCATCCCTATCATAGGCTGTACTCTGAGTAATGTTTTCAAGGTCATGAAAGATTGTGACCTGCAGACCTGCTTCCTAGTCAGTGCTGTCAGCCAATATCTCTCTTAGCCATTTCAGTTTTTCCCACTGAACATAGCTTGGCCACAAAGAAATTACATACAATTAACTGATGTCTTAAGAACAAAGTAGCTCAACTGGGTATGGTGGCACACGTCTTTAATTCCAGCACTTAGGGAGGCAGAGGTTTGCAGATCTCTGTGAGTTTGAAGCCAGCCTGACCTACAAAGTGAGTCCAGGACAACCAAAGCTACACAGAGAAACCACGTCTTGAAAAACCAAGGAAAATTCAAAGGTTGTGGGTTAGAGTCCCACCAAAGTCAATGGCACTTTAAAAAAAGAAAAAAACCAAGGAAAAAAGAGAGAGAGAGAGAGAGAATGAGACAGCTCCCTGCCAAAGTACATAGAAGACCATAGTCACCACAAGAGAAAACTGAGACTGTGTCACAACATAGGGAGTCTAAGCAGATGCTATGGTTTGCAAGGCTAGGTGGCGACATCGCAAAGAGGAGCTGAAGGAGTTTGCAGGCAAGAGGCCACCTTGTGCAAGTGCCAAGAGCATACGCCAAGTGTCCAAACGAATCAGTGTTAATGGGCGTAATGAGGAGTGAAACACCCACATATCCTTGGGCCAGGATTGGCTGAATATGTAAAAAGGTGTGTGTTCATTTTACTTAAATCAAGACAAACTGTAAATTCACCCAAGTGCCTTGTGACCGTGAATGTGTAGGCAGTGTGCACGCACGCGCGGGAGTACACACCTCATACAGTATGCCAGTGTGTGCTCTGGATCTGCAAACGCAGGCATCTGGGGTCAGACGTCCACCACGGTTATCCCCATGTGTATTTGACTCTGTAAGAAAATGACACTTGGGCTCAGAGAAGCAGGGGTGGCATTGGCTGTTGGTGTGAATGCTGCCCTCCCGGCCACAACTTCCTGTCCCCACATTTGCAAGGGCTTTTCTTTTAAACAACAACAGGTGTAAATAAAATCTTTGGATTGGAACTGACTAATGTAGTCAAAGTCCGAGACTCATGGAGGATTCAGGGCTAGAGAAATGGCGCAGTGGGTAAGAGCAGGGGGACACCAGTTCAAACCCCCAGCACCCATCTCTAAAGATCCAGGGAGGATTTCATAACCCTGTAACCCCAGTGCCACAGGGAGCTGAAACAGGAAACTTGCTGGGGCTGACTGGGTGCCAGGAAGAACTCCAGGTTCGGTAAGAGACCCTGTCTCAGGGGAGCAAGGCAGAGGAGGAGGACAGTGGCCCACTCCTCCAGCCTCCAGGCATAGGTGTGTCATTCCCACCCCACAAGTCTCACACACACACACACACACACACACACACACACACACACAGAGAGAGAGAGAGAGAGAGAGAGAGAGAGAGAGAGAGAGACAGACAGACAGACAGACAGACAGACAGACAGAGATAGTGATCTTAGATCATTCAATATTTTTTTCTGTTCCTGCTTTCATGGCCGTTTTAGGCTGCCATCCTTTAAAAACTTTTAGATGCCTGTTTGGACACTAGTCCCTTTAGCTATTAATCCTGTGTATTTGTGTCATGTATTAAAGTAAAATCAACAGGGAAAAATCATGCTATGAGGGTGTTTGTGGTGTCCTTTCTACTGCAGTATGAAGTTCCTCACACACAATCTCCCTTGGTGCCCATGTGACCCTGACTGACACCAGCCACTCAGCCCTCCCCTGTTGTATACGGTACATTGGTGACATGTCGGGCTCAAAATCACCTTTGTATAATCACTGCACATTATTTTCAGCCAAATTTGGATTATCTGATTATTTGATTTTTTTTGTAATGTACACAAATATATGCAGTGCCTTCAAAACCAATGTATGGGTCAGGTGTGCTGGCACATGCCTGTGATCCTGGCACATGGGGGCTAGGGGGCACAAGGCCAGCCTTGATGACGTAATGCCTGCATTACATGAGCCCCTCGACTAAAAGAGTATGCTCTATGGGTCAATAGTCATATTGTAACATAGTATGTAGTAAGCACTTCCACAGCTGACTGGTTGGAAACAACATTTTCCTATTAGCTTAGCTATTACTATTTTCAATCACATGTTCTCATGTTAATAACTGAGTTAGGTAGTAAACTTACCGGGTGTTATCTACAGGGTCTTCTGATTGAAACAGACGTATAAAAGTCATCAAAGCAATGAAGGGTTTAACCCCAAGAGAGTTTTGTGGGTTTTGTTTTTTTTTTCAGAAACCTAACATGCATTTGCCTTCTCAATGATTCTACTCAAAACGCGCTTCATCTGGGAAGCCACAGGGCCAGCGGCAGCGGATCAGTGTATGCCTTGCAGCCTGTGACCCAGACACAGAGAGAGAGATGTACCCTCTGTCCCACACAGTGAACCACCTTGGGTTGAGGGTAGGAGCTAAACATTGGTTCTCTGTTTTCTTTTTATTCACAGCGAAATTAACAGTGAAGTTTTTGAGTATCTAAAATAAATGTATAGTGATAAAAATAATTAATATTCACTAGTGGACCAAATATTTAGATTAATGTAAACACCCATTTTGTTTATTTGAATTAAATTAAATTCACTTTGAATTGGCTGTGGTTTTGACATCACTGGAATGTAAAATTGGGTTATATTTTTTTTAAGGCCACTTGTTCTAGTGTGGAGAGGCCTTTCTATCCTAACACAATTCTCTCTTACTTAGATCCTTGTCAGGCGTGGGCAGAGGATGTGGCAGAGGAAAAGAAAGGAACTGGAGAGAGAAGGTGGGAGAGGAGGGGAAAGAAGGGGGCGCAGCCTGGGCCGCTGCAGGGGGCTCACCACAGGCTCACAGCAGGCACTGACGCTGGGCATAGCCTTATGTGGCTGTCTTCCGTCTTAGAGTGTCTTTGTCTATACAGTGCTTGAAAGAGTTATTTAAGATGGAGGCTGCAAGGCAGGTGGATCACTGTGAGTTTGAGGCCAGTCTGGTCTACAAAGCGAGTCCAGGACAGCTAAGGCTACACAGAGAGACCCTGTCTTGAGGGGGAAAAAAAAGAGATGGCGGCCAGTTTTCTTTGATGATGTTTTAGAAACTAAAGCTACCCTATCTCAAGTCTTGATTTCCACTTTCCCTGCTGAGAACTTGTAACTTGTAAGACAGCATCTGGTTATGGGACCATGGCAGGCATGAGGCATGCTGACTCCCTCCTGAGGCTTAACTAACCACTCTGCCCTGTGGGGCTACCATGTGGCCTTGAATGTGGGTTATTTGTCCCCCGATCTTCAGGTTTGGGGCTGGCAAAGGGTGATTATCTGCAGCTCTGAGGTCTCCAGAGTCCAAGTCTGCAGCAAAAGGACAGAGGCTGGGGCTTGGATGTAAAGGATAAAGCATTTACCTGGTTTCTTGAGGTGTTCCTGCCATCCAGTCTCTTCACTTTGTGTCCTCATTGCTTACTCTTTAAAGGAATCAGGAACATGGTCTTTGGCTTCAAAGTAAGAAAGGAAGTCAGGAAAGTGTAGGAAATACACTGGAGTGGCTGGGGAGGTGACTCAGGACATGCTGGCCTCCTAACAGCAGGGCCTGAGGTCCCCTGGCCCCCAGAGCCAGGTGTGGTGGTGACGAGTTCTTAGTCCTACTGGTGGTGAGGTGGAGACAGAGAGATCTCCAGAGCTCGCTGGCCGGCCGGCCAGCCTAGCTAACTTGGCATGTTCCAGGCCAACAGGAGACCCTGTCTCAAAAAAACAAGGTGGAAGTCTGACCTCGGCTACAACCCAAATGGCTACCCAACGTTGCCTTACAGCAGCATTCTCTCTCAACCCCGGAATTTCCCTAGCAATGCCACAGGATGGCGGCCATGTTCTTTCCGAAGCTTTGCCGCTGTCATAGAAGCAGCAGCAGCTTCATCTATCAACCAATAATGCAGAGGCTAACAGCCAAACGTTGGGCAGAGCTTGGCAAATGCTGAGGAAGAGGAGGAGGAAGGGCTGTAGGAGCCAGAGGGGCCGAGGACACGAGGAGAACACGGTCCATGGGATCTACTAAGTGGGGCTCACAGGGGCTCACGGAGACTGAAGCGACGACCATGGAGCCTGTGTGGCTGAGTCAGGCCCTCCGCATGTGCGTTGTGGTTGTGTAGCATTGTGGTTGTGTAGCATGGTGTTCATGTTGTGATGGGCCTTGTAGTGGTGGGAGTCGGGGTGTCTCTGACTCTCTTGGCTACTCTTGGGACCCCTTTACTCCTACTGGGTTGCCTCATCCAGCCTTGACAGGAGTGTTTGTGCCTAGTCCTGTTGTAGCTTGTTATGCTGGGTTTGGTTGATACCCCTGACGGCTTCTCTTCTCCAAAGGGAAGTGGAGAAAGAGTGGATCTGGGGCTGGGAGGAACAGAGAAAGGGGAAAGGGGAGACTGTGGGTGGGGTGTGACGTATGAGAGAAGAGTAAAAAGGAGGGGGAGGAGGAAGGGGAGGAGGAAGGGGAGGAGGGGGAGGAGGGGGAGGAGGGGGAGGAGGGGGAGGAGGGGGGAAGAGGAAGGGGAGGAGGGGGAGGAGGGGGAGGAGGAAGAGGAGGAGGGGGAGGAGGGAGAGGAGGGAGAGGAGGGAGAGGAGCGGGAAGAGTGGGTTGAAAAGACCTAAGCTTCGGCCACACCACCTCCTCCCCATCTCCTGCCTCCAGCGGCACTCTGCTTCCTTGTCACTTGATGAACCTTCCATCCCACATATGCAAATCGTTTTCTGGGTTAAAACCAAAACAACAACAACAAAACCACATTTCTGTATATCTAAAACCTGACCACAGGCACTTCTGTTTTCCAAGTCTTATGCCATAGGGTGTTTTAGAAGGGCAGTTGACTGGGGTCAATAGCCATTGACTAATAAGATAGAGGATTGGAAAGTGAAAGGATGTGATAGACACATGGATATAAAAGCCTCCGCTGGAGAACTGTGGGTGTGGCTCGGCGGTGGAGAACTGTGGATGTGGCTCAGGCGCTGAGCATAGCCCTGACTTATACAGGTCGCAGGTTTGATTCCCCAGAACTGTAAAACAAAACTACAAAGGACAACAATGCCACAGGAAGGAAATGCTGTGACATCTCAGAACACGTATAGAGTGAGGGACGCTGTGTGGACTGGATATGTTTTCCTAGACCCTATACATCCTGTATGTGTCCTCCGAGGACGCTCTTAAATCCTGTAGTTAGCAGCTTTTCTTACATGACCAAACCTCCTAGTCAGCCTCGAAAGAGACGGCTCAGCTGTCAAGAGCACATGTCACTCCCACAGAGACCTGAGTTGGGTTCCCACAGCTCCTACACGGCAGCTCACGACCACCCGTAATTGCACCTCCCTGGGATCCAATGCCCTCTTCTGGACGCAATGGAGACCTGCACAAATGTGCGCATCACCCCTACACCAGAGCACAGACACAGACACACAATTTTAAAATAATAAAAATCAATTTAACAAGACTTCCAGGCGTAACTGGAAGTCTTCATCCAACCTGGCAAGCCCACGGAGGGCACTCACACAGCCCAAACTAGGCTCACTTCTAAGTGGGAGGTGAACGCGTGTCACTTTCCTGAAAGTAGGAGTGTTGACACAGCTACTCCACAGAAACAGGTGATCCAAAGCCACCCCACCCCCCACCCCCGCTCACTCAGCAAAAGTGCATTTCATGGACTGTGATGCCCTTGTGACCCTCCTAGTCAGTGTTGAGCCTGCCCAGGTGGGAAAAGCCTTTCCTGGTGATGGACTGAAGTCATCAGTGCCAAGTCGCCCTCTCGTGGGTGAGAATAAGCCAGACTCTGGGGTCCCAGAGTGAATGAGGCTTCTGGGCTCCTCACCATCACTTGAGGGGCGGAATCTAAGAAGAGTCCACCTCCATCCATGCAAAGATGAAAATGTTACAATAAAATCCATTTATTTGTATGGTAATCAAAAATACCATTGAAACTTTTGGGGGAAAAAACAGGGTTGCCTTAAAATCCTGTAACCAGATTTTCTGTTCAGCTACTTTTTCTATACTCTTTGGCCTTCAACAATCATTGTATCTTGATTCGGGTCATATTTAATTTATTTATTTATCTCTGTTTCCTCAAGCCTGGTGACATCTAAGATGCCCCTTTCCCCCTGGGGTGAAATGTACAAGTAAATAAAAGTTAGGACACACAGTCTCCCATGCACAGTGGCCCCAACAAGCTCAAATCAGAAGATGCCACTGTGAAGTAAAAGTGCACCTGGCCTCCTAGCTTATTGTCCAAGGCCATGGAAATGGTAAAGCACTGCCGTGGGGCTGGCAGGAAGCCTGGGGGCTGCCGTGTGTCCTCACTGGGTTTAACCGTTCTCTCTGCCCTTTCACTGCTGAGGAGCAGGGACATTGGATCCAACCAGTCTGTCTGTCACAGGAAGCATGACTGTGTGGGGGCTTTTTACGAAAACAGGCCTCCAGAGGACAAAAGGAAACGCTGTTTGTGTGCGGACCCAGCAGTAAATAGCACTGAGGGAGGAAGGCAGGATGATGGCCAGCCAGGGCTATTTTTGAGGGATTATTTCTGTAGGCTGAGGAGGAAGCCTAAGGCACAAAGGGACTTTGGTACATAGAATCTGAAATCCAAAAGGATGCACCACAGGAAACAGCTCAATAAAGTTCACAGGGAAGTAATGGGGGGGGGGGGGGAGGGCTGATCCCAAGGAATACTGTGATTTCAGGAGCCAACTAAATTAGGAAGCCACTATTTAGGACAACTGGCAGTGTACCGTCACAGAAACCATCACTCTGCAGTTCCTTGTTATCTGCAGGAAGACACCTGACCTCTGCACTGTGGCCTAAGATGAGTGGCCCTGCTTTCCTCCGGCTCTTATCTACTCTCACGCTGGTACCAGCTGTAGCAGGATGCTGATGCGTGTTCCTCAAACTTGGGCCATTGTTGGGTCCATGATGGGGAGACCGCACGGAACACCACCCATGTGCACGCGTGTTACTCCTGGGCCTGACCACATCAGGGGTGAACAAATCCAATTATCTCCTCTAATACTCTATAAGTCCGTTTCTCTTCCACAAGACTCCTCACCAAGTGTGTAACCACAAGCTGACTTGACTCTGTCCCTCCTGCTGTGTGGACCACTGACACCCACGACAGCCTGATGTCACAGGGCGTTTTGTTTTTGTTTTACTGTGTTGATGTTACTGTGGTGCTGATGCTGGTGGCTGTGATGGAGACAGTTCCATTACGTCCTCAGAAATCTCCGGAATGAACTTACATAAAAGATCCTCTCCTAGAGCCACAGTAATAGTGAGTGGGCCACTTGGTACTAAGGGCTACGTAAGGCAGGGCTGCTGGAGGCGTGCTGTGCGTGGGCCCTTGCCCAGTGCTCAGAAACCAGGGTCTTCTTGGTTTTTTGTTTGTTTGTTTTTTTATTTATTTATTTTGTGTATGTGTGTTCTGCTTGCATGTACACCTGCAGGCCAGAAGAGGGCATCAGATCTCACTACAGATAGTTGTGAGCTACCACCTGGTTGCTGGGAATTGAACTCAGGACCTCTGGAAGAGCAGGCAGTGCTCTGAACCTCTGAGCCATCTCTCCAGCCCCAGAACCAGGGTATTAAGCTCTACCATTGAGTTCAGGCCCGAGCCCTGCTGTCTGGTTGGCTGGTTTGTTTTGAGACGAGGTCTCTCTGAGTTGCCCACACTATACCAAAACTTCACATTCCTCCTGCATAGCCTCCCTAGTAGCTAGGCTTCCAGGAGTGTGTCACCACACATGCGCAGGGTGCTAGCTTATATCTGAGCCTAAAGGAATGTGTCCGCTGCCTTCCTAACCCCAGAACAGAAAGTGAAATTCCTGGCTCATCTCTCTCTTCTAATTCCTCTCATTTTCCCCCCATAATCAATGATCCTCCCAGTCACTTCCTCATGCATCCTGAACTTCCTCCCGTGTCCTTTCAGTACTGAGTCCCTTACTCACTGCCCTAACACTCTGGGGTTTTTTTGTTTTGTTTTGTTTTGTTTTTTGTTTTTAATACATTCAAAGAAAGACACTTCTTGACAGATGTCTTAGAAGCTTGGATACAGGTGTGGCTGTAAACCAACATACCTACTTAAAAATCCACACTGCAGAGGTATGTGTCCACAAAACAGCTGCTCGCTATCTGCTGAGCAGTCTCTTATGGAGACTATGCACGCATACAAGAACACGTCTGCTTGAGTCCCCAGGAGGTTCGGCGTGTCTAGTGTGGCTCCTCCACAGTGCCAACAGGCCCTTGTTCTCGGTGTGAGTACTTGACTGTGGGAAATGACCAAGCTCTGCAGATGGCAGGATAAATGTGCAGGCTGCATTCGGAAAGGGGCAGAGCCTGTCTTATGGACCATGGCAGCGCTGGCGGGCTGGGAGCTTTGATTTTCACTGAATTTCTCATTCTATTTTCTATTCCATTATTTCACTGGGTGACCCCAGCTGAGAACTGTGCTGTCCTTGCCCACAACGCACAGAATAATGCATTCATCACACCCCATCCTGAGAACAGGGAATGTGGAGTTTGTATGTGACACTGTGACGCTGGAGCAGTCTGAGGACTCTACATTCTCCTCTCAGGAAGCTCTGATTTCATTCTCCCGCCCTCAGCCTCGAAACATCTCACACAAAGGCAGGAAAGATGAAGCAGATGAAGTGCTTGCTGTGCCACCTTGGTAACCCCAACACTGTTCCCCAAATCTACATAGAGGTACATGGAGGGGACCCCTCACAAGATTGTCCTTTAGGCTCCAGGAAAGCTCCACACATAGTATGTGCATGCCCTCACACACATATCATAGGCACACACACTCAATAATAACAATAATAATTACTTAAAAAAAATCACAAGTGGTTGAAAATTTTTATATGTTCCCAGGAACACTTGGCTTGTGAAATCTGCTCTTGGTGAAGCTAGGTTGGTCCTTTTGTCAAGCTTGGCACTGTGTTATTATTTTTACATTATTCTAAAATGTATATGTGTTTTAAAATTATGGCTACATGTGTGTTTCTGTGTGGCTAGGTATGTGGTGCATGTGACCACAGGTCCCCTGGAGGCCAGAGGTGTTGGGCTCCACGGAGACGGAGCTGCCGGCAGCTGTGAGCCACCTGACAAGGGCTGGGAACAGAACTAGATTCTTCTGCAAGAGCAGCGAGTGCTCCCAACCACGGAGCCATCGCCTCAGACCCTAAATAATGCACTTACACAGCCCCAGCTGTTTCAGGGCACTGTAGGCCTTCCACATCCTGAGAAGGAGGTGAGGCAGGTCTAGTTATACATTGGAAAAGACCCTGCAGCCTCACGGATCCAGAGGAATTCAAAAGCCACCTGTGACCATTGGAGCCTTTCCCTTGTCACCTGCTGTTCTGGCTCCGCAGTTTGTCATGTCTTCTACTGGGGGTGGGTGAGCTAAATTTCCACACGAAGTGGGTCATAGTCCAGGCAGAATGGATTGCCCTAGGAATTCATACGGCTGGAAGATGGAAGGAGACCCTGGAGGCCGCCTATGCTTCAAGGGGTATGGACTGTGGCCATGGGTTAGGAATCCAGATACAGACATGACACAGAGTGATCAATTAAAAAGCATACAGGAGGCTCTGGGGAGACAGTGGGCAGCTTGTTTGCTGGGAATCCATGAGGACCTGAGGTCAGAACTCTAGCACCCATGTGAAAACATGAATGTGGTCGATGCTAGGCAAGCAGAGGCAGGTAGACCTCTGGAGATGGTTGGTCAGCCAGTGTAGCCAACCAGTAACTCCAGGTGCAGTGAGAGAATCTGTTCTCAGAAAGAAAAAAAAAAAAGAGAGAGAGAGAGCAACTAAGGAATATGCCCAAGGTCAACCTCTGGACCCGATACACATGTGTGTGCATGTGTACACACACATGTACACACACACAGACACAAACACACACACACATATGTATGCACATACTCTCAAACACACACCACACAAGCAAAACAAAAGTAAGTACACCAGAGTATGGATGCCAGTAACCAAGATGAAAACAGAATACCCAGCTCTTGTGTTCACCCGAGGAGGGACAAATCCTTGTTCAAAACAAGTCATGGGGACCGTAGTTTAAGTAGCGCCAGAGGAAAGGTCATGGTGAGTAAGGGTGTGTACTTGGCTTGGTTCAGAGATCCTTTGTGGTTAAATTGTATCTCCCCAAAACAGATGAGCTCTCTGAGGATCTCGCTTTCCCGGCGATGAGACCAGATCTCAGGGAAGATAAGGCACGTATTGTTTCCAAGGTTACCCATCTAGCAAGCAAGGCTGACCCACACAAGACCTGCCTTCTGTCCTGTGCTCTGTCCTGCTGCAGAGAGACCATGCCAGGATGCACTGGAAACAGCCGGGTGGGGGGCGGGGTAGGGGGTTGGCAGCTCATTGCCCTTAGAGCATAGTGATATGTCATAGGTCCTCAAGTGCTTTATCAAACAAACAAACCCATGGTGGAATTGCTGCATCGACACAAACCTGACCACCACTACCCCCGGCCCCCCACCCACCCGCACACTGATTTCATTAGAAACAACAATAGAAATAAGAAAAGGTTTTGCCAGAGTGCTGACACCTGCAGACAGGGTGGGTGGGCTTTCTAGTGCTCCTGTAGAGCTCTGAAAACCAGATTTGAGAAACTCTGAGACAGGCGTTCGATTTAAGGACTTGGCTGGTTGTACTGTGTATCTATAAGCAAACCCTGCGGAGTCAGCAGTGATGGCCAGAATCTGATAGTCAGCCTCTGAACCAGATGAGGGCAAGTAACCATTCCCAGAACAGTTGCTGCTGCAACCAGCAAGCCAGAGCCGGAATGATCCGCTAGAGACAGGCTTTCAGAGAGCAAGGGCACCCTCAGAAGCTGACCGCAGAAAAATGCTCTGGCAGATGGGTCATGGCATCATGTACGGCTGTGCCATGAGATTTCCATCACTGTAACAAAGTACCTGAGGTTATTAACATAGAAGCAGCAGCAGACCATGTTGGCGCAGGGTTTTGGAGGCTCTGGTCCATAGGTGGCGACCCTGTTTCCTGGAGCCTGCTGTTGGGCAACAAGTCACGAAGGAATGTGTGACGAAGCACAATGCTTATGTTCTGGAGATGAGGTCAGAGTAAAAGAAGAAGGACCCAACATCCCTCTGTCCCATTCAAGGGCACATCTCAGCAAGCTAAAGGCTTCTCAGCAAGTCCCACCTCCTAGAGGCGTGGCCACCTGCCAACTTCTCTAAACAGGTAATGGATCCTCTAGCACCTGCCCTTGGTGGGGGAGGGGAGGGGGAGAGGGAAAGGGAGGGGGAGGGGGAGAGGGCATTCAAGAGCCAAACTACAGGAACAGAATGAGTAAAGGGGTAGACAAGAGAGTAACAGAGCACAAGTCCATGGTAACTGATGACGACCAGGAGAGCGAAGCTCTCAGAGCACAGGTTTAGACACAGGGCTTCCAAACCAGGAGGAAGAACATGTCTCTGAAAGGAGTCAGGGAAGGAAGGAAGCAGGTCAAAAACTCTATTTCTGGGCAAAACAAAATGAAGGCTGAACATCCAGCAGCAAGAGGCTGGCCAACACAGAAGCAGAAAGCAACCGGGGAAGAGTCAAACTGGGTAAGGCTCTCAGGAATGCTAACTGGAAAGAGGGTGTGTGGAGAGCTGGACCTAAGGAAGGTAGGCTTGGCCCACGACATGCTTAGTCCTTTAGTGTAACCCAAGATGGATGCCAGAGCTTCAGGTGCCTCAGAAGGAAGAACCACACTGCAGCCTGTCTGGTTAGTTCCAAATGTCAACTTGGCTCAAATGAGGGATTATGGGTACCAGCTTGGCCTGTGGGCATGGCTGCGAGGGACTGCTTTAACTGTTAGCTGACGCGGGAAACTGCAGCCCACTGTGAGTGCCACCATTCCCTAGGTCAGGGGTCTTAAACTATGTAGGACAGGAAAAGGCTGGGGGAGGCATCGCGGGTGTGCTGACTCCTCCCAGTTCTTGACTGTGAATATGATGGAGCCAGCGGCTTCAAGTTCACCCCTCAACTTCCCATCAATAGTGGATCCACAACGTGGAAATAACCCAAATAAATATGCCCCTTCCCCCTTCTGTGAAAGCAGCAACCTCAGTTCAGCGGTTCTGGGTTCCTGTTACTCACAGGCCAAGCTGATGCCTCAGCTCCAGCTGACCAGACACCACATATTTTTAATCAAAATACCACAGATAGCTGCAGTACAGTGGATGTCCCTCTGGACGTCACAAGCTAAGCATCTAGGGTCTTCAGTGCCCACAATATTGTCATCTTCCAGGCGCCCACAGAACACCCCAATGAACTCTGATGACTCAATGACTTTTCACACCTAAAGCTCAAATGCCATTCTAGTCGTCCCCAAAATACATGACCAGGTCTGTCACATCAACACCCCACTCCTGGTATCAATTTCTGTCCTAGGTAGGTTTCTATTGTTGTGAAAGACTATAACAAAAGCTGGGCCGTGGTGGCTCCACGCCTATAATCCCAGCACTCGGGAGGCAGAGGCAGGCGGATCTCTGTGAGTTCAAGGCTAGCCTGGTCTACAAAGTTAGTCCAGGACAGCCATGGGTACGTAGGGAAACCCTGTCTTGGAAAAAAACAAAAAACAAAAAACAAAAGAAGAAAAAGACTGTAACAAAAAGCAACTTGTGGGGTGGGGTAGGGGAGGAGTTTATTCCACCCACATTGCCCCTGTGACTGAGAGCACCCCTCCAAGGAGCCCAGAGGCTCTGGGGTTCCATATCTTGCAGAATACGCAGAGACAGACTTTTAGCAAGGCCCATGGTATTTTGTTGATAGCTGTGGGGGAGTTACACCAGTGTACACTCTGAGACATGCCTAAGACAGTTTTTTGAACTCATGAATAGTCATCGGAGAGACGTGTTCTTGTATGTGTGCATAGTCTCCATGGAAGACTGCTCAGCAGATAGCGAGCAGCTGTCTTGTGGACACATACCTCTGCAGTGTGGATTTTTAAATAGGTATGTTGGTTTACAGCCACACCTGTATCCAAGCTTCTAAGACATCTGTCAAGAAGTGTCTTTCTTTGAATGTATTTTAAAAAAAACAAACCCACAGAGTGTTAGGGCAGTGAGTAAGGGACTCAGTGCTGAAAGGACACGGGAGGAAGTGACTGGGAGGATCATTGATTATGGGGGAAAAAATGAGAGGAATTAGAAGAGAGAGAGATGAGCCAGGGATTTCACTTTCTGTTCTGAGGTTAGGAAGGCAGCAGACACATTCCTTTAGGCTCAGATATAAGGTAGCACCCTGCGCATGTGTGGTGACACACTCCTGGAAGCCCAGCGACTAGGGAGGATATGCAGGAGGAATTCCAAGTTTTGGTATAGTGTGGGCAACTCAGAGAGACCTCGTCTCAAAACAAACCAGCCAACCAGACAGCAGGGCTCAGGGCCGAGCTCAATGGTAGAGCTTAATACCCTGGTTCAGGGGCTGGAGAGATGGCTCAGAGGTTCAGAGCACTGCCTGCTCTTCCAGAGGTTCTGAGTTCAATTCCCAGCAACCAGGTGGTGGCTCACAACCATCTATAATGAGATCTGATGCCCTCTTCTGGCCTGCAGGTGTACATGCAAGCAGAGCACTCACATACACAAAATAAATAAATAAATGAATAAATAAATAAATAATAATAAAAGAGCCTGGTTCTGAGCATTGGGCGAGGACCCACACACAGCACGCCACAGTCAGCCCTGCCTTACGTAGCCCTTAGCCCGGAGTGGCCCACTCACTATTACTGTGGCTCTAAGATAGGATCTTTTACGTAAGTTCTGTTCCTATAGGTTAGAAAAAGAATAAAGTAAACCCAAACCAAAATGAAGAGATCAATGAAATAAAAGCCAAACCATCAAGAGCTTTTCTTCTAAGAAACCTATACTCTCAAGAAGACTAACATAAATATTAGAAAAGCATTTAACACCAACTACCCAATGGCTTGAGGGTATGAGACAAAGCAAGCAGCTGTTGGAAGGAGTGGAATGTTCCAGAAAGTTTCCATGTTTCTTAGCTCTGTACGAGGAAAACGCCACTTGGGTGTTCTTATTTCCTCACCCTTTAAAAAAAACAAAACAAAACAGTAAGGTTCCCAGGAAACTAAAGGATGAGAGGCATCCACTGAAAACTCAGAGCAGCCAGACTACACCAACACTGGTGAGACCAGCTCTGACTGACGTCCAGCCCTTGCCAAGCTCCACCACACAGGAGCCACGATGCCCCTGACGGATGGGTAGATGAGGTAGCGAGGTGTGTGTGTGCGCACATGAGATTGCATTCATCCATGACAAAGGAGAAAAGAATCAAACTTGCAGGAAAGTAAACGGAACTGGGAAATGTTACAGTAAGTGAGGTCACCCAGGCTCCCAGGACAAACACAGCATGGCTCCTCTCGCATGCAGAGGTTCCATGCGTGTAGTCAATGTATCAAGATGGAAAGAAATGAGAAAGTGACACATGAGAGAAGAAAAAAATTTAGAAAACAAAAAAGAGGTTTTAGGGAAATGTGTGAACAGAGTGACTGAACACAAAATGTGAATGCAGAAGGGAGAATGGTGGGTCAAAGGGCACGGACAGGAAAAGTGGAGGAGTGAAAGTGGGGACAGGACAGGAGCAGGCGACCTCCCAAGATGAAGTAGGAATGAAAATGCACAAGGAAAGCTTGGTGCTTAGTAAGCTAATTTTAAAATATTAATAACAACTTTGTAAGAAGAAAATAAACAGAAGTTTTTTGAAATTACCATTGGACTTTAATGGAGATGTAACTGCAGACAAACGTCACTGTAAGAGAAAGCTTCATGTAGCCAAGGATGCTGATGGGAGAGCCACCAACACTACACACAAGAGCACAGCGGAACTCAGAACTCCCGCATCCTTGATAACATTTGGGAAACAATCTAAAACTTAGCAACACATAGGATTGCCATGACGGTGAAACCCACTCAGCAGAGAAAACAACAGCAGATGCTAGCTAGCTCGCACCAGGATGGACACCAGGATGGGCACCAGGATGGACAGACGGCCTTCAGGCAGTCCATGGAAGCAGTGCTGATGAGGCCGGGGTCAGCGCAGGACAGAGGGCTGAGTGGGATGTGTTAGGCAGGGGATTCAGCATGATGACAGCAAAACAAGTCAAGCAACACCCTTTGTCCAAAAGGCCAAGGAACATACAGCAGCAATGAATAAAAATATAATTCATATGTGTGTGCATGTGATTATCCACCCAAACTGAAATTTTAGAATGAAAAATAAATCATCTAAAGAAATTTGTCCGAAATCGTTTAAAAAATAGTGGCAAAAGAGGAATGACAATTAACTTGAATAGAAAGGAATAGAATTATCCAAACTGAAGAAAGAAAAAAACATTTGAAAACTTTACCAGATTCCAAGGACCTGTGAGGTAACATCAAATGCCTCGTGTCAACAGAAGCAGAATCCTCAAAAGTGGGGGAAACAATGCAGAAAAAAAATTGAGAGAAATCATTTAGTGAAACATACTAATTGGTGGGTTCCAGAAGGCCAGGGGTACCCAAATAGAGCTCAAATGCAGGTGTGGGGTGTGCTCCGAGACACCTGTTAAAATTCCACCACCAACAATGACAGCAAAAACTCTCTGGAAGGAGAAAGCTGAGCCCACCGCGTTCAGTAAAGCCGGTGGCCACAGGCTGCAGAAAGGCTCCGGAGTGCACGGCCAGCGTCACAAAGCACCAAAGCGGAAGCTGTTGGTACAGAATTCTAGCTTCAGCAAAGAAGAATTTTTCAAGAATGACGACAAAATAAAATTTTCAAATAAAGGAAAAATAAGAGAAATTGCTTCTACCAGAACCATAAAGAATGTGTGTGTGTGTGTGTGTGTGTGTGTGTGTGTGTGTGTGTGTGTGTGTGTGTGTGTGTTAAAGGGATATCTTTAGGCTTACAGGAAGTAACGCCACATGAAAACACCAGTCCTCAGGAAGAGATGACTCCCAGAAGAAACAATAAATACATGGAAACAATGGCTTCCTCCTAACTTCCTCAGAACATAACCTTACAAGTTCCCTGTGGACTGTGTAAGTGTGTGTGCCACACACAGAAACACATAAATAACAGCATACAAGATGGGGGGGGCGGCGGTGGGCAAAGCACCTAACACCCTCGAGACTTTCACACTTAATCTCCATATAGCATTAACTCTGATAAGTTTGAAATGTTGAAATTATTAGTGCTAAATCCTTAGAGAAAATTATTTGAACTGCTAACTCAATTTTATAAAGGCACATGGTATAAAAGCTCAATTATATAACAAAACTTCGATTAAAATTGTAAGGACCACCAGCAGCATATATTTGGAAAATAAAACCTGAAAATTGTGTAAACTCCGGTCATTCTGTCTCTCACATATCTGACACCCTCTCTTGGCCTCCAAGGACACTTACACAGGCACCAACCCACACACAGGCACACACATGTGCACGTGGTTAAAAATAATAAAATGAAGTATTTTAAAAATAGCTGTCATGCCCCATGTAGGTCTTTAGAGAAAGCGAGGCCCTCGTAGCCTCTCGGTGCTCCTACGAAGCAGAGCAGCCACCCAAATTTCCTTTAAAGCCAATTCTCCATCCACCAGAAGACCTAGCAGGGCCACTGTCTGAGCATTGCGCAGTGGCATGAAATGCACTTGTCTCCTCAGACTCGGGAGCTGCACGCGAAGTGTTCCCGGGTCTCTGAGCATCTGTTTATCAGTAGATGAAAAAACAAGCCACGTGGGTTCACCCAAAGGGAATCTACAGAAATGTAAGCTCTCTAAGGAGGACAGCAGCGCAGGAGTTCCACAGTCCTCACCCGGGGCCACACACAAATGGACTCCCTAAGATCCCACATGGCCGAACCTAAAGCCTTCAAAACACCCCATAGACAGAATATCTGGTGTTGGGAGCAGGTGATGTGAGTGAAGGAACTTTTATTTTTCACTGAAGTTGAAGGAGGGTCAGGGGATCTTGGATCAATCTGGGAAACAGAGATGAACCCCTTTAAGTGGGCCTGCCCCTGCTGCCTCTAGGGAGTGCCTTCCTGCCCACTTTCAGAGAATCCTGCAACTGTTTATTAACCACCACAAACTGTTAAGGCCTGAAGGGAGGGGCCTGAGGTTAAGTCCATCCCAGAGCCCCTGCCCTGGGTAGATACCCCGCCCCCACAGGGAGGGGGGGCTCCTCCCATCCCTCTGATGGAGCTAGTCACCTGTTCTAACAAAGCTGGTCATTTTTCTCTGTGTGGCTGGCTTTTCTCCAGGCCTTTAGACTATCTGTAACTGCTGCTTTCGCTGTCTGGCAGCCCTTTTGTGTGCCCTGTGTCTAAGGCATCCTCCTTTCCTTCTCCCAACCCCAAGCCCATGATCTCCAGATGATGTCATGATGCTCAGTGCCCCACCCTCTTCCCTATCTGCCACTGCACGTCTCCGTCATTTCCCGTCTTTCTCATACATATCTTTCCACCCTTAGATGACCACCTCCTCACCCAGGACCCTCATAACAAAATGGCAGGTCACAAATCTCTACTTCCCTCAGGACAAGGAAACATCCGCGTGCACATCATCCACCTCATCGCCACCCGCTGGACCTTAGACCTAGCGCCATGCAGTGCCTGGCGGTTAAAGCAGAGACCCTGCTTCATCCAGCCTGGGTCAGTTTCAAGCCTCTGCCTCAGCGATGCTCTCCCAAGCAACATGTCCCCTGCTGGGCTAAGTCCCGTAATTCCAGGACCCTACTCCTCAGAGCTTTCCATGGCCGAGTGGTGCCAACCTGTGATGCTGGTGATGAAGGCACCTCAGCCAGAGGCCATCCAAAGCCACAGGATGCAGGGAGAAGGGCAGGACCTGGGGAAACGGATGTCACACACACACCTGCATAGACCTCTCTTCTCCACCCTGGTACCTTCTAAGCCTCCCCAGCTATTAACTCATCAATTGCTTATTCTATTGATGAGGTTAATTAGCACCTTCCTCATACAATTGCCTCTTCATGCTGCCACCAGCTAAGGGACAGAGCCTTTGGCATGTGACACACTTGGAGGAAAACTCCACATTCAAATCACAATGTGTACGGAACTGTTCATCATGAAAGACTCAAGTCTAAGCACCTCACACTGAATGTCTCCCCTCTGCCTCCTCCCATCCCCCACCATGGTGAGCTCTATTCCTGCACGGTGGCAGATTGCTGTGTCCCATGCCTCACTGCTACATTCCATGTCCTCGGCATCGGTGTCTTTCCCTCTTGCTGTCATAAAATACTCTCTGACAAAAGCAACTTAAGGGAGAGCAGACTTATTGTGGCTCATGGTTCCAGGATTCAAGCCATCGTGCCCAGGCAGTGAAAGCAGCAGGGGTCACAGTCACACAGTACCCACAACCAGGAAGCAGACAGCGCAGGATTCAAGCTCAGGGAATGGCGCCGCCCACTCTCAGGCTGCCAACATAAACCCTCATGGAAGTGAAATAGTTCCTGTGTGCCTGGAGAGTGAGCTTCTGGCTGATTCCAGACCCCATCAGGGCAACAACCAGCACTAACGGTTGCCGGCATCCAAGAATAGTTTGCTGCCCTTTGCCGAGGGCTCTAACTGCCCTTCACTGGGAACTGATGGAGGGCTGCCCCGTGCCAGGGTGAGCCAAGCCTCAGTTCTCTGCCCATCTGAGACTGTGTCGTCTTTTATCAAGTCCTCTGGCAGCATCAGTGCTGATCGCTGTCTCCGTTACCAAGAACACTGCCCTATCCTCGCCAGCTCCCTCCGTCCTCTGCCAATGGGGTCATCTTGTGCTTCTTTCCCTACCATCTCATTCCAGAAAGTTCGCAAGATGAGGAAAGTATTCTATGAACTTCTGGGGATCTGAGGGACCGTTCCAGCCTTTATCAGGGACAGGGCAGGCTATTCGATATCCCTGGGGCTAAAGAAGTTTGTTTAGACTAAAGTGTGGCGAGTGCGGCTGAGCGCCAAGGCCATTTTATGGCTCGCCTTGTGCCATCCAAGTGAGAGAGAAAGCAGGCCATTACTCTTGCTAAGGACTCCTGACCCCAGACGATATGGGATTGGGGGATGGGGGCAGACAGGTGGGAAATGCTCCCAGGAGAGCCAGGTGACGCATTAGCAATGTCCATCATCAGGGTAGCCTAGCGCTGAATGAAGGACACTTCCTGGGGGGAAGAGCACTGGTGACAGCAACAGATTAACGGTGACTCTGAGACAGGGCTATCATGAAGACTGTGAGGATGAACCTTGGAATCTGTGTGCTGAAGCAGGAGATTGGACAGGTTGACCCCTCACCGCCCTCACATAGCTATGGGAATACCTAAGCGAGTTTTTAATTCTTTAGGACTTTGTGGGTTCCCTGTGGAAGACAGAGAGCCTGGTCCAAGAGAGGCACTGGCCAAGCCCGCTTCCCAGCTGAGAACAGTGTGATTTGAAAACAGCCTTGCAGCAGCTTCCTGGATGTCCCACTGCTCCTAACCAAATAGCATGTGGCGAGCTGAATGGCCATGAATGAAAAACAGCTGGATTTAATTTCCCTTGAAATTAAGAATGGGTGAACCCTGCCATGGTTTGGAATTGCTGAATGTCTCGAATTATTTTTTTTCCAAGTGCTTTTGGTTCAGGAAAACCAAACCTGTGGCTTTTGCAAAGCACACTCCCCCTCATTTGGAAGAAAATTCGTGGATTTTAAAGGGAATTTGATCTATGTTGTTCAACTTCTTTACACTTCATTTAGTGAAAAACATAGTGAAATTTCCAAGAAATATGAGAGATGGTTTATCTTTTTTAAAAACTGGTTGTATTTAGGAAAGGAAAGAATGGGGAAGTTTGGAAAAATTGTTATCCCAGAAAAGGTGAGTTCAGGTGAAAGGTCACATTTTAGACAGTGCTGGGTCCTAGAACTGCACACATATCTGTCACAATATGTTCAAGGAATATACTAAAAAAAATCTCCTGGGTGCTAGGGACATAGCTCACTTGGGAGATTGCTGGCCTCTCTGCAATGCTCAACACCCTGGGTTGGATCCCTGACACTTCATAAACTGGGCTCAGTTTATAACACCTTCAATCAGGAGGCAGGAACTGGGAAATCAGAAGTTCAAGGTTCTCCCTCACCATATGGCAAGTTCAAGGTCAGCCTGGGTTATCTGAGATACAGCCTCAAAGACAAACATCTTAGGAAACAAGGGGGAAATGACAAGTTCTTTAAGGACAGGCTCAGGCAGAGGTGGGAAGCAGAGCCACTTAGCTCTGTATTTTCTCCTCTCTGAGTCCAGCTAATGTGCCCCCGGTGCTGACTGACAGGGTGGAGCAGCAGATGGGTAGAGCCATCTTCCGCCAGCCTGACACTCTACCATGTCCATCACCTCTTGTCTCTCTAGAACATGGGGTGGAGGAGCTGCCCACAGAAAGGTTAGGAGTGAGCCAAAGGGCAGAGGGAAAGGCAGCAGAAATCTATGTCAGGAGGTGAGGGTTGGGGGGGAAGGGGGCCGTTCAGAAAATGGCCTAAGACTTGTGTGTTAAGTCCTTGTCTCAGGTCTCTGTTGTGGTGATAAACACCACAGCGATCAAAGGCAGAAAAGGGTTCATTCAGCTTATACCTCCATCTCCACAGGGCAGGACCCTGGAGCAGGTCCTGATGCAGAGACCATGGAGGAGTGCTGCTGCTTCATGGCTGGCTGGATTTGCTTTCTTGTACACCTCATGCCTACCTGCCTAGGGTGTCACCGCCCACAACGAGCTGGACCACTCTACATCAATCATTAGTCAATAAAATGCCCCACAGACTTGCTGAAAGGAGGCATTTTTTCTCAGGTGAGGTTCCTCTTCCCAGATGACTCTAGCTTGGTTCAACTTGGCAGAAAACTGCCTGGGACCACCCAGGTGAGGCTGCAGCAGTGGGCCAAGATGGAGGGGAGAGAAGCCATCACCTTCAGAACACAGCCTCCCTGCATGGTGAGAAGCGCACATCTCACACCTCCATCCGTCTCAGCCTGGGCTCATAGCAGAGTGATAGACACTGCCCAGTAGGAATGAGGACAGAAACAGCACCTGTCTGTGGCATCAAGTTTGCCTCATGTGCCCAGGAGACATCTGGTAGACAGTGATATTCTACAGGGAACAACTACAGTTGCAGATAAAGTCCGGAGATTAAGATTTACAGACCTGCTATTTTTATCCACAGATGATGTACAAAGGACAAACACTGACTACATATCTCTTTGAATCCACAGGTATTCTAGATTTGAAATAAAAACAAAAAAGCAAACAAACAAAAACAGCACCTGCCTTCAAGATATACTGGTGCAACAGTGACACACATGTTATAGGAACAACCAACCACTTTCTGATTGGACTTAGGGCTCATTCCAAGAGACGGAACCCATGCCTGACACACTCGGCTAAAGTGGCCAATAGCCTGAGATTAGAAAGGTCATGGGAAAACCTAATCCTATTATCCTGCTTAAAGGAACGTAGAAATACAAACTCCTCATAACATATCACTGTACTCATCGATCACCGATCAGTGCCTCCCGCAGCCCCCATCGGAGGACAAGGGAACTAACACAGAGACCCACAAATGGACCCTGTGCAGAGAATAAGAGCCTTTGGGGCACTCCGTCCTAAGTGAGATGTCTTCGTCAAAGCCCTCCCCCTCGAGCCTCTGGGAGCGATGTGGAAGAGGGAACAGGAAGAGTGTCAGAGTCAGAGGTGGTGGGTTGTAAAGGAAACTGTCTTCCAGACACACAGGATGGATGAACTTATGAACTCACAGAGGCAATGGCAGCACACACAAGGCCTGAATGTGTTCAAGCCAAATGGGGTCCCAGCACCCATGGGGAAGCGGCCATGGGTTCCCACCGATAATCAAAAGGCTATTTTCACTTGATGAGCTCTGGCAAAGGGAAACTCAGTTCCGTAGTGGAGTCTCAATGGGTATATTAGTCACACGTTAAGGCAGGCCAGAACTCAATAGTATTTTTGTATACTTTTGTTTCAATTTACTTTATTTGACTTGAGTTTGTTCGTTTGCTTGTTTGCTTTGTTTGTGTTTGTTGTTGTTGTTGTTGGCTTTTTAGCTTTTTGCTTGTGTGTTTGGATTTCCATTTTTGTGAAGTTTTGTTTTTTTATTTTTAAAGGGAGAGAGAAGAAACGTAAAGTTAGGTGAGAGGAATTGGAAGAGGAGAAAACATCGTCAAAATACATTATGTGAAAAAATGTTTTCAGTAAAAAGACAATAAAACAGGACCACGTAACACTGAGATTATCACCTGTGCAGTTTCCCAGCATTCCATGGACTCCCCTCCATCTTCCAGCAGCTTCTGTTGTAGCTGTGAGGCAGGCATGCATATTAGTCACACACACACACACACACACACACAGACACACACACGTAATGACAACATCTACAACTGGTTGCTTCTCGCTGTGCATGTCTGCAGTAACAAGAGGCCATGTGGACCCTGGTTCTCACAATAGGCTGTGACTGGCTTGCAAGAGACTGAACCCCTACTCAGAAAATAGCACAACTAGTGTCTGTTTCATTTGTTAAAGAGGGTTTGTGCTTGGAGAGGAACCTGATCTTGAGGAACACGGAGGAAGTGGCCTTCTGGACAAGCCAGTAGAGGCCCACGCCACCTTCATCAGACTGAAAGGCAAGACAGATTACCACGTCTTAATGGCAGGCCTTAACACTACCGCTGGCGCTGTCTCCTCACCACAGCCCTCTACTCATCCTCGATGGGACTGGCTTCACAAAGGCCACATTGTCACCACCCATCTGACAGGGGGCTGAGCTGGCAATCTAAGCCAGCATGTCACTCTCAAAGTCTGATCCCTTACGCCATCCTGGAGAGAGTGTGTTAGCAAAGGTAACAGGGCCCGTTCCCTGCCTCCAAAGTCAGAAGGCTTTGCTAAACAGTCTGCTCTGCCACCCTTCCACCTTCTGTGTCCCATACCACCTTTCGGACAGGGGTTAGGAATATGCAGCCCCACTGTGCACTGGCAGCAGGAACAGGAAGTCCCACTGTGCACCGGCAGCAAGAGCTCTGCCTCAGAAGTCCAACCTTATTCTGCAATCAGTCAGCCCTGAAATGCCCAAAGCCCAGCCACGCTGGAGCCTCTACCAGCTGCACGGCCCATCTACTCAAATCAGACGCAACCAGGAGCTTCAAAGCCCCAGGCCAGGGCCACGCAGGCTAGCCATCCTTTGGCATGTAGGCCATGCCAAGGGAATTTGACCTTCTAGAAGAACTTTGTCTGCACTGAAATAGAGCTCGGGTCTCTCCCAGCTTTAGTGCCTTGTTTCACAGATAAAGACACGAATCGAGTAGAAACAATGCTGGGCAGAACCTGCTGGGGTTTATGTCTTGGGCCACTTCCTGTGACTATGGTGCTCTCCTCTCTCTCTCTCTCTCTCTCTCTCTCTCTCTCTCTCTCTCTCTCTCTCTCTCTCTCTCTCTCGTGTGTGGTGGTGGGGGAGTGTGTGAGGGGTGTATGTCTGTGCGCGCACGTGTGTGTGTGTGTGTGTGTGTGTGTGTGTGTGTGTCCAGGTTACTAAGCCCCTGCCATAATAAAAGTCTAAGTATCTCCATGAGAACAGGGTCCCCATGACATATACTCACCCCCATTAAGCTCCATTTCTTTTCTTGTTGGTTAGTTTTGGTTTTGGTTTTTCGAGACAGGGTTTCTCTGTGTAGCCATGGGTGTCCTTGAACTTACTCTGTACACCAGGCTGGCCTCGAACTCAGAGATCCGCCTGCCTCTGCCTCCTGAGTGCTGGAATTAAATGTGTGCACCACCGTGTCCCAGCTTAAGCCTCACTTCTTAGCACTGTTGTTAGGTAAATAATCCATGGGGCTGGAGAGATGGCTCAGTGGTTAAAAGCACTTGCTGCTCTTGCAGAGGCCCCAGGTTTGATTCCCAGCACCCACATGGTGTCTTACAATCATCTGTAAATCAAGTTCCAGTGGATCCAACACCCTCTACTGGCTTCTATGAGCACTCCACACACATAAAACACAGACATAAAGCAGACAAACACTTATGCACACACACACACACACACACACACACACACACACACACACACACACAGAAAAAATAAAATCAAAAACCATTTTAAAAATACTACATGGTAGTTCACCCTCCACATGAGTTTTGCAGGAGACGAGGATGGAATCCAAGGCAAGTCTTCTTCCAAACGCTTTCTCCACTCCCCCTGACTCTAATGCACACCCACCCATTGGGGTGACCTGAGGCGGGTGTTTCTGCTTCTCTGGCCTCTGCAATTAGTGACCTTCTGTCACATTCCAGACTGTGACAGGAGGGGCCTGACCTGAGAGGAATGCCTGTCTCTCCCCGCCTCACTGTGCTCTCCCAGCCCTTTCTCCAAACACCCCTGGGTCCCGCAATCTTGCCAGGCACCTGCACAGTCCTCAGGGCGAAAGGGCGCGGGCACCCATCCATGTAACCTGGATTTCTTTGTTCTTCCTGCCTGTATCGAATTCCTGGTCCTGGCTACAGCTGTCATGCCCTCGATTGCAAAACACGGTCTCTCATTTAGTGACCGATGCTCTGGCCATCCTGATAAGAGATGGACTTTATTCACCCATATTCTTTTCATTAATGCTTGTGCCTGTCATCACTGGTTGACAAGGATGAAGTCTACTTTACGGTCAGGCACGCAGACTGGGTATGGCTAGTGGGGACATGACCAGAGACTACACAGCTAGGAGGGAGGTGGCTCAACATCAGCCTCTTCTCACTTCCCTGCACATGTCAGCCAAAATCTGAGCCTCGAACGATTTCTTCTTTTTATTGGCAGACAAGCCTTGGTTACGGTGGAGGTCTGGTTAAAACAAGCCGGGTCACTCCATCTCAAGGTCTGGCTCTCCCTGCCGGAGAGTGGCTTGTTTGACTCACCCAGTTTCCACAGTCCTGGATCTAAAGGACACTTGCCCAGCAACCCAGCTACAGACCGGCTACTACTAAGAGATAGCTATTCATGCAAACGCCATGAGGACTATCCTAAAGCTGTCTTTTCTGCTGGAAATGGAGAGGGTATTGAAATGAGGTATTTGAGGTATTTAGCATAGGACCTGAGGACTCAGCACAAGCAAAGACATGGGGACACTGGCCACTATGGACACTGAGTGCCCAACCCGTACTCCACCCTTGCAGGCATGCTGAGAAGATGCTGGAGAGACAGAGCGGCAGGCTCAGGTCCAGGTGAGCCTTGTGATGGTGAATAGCTGGCCTGGGTTGCCACACAGCAGAAACTGCTAGAGACCCCCCAAGAGGCCCGTGAACCCTGTCCTGTGTTTCCACTCACCTCCAAGGGCCTATCTAAAATCCAGACACTTCATCCAAAAGACTCAGTGAGACCTGGCCTACCGAGAGGAAGCAACGGACCTCAGAGTTCGTTATGCTCTACAAGGCAGAACTTCTCAGAATGTTCTGAGTTCTCTCTAACTGCCGAGGAAGGCAGAAGGTCAGGGGTCATGGACAATAGCTCTAAGCAACCCTGTAATGAACATGGGGTGTCTTTGAAGTTCTGTACCGACCTGAATAATTCATTAGAATCTTACATTCCACTCTATGGCTTGTTTATTTTATATTAAATATAAAATTAATGATTGCCTGGATCTTCAGGAACTATTGATGCCCCCAGGAAGGTGTGTCCACAGTCCTCCTGTGGCTGGAGGTTGTCAGGTGGAGCACGGGTGTCCTGGGAGTCAACATGATCCATATGAGAGGCAGGTGTAACACCCCAACCTCACAGACAATCCGGAACTGTCTCTAGCTCACAGTGGGACGACTACAGGCCTGCTCTGAAGTAACAAGGGTCACAAGGAAAACCTACACGGAGGGCTGAATTTCTAAAAAGACGTGCACTAAGCAGCCTATGGAACATTCTACAGAAAGAGGGGAGCAGGAGGGGGAAAGGGAGGGAACACAGCGACACCTGGCATTTGAGGGCTCTGTCCGCAGATGTAGCTTACACAGGTCATCCTCAGGGAAGAAGCACCATGCAGCTCCCCAAGTCACAGTGTCCTCTGGAGGCTCTGAAACCTGAAGCCAGCCATGGGTCACCAGGAACACACTTTGTCCTAAGGACCACAGTGGTAGTATGTGTTGTTTTAAAACACACTTTCAGTCAACAGTTAAAAATTGAGACGGTCCCCATCAGTGTTCCATTAGAAAGCCCCGGCAGCTTTGGCCTGACGTTTCTGTGGCTCCAGTGGGACCCATGGATTAAATGGCAGCTCCCTGCCCTGTCCCTTTGTCCCTCACCTTCCTCCTTCTCAGAGCACACAATGCCCCTGACATAGACCAGATGAGACCAGGGGTCTAGAACTGCCAGGCCCCTCCCCTCAGAGCTCCAGGGACCAACACTGGGCAACACTGTATCGATGCTGATGGTGCCCACTCCTTCCACTTGGCCATGACACACAGACCCAAGGGATGGAGAGTGCATTGCGAGGGCACGGATACCAAGGCCTGGGGGCCTCAGCACCAGAGCTGTACTTCCTAGCAGTGAGGAAGACAGAAGGTTGAGATCAGGAGACTGTGGGTTGCTTTCTCCCAGGCCCTCTGATCTTGGCTTGCAGATGACACTCCCCTAAATGCCCACACCCCTCTCTTCATGTGCCTCTGTCCCCCAAATCTCTTTTTCTCACAAGTGCACCAGTCGTATTGGATTACAGCTCACCCTAATGGCTTCATACCAGAATTACCCCGTCTTCCCGTCTTCAAATACCATTACAAGGTGAGGTCCCGCAGCTAGGGCTTCAACACAGAAATCCCGGGAAAGGAAAAGACGTGGTCTAGCCCACAACAGAGACTGTCTTTCAGGAGAAACAAGCAGAGGTAGATCAGGACCTTGAAATACATTTAGGTGAATAAAACACACATTTCTCTTTAATACGCACCTCAGTATGACATATCTTCCAGCCCTACAAACTGTCTTTCCTCAAGCAGGGATTTTGGATTCTGGTAGAAGCACAGCTGTGTTTGGGTTTTTTGTTTGTTTGTTTGTTTTGGCATGTTAATGTGTGTAGCATGCATTTATGTATGTACTTGTGTTCTCATGTGTGTTGACCTATGTGTATGAGGGTGTGACCACGCATTTGTATGCATGCCACACAGAAGCCCAAAGCTGACTTTGCGTGTCCTCCTGATGGTACTCCACTTTATTTGTCAGTGTAGGGCCTCTCACTTGAAGTTGGGGCTCACTAATTCCAGCTATTCCAGCTAGCCAGTTTGCCCAGGATATCCTATCAGACTCCTGAGTGTTGGGACTACAGGCGACTTCCATCAATGCCAGGCTCTTAGGTCGCGTCTAGGGCACAGAGTCCAGTCTTCATGTGTGTGTGGTAATGATTTTATCCACTGAGCAAACTCCCCAGCTGGCAGCAGTTGGCTCTGAAAGTGGCTAACGTTCAGGTGATTAACTATCCCATGGTGGCCTCAGCTTTGCCAAGCGGATGGACAGCACTGGCCCAGACTGCTCACTCACTCATCATACAAGCTTCCACCGCCATTGAACGTGTAGTTGGAGACACTCCTGGAGGAAGGCGAAGGAGTGTGCGGCACGCCCTGACCAAGGCGGTAGCAAGATGTTTGGTCAAAGCCCAAGCATATTCTCTGGCTCCACACTTCTTTCTTGATCGTGATTTTATCCTTGGCATCAGATCACTGCTGGCACCCAGTGTTTGCCAGCTTTCAGTGGATGGGCGCATGGTCATGTCAACTTGAGAGAATTTCTTGAGCTTTGTATCTCTTCCAATGCACGAAGCCATCAGTTATCACTGCTAATGCAGAGACGGCTGACATCCCCCTGCACAGCATCACTGCCTCCCAACTAGGACCATGTTCTTGTTCTCTCCCACCTCCCTCTGTCTTTATTTCATCACATGTATCCATGATTCTGATCAAAGGCCCCCTTGCCAAGCAGTGCAAGGGGGATACGACAATGTCCCATGCTGATAGGCACACTATGCTTATTTCTACAGAAGTTCACCTTTCTGCACTGCTCCTCCTGACTTCATCTCCACTTTCTGATGGGCCAGCCTTGGAGTAAATCCAAAGAAAGGTGTTGGCACGTCTTCCATCCCAGAAGAAAACCTCAGCTACTTATTTCTAGATGCTCTCTCTAAAGACATCACTCGATAGCCACATTCTTACCCTTAACTCTCTAACAACAGTGGCTGTACCCACCTGAACCTTCCCAGGTGACCTCCAAGCTCTAAGTTTTCAGCCCAGTGTTTGTTTGATTATAAGAAATACATGGGCAGACTCAACCCAGGGAGGACATGTTCCCTTACAATCACCTCTTTATCTTTTACATCTTCCTACTCATTAGAGACTGACATGAAGCAGAGCATGACTTTGTATTAAAATATTTCTATAAATCACCAGGCTGCCTCTGTAACACTTGCTGGACCCATTGTCATTGACATCTTTGTGGTGGCAACTAAGAATCTGGCCCTACACAGAACTCCCAGCCAGGCGCGGTGGCCCACGCCTTTAATCCCAGCACTCGGGAGGCAGAGGCAGGCGGATCTCTGTGAGTTCGAGGCCAGCCTGGTCTACAAAGTGAGTCTAGGACAGCCAAGGCTACACAGAGAAACCCTATCTCAAACAAAAACAAAAACAAAATAAACAACAACAAAAAACCCCACAAACCCACAAAAACAGAACTTCCTGGTTTATAAATAGTTCCTAAAGTATCATTGTAAACAAGAACGTGGGCTCTCCAGAAAAAGCAAGAGTGTGGGAAGACTTCAGCTGCAGCCCCTAGTTACATAGTCTAGTTACCTGGCTATAACACAGTCTACTTGTTCATTCTTTCCTACTTTATAATAACCACATGGTTTCTTCAATGTCGTGTGACATGTGTCTTTCCATTTAGCAAATGCCCTGGTGGAGTGTCAGCTTTGGGGACCATGAGCTCCATGGATGCCCAGATGTGGGCAGCTATTTCTCTGCAAAACACTCCTGTTATCAAGTAAAGTGAAGCTGGGAACAAGTAAGTGACTCAAGTGTTTGCTAGGTTGTCAAGTGTTGATAAGATGTTGGCTGTTTATGGAGTGCTGAACAGGACATCACGCCACCACCCAGCCATCCCCAAGCACCCCAGAGAGCCGGGAGCAGGTGATAGCACTCGGTGACACTCAGTCCCAGGCTTTCCGTCCAATGTTTGTTCAGTTAACCCAGATGCTTGACTCATGAGGGACAGTGTTTATGCTGAGTCTGTTCCAGGGTTACTTTGGTTGAGTGGTATCCACTGTTGCAGGCCTCACAGAAAGAGAGTGCATGCCAAAAGAGATTCAGAGCCCGACAAAAGGGGGAAAAGAAAGGGACAAAGAGACAGCAGCCTCAAGTCAAGGAAGCCAAGCCACTAGGTGGCCACTCTGATGGGAGTCTTGTTTTGCTTGTGGAAATTGAACCAGTCTCTGACCCAGTTGAAAGGCTCTTCAGATTTGATCTGAAAACCAAAGTCTGTGGCCAAAATTTATAGACAGCTTTGCAGATGGCAGCACAGGAGAGCAGAGAGCACGGTGGTTAAAGTCAGAGCCAACTCTCCACTCCCTCTGTTGAAACTGGAGCCTGTTTTTCCAGAGATTCAATAAAGTAACCAGTAACAACCTTAATTATGTTGGTGATGGTGGTGACACAGCAATGAGCTCCGGCGAGCTCTGGCTCACTTCTGCTGCTTCGTGGGCTCCCTGCTACCTTGAAGTTGGCTGGGGTGATGTGGCAAAGCTGCACCCCAGCCCTTCTGGCTCCAAGAGGAAAGCAAATGATCTTACTACACTTTATGGCACGAATAACCCGACATACAACAAAACAACTCCAGGTACCTGTTCGATTAAAGCCACCACACAGAAGGGTCTTCTCTCTAACGACCTAAGCAAGCTCAAGAGTCATCACTCATGCTTCTCTCTTGATTTACCAGGCATTGGCACCATGACCTCCAGTGTGACACCACAACCTTTCTGTCCTCAGGCTCAGGAGCAAGTTAACGTCTGCTGAGCCTACAGCCACATAGGGAGCAAGGCACACAGTGAAGCTACAGAAGACAACACAGCACAAATGAGAGCAAAGCCCGCAGTGTGCACGGATCCATTGCTGTGGGGCGGCTCTGCAACCCAGCGGTTTGCTCGTTGCTTTGATGTGAGTCTATTGATGTGGGGTAACTCCTGTTTTGGAGTGAGTATATAGCTGCGAGGCTGTTCCATTTCTGGGGAATGGGGGGTGGGGGGTGTTGCTGTGGTATGTGCTCATTGTTGCGAGGTGAACCCATTGCTGTGAGATAAACGCCCATGTTGTAAAGTCCAGGCTAATGCTATGGAGTGTGGGTCCATGCTGTAGAGTGTGGGCCCATGTTGTGGCATGCAGGTCCATGTGTGAGTGTGGGTCCATGATGTGAGTGTGGGTCCATGTTATGGCATGTGGGTCCATGCTGTGAGTGTGGGTCCATGTTATAGAGTGTGGGTCCATGTTGGAGCACATGGATCCATGCTGTGAGTAGGTCTATGTTGGGGCATGTGGGACCATGTTGGGGCATGTAGGCCCATGCTGAGGAGTATGAGTCTATTACTATGGAGCATCTGCAAATATACATGTCATGTATTTTATTGTATAGAAATTTTACAATAATAATTAAAGAATTAAAAAATAAAAATTCGAATGGAAAACATACTATTTCTTTTTATCTCCATTCTTATTTTTAATACGTTAGGTCCCACAATCAGTAGAGAATCTGGTATTCCAGGTCAGAAGAAGAGGAGGAAGAGGAGGATGAGGAAGAGGAAGAGGAGGAAAGGAGGGAGGGAGGGAAGTGAATTCTATTTGAGAAAGCTATACACACTAAGATGTTCTACTGAGAAGGAGCAGTGAGCAGACACCTGGAACTTGAGGGGGAAGCCAGGGACCCTGGCGGGGAGGTGTGGGGCGGGGCTGCAGCGCCTGCGGTCTACGACTATATAAGTGGTATGTCTTTGTTACTGCTTTACATATTGGGAAGCCATGGAAAGACGGGCTTGAGAAGAGATCCCAGATGACGATGCTGGCTGTGGAGCAGTGGAAGAGAGGCCAGAACAGGGAGCATGAGTTGACTGACCATGATCCTAGAACGGTTAGGTCCTAAACAAAGCGTAGTCACTCAATTTAAAAAGTGGTAAGATGATCCTGGTTTTAAGGTGAAGAAACCCGAGCATAGAAAACAAGCCCACATAGCTAACAACCATGCAATGCTTTGTTCTAGGTAGACCAGATGGACCAAGGTGAGCAAGAGGCTGTGTCACAAAACAAGGTGGCTGACACTTGAACATTGCAGGTTAGCCTCTGCCCTCCACATGCAACTGTGCTGGGCTGCTCATATGCACACACATACAAACATTCACATACACATGTGCACGCACACACACACACACACACATACACAAGAAAGAGAGGGGGAAGGGAGGGAGGAAGAGAGGAAAGGAGGGAAGGAGAGAGGGAGGGATCAAGACTAACATTTTCTTGGCAGTAAACAGGAGAAGCAAAGCTAAACTGACGTTGTGTGTGTGCAGTGAGGAAAAAGACTAAGCCCAGCCATGCACCTGACCCCTGGCTACCTTCTATCAGAGTGGGAAGGTCATGTCTGGAAACACACAGTTGGGGCCTCCAAAGGCACCCCAGCTTCCTGGAATCTGCTAAAAGAAAAATGGAAAATCAGCCAAGACATTCAACTGAGGTTTTGTTTTGGTTTTTTGTTTTTGTTTTTTTTTTTTTTAGAAAACACATTCTCCATTTGGGTTGTTTTTGAGGGATTGTTGGAGAGATGTGGTTTAAGGAGGAAAATTGCTCTGGGACAGCTGTGGAAATAGTGACTCTCCACTGTTCCCCATGCTGCTGGCTGTGGTTACAGGAAGCAGAGTGGAGCAGAGTTTGCAAGTCACCTGGGGAGCAAGGGCAGGGAGGATCGAAGAGGCTGGTGACCAGGAACCTCACCCAGGAACCCCCCAGCCCGAGCGTCCATTTGTTACTTGCATGAAAGGTGAGAATATCTGATCTCTGGACCCTGTCTACACCTCAGACAAAACAAGAAAAGCAATTTCTTCTGACCCGCTGACCCACGAATCCCAATTGTCTTAGTTGATTAACACTGGGACCTGCTTGTCTCTCTGGGGTTCACCCTCTATCTGTTTGGGAAAAGATAAACTGAGGACGTATTTACAGATTTTCTGTTTGGGGTAAACAGTAAAAATATCTGCCTTGTCATCTTTGGCCATCAGAAGAGGGGTGCAAACTCTCAGAGCCTAGATGAAGCCAAGGTCGTGTGGACTGTTCTCGCTCTGCCATTCTCCCGGGCCTTCATCCTCCCCCTCAGCCAGTCCGCTACTCACAGCGGGCGAGGGGGCTCTGGGTTCCCAGGACAAGGGGGTTGGAGTGAGGCCAGCCATGGAGCCACTTCCTGGGAGATGCAGGTGTCTCCCGGGTGGCCCTGTGGTAGTCACACACAGCCACACGGCCTCTCTAGATGATAGGTGTTTGGATTTTCTTGGCGGATTTTTTTTTTCTGAGAGCCAAAGAAAGTGTCAAATGGGGTCAGAAAAAGCCAAGGGGATCTGCTTCGAAACGTTAATGTGCTGAGCACTAAAAAGATGATTGACAAATGGGACAAGAGATTCATGGGGCAAATTGAGGAGTGCTCTAAAGCATTCAGTGCCTGACTTTACACAGGTGCTGCTTCTCAAATGTCAGTGTGGACTGGGCTCATGCAGGCAGCTGGGAGTTCATACCCAAAACTCAGGTGCATTCCTGGATACCCCTAAACCTGCCCAGTACCGTAAAACAATCCCAATGTCACACTTGCCATGTCGACTGGCTCTCTTGGTTGAGGGGACCTGGAGGCCTGAGAAGCCAGTCACCCACTGTTCTCCCCCCTGCTGTGGTTTGAGTGTATTCTCTCTGGTGGCCCCTTTAAAAGGCAGGTGTGTGTGTGTGTGTGTGTGTGTGTGTGTGTGTGTGTGTGTGTGTGTGATCTCAACACTGAGGGTTCTGCTCTTGAAAGGAACTGGTATGGTTTTCTCGGCGCCAAAGTTAGTTGTCAGCAGACGGACATTCTAAAGGACCAAGCCTGGCCCTTCCTTGGTGTTTCTGTCCGCACCTTCCTCACCTCACCATGTCCTCCTGCAGCTCCTCCTGTGAAGAACCTGTCCTCCACGTTGGAAGACAGCTGAGAGAATGCTCATCAGAGCTGAGGCTAGATTATTTAGACTTGCGTCTTCCCAATAGACTTCTTTTCTTCGTAAAGCTATCAGCCTAAGGCGTTTTATTACAGCGATGGAAAGTTAGCTAGCACCCCCAACATCCAGTGAGAGAACTCAAAAGACAGGGTCAAGTGATCACTTTCTCTTCCTACATTTCCTGCCTCACCCTCCCCTCGGACTTGATGAGAGCCTATTGATCTGAAAGGGTCCCCAAGAGCCACAGCTCAAAGCTGCTGGATTCCGAGCAGGTCTAAGGTAGCCTGGAGCCTAGCTGTGGTGGAGCCTCTGGCTACCCTCTAGAGCTAGGCTTCATTAAGGTCACTCAGCAGGCCCTGAGGCCCTCAGACCAAGGTAGGAGCCACAGGGCATGTCACCCTCTATAGCACCACAGTGCCCTGTTGCTGAGACTGCTGGCTCAGCAGTATCCGAGAGCTTGCTAGACAAGGCGGGTCTGGGGCTCACCCTGGGCCCACACCCCAGCCTGCACTTTAATAATGTCTTAAAGTGATTTCCTTTAGGGCACATAAAAATCTAAGACTCTTAGGTCTCTTCAGTGTCAGCACCTAGGAGAAAGATAGAAAGACAGAAAGACAGACAGACAGAGGAAGGAGGGAGGGAGGGGGGAAGAAGGAAGAAGAAAAATGAATGGAAGGAAGAGAAAGGAGTTTAGGAGGAGGAGAGAAACAAAAAAAGAAAAGAAAAGGAAGGGTTCATGGAAGAAAGAGACGGAGATAGTGAGGGAAAGAGATCAAGATGGAAGAAATGAGCCAAAGGACAAAGGACTGAGAAGAGAGAGAGGAGGAGGCTGGGGTTCAGGAGAGGGAAAAAGCCCAGCCTGGTGTTTGAAATCTAAAGCCAGAGAATGGATGACACTGCAGGGCGGGGCTAAGGATCCCGGAAGGGGAGCTTTGCACAGTCTGAGGGGATGGGGCTGCTGACATCAGCCTTGCCACCCCGGCTCTGGATGGACCTGATAGGCTGCGTCCTGTCTGAGCTTCACCTCTGGCCTGCGCAGTAGGGACTGAAATAAAACCCATCCATCTTATTCAGGGAGTCTGAGAGAGGTTGGGCTGGCTCCACACATCCACACATCCACACATGCACACATGCACAGCTTGGATGTGCCGCTCTGGTCTGAGTTCGCCAGCAGAGGGCGTGTTTTCCTCACAGCCTGGAGTTGAAGGGAGAGCTTTCTCTGTTTGGAACCAATGCTACCCACAAAAGACCGGAGGAGAGAGCTTCGGGAGGCGCTGAGCCGGTTTAGGAAACGCTGGCGCCACCTCCTGGAACACCACGACATTGCGTCTCCTGTGGAAGCACCGACCTGCTCTCCAGCAGGCACGGTGTGTCTGGTCCCCTTCCTGGATCCTCAAGGCTCTTTTCCTTTTTCTTTCTTTTCCTTTTTCCCTCCCACCTTCCGTTCTCCTCTCACGCCCTTAGTTTTTCCAGGCAGGCTGACCTGGAATTTCTTATGTAGCAGAGGGTGACCTTGAACTCCTGACTCTCCTTGCTGTTTCCATAGCCCAAGTGCTGGGGGCACAGACAGGCATGAGCCAGCACACCTGGGTTTTCCCCTCTTATATTCTTGTGTTTCCTAAGATAACAGAGCCGTGTGCGTGCTGAGCGGGGCTATAATTCTGTGTGTAGCCTAGTCCGGCCTCCGGCAGCCATCCTTTACTTGGGTTTTGCACATCTTCCCTGTTTCCCGTGCAAACCTTTGCCCATCTCTAGTTGCTTTGGGCGCTCTCCTCACACATCAGTCTTGGTTTCTGAGTGTCTGCCTCTAAAGAGGGGACTTTCTGAGTGTCCTATGCTTCCCCTTTCAGCAGGGGTCCTTCCTACTCACATCCCATCCAGGCTGTGTGGCAAAGCAGTTAGGTGCTGGCCCCTGAACTGAGGACTGCACCTCCACTCGGTCTGTTTGGACATGGTGACCTTAGGCAAGCCACAGAAACACTCTCTGCCTCCCATAACAATGCTGACTGCAGAGAACACCTGGCACGGTGTGTACCAACCCATACACACGCCATTGGCATATCCAGGCTGATCCAAAGGCTGCGGATGCTATTATCTAACGGTTTTATTTCCAGTGGCTCTTCTCTCTCACACTAATTGCATAACTGGGATGCAGTTTTATATACGCTTGCTTGGGTCACACGTAGGGCGGTGCTTTTGCAGCATGCACAGTAAAAGTATGGTGTGGGCTGTGTCAAGAATCTGCACTGTCAGCAGCCCCGCCTACAATCGGGGCTGGGATGTCTCTGCGCCCTATTTTCACACTGCTGGACTCAGCTGGGGGCTCCTGGAAGCAAGGGCGGAGCTTGCAGTGGGACTAGAGGCAGGACCAGCCCCAGTCACCTGGATCCCGCCTGGCCAGACTCAGTTTCCTTGGCCATCTCCTTTGAACAATGGCTACTGAGTGGACAGGCGATAAGCTATCTATGTACTATGTTAAAATAAGACCTTCCAGGCGCTCTGAATAAACCATTTCCTCTTCCTGTTGACTCCGTTGGATATATTCACACACAACTTCCCAGTAAATTAAGCGGAGTGATGAACTACATCTGTAAAGGAGGTGGCATAACCCATGAGTCCTTATATGAACACAGGGAAACAGGCTCTGTCTGTGTGAGCGAGTCACACACTGCCTTACTGCCACCAGCATGTGGCCACACAGATGTCGTGCCTGATGACACCAAAGAATAGGTCTCCGCTGTTCCTGGAAAGCCAGGGCAGCACCAACTCTGTCACCTAGGCTGGCTCTTTCCCTCAGGGACAGCCCTCTGCCCTGAGACTCAGTAGAATAGCAAGTCCCGTATGGAAAGCCTAGCGATCCAGTGAAGGCAGCGTCTGGATCCCAGAAGGCAAGGCTGGTACAATCTTCAAGTGGCATAAATTCCCAAGTGTCCCAAGCATAGGCCCATGACTTGGCTCAAATCTTAGGAGGTTTCTGAAAGCACGCAGTCCTTAAACCCCTGGGGCCAGCTGTACCCCTGCTCTCACACACGGAAAGCCTGTGACCCAGGATTTCCCCGTCTTTGGTGGTACAATACCCCACTTGAAGGAAGTGGAAATGATGTTATAAAGTGATTTTTAAGAAGCTGTTGTGGTGCTTTTAATAAGGTCATGGTAATTCCGTCTGCACCAATGAGCTGTGTCCCACTGACCTGTAGCCCGGCTTCATTGTAAATACCCACACAACACAGCTGTGATTCTTAGGGTGTGCCATGAAATGCTGTCACAAGTAGGCTCTAAATTACTCTACAGCCACATGCTAACCCTTACAGCCACCTAAGGCAAGTGAGTTAGAGGCTCTTGGGCGGCAGGGTCAGGTGCATGAAGCTGTACTGCCACCTAGTGGATGCACAGGATGCATGCCGTTCCAGCACTTCCCCACAGAGCAGCGGTTTCCCCTCCACAGGTGGGACCTCCTCTAGGTTGTCACCAAAGGGGGTCTTTATAAACGCTGGCAATATGATCACACAAGGTATGCCAGTGACATGTGGCCAACAGCAGAACAGAGCATTGATCTCTTGTAGTTTGTATTTCATTTTAAAAAGAAGAGGAAGAAGGCAACAAGCCAACGCTGGGTCTTCTGTAGGGCGCCTCCGACCCACTCCCCAAGGCAGCAAGGGAAATCAGATTTCAAAGAAATTGCAAGATTTATTGCTCAAACACACACACACACACACACACACACACACACACACACTCACACATACACATACACACACGTACATATACAAACACACACGCATGCACTCACACATGCACATACTCACACGCACACACAAACACGTGCCACCCAACAGACACATCCACCTAGGGAAGTGTGGAACCCTTCAGGTTCGAACCCAGTCCCCTGAAGGCCAGTCCTCCCTAGGTGCCCACTTTCTCTGTCTCTTGCCACTTTTCAGACTTGGACAGAATGCTTCACATCACCCTTTTGGCCAAAGCTGCCTTTTCAGGGTTCCCTCTCCTTGGAGCCCCAATAAGACTACACTGGTGTCCCCAAAAGGAAACAGTGGGGCTGGCTTCTTGCCCTGCAGGGGAAGCTCACATTCCATCCCCAGATGCTGGCCTTATCAGGGAGGAAGGAAGGCCGTGGTCTGCTACACAGGCAGCAGCAGCTCTCTTATGGGGTCGGGGAGGGGAGGACTTTCCTGGCAGGGACTGCATGCAGCAACCGTGACAGCTTAGAGACCCAGCTCACTGCCCCCTCACAGGGGGGGGGGGAGAAGCCCTGTCTGCTGGGCTTCCCTAGGGTTCCAGGGAGAGCCCTCACCCCAGAGAGGTGGGACTTCATCCCCAGAGCCAGAGGGGAAAGGACTTAGAAAAGATGAAGACAGGAAAGGAACCACAATTATTAAGCAACAGGTCTGGGAGCCCTGACAACTGGCAGAGATGGAGTAAGCCCCTGCTGCAGGCCCTCAGGGTGAGTCTCACACCTCAGAGCTGCAGGGCCTCGGGTAGGGAGTAGGCCGCTGAGCCTCTCTGAGCCTGAGGGCTCATCCATGCCTGCACAGTGAAGACTGACAGCTCACGTGTCACGGGTCCTACACTGCCCAGTCTGTGCAGCCTTGGAAAAGTGTGAGTGATTGTTATTTGTTCTTTGAAGCCAGTAAGAAAGGGAGAGTCCACGTCACACTACAGTTAAAGGCACTAAGACGGAGATGTCTTTTGTCTACACGCCTTGCTAAAGGCCCTGAGGCGGACAGCAGCCCCTGGCCTTGCCTTGGCTGTCTCCACTCTTTCCAAAACATGGTCTTCACTTAACGAGTTCTCTCTGGCCCTTCTCACACTCTAAGCTTGGGACCCTGACATCCATTAGGGGCATATGAAAAGCTTTACAGAGGACTGACTCTTGTACCCCGCCTTAGGAGAGTAAAATCTGAATCTAGCTGACAGGGCTGTGGCTGGGGAAATCCCAGGTGACTTTGCAAACAATGCACACAAAAATCTGTTCCAGATTTTTTTAAAAATCGATTCCTTTGGAATATAGATCTGCCAGCCACTTCCATCTTCTGCTAATTTTCCTCCCTCTGACCACGGCTACTCATTCCTGTATCATTTGCGTCATCTGTACATTGGATATGGCCAAATCACTTATCAATGCAGAGATAAACTGAATAAACAGATACAGTTCTCACACTGAAATATGATGCTGCTCCAAGAATGATCTAGAACTTTCTATGTGCAGATAGAGAAGGTATAAAGGTATAAGGCTTGAAACCACCTGGGCAGAGAGTCTTCAGAGGGCAGCTCCCATTTGAGCAGCCAAGACACTGTGACAGTGGCCAGTGATGGCCAAGCAGGGCTTGTTTTGCCTCTAGCAGATATCAGGGAATGTCTGCAGACAATCTGGGTTGTCCCCCACTGGCAGGGGGTCAGGCGGGAGCTAAGGATGCAGCTGATTATTCCAAAGATGGGCAGAACAGGCCCTTCCGCACCACAGTGAAAGGCTGGTCTTCAGCTCAGCATGTCAATCAAGCAGAGATTGTGAAAGCCCACTCAAGGTAGAGTTTGGGTAACAATCTCAGCATTGCACAATTAGCCCACCCAAGATGGAAGTTCACAGGGAGGAAATGGGGCTGAGGGGTGAAGAAAGATTGTGAAGACAGCCCTTGAGAGCAGGAACCATCTATGCCTGTTGTCCAGCCAGACGGGGCCATGTGCAACCCTCAGCTAATGAGGTTAATGGGATCTCAAGGGGACTCAGGGTTAGGGGCATGTGCACAGAGAGAGCCGGGCTGAGTGTAGGAGAAGCGCCCAGGCAGCAGCAATGGCGGTGTAAAGGCCTGTACAGTATGCAGCAGAGCTGGGGTGTAAGAGATGGGAAGGCTTGGGAAGAGTGGGCCATGGAGACAGGGGCCGCTGGCCCACATCCTGCACAGATGCCAGTTTACTCTAAGCTTGATAGGAGCTTCCGGGATCAAAAGTCCCTGGCAGCTCCCTGGTGGGAAAGGACAACAGAACAGCTTCTGTGTGGTCCTGTGACAGCCCCCGTGTGTGAAAACAAGAAGAGCCTGGGATTGGGCTCTGTTCACAGGGTCCATGTAGCATGGCCACCAAATCCCAAGATCAGACCCGTCCCCCTACAATTACCCTCCAAGTGCCAAGAGGAGAGAGTGTTTTTGATCTCCAAACATACAGCAGCACAGGAACATGTTTTCAAATGGCACTTTATATCCAGGCTGGGGGCATAGGCCTCCCACCTGTTGCTAAGGACACACACACACACACACACACACACACACACACACACACACTTACTCAAATGTTGGTCTTAGATTCTGAAACAACCATGGAGGAGCCTTTCTGTTTACTAAAATAAGCCCCCAGCCCTGGGAAGAGAATAAGTGTTTTTAGGCAGAGTGGACCACGCGTAGAGGCCCATGGCTGAGCACGAGGCATATCTACCAGCATAGAGGTAGGGGATGCCGGGGTATGTCTGAGCATCCCAGCAGCTCATGGGCCTGTGTCCCTCTCCGACAAAAGGCGCTCGGCCCCAAATTGCCCACCGCTGAGGTTGGGAAACGCAGCAAAGGTTTAGTTGCAGCAGCTACCCTGCTGTTACAGCCAGTGAGCCTGCCCAAGCCTAAAGCCCACAAGGGGGAAACGGAGGTGAGAGGTGGGGAAACAGCCAGCTGTGAAGACATCCTCGGAGGCCCAGAGGTGCCCTGTCCGCAGCCTGGCCCCGGAGTTTCCGGAGGCTCATTGGCAACCGGGCCCTCAGCACCGCGCTTGCAGCTGGCACAGGGCTTGTGCCCTTTAGTGATCTTTCTCTTTCTTTTTGTAACCACTGAACAAAATGCCAGGATTTTACACGGCATTGTCATCCACACGTGTCAGTGTGCTTTGCTCACCCCTGTGCCCCGCCCTCCTGTAGGTCTCTCCGTCTCTCTCACCTTCTTCCCTTCAAATGCTTCCCTTTCCACTCTCATATTTGTTTGATATAAATCTAAATTTAAATTCTGCAAATGAGAGAAAATGCAGTATTTTTTAAAAAATTTCTCCCTCTCTTGCTGCCCTTTTTAGACCCTTAAGATCCTTAAGTTCCATCTCTTAAAATTAAAAAAAAAAAAAAAAAAATCAATCTCAGGGCCCCACAGGAGGGAAGCCGAGCTTTACAGACCCTAGCCAGCAGTGACCAGCAGAGGGCACTTGGCAGAGGAAGGGAGACTCTCTCAGGAATACAGAAACTCGTGGCTCATCATGAGCTCTAGGCCTGCTTTGCAAAAGTTAAATTTATTATTTTTTAATGTATTTACTTTACATCCCGATTGGAGTCCCTCCCTCATCTCCTCCCAGCCCCTTCCTCCCTCCCTCCTTCCCCTCCCCTAGTCCTCAGAAGTGGGGAGTCCTCCTCCCCAACCAAATGACCCCAACCTATCACGTTTCATCAGGACTGCCTGAATCCTCTTCCTCTGTGTCAAGGCAAAGCCACCCCACCCAGGGTGGGGGACTGGAGGGGGGAAGGGGGGGAGGGAACGACCCAAGAGCAGGAAAGGAGTCCATGGCAGGGACAGACCTGATGCCCTCACCAGGGGCCCCACATGGAGACTGAGCTACCCTACCAGCTACCTCTGAGCAAGAGGCCTAGGTCCTCTCCATGCATGGCCATTGGTTGGTGCATCAGTCTCCAAAGTGCCCCCTCTGGGCCCAGATTTTTTTTTTTTTTTTTTTGGTTTTTTGGACTTCTTGTGGAGCTCCTGTCCCCTCCTTGTCCCTCTATCCCCAACTCTTCCATAAGACTCACTCCACTCTGCCTGAAGTTTAGCTGTGAGCCTCAGCATCTGCTTCAATCCTCTGTTGGGTGACGCCTTTCAGAGGACCTCTAAGGTTGGCTCTGTCCTGTGCCCTCTTTCAAACTGCTCCCAATGCCCGTTCTATTGGCCCTTCTGAGTGAGTTAATGATGCTCCATAGGCCCTCCTTGTTACCTAGCTCCTTCAGGTCTGTGGACTGTAGTGTGGTCATCCTGTACTGTATGGCTAACATCTGCTCATAAGTTAGGTATATGCCATGTGTGTCCTGAGTCTGGGGTACTTCACTCAGTGTCATCTTTTCCGGATCCAACAATTTGCCTACACATTGTTTTTAATAGCTGAATAGTATTCCGATGCGTATGTGTACCCCAGTTTCTTTATCCATTCTTTGGCTGAAGGACAGCTAGGTTGTTTCCAGTTTCTGGCTATTATGACTAACATTGCTATGAACATAGTTAAGAAAATTCCCTTGTAGTATAATGGAGCATTTTTGGGGTATGTGCCCAGTGTGGAATAGCTGGGTCTTGAGGTAGAGCTAGCCCCAATTTTCTGAGAAAATGTCAGATTGATTTCTAAGGTGGTTGTACAAGTTTGTACTCCCACCAGCGACTGAGGAGTGTTCCCCTTTCTCCACATCCTCACCAGTGTGTGCGTCACTTGAGTTTTCAATCTTAGGCATTCTGATAGGTGTAAGATGGAATCTTAGAGTTGCTTTGGTTTGCATTCCCTGATGACTAAGGACGTTGAGCATTTCTTTAAGAGCTTCTAAGCTATTCAATACATACACACACACACACACACACACACACACACACACACACACACACACATATATATACACACACATATATATCCAATACATATATAAATACACATACATATATTCCAACATATATAAATACACACATATATATCCAATATATATATATTGGATATAAGCCCTCTGACAGATGTAGGGTTGGTAAAGATCTTTTCCCAGTCTGTAGGCTGACATTTTGTTCTGTTGACAGTATCCTTTGCCTTACAGAAGCTTTTCAGTTTCATGAGGTCCCATTTATTAATTGTTGATCTTAGAGCCTGAGCTGTTTGTGTTCTGTTCAGGAAGTTGTCTTGTGCACCAATGAGTTCAAGGCTCTTCTCTACTTCTTCTTCTAACAGGTTTAGTGTTTCTGGTTTTATGTTGAGGTCTTTGATGCATTTGGACTGTAGTTTTGTGCAGTGTGATAAATATGGATCTATTTGCAATTTTCTACATACAGACATCCAGTTTGACCAGCACTATTTGTTGGAGATGCTATCTTTTTTTCCAATGTATGGTTTTGGCTTCTTTGTCAAAAATCAAGTGTCCGTAGGTGTGTGGGTTTATTTCTGGGTCTTCTATTTGATTCTATTGAACAACCCATCTATTTTTTATTACTATTGCTCTGTAGCTTAGCTTTAAGTCAGAGCTGATTTTTTTAAAGTTAACTTTGTATCCATCCACTTTGCTGAAGGTGTTTATCAGCTGTAGGAGTTCTCTGGTGGAATTTTGGGGGTCACTTATGTACACTATCATATCATCTGCAAATAGGGATAATTTGACTTCCTCCTTTCCACTTTGTTTTTTGTTTGTTTGTTTGTTTTTTGTACTTTTGAAACAGGATTTCTCTGTGTAGTCTTGGCTGTCCTGAACTCACTTTGTAGACTATGCTGGCCTAGAACTCACAGTGATCCACCTGCCTCTGCCTCCCGAGTGCTGGAATGATCTCCTTTAGTTGTTTTATTGCTCTGGCCAGAACTTCAAGCTCTATATTGAAGAAATGCTGAGAGAGTGACAGCCTTGTTTTGTCCCTGATATCAGTGGAATTTATTTAAGTTTGTCTCCATTTAATTTGATGGTGGCTACAGGCTTGCTGTATATAGCCTTTAATATGATTAGGTGTGCGCCTTGTATCCCTGATCTCTCCAAGTCTTTTAACATGAACAGGTGTTGGATTTTGTCAAACGCTTTTTCAGAATCTATGTGGTTTTTTTTCCCTTCAGTTTGCTTTTATGGTGGATGGCATTGATGGATTTCCATATATTGAACCACCCCTGCATCCCTGGGATGAAGCCTGCTTGTTCATGGTGGATGGTATTTTTGACGTGTTCTTGGATTCAGTTTGCAAGTATTTTATTGAGTATGTTTGTGTCGATGTTCCTAAGAGAAATTAGTCTGAAATTCTCCTTGCTGGGTCTCTGTGTGGTTTGGGTACCAAGGTGACTGTGGCCTCATACAATGAGTTTGCTGGTGTCCCTTCTATTTCTATGTTGTGAAATACTGTGAAGAGAATTGGTATTAGCCCTTCTCCAAAGGTCTGGTAGAGCTCTGTGCGGAAACCATCTGGCCCTGGGCTCTTTACGGTTGAGAGACTTTTGATGACTGCTTCTATTTCCTTGGGGGGGATACTGAACTGTTAACTTGTTTATCCAGGCCCGCTGTTAAGGGGAGCCTCCTATGCAGAAGGCCACCAGAATGCTACGCCTCCTGCAGTGTCACTGACCAGTGCTCCTCGGGGCTTGCTCCTCTGCAGGTTTATCGCCGAATCTCCTTTTGCAAAGCACATTTAAAACATAGGAAGGTAGCTCACATGCAAATCCTACACAGGGAAGCTGATTACTGATATATATATGTCTTCATCCTCCCTCTCTGCTTTCCCCTCCCTCCCTCATCCCTTTTCTCTGTTGCTTTTCTATCTTCCCTCTCCTCCCCCTTTCTTTCCCCTTTCCCTTCCTCTTCTCTTCCTCCTGAAGCCCTCTTCCTCCCTGGTGTAGATTAGACACAAGGCCTTGTGCACAGCAGACAACACCCCCACCTCTCCCTGAGCCCACCCCTCTGACTCTCATCTCCACTGTGGAATAACCATCCTTTCCTTAAAAAAAAAAAAACAAAAAACAAAAAACAAACAAACAAAAAAAAACCCAGCCACTGAACATCCCCCAAAGAATATATCGATGTCACGGGTCCAGCTGCTTCAAGCTCCCGTCTCCACTTCCCCAAATAATGAACTGGAACTGTGGGCTGCATAAACCTTCTCTTCCATTGAAGGTGCTTTCGTTAGGGTATATTATCTCAGAAATGGAAACAGAACTAAGAAATGGGGCCGCTGATGTCATAAACCTGACTGTGGGTTTTACACTCTTGACCTAATATATGAGAGGGCTGGGGACACATTTGTATACTGGGCCAGAAGAGTCACCAAGTGCTGGAAGCGTTGGCTGTTCCGGTAGGAGCTTGGAAGACAGGAATTCTGAGGGTGCAGGGATGCACTGTGTAGATCAGGTGGGCCTGCAGGCATATCTGCGGAGTACTGCTCTACATTAATTGACGTGGGAACACTTAGGCCACTATGGGTGACACCATTCCCTAGATTTGAGTTCTGAATTTCCTAAGAGTAGAAAAAGGCTGGAATCATGAGGCTTCGGAGAAGACAAGGGACAAAGATCCTGACTTTATCGTGAACTGAGATGGGGTCTTTTGTGCAAATATTTTGGCCAAGAATCTGGTTGCAGTCTGTCTGTGCCCTGAGAGCTTCTGTGGGATTACGTTTAAGGGTGATGGATTAGTTTGCTTGAGAAAAATTCAGGATATGGGAGCATTTAGGCTGAGAAAACAGCTATGCTTCTTATTAAAGATACCAGTGCCTCTGAAGTAAAAACTCCTGCACAGCTCTGGGACAATGGGAAGGCTGTCCTGGGGGTAAGACCCCACCCATAAGAAGTGATCTGAAGTCACTTAAGGAAAGCCTAAACTGAAGAAGGGGTTCCCTGCTCCTCAAAAACAACTGCCTAGGAAAGTGCTTCCTCCAGGGTCAGCACATAGAAGCCATGCTCCAAGGGGGCCAGCCTACAGCATGCAGTGAGGTACAAAGGTACCACACCGAGTCCAAAGCTACAACACTGACGTACAAAGTTCCAAGCCTGAGATACAAAGATACAAGACTGAGATACAAAATTCCAAGCCTGAGATACAAAGATACAAGACTGAGATACAAAATTCCAAGCCTGAGATACAAAGATACAACAGTGAGGTACAAAGGCACAACACTGAGATACAAAGACGTAAGACTGAGATACAAAGTTCCAAGCCTGATATACAAAGTTCCAGGACTGAGATACAAAGATACAAGCCTGAGAGCCAGGGAGAACATCTGAGGCACTGTGTGGCCTTAGAGGCCTCTGTATGAAGCTATGATGGTGAATCCTCAACTGCAATGGAAACTATAGGATCCTGGTCGCAACAAGACCCAGGAGCATCCACCAAGGATGCTGGGTGTGGAGTGGAGCCACCAACATCTAAGAGAGACTGTGGGCTGCATGTGGCAGAGCTGCAGGGGTAGGACAGTCCAAGACCTTAGCCCAGAGGCACATCACACATTTCCAAATGCTGGGCATAGAGCTTAAGGATTTGGTAACTCCATACTAAGTTTTAGTTTGGCTTTAATCTCACTGCTCCTGAGATTTTGGACTAAGACTGTTTACTCAGTACCATTGCACGATACATGTGTACAGCTTGGTTTTGATTTTAGAGGCGTTCACAGTTAAGAGACTTCAGACTCTGTAGTATTAGGATTTTTAAAGAGTATGGGGCCTTTTGAAGTTGGACTGTATTTTCCATTTTAAGATCACTGAGACCTTGAGGAGACAAGAAAGGAAGGTTATCTCTTAAAGATGATGCATTTGTGAGTCAGGCTGCCAGGGGATGGGGTTGTGGTGGGTAGTTTTAATTATCATAATAAAAGTCGCCTAGGAAGAGAATGCCAGCAAGGGACTGTCTGCATCAGACTGCCCATCTGTGTAGGATTGTCCTAATGTGGGGGATCAGGCCATGATGGATGGAACCACTCCCTAGATTCCACAATGAATGCAGATGGGAATGGAGGCAGGACCTGCCCAGTGTTAGTGGGTCTCACCGCCATCTCTGGCAGCAAAGAGCAGATTGGGGAAGACACCATGTCACCATTTGCTACATGCAGAAGGCTCTTCGCTGTCACAGGGCACAAGCCCAGCAGCTAGCACTGCTGGAGCCCCAAGCCTTCAACGCATGTGCTCTGTGTGTTTGCGTCAGAGGCCTCAAGTGCGCCCAGCACCAGCAGCCAGCCACTGCCCTGTGCTAAGACTGAAGGGTGGATGGGGAAATGGGAGGGTTGTGTTTCATTTCCTGTTGATAACTACCACAAGGCGGGCTTCTGATCAGAATTCCAAGGCATGGGAGGGTACTTAGCCTGACAGCCCGGAAGACTCCAACTGATGACTTTGGGAGGCTGTTGGAATCCTGAGGCCTGGAGGAGGCCCACGTGAGGTGGACTGATTCTAACATTGTCTCGGAGCTTCAAGGTCACACATAAGAGACAAGAAATGAGAATACTGCAGAGCGTTGTTGTGCAAGTCAACTTAAAAGCTCATTTATGTATGCTTTGACCATCTTTCTAGTATTAACATTAACATAAAAAGGGCAGCAAATGGTCTAAAAGTTCAAAGGAAGAAAATTATCTCCATCAAGAAGTTCCTTTCCGGGCCTGATCCTTAGACTGGAGATCAACCTTCCCATGGCTCCAGCAGCCTGACCCGTTTAAAAGCCCTGGCCTGATATCATGGCCTGAGGACCGTGGCCTGCAGCCTGGGCCTGAGGACCGTGGCCTGATATCATGGCCTGAGGACCGTGGCCTGCAGCCTGGGCCTGAGAACCGTGGCCTGCAGCCTCAGCCTGAGAACCGTGGCCGCAGCCTGGGCCTGAGGACCGTGGCCGCAGCCTCAGCCTGAGAACCGTGGCCTGCAGCCTCAGCCTGAGAACCGTGGCCTGCAGCCTGGGCCTGAGAACCGTGGCCTGCAGCCTGAGAACCGTGGCCTGCAGCCTGGGCCTGAGAACCGTGGCCTGCAGCCTGAGAACCGTGGCCTGCAGCCTGGGCCTGAGAACCGTGGCCTGCAGCCTCGGCCTGAGAACCGTGGCCTGCAGCCTCGGCCTGAGAACCGTGGCCTGCAGCCTCGGCCTGAGAACCGTGGCCTGCAGCCTCGGCCTGAGAACCGTGGCCTGCAGCCTCGGCCTGAGAACCGTGGCCTGCAGCCTCGGCCTGAGAACCGTGGCCTGCAGCCTCGGCCTGAGAACCGTGGCCTGCAGCCTCGGCCTGAGAACCGTGGCCTGCAGCCTCGGCCTGAGAACCGTGGCCTGCAACCTGGGCCTGAGAACCATGGCCTGCAACCTCGGCCTGAGAACCATGGCCAGTGGCCTGGGCCTGAGGACCGTGGCCGGCAGCCTCGGCCTGAGGACCATGGCCTAGAGGTACGGTCTAAGAACCACAAGCTAGAACCGTCGCTTGCAACCATGTCCTAGAATCACAGCCTGGAACCACGGCCTGCATCTGTGACCTGGAACCACGGCCTGGAAACACAGGAAAGACGTGACACCTCACTTTTTTCTTTCCCTTTATCCTTAACAGGAAAGAGCTTAGAAGTCACCACCCAATCACCTCCAACCTTTTCAGCTGTATCCCTGCCAAGAAAGAAAGAGATGAACTAAAATGTTATTTACTTACGTCAGGGCCTGAGGGAATGACTCCATGGCTGAGATGCCTGCTGTGCAAGCACAAGACCTGAACGCACATTCCCAGCAGTCGTGTGTAAGTGCTGGGCATGGCAGGAAGTATGTGTAACTCAGGGCTGGGGGTAGCAGAGACAGAGGGGATCCTGTGGCATTCTGGGTAGCTAACTAGCCCCCAAAGGCAAGCCTTGGGGACAGTGAGTGACCTTCCTCAAAAGGAAAGCTGGAGAAGAGACTGAGACAGACACATCAACAGCTGGCCTCCACATGCACCTGAATAGACAAGTGTACACACGCACGTGTGCGCACCCACACATGCACACGTGCATGCACCTCATATAACAACACAGCTGTCAACCTCTCACAGCTTGCTAGTCAAGATCCTTTACACAACCTCTGACCTGCACTGCCCCCCCCACCCCTCCCTTATTCTCTACTTCCGGAGAGACCATGTGGAAAGAGGGAAGGCAGCCTTGACTCTCAGCCAGCCACCTCTGCCAACTCTGAGGTGGAAATGGTTAGTCTGGAGAAGGGTTGAGGGTCCCTGAGGCAGGCTGACACTCTTAGCTGAGCTGTGTCTAATGCTGATCAGGCTGTGACTGACACCCCCACCCCCCACAGCATGTGCTGTTACGAATGGGTGTCTCAGGAGGCAGGCTTCCTGCTATGTGGGAGAGGGCTCAGCAGTCCCGTACCTGACCGCTTCTGCCCCATACCCAACGCTTCACCCCTGAACAGGCAGAGTGCTCTTCACACCTTCATCTCCAGGCAGACTGGGCTTAGGTCATTTTGCACATAGAACCACATGCACCTAGGAACATTCTGGAATCTCTGACATCTAAACCTCTGGTTCAGCCATGCACACAGCTTACTACTGTGCCAGTCCTGAGTGGGTGGTTGTTACCTGTGATCTTACTCCCAGGAGGACGCTGACCAGTGTGGTAGCTGGGTGGCAACTTGCCTCTGACCTTGGGAGGTCCAGATAAATGGCGTGACCTGTTAAGCAGTTTTAAATAGTTGCCTCATGGAAGACCATCACGGAACTCTAAAACTAGTCAAAACGCAGGGAAACTGATGGTGACCTCCCACCCCCACCCCACCCCACACACAGACACCTAAGGCCCAGGAAATGTGGAGGAAGTGGAGGCAGAAAGACTGTAGGAGCCAGGTGACCGGAACATCCTCGAGAGGTAGTGTCTTTCAAATATCACAGGGGCACTGCATCTAATAAGTCCAAACAATATGGCGGCCTAAACAAAACCTACACCGTGACCATGCCAACATGGATGGGAAATCTTCCCCCATGGGGACAGGACTCTCCCTTAGATGAGCCTGTATTGCTGCTGAGAGAGGGAGGCGCCGTCTTCTCTAGCAACAGCCCCGTTAGGTTATCTAATCCCAGGCAGGCAGCATTAAACACATGTACACGTAAGCAAAACTAAATGGACTCAGTAGGGTGTGTGTGTGTGTGTGTGTGCGTGTGGTGTGTGTGGTGTGTGTGTGTATGTATGGTGTGTGGGTGTGTCTGCATGTCATGAGTGTGTGTGGTATGTTTGGGGTATGTGGTGTGTGTGGTGTGCATGCATGCGAGTGTGTGTGTGTGTAATTAAAAAATAAGAGGTCATGAAGAGGGACTGGGGAAGACATGAGGGGAGTTGGGGGAGAGGACAGAGTGGAAATTAAGCAAATACAGTACTCACGAAATTCTAAACACAGAGTAAATACAATGAACATAAATGCAAGTCTCACAGACAGTTGGAAGAAGCAACTGGACAGCGCGCAGTGTCCAGTGCCCCTTCTGTTGCCCGGTCACATGCTCTAACCCAGTGTACCGTGTGGAAGGGAGGTTGTGTGTGACTTACACTCACTTTTAGGCCGCAGTCCATCACCATCCAGGACAGTCAGGGCAGGAACTCGAGGCCGGAACCTGAAGTTGGGGCCACTTGTTACGTAACGCACTGTGGCATCAACCAGGGAACTCACTCGCAGCCAGTCAGGACAGCAGAAGCCACGGACCAGGCTGCCTGCTGCCTGCTGCCTGCTGCCTTGCTCGTGGCGTCACGCCTGGCTAGCTTCCTCACACAGGCCAGGACTACCTGACCAGGGGCAGTCTGAGCCTGCCTATATCAATTAGAAATCAAGATGACCTCCCACCGGTGTGCCCGCTAATTAACTCAAGCAACTCTGGCCTGTGTCAAGTCGACAGTTAAAACTAGGAGAGGAACTGTAGAGACGGCTTAGGGGCTAAGAGGCCTCACTGGGCTCAGCTCTTAGCACCCACATGGTCTCTAACAGCGGTCTCTAGTTCCAGGGGATTGAAAACCCTTTTCTAGACTCCACAGGCACTGCACACACGTGATGCACACACACACATATTCAGACAAACACCCATAAACATAAAACAAATGCCTAAAAACCTACCGAGGATCCACAGGTTGTGGCTGGTCCGTGGGTGGATCCCTCCGTGCCGGCTCTAATTCTTGCCCCCATCACCGCCATCACCCCCTGACCCTCGTATCCTCCCCACAAGCTGCTCTTCAGGCACAGTTCAGGTGTTTGTCACACGGGTGGCATCCCAGCACATTTCTAATCTACCTGTGACTGTGGTGTGGAACCTAGGGCCTGTGCACTCTAGCCCAGTGTTCACCACCGAGCTACATGTCCACATGACAGAGTCAGCTTGAGGGAGGAAGGGTCTTAGGCCTTCAGTCCATTATGGGAGAGGAATGGCCAGGAAGTGGCTCTGTCTGCTACGGTGACAAGACAGCCAGAGGAAGTACAACAACGGGACTGTAAGCCTCGACCAGTGTCCAGCCTCTGCCCGCCAGTCACGCCTCACAGTCTAGTGTCTCTGCCTCGCCTGGTATTCATGACACTTGCCTTGTTCTCTGCACAGCCGCAGGGTTGGCTTGACCTACACTCACCTGTGCTAGCCTGGCTTCAGTCGCCTCTCCTGTGGATACAGCACCAGCCCTCTAAAGGCAGCTGTTTGGAGATCTGGCTCTCACGGTGAGTCAACACCAACCTTTCAGAGGTGGGAGGTACTCAGAGGGAAACAGAGCCCTTCAACAAGAGGACAAAGCATGCCATCTGGAACCTTCCAATATGCAACAGGGCATCTGAGTAGAGATGATGGGGTGGGGAGGGGTAGGGTGGGATGGAGTGAGGCTTAGGTCTTGACTGAGAGTGGGGACCGAGTCCAGTAAACAATCCCAAAGATAGTGATTGACACACATCTTGCCATCAGGAGGGTTCACATGGGGAGCACACCAGGGGGAGGCAGGGACACTCATGGGAGGCGGGGCCTGCCAACGCTCTGTAGAAGGCCTTGGAATTTCATTAGCACAGACCGAGACCTTAACTTTTACCATTAGTTCAAGATAATTGAAAACTTACTCATACGAGAGAAACAGTTACCATGTTACCTCAAAATTACAGAGTTGGTCAGGCTAGTCCCTGGGCTTGCTAATAACCCAAGTGTGCAGGCTGTGAGGGATGGGACGCAAAACATCTGTTAGGACTGAATCTAATGGCTTGTTTCTATTCTTTCACTCACAATGCAGTCTTGAAAGGGGGGATGGAGTGATTATCCAAATAAACGTGTACATCATACGAAGAACATAGGTGTGCCCGGGTTTGCATTGCAAAACCAAATCACTCGTCTTCTCCCCAGATCCACGCGCCCCCCACCCCCACCCCACCGCACCAGCAGCCAGCACCCATGCTTGCTGTCGGTTTTCCTAAGGAGAATGCAGGCCATCTGCGGGCCTTTCCTGAGCTGCCACAGGATGACTGACATCTGGACTCCTCGAAATCCCGGTAATGGGGCCGCCTGAAGCATTGGTAATCAAATCCCGCTGGGTTCACAAGCCGTTGCCAGGGCGCAGGGTGCAGGGGGTTGGCAAGTTCACGGACTCATGGTGAAGGGATTATGAAGTGCAAACCCTGAGTCCCGAAACTGCTATGACACGAAACAGCTTATAGGGACACAGCCAATTTAAAATCTGGCGCCGGCTTCGAAGGGGCCTGCCCGGGCCTGCTGCTCGTAGCAGGTGGTTTGAGCCACACCCCACGCCATTTCACTTTGGTCCAGGTGGGTGACATTTGTGCCATGAAGGGGACTGGAGATGCCCAGGGAAACTGATGTGAGGTCATAGAAAACAGTGTGTGTGTTAAGGGGAGTTGGGAAGGTCACCCCCAAGACTGAGGGTTCCCGAACTGAGGTTTTCAGAGAATTCCACAAGTTAGAGCATCAGTCTAGCTGGGGAGTCCTCAGAGGAGCCAAGTGGCAAGCTTAGAAGCTGTGCCTCAGGGCTTTACTGCGCGCGCGCGCGTGTGTGTGTGTGTGTGTGTGTGTGTGTGTGTGTGTGTGTGTGTGTGTTACACAAGTATATATGCACGAAGATGTTGGAGTATAGATAGCCTTGGGCATCAGTCTTCAAGTCCCTTCCACAGCCTTTTGGAGACAGGGTCTCTCACTGGCCTGGGACCTCACAGAGCAGGCTGCACGAGCTGGCCAGCGAGTTCCCGGCATCCACGTGTCTGCAGTCTCGCCACAGATGGGGTTACAAGGGCGGGCCGCCACACCTGAGTTTTACACAGCTTCTGGCGATCAGGCTCAGGATCCCAGGCCTGCAAGGTAGGTGCTTCAGAGACCGAGCCACCGCCTGGGCCCCTCCCTTGATACGTCACGAGAAACTACAGCTGCCCACAGCTGATTTCCCAATAATGATGACAAGGCGTGGCTTAACACACAATGGCTGCCCCTCACTCAACACAGCCCGGGTGCATAGCTGGGATCCTCAGTGGCAGCCTCTGCCACTTTATACCTGCTAGGAACAACCATGGAGTCCACCAGGGAGAAACCTTTGTGCTGGAAGGGTTGGGAGAGTCAGGAGGCCATGCTGCTTGGGCCTGCAATGCCCACCTGTGTGACTCGCACCTGTCAACCTGGGAAAACATAAGACTGTAACACAAACCCTTAAGGCTCAGCTCAAGGTTCCAATAGGCAACGGTTCATCAGCAAAGAAGTCAAACTGAATCCACTGCGCTCTGGTCTGCCATGAGAGGCCAAGCTCATTTTATTACATACATTCTGCATTCTAAGAACTAGTAACTTCATATTGTAAACATTAAGCATTACAGAGTTTAAAGTCAAGGCCACATCATATCACTGATTGTCTCTTCGTGTGTGTGTGTGTGTGTGTGTGTGTGTGTGTGTGTGTGTGTGTGGTGTGTCTTTGGCTGGCCGAGGTCAACTCGTAGTGTATAAATGCATAAGTTATATAATTATTATATAAAAAGAAAAAAAGAACTCACTGACTTGTAGGCTTCTTTCTGACGAACGCACAGCGTTCGCGACTCATTAAGGGAAACTGGAGCCCACCTGCTCACAATGCCCGTGTGGTTTCTGGCCATGGTGGCCACAGAGGTCACCTCTCCACTACCCCTGTGAAGGACAACGCCTCCACCAAATGCTGAGGTCCTCAACATTTTTTAAATATCAGACAATTCCACTTATGATTTTCCTTTCAGAGAGATATATTTTTTTGGTTCAGAATATTTCTCCTCCTGGTCCTCTCTTACAACACTGACAGCATCAAATATGACAACTCAAGATCTTTGGTCCTAAATTCAGCTTTGATAGCACAAGCAGCTGCCTTCTACCGCTTTCCTCCTTCTCCTCCACTTCTCCCTCCTCCACTCCCTGCCCCCACCCGTCCTCCTCCACTTCTTCCTCCCCCTTCAGTCTTTTTCCTATAGTCACATACTCCCACGCCATACACATTCCCTGTCCACCTCGTGGCCCACAGTTCCTGTAACACTGAGAAGGAGATGAGACTCCAGGTCATCTTCACAGTCCAACAGAGCCGGTGGCTCTCTATTAAATGGAACCAATCAGATCTCGGCCAACATAGCACAGGTCAGCCAGGAAAGTCCACAGCCAGCGTGGTCTGCGGAGAGGGCCACCATCTTTTTCTTCTCATTGGGTTTTGGTATGTTTCTATTTTTAGACACAGGTAGTTTTTCCTTCAAATGGCATTATCCATGGTATGTTAGGCCAAGATTGTTTTGTTTTTTGGGGTTTTTTTTTGTTTTTTTTGTCATCTCTATTGCTGTCACTGAATCCTGGTTGGCACAAGCAAGGTCCCACACTCTACAGTTTGTACACTACTTAAGGCCACTTTCTTTGGCAGTTGTCCTAATAATGTCGTGCTTTTCTACATACAACGTCTTTGACAAGGGTGGACCACAGGTTACACGTCCATGTACGTTAAATTTTGAGCTCCCTCTATTTCTGTAGTAAATACTTGGGCAATGCCCACCCTCCCCCATGAGTCTTTGGTTTTCTTTCCCGGCTGCCTTCCCCAGCTCCCCTCAGCCTTTCCCCATTCCTCGTGAGGCACTTTGGACGTGTGTTCTCTGAGTTTGTGGCGGCTGCTCGGTGATTGTACACTGTTGGGAAAGGCCTCCGTCCCGTCTCTAGTAGTAGGTGCCCAGGTGAGAGGGCATATGGCTGCCGGGGAGCCTAGTGTTCGGGTAGATGCCCCCAGTCGGCGAATTCCAGTAAGGGTTTGGGGCAGCAAAAAAACTAGAAGACGTGACTGGGAGGGCTGGAGGATGGGGAGCCACAAAGTTCATCTTCTGGGGGTGGGCGTGGTAGGAGCCCATGTACGGGAGGTCGGAGGGGTACTTGTACAGAGACGACTCGGGGGGGTGCGGCTGGAGGGCCTGGGCGATGCCGTGGAAGTCGAACTTGTAGGCGTAGCGCTTCCCGTGCACCTTGGTCATGATGTTCTTGTCGTAGTAGTAGCGGAGGGCGCGGCTGAGCTTGTCGTAGTTCATGTTGGGCTTGCTCTTCCGCTCCCCCCAGCGCCGCGCCACCTCGTCAGGGTCGGTCATCTTGAACTCCCCGTTGGTGCCTTCCCAGGTGATGCAGCTGGAGTTCGAGCTGTCAGACAGGAGCTCTAGCAGGAACTGCCACAGCTGGATCTGGCCACTGCCTAACGATGGGGAGGGACACAAAGCCAGTGAGAACCAAGCGCCCGGAGGGTCACCCCATGAGTGGCCGACTTCCTGGGCCAGGCCAAGCCCTGTCTCCCCCCTTCCCCCACCAGCCCCTTATCCTGCCCAGTCCTGTATCTCCCGCCCCTCCCCTGCCCTGTATCTCTGCTTCTGGGTTGTTGCTACTTTTGTCTCTTGGATGCTCACTTCTCCAGAGAGCAAACCACGGCTGGACAGGAGATGGTCCAGCCCCGGATATTCCAGGCCGCACTGATGACAGGGTTCTGAATAACACTCATGTCCCAAAGCTCCTTGGAACCAGGCTGGCATGGATGGCTCAGCTTCCAGAAGGCTGGGAGGCTCCTCAGCATTCCTCCTGCCCAGTGCTGCTTCCTCCTGAGAAGGAGCCGTGACCTGGGAGTCCTTATCTCTGCCTCCTAGGAAACCAGACCTTGTGTGGCAGTCCCTGCCCACTGAAACCCGACCTTGTGTGGCAGTCCCTGCCCACCCTCAGGTTGGCCTCATAGATCCAAGTTCTCTCTGCACAAAGTGGAGGCCACACATAGGGCAAAGCTCAGGTCCCTTCCACTGTGCATGTCCTTCAAAGAGCGACCAGGTAACCCTGTTTTCGGGGGGCGGGTATGAATGAGCTGCTTTTTCCCATTTGTGAGACAGGGGAGGCCGTTCTGTGGGTGGCGACAATGGCTTAGCACCACTGATATTGGCTGGGTCAGAGGAAATAACAAAAGTCAGACTTAGGAAACGAACATCTACAAGTTGTGGGAAAGCAAACAGAGAGTGGAAGCCGACGCTATCAGTTCTAACGTGACACCTGGCTGGCACCCAGAGGGCAGCTCTGCCAGGACATTTCCTAGCACAGAATTAACCCCCTCAAATGAGGAAGTCCGGAAAAAGATGTCTGGTTCAAACCAGATCACCCATTTCCAGTCCTGGGCCAAATGTACCATGACAGAAATCCATGTGCCACATGTACTATGCTGCTGCGCCATGATGGTTCTGAAGGACAACAGCCCATGGGAGCACTCTTGGGAATCAAAGAGACCCTGTCTCAGTCAGAATGAGCTCAGTGTGTGTGTGTGTGTGTGTGTGTGTGTGTGTGTGTGTGTGTGTGTACACGCATGCACACAAGCACACGCACGTGTGTATGCATGCACGTGTATAAGCACATGTGTGTGAGTATGTGTGCATGCATGTGTGAGCACAAGCACGTGAGTATATGCACATGCATATGTGTAAGCACATACATGGGAGAGTGTGTACACATGTGTAAGCACATGTACATGAGTGTGTGTGTGTGCATGTGTGTATAAGCACATGGGCATGAGTGTGTAAGTGTATGCATGCTCATGTGTGTGGATGTAGAGGCAAGAAAGACCTTTGGTGATGTTGTGCCACCTTGTTATGTAAGACAGGTGTTCTCCCCCCCTTCTCTCTCTCTCTCTCTCTCTCTCTCTCTCTCTCTCTCTCTCTCTCTCTCTCTCGGAGTTTACCTATTTACCTATTAGCTTAGGCTTCCTGGTCAGTGAGGCCTGGAGATTTGTTTGTTGGTTTGTTTTCCTTCCCTTTACAAGGGTTCTGGAGATGAAACTCAGTTCCTGTTTATAACACAGGCACTTGACGGACTGAGCCGTCTCTCTGACTCTCGAGTCTTTTCAATCAGAGAGAAGTCTAAGCAGGCCCTTCTAGCTGCCTCGTCACACCTGCTCCAAGGGATCTTGGCTATGTACAGGGAGCAGGCGGGCTGTGGACTAGGCCTGTCCTCTGCTCCTTCATTCTGGGCTTTGACCTTGGCTGCCCACTTCTCCCAAGAGCAAGCCTCGGCTGGACAAGATGCTGAAGGCCAGGTGGCCAGAGGGACACTCCGGGTTCCCTCTACTATCTGTGCCCTCTAGACTCTGGGTGATAGTTATGTTGGGTACCAGGAGAAACTAGGGGGAAATTATGTGGCACAGATTTTAGTTTTAAAGTGAGTGGGGGGCAAATATTTCTTCCCAAAGCCCAGACAGCGCACTGCTTTGGGATCGTTACCAGAAAGCCAATCCTTTCCGACATGGTAAGTAATGTGAATAGATGTGACCAATGACTACAGTAACTTGGATTGTCACCCACTCAGGGAGTTGATGGGATGTAAAAGTCAATTATAAGCTCACTTTCTCTGAACCCTCCCCAATAGCCCACCTCTGAACATGGCCCAACCCTTGTCCCCATGGGGGCTCCATGGATACGAACGTGTGTGGATCCACCCGGGCAACAGCACCGTGAGAAAGGTCAGCCTGCTTTCACTGTGTTCTGGAAAGGGTTGTTTTCAGTCAAGCGACACATTTGAAATGTATTAACAGCTTGTAGCTTGTCGGGATGGAAGCCTGGGCTGTTTCAGAGCTACACATACAAACTGTTCTCAACCAAGGGCTGTTGCCGCCAACATCTCATTAATATGCATTGAAAAATATAAAGGATGAAACAAGAGAACCATATGGTTTTAGTATATATATTGTAACCAAAGGATTAAAACTTGAAGGAAAAAAAAAAAGAATTCCACAGATGACCTGGGAATAGGGGAAGCTGTGGGTTTTGGATTTAACAGTCTAACTCACATATGCCTCATTCCAAACATGGACAGTTGCTGGAAAATAAATATTTAGTGTCAACTTCCTCCCATAGCGAGAGAGCCACCCTGCAGAGCTCATATAAATACACAGGCCAAATAACACTTGGTGTCTGTTCAAACATTGGCATCGTCTTTGGGAACTTGTCCCTCAACCTCTTCCCTTATTAACATGTGTAGGAGGGAGGCGCAGGGAGGGGCAGTCTCCTGTCTCCCCGGCTTCTAAAGAGCCAGAAAACACGCAAGCTTTACATGCTTGGCAGGAAGCTCAGATCTGGGGGTGCAGATGAGCCCCTCACCCTAGGCTGTTGTACTTGACTCATTAGCTAGGAAGACACAGGGCTTGGGGCTGAGGACATGCCTCCCGGAAGAGCTTCCAGAAGCCTCCAAACCTGAAAATGAAACTAGCTGAAAAAAATCAGTAAGCGCTGAGGTAAACACCATAGGCAGCGGCAGTCTATCAATCTCGAAATCTGTCAGGCCACACATGTTCACCCTGAGCAGGAGTTCTCAAGGATACAATGGGGGTATGGGTACCGAGTAGCCATCACCAGGTAGATTAAATGAGCCACTGCTTGCCAAAAATTCAAAAGCAATTTGTTTTGTTTTGTTTTTTGGTTTTTCTAGACAGGGTTTCTTTGTGTAGCCTTGGCTGTGCTGGACTCGCTTTGTAGACCAGGCTGACCTCGAACTCAAAAGCAATTTGTTAAGTTACTATTGCCACCTGAACGCTGATGCTCACGGTGTGATGGGGCACGCTATAGAACAGGACCCTAGAAATATAATGAGGGTACAGGAAGGTCTAAGTGTGACCTCACCAGCCAAACCAACAAGAAAGGGCAGATTGCAGCTGGGAAACAACACCGTGCCTTAAGCTCCTTCCACGCAACTGTGAGGACTAGAGTTCAGATGCCCGGAAACCATGTAGATACCAAGTAGGGACAGTTGCCCGTCTGTGATCCTAGCGTCCCTCCCACCAACAGACAAGAAGCAACCAAAGACAGCTGACCGCCCAGGGCCACCGCACTGGCCAGGCAGAAGCTTGGACTGTGCTTTCTCTCAGGGCTGGACATTCATTCTGACACTCCCTGGGGGCTAGGCACTTCTGTAAGTGCTCACATGGGACAGCATGGTGTCTAACCCCTGCAAAATCATGTTTAACCCACAGGAGAGCTGAGAAAACAGGGGTGCCTACGGGTGGACTGACCTTTACGGCCAAGGTCAGCAGAGGTCAGACTTGCTGATGCTTGTCCTACAAGGGCAGAACTGTGGGCAGGTGTCGATGCATGCCCCCACAGCCTCCTGGTCCATCTCAGACTGTCCTCTCTCGGGCTTACAAACTGTTGGGCGCTCGCCTTAATGTAACGGGCTCCTACACCCTAACAACTGGCAAATCATCTCTGAAGTGGCTCTGTCCCTTCACAAGGGGATGGGTGCATCTTCACAGCCAGCATTACAACATGCCTGGCAACCAGACAGAGCTCAAGGAAAGGAAAGCTCCCCCACAGAAAGGAACCTGGAGTCCATCACAAAAGCTCAGCGCTCAACAGTCGTGATGGCATGTAAAGGGCTGGCGGCTCGTCACTGACTCAGGAGGTAAGGGAGCCAGGACACACCTTTCCCAGCGGGAGAAATGAGTGCTCGAAGCACACATCAGATGCAGATTTCAGATGGAGACGTTGGGATGTGCACACACTGACGGCACCCTGTGCAGTCTTATGCACGACAAGGTGTTGAGGGATGGGTCAACTGAAAGGATTGGCTGGTCCTTCCTCAAGTGTGTTGGGACAGCTCACAGGCACCTGTAACTCCTGGCAAAGGAGATTTCTCTCTTCTGGCTTTTGAGGGTGCCTTCATAAGTATGGTGCCCATAAACTCACAGGGCACATACACTTACACATGAAAAAAAAAATCATACTGCATGGCACAGTCCTTCCATTAAAAAATGGACAAAAAGATTTTGAAGAAAGATCTACATTATATTCATGGGAGGAGGGGGAGGAGTGTCGTCTTTTTCTATTGGGTGGCCTTCTCTCTCTCTCTCTCTCTCTCTCTCTCTCTCTCTCTCTCTCTCTCTCTCTCTCTGTCTCTCTCTCTGTCTCTCTCTCTCTCTCTCTCTCTCTCTGTCTCTCTCTCTCTCTGTCTCTCTCTGTCTCTCTGTCTCTCTGTCTCTCTCTCTCTCTCTCTCTCACTCACTCTCACTCCCCCCTCTGTATGTGTGTGTGTGTGTGTGTCTGTGTGTGTTAAGTCCAATTAGTCCACAGTGCATTTTAATTCTGAAGTGTCTTTACTTGGTTTTAGTTTGGGAGAACTATCTAAACATGAGAGTAGAGTACTGAAGTTCCCCGCTGTCATTGTGTCAGGCCCTATGTGGTCATTTATGATTTTCAGTGTTTGTTTTATAAAATTAGAGGTTCCAATATTTGGTACACAAAAGTTTAAAACTAGTGAATTGTTCCCCAATTTATTAATATGTAGTGCCCCTTTGATTCTCCTCTATTTAGTTTCACTTTGAAGTTTGGTTTGTCAGTGTAAGGATGGATACACCTGCTTACTTTTTTATGTTTTATGTGTGCCAGGCAGTTTGTTTTCCAGCCGTTGATATCAAGTTCTCAGGTGTGTTTCTTGAGGTCAGCACACAGTAGGTCCTTACTTCTTAAGTCATTCCATTAGTTAGCATCCTTTTAGTGATGCGTTGGGCTCATACACATTTAAGGTAAACACATAAAGGGATTTGGTTTTTGGTTTTTAAGATTTATTTGTTTATTATTTATACAGTGGTCTACATGTCCACCTGCAGGCCAGAAGGGGGCATCAGATCACATTATAGATGGTTGGGAGCCACCATGTGGTTGCTGGGATTGAACTCAGGATTTCTGGAAGAGCAGTCACTGCCCTTAACCTCTGAGCCATCTGTTATTTCCTATAAATGTGTTAGGTGATGTTCTGTTTCTGCTGGGTTATTGCATTTATTTTTCTGACTCCATATTAGTTTTGAGGGTTTGATGAAAAGACTAAAAACCAAAAAGCAAACAAACAAAAGCAAAACACAAAACAAAAAGGCATAGGCACTGTTTTAATTTTTAAATAAAATTTGGGTTGGGAGCAGCACTGAGGATTGAACCCAAGGCTGCCCGGGAGAGAGGTAAGTGTTCCACAACTGAGCCGAGTGCCCAACACATGCTCCCAGCCTCCCTTTAACACCTTATCTAGAGGCAGCACCTTGCTAAGTTGTTCATGCTGGCCTTGAACTTGTGACTCTCTTGACTCAGCTTTCCTAGTAGCTAGAAGGCACCAAATTTTGAGTTATGAAGAATTTATTTACTGGAAAATAGAAAGAGCTACTGAAACAAGAAGCATTCTTACTAAATGAAAGAAGAGGATATTCTGGTGTCAGAGGCCACAAGGATCACTTGTCGCCCAGCCTGGGACGTGTCCTTCCTTGTGAACTAACTAAAACCCATCTGTGTCTTCCAGTCTCTTGACTGCCTATGCAAGGCTGGATTCTGCCATTGCTCCAGCAGGTATGGTCTTAGGAAAGGAAATGTGGTCCCTGACACTGGACACGAGGCCCCCAGACTTATGATGCCTCAGGGTGCTGCTCCTGGGTCTAGGGTATGTTTCTATCTCCTGGTTCAGACGTGGCATCTCTGTGAACAGAAAACACCACCAGCCACACCCCGCAGGAAGAGAAAGGGTGCTCTGAGAGAGGGCGCTTGGATTAGGGGAAAAGATTCCCTATGGATCAGTTCTCTAAGCAAGCTGAGCAGTCCCTTTGAGTGGGGACAACAGGGACACCATGGCGTTTCATTTACACCATGGACATGAGTGCAAAAGCTGGCATGGTCTTGCCTAACATAGCTGCACCTCCTCATCCTGGCCTTCCTCCCTTCTCTTTCTCTCTCTTTTTTTTTTTTTTTTTTTTTTTTTGCTTGTTTGTTTTTGGTTTTTTCAAGACAGGGTTTCTCTGTGTAGCCTTGGCTGTCCTGGACTCACTTATAGACCAGGCTGGCCTCAAACTCACAGCAATCCGCCTGCCTCTGCCTCCCAAGTGCTGGGATTAAAGGCGTGCGCCACCACGCCCGGCTTCTCTTCCTCTTCTTGCTCTTAAGCTTTATCCTCTTCCCCTTATCCTCTTCCTTTACTTCCTCCTTGTTCTCCTCCTTTTCCTGTTCCTTACCTTCCTCAGGCTCATCCCCGGAACCTTAACAGCTGCACGGCTAAATAAAAATGTTTCCTTTCTTGCCCATGGCTCGTGTTTTTCAAAAGCTTCCCTCCCTCCCCTGCCCCTGCTGCGCCTCCCCCCACTGCAAACCTCTCTTCCAAAAGTGCAGGGGAAGAAAATAAAATCAGACTTCAGAGACACTTGGGATCTAGACTGTTTGGTTGTGACCCAGGGAAAGGTCCATGACGCCTCAAGGACCTCGGGTTCCTTGTCTATGGGGTGGAAATAAGAATGTTCCAGGACACAGAAAGCCTGGTGGGAAGCACAGGAATACACATGCCCCATGGGGCGGGCACCGCATGGAGTGGGAGCTTCCGGCTTGCTATTTCACAGTATGTGTTCCTATTCCCAGAGCCTGGGACCCCAGGAGCATCTTCTTTCTAATCTAACCTGAACAGTGCTGCCAGACCAGCCTCTCTGAAGCCTAGTTATCATCACCTCCAAACACAGGCCTGCGAAGCCTTCACGTCTATGCCAGCCCTGTGTGTGAGAGCACGTGCACTCGTGAGAGGATAACCTTGGGTCTCCATCTTGCCTTCCAGCTAGCCTGAGGCATCTGCTGTGCACAGCTGTGTATGCCAAGCGGTCCCAGTGAGCTCCTGAGGACTCGCTCGTCTCTGCTTCCCCACTTTCAACAGGAGGACTGGAGACACACACGCATCCTACGGATCTGACTTTCACAAGTGTTGGGATTCAAATTCAGTCCTCACAGTTGCACAGTAAATGCTTTGCCAACAAAGCGGTCGTCACCACAGCCACACAGCCACTATGAGCCTTAGAAGGATCACAGGAAGGGACTGCTTGGAAGTCCTGGCCACTACGTGACTGGCCACAGAATAGCCACTGCGCTGCGACTCCGTGGGCTACAGAGCATTGTATCTACTGTGCCTGTCTCCCCACCAGGCAACGGCTCTTGGAGCCGACTGTATCTGCTGTTCCCAGGGGTGCACAACTAAGCAAACCCAGTGCCGGGCACCCAGTCTGTGTGTGCACTGGGACAAAGCAACCAAGAAAGCAGCCTCCCTGTGTGCAGAGCTGCTTAGAACACGTTTACTGAATTAATCGGCATGAGTCACAACTTCATGGCAGAGTCGGCCGTTCAATAATAATGGTGTTTCACATTCTTGGAGTTTGGTTCTCTTGTGGGCATGTGTGTGATGACGGCATCTGAATTTTTGTGTTTTCCAAGCCCTGTTTGGCTTAAGGTTTGTGAAACAGAAATTCCAGCCCACACTTGCAACGTGGCTGTGACACCTCAGCATCGCATTTACACGCTGAGACCATGAAGCATGCGCCACAGGACCCCAGGGTCATGTCCGCACAGCTGGTTCTGATCTGAACACAAACAAACAGAACAAGCGAGCCGGCACCAGGATGTTAGGACAGGTACTGGTGAGGAACCTGTTTTCTCCCTGCGTCTGGTTCGGAAACATCCTCACGTGTGACCACAGCTGGAGTCTGGGGCTCTAAAATTATCTTTTACAGATTATTGAATTTGCTTTGTGACAGGTTGGATCCTGCCTCCTAAAATTCATATACTGAACTCTGACCACACCCCTCCGTAGCACACAGTAACCCTTGTTTTAGAGACAAGGATTTTACAGAGATGATCACAGCAGACTAGGGCCATGGAAGCAGCCCACACTCCAGTGTGACTGGTGTCTTTTTAAAAAGGACAAGTTCAGAGACTGAGATCTTCAGAACCTAGATTTTAAAGCACCAGCCACTGTGGCATGTCACAGCAGCTGGTCCAGCCTACAAGAGAGAGCCTGTCACGAGTGGTAACTCACCTGGATTGGCGAGGCGGCTACTGGTGGGCCCCAGGATCTGGTAAGGATCTAGGATAGAAAACCATGAGTCAGGCTGACAGAGCTGTGTTCACAGAGGTGAAAATGTCCCCTGTCCCCCAGGTCCCTGCCTCCACATCCTACATGAAGTAGATACCACACAGGATCTCAGGAGACTTTATCGCTGGAAGCGTCATAGTTGGTAGACAAACTCGACGTTCCAGATTCCCACCACCAACCCACAGTCTGTACTAACACAGGACCGAAGTGGGACAAAGCGGGACCTGGGGCCACGAGGGCCAGGCGGTTGGTTCAAGGTCAACATTCCACTGCTTTTCTACCTCAGACCTGACAGAGACAGGCACCCCGGTACACACCATGACAATGACAGAGGCAGGCATCCCAGTACACACCATGACAATGACAGAGGCAGGCATCCCAGTACACACCGTGACAAGTCAAGGTAATGTCATTCATAGGCCCCAAAGGCAGAGCCTTCATGCAAAGAGAACGGTTTGCCCACATTCAACTCACAGGCCTTAGAGAAGTTTTAGTAAAATCTCAAGATTTTAGTAAAATCCTTCCAACTGGGCAACTAACAGCCTAGACCTCATTTTACATACGTGACAGTTGCGAAGTTCATTTTAAAGGAGATACACTTTAGAAACCCCTATAACCTTTGTCAGGGTTTCAGTACAGTTTCCAAAACGCACCTAACTGCGGGCGCTGGTCTTCAGTTTTGGGCACTGTGGAGGGAGATGGCTGAGCAGCTGAAAAACCCAAGGGGGGAAAAAAGACAATTAGTCGCAACTCAGACCAGGCTGCGCATCTTCCGTGTTGCTCACTTTACAACCAATTAACTGTCGGCACAGAATCTTATTCTACAACTGCCCCTCTAATGAAATCAAATATAAACATTCTAAAACATTTCCCATGATTTAAACAATCTACTGTAGCCATTACTTACAAACATAATAAAAAGAAACTTGAGCTGGCTTACAAAAAAAAAAAGAATGAAATGAACTATGGTGTAAAATAAATAGGTACGGGCAAGGTGCCAGGGACGAAGTAAAGCCAAGCAGAGCCGTAGTGAGAGAAGTCAGCCATTAGCTCATCAGTGCGTAAACACCCCTGGGAACCCGCATTCGTCCACATCAGTCTCTTTCTGTTATGAAAGCAGGTTACATCTCAAACAGAAAGACTTGCCATGCCTAATGACCACGTGTATTTTGTCAGGAGTGGAAGGAGCCGTCTACACGTTGGGAAGACCACAGACCAATCACTGAAATTAGATTTTGACCCTGGCTGTGGTCACCCCTGCCTTGCGACATGCAGACCAAGGCAGTGGGGACTGAGCCTTGTACCTTTGGACTGAGGGGTGGGGTGGCTGTGGCCAGTCCAGGCTGATCTCCTGGGAGGTTCATAAGGTAAATCTGTAAAACACAGATACACGGACTAAAAATCAAAGCTACTTTTTAAAAAAAAACAGATTTATTTTGTTTCTTAGAATCAATAAAAATTAAAAAGTATTTAAAAAATCGACTTAAGTTTTACCTGTAAATTGCACTTTGCACATTTTATATAGTATATGTAAATATATAAATATATATATTTATATACATGTTTTGTTGATCTAAAATTTCTCTTCTACATTTAGCTGAAAACTGTCATTGGTAGATTCTTCTAGACCTTGCTTGCTGACTCGTGCGTGTGTGTGTGTGTGTGTGTGTGTGTGTGTGTTACATATATATTATATATGTGGCAGGTACACATGCGCGTAGAGACTAGAGAGGCCAGTCTTGAATGTTGTCCTCAGGTGCCATTCACCCTGTTGTATGAAGCAGTTTTTGTCACTGGGACACTGGGGCTCATCTGGGGCTCATGGCTTTAACTCAGCTGATGAGGCACATGTCACTGGGTACAGATTTCTACATGAGAACTGGGGGGCTCGAACTCAGGTCCCCAGGCTTGCACAGCAAGCCCTTTGCCAGCTGAGCCACCTCTCCGGCCCCTCAATCTGCAATCAGGGTCACAGGGCAGTGTCTCTCTCACAGCCCAGCTTATCACAAGATGATCAGAATCCACACTTCCATCATCTTCAGAACGTATCCAAGGCAGAGCCCATGACTACCATGAACCCACGGACTGTTGCCTGGGATCCCCCTGCCCCCCCTGCCCCCCAAATCACCTGGTGACACACATGCTCTGGTTTTCTGCACTCTTCCTGGCAATGAGACGCTTTCTTACCCTCCAGTGAGCAGCCTGCACGGACATCTCTCCATCCCCGCCGCCCCCCCCATGACCGTACCCATTTACATCATCAGTCTTAAGTGACCTAGTTCATTTTCTAGGAAGAAAGCCCTTCTTTCTCATTTTCTAAGAGAATTTAGTATCTTTCTAAAGTGAATTGCATGAAAAAAGTTAAGACTGAAATGACTGTCCTAGAAGACAGTACCAGTGACCCTGAGCATGCAAACGTGCCAATTCTTTCTTTCTTTCTTCTTTCTTTCTACTTATTTATTTATTTATTTTTCAAGACAGGGTTTCTCCGTGTAGCCTTGCCTGTCCTGGACTCACACTGTAGACCAGGCTGGCCTCGAACTCACAGCGATCCACTTGCCTCTGCCTCCTGAGTGCTGGGATTAAAGGCATGCGCCACCATGCCCGGCTATGCCAGTTATTCCTAAGTATTTATACGCACTGTTCCTCTCATGCCATGGACCTTCACTACACGTTGTGTTTGCAAGTTTAGTAACTGCAGCTCTGTGTGCTCAGTGACGGTTCTGTTACTGGTCATCAAGCTTCTAAGTCCCTTCAGCGTTCCTCACAGATACATCCCAGAAGCACTTTTCTTGCTCTGATTAATCATGCATTTGTGGAAGCTACTGCTACATGCAATCATATCACAGAGTCGTTTTGAAGCTGTGATCCGGGCACGGTGGCTCACACCGGTGACTCCAGCTCTTGGGCTGTGGAGGCAGGAGGATCAGCTCAGACTCCTGCTCAGTTATGGATGACATGAGACGTTGTCTCAGAACAAACCAGAGCGCGGTGGCTCATGACTGTAATACGGGCACGCGGGAGGCGGAGGCAGGAGGATTGCTCTAAGCTCAAGACCAGTCTGGGCTGCACACTCAGCCCCTTTCCCAGAACAAAAGAAAAATGCTAAAAGAATTTAAAAACAAAATGTCCTTGGCTGATGGGTACAGCTCAGTGTCTTCAACTGGCATTCTAGAACACCTGAAACCCACAGAAATGCTCATGTGGGGAACATAGTGGCGTGATTGTTTTGGGAGCCCCTCTTTAAGCAATTCAGCTAGCCTTATTTAAAACCTGCAGTCCAATGAGTCACTTTCAAAGTCCCCCACTACGCTGCAGCAGTCTGCACACTCCCCTAGGTTCCTATCCCGAAGAGGGCGACGCAAGATCCAACACTTTAGAAAGGTCTTAATTCAATCAGTCTGTTTGGCTGGAACCATCACAACTCGTGTGGTCTGTGAAATTCTACCCTCCTGGGCTCGGGCGAGTCAGCCAGTGCTCACTCCCCTCTCAGGGACAAGTTCACATTCCAAGGGACGCACAGCTTTCCTAGAGCCGAGGGGCATGTGGGAATGACCCCTGTCGCTGTCGCTGTGATCAATCTGCTACAACTAGATTTCACCTTATATCTCTGGGAACATTCTGAAAACAGATTCTCAACATGATGCAGTTTTCTTCCGAAAACAGAAAGGAAAAAGTGTGGGGGGGGGGGGGAGGACTCAGCGAGATGGCTCAGTGGGCAAAGGCGCTTGCTTCCAAGCCTTAGGACGTGAGTTCGATTCCCAGACCCTGCAAGGTAGAAGGAGAGGCTAAGATAAACTCTGCTAAGATGTCCTTTGACTTCTACTTGTGTGCCACGTGTATACACCCCTCCCTCCCACACCCTCAAATAAATAAAACGTAATAATATTTATTTTTCAAAAACTGGTTAACCAGAGATTTAGCACAGAAATCATTTTACGAGGCATAATCAATAAGTAAAGTTTTCCATCTAGTTCAGGGACAGACATACAGACAGACAGACCAACAGAGGCCTATTCACAAAAGGAAAAGTGTGGGTATCACAGAAGTGTGTCCTAGGCCCTTACTTCTCAAAGTGTGTTCTGTGGATCACCAGCCGAAGACACACTTGAGGGTTGAGAATGCACTCTTACTCTGGACGTACAGAGTAAAGCCAGGGTTTGGGCAAGGCCCGTGATGCTCACACGCATGCTAAGGTGAGCGAAAGACGTCTCGAGAAAATTCCTGCTACTCTCATAAGAATTCTCAAAGATGAGACTTCAGGAATGCTAGCCAGAATAGACAAATATGACGGTAGCCCTGTAGCAGCCTAGTATGGAAGGCTCTGGAGGGACTTACTAGACCCAAGGCAGAAGGACCAGAGAGCTATCAGTTTGTCAACTGCCACCCAGAAAAGCACTACTCATGGAGTGTGGCTGGAAAAAAACACTAAACGTCACACTGGAACTAATATTTGGAGGCTCTTTATTCATAAAATCACTGGAAAGATGAATAGCCATGCCCCACCCTTCCTTGGAAATAACAACCACCAGGCTGAGTCTAATTTTCAGCCAAGTAGTTGAGATGTTTGCACGGACAGTGATTAACACGTTCACAAACACACCGCCACGGCAGATATGCTGCTCTTGTTTCCTTTCATGAGAGTCTGTGCCAGCATTTCCTTATCAGCTACTGGTCACACGCTGTGGCAGTAAGCCCCCTCCTGTGGGACATGACCTTGGGAAATGCTGACCTTGGAAATTTCTGGGGATGAGGGACAATCGGGGTGGTGGCAGAACCAGCACTGGCACTGAGTATATGCTCGTCTCCCCCTGGCTGCTTAGACAATCACTACCCATGAACCTTTGCTACTCATCCTGATAGAAGAGCAAAGGATTTTTTAATTAAAAAATGTATCTTGCAATTAATTTTGGTGAGCAGCCTAATGCCCGCTTCACTTCCTTTGAGCTTTCTTTCTTCAAGGTAATTAGCCTCTTGACACACTTGTGCACAGGACGGTGGCTTCCTGGAACCCACTCTGCTACTGTAGCTGTTGCAAAATGACTGAAAAACCTGAACCTTATTAAAGCAGTCTCACTGGCATTTTAGGGTAGCTTTACAAGTATGGTATGTGTCATGGTCCACATGGAAACGACAGCATGTAGACACGGGGGGAGCTTTCTGGTAGACCCCATGTGGCAGCTTTGTGTGTCTTCTGAGAGCTAGGAGCAGTTTCTAATTCTGGATGCGTCCTTCCTACCACATCAGAGGATCACCCTGTGACCCGCCCCCTCCCCAGTGAGGGGTAACTTCTACTAAGTAGCATTTTCCTTTGGCTCAGATCACTGGAGGGGACTTTCCAGACCTAGGGGCCTCCACAGAGTCACTTTGCATTTTAAAGGACCAGGACTTGGCTCTTAGCACATTCTCCCTCCTGCTTCAGAACCCATACCATGCCTGCAAAGTGTCCCTTGTGACCCTTGGAGGAAGGAAGGGGTGGGAAAGAGTGGGTGGGCCTCCCCTCTGGTGCTTTCGAAGTTAACAGAGGAAGACAAAGTAGCAAGACAGAGTCACTGCTTAGAATGTAACTACAAACCTCCAGGAGACAAAGGGATTTTTAGATTAGGCCTGTGTTCTCTTCATCCAGATCTTTCTAGATTCTTCTTCAACCCTGATTCAAACACATGGAGCTCGCATCTGTGGGTGATGATTGTGGGGTTTTCAACTATGCTTACAGATCTATGTGGCTGCACAGGAACTGGGGACAAGCACAGAATGCGGTAAGCCAGCTGCTAAGGTCAGAGGCTTACACAGCACCTGACTGAGGGGGCACAGCAGCTGTGCCTCACCTAACTCAGTCATGCTGAGAAGCACCAACATCTGGGGTCCCATGGATGAATCCCCCCAAAAGGCACCTGCTTCAAGGCCACACCCCACTCAAAGCTGTGTGTGGAGGTCACATGCTCCAGGCACTTGTGGTAGCACACCGGGGTGCGCATACGTCTATGGGCTCTACAGTATGGGGGCTGTCATGGTGAAGGAAAGGGAAAGGGTGGCCCGCATGATGTCTCCCAGGCAACAGAGTAGATTTTCCATGACCAGCTCGTAAGGAGACAGGCTGGACGCCATGTCATAAGGTCGCATGCTGCCTAAGGAGGTTCTGGGACCAGGGCCTGTCTCTGACACTTTAACCTGAGATCTCAAAGGCCTGTGGCTTCAAACGAAGGAGACACAAGAGGAGAATGGCTTGTGTAGGGGAGCTGGGAGAAGGGTTTGAGGGTGGGAAGTACAGATGCTGGGAAGTGCAGACAGCATCACAGAAGAATGGCCTGCAAGCCAGAGAACGCACGGTGATGGGCCAGCAGCCTAGCGGAGGACCACTCTAGATGCCTGCTCAACAAAGACGAATTTAAGAAGCTGCGGTCTCCATCTAGAAGTATGGAAAGCAAAGCCACAAGCTTGGGGGGAGGTGGGGGAGACATGAAAGGGGGAGAGAGAACAGAGTCTGTGGGCCATGACCTACCAGGCCACTGGGCTGGGCAGCCTTGCTGAACCCTGAGCCGATGCCAGAGTGATGGCCACACAGCTCTTGAAGTTGGGTCAAGGAAAGGAAGAAAAGGTAGGTTGGGCCAGCGGCTTGGAAGTAGGTGACTGGAGGCGGAAGGGTAAGCGAGCACGCGTCTGGCAGCGGGGTTCAGAGGGTGGCGAGCGTGGGCGGAGGCGTCCTGTAGAAAGGTTGGCAATGCCGTGCTGCAGTATAGGGAAGGCTGGCATGAATCCAAACGGACTCATTCTCTAGGAGCCTGGCCTGCTCTGGGGCTAAGGCTGGGTGCTTAGCAGGCTTCTGTGCCGAGTGCTAAGTTAGAGGAATGGGGTGGATACGGACACACAGGGACAGGAGCACGGGTCTCTGCCACCCGACTAAGAAAGCCCCTTGCTCCGCCGAGAGGCCTTCTTGCTGTGCCTTGCCGGGCTCCTGTCTTTCCTCACCCATAATGAAAGCCCTTCTTCTCCAGTTGACTGTCTGCTGTCTTTGAGGCGTCCCCTGCTGCTACCTGGTGCACTCCCTCCTTCTAATTTCACAATTGGTGCAGAAAAAACCCTAGAAGGCGACACCCCCACCCTACGGGTGGTGTCGACAGGGCTCCCTGGCCTGTCTCGCCAACCAGCTTAACCGCAGTGGCTCACAGACCTTGGCTGGCCCTTCGAAATCCACCCCGCATTCCTGAGGTGGCTTTAAAAAAACCCTAATTTACAGATCAACTAATTAATCTTAAAGGCCAAATGTTCTTTTTTTAAATTTATTTTTAACTATGCATAGATGCATTAAAAAAAAAAAAACAAAGACAGAGACAAAATCCTCCCAAGTCACTCATGCCCATTCCTACCCCCCCTGTGATCCACACAGGCTGCACTTGTAGGCAGCAAGTTCAGAAAGTCCTGGAGCCAGGGAGAGGGGTACCTCTGCTCTTCTTTCTCAATGCTTTTGGGGCTGTTTGAGCTTAAGGCAGACCCTGGGTCTGATCTGTTACTTTACTGACCCGTTACTTTACATGACAGAGGACTTTGGGCATTTTCACATGGTTTCTGGGAACAAAGAAGCAAGCTTTCTCTCTCAAGGAAGAGAAGAAGAAGAGGAGGAGGAAGAGGAGGAGGAAGAAAAAAATCACTAGCTGAGGTATGAGGAGCCCAAGGAAGCGGCCCTGTCGCCACCATTCAGCCAGTTGCTGGCCCTAGTCTGTCTTCTTCCCTCAAAAGAAAGAGTTTCCGAGCCTGGAACCAGCGTCAACCAGACTTCCGATGGCTGGGCGCGCGAAGAGGCAGCCTGAGCCGGGGAGACATGCATGCTGGGCCGTGAACTCCGCTGCACAGCCTAGAACTGTGAGTCCCCTCAGTGTCCAAGCTGACATGAGCAGTTCTGACTTACAGGGTAGTCATGGTCCCCATGAGGGTGCGGGGCACAGAGGTCACACATCCCCAGTGTACCGTGTCCTCTCCCTGACAAGTGTTGCTTTCTCCTTTGGGATCCAGCCAGTCCCCTGAAGGCTTCCTGGCTGCGTTCATGTGGACACGACTTCCTCCACTCCACGGCCTCTGGATTCTCGGCAGTGCCACTCCTAGAGCTTCATATGAAACACTGACAAGACCTTGGCTGTCTCTGGTGCCAGGTTAACACTATTAAATTATCTCCTAGAACTTTGAGCTAAAGCATCCTACATGCTCACTGTGGCTCGCCCATGCCAGACCCAGACAAGGCATGCAACCAACCCACAAGCCTAGTGGAATGTGCTAGCAAAGACAGGCAGCATTTGGAGTCTGGTCCAGCTTTCCATTCCCAGAGGCTAACTCCGTGCTTGGCATTAGATAAATGTTTATTTTTGCATGAACGATGCGTAAATTAATTACCTGATTAAATCATCGGAAAAGACATAAAGTATGACTCTGATGTAAATGTTATATGCTGGATGCTTCTCCTCTGAAAAACGGTCTGGGAGTTGCTCTCCCCCAAAAAAGGGCAGATTGTACATCAACCCTTCCCTTCACGTGACAGGGGGAGGAGGTTCTCCTCTGAGGCATTGGCCCAAACATTCAAAACTACGACTTAGGCCCTGGTCTGTCTCTGATCCCACAGCTTGGACCCTCTACTGTGGTCTCTGGATGCAGCAATCAGACTGAGTCCCGGTTGCCCAGCAACAGGGGCAGGGAAAGACTAATTGCAATGCACTACATTTCAGGTCCAGGACATGCTCCTGGGGTCATGGGCTGAGGTCCTGGGTCTAATCAGGGTATCTGGGAGTCTCTCAATGAAGCAATCACACAGGGGTGTTAGCGTACCTGGCCTAGTTGTAATTCTTTGCGTAGCTTCGGGATATACTGAAGTATTTGGGAAAATAAAAGCTGCACCCCCTGCAGACAAAAGGAAAGACAAAGTGTGAAGGTCTTTCACGGTGACTTGTTGATCTGAGCATCAGTGCCAACCTGCCTCACCCCGTAATGTTGGGGGTGCCTCTCGGCAAACAGACCCTGATCAGACATGGGTCTCCCTGCCAATCTGCCTCACCCCGTAATGTTGGGGGTGCCTCTCGGCAAACAGACCCTGACCAGACATGGGTCTCCCTGCCAACCTGCCTCACCCCGTAATTTTGGGGGTGCCTCTCGGCAAACAGACCCTGATCAGACATGGGTCTCCCTTGTGCTTGAAATATTATACTTTGTTTATTATTTCTTCATCGGCTTCTTGGCAGAGCCAGCCCACCTGCATCCCACCAGCAATCTCACTATATTAAAAATTGTTTGTGGCACAGCTACTTATCTGCCATAAATTGTCTATGACTCACAAAATATTTTAACAGATCTTGGAAAGAAGTACACATACTTCGACTAAGACTCTGTGGAGTATATTCAAAATCAATCCCCATCCCTGTTCAAACACATGATTCTTCTTCTTTTCCTCAGTCAGTGGTCATCTCCACAGGTGAGGAAATTTCCCCTTGGACATTCAGCCCTTTGGCTGCCTCTGTGCTTAGCTAGAATACACTCAATTAGTTAACAACTTCTGTGGAATTTCTAGTTACTGTTAAAAGAGCTGTTAAGATTTCTAAATGAGTGCGACGTGAGAGCCGGAGTGGCTCATAGGTGTTTTCTGGGGTGGGGGTCAGGGGAGGAGGTGACTCTAAGTTCTTTGCTAATTCTGACCACAAGATCATCAGCCTGTTGATACGTGAAATGCAGATTGAGAAGGCAGCAACTTAGAGCCCTTTACGTCACAGTAAAAGCACACTGTTTTTGAATACTGAAGACCAAGACAGACGGACCAGCTATGTCCTACGAACAAGCAGGCCGAGGCTCGGTTCGCATGACCGGACATTGTAAAATAAAAGGAGAGTAACTGCTAAGCTGCTATCCTGCTCAGTTAGGGCGACCAGGGGTTGGGACAAGAGGTTTCCGGCTCCTGCAGCTTTCACCCCCGGGCTGGGTGCTGGCAGGGTACCCCCTAGGGGTAGTCCAGTAGGCGAGCAGCAAGTGGCCATGCATCCACCAGTGGCACCATCAGGACAGGAGGGAGGTGAGCACGTGGAACATGAGTAAGCCATTTATACACAGAGAACCCCCAAAACACACTGAGAGATGGGGGGAAGGTTAGTCAGGACCAGGGACCTTGTGAAGCCCTGCTTGTCCGGCTCAGGTATGCAATGGACACGAACGCAGAGCCTGTAGTTAGAGACGGGAAGGCAGGTGCCAGGTCAGGGACCAGCTTTAGTCTCTGAAACTACAGCAGAGTTTCCCCCCACAGAAGGAGGATTTGCGTAAAGTAGCAAACTTTCTTTCTACTGCCCCGTGCAAACATCTGTACAAAAGATTAAATCAATGCAAGTCCAATGGCCCAACGCTGTCTGGGAAACACCAAGGTATCCTAGAAAATACTGCTTTAAGAAAGCATGGAAACAAAGAGCAACAGACCCATGGGTGGCTCTTTGTATTAGGGAGCTTTTTTATCTCCAGTGGCAATGACGGGTGCAGTGGGACTAACAGTGGGACGTGTTGGGGGACTGAAGTGGTACTAAATTTGTACAGTTGGTTGGGTGAAAAAATCCTTCTATGGCCAACATGGTTGTGGTGGAAATCACGGAGAGTGCCCCGATACCCAGCACTTGACCTCTGCACCTGCCTTCTAGCCTCCAACCATGGGCTCCAGGTGAAGCATGCTCCTGCAGACAGGAGCCCACGCTTGTCCCTGCGGCGGGGAGGGGCTAGCATTACCTGTGTTTCTAGCATGCATTAACCGCGGAGAGTTTTGTAAAGCCTTATCAACGTCATCGGAAGTCAAATGTGGAAGGGGAGCTACAAAAAAACAAAACAAAACACAGAGCAACACTGAGGTGAACAGAGGGAGAGAAAGACCTTCCTAGAAACTAAACAGGATCAAGAAGAAAGGAAAACACACCTCCCCGCCATAGCAATAGGGGCTGTTGGAAACATCTAGACCCTGTGATCCTGGTTAATATACTAAATACTAAACGGGGAGACTTCGCGCAGGAGAGAAGTGTATGGGACGCCAGGCAAAGCCACCAAGGGAGTCACTCTACCGACTTGCACTGGGGATCCTTTCAGCCCAGGCTCGGGGTTGCCCTGCATCAGTCCTTCAGGCTTGTGCCACTACTGACCAGTATGCACCTACTCTCTTGACAGAAAGTGAAAACCCTCCCTTTCTGTGTTCAGGCTGGACGGAAAGAGGCGCTCACACCGCGCCCAGGAAGGGGCTCACACTGCTCCCAGGAAGGGGCTCACACCGCTCCCAGGAAGGGGTTCACACCGCTCCCAGGAAGTGGCTCTCACTGCTCACAGGAAGGTGACTACTCACACTCCTGTCAAGGAGGAGCCTTCTCTGTCCTTCCAGTTCGGAGCATCAAGGAAACTAGTGAGGGTGGCCACTGCTCTGCAACACTCCATTTTCCTGGTCTTGGGAACCCAGGAGGACGGAGATGCTGCTGCCTTGACACCAGGAGAGACTGCACTGTTCAGCTGAGTCATGAAGTTCTACTGCATGGTCCCTCTCAGGTCAGACACGGGCATTGCGTGAGAGCAAGAGGATGCTGGGGACCACCCTGTCTGAGCCCACTGAAGTTGGGTCTGCAGCCACGGCAACAGTCATGGCTCCTGAGGGCAGGCTGCTTACTCTCTCTGAGGTAGTGGAGATGTGAGAGAAGGATGTCGGCATTGTAGCTTGGAGTGAGCCTCTGGAAGTCATCTTTCGTCATCTTGCACAGCTCCTTCCCATCGATGCTCTGAAATAATAAGACGTCCACGTCTAGAAGGCCGTATTCTTTCACCGCCCACTCCAGCCACTGCCGGACATGGTCTGTGCTCCACAGAGTAGGGTCTAGAAGGGAATTAGGACAGACTCAGTCAGCATCTAAAGGCAAGTCTCCAAGCAGACTGCACCCCAGTGTGACCACATACTAGTCACAGCCTCAGCGTAGTCTCCCCCATAGTTCCAGACAGTACAAGCCTGCGGCCAAGCTTAGTGAGCCACAGTGAGAGAAACTGCATCCTGGGGAGTGACAAAAAGAACCCAGGCCCACACCAATCTTCATCCTCCTGTCTCTACTGTGGCCCAGGCAGTTCCCTGGAGAGATCTGGGTTTCTTTTCCATTGTTTTCACTTTCACTCATTCATTTAAAGACTATACAAGACTTAGAGGCATCTCTTCAAAATCTATTGGTGTGTTTACCTGAAAGAGAATGTTAACTACAGATTACAAAAAGAATACAAACAGGGCTGAGGAGATGGCTCTGTCTATAAAGTGTCTCCTTTGCAAGCACAAAGATCTGAGTTCAAGTCCCAGAACCTACTCAAGAAAAAAGTTGGGTGTGGTGGAGTGAAGTTGAAAGCAGAGGAAGGTAGATCCTGGGGCTCTCTGGTTAGTCAGCCTGGCCTATCTGATGAGTCCTGGGAGTCCTCTGGCCTCCACACACACAGTCAGCTCTGCTAAAGTGAAATGTGTGGGTACACATGTGCACACACACAACAATAAAACAATAATCGTGTTTGTGCAAACTCCTAGCCAGGTAATGTGCAACCGAGTAGAGGTGACTCAGAACCACCCTGCTACAGCTAATGTGGCTCAAAGGGAACAATCAGTGGGGTTTGTCAAAGGACGGGGAATGAAAATGGGAGCTGGAGACAAAGATGGGGCATGAGAGGCAGAAATAAGGAGACAGAGGAAGATGAGGATGGAGGTGCAGAATGAGACAGCGACGGGGAGCAGAGATGGAGGAGACAACTAGAAGACGCAAGGAGTGATGGAGGTGAGGAGCGGACACAGACCCCCCACAGGGAAGGGGACACCGAGGAGGTAAAATGTTACCATGTGGAATTTCAGAGTCAGTGGGAACTTGTGAGGCGTGGGAAGGCATCTTTAATTACGCTGAGCATAGAGAACTCAGTGACGAAGACAGAAGACTCTCTCGGGAGTCAGAGCAATGCGTGCTCGGGCTCCGGTTCCCTCTCTTACTGGGTGTAAATGTTACTTTCTCTGGAACTGGTCTTATTTTCCTATGCCTAATTAAACGAACCATTGAGGGGGCGGGGCGGTCGGAAAAGCCAATGAGATAATGTGTGTGGAAGCACTTGGCCAACAGTAACAGACTGCAGGCAAGAAATCGCCCACACCAGAGGGCTTGCAAAGTCGACTCCGTGAAAATGAACTAATCTGTTTAACTTCCGGGGCTGACCCTTCCTCTGTACACAAAAGCCCGATTTATCTCTTATTTTAAGAGCCTTTTGGAGGTGCTTCTGTTGAACAAAACACGAGCCAATGAAGATAAGACACTTGTGTCCAGCCTCCTCCTGGGAAGTGGGACTGTTTGGGAAACAGCCATGTCACAGTGGTTCCAAGGACAGCATAGGGCCCACAGCGAGGGAGTGAAAGCCCTCCTCTGTTGTCTGTATCTCACACTGCACGGTCAGCAGTCCAAGTGTTTACAAACTCTATTTCAGCCAGCTGGGTCCTAACACCTATAGTACATCCCCATCAGAGCGAGCTCCTGAGTCACGTTAGTCTTACTGTGTGGGAGGGACACGCGTGAGGAAGGACAGTCTGTGTCTGGTGAGATGACAACATAAGTGTGATTCCCCAGGGCCCACACGGTGGTGGGAGGGAAACGACACGCCCAAACTGTCCTCTGCCCTTCACACTCCAGCTGTGGAGAGAGCCCCAACCTTCCTACACAGTGAATGACCTCTGACCTTCACACTCCAGCTGTGGAGAGCCCCAAACTTCCTACACAGTGAATGACCTCTGACCTTCACACTCCAGCTGTGGAGAGCCCCAACCTTCCTACACAGTGAATGACCTCTGACCTTCACACTCCAGCTGTGGAGAGCCCCAACATTCCTACACAGTGAATGACCTCTGACCTTCACACTCCAGCTGTGGAGAGCCCCAACCTTCCTACACAGTGAATGACCTCTGACCTTCACACTTCAGTTGTGGAGAGCCCCCATCTACCTACACAGTAAATGAATTAACATGTAATTTTTTAAAAAAGCCTTTCTTCTATTTCCATGAAACAAGATTCTGGTCCAGTTGAGTTTATCAGCTGCCAGGAAAGTTTTAATAGATATTGACTAAAATTAGGCAAAAAGGTACTGTGTTGTCAATGGCATACTGCACTATAATGAAACAGCCCCTTGCATGGGCCAACACTTCCAACTCAAAAGACCTTACTCTAGTGAATAAGATTAAACATGATCTGAACTGCTGAAAAAATATCAGTGAGAAATACTGTTCCTTCCCAACAGACAAGTCACTCTCGGTTATGAAAAATGTGGAATGTACAGTAAAAAAAAAAAAAAAAAGGTGCCCCCAGGCTATACCGAAGGACTAGCAGAAGAGCTTTGTTGACTAACCCAGGCCTGAGACAAGTCAGGCTATCTGAATCTAAGACTAGCCTAGGACAACAGGAGCCAACTTCCAGCCTCCTGATGAGGGCAGAGCCCTGTTTACCAAGCAGGCCCCTGAGAGAGCTGGATTTCAGAAGCACTCAAGGTCACAAACTGAAATTTGACTCCAATAGAAGGACTTCCTCAGGGCTGCTTCTGGAACCTGCTGCTGCTTGTGGTTTGCTTTAATCTGCCCTCTTGGTACGAGTGTTTAATTTTGTTGCAGGTTGGCTGGAGAGCAAGGACTATTATAGCACAGAAATTTAACACTCTGTACGCTTATCTTTGTGATGGCCGAGACCACGGCAGTACCTGTAAATGTCCCCTTGAGGGCTTAAAAGTTTACATTACCTGTTGCATGCAGAGTTCTAGAATTAACATATAGACACATACGTCATATGCATGCGTGACATTTTGTCAGCGGCCTAGCAATTACTGAGAAAAGCGAACCAAGCTCACTCACTGAAATGGGTTTGTCTGTTTCCCTCATGACTGTGTATTTACTCTGAGGCTATGTTACTAGGTAAATATATGTTTACCATCATTACGCCCTTTATATGAATTTAACATTACATAATAAACCTATGTCATTCCCGATAAGGCTTTGCCTAAAATCTTATTTGTCCACGTTTTATTTTAAGCTTTTTTTCAGATTTTCATTAGCTTTTGATTAATATTCCAGCTGTTTATTATCCATTATTTGTGTGTGTGTGTGTGTGTGTGTGTGTGTGTGTGTGTGTGTGTGTGTGTAAAATGCTTCCATAAACACCACATCATTGCTTTGGGTGAGTTATTCTATGATTCCCTCTAGATTTCATTCTTTCTCTTGCTCTTGCTTTGCTAGCTCTTTTTTCCCACATCCTTTCCTAGGATCTCATTTACTTTTTCTCATATTTTACAGTATCTGTGTCCCCTCAGTATGCCGCGCACCACATGTGTGCAGTGCCGGTGGAGACCAGCAGAGGGCGTCAGATGCCCTGGACTTAGAGCTAAGGCAGTGTGAGTAGCTCTGCGGTGCTAGGAATGGAACTTGGATCTTCTCCAACAGCAGCCAGTGCCCTCCACCACTGTGAGCCACTGTCCCAGCCCCAGGTTGATCTCTTTTCACCTCCTCCTACTGCTTTGGCCGTTTTTATGTTATTTCTTGCCGCTGTTTAAAATAAGTTTTTATCATCAGAGTTCTCTCTTTCTCAGGTAACAGAAGGAATGCGGAGAGCCTCACTCGCAATCCCATCTCTTACACAGCAGCACCGCCCTTTTAACTTTGCTCCTACTCTACCTATGAGGCCACGGTGGACGTTGACACATCTTATAATCACGTGGAAGGAGACTCCCAGTGAAGGGCTGTCTGTGTTGGGGCGGCCTGTGAGCTTATCGATGGGAGAGATCCTAACACCCCCCTCCACAGGCAGCACCGTTCCCTAGGCAGAGGGTCTGAACTGTACACAGCGGAGAAACAGAGCCGAGCATAAGCGTTTCTCCCTGCTCCTGGCTGTGGTGTGATGTGATAGCCATCTCATGCGCCTGTCACTGTGACCACCCCAGGTGGAAAATCGTAGCCTGGGACTGTGAAAAGGAAATAAACCCTCTCTCTTTTCTGTTGTGTTTTTGCCACAGAGGCATAAATGAAACTAGGCAGAGACTCAGGCTGTTCCTTTGTAGCCAATTTCTCTTTAGATTTTTACCTCACCAACTTTTGCTTAAGGTCCATTTGTTTTGTTGTCGCTGTTCTGAAGTGAGGGACAGTTAGCAACGGACTTGCACTTTTGCCTGAAATTTAAATTTTACCCTCAAGTTATATAATAAAGTGGACTCGGTCTATAGGTTCCTGTGTGTTCCCATAGTGACTTTCTTCCTCACCCAGAGCTTGGAGAGGGCTGCTGCAGAGTCTCAGAGTAATTCAACAGTCCCCACACGTTTTCCTCTAGCTTTTCTCGGGCATTTGTGTTGGTGTCACGTGAATTAAGAGTCTACATGGGAGTCACACTGGCTGGGAAAGAATTCCGACTTGCCGCCGCCACACTGGCTACAGCCTCTCAGCAGAATGGAACAGTTACTATTGCCCACTTCGTGTCTGGGCAGGGACTCGCCACTTCCAGAAATGCTGTGTCCTAGCACCCAACAGTCCTGCGTAAGCAGCAGGTGTCACCTGTCATCATGTCATTTTGTGAATTTTCAGTCTTACATATGACCCCATGCAATTTCCTCAACCACCATCCAGCTGATAGCTGGACAGATAAAAATGAACACTGACCTCAGGGTTTCAGTTCTCACTAGCTTGGTGCTTGGAACAGCAGGCGTTCAAACAGAATTGTACGGAAACGTGACCCAATGGGCGGGGTCACCAGGGGTGCTTGGTGGGGTGACAAAGCAAGATGAAGGACTGATTACAGGCCCTCGTGTGGGCGTTTCGCAAGCCCGGGATTGGCTCTGGCCCCACTTAGCTGCACACGTGACACCGGGACAGCGTTTTTAATCTCTAGATTATTTGTTTTCTCGTGTTTATAAAGGAAGACATTGATCTGACATTTACAGTCACCCCGAAGCTCACATGATCCTCTGATTCCTGCTAATAAGCGACAGTTATCGCCAGCACTGTGGGCACCTCAGGTGCTTTACAGTGTAGCCACACACAACCTCCCAACAAATGCTGGTGTGGGAAAAACGTGCTGGCGAACTAACAGAGCCCAGGATGGGGGACACCAGCCCTTGCTGTCTGTCTGTCTGTTTCCAGCCCAGCAATGCCACATCGGTCCTCTATTGCTCTGAGAATCCAAACTCTGTCACATGAAGCCACCAAAGAGTCTCCAGTACGTGCCGTTGACTTCCGTGGGCTGACTCCACTGTAACTCGCTCAGCCTTTTCACAGCGCGTCAGGAGACTTGGGCTGTTGACACGCTCAGCCACAACCACTGCAGGAAGGCGGCTGGGCCTGCGGTCTCTGGGGACATTGCTTTTAGGATTCAGTGATGAGATAAGCATTACCTTTCCTATAAAACAACTTTTTAATCGTTTCCCCCAAGTGCACTTTTTATCTTGACTACCAGGAAGCTCAAAGCCACCGCAGCGGCTAACCTGCAGCATCCTGACCAAGCCTGTCGTCAGGATGACTTCACTCTCCCGTCACATAGCTTCAGTTGTCTCTGACTGTTTTTTGTTTTTTGTTTTTTTTTTTAACTGTACTGCACTAAGTCTGAACTTTGATTCAACCAGCAGTTTGGACCACATATCTGTGTCTTGGATTCATTTTAGAATTAAATCCTAATGTCCCTATTTATGCAAGCATATGCACGCCTTATGCAGATATGGTGATGCAAAAAGTTGGTAAGAACTGATTGGTTGGATGTCAGGAGAGCGCTGACTAATTTGCAAGAGGACTGAGCAGTGCTGCAAAGGTCCCGAGGGGCCAGGGGTGCTTGTCAGCAAAGGAAGAGGCGAGCCACAGTCGCCCTGATAGCACAGGCACTGGGGCTGAAGATACAGGGTGTGTACAGCAGCTTGCCTGGAGGCCAGGGGGCGGCTGAGGAAAGGGCAGACGCTGAGAGAAACCGAGGAAGCCGAGGACATGGTGGGGATTGGAGAGGGCTCATAAACGAAACCTTTGTGACCTGTTTTTCCCCACTGTCTCCCTTTGCTCAGATATTCCAGAACATTCATCAGAGTCATTAGCTTGAACTTTCATGCATCCTCCTGTCACCCGTTTATGCCACACGGGTGGGACTTGTTGACCTCAGCACTCTGCCTCTCTCCTACCAGAGAGATTGGTGTGTGAGTAACGGATGCTTGGTGGACACTGCTTAGGCGATCCAACATGGAGGGATGGGTAAAACAGAGCTCAAGGGCTTTCCCGCATGAGGGCTCAGAGGCTGGGGAGGAAGGAGTCCATCTCTTGGGAGCCTTTGTCCACGGTGATGGAACACGGGGAAAGCATAGAAAACGCAGATCGAGGGAGGGTATGGGTGCGGCCACTCAGTCTCTGAGATACTCACATCAAAGGGTTTGAGCTAAAACTAAAATGTGGGGAAAACAGAGTTGTTAAAAGCTCAACATTTTAGCACCCATTTTAGGGGGGAAAAAAAACAAAAAAATCTTTCAAAAATTGATCTAAGCTGCTAAACCCAGAGGTCCCACCGTATTTGGTCAGTATTTGTCAGTGAAGATTGAGTGTTCCGCCTCTGTAGTAGCCCACGCCGTCAGCACACCCTACTAGACACCATCAATAACTAACTAGTAGCCTTGGCTCTACATGCATGTAAGAACAGAGAGGCACCCGGCACGCGGAGGACACAGTCCTGGACAGCAGACGCGTGTGAGCTGCAAATGCTTAGCTGTTTAGAGAACGCCCTCCCCGTGCCGTGGACTCCACCACTTCTACACCGGTCTGTGGCCATGGCCCTGGAAAACACTGGAAATCAGACCTGTGAGTTAAACCTATACCTCCATTTGGGCTGTGGTTAGGAACCCAGCACAGGAGACACAGTGCAGGCTTTGGGCTCGGTACTACGCGTCACAATGCAAGTCCAAGCTGACATCAAATGAGGCTGAGCAGTGAGCTAGCCCTAAACTACAGATAGGACCGTTCACCTGAGCTGCTCAGCACTTTATTATAAGGCTTTGTTTTGGTCATCTCGCTACTGCGGGTGTCCCAAACAGGCCTAATGTTGGCGAGGCTAAGCAGGCATGCTTACTACAAGAGTGTAGTAAATGCGTGTGTTACTAACACTACCTCAATTTATCATGGACTGACTGGTATGCAATTTCACAGCAAGTAGAGGAACGCACATACACTCACCTTTACACATACATGATGTATACCACATGTTAGCCTCCCTCCCTGTTACACACTTCCTGCTGTCCACAGACTTTATCTCTTTACTCTAAAGTTGTGTATGTCTGTACATACAGTGTTTCTTAAATTCATCTGTCCTAGGAAGCAGTGTAATTATATCTGATTATGGCATACGCACCCATAAGAACATACTTAGGATTCCTCCTCATGAGTATTTTCTGGGTTTCTTAGCTCCTGAGTTAACGGAAGATAGTGGGACTCAAAATCAAAGTTAATGGAATAACTTTTCTAAATGAACTTTAAGCCCAAAGGTTCTACATAGGCAGACAGTTGCCAAGTTTCTCTCTCTCTCTCTCTCTCTCTCTCTCTCTCTCTCTCTCTCTCTCTCTCTCTCTCTCTCTCTCTCTCACACACACACACACACACACACACACACAGACACACACTTTCTCTGCATTTCTCTGTCTCTCCCTGTCTCCTTCTCTGCCCCGCTCTGTCCAGACTTGAGGTAATGGTAGAAAGAGTAAACACTTGAGAGCAACTACAGCTTCTGTTTGCACTGTTGGGTGTGAGGTAGCACATCTGAGCAGCAGGAGTTCCAGGAGCCATGCAGACTCAGGTCTGAAGGCTTTGGTGTATGTGGAGCATTCCACACTCCAAAGGTGCCTGGGTGAGGAGTCTGGAAAGCCAGTACTGCTGAGGAAGGGATGCAGGAAACAGCCCATAGCTACCTGGGGCCCTGCCATCCCATCCCTGCCATCCCATGTCTGTGCTGCACAACCATTCAAGTTGCATAACAGTGTGTGTGTGCGCATGCATCTGTGAACGTGTGAACACACATACCTGGGCCTTGACCAATAACTGAAAAACTCACAACTTGCAAAGTCATGCCCAGCTTGCTCTCTTAGCAACGCCATTAACTGAATAACTGCCTTCACCAGCGTGAAGCAACCCAAGGAGTCGGCAGCTGAAAGAAAGCTTCCTTCAGGATGAAGAAACAGCCCTGTAGGCAGTGCCAGCTGCAGTCCAGCTGCAGACGTGTCCTTTGCTCTGTCCAGCCAGCACTGGGTACATGCCTATGGAAAGGGCTGGCCTGACTAGAAGGTCCTTTGCCTCCCGGTGCTCTGTGGAGGACTCAAGTCTGTCCTCACTGAAGAGGTTAATACAAAACCATCCTGACGATACCTCAGAAACACAAAAGGCCCAAAGCAGCACCATCCACAAGGTCAAAATGGCTGCTTCAGACAGGCTCTCTCAGCTGCATCCTCTGCTTACATAATGGGTAAAGAGTTGAAGTTCTTCAGGAGGAGAGCAATGGGGCAGGTGGGCTGGGGTCAGCTTCCCTTGCGTTTCTACTTCCTGCTCCTCATGTCAGGCCAGGCCTCCTTGTCTTCCCTCCAAAACACACTTGTGTCCACCCATGGCTCCTTGTCCTCCCTTTAAAACACACTCTCAGTGTCTGGTGCAGCCAGCGCTCGTCAGGACAGAGCCCAGGATGTCTGCATTTCCATCCCCCATGCTAAATACAGTGGCAGGCAAGGTGGCCTCAAAGTACACAGCTCTGTGGCTCTGAGTAAGCCCAAATGATGTCCTGATGTACGCCACCTGCCTTCCACCAAGTATCTAGAGCACTTCTGGCCCCTCCCTAAGGCACATAAGTCTGTCACAGTTGCAGCCTCTGAGCGTTTTACTACATGCACCAAAGCCAGGCACATCCCTGAAGGAGGGACACCTGGTGCCCTGACGTCATCAAGCCATCTTCCTGGTCTGCTGAGAGCCTTGTAGTGACACACCTGACAGGGCGTGTGCCTGGCAGTGAGACACCCTTTCTTCTACTTGCCCTCGCTTAACACCCAGAGGGAGCTGACTTGTGCCACACAGTGCATTTGGCCCTGAAGATGGTGCCTGCATTCTAAAGAGGAAGATGACGATAAAGACCCCTGATGGGGTGAACAGAAGGAAAATGAGAGAGACAGGTGAGGGCTGAGTGACAGGCGATGGAGCAGAGAGCAGTGAGGAGGTCTGTCTTTCCAGGGAGGCACGGCTTGTTAACCACAGCAAAAATGTCAAGACCTCTGACCTGCAGGGACGATCACTCTGCGTTCATTTGTGGTCATATTGGGGGGCGGCACGTGCTTCTCCTCCATGTAGCTGCCGTAGTTCATGCCCACGGTGTCAGGGCTGCCCACCATCTTCCCACCTTTGCTCACACTGCATTCATCAGGTGAGTTCCTGTTGGGTAACAAGACAAATTCTGTTAGCGCAGAGCCCAGTGCTCTTGTGGTATGCAGAGGCATCCAGTGACAGGCAGCATGGGAAAGACTGTGAAAGCACAGCAAAAGTCAGGATATTGTGGTACCCCGAACCACATGTTGAAGGTATAAGCCCCACGTGATGGTACAGAGAGGTAACCAGACTTAGCTCAGGTCATGAGGGCAGAGTCAGTGATGACAGGACGGGAGGAAGACTCAGCGGATATATCACCTGTGCAAACACAAAAACCTGACTTGGAGCCCCGCGCCCACTAACAGCCCAGCATGATGGTGTTGTGTGCACCTGGACTTCCAGTGCTACCCAGACAGTTTAGCCCCTTGGTTAGCTCCATGGTTCAGGAGGGGCCCTCATCTTAAAAAAAATAATGATAAGGTGGAAAGTGTTTGAGAAACACACCAGACACTGACCTTTGGCCTCCCTAGGTGCATGCACGCATGTGCATACCTGCACACACACACACACACACACACACACACACACACACAGTGTATAGGACACACAAATATGAAGAAAGAGGAAAAGAGACCCACGCTTGCTTCATCCCTCCATGTGAGTGTGCAGCCACCTACAACCTGAGGAGAAAGCTGTGTGACACCTGGCCTTGGCTGTCGCATATTCAAATGCAGGAGTAAAGTGCTCCCATTGTTTCAGGTCAGCAGCCTGCGCTGCAGTCTGAGACCACACTGGTGCCCACGCACATAGGCGAGAAGCCAAGCTGCTGTCTAGCCAACTCCTGAAACTGTGCTGCCCGGACTCCCTCTGTGACAGCTGACTGAGGACACTCCTGCTGAGCGACAGGAAGCAGAGCCAGCAGCAGACAGACACTGGGGCTGCCTGTGCTGCTCAGCAGGGCTTGCCTGGAGCAAAGCTTCCTTTGGGACACCTCAGTGAAATCCTGTTGGACTCACACTACTGTGCCAAACACAGGCTCTGGAGTGCTGAGGACTGGTGGAGATAGGGGCACAGGCAGAAAGGCAGAGAGGGTCAGGGGCTGAGGCAAGGCAGGCAGCTGAAGAGTAGAGACCAGTGGCCTGAGAGAAGCTGGCCTGAAGATGGCAGTGTGTGTGAGGCGGGTTGTCCCCCACTGGCCCTGCTTACATGATCAAAAGAATTCTGGAAACTTCTCTCAAGCTCTACCCGACACATGGGTTTACTGTGGTTTGGTTTCCATTTTCTGTATCCCTGGAAATCTTTTTTTTTTTTTTTTTTTTTTTTTTGAGACAGGGTTTCTCTGTGTAACCTTGGCTGTCTTAGACTTGTTTTTGTAGACCAGGCTGGCCTTGAACTCACAGCGATCCGCCTGCCTCTGTCTCCCGAGTGCTGGGATTGAAGGCATGTGCCACCAAGCCTGACCTGTATCCCTGGAAATCTTAAGACACCCCATGGAATCTCGCCTTTAGACTTTCACTCCACAGTTGAAAACTTAGGCTCCTCCTCCAGAGGCTTGGTTGTCTCCTCCAAGCCTTGTTCGCTAATGCTCTCCAGGTAACTTATAGAGTCACAGAGGCCCAGGCTTGCTATGAACTCGACGTTCAAATTTGAGAAGCGCCAAACCACAGAAGGCAGGTGGGCAGGGCTACCCTCTAGCAAGGCAGAACTAAAATGGAACACAGAAATTCATTTCTCATCCAGAGGCCTTGACAGGGCTGTGAACAGGAAGGACTGGCTGAGGGCCCAGTGCCCGAGGAAGAGTCTTATGGTACCCAAGGGCTGTGAAATACAGATTTCTTCTCAGCATCGCTTGCCAACGCATCCAGCATCACAGAGGAGCTCAAGCTGGCACCAGGGAGATGGCAGGACACCAGGGAGGTCCCTGAGCCAGTCACAGGAGGGGTTACACTGGGTTGAGGTCCCTTCCACGGCCTGGGGATGTAGAACCCTACTCACAGACCTCTCACAGCTGTACTAACATGGAGGCGACTTAAAATAACTGGCCACACTCCCATGGCGCAGCGCCTGTGTGCTCCCAGTGCTGTCCACACACGCATGCTTTCCACTCGGTGCTATCATATTTTCCTGGCTTCAAACATTTATCTGTACAAGATTCATCCTAACATCAAACCACAGAGTATCTTTGCCTGAGACAGTTTCCTCCTAATCCTTGGGAAAAATCCTTCAACCAAGGGCCGTGTGGATGTTCTGGTGTGTCTGTCTGAGAAAGAGAGGGCTCCTGCAGGAGAGAAGCTAAGGGTTTGGTTCCCTGTGGAGGAAACTTTTTGATGGTAGGTGGCAGCAAGGGTGTGAGAGTCAGGTCAGAAATGATCATAAAGTCTAAACTTAATCATCTGCTCATTCATTTAGGGAACTTATTGAGTGCCTACTGTATGCCAGGCACTAACAGTTCCCTCTTACCCTGCCAAGGAATCAATCACCAGAGAGATGAGGCATTGGGGGCTTAATGATGAGGTGTGTGGGCCAAGTGGTGTGTGTGTGTGTGTGTGTGTGTGTGTGTGTGTGTGTGTGTGTGTGCTCATGTATGCATCTACATGTGTGTCTGTGTGTGTATATGTATGTGTGTATGTGTAACTTTGTATATGTGTGTGCCTGTGAGTGTGTGTGTGTGTGTGTGTGTGTGTGTGTGTGCATGCTATCTGTCTATATGTGTGTATATGTGTATGGGGTGTGTCTCTCTCTGTGTGTAGTATGTGTGTCTATGTGTGTGTGCCTCTGTGTGTCTCTATGTGTGCGTGTGGTGTCTATGTGTGTGGTGTGTGTGTATGTAACTGTGTCTATGTGTGTGTCTCTGTGTGTGATGTCTGTCTCTGTGTGTATATGTGTATGGTGTGTGTGTGTGTGTGTGTGTGTGTGTGTGTGTGTAGACATATGAACACCATCATCATGTATAAGGAGGCCAGAAAACACCCTCCTGGGTTAGTCCTCACCTACTTCCTTATGAGATAGGCTCTCCTGAAGTTTACCCCCGAGCTCACCATGCTCGCTGGCCCTGCAGCTTCTTAGGACTCTCACATTTTGTCCTTCCACATTGGTTTAGGACACACTTGCTGCCCTCCTGGCGTTGCATGGGTCCTGGGAATCTGAACTCAGATCTTTACATTTGTGCAGCAAGTGCGTCACCCACTGAGCTACGCCCTCTTCCCCCGCATTGAGTCATTGACAGTTTAATTTTCCTTCCTGAGGTCAAGAACTTCAGACATGGATTGTGGAAGCTTTTTTTATGAAATGAAGTACACCTCCCCCCCACTAAATCTGGATATAATGGGCTGTCATGTTGCATTTTGCCAGAGTGTGCCCAAACTACATATGACTGTTTAAAACAGAGTCAAAGCAAGGGGTGGGAGAGGTTCAAATAGAAGGATCACAAATTTGAGGCCAGCCTGGGCTACGATAGAGTGAGTTTGAGGCCAGCCTGGGCTATGTAGTGAGACTCTGTCTCTAAACAAGCCAGCAAACAAACAAAGCATGGGCAGCCTCCAGCAAAGTTATTTTGTTTTCATTTCATAACCTGTAGGCATAATTCGTGTTAATGAGCTTCTAATCCTACCCTCCATCATAGGAAGCAGCAAAACGAAACCATCAGACCCTTTCCCAAAACTGACATTGCTAAGAATAATAAGTAACAGGACAGTTAGTCCTTGACAGAGGACGACAGGATAAAGCCGTGACGTTGACCACTATGATTTTTTTCAATAACTCAGGCAACTCTTCACTTCACGAGGAGACGCCCGTCACGCGTCCCCTGAAGTAGCTTCTTAACAAACACTGACCAGGTGGAGCTGATCTGTTCTCGCTATCATCTTGTCTTCTGTGACCCTTACAAACTTGTCATAGAGAAGACTTGCCACTGACACGCGTGGGGCCCTGCCTCGTGGGAAAAAGTTCTCACAACAGCTCAGCAGATTTCATCTGCATCCTAAGGTGGTGGAGAGCGCACAAAAGCTAAGACAGGGCGAGATGGGTTAAGGACACTGGGCTGTTCTTCCACAGGACCCCGGGTCAATCCCCATGTATGCGGCAGCTTCTCACGGCCATCTGTAACACCAGCCCTGGGGGATCTATGACCACGAGCTTCCTTAGGTACCGGGTACACAAGCAGTGCGCAAACACACACACACAGTGCAGAACACCTACCCACATAAAATAAGGTGAGGTGGGGAGATAAAGGTGCCCTGGAGAGACAGGTTAGAATGTAAGGCCGAGTGGCCTGGACTCCATCACTCCTCTTCCCCTGCAGAGAACGCCTGCACAGGATGAAGAGACTCTACTTTGAAAGACAAAAATAAATAAATAAATAAATAAATAAATAAAATAAAATAAAATAATCTTAATTTGAGGTAGACCAGAACTTTCCAGGCCATGTGTTATGTAGCTTAAAGTCTGCATTGTAGCCCTGGCATGCTGCTCTAGCCTAGGGGTCTGGTCTCTCCATGGCACAGCCCATGGGCAACACGGGTGCACATACAAACCAGGGCACAGCTCGTGGGCAACACGGGTGCACATACAAACCATGGCACAGCTTGTGGGCGACACGGGTGCACATACAAACCAGGGCCAGAAGAAAGAAAATCTATTTCAAAGTCATCCATTCAGGTATAACTTTGTTTAAGAAAAAGAATCCTTATCAGGATGAGAAACAGCAAAGTATTCCTTTAAACATCCCACCGAGGCTGGAGAGACGAGAGATGGCTGACAGGGTAGGAACACTGGCTGCTCTTCCACAGGGCTCAAGCTATTTTTTCTTTTAGCATGCACATCAGGCAGATCATAGCCATGTGTAACTCCTGGCATCTCACACCCTTTTCTGGCCTCCATGAGCACACACACACATACATACACACACACACACCATATACATATACACACATAGACAGACACCACACACATACAGACACATGTACAGACACACACACACACACATACACAGTTATACACACACATACACATACACACCTATACAGACACACATACACACAAATTAAAAATTAAATGTTGAAAAACAAAGTCTCACAGCTCTCCAGGTGAGTGTATCCTGTCCCAAGTGCCGAGGGGCCGAGCTAGAACACAGAAGAGGCACAGATTAAGCATGGCGATACTGGATGACCTGCCCAAAGCTACAAGGCCAGATCTGGTAGAAGTGGCACGGGAAGCCTAGTGTTTGAAGCTGAAGCTCTCCTGAGCTCACACAGCAACTTTGCTGGTACCTCCACACATACAAGACGCCGTCGGCTGGGCTCTCAGACGCCTCTCTTTCTTCAGCATTGAATATTTTCCAAAACCTCTTCTCCTCGGAGTGGAGCAGGCTAGTGAGGACACATTGTTTTGTTGACGGGGTAGGGGCGCCCACGTGGGAGTGAGGCAGAGTCCCTGAGAAAGCTCTACAAAGCCCGTGCCTGTGTGGACCTACGTGTGATCTGCAAGGCTGACCAGAAAGAGTCGCGTTACTCTGAAGGGGCATGCCACATGTTATTCCATAGAACGTTCAGGAACAGCCTTGCAGGGCGCATGCTCCACAGACAGGATGGATGGACACATGTGAGCACGAAAGAAAGTCAGGGCAGCAAGCTTCAGGCCAAGCTGAGTGGGAGCGACCCCGGCTCAGGTCACCAGCCCGTGAAGAGATATATGGTCAGGGACCAGGACAGAGAGCAGGCTGCTGGGAGCTGTTGGCTGCATTTTTAAGAGTGAGGGGCGTATAGGCCAAGAATAAAGCCTCCTTCAGTTGTTTTGAGGGGCGTATAGGCCAAGAATAAAGCCTCCTTCAGTTGTTTCCATATATACTTTTTTTTTTAAGAAGAGGTAATAAGCCTGGAAAAACATACTGAGAAATATAAAATGAGGTCCTTTTGGTCTTTGAAAAGCAAAATAAACTTGGCATATGCCATCTGTCTTCTCACATGGGGTCTACTTCCAGCAGGGCGGATTCCATCACAGAACAAGCCCGCAGTGAAATGGAGAGGCACGGCCATTGGCCTGACAAGTGTGGCCTCCGTGCATGCTGTGTTACCGGCCACCGCCCCTGTGAACGGGAATGGCCGCCCTTTATCCAGGAGTGTCACTGTGCACAAACCTGAGCTCTCTAGCCATCTTCACCCTAGAGGAGACGCTGGGCCCTATACAATGTCCAAGGTCAGCCAAGGTAGGACTTGGTGTGACAAGTGACCAGATCTGTCAAGACTCGCACTCCTTCACCTAGCTCTCTCGCGCTCCCCTGCACAGAAAGGGGACTCCCCATGGCTTTGTTCTTTGTCCCCACAGCTGTGCTTTCAAAAATGTCCTTGCTGCTACCACAGGGGTCGCCTTCCCAAAGACAAAGCCAAGTAGGCCAGGTCCAACCCACCCTAGTCCTCAAGCCCCTGGACAAGCAGGCAGTCCTCAGCACTCTCAGTAAGCAGAGGCTGGCGAGCCAACCCCTTCCTTCACCCAGATGTGCATGCAGCCCTCCATACCAGGCACCCCTCCTCCGATGCTGGGGGACACCAGTGTCCCTGCCCTCATGGGGCCAGATTGGCGTGGCGAGGGCCCCTTACTTTGATTTACCTGCCAGAATGACTGCATGCTACGCCTGAGGAGTCTGCTCAGCTGCTAAAGCGCTGGCCTTGCAAGGAAGAGGAAGCTGAGCTGGATCCTCAGAGTCTAAGCGGAGCACCAGCACAGGAGGGGCGGAGAGGGGAGGACTCCCTGGTCTTGTAGGTGAGACCCAGGCCACTTAGGTGCCCCGTCCCACATGGCAGATCAGGTGATTGGTGCCTGAGGAATGACACTCAAGGCTGTCACGTGGCTTCTGCATGCACCCAGCGTCCGCCGAGTCACCTCCAAACTCACTTCTAGGGTCCCCACCTGTAGAATCGCATTTTCTCAGTGCCTTTGAAATGGACAGATGACTGGTGAGTCCACTTCTGAGCAGATCTCTTCAGGTGAATCCCAGGGCCCTGCTCTTACAACTGTGGCAAGTTATGAGGTCTCATCTTAGAACCAGGAAACTGACTATGACCTTGGTTTCCGTCCATCGAGTCACCCTCCTTTCTAGAAAGGACTGAATGTCATCTTGAAGCCTTGGTGATAAATCTCTTGGATGAAACATATGAAGTAAGGGCACAAACTGTGAAACGCTGTAAAAATTAATACACTAGCATGAGGAGGTGTGTGTGTGTGTGTGTGTGTGTGTGTGTGTGTGTGTGTGTGTGCATGTGTATGTATGTGTGCTTGTGTGTATGCATTTGTGCGTGTGTGTATATATGTGCATGTATGTGTTTATGTGTGCATGCATATGCATATGTTTATGTGTGTGTATGTATGTGTGTGTATGTGTGTTGCTGGCACCTGGTCCTTTACTACCTTTCAGCTGCTCTTCCTTAGGGAAGCAGGCCAGAGTTTTCCAGCATGCAACCTCCTGCATGCACCTGCTTATTAGATTGCCATGGTCCTTAAACACTATTGGCACTATCAGGATCCTATGATACGGAGAACACAGCGCTGGTGGGCTGGGGAGTACTCACAAGAACCGGGGTTCAATATTCAGAACCCACACACATTAATAGAGACTCGTGGAGGTACAGAAAGGCTGGATTTTCAGCTTCGTCCAAGGAGACAAGGTAATCTCCATGAGTGGACACTCCCTCTGACACTCACTCCACACAGGGCTGTAACTGGGGGAGAGCTTTCCATCCCGCCCCCCCCCGGACTATAACTGGGGGTGAGCTCTCAGGGTCCCCCTGGACTGTAACTGGGGGTGAGCTCTCAGGGTCCCCCTGGACTGTAACTGGGGGTGAGCTCTCGGGGTCTCCCTGGAGTATAACTGAGGGTGAGTTCTCAGAGTCCCCTGGAGTGTAACTGGAGGTGAGCTTTTGGGGTCCCCTGGACTGTAACTGAGGGTGAGCTCTCAGGGTCCTCCTGGACTATAACTGAGAGTGAGCTCTCAGGGTCCCCTGGACTGTAACTGGGGGTGAGCTCTCAGGGTCCCCCTGGACTGTAACTGGGGATGAGCTCTCGGGGTCCCCCTGGACTGTAACTGGGGGTGAGCTCTCAGGGTCCCCCTGGACTGTAACTAGGGTGAACACTCAGGGTCCCCCGGACTGTAACTCAGTGTAACCCCCTCACAGCCTCCACCTAGTGTAAATCAGCCCAACTGCCCTACCCAGGCTTCGCAGTGTGAATGGAAGCAAGTCCCCACAAAAGGTATTTTTAGGGCCCCAGACAAGGAATGGATTGTCTGGCCAGCTCCGGGGTAATTTGTGGGTCTGTTTTATTTCTGAATCAGATGCAGTGGAAAAGCTCGCTTCAGACCCCACGGCCTGAGCAGCGGGTGGGGCTTGGTGTGACTCATGTGGGACTCCAGGCTCAGACCGAACCACACATGTCCTCTCAGCTGCCTGGTAGTTTTACTCCAGCTGAATATTCCCTTACACCTGGAGCCTCTGCCTCCTCCGAACAACCCTGACTCACGCAGCAGTTGAGGGCAATACTAATTAAACACAAACTCGGCAACAGTTAGTTCTTTGTCTCCCAAAAGGGGCTTGATATCCCCCCACCCCGACGAGTTTAATTATTTAAATACATGCCTCTATTTATAGCTGAAAATGGTTATCAGCAAGACGGCGCCTCGTTTGGGTCTTTAAACTAGAGGGAATCCCCCACTTTGTGGAGGGGTTGTCATGTGGGGTTAGAATGTTCTGCAGAATATGACGCCAAGAGTTCCACAGTGAAGACCAGACGTCTCCACCATGAGCGCGTTCCTTTAGTTTTGTTTGAAAGACATTTTCCCAGAAAGGAAAGAAATCACTAAGTCATCATTCTGGGGGCTCTAAGGGACGCTGTGTGTGTGTGCGCGTGTGTGTGTGCGCGTGCGCGCGCACGGTGTATATACGGTGTGTCTGTGTTTGTGTGTGTGTGATTCCATGTACACATGTTCGCATGCATGTGGAAGCCGGGTTTCACTTCTTCTCATTCTACATCTTGTTTTGTGAGACAGGGGCCTCTTGTTAGGATGGACAGCTAGGTCAGGCTGCTTTGCCATGGAGACCCAGGCAGGATCTCCCTGTCCCTGCCCTGACCCAGGCGTGAGATTAGAGGCGTACAGTATGCTGCCATGCCCAGCTTTGATATGGATGCTGAAGATCCAAACTCAGGTCCTCACGCTTGCAAAGGAAGCAGTTTTACTGACCCTTCCCCCCAGCGCCCTCCCCATCCCCTCCCCCTCCCCTTCCTCCACTCCCTCCCCCACTCCTACCCTTTGAATGTTTGTGTTTTAAAATTATGTAAATTCTGATTAATGGAAATGACTCCTTTGAGACAAATGCCAAAGCAAGGCCGTTCTCCCCAGCAGCAGCAGCTCAGCCCTGGGGAGGAACACAGCCTTGTGTCTCTTCTTTTACAAAATGGTGTCCATGTTCTTGACCTTCTAAGGAAGTAAGGATGGCAGGGCACTGAGGAGAAGGGAGGGAGGGAGACAGGAAACAGCAGGGTCTCTGCGTCCCTTCCCAACCTCGTCCTCTGCGCATCCACCTTTGCAGCATGGTGAGCTGACCTCACCAGGACATGGGGGTCCATGAAAGTAGAAGGAGCCAGTGCAGCATGCCTCAGCGTGGCAGGCGTGGGGTGGGGCTCGCTGGATTCGTAGGTAGAGACCCAGTGTGATGAAGTTAGGGGGACTTAGAGAGGATGTTGGGGTGTAAGAATGAAGCCGTCACCTCAGAAGGGGATTGGTGACTTCATATAAGAAAAGTCCAGGGCTCGGGGAGTCCAGGGCTCAGCAGATAAAATGCTTATGGTGCTAGAGTTCTGACCCCAGAACTCCAGTGGGTGTGGCCACCTACTTGCAGTCCCAGAGCTTGGGGGGAGTGGGGGGCAGGTGCGCGAGGCAGAGACAGGGGGCTCCCCAGGTAGGTCAGATAGCTGGATGAGTTAGTTGAGAAGTTCGGGGGTCAGTGAGAGGCCAGCCTTAGTACATAAAGTTGAAGAGAAGACACTTGAGGAGGAAAAGCCTGGCGTCAATCTGTGGTGCTCACAGACTGCAAACAGCAGAGAGACAGAGGAGACAGAGGAGACAGAGGAGACCGAGAGTTTGCCCCTCTGTCAGGCAAGCATGTGGCAGGGAGCTCACTACCCTCACTGAACGGGAAGCAGGTGTGCACCAGACACCAAAGCAGCCGGTGCCCCGATGTTGGGTTTCTCGACCTTTGGGAATACAAGGAATACGCTTCTGTTACTTATAAGACACCCAGCTTTGGGTATTTTTGTCATAGAAACCCAAGCTGACTAAGACACTCACCATTACTGTTAGGAAAAACCACTCATTTGAAAGTCTCCGAGTGCTGTGCCAGCCGCAGCCTGGAGGGCGGCCCAGCTTAATTAGGAGGCAACTTGCTTGCCAACTCAAGTCAGAGCCCTGAGGCAGAAAGGAGCAAATGCAATTAGTCCAGGGAGTGTCACTGCCCCCAAATAATGCCTAAAGCTCCCCAAGTACAAGAAAGCATACATATAGCAAACCCAAGCTGGAAGGAAAGCCAGGCCTGTGAATAGCTTCAAATACTCAACATGAGTTAGTGGCACATAAAAAAAAGAGTGCTCTGGGCATTAAAAACTTGTTAGGAAGTCAGGGTTTGCAGTAGAGACACAAAGCACCACTTCTGACACAGTGACAAAAAGAAACCGTGAAGAGCAGGCACCTCACACAGACAGCTAAAGTTGTATGTCCAGGGCAGTGAGCAGTCAATGAAGGCCACTGTAAAAGGTCCATGGGAAGGCTCCTTGTCACACTCAAGACTCCCCATGGGAGATGCAGTGGATCGATGCAAAGATGAACACAGGTAAAAACAGCAGCTCTGGCCAGATCAGGTCAAAACATTAAAACCCACAACACAGACATGAAGTGTCGGAGAGAGGCAGGAGCACACACAACTCCCTGGAGACCTTGCTGTCCCTGCCAGCAAGGAAAGCCGCCTAAGAGGGAAGGCCCTGAGGGAATAGAGTGGGCTGTGGGTCTGGGGACAAGCTGCCTACAGCAGGGGCTGGGCTGGGTATACACCCGCCTTCCTCAGAAACAAAACGAGTCTAATTGCAATCACGCCATCTTGTACTCTGAGGAAATTGGGCATCCTCTATCCTAAAATACTCTATAAGTCATCGCAGTGCATTGCGGAAATGTTGACCAATGGTGGCTCTCTCTGGCTACGTCCTTCAGGCCCCAGAGCAGATCCCGTCCGTCCTTAGCTCTGTCATCATGGGTCCTGTGTGTTCTCTGTGTCTAGAGTACCTGCTGCCAATCTCTAGAGATATGTTTTGTCGTTGTCATCATCATCGTCGTTTTCGCTAATTCTATGTTTGACGCAGGGTCTCCTGTAGCCCAGGTGGGCCTCGAATCCACCACGTAGCTAAGGTTGGCCTTGAACTCCTGATCCAACCACCTTTGCCTGAGGAGAGCTGTGATTACAGGCAGGACCTACCCTGCCTGCAGCTCTAGGGGTGACTCCCAGGGCTGTGTCCACGGGAGACAAGCATTCTACCAACGAAATCCATTGAGCTACGCTCGTTCATTCCCCTTGACAGGCCACGTGTTCCCGTGGCTCCATCTTCATGGCAGTAAGCACAATCAATGAGGCTGACCCGCTGGGTCAGGGTCCCAGGGTCCCACTTACAGCCTGTGAGCACATGGAGTCAGGAGATTTGGGGAGGGGCCCACGCCATCCTGTGCTGTACTGGATGACACCAGTATCCACTGGCCTCCACTCCCAGAAACCTAGGAAACCCTCAGTTATCACACACACACACACACACACACACACACACACACACACACACATACACACACACACGTGTGTGTGTGTGTCTTTCAGACATTTCCAGCCTCCACCGAGAAGCAAAAATTCCTCTGCTGGGACCCCCTGGAGGAATGGGGGACACTTGTTGCACCAATGGAGGCCAGAGAGCCTGCCATTTTGCCTGGCCTTTGTTGGAGCCAAGTCCCAGTGTGAAGGCTGTCACCGAAGAGCCTGGGCTGTGAGCCAAGGTTGCTTCCCGGCTCTGGCTTGTCCACTGTGTGTTTCCCTTACCATCTCTGTCCTGTCCTCGCTTCCTTCCTTCCTCACGCTGTTCAGCTGGGTAGCAGAGCACACCAGCTCTGTGAATGCACAGCCTGCAATGCCTCCCCCTGCCTTCCTCACCTCACTCCTCTGCAAAGCCCCAGAACAACACACCCCCATGTCCCCCAAGAGCTCGCAGCCTCAGCACAGGAGTCTGGGTAAACTCACAGCTCCCCTTCCCTTGCAAACGCCCCGGCTGGCTCTGCAGTAAAGCCAATGTCCCTTACAGCGCTCTCTGCTGATTCACGGCCTTGGGGTCTTCTCCTCCTGGTCACTACACATCAGGTAGGACAGACAGCCTTCTCCTGGTCCTGGGTAATTCAGGCTGATCATTTGCACAGAGCGTTCCCTTGACCTAGGATAGTCATCCACTGTGTAACCAACAGAGAATGTCATTGGGCCTTTAACCAAATGTCACTTTCTAGGAGGTGACCCATTGAGCCACCTTGCCTGGAACTGCCGCCTTCTCCTCCTTAGCACTTCCGCTGACCTTGCCTGCTGGGTATTTTAACTGATCTCATGGCTGCCTTCCTCCCTTAGAAAGTCATCAGCAAAGAATTTAATTCTTACATTAGAACAGTGACTGCATACAGTAGGTGCTTAACAAACTCAGCTGAAAGAATGACTCTGCACATAGCCCTCATGTCTGAGGTCAAAGGGTCAACCAAGTGACCCACTACAATTTTGATGACCTTCATCGCACTCCACGAAGCATCACAGGGTGGGGCGGCTTAGCTCAGTTGTAGCATGCTTGCCTAACACGCGCGAGGTGCGAGGCTCAGTACCCAGTAGTACATATGTCAGGTGTGGTGGTACTTCCTGCAATCCTGGCCACTTCAAAGTGGAAGCAGGTTTATCAAGAGTACAGGGCCATCCTTAGCTATATCACATGTTCAAGGCTAGACCTCGGATACACAGTAGCCTAGATCAAGTCAAATAAACGAGTAATTTAAAATAATACATCAAAAGCACCTTGCTATCCCACCACAGGCTAGAGTGAGGTGGGTCCCATGTGATGTCTCTACCCAGGCTGTACCACGAGACAAGGCCCAAGGAACATCTTTCTCACCTCTCAGACACCACCAGGCACAGGGTCCTTCAAGTGAGTTATGGGAGAAGTTGCCCCCTGGGAATGGACAGGCCCCTCAAGCACAGCTTCTCCTACCTGCTGGGCTGACCCCGCTCACTGGCCATGCACACAGATCCTGGCCTCTTATTTCTACCCCCCCCCCCAGTGGTGGCCCAAAGTGGTGCTTCTTGGCCACCAGATTATCAGAGTGCCCTCTGGCGCTCCTTACAACTGTCCTGGGGAATTAGCCCATGTCTCTTGTGATTCCAGAGCTGGGGCGGTCTGTGTAGACTGAGCTCTTGTCCCCAGGTTCAAGCCTGGGACCTCACTTTAAGAAACACTACCCCAAAAAAAAAAAAAAAAAAAAAAGAAACACTACCCCAAGGAGGCCCTCATCTGACAGAATCGATGAGTTCACGGCTCCAAGAAGTTTGGGGACAGGCCTGGGAGTAGGGTACTCACCTTGGGACCCTAGCTCATAAAGTGCCAGTGGCTATGGGTTCTTAGGCAGGCCATCGAGGAAAGACGGTGTGTAAACACATGGAATATTTTTTGAGCCATGAAAGAGCAAAATTATATAGTTTGTAGGAAAATACGACAATTGGAAGTAATCATATTAAGCGAATTAAGTCTGTCTCAGAAAGACAAATTTCACATTTTGTCATCTCTGTATAGATTTTATATTCATCATGTATATAAATCATGTTATAAATCATGTATGAATTCATGAATGTGAGACTATTAGTATAAATGTCTAGATTGGCAAAAGAGAGGGGAGGGCCAAGCAAAGGGGTGAAGGGTCCCTGGGGCATGTGCTCACTACATAATATACATCTGCATAGATATTCAAAATAAAAGCAGAATTGTCATTGTGGGTGGAAGGCAAAGGCACTGCCCAGGGCAGCTGTTTGATCTGGGTGCCTGAACCAGGGGTGCCCAAAGCTGGGGACGCAGCCTGCTGAGCTGAGCCCCACCACCTGGCAATGGAAAGCAGTTGGGGTGGCCACGCCTTAGGGAACAGGATCCCTGGCCTGTGCGGCTAGCCTAGGTGAGCCATGGATACCCTACTGCAAATGGAGTTGTGGAATGCTGGCAGCTGGGAGCGCCTGGTGCCCCGGGGGACCCTTTGTGTATGGTGCTAGCAGCTGGTTTCAGTTTTGTACGCTGGCAGCCCTCCATTGTACAAGCCCCAGGGGGTTTCCTGTGAGGGAGGGCTGAGTGAGGAAAGGGGAGAGACAGGATTATCGCTGGACTCTGAAGCGATGGCCAGTGTCTACAGGACAACCTGAAATTAGCTTCTGTCTTCAAGAATCCTGCACTGCCAAGCCAAACCCACAAGGACAGCCCCTCTGCGTCCCACATCAGCAGCTGCCTTCTCTCTGCTGTCTGTTTCCTATGTTTCATAGGAACAATGCGAACGGCAGCAGTGTGCACCCTGTCACTTGTGTTTTATTCTGGAAGCTTGTTAGCCCAGTGGGCCTGGGTTCCAGCACGCTGTCCATCTCTCCTCCCTCCTCTCCTCCTCCCCCTCCTCTGCTGGTCCCTATGCAGGGATGGATGGACAGACAGACAGATGTGGACAAAGACAGCCACAGCCAAGAGTTCTGCCCTGTGGGGGCAGAGTCGGATTCTTGCTCTGGCGAGGACAAGGCTGCAAAATGCACTCCCCTCACGAAGCCACTTAAACAGCGACAGAGCCCCTGCAGCCCTAGGCCACATGCCATAGCCGGGGTCCAGCTTTTGAACTTGGCTTCAGAGGGCATCTCACTGAAGGAAGAGCTACTCCACGAAAGCCCAGGCCATAGACAGGAGAAGCCACTGAACCCGGAGCAGGAGATGAGCAGGAGATGGCAGACCTGGAGGGTGCAGGGGATCAACACAGCCGATCGCTTGGCCCTCCTGTTTCCTCAGGCAAACCGTGTTCAGCTCTCAGCTTCTAAGTCCTGAGGGCCTCGGTGGACTACGGGCATTTCCAGCCCCAGCTTCCACTCCAGCATGTCTCTGTGTGGTGGCACAAGCCCACATTCCCAGTACTTGGAAGGCAGAAACTGGAAGATCCTGAGTTCAAGGCCAGCCTGAGCTATGCAGTGGGACTCAGAAAAACAACAAGGTGGGAATAAAGCCAGAGACACAGAAACGGCCGCCTCGTCAGTGCGGGCCAGTTCGGCACCACCTACCCACCGCAGCCCCCCACGCAGCCCAGCAGCCATGCTGCTAACGTTTCCTTGGAAGGTCTATGATTGACACCTGTGTTAACACCGCACTGGCAGCTGACGCAATGATTTCCAGCGCTTAGGAAACACAACACTTTAAACATACTTAGCATGGAGACATGCATGTAACAAAGAGGCCCTCTCATAGCCGGAGGGTGAAAAGTGTTCTGGGTGTCGAGCCCAGCACTCTTGGTTTCTGTCCAAACTCTTGAGTCCTTTTAAGTGGTGTCTGGGCCAGCCAGCCAGTGCGTGCTCAGCGGTTCCTCACCCATCAGATGGGAGCAGGCCTCCCCCTCACTGCCCCCCCCATGCTGACCAGGGAATCAGTGATCTACTAGGTACAAAGGGGCTTTGTATTCATAAAGGACAGGAAAATGGAAACTGCTCTTCAGATCTTGTGTACAAATGGGAGGTTGTAGGATATTTAAAAGAAACCATTCTGTATTTTTCTCAGGATTTTACATTCATTTTCCTGGGCATATATGGGGACGTATAATAGAAATTAATGCTAACCCCCCGCCCCCGCACCACCACCCCCTCCCTCCTCCAACCTTAACAGTCAACATTCACCTTACAGCTAACTTCTTGTAGTCTGACAGTGTTAATGTGAGATTAGTGGGCCCACGAGCTTCTGAGCGTCTGCCTCCCATCCTGTGGCAGGGGTAATGCTATTACAGATGTGTGCCACTATCCCTAGCTTTACATAGGTGCTGGGGATTCGAACTCAGGTCCTCAGCTCATGTGGCCAACAGTTCAAGCACCAAGCATCTCCCTAGCCCTTGTGCTGCTGTTCACATTTCTGTGTAATGAAGTACGTTGACTTGCTAGGGATGGTTTGACAAACACTCTAACTGCTGGCCACAGTCCCATGGCAAACTCAAGAAGCAGCCGCTATAGGAGGCTTGAGAAATTTGAGTAAAGACCAGAGCAGCACGAATTACAAGGGGAGGGCAAGGGCAGCGAGAGCAGGCTGAGGCTGCACAGCATACAAGGGGGGACCCACAAGCAGAGTCAAGCGGCTTGGGCAGATGCTCCGCTGCGTGGCCACTAGCTGACACTGTGTCTCCATAGAAACATAAGACAGCGGTCTTTTCCAGGCCATGAAACCTCAGAAATGAACTCTGCCACATGTGAATAAGCCGCCCCTGCCCCCCACCTCCGACCCAGCGCTCACACCTGGGAAACAGAATTGAGCAGTAGGTCTTCAAAGACGATTCTTGGTAAATACACTACTGGATTTGCAGCCTCTGTCCTCAGCCCAAACCACTGGAGAGTACGTTTTCCTAGAAGTGCCCCTTGTTAGCAGTTAGCGGCCTCACTCTCTGAGAATCCCGAGGCGGAGGAAAGCAGCTACACTTCTCAGCAGACCGGAAGAAACGAGGGTTTGGGAGAGGCAGGGCCAGCATCGCTTACCTGGAACCGTTCACCTGGCTAGGGTTGCATTCCATCTTGATGGTGACCCTGGCTGGGGGTTGAGACAGCCAGTCCTGCTGCGGGACTCGAGGACTCATCTTGGATGTCTGGCCATAGTCACTGGAAGAGGACGCGGTCATCTCTGTCTTAGCCAGGTGTGGCGTTCCGTAGGCACACTCAAACAGTGACTGGTCCTCACTCACCACTGATAAGGCCTCCTGGATGGTGAAGAAACAGGTTCAGGACATCACAGAGGGCAGTGGTGTCTCAGGGTCATTTCCAACATTCGGGGGACCAGAGTTTACATAGCTGCAAAGGCTTCGCCTTTCTGCCTTCCACAAGAAAACATAAAACAGAGTGGCTTTTGTTTCTGCACTGCACACCGCGAAGGTTGGAGCTGCCCTGCCTAGAAGTGCTTACCTGCGGGTCTCAAGCGCCCTAGCCCGGACTGTGCCGAGCAGACAGTACCCACTTTCATCTCAACACGAGGGAAGTTGAATTTCAAAGGTCTCAGAAAACATCCAATTGTATGTGTCATTATTTGACAAATGCAATCTATAATTCAAGCAGACAGGGCGCAGAATGGTCACAGAGATTAGAAAGAGAAGCGTGAAGGCAGACACCTAGGCATCTGGTGGAACCCCCGTGTTCCCAGAGACTCTGAGGTAGAAGTCCTGGGAAGAGTGAAGGGGGCCGTGACACCAAAGGATAGCCAGACAAAGACACGGCTTTTTCCACCCTCCGTCATTAGCCGAATAGGGTTTCAAACAACGCTTCCATGATGGTGAACATCTGGGTGTTAAATGAAGGAAAAAAAAAAGCTGTGAACTACCCAGATGCCTTCAAATACCAGGACGTTTAAAAGGTCTGGGCCAGTAAAATGCTAGCTCATGCACTCTGTCCATCTCTGATGTTTTCATTTTTTTGTGAGAAGAAAACAGAAAATAGTCCTGATGGGGACGGGACATTTTTCTGTGCTTAAGCAAGTGGCAAGCCCTTCGTTGTGCTTAGAGTCTAAGAGCAGATCACCCTGGGCATAGGGGACTGGGAGGTCTCGCTACTTGAATGACACATTGTATGTGTTTCTCAGGCCAGCTTAGCATGGCTACCAACTAGTGAGAAGGCCAGAGAGTATGTACATGTGTGTGTGAGTGTGTATGCATGCACACACATGCATGCCTGTGCTCACTCACAAGCTCCCAGCTGTGCATACACATACACATATACACAGGCTGATGGAAGGTAATTTTCTAAACTGTTCACCTTATTTTGGGGGCTCCTGAACCCAGGACCTACTCATTAGCTTGATTTCCCAGTGTGTAAGCACTTCGGAGTGCTCCTGCCTCTGCCCCTCAGTGCAGAGACGGTAGATGCATGCCATCATGCCTGGATTTTACACAGGCACTGGAAATTTGAACTCACATCTTTGTGTTTCTATGCATAGCACTTTGCCCACTTAGCCATCTCCCCAGCCCTGGGAGATGTCCAAAGTTTTTAAACTTGAACTTGGGAGCCAGCAGGGAAGTTGAGGAAAGGCCACAGAAACCTTTCTCCTTGTGATCTAGAACCATCAGGGCTGAGCTGGTCAAGGCAAGCCAGGGAGTATGTGAAGGTGTACACTTGTGTGTGGTCACACTCACTTGTTTGTGGAGGTGTACGCTTGTGTGTGGTCACACTCATTTGTTTGTGGAGGTGCACACTTGTGTGTGGTCACACAAGTGACCAACTCTCTGTCTCCCTCAGAAATGTGCTCGCATCGGCACTTAGTCTCATTCTTCAGATGGATCTTAAAGTAAGCAAAACTGCTCCCCATCAGGAGCAGGGTTTTACACAGCACCTGCTGAAGATGAGGCCCAGACATGTCAGAAGCACTCCGTTCCACAAGCACAGACCCTCCACCCTGGTTCAGTCCACGTGAGTTTCACTGCTCCGTCTCATCATCCGAGGACCAAGATTCAGTTTCCCAAGTACATGGCCTCTGCCTGACTGCTGACCAATGCCTACGAAGTGGGTAAGGAACTCCCTGCCTGCCTCTTGGCGTGGTAGCAGGTAACTGTGTGTACATAAAGCTCAGCCTTGGCTTCAGCCTGTGATGGCGCCGTGACATTTTGGGAAAGACCATGGCTGGAGTT